>NC_051322.1:58913042-60163042 GCF_015220235.1 Choloepus didactylus | reverse complement strand
TGCACTTGGCACCTGTGTTTCTCTCTCTAAACACAGTCACGTCCTTGGGCACTTGTTCACGTAGCTGAGTTGCGCCCACAGAAGACAAACGCGCCCCAAAACCTTTCCTTCAGGAAAGCCCGAGGATGGCCTGACCCATCCTGCCATTTTGCCCTGGGGATAGAGTGTTCCCACGGCTACATCCAGAGGAGATTTTCTATGACTGATGCCCAGATTTAATTTCCTTTTAAGAGGGTGTTCTGGTGCCTCTATTCCTTTGATAATTCAACCTTTGGTGAAACTCTCTGGTTAGCAACCAAGCCTATTTTTCTCTGCTTTGACCCAAACCTGACTCCTCTGCCTTCCTTCAGTGAGATTCAGGTTATCATTGCTGTTGACGAGCATCCGTCTGATTGCAGGGTCTCCCATATAGAATAGTAGCTCGTGGTTTTCCTGTGATTCCAGACCAACATTGAACATCTGTGTGTGCCATGCTTTTTGTTGTCTTTTTGTTGTTTCTGGTATTTCTGCCTTTATGAAGAGCAGCCCCGAGGCAGAGGAGCAAAGACCCAGTCCTGGACCTATCCAGATGGTGGGGTCCTCACTGTCGTTTGCTCTGCAGCCCACTTCTCCACACCGTTCTTGGCACCAAGCACACGTCCGTGAACTCCGTACTTGGGATTCGCACGTGGACGCTGCAGCCAGGAGGCAGGGCCAGAGCTTTGGCCTCTTAAACATACCTGAAGAAAGACATCATGCTTTCTGCAATTTTTTTTTTCATTTTTATTATTCATTTTATTGAGATATATTCACATACCACGCAGTCATACAAAACAAATCGTACATTTGATTGTTCACAGTACTATTACATAGTTGTACATTCATTACCAAAATCAATCCCCGACACCCTCATTACCACACACACAAAAATAACCAGAATAATAATTAAAGTGAAAAAGAGCAACTAAAGTGAAAAAGAGCAACTAAAGTAAAAAAGAACACTGGGCGTCCTTGTCTGTTTGTTTGTTTGTTTGTTTCCTTCCCCCACCTTTCCACTCATCCATCCACAAACTAGACAATGGGAGTGTGATCCCTATGGCCCCCCCCAATCCCACTGTCCCCCCTCATAAGCCACATTTTTTTACAATTGTCTTCAAGATTCATGGGTTCTGGGTTGTAGTTTGATAGTTTCAGGTATCCACCACCAGCTACCCCAATTCTTTAGAACCTAAAAAGGGTTGTCTAAAGTGTGCGTAAGAGTGCCCACCAGAGTGACCTCTCGGCTCCTTTTGGATTCTCTCTGCCACTGAAGCTTATTTCATTTCCTTTCACATCCCCCTTTTGGTCAAGAAGATGTTCTCCGTCCCACGATGCCAGGTCTACATTCCTCCCCGGGAGTCATATTCCACGTTGCCAGGGAGATTCACTCCCCTGGGTGTCTGATCCCACGTAGGGGGGAGGGCAGTGATTTCACCTTTCAAGTTGGCTTAGCTAGAGAGAGAGGGCCACATCTGAGCAACAAAGAGGCATTCGGGAGGAGGCTCTTAGGCACAATTATAGGGAGGCCTAGCCTCTCCTTTGCAGCAACAGTCTTCCCAAGGGTAAATCCTGTGGTAGAGGGCTCAGCCCATCAAACCACCAGTCCCCTATGTCTGTGGGCATGTTAGCAACCATCGAGGTGGGGTAGGCGAATACCCCTGCATTCTCCACCAGCTCCTCAAGGGGGCTCTGCATATTTTTATCCTTGTTTGTTTTGTTTTTTTTTTTAACTTTTTTTTTTCCCTAAATCAACTGTATGAAAAATTTAAAAAATTAAAAAAAAAAACACAATAAAAGAATATTTCAAAGAGACCATAACAAGGGAGTAAGAAAAAGACAACTAACCTGAGATAACTACTTTACTTCTAACATGTTCTTATTCTACCCCAAGAAAGTAACCTAATATAGCAACATTTCTGTGAACTTGGTCCTACTATACCCATCAGAAATTAACAGACCATAGTCATTCCTGGGCATTCCCAGAACATTAAATTTACCCATGATAGCTTATCTGTTCTTCTTGGATTATTGTTCCCCCTTCCTTAATTGCTCTCTATCACTAGTTCCCCTGCTTTCTGCAGTTTTTAAATCGGTGCTTTAAATCTTGACATTCCTAGGCTGTCCCCCTCACTGGAAGAACTTCACAGACAAATGCTACTATTTTTCGGTTGAGAAAGAAGTTTTTGATGATGCAAAACTCTTCTGTGAGGACAAGTCTTCACATCTCGTTTTCATAAACACAAAAGAAGAACAGGTATGTGTGCAGCAGACTCACTTGGAGAAAACTATAATGTAAGGATAGTTTATATCTGGAAATTGTATGATTACTGGAGATTCAGGACAGCAATAATTCACATAAACATAGGAGATTTGGGGTTTCTCCAGCAGTTGGAAGCATTCATAGCACGGATAGTACGTCCTCCTGCTTATCAAGCCTGAGGATGTGCAGTCTGAGAACCCCTGTGGGAGAGGCCGAGGGTCATAAGCACCCGGGGGTTGGGAGTGGGGGATGCAAGAGACCAAACCTGCAGGCCCAGGGGACTTGGAAAGGGCAGCAAGGGCTGTGGGGCAAGAGCTCGTACACAGCAATGATAGCGGCCACTCATCAGGCATCTGCTGTGTGCCGGGCATTGGATGAAACGCTTTCTCATTTAAACCTCACAACAGCCCTAGAACACAAGTGGTATTATCCCCATTTTACAGATAGGAAAACCAAGACCCAGCAAAGCCTAAGTGATTCACTCACGGGGCAAGCAAAGGCAGAGCTGAGACTGAAACAAAGGTCCACTGAGCACCAGCGCCAGGGCTCCTTCCATTGCCACACTGTCCCAGTGGCTTCCCTCCTTTCCCTGAGTATCTTCAGCAGATGTGGCTCTGATGCTTCCCACAATAACTGGCCATTCAATGAGCACACAAAAGGCAGCAGCCAGGCATCTGGGCTTTAGAATATGTAAGCTGGACCCATCCCAGCTCTGTCACTTACTATCTTTGTTACCTGGGCTGTGGTAAGGCTCTGAAGACCTCCTGCCTGCAGTACACTTGCCTTGTGCCTGGGACAGAGGGAGAGCTCAGTAATGACACAGCCATTACCATTATTGGAACATGGGAGGGGCGGGTGGAAGAAGGAAAGTGGAGCCCTCTGGATGTTATCGGGGTACCTGGGTGATTCAGAGGAGGAGCATCGCTTAAACATCACTTATAAACTTAGAGGAAAATGTCAAAGCCCCCAAAACAGTGCAAAACAGAACACGTGCAATAAAAAAGAGGGCAGCAAAGGCAGGGTAGATGTTCTGCCAAAAACGTCTGTCCCCTTAGTAATGCACCATCACTATTTTTTCAGCAATGGATCAAAAAGCAGATCATGGGGAGGGATAGTCACTGGATTGGCCTCACAGACTCGGAGCGTGAAAATGAGTGGAAGTGGCTGGATGGGACGTATCCTGAGTATAAGTGAGTGCACCAGCCATTCTCTCCTGCTGTCTCTTGCTTTTCACCTCTTGCCGACTCCCTACACTTTCTCTTCCTTAAGATCTTCTGCCATAGATTCTCCTCTCCCCTTGAGGCTCCTGGGTTCCAGTTACGTGTTTCTCTGCAGGGAAATTGTGGTTGAGTATTGATATGCTGTAAAATAGGGTTTTTCTGTTTTCTTTTCATGGAGTGAATTTTTCTCATTTCTAAGAAAAAAATCATAGAGACTCATAAAACCACCCAGCAGGGTACTTCTGGCCGAGGCGTTCTCTTTAGGTGCTGCTGGGAAGGATGGGGAGGCTGGGACCACACACCCTGGAGCTGCTCCTGAGCAGCTCTGCGAGCTCCCTTGGGGACAGCACCATCAGCGCCTGCTACCCTGCACATGGTTTCCAACCAGAGTGCAATTATGACTCCAAGCATATGACTCACCTGCAAAATGAAAGTTTCAGGTGGCCCAGAAACAAAGTTGTGCTGGTGGGATAACCATCCCCTGAAGGTTTGATGACTTCCTGTAAATCATGTGCCACCTACGTTCCATAAAGGCAGAAATGAAGAGTGAAACAATTGCCCTTGCTTCTTGGAGCATGTGGGGACACGGAAGTCACCTAGAGCCTCATCCCCTGCTGACCTCCCCAAGCCTACCCCAGGCTCCAAAGATGACCCAGCAGTAGCAGTTTGAATTTCACTTCTTTCCATTCCTGCTTTGCATCTGATAGATGTGAAACTGTGCAACAAAATATGTCAGATTCAGCAGAATTTATAAAAAGCCCCTCTGAAGAGCCTTTAGTTTGCTGGAGACATAGAAGCCAGGCCCATCCAGGCTCAGCCCCGTGCGGGCATAGTGGGACGAACACGTGGCCGGAGACTGGAGTCTGTGCAGCATGCTCTTGGGGCTGCTCTCTGGGCTGAGAGAGGAGAAAATGTGGGTGTCTCAGGTCTAAGACAGTCTTGTGGATATCGAGGTATGGATCTTTGTGAGTCAGGGCAATGAAGGACAGAGAAACAGGGATCAAGAGGTGGTAGAGAGGTCAGAGGGAGTTTTTAAAGAAGTTTCTAGGTGCATGTACGTGTGCCTGTGCACACAGGTAGACAAACAAGCTGATCTGTCCTTTTAAATCCACCATGTGAAGAGCATGATTTAGAGGTAGTTAAGAACTGGAACAAGACAATTTCTTTGAAAAAAAAACAAAACTGCCAAATGTCCAGGTAGAACCTTTTGAAGATACTCAGTCTGCCATCACGGGGAGTCTCAGGGCACCCCAAGGGCACACGGATGCCCACTGGCTGGTCTTGGGGAGACGAAGCTGCACTGCAGCTTGGCCCCTTGGGAATTCATCTGACCTGCCTGAGGAGGCACCGAAAACAATTGTGACAGCATGTGAAACAGGAACAATGGAGGTTGGCGGTGGGTGATGGGCAGAGAGTATTAAAGGCAGAGGTAAATCTGCTTCATCAGTCAGGAGTGCCAGGATCTCTCTCTTTTTTTTTTTTAAAGGAGAGACGGGAGCTTAAAAAAAAAAAAAAATCAGTCTCCGCCACTTTCGTACCACCATAAATGCAAAAAAGGTCTGGGTTAGAACTCGCTAAGAAATTCAATCTGAAGCCTTCCTCCATATGGAAGGGATCGAGCCAGCACATAACCGTCTACGCCAGCTCTCCCAAGAGGGGACTGTTCCCCTCCTGCCTGGACTACAGCAAGAATGATGTGATTTAAGAGGAGCGTGCCAGCTGGGGTTACCCGGGACCCTGAAGAGGATTGAGTCATGAGACCCCTGACTTGGAGCTCAGGCCGCAGCCCGGCCCCTCTCTTACCAGCCCCCTGAGGGCTTTGGCTTCGGCCTCCCAACCACAGCACAGACTGTGCTGCTCGTTTTCCACAGAAAGGAATACATATAAATGTATTATGAGGTCTCAATAATTGAGGGCTAATTTAATTTGACGCATAATACTAAACATCGTGCACACTAGAGGAAGGGCCCGTGCAGTCAGCAGGGAGAGCACGTGAGCTGGAGTCAGAGGGACTGGATCCCGGGCCTCAACCCGATGCTTCACAGCTGTGTGCTCGGCCTTGCCAAGTCTCTGCATCCTCACCTATAAAATAAATGTTACTATAGTACCTACTCAGTATTGCAAAAACTAGATGAGACGCTGGGAAGTGCTTGAGAGAGGTTTCCTGCTATATTGGAATTATTATTATGGTTGTCCTAATCATAATTATCATATTGATCAGTCATTGTAGAATAATAATGCTTAGCATTTATGAATCTTACAGTATCGCGAGGGAGTCGCCTTACAGAGTATCTCACGTCAGGTTTGTGGAGAAGAAAAGAAAAGCGTTCTGTGCCCTGGCTGAGGCAGATGGGCTAGAGAGAGGGGCACCGAGCCCTGGGCTCTCCGAGGCCTCTGTCCAGTAAATCTCCCCAAATACGTATCCATCTATCCAGACTCCCCTGTGCTCTCTTCCTCTTGACTTCTGTGGCCTCCAAGCATCGACCATCCACTTCCCTTGCCATTGGCAGTGATTTCTGGACCTTGGACCTTCCGCAGGCCCTTGCCCAGGCTTCAGAAGAATGCACTTCACAGCTTTTTCCTCAACCTTTTTGTTCTGACGCACGCACACAGCCCTTTTGAAACTGTTCAAGGGCTTTATGATTACTAATAAAGGAGAAATTGAAGAGATAAAAGGCTTTCTCCTCTGCCCCTTGTCCCGGCTCCTCTTTTTATGCTGCCTGAATAAACAAATGAAAGCGTTAGTGCCTTGAAATAGAAGCCAGAGCCTTAGGGCAGCAAAGAGCTGGACTAAGCTTTCTCTCCAGTAACAAGTCCAGCGGGACTTGCTATACCTTGTGGCTCTTTCTGCACCGAGGCTGGACTGGGCCAGGCAGAGGACGTGGGGCGCCAAGGACAATGCTATGACATGGTTCCCAGGTGCCTTTCATCTGCAGAACAGTGCAATTTCTAAAGGAGAACTGGAGGGCTGGCCTAGATTGCCAAGGCCTTATTTGCCAATTAAGGACAAGGTTTAAAAATCACCTATCAACAATCAAACAAACAAGCAAAAAAAACCCAGCAGTCCTTTTCAAGAAAAGACTGTTGCTGTCTTACACACACACACACACACACACAGAGATTTGTGAAAACTGCACCAGTGCCCTGATTGGGATTGAGATCCATTTGCCACAGTCTTTTGATGGCACTTGGTGCATTATGGGGTGTTGACTGCATGTCAGCCTCTGTGCGGCCTAGAGGGACTTTTCTAGAGTGGGGGGCAGAAGAATGAGCAGCAAGTGTTGTCCTTGTAGTCATGTAGAAAGTATAATGTCCAGGACCATGTCACAGTCCAGAGGACATTCTTATCCCAAACGTATATGTAGTGAAGAGTAGAGCTTTAAAGTACAAGAAGCAAAAATGGATGGAACCAAAGAAAGAAAGAGCCAAATTCACAATAACACTTGGAGATTCCAACATTCTTCTTTAAGTAATCCATAGGACAAATAGATAGAAAAAACAATAGAGACAGAGTAGACTTAAACAACTTATCAACCAACTTGATTTAATAAATATCTATGGATCATTTCACCCAACAAATGCGATACACATTCTTCTCAAGTGCATATGGTGCACCCACCAAGATAAATGATAGGCTGGGCTATAGAACAAGCCTCAGTAAATTTCAGAGAGTTCAAATTATGTGGAGTATGTTCTGTGACCACAACAGAATTAAAATAGAAATTGGTAACAGAAAGATATCTTACGAATTCCCCAGCTATTTGGAAATTAAATGACACACTTCTAAATAACCCATTGGTCAAAGAAGAAATCACAAAGGAAATCCAAAAATGTTTTGAAGCAAGTGAAAACACAGCATGTCAAAATTTGTAGGATGCCACCAAAGCAGAAGGAAGGAAACAATAAAGACTGGAAAGCAAAGAAAACAAACAATAGAGAGAATCAGTGAAACGAGGACCATGGCACAAGCTGAACTTTCTGTTCTTGTGGGAATAAATGTAGGGTGTGTCTCTTGGCAGAGATGTGACTAGAGCCACTTGCTGTGCATGGGGGTCAGACACAGATGGGACACGGGTGCTTCCCCCTCGCTGGAGCAGAATGGAAGGAGGTCACCTGAGGGGCCATATTCTTTGAGGATTTCCCAAAGCGTGTTCGATCCTCCTCTGTTCCTCTGGTCCACATCTTGCTCTCACTGCACAGGACAGTGCTTGGCGGGCGTCTGCTGGCACATTGTGGGTAAAGCTTTCAGAGTGGCTCTGGCTCAAGCCACCAGAAAGGAATCTTCTACAGCGCAGACCTGTAGCAGGAATTTCTACAGCAAAGAAACATTTCTCATGGCTAAGATTTTCCTGTTTTGAGGCCAGGGCTTTACCAGCAGAAATTTCTTGGCCATGAAGCCTCAGTCAATCTTGTGGTCGACGAGAAAAGTCCTAACTTATGAGTTTGGAAGGAGCCATCCCAGGATTGAGAGTTTGTGCTCTGTAGGATAACCCAAAATCTTGGGGAAGGTTCGCACTCACTGGCTGATGTGCTTATGTATTTCCCGCTTGCTGGAACAGTGAGCCAAAGTGTATCTGAGGTTGCTGGTGTGCTTAGAATATGCAGCCCAAGGACATAAGTATGTTGTTATCCAGTCACTCCTGGGACACATGTATTGTAATATGGGATTCAGGGATTTTACTGTCCAGGCTTCAGCCATTCTTCCTTCCAGAATCTACCTATGAATGAGGATAAGGTGCTATTTAAGCTGAAATTCTTCTCCAAAATATATGCATTGTGTTTACCTGATGTGTTCTGTTCTATTGCAAGCAGGCAGGCTGAGGGTTTTGCCACAAGTCACTCCATGTGATGCTTTGAGATTCTGGGTGCTCAGCCTACAAGAGAAATTGCCATTGCAGCCTCGTTCACACCACGTCCCCTCCTTGCCTGCTTGCCCCGCCTCTGTTCTCTGCGTCACTGCCACATTCTGCTTTTAGTTCCTAAAGAAAACCTGGAGTACTAGCTCCACTGAGAGCAGGGACGTTGTCTATTTTCTGTCCTACTGTGGGGGTTTGACCTAGAATTATTCCTGGCACATGGTGAGTGAGTCAGTGAGTAAAGGATGACTATTTTCTAGTATCTTCCCATTTTTACTCTCATGGGTTAATAGTGGTTTCCTCTAAATTATCTTTTTTTTTTTAACATTGCATTTTGAAATACTTTCAAATTTACAGAACAGGTACAAAAGTAGTACAAACTCCATAAATAAGAGCTCCAACATACCCCTACCCTGCCAGATACCCAGATGCACCAACTTTAACATTTTCCATATTTGCCATATCGTTCCATCTATCTATCTATCAATCCATTATCTGAACACTTGAGTGTAGGTTGTATACATCATGGTCCTTCAACACTTACTGCTGCCATGTACGTTTCCTAAGAACAAGGATATTCACTTATGCAACCACCTTAAGTACAGTTAACAAGTTCAAAAAATTTAACATTGATATAAAGCTTACAGTCTATATTCCATTTTTTTCATATATCCCAATGTTATCCCTTTGAGCTTTTTCTCTGCCCTTATTGGATCCCATCAGGATCACGTATTGCATTTGATTGTCAGTCTCTTTAGTTGGTTTTTTTTTTTTAATTGTGGGAACATATATATAACACAAACTTTCCCATCTCAACCACTCCCAAGCATATCATTGAATGGGATTAATCACATTCACAATATTGTGGTACCCTCACCACCTGCCATTATTAAAATATTCCTATTTCCCTAAACAGAAACTCTACACCCATTAAGGATTAACCCCCCATTCCCCCTGCCGCCTGCCCCCGACAACCTGTACTCTAATTTCTGCTTCTATGAGATTGCATATTCTCCAGTATTTTCTTTGTTGTTACCATGGGGCTTAAATTTAGCATCCTAAATCTATTACAATTTTGTTTGCTTTGTTATCAACTTAACTTCACCTATATGTATTTTTCTCACAAATTACATGTACATACATTGAGTCTAAAACTGTTGGTTTATCATGACATTTTACGCATTTGCCTTTTAGGTCCTGTAGGAAGTAACAAGTGGACTTGCAAATCAAAAACACAACAGTATTAGCATTTATATTTGCCCACATCATTACCCTAACCAGACATCTTTATTTCTTCATGAGGCTTCAATCTATGATCTATTGTCCTTTGCTTTCAACTTGAGAGAGCTCTCTTAAGCGTTTCTTATAGGGCCAGTCTGGTAGTGAAGAATTCCCTCAATTTTGTTTTTCTACCCCTTTCTTTCTTTCTTCTCTTTCTGGGACTCCCACAGTGCATGTATTGGTATGCTAGATGGTGTCCCACAGGTTTCTTAGGCTCTGTTCACATTTCTTCATTTTCTTCTTTCTGTTCTTTGGACTGGATCATTTCCCTTGTCTTACCTTGAAGTTACTGATTCTTTCTTCTGCCTGAACCAGTCTGCTGTTGAACCCCTCTAGGGAATTTTAAATTTCTGTTACTGTGGTCTTCAGCTCTATTTGATTCCTTTTCATAATTTCCATCTCTCTATGGGTATTCTCTTCATGTCCTTCTATTTTTTCCTGATTTCCTTTAGTTCTTTGTCCATGTTTTCCTTTAGCTTTTGAACATATTTAGGCTCTTTTTTTTTTTAAAACATCTTTGTCTGGTATGTCCCAAGTCTTGTCCTCCTTATTGATGATTTCTAATGCTTAAATCTTCTTTGCATGGATCATTGCTTCCTGTTTCTTTGTATGTTTTATAACCTTTTGCTGAAACCTGGACATTTTGATATTTTGATGTGTTATCACTAGAACTTCAACTCTGAGGTGTCTGTTCCTTAAGCTTCTATCCTGCTAGTGTTATGACAGAGCTGTCCCTGAAGGCCAGGAGCTAAAAAAAAAACGAGGAGGAAGGAAAGAAAACACCTTTCCCAGTCTTTGCAGGTTGACCAGTGCAAGTGCTCTCCTTCAGGGCTTATCCTTGCAATGAGTTTACAGAATAGCTCTGGGACAGTACACAGTACACAGGAACCTCCCTGATCCTTCCTACCTTGCCTCTTATTTTGGGCAGCGCATGTGGCCCCAGAAATTCCCCCATTTCTGTGGATTCACATGTCTCCTATTCCCTAAGAAACAGTTGCCTCCCAGTCTGGGCACTGCTCTGTATGCCCTACAGCCAGCAGTCCCTTGCTCCACGCAGCCACTTGGTTGCTCACCATAGAGCTCTGTAGGAGAGCTCTGTGAACAGCCTTCTACCCAAGGACAAGTTCTGGGATGGCGAGTCCCTTAGTCCACCACCAGACAGATTGGACCAGACATAGATGCTCCCAGTATGCACACAAGGATTACTCTTTTTTTCTGGATTGGGACCAGGGGTCCACACCATGTGTGGGGGCTGGCTCCATGCCTAGCCAGTGGGGGTTTGGGGAGGGACCAGTCAGGGCTTTAAGAAAGGTGATTCTACCAGTTCTTGCTGGATGTTCAATGCTTCTGTGGGGGAGGGAGCCCTGAAGCTTCTCATTCTACTCTCTTGATCGGGCCCTCCTCTAAGTTATCTTGTCGTTGCTCAATTTATTTAAGGGAGGTCACTTTTTACTTTTTTAAAAATCCCAAAATACACATCTGGTGGGTGGGGGAGTTCAATTGTACCTTGTTTCTCCGCCCTTTAACTGGAAACTGTAACTATCCTTTTCCACTGCCGTCTGGTTTTGCTGGTCTTATCATTGAAAGCTGAGGGATCCAGGAGCTCTATCCTCAAATAACCCTGGGACACCCTGTGTCTGGTGGGCTAATGAGTCATCCTTATGGGAAGTGCCTCCTTCTTCAGATGTTCTTTCAGACATCTCCACTTGAGGCAAACTCGTCCTCTCAGGCAGTAACCACAAGCTTCTGTACAAGAACCGTCTTCTTAGAGCAGAGTTAGCTTTCAAACCTTGCATCTGGAAGCACATGTAATTCACTGCATGGAAACAAAATCAAGAGCCACTGTCCTTGCCAACCTGCTGTTTTGAGCAGCAGCATCAAGTTATCAAGCCCCAAGAAATCCATCCTAAAGAAAAATTGTTTTTAAGACTCTTCTGTCCAAAAAAAAAGGCAGTGAAACTTATGAGTCATTTTCAGTAAGATTAAATTATTTCTTTCTCAAGCAGCCAAACCAGCTACATCCTAGCCAGCCAGCCCTAACCAATTGTTTGTAATTGCAGGTTCTTATAGATGTGTATCAGGGGTCTCTCAGTTTCTCTGCGTAACTCTGACTTGGAAGATATCAGAGTGTACGGGGATCTCTCCAGGCTCTCACAACAGGGTTTTGTGTGCGTGGATGTCATGTTCTCATACTGAATATGTATTCGGGCACATATATGCACATGCCCAGAAGTCAGCTCTGCAGCACACATTAAAAGGTCATTACTCATCTAACTATGTTGAAGGCCTTCTGCGCTGTGATAAAGATGCTCAAGATGTCGATTTCACTGTTGCAAAGATAACCAACCTGCAGGCCCCTGACCTGGACAGGATCTTTTCAGTTGCGTAGACTGATGAAAGTCCCTTCTCTGCAAACAGCTGCTGCTTGTTCTGAATAAGAGCATGTACTAATTTTGAAACAATGCATTTTCTTTCCAGGACAAATGCTTCTGTTTTGTGTTTTACATTTCTTTGAGACGCTTGAGTAAAGAAAACTTGTCTCACTGTGCAAATGACACTCAATTTCTGTTTTGTTAAAAGAAATTGGAAAACTGGACAGCCAGATAACTGGGGTCATGGCCATGGACCGGGAGAAGACTGTGCTGGGTTGATTTATGCTGGGCAGTGGAACGATTTCCAGTGTGAAGACATCAATAACTTCATTTGCGAAAAAGACAGAGAGTCAGGTAAGCAGTGGAGGGAATTGAAGCAGGAGCTGCAGAGCCTGTGTCCCATTGCGGGTGAGAGGCAATGGTTGATGTGGGGGTTCTGAAGGTAGGCTCTGCAGCCGGCCATCTGGGATCCAGTCCTAGGTCTGCTGCTTACTTGCTGGGCAGCTTATTTGACCTCATGGGAATAATAGTATCTTATTTACAGGGTTGTTGGAAGAGTTAATAAAAGTGAAGCACAACTGTGCCTAGCATATAGGAAGCACTCAGTAAATGTTAGACTAACTGACCTGGGTCAGTATCTTGTAAATACTGTCAGTTAATTGTTCTTTGACATATGGCATCAATATTGTGTCTTTTTCATGGCGTTCCATATGTAGACAATGCAGGTTGTCAAGCATTCAATTCCCACATGTGTTTATTGAGCACTGCTATGGGTGCTATGCTGGACAATGGAGGGATATTGTCTGTGCCCCTTGAAGCTCAAAGAAACATTTGGGAGATTTTCTTGACTTAAAAATATACTTATCTAAAGCTTCATTTAATATATGGCCCTCTTGGGAAATGGGCATCTTAGTTTTCTTCACCAGAACTAGATTTAAAACTTTGTAGTGGGGGCAGAGGGAGTGAATGTTAATGGATCTGAGGTTTCTTTTTGGGATAATGAAAATGTGCTGAAGTTAGATTAAATTGTTATAAATTGCACAACTTTGTAAATATACTTAAAAAAACCCTCTAAACTGTATACTTTAAATGGGTGAATTGTCTGATATGTGAATTATTTCTTAGTAAAGCTGTAAGAAAAAGTTTGTGGTCAACAAAATCTCAAATATATTTTGCTCAAAAAAGTTTGGGATGTAGGCGGGACACAAATTATCCACCTACTCATTCTATGGGCATTTAATGAACACCTTTGGTATGTCAGGCACTGGGCCAAGTGCTACGGATCTCAAGGTACATAAGGAGCTGGCAGCCTGGTCAGCTGGAGGAGTGGGGACAGATGAGGAAGACAGGTAGCTAACCAAGAAATTACAGTAGATGGTGATAAATAACCCAGATTTGTCATTTTTTTAGTTTTTTGGCCATTTGGGATTTGAGTTGGGGCTAGGCTTCTCTGGAATAGACTCCTGTAAAATGAAACTTAGCTTTGACTTAATTGGAATAAAAAGTTCCAAGCATTTGTTTGACAACACAAGCATTGTTGAATGGTGACTTTTAGGATCTTCCCTTAAAAACCCATGTTCCTTTTTTTGAATTGTACATAAACTTTATTCTTTCAGAAAAAAATGATGCCCACCCTTTTCTCTCTCTTTTAGCACTATCATCTGCATTATAAGGGACTGATGTAATAACACAAGCAAAATTCCAGACGGCTCCCAAAGGCAAAGGATACTCATTTCTGGTTGCATCACTTCTCACAAATTGGGAAAAAAAGCACTGAAAACCTGTTGCTGAAAAAATTGACAGCCAGTGTTTATTACCATCCACCATGACCCCAAGGACTTGGGAACTAAAATGTTCCTCCAGTGTGGTATCTGGATTTTCAGTGGGCACGTGTACTGAATCACACAGATTTTTCTCAGCCAGTCACCATACAATTATGCAAATTATGTCTTCCAAAGGTGGAATGCTCCAATCTGAAAAAACTATCATTGATTGTGGAGCTATAGGAAGAATTTACACATATACTGTGTATAAACAGTACCTTACATTTTTTAAAAATCCCAACTGTAGGAAAATTATACAGGCATACAGATATATAGGCCAAATCATAGTAATAATAAGAAATATACTAAAAGAGCTTTTAAAACTTTGTATTTTTGTACAAAATATTTGTCTTTTATAATTTTTTCTTTCTTTTTTTTTTTTCTTTTTTGACATTTTACCGATATAATACACGGAGCCAAAGAAAACAATAATGGTACTAATTAAACCTCATCGGGGTTCTTGTCAAATTTCCTTCTACCCAGTGGCAAAGAATGTTTTTCAGTTGTGGTTTAAAAAAATAATTAAATGTGTGTGTGTGTATATATATATATATTTTTTTTTAATGTATCATTTCCTCAGAAGAATCAATCACTTGAAATGTCTAGAAATATCGCTGCAGATTTGGCCTTGTGGATCAAGCCCAAGCACATCCAGGGCTTGGTCAAGTGGCCTGTGGGATTAGCCCATCTCCAGCAAGTGCTCCTGAGATGTGCCTGGCCAGGCCTGGAGGAAGGGGTCAAGCCGGGGATGTGGTATTCCTCCCTTTTGGTGGAGTCAGGGGTGGTGGAGAGGCATCTGTTGGGAAGGATGGAGGACCTGGATCTGGCAATCCATAAGGCCCTGTTTCATGGCTGCGGCATAAATATACTCAGTATCAGACCCATCCCTGAGCTGATGGTAACTGTCAGGAAAGCGCGATGTCACATCAAGCCAAATGCAGAGGCATTGGAAAGATGGGAACCAGCTATATGCTACCTGGAAAGTTTGTATTTTCTTAAGTCTGGTTCCAAAAACATAATTCCAAGGCGTGTGCATTATAAAATGCAAGAATAAACTTTTGGCCGCTATTTTGAACTCTTGCAAAGAACCTTTCCTCTGAGTCCATCTTCCTTCCACTCCTTGAGTTGCCATTGAAAAGCCCCAAGTGAAATATGCTGAAGGTAGGCATTAGATACAACTTGATGCTTAAAGGTAAGATTTCCTTCCAACAGATTTCCTCTCCTCCCCTCCCAAGGAGTCCCCAGGCACTGCTGCTACCAATCTCAAATAAAATGGTAAAAGAATAAAGAAAGAGTTTGACTTTCACCCCCGCAGCTGTGTGGACTACTTTCTGTTTCACCCCTGGTCACCATCCATGCCATCTCCCAGCCCGGGAAGGGGTGTGTCCCCAGCACTTCCCTGCCCTGCTGTCGTGTGTGTGACCTGGTCAGGCTGGTGGCACCTGCTGTTGTCTGAGGCCCCGCTGCACCAGCAGGCACTGGACTCCAAGACCTCTTCAGACTCAAGAACCTTTGTGGATTAAATTCAATCTTCTTTTTCAGCTCTTCCAGTTTTTCAAGTGTCAATTAAGATCTGTCCTCAGAAGAAACTTGAAATTAAATATATCTTATGCCAGCATCAGAGCTGAGGTTGTTCCCTGTCCCAACCCTAATAGTAATGGATTCCATGCTTATGATTGCTCACCCACCATTCTGGGACTTCAATCAGACCATCCTCCCAACAGTCCTTTGAAGTGGGCCTGATAGCACCCCCAGTTTTACAAATATGGAACTGAGGCTTAGGGAGGTAACGTGATTTCCTGGGTCACACTGTCACTAAGTAGTGAGACGGCTTTGAAAATGTTGTTTCTTTAGGAGTCCGGGTCCTTCCTAAAACACTGAATCAGGTGCATATCAAACATCATAAGACGCCTCCTGTACTTTCTGTGTATTAATTATTTATAAACCAGATTTCTATTCACCAACAACCAGTGCTGTCTTGGAGAAGAGAGTTTTAGTAAAATACGATGAAGTCTTCATACTGACTTGCTGCCTGCTATGAAAAATGGAAAACATTTTTCTCTGTAAATGGCTTTTGAGAGAATGAATGTACAACAAGGAAAACAACAAACTTTTCTTTTCCTCTTCTATGATCAAGGTTCCTCAACTACCCCCTCCAATGCTTCCACCTTGTAGCAGAGTTTCAGCTGAAGCAGACAACAAATAGCAATAACTGTCCCCATAAAAACAAAGAGAAACAAAAAACAGATGTTCTAGGAACTGGGAAGCTCCAAAAATCAGGTAACAATACCAAGTATGGATTTTGCCTCAGATGACCAAACTGAAAAAGAAAGTGTATTAATTCATTCATGACTCAAAGAACCCATATATTAATAATAATACTTTAAATATATGTAGCACCTTCATATATGATATCTCTTCTAAACTTTGTGTGAAATCTTTAGAACTGAGGAAACTGAAGCTCAGATTAAGGATTTGCCCTTTGCTCTAACAGTGCTGTCACAGTCCCTTTCAAAAATGCTAATCTGATCAGGTTACCCTTTCCTACTTCCCCAGATCCACGTCCATTGTATCCTTTACCTCTGGCTTAAAACCTTTAGAAGGATCCCAGGTGCCTGCAGCACATACATGCAGGTCCTGTGGGGCACTCGGTGACCCCACCAACCTTCCCTCCCTCGCCCACACCCAGCCATACCAAACCTGCAAATTCCTCCCTGGGCTTTCCGTCTGGATTGCCTTTCCCACCTCGTTTCCCTGCAAAGTGCTTCCTTTAAGATTCAGCTCCAGCATCACTTCTTGTTTAATTCCTTTCCCAACAAACCCCCCATACCAAGGTAGAACTGCCTCCCTCCATGCACCAAGGGCTCTGGGTAATACAGAAGAGAGCTCCTTCACTGTATTAGATGATCTTACAGAGGACCTGGAAAGCCTACAAATTATTGAGTTAAGAAGAGAGAGAGGTGATTTGGCTGATCGTTTACCAAATCCAAGCAGGAGAAAAGAAGGAACTCATGTTGCTAATAGTTGGCTTCAAGTAAAACAAAAAGAATGGAAGATTGAGTGAAAAGAATCAGGTGGCGAAACAGATTTGTTCCATTTGCCGAATTCGGCCTTGAGTCGGGGGAAAGCTTGAGAATCTTTTCTAAAGGGCAATGTAATGGGTCAGCTTGTCTTACTGTTAAACGCAGCAGGTTGAGACGGACAGGCGAACTTTTCACCTTTGTAAGAAGCCGTTTCACTGTACAATAGTTCCATTTTCCTGGGGAGCATTCCTTAATGTCATGGCATTGTATTTATTTTGTAATTCACAAAGCATATATTGAAAACAGTTTGCTCCATTTGCCCATTCTTCTTCCTCTGCATCTGCATACCCTTGTTCAAAGAAGTCTGTGGCATACCTAGGTTACACCAGGTGGGCATAAGTCCAGAGGAAAGCAGACTTCAGAAGACCAAATTTAATTCTCCAGAATTAAACTTTAATTCCCCCTGGTTTTCAAATGTTTCAATGAACAAGTGGTGAACTCTCTCGGTCAGCCCTGCCTGCCAAAGCCTGGACTGTATCCCAGCTTCCAGCCTCCCACCAAAGACGTAATTCTGAGTATGCAAAGCAGAGCTCACCCACGCACGCACCTTGGATGGGGGTCAGCCTCCCGTGCGGAGATCCCTAACAGTCCATTCAGACAGATCATTAAACGAGCTTAACCAAAGGGTCGCAGTGTAGTCCCCTTGGCCAGGGATGGAGAAGTGTCCTGCAGCCAAGCCAGTCTTCCAACATTTGGTGCCAGAGCTTGCTCTATTTATTGCCCATAACCCACTAAATCATGCCTGGAAGCTGCAGTTATAAGATTCTTAAGCTCAATGCTTATGCCACGGAGCAAAGGAGCTAGGCCAGGCACAATGTCAACAAGTACAAGGGGATGGCTCTACAGTAGGTATAATAATGGCACATATTACAGGTTAGGTTCTTGACATCTGTTGTCTCCAACCACTACATGAGGAAACTGAAGCTCAGGCTGGTTAAATAGTTTGCCCAAGAGTTGGGATTTGGACTCATGGCCACCTGGCTTCCATTTCACCAGGCTGACTCCTGTGACCTCACAGTGACCTCACTGATAGCCTGGGCTTTTTTGCATTGCATTTTATTCTTCTTAGCCATAAGAAACTAGTTGAGCTACCAAGATTACCTTCTCTCTTTCTGACAGAACGAGGAAGATGATGTAGGAATCTGAGGTGCACACATTAAAGTATTAGACCAACCCCTTCATTGTCATTAAGCAAAGAGGCAAAAGTCAGTTTGGCTGCCAACGCCATGGATGTCCAAAGAGGGTGAGTTTGGAGAATCCACCCTGGACTGTAGAGTTGATGGGCCTCTCACTGATACAATCAGTGTTCAAGTGAAAGAACTATGGGCTTTGGAGCCAAAGAGACCCAGATTTTTTTTTTTTTATCTTCATTTTATTGAGATATATTCACATACCACGCAGTCATACAAAACAAATCGTACTTTCGATTGTTCACAGTACCATTACATAGTTGTACATTCATCACCTAAATCAATCCCTGACATCTTCATTAGCACACACACAAAAATAATAAGAATAATAATTAAAGTGAAAAAGAGCAATTGAAGTAAAAAAGAACACTGGGTACCTTTGTCTGTTTGTTTGTTTCCTTCCCCTATTTTTCTACTCATCCATCCATAAACTAGACAAAGTGGAGTGTGGTCCTTATGGTTTTCCCAATCCCATTGTCACTCCTCATAAGCTACATTTTTATACAATTGTCTTTGAGATTCATGGGTTCTGGGTTGTAGTTTGATAGTTTCAGGTATCCACCACCAGCTACCCCAATTCTTTAGAACCTAGAAAGGGTTGTCTAAATTGTGTGTAAGAGTGCCCACCAGAGTGACCTCTCGGCTCCTTTTGAAATCTCTCTGCCACTGAAGCTTATTTCATTTCCTTTCACATCCCCCTTTTAAGAGACCCAGATTTGAATCCAACTTTCTACTTCCTAGTTGTGAGATGTATTCAGACAAGTGGCAAATAGCTCTCTCCCTCATCTCTCCTCCTACCACCAAGTCCCCAGCTCACGAAGGACAGGTCCTGGCATTGCTTGTCCTTGTATCATGAGGGTGGTTTTGCATTGACAACTATCTCACTAATAAAGCTTCCTTTCAAAATATTGGAGGGGGAGTGACAAGAGGAAAGAATTAAAATTCTGATACCTCTGCTCCCTTAGGCCAGTAAATACTGAAAAAGTTAATTTGTGCCTCTTTCTGTGGTATCCCTGCCACTAGGGATCGGAGTAGAAGTTCCTTTCCATCTGTATTAATTCCAGATTTGGCTGCTGAAATAAAGGTCCAAAGTAACAGCAGCCTAAATAAGATAGAGGCTTCTTTCCCTCTCACCTAACTGTGTGTACACAGGCAGGCCAGGCAGCCTTGGTCACCGCATCTTGTTGCTCTGCTGTCTCTAAGCCGTCACTCCATTTGTATGGTCTGAAATGGCTCAGCACCATGTCCACATTCCAGGCAGTAGACTTGAGGGAGAGGTGGTGAAATGAGGGGATACCTTCTCTTTTAGGGCAGAAATTGCATATGTTGTTTCCACTCACAACTCTTTAACCAGAACTTAGTCAAATGGCCTTGCTCAGTTGCAAGGAAGGCTGGGAAATATCTGTGCCTTTAGCTGAGTCATCATTTGCCAAGCTAAGAATTCTGTTACTATAAAAGCAAGAAAGAATGTATATGAGAAGGAGGGTGTAACTAATGGTTACGCCATGCAAAGCCACCCACATTAATTCTCTTCCTATACAACACATTTCCCTCTTCATCTTCCTGTGGAGCCTTTGGTTGATGGAATTACTGGCCCTAATTCGTCATGCCTCCCTGTTTCCACACCCTTCACCCTATAACTTTGCAGTTTCCCCATATCTAGGGGAGGAGTGTCTTTTTCTGTTCTTTGGTTTGGGCTCAGCCATGGGACATGCTTTGACCAAAAGTGGATGTGTCATGACCAAAGGCTTGAAAAGCACTAGGTTAGCTGGGTTTCCCCCTTACACATCTGCCAACTTCCTTGGTCGCTGCTGCCCCTTTATCCTGCTCCTCAGAATGGACCAGATCTTCAGTTAGAAGTGGGAACAGTGGGCCTTCAGAGCCTGCCACAGAGCTGCAAGCCTGGCCCTGACAGGTCAACCATAGATTGCTATATGGCATTGAGATCTCATGGTTGGTTGTTACACAGCATTGTTGTGGCAAAGCTAACTGACATAGAGACCATTAGATCCAACCCAGGGGCTCTGTGTGCAGATACTTTCTATTTGTCCCTCCTGGTTCTTTCTCCACCCTTTTCCAGCATGCTCTGCACCTTGGGAGGCCGATAGTCATGAGCTCCCTTGGCTTCTGGCTTCCAGCTGGGTTTGGGCAATTAGAGGCACTGGCAGGAGAGGATGAAATTGGGGCAGATGTTTTCTTGGCTTCCTCCCTGAAGGGCATCAAGGATAGGTTTCATCCCTTCACCAAAAGCCACATGTCTTGTCAGGTGATCTGGCGCTCTCTGTGGTTAATGGCTCTCAGCTGCCACTAGCTCCAAGGTTCTGCACTGTCCTTTATTGTTCTCCGTAAACCCTGCCCACATCTTTGCCAACTTTATTTGGCCTTTTTTTTATTAAACTCTCCTCAATTACCCAGCTTGAGTGTATCAACTTTATCTTGTGTGGACCCTGACTGACACATCCTCTGACTGTACCCACTCTCACCCTCCAAATAGCGTATTTATGCCCACTTCTGGGCCCTTTGCTTACCCTCTCCTGACCTCTACCTGCCACCTAGTGTGTCCTCCCTTGTCTTCTGGTTCAAATGCAACTCCTCAGTCAAAGGATAGCCCATTTCTCTCCTCCTCCAAGATGCCTCCCCCAACGTCTCCAGCCTCCAGCAAGTTCTCATTTCTCTTAATATCCCCCAAATCCACCATTTGCAGTACATCATTGACACTTGGTTTCATACCAGAGCACAGCAGTGTGTAAAATGTGCTCTGCAGAACCCAGGGATTTTGTGAAGGTGCCACAGAGGTTGGAGCTGCAGGTCACTATTCAGAACAGCTATATATTTATCTCATATGTGATTCCATTTGAGGTTCACTGTTCAAAAAAAAGTTTCAAAACACTGATGCAGCACACTAGTCTTTAACTTTTTATGTATGTGAATCTTATGTCTCCAAAATGAATTTAAGTGTCATCAAAATCAAAGAATTTATGTTCCCCCTTTATTATAGGGCATGTAATAGGGACAGATGAATGATGGACAGATAGAAGGATGGATGGATGGATGGATGAATGGATGGGTGGGTAGATGGATGGGAGGGAGGGAGGGTGGAAGGAAGGAAGGAAGGAAGGGAGGGAGGGAGGGAGGGAGGGAGGAAGGGAGGAAGGATTGGCAGGCAGGCACTGGCCCCAGTCATAAGCAGTTTCTTCACAGGTGGTTCTGTTGCCTTCCTAGTGGCCTGTAGGAACATGTCCTTTTGCTCCCTCACAAGTCCCTCTGAAAGCATCTCTTCTGGCACTTCAGCCAGTCTCCAAAAGGGCAACTTAAAGGGGAGTTAAGGGTCAGAAGGGACAGGAGAGAAGGTTGGTTGGACTCACTTGCCCTAGGTGACCCCACATCCCACTTACTGAGACCTAACTTGGAGGAAAGTGGCTCAAGGGGAGCAGAACAGGAGTGTGACACTGCAGAAAATCCTGCTCGAACATACAAAGAAGCAAGAGCACCCAGTGAGCTGGCCAAGATGTCTTTAAAAATCTACAGTCCCCCCTCCAAAAAAAATTCCAGATTTCCTAGCTTCAACCTTGTACCATGATGTTCAGAGATAGTAATATGCATAAAATAATTATTTTTCTTCTGCTGAATCAGCATATACAATTAGCACATTATAAGTGCACTCACTACTTGGTTTTTGATAGCAGTGTTAACTTCTTGCTAAATAATCATTTGCTAAGCCTCCATTTGGACAAAACTATGTTAAAAAAACCATGTCTTTTCTAAAGATATAGTTTAGGGAGCATTTTATAAGATATTCTGGATTTCAGGTCCTATAAGATACCACCAAATTGAAGCCCTACAAAGAGATAATCGTTTTATATGAGAATTTAACATATTTCAACCCTATACGAGGAAGAACGTACAACTTCACTGGGTGAAAGGAGTAAGAGTCCTGAATCATTGGGCACAAGGAATAGTGACTAGTACCTTCAAAAAGACCATGACATGTCATTTAAAAAGTGGGGGAAAAGCTTGAAAAGAGAGAAAGAGAGGATTAGCTAGGAGAACAGCTATTATTTTTAACACAGAGTGGATTGGATAAGAGTTCTTTTAGTGGTAAAAGCCCATGCATTGCGAGTCCACTTAAGTCCTCCAATGACCCCAGGCCTGGACGTCAGATGATAACATATGGGGAGGAGCTGGCTTCAGTGGAAACACCCTTCTGGGCAAGAAAATTCATCTGCTCAAGATCATCTGTGGTCACTTCAACTCTGTAGCTATGATGTTTGGAAATTATAGAGCCCTAGAAATTACCTTTTTCTGGTTTCGATTTCCATCACAGACCACAAAATCATATGCATTGCATTTTCTCCATCTACAGTAAAAACTGGCCCCTTGGCCAACTGACCTGACATTTGGGATTTGCTCTTCGTCCTCCTAGGGGAACAGTTTTCCTCCCTCTGTCATTCAGCTCACTGAGGTGCACCCTGGAACAAAGGGCTCCCAGTAAGACTAGAGCAGAGAAGCCAGGAACCCAGTAGGTTACACAAACACGGGTTGAAAATGAAATTCCCAACAGAGCCAGCTCAGATCTGCTAGGAGCAGGCTGATCGCAACAACCTGAAACCCCTGCCAGAGGGCACTGGGCTCCCATGACAGGCAGGCAAAATTTATCTTCTGCCGCTACCTCCACTTTCTGAACATTTTAACAGAACCCCAGCATCTCATCTTTTTCTGATTTGGGCCCCCCTTGCTGTTTCCGAGAAATAATCTCATACTCAGTGTTAGAGATCATGTAGGTTATTCCTCATCAAGAAAATACCACTTTTCATAAGAAAAAAAATACGTATCTGAGACCAGCACCTGCAGGCAAATGTCTTGGGCCACACAGCCTGATCTTGTCTCCTAAGCTTCTCCATCCCTTGGGGCCTTCCTGGACCCCTCACACAGGCAGGACATGGAGGGATCCTGCTCCTTCAATGCTCAGACCCAAAGATGGACAAATTGCTTCCCTTTATTCTCCGAGGACAGCAGAGATAGGTTAGAATATTTGAAGAAGGCTTTACATATAGACGGCAGGGCTTGCCATCCGTGGAGGATTCCAGGAAAAGATCTCATCTGCATTCCTCCTTCCTGGCTCCAGATGCCGCCTGTAAAACCCTCCATCTGGGAGCATCTCTTACACATCTAGGACACCATCTGGTTGCACCATCAGCCTTCAGGCCAAATGCCAGCCTCTCCCTTCCGGGATGTGCACCAGTAAAACCCCAAACCAAGAGAGAGAGGAAGCAGGGAGGGAGGGAGAGCAAACTACTTTTAAAAATCTGGGAAGGGGATGCTTCATCTCAAGAAGCGTATCTCCAGTGGTGGAATCTTAGTTATTGTGGGAAGGAATTTGGGGACAGGCAGGAAAGAGGCAGGACTGCATTTATGTTTTATGAACAAAATACCAGAATATGAGATCTGACAGCACTTTTTTTAAAATTTTGTGTATGTGTGTTTTCCAAAAAAACTTTTCATTGGAGGGATTGACATTACATGAACTTTGAAAGTTTTATTAGAGAAGTTGTTGGATTATAGAAAGATGATGCAGAAAATTCAGAGTTCCCATATATCCCCTTCCCACACGCAGTTTCCTCTATTCTTAACTCTCTACATTAGCTTGGTACAATATTGTTATAAATATGCTATTAACTATAGTTCATAGTTTACATTAGGGTTCACTCTGTGCTGTAAAATCCTATGTGTTTTTTTTTTTACTTTACTCCACTTACATAAATACAACCTAAAATTTCCCCTTTTAACCACATTCAAATGTACAATTCAGTGCTGTTAATTGCATTCACAATGTTGTATACCATCACCACCATCCATTACTAAAACTTTCTATCACCCCAAACACAAACTCTCTACCAAATAAACATTAACTCCCCATTCCCTGACCCCACCCTGGCCCTTGGTAACCTGTATTCTAGATTCTGACTCCATGAATTTGCTCATTCTAATTCTTTCATATCAATGAGATTTGTCCTTTTGTGTCTGGCTTATTTCACTCAGCATGATGTCTTCCAGGGTCATCTATATTGTCACATGTACCAGAACGTCATTCCTTTTTATGGCTGAATAATATTACATTGTGGTATACCACATTTTGTTTATCCATTCATCAGCTGATGGATACTTGGATTGCTGCCATCTTTTGGCAATTGTGAATAATGCTGCTATGAACATTGGTGTGCAAATATCTGTTCGAGTCCCTGCTTTCAATTCTTTGGGGCATATACCTAGAAGTGTAATTGCTGGGTCGTACGGAAATTCTATACTTAACTTTCTGAGGAAACACCAAACTGCTTTCCACAGGGGCTGCACCATGTTACATTCCACTGACAATGTTTCTGTTTCTCCACATCCTCTCTAAAACTTGTGATTTTCCATTTTTTGAATAGTAGCCATTCATGTGGGTGTGAAATGATGTTGAGCATCTTTTCATGTGCTTATTGGCAATTTGTATATCTTCTTTGGAGACATATCTATTCAAGTCTTTTGACCTTTTTTAAACTGGATTGTTTGTCTTATTTTTGTCGAGTTGAAGGATTTCTTTATATATTCTGGATATTCAACCCTAAATAGATATGTGGTTCAGATGGCCCTTCTATTCACTTGTTGGTCAACGCTACAGGAAGATATTTGCATACATTTACAGTCATCTTTGTATCCTGTTTCCAAGTTTTGGGTAACTTTTTCTTAATAAACATAACCCATAAAACTAATACTGTTTTCTTCACAGAAATCTTCACTACCACCTCATCTTAGGCAGCTCACAAACCAATCACTAACATGCTCCCAAATTTTGATCAAGGTATAAATTTTATTTGGTGTGCAACTAGAATACATACTGTTACAGAGATGTTCGAAAGGTGAGACATAGAAGTGAGAAGTTTGTGAAAAGTGTTGTGGAGCTATGTGCAACTTACTGTAAGGGGATGAAAGGTATATTTTTACTGGGCCAGTACCAAAGGCAAACTGTACGCTTATGTAAAATGTGCGTGAAAGGCCAGGACAGTGAAAAGTTCTCTCAAACAGCAACAAAGGCCTGAAAAGCCATCAGAAGAATGAGGCAATAACTAGATGCTTCTACAGATGTGATGAGAAAGTGTTAAACTCTAGTAGCAATTGCATGGTAATTATTCTTACTTGTTTACTGTTGTTATGAATATTTTGATCCCTTCAAATATGCACACACACACATTCTAGCACACAAGAATGGGCTAGAAACATCAGAGTTGAGAATCACCAAGATGACTGCCAAAATGTCAGAACTAAGATGGAACAAAAGAAACGGAAATAGAGGGAAATGCTGGTAGATTTTTCCAACCCTATCTGCAAAGCCTCTGGTTTCACAATTAGACACTAGGCAAAAACACTTCTGGGCCCATCCAGGTCCACGATTATATTTCAGGATCTCTTGAGTGCTGGAGAATTCATCTCCAACCCACCGATTTCAGGAGGAAGAAAGGAAGAGGTTGAGGGAAAGCAATTTTTCATCGAGTTGAGCCTTAGAACACTGTGAACGCTGTAATTACATTAAGCTTGCTGGTTATTTTGGTTAATGTATCAGGGTAAGGTACATGGGATAATTTAAAAACTAAATTCA
This sequence comes from Choloepus didactylus, assembly GCF_015220235.1. Lineage (NCBI taxonomy): Eukaryota > Metazoa > Chordata > Mammalia > Pilosa > Megalonychidae > Choloepus > Choloepus didactylus. The sequence goes on along the minus strand of NC_051322.1, from coordinate 60,137,303 downwards.
TTCAGTCACTTACAAAAACATTCTACCCACTTATGCATGTAGCAATAAAGTGTGAACGTGACTCTGCACCCAAATTGTAGCCATGTGTGACTTGGATTTTTTATTCTAGAGAAAGGAAATGGTTAAGCCTGAAGGATTGTATTTCTCTCTGTCGCTCTGACTCTGAAGGGATAATGAGTTCCTGCTGGTGACACAGTGGCTTGGGAAGGCCAGCAGAGAGGTGGTTTGGTGCACTTCCAACGCTGTGTGTGAGTCTTCACCTCAAAAATCATGGTTCTGCAGGAGAGACACTTAGTGAGCCTTGCTAAAACAGGGGGCAGGGAGTGCCACGTGTCAACATGCAGACTTTCCCCTGAGATCTCTAAGCACTTCTCAAACTTGAATTAATTTGAACACGGTGATCATAATTTTATGTGTCAACTTGCTAGTTTGTGGTGTCTGGTTGTTTGGTCAAACACTGGGCTAGTGGTCGCATGGAGGTATTTTGTAAATGGGATTAGCATCTAAAAGCAGATAACCTCAAGTAAAGGAGATTACACCCAAAATTGGATGGTCCTCATCCAATCATTTGGAGGCCTTAAGAACAAGAGCTGAGGGTGCAGGGATCAGAAGAAATTCTTCCTCAAGACTACATCCTCTATTCAGTCCTGAGTTTCCAGCCTAAGGAATTCAGATTGAAGACTTCAACATCATTCTTACTGGAATTTCCAGCCTCCCATCCAGCCTGCCCTACAAACTTGCCAGACCCATAATTTCATGAGCCAATTTCTTACATAAATCTCTTAACATAAACACAAACACACATACTGTTGATTCTGGTTCTCTGGAGAACACTGACTGATATAATGAGCACGTTTGCTACAGAGCACAGGGCACAGTTATTCATTCATACATTCATCAAAGATTCATATATTCAACAACACAGAGCCTGCCTATTGTGTTCCAAATCCTGTGCCAGGTGCTGGGGATGTTTCAAGACAAAGTTCTCATTTCCCTCTTCTACCACCCACTCTAGATCTTGCTCACCCTTGGCTTGGACTTCAGGCAGTTGAGGCTACTTGCCTGATGGGTGACCCAGACTTTCATCCCTGACATGTGTGAGTCCTTAGTTCCCTAGCCTCATCAAGCCAGAGCTGTTGAGCTGCCCATTTACTATTATCCCTGAGCATGAAAGCACCAAGAGATGGCCCAGTGAATCCCCTGGGTTCCAGTCATTTTCCTCTTTGCTTCCATTATACAGGATCAATCCTAGCTCTTCGTGGTAATTGCAGTTATTGCACCCACCAGTTCTTTTCTTTGCCAGTTTGTCTACTAACGTGAGGAGCCTAAAATGACCTGACAATAGTCACAGATTCAAGTTCAGGTCCTTGAATATGTCAAAGCCTGAAGTTGCAAGTTTAAGAAGCAGTGATTAAACATTGGGACTGGCAGTCTGATGTGCTGAGCCTTCGAGCATAGGACTTGCCCTTATGAAGCTCATTACCACAAAGGAGAGTCTAAACTTGCATGTAATGGTGCCTAAGAGTCTCCCCATGAGTACCTCTTTGTTGCTCAGATGTGGCCCTCTCTCTCTCTAACTGAGCCATCTTGACAGGTGAACTCGCTGCCCTCCCCACTACGTGGGACCCAACACCCAGGGGTGTAAATCTCCCTGGCAATGCAGAATATGACTCCCGGGGATGAATGTGGACCCGGCATCGTGGAACTGAGAGTATCTTCTTGACCAAAAGGGGGATGCAAAATGAGACGAAATAGTTTCAGTGGCTGAGAGATTTCAAATGGAGTCGAGAGGTCACTCTGGTGGACATTCTTATGCACTATATAGATAACACCTCTTAGGTTTTAATGTATTGGAATAGCTAGAAGTAAATACCTGAAACTACCAAACTCCAACCCAGCAGTCTGGACTCCTGAAGACGATTATATAATAATGTAGATTACAAGGGGTGACAGTGTGATTGTGAAGACCTTGTGGATCACACCCCCTTTATCTAGTGTATGGATGAGTAGAAAAATGGTGATAGAAACTAAAGGACAAATGGGGTGGGATGGGGGGATGATTTGGGTGTTCTTTTTTCACTTTTATTTTTTATTCTTGTTCTGGTTCTTTCTGATGTAAGGAAAATGTTCAGAGAGAGATTGTGGTGATGAACGCATAACTATGTTATCATACTGTGCACAGTGGATTGTATACCATGGATGATTGTATGGTGTGCGAATGTATTTCAATAAAACTGACTTTAATAAAAAATAAAAAATAAAAAATAAAAAGAAGCAGTGATTCTGCCCTCCCCTCTACGTGGGATCAGACACCCAGGGGAGTGAATCTCCCTGGCAACGTGGAATATGACTCCCGGGGAGGAATGCAGACCTGGCATCGTGGGACGGAGAACATCTTCTTGACCAAAAGGGGGATGTGAAAGGAAATGAAATAAGCTTCAGTAGCAGAGAGATTCCAAAAGGAGCCGAGAGGTCACTCTGGTGGGCACTCTTACGCACACTTTAGGCAACCCTTCTTAGGTTCTAAAGAATTGGGGTAGCTGGTGGTGGATACCTGTAACTATCAAACTACAACCCAGAACCCATGAATCTCGAAGACAGTTGTATAAAAATGTAGCTTATGAGGGTGACAATGGGATTGGGAAAGCCATAAGGACCACACTCCAGATTGTCTAGTTTATGGATGGATGAGTAGAAAAATAGGGAAAGGAAACAAACAAACAGACAAAGGTACCCAGTGTTCTTTTTTACTTCAATTGCTCTTTTTCACTCTAATTATTATTCTTGTTATTTTTGTGTGTGTGCTAATGAAGGTGTCAGGGATTGATTTAGGTGATGAATGTACAACTATGTAATGGTACTGTGAACAATCGAAAGTACGATTTGTTTTGTATGACTGCGTGGTATGTGAATATATCTCAATAAAATGAAGATAAAAAAAAAAAAAAAGCAGCAGTGATTATGAGAGGATCCAAACCTACTTCTACCCCTTGGTTCTTGTATCTTTGAATTCTAGTTACGGGGGACAAGGCAACACGCAGGCCATGGATTCAGTGCATATACTGCACAACAGAGGACATTGCTCTCACCCTATTGCCCTCAAGCTTGCACCATAGCTAAGCCTTCTATAGTTTTCCTCTGTCCCATTTTATTAGCTACTTCTGGAAGCTCAGGTGTATGGTAAGACCAGCGTGCTCACTGTCACCCATTATGCAGGATGCCATTTCAATATATCAGATATTCTGTAAGCTCTGGATGGTGGTGTTAACAAAGGCAAATGCTTTCCAAGAGTAGGAATCAGTTATGGTAGACAGGTTAAAATTGAAATTGAAATCAGTCTGCCACCAAGTGTCCTGTATCCTCAAGAAGTGGTATCATATTAAAGGCTCACCCACAAGATGAGACATCCTGTCTACTTCAGTATCAAGAGTGTCCTCTGCAATGGAATTTCTCTGGGGCATCAACATGAGACACAACTATATACACACTTTGTGCCCACAACCACGGATTCATCCCCGTGTCTCTTCTCCAGATTTCCTTGTCATGGACCTTCCAATCTTATTCCTTCTAGTCCCTAACCAAGCAGCCAAGCCATTCACCCTTGCCCCAGAGTCTATATCCATTTGTATCTCAGGCCACTTCTACTTCTTTATAAAGGGAACAACTACTTTGTGCTGTTGCATTTCTGCCCCCTGGATGAATGATTTTTCACCGTTTTCCACTAGGGCCACCCCTGAGAGGAGCTAGAATGTGGCTGGGTCTGTTTTCAGCCAGCACCAAGATCCTGTGGTCTTTCTCGTCCACTGTGCTGATAAAGGGTAGGTGCCTGGCTAACTGTCCTGCTGTGGTAGGCTCAGGGCAGGGATGAGATGTGAGTGAAGCTCTTTAGCACTTAAATCTGTGCTTTCCTTGGTGACTGCCCAACCAGACAGCAATGCTGGGCTGTGCAACGCAGAGTTTCTCCAAGAGGTACCTTGCCCAATGTGGGGGGCTGGGGGCTCACAGCTACTCTAGTGACTGGCCAGGACATGACTGTACAGAGCAGGTCAGACAGATGTCTGCAGTGCTTGAGCCCACTCAGCCCAATGTTGAGCAGCACACTTCAGGCTGCAGCTGTTATTGCCAATGTAAAGCCATTGTTGTTGAAGAATGACACACCACAATCTGGTTTAAGCCAATCCTGGCTCACAAATGCTGTTCTACCCAGCGGAGAGATTGGCATTCCTAGGAGAATCGAAAAGACAAGAAATCTGCAAGAAGTCTGCATTGTGCTGATTTTTGCAGGGATTTTAGAAGTTGCTGGATGCTTTGAAGTATTAGGTGACTAATTTCCCTTCTGTTTTTCAGAATCTCACATGATAAGAGTTTATATCCTGAAAACATGCCAAAAGAGTAATTTTTTTTCAGGGTTAGAATATTATTTTAAAATGCAATAAAATGAAGTCCTGGTAGCAAATATTATCCATGTAGGTACTTGAATCTACATTCAGCAACTTAAGAAGTTACTGCCTTATTTTGATTTAAGGATTTGGGAGTTTTAAAAAAAGAGAGAGAAAGAGAAATAACTTCCAAATTTTTCTGAAGTGCTTTTTTCTCTGCAATGGAGGCTTGCTTTTTGGATGAGAATGGTCAATCCAGAACACTTGGCAACTCCAGGTAAAAATATGCCTCTGACTTGTTTTTAGATGCATTATCACACCTTTAAAGGCAAGGCTGCAGGTTGGCAGTGCCCTGGAGAAAGGAGAGAACTGGGCACCACCCACACTTCCTCTTTCAGGAGGCTCCAGACAGAACCTGAAACAGGGCCACACTGGAATTGACCCAAGCTGGGCCTCCCCACACTATCCTGAACCATACATAGCAGCCCCCTCAAAACCAGCCTTCAGCTTGGCCTGCTCTGGATAGGTCTGTATAGGGGCACACACAGATTTGCTAGATGAGTGTCCATATCATAAGACCCATCATTATCAAATCCATAATTTTGGTTGGAGAATGGTAATAAAACATTATGGCCACCACTAGCTGGCTTTGCCATTTAGTGAGGGTATAGATCTTTCTTTCATTCCAGAAAAATTCTCATTGTAAGTAAGCTATTTTGTCTCAAAAAGTAGATGTTCAGTTAACCTGGAATTTAAAATCATTTCCCGAAAGTGACAGTAAAACTTATTTGAAAAGAAGCAGTTGAAGTGTCTTGTGTATTATGAAATTCCTTTGATTAGTAAGCCACATTATTTATGAACTGTTGGGGACCAACCTTTCACTGTACAAATTGCCAACTGATCATTTGGGAAAGGAAGGGTCAGGAAGAACTCTTTTATCACACTAATGCAGAAAGACACACAAAGCTTGACCCAGACATTCATCAGAGGCCAGTGCTTTCAGCAGATGCCGTTTGCGGTTGAGTTGAGGAGGCTTCTGCCTGGGAGCCTTAGTAACAAAGAAAATGATGGCAGAGAACGGGGTGGGGGTCGGGGTGGCGTGGGGTGAGGGTGGGGAATAATGCCTGAGATGAAACACAACAGTGAGGTTGGGAGGATCTAAAGAAGATGTAAAAGAATCCATTTGCCTAGATTCTCCCCCAAACCCACCCTCCTGAACATTTGAATCCAATTAGCATATTTGACTATAAAATACCCACTGTTTCCATGCATTTCACCATGGTTATAATTATAAGGAGAGTTAGGGTAACACTAGCTGCTACAACAAATAGACCCTAAAAAAGTTAATAATGGTTCAAAGACAATAGAAGTATATTTGTTGCCAATATTCCAGTGTAAGGGAGATATATTCCTAGTTGTTTGGCTGCCTCTCCCACACAGTGATTTAGGAATCTGGGCTCCATCTGTTTTGTGGCTGTGCCATTTCCTAGAGGCTTGTCGTTTTCTACATTGAGAAACTAGAAGAGGAACAAATATAAAGAAATCGCAACTATCTCTCAAAAGTGATATGCAAAACTTCTGCTTAGAAAATAGAATTAGCTACACGGCTATGTCTAATTGCAAGGGTGGCAAGAAATGTAGTCTAGCTTTGTGCCCAAGAAAAAGAGGAAATGGATTTTTTTTTTTTTTTGGAACAGTTAGCCATCTGCTTGGAAGCAGATAAATGCTTTATTCGTCTTTGCAGGAGATCCTCCCCTATATTGTGCTGTGCATTTACAAGGTTACTGGTGAGTAAACATTAATGAAATGAATGAATGCATGAATGACTATTGAAATAATAGTGACTAATAATAATAATAATACCTACTGAGAGCTCATTATGTGCACCTTTCTAACTTATTTACATAAGGAGATTAAGCAATTGATTGAAAGTCACATAGCTGGTAAGTGGCAGAGCTAGGATTCAGAGTCCAGACTCCTCATTCTTATCTACTATGTTTTGCTGCCTCCCAGAGTGTAACTTAATCACAACTTTTATTCATATGCACAAGAAACCAGAATTTTATAACCCACAGTTTAGGAAGATGTAGTGTAGTGTTTCTCAAATTAGATCCCTGGTTGGGGTCCATTGAGTTCACTATGACAATTTTTAAGATTTGTGCTTCCATTGCAAGAATAGCCTTTAAAAAAAAAATAAGTTATCATGAAGGGTATGAATCTTTGTCCAAAAATTTGTTTATGTAAAAATATATTACATAAGTTTTAACTCAATTTCTAACTTTGAGTCTACCATTTCAGCAGGAGGACACAGACAACTTAACCTCAGACTTCCTTGTTCCCCTCACCCCACTTCTCCAGGTTCTGTAACAATTCTACTACCTTTCACAGGGCCTAAACACCAAAGCATGGGAAGCTGGGGAAGGAAGGACATCAGTCCAAACAAGTGGCCACTGAGACGTGGCTCTCCAGTCTTATGCCAGTGCCTCCCACTGGCCAAATCCAAGCAGAAGCCAAAAGGCAAGAGGGTGCAGTGACATCATCCATAAAGGTCAACCACCAAGGGCACAGACCAGGATGTGGAAGGATGGAGAGTGGACAAGGAGATGCAAACAGAAAATAACCAGCCTGCTGAGGAAGGTTCACTCTAAAATGTCTCTTTAATCTAGAGACTTGAGAACACTAGTCAAGAAAACCTGCAAGCAATTTCTGCCTTCTGACCCACCAGATCTCCCCCTTGGGGTCATAGGCAGAGAACCCAAGTACCTGCTCGAATGGTTGGGCAGGAAGAAACGGAAGGGCCAGAGAGGAAAAAACACAGGGAGAAAACAATAAATACAATGAATAAACATCTCCAAATATTATCTCAGCAATACAAGCACCTTTTGAATCATCTGGATGACCATCTTACAATTTTGGGGCCGTGAGATTTTGGTGCCTGTGTTTACTTTAATAATGTATTAGCCCCAAGCATTTCTTCATTCATTAACTCCTCTTTCAATAATTATTTATGGAACACCTACTGTGTGGCAAGAACTGTTCTAGACACTAAGAATACGAGAGTGGAAAAAGACAGTCTGAGGCCCCACCCTGAAGGAACAGACATTCCAGTAATACAGTTTCATTTTTATTGTCATGAGCTAATGAAACAAGAGCAGAGATGGATCTCACAAATAATCATTTGGACCAATCAAAGGCTAGAAGATATCATAATGTGTTGTAAAAATATAGGATTTTCATAGTGGTTCAAAGAGAAAGCAATAATGTGAAAATGGAATCATTACACAGCAGAGAGAGAAATCACAAACTGGGAAGAACCTGTGCATTAAGATTCAATATCATATTTATATTGCAAGTCTCAATTTTATTTCAACAAAATGATATTAATTGCCCATGATTAATGTTAGTTTTACTTTTATTCATTTTGAAGTTTTGTTTCTATTTAATTTGTATATGTGCTTTTAGTTCTGTGGTTATAAAAATGCCATAAGCAGGAGATGTTTATATTTAGTTTTATGCTCTTTTTTCCTCTTGTCTAAAATGGAGATAATACTAACACTTCCTAGGACTGTGTTGGGAATTCATAATGATATGAATGTGAACAAGTTGTCTGGCACTTAGTATATCCTCAGCACATGCAGATGCCCTTTCTGTTTCTCATAACATTTTCAAAATGAGGTATAAAAAGTAAATGTTTGAAAAGGGAAATTAATAAGGCCACATCTTTAAAGAATTCTTTCTTTTCCAGAAAATAGAACCATAATTTAGCTTGGAAATTTCCAGTATCTCATCAACTGGGAAGCTGTTCAATAGGCAAGTTAAATAAAAGAGGAAGAAGCCATAGTTAAATAAGAAAGGCACGGGTAGGTGATGTCTAACTCCAATTTCTGAGAAAGAAATGAAAAGGAATGTTTAGAGGGATAAGCCCTTAAAACATTTGTTTGCAATAGCATGCTCACACAGAGGTAAGCTGCCTTAAGAAAAGAATTCTATGGAAGGAGTGAGGCTCTACTGGTTTTGCCCATTCTGTGTATCATTGTCCTTCCCGTAGTAGCTAAGGCCCTTTGGTCTTTATGGTTGCAAAGGCTAAAAGCTCATTTCAACTCCAACCTTTATATACAGCTGCCAACTTGCCTTGTTAACCCAGAATGGCCTTTTCTGTTCTCTTGGCCCTGAGACTCTAACCTGGGGCTCTGTCTTAAAAACTTCACTCTCTCTTTCAATCAGTTCTCTCTTTTCAATGACTTTATCCCTGGGTTCAAAGAAGAGAGACTTATTTTGCTTCCTTTGGAGAAAAGAATCACTTCCTTGTTGGGGTTCAGGCTGAACACTCCTTGTTGGAGTTCCGCGTTGCCCAAAACAATGGTCATTCCAGGGAAACGTCAGCAGTTACCTCCCCAGTCCCCTGCCCCATTCCACACACATTCCAAGAAAAAGTGCTCAGGACTATTACTCTAACTTGGAGCAGGGGCAACCAACACAGTCGAGCTGGTCAGGGAGGGTTAACCACAGCTGGTGATGACTAAGCTGAGTCGTAAAAACAAGAAGGAGCTGACCAGTTAGAGCAGGGGAGAAATGAATTCAAGGCAGAAGCAAAAATATAAGCAAAAGTTATTAGACATAAAAGGAACTGAAAGTAGCACAGACTGAATGTTAAGTATATTCTCTTGAGGAGAAGCAAGATGAGAGAAGTATAATATATGGTTATGACTTTGGAGTCACCTCCACCCAAGTTCAAATCCCAGTTGTGTGAAGACTTTTTTAGTTCTCAAGTCTCTGTTTCCCTATCTGTAAACAATATCATAAAAAGTAAGGAATAAATGAGATCATGTATATAAAGTATGAAAGATAATGATCACATATGATAAGAAACTTAATACAATGAATGTATAAAATTGAAGAGTTAGGCATGACCAGATTATGAACAGGTTTGAAGGCCGAGCTAATTCAGCTAGGTCCTGAAAGCTATTACGAGCCACTAAAGGATTTTTGGCTGGGGAATGGATTGATCAGGTTTCTGTTTTTTTGTTAAGAAAGACATTTAAGCACAAGGCAGTGTGCTAAGCATGGTGGGGAAGATGTTAGAATAAAAATGCCATCAAAGCTTAAAATTTAGTGTAGGTCTGGTACTGACTTCAAAACAGGAAACTCTTCACTACTTTCCATTTACAAAGTGGGTGGAAGGAAGCTGGAGTTGAGTCAAGAAATAGTGAAGATGGAAAGTCTAAACAGAAGCAAGTGGCAGGGACCTATTCTAGTCCTCAGGGCAAAATGCTTCATTTTCCTCTAAGAGGAACTAAAAAAAAAATACATGCTAGAGTGAAGGTCATAAAACCTCATGAAATAAACTTAATTAATAATTCCTGCTGATGTAAGTATGTATTACTTATTTTTTAAATTGGCGTAAATAGCTGGTGGAGGACCCTTGAAAGAAATACACCACCAAAGTCAAAATGAATCTTTTTGACTTCTGCAGCATGGAGCTGCTTAACTGAAAACTGATGAAAATGAAATATTCTAACACAACACGCTGAGTACCTTATTCTATAATAACTTACTTAAAATTCGCATTGGCAACTGAAGGTCATTACCAGAATCCAATTCAAATAGGCATGCGTCTGAATAAGTTCATTTTTTTTGTCTCAGTTTTTCCACTATGACTTTAGAGGAGATATTTCCATGCAAATGCTGTCCTCTTGTGGTAAGAACCAGTTACTTCAAGAAGGTATTCCAATGGAATTTAGGATAATATATGTTATTACGGATAGAAAGAGGCAAAATAAGTATGATGGCACTTTAATGGCAAGAGAAACAAAATATCTCTGTCCATAAAATGCTTTTTCCTGTCAATCCCATCATTTTCTCTTTTCTCCATGAACTTTCTCATCAAAACCAATTTTGTTTATTAAATTCCTGTTGAAAATTATACGAGTAAAATGTGATCACTGCAACCAGTGAAAGAGGTTTATTCCCATTTAAACAAGCACATCTAGTTCTTGCCTTTTCACTGCTGTACACACTTTACCAAATGAATAGTTTAAAATTTATTCTTCGATTCTCCCATGGATTGATGCTTGGCATTTCCAAATCGGCAACATTTGCAATGCACTGTAATAAATATTCTTGTACACGTCTCTTTGTATACATGGGTAAGAGATCCTCCTGTATCTACACCTAGGGTAGAATTGTTGGGTTGAAGGGTAATGCAGCTTCAATCTTACTAGAATGCCAAATTCTCTTCCAAATGGCTGTACCAGATTACATTTTCATCAGCTGAGAGTGAGCCCCACCTCCTCATCAACACTTGTCAGACTTTTTAACTCTCGCTAGTCTGATAGATGAGAAAACAATATCTCAGTATGATTTTATGCATTTTCCTGATTACTTGTGAGGTTAAGCATATTTTCATGTTTTTACTTGTATAAATTTCCAATTTATGACTTTTGCTATTTTTGACTGGGTTGTTTGCCATATTCCTATTGATTTTAAAGGTTTTTAATATATTTTAGATACTAAGCACTTGTTATATGAGTTGCAAATATCTTCTATCTTTCTAATACCTGCTTTATCACTTTTATTATGATGTCTTTTGATGAGCTAAAATTAATTTTAATGTAGCCAAAATTATCAATCTTTTCCTTTATGAGGCATGGATTTTTGTATTTAGTTCAAGAAATTCTTCCCACTACAAGGTAATTAAGATATATTCTTCTAAATGATATACTTTTACATTATATATTTAAGTCTTTAATCCACCTGGAATTCTTCAGTATATGATGGATCCAAGGTTATTCTTTTACATACAGATAACCAGTTGTCCCAGAATGAATTATCTAGCAGTCTCTCATATCGTTATGATTGTCAGTCACAATGTTTTATAATCTGATACAATGAAACAAAATTTCTACTTTGTGTGGTTCTGCTTTGGGCCTTCCTAATTCTCTTCCGTTAGTCTATTTGTTGATCCCTAAACCATCATTATAGCACCTTTATTACTATGTTTATAAGAAGTTTTAAATCTGGTAGGGCAAGTTTTTAATTTTGATGAATTCCATTACAGATTTTTTTTTTCCTTTATGGTCTGTACCTTTTGTATCATGTTTAAGAAATCTTTGTCTAACTGAAGGTCACAAAGACATTCTATTTTCTCTTCTAGAGGTTTCATAGTTCTAGCTTCCACATAAGGTCTATGATCCATTTCAGATTCTTGTGCATGATGAGAGGTAGAGGTCAAAGTTTCTTTGTTTTGTTTTGTTTTAGTACGAATGTTCAGTTGCTCCAGCACCATTTATTTAAAAGATCTTCATTTTCCATATTGGATTCCATTTGCATATTTGTAAAAAATCAAGTGACTGTCTAGGTCTGTATTTGGACTCTCTATTCTGTTCCTTTGGTCTATTTATCTATTCTTATGACATTATTTCTTTACCTTTATTACAGTAAGCTTTATAGAAAGTCTCAAATTCTGAGTAGTGTTATTCCTCTTTGTTCTTGTTGAAAACCATCTTAGCTATTCTAAGTCCTTTGCATTGCGATATAAATCTTAGGATCAGATTGTCAATTTCTACACAAAATTTGCTGAGAGTTTTGTTGAGATTGTGTTGAATCTATATATCGACTTGGGGAGACTATACCTTTACAATACTGAATCTTCAAATCCATGAACATAGTTTGTCTTTTCATTTTTTTAGGTCTTTTAAAATATATCTCAACAGTGTTGTGAAACTCTTATACATCTTTTTAAAATTTGGTGCTAAGTATTTGATGTTGTAAACAGTATTTAAAATTTTATTTCCCAAATTTTTACAATTACTATTAAAGAAATAGAATTAAAGACCAATCTTGCTCTATCTTGCTAAATTCATTCATCAGTTCTAATAGTTCTTTTTAATATATTTTTGATACCTTTAAATTTCCTAAGTAAATACTTCATATCATCTGCAAATAAAAGCAGTTTTATTTCTTCCTTTCCAATCGTTTGCCTTTATTTGCTTTTTCTTGTCTTAATAAACTGGTCAGGCCCTCCATTATAGTGTTGAATAGAAGTGGTGAATGTGGACATCATTATCTTGTTTCTGACTTTAAGGGCAAAGTATTTCACTATTACAATGTTACCTGAAGGTTTCTTAAGAAACCTTCTATCAGACTGAAAATTTTTCTTTCTATATCAGTTTCCTGATTTTTCTAAAATCACGAGCTGATGTTGAATTTTATCACTTTTCCTACATCTAATAACATAGCGAATTATATGGATTTACATCAAATACAAACCTGACACACTCTTGGAATAAGCCTTACTTCGGTCATGATGTATTACTCTTTTCATATATTACTAGACGTGCTTTTTTGTATTTTTTTTTAGAACTTTTGTGCCCAAGTTCATAAAGGATATTAGTGTGTAATTTTATTTACTTGTACTGTATTTAAAAAAAATATTTTTTAATTAGAGAAGTTGTAGGTTTAAGAAAAGTCATGTGAAAAATATAGTGTTCCCCTATACCCTCCTATTGTTAGCACCTTGCATTAGTGTGGTACCTGTGTTACAATTGATGAAAGAATATTAAAGTAATACTATTAACTATAGATCAGTTTATATTAGGTGTATTTTCCCCCAATATACAACCCTATTATTAACACCTCATATTAGTGTCATACATTTGATACAATTCATGAAAGAACATTCTTATATTAACCCAAGTCCATCATCTACCACAGGGTTCACTGTTTTACAGTCCCATGTTTTATCCTCTTTTATTCTAGTAACATACAGAACACAAAACTTTCCCTTTCAACCACATTCACCTACATTACTCAGCACTGTTAAATACCCTCACAATAATGTGCTACCATCACCACCATCCATTTGTAATGTTAAAATCGATGTTAAAAGCTAAATGACAACTCTGTTTAAATACTACACGGCTATTCTCTATCTTAGTCTCTCATTCCTTTTATTTTGAGTGATCTTGGGGCTAAATTAAACACTCTATACCTCAGAGTCTTCACCTGTAAAATGAGAATAATAAAGAGTACCTACCTTATAAGATTGCTAGGAAGAGTAAATGAGTTTATACATGTAAAGCACTTAGAATTCAAACACACAGTAGCACACTCAATAAGATGCTAGCCAGTATTTCCTTCCTAGCATTTATCACAAGGGGAAATTCTTTTATAATTTCCTTTTTTAAAAATCTGTCCCCCACAGAATAAAAGCTCCATGAGAGCAGTAACTCTTCTGTTTTGTTCGGAGTCCTGGTTCATATATATTTGTTGAAAGAATAAATAAATGAAGAAAATATGTCCTGAATATGAATGAACAAAATATTATATCAATATCTTGGGACAGTATGGTGAAATGGGAATTTGCCTCTCAGATCTCTTGCTGTGGGGAGCACAAATGACTGACAGCCACAACTGCTGCCTGTCTGGACCCACTGCCACATTTGCAGGAAGGCTATACTTCCTGAGGGCTGCTCCAGCCAATGACTGAACATGGCAGGGGTTCTGGGACAGGCCTGTTCTGGGGAACCCCAGGACACTTCCAGTGGAGAAGTTTGGCTTGAGGACTCCTAACAGGCAAGCCTTTCTTAGACTTACACTGCAGTCAGGAACTCCTCCTATGTGATCCTCCTTCCCTCCCTCTCTCCTTCCCCAGGTCTCAGACTTGCATTCTCTCTACAAGCTCTTCCTCCCCTGCTCCCACGCCCTCCCGAGGAAGCCTCCTGCACATTTGATCTTGTCTTGGAGTCAGCTTCTTGGTAGACCCAAACGAATACCATCAGGATCTCCAGAAGCAAATCCTGATGTGAGAATTTGTGAGCAAATTTTATTAAGATAGTGCTCCTAGGTGAGGGGGAGAGGGTGCAGGACAAGAAAGGGGGACAAGCCAAGCAGTGGTATGATTTCAGGCAAATCCCCACCTAATTCTGCGGAGGATCTGGGCTTTCCCAATCCTGCACCAGTCACTCATTGGCCGAAGACCACTCTGGGAGGATGTAACTAACTCCCAGGCACTTCCAACTCTCTGCAAAGTGGCTTCAGGAGCTATTTGGTGTGGAAATGCAATGATTCAGTAGGTATGCCCACCCACAAACTTTTCTAAAAAGATTATTCAATGCCATATGAAAACGGAATCAGAATAAATATATCTAGAAAGAAGAAAATGTAAACTAGAAACAGTGGAAAGTAATGGAATCAATAAACTTATACTTCAATTTACAGAATTACTGATAACATGTTTGTGAAATTTAATGACATTATAAGAAAAATTCATTATTTAAAATCATTTTAGATTAATAATTTGGAACTAAAATTTCAGCATATTTAATAAAAATCTGGAGAGGTAGGTAAAAGCTACCAAAGTTTTCATCTTGTTCAAGTGGGAGAAGGGAAAGTCAAAGATATGTTCAATCTTGATCTTAATACATAGAGTAAAATTGCAAAGTAACCTCTAGTAAAATGTGGAGCTTCTAAATCACATGTAGAAAGAAGAAATGATCAATACAACAAAAATCAAGAGAGAAAAAAATCTATGCAAGAGGTTAAAGTTTGTACATTATAATATTGGGGTCCCATCGAAATAATTATTTTTGGATTCAAGATATTCTTGTTCCAAATTCCCACTAATGACAGAAAATACATGATCCTGCAAATCAAAGGCATCACAATATCTTCCAGTTTAAAACTCTTTCAGGTTCTGCTGCTTCTCAGAAGTTGTCTCCACCTGCTCCATGTCCCCTAGAGTGGCCTCACGGTGCTAAGGAAGAGACACGGAATTCACACTGGACCCTGGCTGAAATGCATCCCACTCGGGGTCTAAGTATCAGCCTCTGCCCCCACCTCACTGGCTGCAATATAACTTGGCCCTCCTGGTCACTGGGGGTCTTGTACTACCCGAAGGTGTGGCTGGTCTTGGTGGCCATAGTCCTTGACCACAGACATTTGCCAATGCCTCTGGTCCTGAGTCTCCTTTGTGGCTTCCTGTCCCACCTAAGTCCTCTTATTCACAGGCCCATAGCATTTCTCCAGCTGGGGGCAAAGAACTTGTAGCTGTTTTCTGCACCACACTGGAGATTACAGCGACTGGGAAGCTGCCCTCAGGCCCATTAGCCCAGACACCATCCTTGGTCATGTTACTCTCCTGCTCCTGAACCATGTGAGACGAGGTGCCATGCTGACCAAGGATCATCTCTGAGAGCTTCCAGCCTTTGCAAGTTGCACTCAGGGAAGTGAGGAATAAGCCAAAGCTTCTTCCAGGGTAAGAAGTCACCCACTATTCTGTTTCTCACTTTGAATTATGCTCGGCTACATGGTGCAACCAAGCTCACAAAACAAGATGTTACTATGTATGCTAGATAATAATATATGCATATGTACATATATACACAATATAATAAAACAGTACTACATATATAATCCAATAAATTACACCCATGGCTGGAAATAGTATGTTGTTATGAATATGTAGTGATTTTTGATGGACATCATTTTAAAATGCCTTCCTTACTCCCTTGCCTTGTTGAATATAACCCTTTCTTGGGAGCTAAAAATCATACTGATGTCTGTGAGAGTCTCTGTCCTTCCTAAGCTATCTAACCTCAGATTGCTGCTTCTTTTTCTACTGTTTTTTCCTCTTTCTGGTATTGCTTCATTCATAAGTAGCAAAGCAGCTCTTTCCTCTCCTTCCCTCCAAATATCCTGCTGGCTGTAACTTGGTAGAAATTGTAAACAGACATTTTTGAATCTGTAACATTCTTGGTCCTCAAATATTAATACAGTCTGGTTCCAACCTGACTTTTCAGTCCTATTTCTTTTTAGAACACAATGCTAAAGTCGAAGTAAACAACTGCCATTCAGGTGCTTTCTCTGCTCCACACCTCTGCTCATGCCATTCTTTTCATTTGGAAAGACTTTCCTATTCACCCCATCCCACTCCCACCTTTGCCTATGGAAATCCTCCAAGGTTCAGCTCATATACTATCTTCTCCATGAAGGCTGTTTGACCACCTCCAGTGGTAGTCATCTCTCTCTCCTTTGATCTCTTATATGCTACTATCTAAACTACTCATAATATAAATTGTATATTGTTGTTATTTGGGTTTATGTCAAACAAACTAAGAGCTCCTTGTGCCGGTTTGAATGTATTGTGTCCCCCAAATGCCATTATCTTTGATGTAATCTTGTGTGGGCAGACAATATCAGTTTTGATTAGATTTCTTTGAGTGTTTCTTTGGAGATGCGCCCCACCCAGCTGTGGGTGATGACTCTGATTGGCTATTGCCATGGAGGCATGGCCCCACCCATTTAGGGTGGGCCTTGATCAGTCGAGCCATATAAATGAGCTGGCCGGGGCAGAGGGAACTCAATGCAGCTGTGACTCACATTTTGAAGAGGAGCCACAGCCAAGAGGGACTCTTTGAAGAAAGCACAGGAACTGAGAGAGGAGCTGCAGATGATGGGACAGTTTGAAGATAGCCGTTGAAAGCAGACTTTTGCTCCGGAGAAGCTGTAAGAGGAAAAACGCCCTAAGAGCAACTAAGAGTGACATTTTTGAGGAACTGCAGCCTAGAGAGGAACGTCCTGGGAGAAAGCCATTTTGAAACCAGAACTTGGAGCAGACGCCAGCCATGTGCCTTCCCAGCTAACAGAGGTTTTCTGGATGCCATTGGCCATCCTCCAGTGAAGGTACCCGATTACCTTGGATGCTTTATGGCCTTAAGACTGTAACTGTATAACCAAATAAACCCCCTTTTATAAAAGCCAATCCATTTCTGGTGTTTTGCATTCCAGCAGCATTAGCAAACTAGAACACTCCTCAAAACAAGAATTAAGTTGTTTTATATTATATGGCATTTATTCATCAAATATTGTCCACTATGTGCAAAGTACCCAATAAAAGTCTGCTGAATGAACAAAGAGAATTCTAAGTCACTTGGCTTTGATGAAAGAGCCAATATACTCCAGCTTTTCTTGTGTTTGGATTCTTGTGAAAAACAATTTTATTTACTTCTGAGGTCTTTGTTGTATTCTAGATGATTATAATCATCTGCAATATAATAATCATATTGCATCAGTTACCACCAGATTGACAAATAATATTTCTGAATTAAATCATTTTTTGCCAGTTTGGAAAATTAAGTTATACAGTCAAACCTGAATGATTTTGTTGGTTTTTAAAATAACCTGCAATGCTCCAGGTAGCCATTATTGTTCACAATCCCCACTTATTATCCTTTTGTTAGTTTCCTGTATTCTTGTTGGATGTCAGTGAACAGTACAAGGTACAGCGTGCCTAGATTTCTTCATTTATGCACATGTGTATGGGACTAAGCACTGGCAGGAAGTTTCCCCGCTTTGGATCCGTGCTTCTTTCCCCATAGCATAACCCCAACCCTGACAGCTAATTGGCCAAGCTTCTCCTATGAGAGGAGGCAAGGGAGAAAACTGCTGAGACACGGCTGCCTTTGCAAGAGCCACATCTGCCCTGGATGCAGGGCCGTTCAATTTCCAACCAGCGCGAGTACTCCATTCCTTCTAGGTCTTTCTCTTTCAGTAGAGACCTGTATGTGCCAGCAGAGCCATCCGGTTCCAAGAGTAAAGACAGTAATAATACTTATATCGCTTTACAATTTATGATCCACACTTGCATTTATTACTTCCTTCGAGGTTTTCAATAGCTCTGTGAGGTAAGTGTTATTCCCATTTCACAGAAGAGGGAAGTGCTCATGAGCTACAAGACTGACAACTCAGATCTGGAGTCCGTCACCACTCCGAATCTTAAATTTCTGGGAGAATGGCTACGGCCAGGATGTGCACCGCAACCACCAACACCTCTTCAGCCTGGAACTTCTGGGCCCATCTAAGGCCATAAATAGCCGCCCATCCACGCGGACTACAGGCGCACATACCCTCTTTCCCTGGCCGGGAAGCGAGGCCGCCCACATTCCCCAAAGCCATGCCCAAGAACCCGGATGAGTAATATTTGGCTGACTCAGGCTTCCAACGCCCACCTGAATTCAGTCACTGTGGTAGCTCCCAACTCCTCCAGCCCGCCCCTTCGCTTTCAGGCCGCTCTAGCCGCCCGCGGAGCCGAGAGTCTCGCTGCTCCCGGCCTGACGTCATCGGCGGGCGCCGCGGCACGGTGGCGGGCACGCGCCCCCGGGAAGATGTCTCCGACGCCGCCGCTTTTCAGTTTGCCTGAAGCGCGGACGCGGTTTACGGTGAGCCTCGGAGGAGGGAGGCTGCGGGTCTGATGCGGGGCTATTCTTTGCCCTTCTCTATCTAAAATCACTTGACTTTTCCCTTGGGTTAAAGCGGAAAAGGAGTGGGTACTGCCCCCGGCCCCCTTCGGGCGCTGGGCATGGGGGCGGGGAGAAGCGCGCGGCTTGGCTCTCCCGCCCTCCGTTAGGCGGGTGCCGCGACTCTGCTCTCTGGGCGCCTCTGCGCGGTGCGTGGACAGCTCATCCTCAGGAAGCCTCCAGTCCTGTCCACCTGCTCGGTAGCGCTCGCTTAGCGGGGCAGGTGTCTCCAGAACTGGAAGAGGAGCTGCTGAGGGAGAAGGGCGGGGATGACTTCAGCCCGGAGAACCGGCTCCCGCCCCGCCTCTTAAGCTGCCAGGTGTTTGTACCGGCCGCCTATTTAGCGTCTTTTAACTCTCCATATCTCACTCCTGAGAGACGGGGTGATTGTACTCTAAGTGGGAGAAGGCAAACAGAGATCAGCTTAGAAAGGATTACCAGCTGTCATTCCATCCTTGTACGTTGGGGAAGGATAGTTTGAGCAACTGGGAAACATCTTACAGAGCGTTTTCATGTTAGCTAATTTAACTCTTTGAATAGCACTGTGAAGTAGACTAAGTTTTATTATTCTTGATATCGATATAGAAACTCATACGCAGAATAAGTTGTGATTTACTTCAAGGTTTTTCTGATTCCAGACTCAGTTCTCTATTTATGTTGCCCATCACAGCCCCCAGTATAAGGAAGCACTGTAGTAAGTTGTTTGTATTCGTCTTTAGCATATGCACCAATATTTGAAGGCACGATTCAACTACTCAGGTATTTAACTGTATTTAGGTAGTTATAGGTGATGCCAGAATGAAAATTCTGTGAAAGAAAATTGATTCTTTGTTGTCAGTTTTCTTGTTTGCGTGTTTTGTTTTGTTTCCATATAGTGTAGGGTTTGTTTTTTTTTAACTGATTTATATCTTTTTTATGTCATCAGAACTATTTTCCTTGAGTGCATTTTTCTGTAATCTTTGGTGCTTTTGAAATCCTTTTAAGAGTAACTATTAGGAATATCCAAGACCATAGGAGTCCTGGAAGGAACCAGTTAATTTGAGGTCATCTAGTCCAGTGCTTCTCAAGCTTTAATGTTCAGTGGGATCACCTGGAGATCTTGTTAAGTGCAGATTTTGGTTTGGAATGTGGCCTGAGATTCCACATTTCTAACAAGTTCTCAGGTGATGCCACTGCTGTTAGTAGTAAGGGTTTACTGGTGAGGAAAATGAAGCACAGAGAGACTAAGGGATATGCCCAAGATTACACAGGTGATTAGTGACGGAGCCAGGAATGGAAGTTTCCATTATAAATCTTACTGGGGTGGGGGTAACAAGATGACTTTCCAAGTGTATGAATTTTCACAGAATGAATGACTTTACAGTATTTTTGTCTTTAAATTATGACTGCTTTCAGACAGCAGGTATTTACACACAAGGGCTTATCATGTGTCAAGGATTGTGCTGACCGTGCTACCGAGAGGAGATAGGACTTGAAATGGGTCTTGACACATGGATAGAATTTGGATGAGTAAGTGGGAAGAACTCATGAATTTGGAAATATTCCAGAATCAGCTTGATAGAAAATGATGAAAAAATGGCTAGACCTTAGTGTTAGGGAGGGGTAGACTGAATAGGATAACATTAGCAACGACCTTGAGAGAAAGGTATGAAAACCCAAAATCAAAACATATGTAAAGGAGCCATTTGGAGATTTTTTAATAAGCGGAATGCTATCATGAGGGTGATATTTAAAGGGATGGTGGAAGGGGAAACCTGGAATGAGAGGAAGGTCTTGCTAGGAGGCTCTTGCCAGGTTAAAGTGATGAAACTAATAGTGGCATTTAGAATAGGGTTTACTGAGACTGACAGGTATTTTTTTCCCTAGATATAAACATTTTTCAGTTAAAAAGACATATTAAGTTACATTGATGAATGCTTTTCAGTAAACAATAAGCAAAATTTTTCCACTTCTTGCCATTTTAATTTTTCTAGAAATCTACCAGAGAAGCTTTGAATAACAAAAATATCAAGCCGTTGTTAAGTACCTTCAGTCAGTTACCTGGCAGGTAAGTCAAAGTCATTGACATCCATGAAAGGTGCTTGTCTGAATCTTTACAACTACCCTGAGCTGTTTTAAAAATGAGGTTGTCTTTTGTTTTTAATAGTGAAAATGAAAAAAAATGTACTCTTGACCAAGCTTTCAGAGGGGTTCTAGAAGAAGAAATTGTAAGTACGTTTTTCTTTCATTCAGTGTTAAAATTTTGCCAGCAAACGAATAAACAATGTTATTTTTTAAAACTGACTTTGTTTTTAGAATAGATTCTTAAGCATGATCATTTTTTGTAGAGAGCTTGCAATTTTGTGAAAGTTGAATCAATCATAGTATAGGAGTTGTGTAACAATTGAGAACTTTGACAGCACAGATGCATTTAAGGGTTTGGTTTAATAAATGAGGAAGAGCCCTCTCTGAGTGGAGTAGAAGAAAAGTTGACCTGAGGTTTTATTAAGCAAGAACTAGAGGTTGAAGGTGTATCCTGTTACTTTGCTCTATAAACAGCGACAGACCTTAAAACAGCATGAATGGTTTAGTCCAAGGATATGGAGAATGGGACCTGGGATTCTATGCCCTCATTTTCCTATGGCATCTTCTTCATAGGTTAGCATACATAAATAACTAGAGCCTGTCCAGCTTCAGTGGAGAAATTTAATCTAAACACCACTGGTGGTGTACCACAATGAAAGGAAAGGATAAGTTTCAAGTTTATTCTTGACTAAGTGAAGGTGGGGTCTGGAAAAGCTAAAACCTCTTTTAATGGCCACAGTGTCCCTCCCTCTGACAATCCTGGATCAAACATTCTTCTTTTTCAAACTGAACTGTTTAGAGGCATTGGGCACATTATTTTGCTTTTCTGAGTTTCAGTTTCATTTGTTAAGAGGAGATAATAAAATTTACTTTCAAGGTTGTCTAAAAGTACACTTGTGAACACTTAGTGGATGCTGGTTGTTATAATTATAGACACCAAATACTACCTCCCTTTTGTTAAAACCCTCCTCAGACATACTGATATATGCCAGTACAATTAATTCTCCTGGCTCTGCCTTTGTACTGTGCCATTGATTGCTTTAAAGACTCAACATTTCTGTACTTGATCAGCTTATAGCCTTACTTCTGCTGATGTAATCATTTCCTGAGATCATTGGATTTTGAGTGAGTCTCCTATTTATTACTTAAGATTAGTGACTCTTACCTACTACTGTTCATTTTTTTGTATCTTCATTTTAAAGAGTAATTTCATATCCTGTAAGAAATATTTTTGCCCCATATTTGTGATAACTTATTATAAGAGGGTTTTTATTTAAATCAAATAAGTCTTAATTCTTGTCCCTAAATTAAATTGTTTTCTCTTCTCTTGGTAGATAAACCATTCATCATGTGAAAATGTTTTAGCTATTATTTCTCTTGCTATTGGGGGAGTAACAGAAGGTATGTTTTTTTGTTGTTTTTTAAAGTAATCCTGGACGTGACATGCTTTATGTAAAATTTCTTCTCCCCATACTTCTCCATCTGTCTGATTTTGTTTATTCTTCAAGTTCTACTTGATTCCCAGATTTACCATGAAGTTGTCCCAGTGAATTTAGCTCACAGTTATTTCTCATGTCTCTTATGCGGTGCACATTTTGGTACTTTCTTCGTTTTCTGCTTGTTCTGTTCTTTAAATAAATATTTATTGAGCATCTACTATGTGCCTGGTAATGAGCAAGGGTTTAGAGATTCAGTGGTGAATAAAATGTACTCCATGCCAGTAAAGAGCTGGTAGCTAATGGCAGAAAAAGATGTGTAAATGTATTACTGTGTATTGTAAGTACTATAGTTGATGTGGGAATGCAGTGTTTGGGAAAAATGGAGGAATCTAAACTTCAGAGTCTAAAGGAATCAGGAAAGATCTTAGAAAAGAAACTGTAACATATCAGCTGGGACATGAGGGATGATGAGTTTGCCAGGCAGAAACAGAAGGGAATAGCTATGCAAAGGTAAAATTCAGAATGGTTGGAGAACTCTATGAAGAGGAACAGTGGGAGGATAATGAGAGACTGATAGGAAAGAGGCAGGAGGGGTAGGCTAGGGTCATTTGTAAAGGACTTTGTATGCCATGCCAAAGAGTAGCTATGGAAGAATTGGATTGGGAGAGAGTGCTGACAAGAAAACTAGGTAGGGGACTGCTGAAATGGGGCAGTGGCACATAGTAAGTAAACAGTGCCTAACGCATAGTAGGAGCACATTAAATATTTGCAGAAAGAAGGAATGAACAAATAGTTTGCCAGCACTCTTCCTTAACCAATTTAATTAAAATACTTTTTAAAGATTGGATTAAATGTCCCTACAATCTAGCTATTTGCTTTTTTTTAAATACATTTTTTATTGTGAAATTTAACATATATACATAACAGTGATAGTTTTCAAAGTATGATTTAACAAATAGAGAGCAAATTTCAAAGAATGTTATGGGTTACAGTTACATCATTTCAGTTCTTTCCTTTGAGCTATTCTAATATCCTAGCATAATAAAAAAAATTCATATAAAGATTCAGTATTCATAATCCTTTATTAGATCCTGTCTTTTCTGTTGCTACCCCTTCCTCTCGTTTAATCACTTTCTTGATCTTCAGGGGTATCTGGACAGTGACCACCCTAACTTGTTCATGTTGAAAACGGGTGTCAACATTATGGGGAAGGGGGCTGCATATGGTTGTTGTTGTTAAAGCGGCTGTTGCCTCTGGGTTTTAGAACTTTCCTGACATAGGAACACTCTGGATTTAAGTTTCTGAGAGATAAAACTTAGTGAGGGAAACTTACAGACTCTCAGATAAGGGACCTAGGTATTTCGGGACCACTGTTGATTAGGGCTTGGCATACTGTGGCCATTTGGGATATCTAGCTGGAACTTGCATAAGAGTAACCTCCAGGATAGCCTCCTGACTCTATTTGCAGTCTCTTAGCCAGTAACCTTATTTTGTTACCTTTCTTTTCACCCTTTTGGTCAAGAAGGCATTTTCAATTCCTTGCTGCCAGTGCCAGGCTCATTCCTGGGGGTTGTGTCCCATGTCACCAGGGAGATATGCTTCTCCGGGAGTCATGTCCCACGTGGTGGTGGGGGGAAGTTAATGAATTTATTTGCCGAGTTGGGCTTAGAGAGAGAGAGGCCACATCTGAGCAACAAAAGGGATTCTCAGGAGGTGACTCTTACGCATAATTATAGGAAGGCTTAGCCTCCCATTTTCAGCCCTAAGTTTTACAAGAGCAAACCTCAAGATCGAGGGCTTGACTTATTAAGTAGGGGGTTCCTAATTTCACATAACATATATTCTGTCCAGAATAAACAGTCAGTGACTCACATTATCTTCACTTAGTTATACAATCATCATCACTCTCGATTTTAAACAGTTATCATAACAAGAAATTATTATGGGGGTAGAATCATGAAAATGTTTTTAAGTTCTATAATTGTGAGTTAACTTATGGTAGACTATACTGCAGCTAAATATACTGTTAGATCTCTTGGATGTACAGGCCACATAGTATGACAGAATCTGTGTGTTGTAAAGGACTTCAGGGGTCATCTATTCCAATCTCTTCTCTGGTGCCTAGCCTGACTCAACCCCTGCTGTATCTCTGACAGGTGGGCATCCAGCCTGTTCTGGGACATACCCATTGATGGGAGCTCACTGTTCTGTTCTTTTGTTAGACAGTTTTGATTATCATGATGTTGCCCTTGTATTGAGTTGAAGTTTGCTGCCCTATTTCTACCCATTGGTTCTTGGCAGTGTCCCTTTTAAAAGGAGCAGTCAAATTGAACATATGTTCCTAATGTGATCTAGTACAGAGTAGAGCTGGAAATATTACTTTTTTATTCTGAAATACTATACTAATGCAGTGTTTTAGACTAAGTGCCCCTAGACGTTTTTCATATACCATGTTTAAGTGGTTACTTTTCATAAACAAATTACAAGTGTTAATAAATGACCATTGACTAAGTAGAAGGAAGAAAGAGCAGGGGGATAAACGTATTTTTTAGTCTAAATGACCTTTTTCTTAAGAAAAGTCTTGCTTTTCTTAAGTAACATTGGTTTTAGAGATAAACAGTTATTTTCTACCTTGTCATTCTTTCCCCTGAAACAATACTCTTATTTGAAATGCTTACTCATTCTTGAAATCTGTATCAAATGCTTCTGTTGTCTTTTTTAAAGATAATCTTTTCAAATTACACAGGCAGTTTAGGCAGTTTAGCAACAATACAGAACATTCTGGAAATGAATTAAATAGAGAAAATACTGGTCATAAATCCTAGACTTTAAAAACTGCCATTCATTTTGGTATATGGTTTTAGTTTCTCTAGTCTTTTTAAAATTTTTTTTTGTTGTTTTAACCATAGTATGCATACAGTTTTGAAATTCTGTGTTTCTCACTAAACTTTATATCATAAGCATTTTTCCAAGTTATTATGGTCGTTATAACCATTGTTTTTAATTGGCTGCATTATATTCTTTTGAATAGCTTAGTGGTGAAGGAAACAGACTGTGGAGCCAGACTGCCTGGGTTCGTATCCCAGCTCTACCCACTTACTGGGTCTATGATATTGGGCAAGTTATTTAACCTCTCTGTGTCTGTTTTCTCATTCTATAAAATGTGGATAATAATAGTATCTACCTCATAGGGTTAAATTTTTTAGTATATATAAAGCACTTAGTGTGCCTGACATGTAGTAAATGCTCCAGAAGTGTTATCAAGAATCATCGTCACCACATCGTTATTGAGTGCACATATCAAAAATTATTCAAGTATGTCCTGTTTTTTGGACCTTTAGGGTGCTTCCTTTTCTTGTCCTTATAAAAGCCTTACTATGAGTGACTAAATGTACTTTTAAAGATATTCTTCAGAATTGTTTTTCGTAGGCTATTTTGCTATACTGTTTTTAAAATTTTAAATTGGCTTGTGCTCCTCTTGAAGGTATTTGCACTGCATCTACACCTTTTGTATTGTTGGGAGATGTTTTGGATTGTCTACCTTTGGATCAGTGTGACACAATATTCACTTTTGTGGAAAAAAATGTTGCTACTTGGAAATCAGTAAGTGTTTTAGTTTCTTCTACTGCTAACATGATCTTTTTTTACCTTCAGAGTTTTGATGGTAGTTTTTTTCCTTATATTTCTAGTATTGCCATTTGCCAAAAGTATGTCTCTTGAAAGGATTATATGCTGTGCTCTCTTGGTGGAGAAAACTTGGAAGAGCAAAATTTGATTTAGTAGTAGCAATTGACTTAAACATGCACACTTTCAGATGTTTAAAACAGTTATTTAGTTTATTAATTATCTTAGATATGGGAAAATATTTTTATTTTATTGAAGATGATATTTGCTTTAATAAAGTGAAAGTGGCATAGTAGATCCTAGTGCATGTTAGTATTCTTTAATATTTTTGAAGGATAGGTGGTGGTAACAACTGAACAATAATAATTTCTTCCTTAATTTCAGAATACGTTCTATTCAGCTGGGAAAAATTATTTACTACGTATGTGCAATGGTAAGTAACTTTTTTAAAATATAAATGTGGCCAGAAAAACAGATTGGTTGAATTAAACACCAGTGATAAAATTTCAAATACGGTAGTACCTTCGTTTTCACATAACAGGCTGATTTATTTTAAAGTAATACTCACTTTAATTTAAACTATTTCTGTGCTGGGTATAAACTTAATGAAAAATGGAAAAATTTAGTAAAGCTTATTTTGCCCATTCTGAACTTGTTTTATTTCTAATTTTTTAATACTTTCTGGGCCAATGGTTTCTATCCCCATATTGAGAACTGTTTGCTTTAGGAAAATACTCTTGACAGTAGTTAAGAAATTTAGGTATGGTTGTAACATAAAATGATCTCTTCTGTGTAACTGTCATTTCCAAATATTGTTAGATCTCCTAAGAAGATTATCTAAATCCCAGAATACGGTCTTCTGTGGACGAATTCAACTCTTTTTGGCCAGGCTTTTTCCTTTATCTGAGAAATCAGGTGAGCTTTTATACATTATATAAATGCTTTGATGGAAAGTTTTTTTCAGTTTTTAATGCATTAGAATCTGCCATTATGATAATGAGAAAAATGGTTTTACAAAGTTGAAAGATAAAATAGAAATTTGTCACTTTATTTTCTTTTGCTTATAAATAGTTATACCAGTCCTAGTGTCTCATATAGGTAATCCTGAAACAAAGTTATTGTTTCTTTGCGGTCAAAGCTTTTTAATAATGTGCAGTTGAATCACTCTGAAACAGTGTATAAGTTTCATTTCATAACTGTGCTAGTTTGAAAATGTTATAGACCCCAGGAGAGCCATGATCTTTTAGCCCAGTCTTAGTGTGGAACCTTTTGATTGAGTGTTTCCATGGAGATGTGACTCATCCAACTGTGGGTGATAACTCTGATTGAATTATTTCCATGGAGATGTGGACCCTGTCCATTCAGGGTGGGTCTTGATTAGTTCACTGGAGTGTTTAAGAGAGAATCTGAGAGCTGACAGAGGCCCAGACACTCGCTGACACTTGTAGATGCTTGGAGATTCAGACAGAAGGATGTTTGGAGATGCTAAGCTAAGAGATGAAGCCCAGGCTTTGCCCCAGAGAAGCTAAGAGAGGACCCCCAGATGCTTAGAGAGAAATGCCCTGGGAGAAAGAAGCAAGGACGCAACAGGAGCTGAGAGAGAAGAGCTAAGACAGATGCCCAGAGACATTTTGGAGAAAGCCATTTTGAAACACAACCTGGGAACAAAGAACCAGCAGATGCCAGCCACATGCCTTCCCAGCTAACAGGTGTTCTGACGCTGTTGGTCATTCTTCAGTGAAGGTATCCTCTTGTTGATGCCTTAATATGGATACTTTTATGGCCTTAGAACCATAGATTTGTAACCTAATAAATCTCCTTTATAAAAGCCAATCCATTTCTGGTATTTGTATAATGGCAGCTCTAGCAAACTGAAACAATAATGTATGCCTATTTTTCTGCTTCCATTTTCTCCCTCAATTACTACTGTTTAGCCACATTTATTTACTTTGATTTTTAAAAAATTTTTGTTGTGGTAACACATATATAACATAACATTTCCCATTTTAACCAATTTCAAGTAGGCAATTTAGTGGTGTTATTACATTCACAATGTTCTGCTAGCAAAATCACTATCCATTACCAAAACTTTTCCATCACCCCAAACAGAAGCTCTGTACCAATTAAGCATTAATTCCCCGTTTCCCCACCCACCCACCCCCATCCTATAATCTACTTTTTGTCTCTGAATTTGCATATTCTAGTTACTTTATATCAATGAGGTCATGCAATATTTGCCCTTTTGTTTCTGTCTTATTTTACTCAAATAATGTCTTCAGGGTTCATCTATGTTGTAGCATGTATCAGAACTCCACTCCTTTTTACGGCTTAATAATATTCCGTAATATGTATATACCACATTTTGTTTATCCGTTCATCCACTGAGGGGACTGCTTGGATGCTTCTACCTTCTGGCTTCTGTGAATAATGCTGCTGTAAGCATTGGTGTACAGCTCCCTGTTTGAATCCCTGCTTTCAGTTCTTTTGGGTGTATTCCAAGAATTGTGATTGCTGGATTGTATAGTAATTCTGTACCTAACTTTCTGAGGAACCACCAGAGTGAGATATACTCCCTAGTCTTTTCTTTAGTACAGGTCTGCATTTTGTCTGAAAATCTTTATTTCTCCCTGATTCTTTTTTTTTTTTTTTTTTTTTTTATTTTAAATTAAATTTTATTGAGATATATTCACATACCACACAATCATCCAAAGTGTACAATCAGTTGTTCACAGTACCATCATACAGTTGTGTGTAATCCAGTTTTTACAACCAATCTCCTACTGATAGGTATTTGGGCCTTCTAGTCTTTTGCTATTACAAATAGTGGCAGTGAATAGCTTCCATGTACTTTTTTTTTTTTTTTTTTTTTTTAATCATCATTTTATTGAGATATATTCACATACCACGCAGTCATACAAAACAAATTGTACTTTCGATTGTTTACAGTACCATTACATAGTTGTACATTCATCACCTAAATCAATCCCTGACACCTTCATTAGCACACACACAAAAATAACAAGAATAATAATTAGAGTGAAAAAGAGCAATTGAAGTAAAAAAGAACACTGGGTACCTTTGTCTGTTTGTTTGCTTCCCCTACTTTTCTACACATCCATCCATAAACTAGACAAAGTGGAGTTTGGTCCTTATGGCATTCCCAATCCCACTGTCACCCCTCATAAGCTACATTTTTATACAACTGTCTTCGAGATTCATGGGTTCTGGGTTGTAGTTTAATAGTTTCAGGTATCCACCACCAGCTACCCCAATTCTTTAGAACCTAAAAAAGGTTGTCTAAAGTGTGCGTAAGAGTGCCCACCAGAGTGATCTCTCGGCTCGTTTTGGAATCTCTCTGCCACTGAAGCTTATTTCATTTCCTTTCACATCCCCCTTTTGGTCAAGAAGATGTTCTCCATCCCACGATGCCGGGTCTACATTCCTCCCCGGGAGTCATATTCCACGTTGCCAGGGAGATTCACTTCCCTGGGTGTCTGATCCCACGTAGGGGGGAGGGCAGTGATTTCACCTTTCAAGTTGGCTTAGCCAGAGAGAGAGGGCCACATCTGAGCAACAAAGAGGCATTCAGGAGGAGACTCTTAGGCACAAATACAGGGAGGCCTAGCTTCTCCTTTGCAGCAACCGTCTTCCCAAGGGTAAAACTTATGGTAGAGGGCCCAACCCATCAAACCACCAGTCCCCTATGTCTGTGGTCATGTTAGCAACCATGGAGGTGGGGTAGGCGAATACCCCTGCATTCTCCACAGGCTCCTCAAGGGGGCACTACATCTTTTTTTTTTTTTTTTTCCTTGTTTGTCTTTTTTCTTTTTTTTTTTTTTTAACTTTCCCTTCTTTTTTAAATCAACTGTATGAAAAAAAAAAAGTTAAAAAGAAAACAAACATACAATAAAAGAACATTTCAAAGAGACCATAACAAGGGAGTAAGAAAAAGACAACTAACCTAAGATAACTGCTTAACTTCCAACATGTTCCTACTTTACCCCAAGAAAGTTACATAATATAGCAACATTTCAGTGAACTTGTTCCTACTACATCCATCAGAAATTAACAGACCATAGTCATTTCTGGGCATCCCCAGAACGTTAAATAGCTTATCTGTTCTTCTTGGATTATTGTTCCCCCTTCCTTAATTGCTCTCTACTGCTAGTTCCCCTACATTCTACATTATAAACCATTTGTTTTACATTTTTCAAAGTTCACATTAGTGGTAGCATATAATATTTCTCTTTTTGTGCCTGGCTTATTTCGCTCAGCATTATGTCTTCAAGGTTCATCCATGTTGTCATATGTTTCACGAGATCGTTCCTTCTTACTGCCGTGTAGTATTCCATCGTGTGTATATACCACATTTTATTTATCCACTCATCTGTTGAAGGACATTTGGGTTGTTTCCATCTCTTGGCAATTGTGAATAATGCTGCTATGAACATTGGCGTGCAGATATCTGTTCGTGTCACTGCTTTCCGATCTTCCGGGTATATACCGAGAAGTGCAATCGCTGGATCGAATGGTAGCTCTATATCTAGTTTTCTAAGGAACTGCCAGACTGACTTCCAGAGTGGCTGAACCATTATACAGTCCCACCAACAATGAATAAGAGTTCCAATTTCTCCACATCCCCTCCAGCATTTGTAGTTTCCTGTTTGCTTAATGGCAGCCATTCTAACCGGTGTTAGATGGTATCTCATTGTGGTCTTAATTTGCATCTCTCTAATAGCTAGTGAAGCTGAACATTTTTTCATGTGTTTCTTGGCCATTTGTATTTCCTCTTCAGAGAACTGTCTTTTCATATCTTTTGCCCATTTTATAATTGGGCTGTCTGTACTATTGTCATTGAGTTGTAGGATTTCTTTGTATATGCAAGATATCAGTCTTTTGTCAGATACATGGTTTCCAAAAATTTTTTCCCATTGAGTTGGCTGCCTCTTTACCTTTTTGAGAAATTCCTTTGAGGTGCAGAAACTTCTAAGCTTGAGGAGTTCCCATTTATCTATTTTCTCTTTTGTTGCTTGTGCTTTGGGTGTAAAGTCTAGGAAGTGGCCTCCTAATACAAGGTCTTGAAGATGTTTTCCTACATTATCTTCTAGGAGTTTTATGGTACTTTCTTTTATATTGAGATCTTTGGTCCATTTTGAGTTAATTTTTGTGTAGGGGGTGAGGTAGGGGTCCTCTTTCATTCTTTTGGATATGGATATCCAACTCTCCCAGCCCCATTTGTTGAAAAGACCATTATGGCTCAGTTCGGTGACTTTGGGGGACTTATCAAAGATCAGTCGGCCATAGATCTGAGGGTCTATCTCTGAATTCTCAATTCGATTCCATTGATCTATATGTCTATCTTTGTGCCAGTACCATGCTGTTTTGGCAACTGTGGCTTTATAATAAGCTTCAAAGTCAGGGAGTGTAAGTCCTCCCACTTGGTTTTTCTTTTTTAGAGTGTCTTTAGCAATTCGAGGCATCTTCCCTTTCCAAATAAATTTGATAACTAGCTTTTCCAAGTCTGCAAAGTAGGTTGTTGGAATTTTGATTGGGATTGCATTGAATCTGTAGATGAGTTTGGGTAGAATTGACATCTTAATGACATTTAGCCTTCCTATCCATGAACATGGAATATTTTTCCATCTTTTAAGGTCCCCTTCTATTTCTTTTAGTAGAGTTATGTAGTTTTCTTTGTATAGGTCTTTTACATCTTTGGTTAAGTTTATTCCTAGGTACTTGATTTTTTTAGTTGCTATTGAAAATGGTATCTTTTTCTTGAGTGTCTCTTCAGTTTGTTCATTTCTAGCATATAGAAACATTACTGACTTATGTGCATTAATCTTGTATCCCGCTACTTTGCTAAATTTGTTTATTAGCTCTAGTAGGTGTATCGTTGATTTCTCAGGGTTTTCTAGATATAAGATCATATCATCTGCAAACAATGACAGTTTTACTTCTTCTTTTCCAATTTGGATGCCTTTTATTTCTTTGTCTTGCCGGATTGCCCTGGCTAGCACTTCCAGCACAATGTTGAATAACAGTGGTGACAGCGGGCATCCTTGTCTTGTTCCTGATCTTAGAGGGAAGGCTTTCAGTCTCTCACCATTGAGTACTATGCTGGCTGTGGGTTTTTCATATATGCTCTTTATCATGTTGAGGAAGTTTCCTTCAATTCCTACCTTTTGAAGTGTTTTTATCAAAAAGGGATGTTGGATTTTGTCAAATGCTTTTTCAGCATCTATTGAGATGATCAATTGATTTTTCCCTTTCGAGTTTTTAATGTGTTGTAATACATTGATTGTTTTTCTTATGTTGAACCATCCTTGCATGCCTGGAATGAACCCCACTTGGTCATGGTGTATGATTTTTTTAATGTGTCTTTGGATTCGATTTGCAAGTATTTTGTTGAGGATTTTTGCATCTATATTCATTAGGGAGATTGGCCGGTAGTTTTCCTTTTTTGTAGCATCTTTGCCTGGTTTTGGTATTAGATTGATGTTAGCTTCATAAAAAGAGTTAGGTAGTGTTCCATTTTTTTCAATGTTTTGAAAGAGTTTGAGTAAGATTGGTGTCAGTTCTTTCTGGAAAGTTTGGTAGAATTCCCCTGTGAAGCCATCTGGCCCTGGGCATTTATTTGTGGGAAGATTTTTGATGACTGATTGGATCTCTTTGCTTGTGATGGGTTGGTTGAGGTCTTCTATTTCTTCTCTGGTCAGTCTAGGTTGTTCATATGTTTCCAGGAAATTGTCCATTTCTTCTACATTATCCAGTTTGTTGCCATACAGTTGTTCATAGTATCCTCTTATAATTTTTTTAATTTCTTCAGGATCTGCAGTTATGTCACCTTTTTCATTCATTATTTTGTTTATTGGGTCTTCTCTCTTTTTGATTTTGTCAGTCTAGCTAGGGGCTTGTCAATCTTGTTGATCTTCTCAAAGAAGCAACTTTTGGTGATATTTATCTTCTCTATTGTTTTTTTGTTCTCTATGTCATTTATTTCTGCTTTAATCCTTGTTATTTCTTTTCTTGTACTTGGTTTAGGATTGGTTTGCTGTTCATTTTCTAGCTTCTTCAGTTGATCCATTAGTTCTTTGATTTTGGCTCTTTCTTCCTTTTTAATATATGCGTTTAGGGCTATAAATTTCCCCCTTAGCACTGCTTTTGCTGCATCCCATAGGTTTTGGTATATTGTGTTCTCATTTTCATTCGTCTCTATATATTTAGCAATTTCTCTTGCTATTTCTTCTTTAACCCACTGATTGTTTAGGAGTGTGTTGTTTAACCTCCAGGTATTTGTGAATTTTCTAAGTCTCTGATGGTTATTGACTTCTAATTGTATTCCATTGTGGTCAGAGAATGTGCTTTGAATAATTTCAATCTTTTTAAATTTATTGAGGCTTGTTTTATGTCCCAGCATATGATCTATTCTGGAGAAAGTTCCGTGAGCACTAGAAAAGTATGTGTATCCTGGTGATTTGGGATGTAATGTCCTGTAGATGTCTGTTAAATCTAATTCATTTATCAGATTGTTTAGGTTTTCAATTTCCTTATTGGTCTTCTGTCTGGTTGATCTATCTATAGGAGAGAGTGATGTGTTGAAGTCTCCCACAATTATTGTGGAAACATCAATTGCTTCCTTTAGTTTTGCCAATGTTTCTCTCATGTATTTTGTGGCACCTTGATTGGGTGCATAGACATTTATGATTGTTATTTCTTCTTGCTGAATTGCCCCTTTTATTAGTATGTAGTGGCCTTCTTTGTCTCTCAAAACATCCCTGCATTTGAAGTCTATTTTATCTGAGATTAATATTGCTACACCTGCTTTCTTTTGGCTGTAGCTTGCATGAAATATTTTTTCCATCCTTTCACTTTCAGTTTCTTTGTGTCCCTGTGTCTAAGATGAGTCTCTTGTATGCAACATATTGATGGTTCATTTTTTTTGATCCATTCTGCGAATCTATATCTTTTAATTGGGGAGTTTAATCCATTTACATTCAACGTTAAAACCGTGAAGGCATTTCTTGAATCGGCCATCTTATCCTTTGGATTATGTTTGCCATATTTTTCCCTCTCTCTATTAATATCCTTTATTGTACCCGTACCGAATCTCTTTAGTACTGAACCTTTCTCCAGGTCTCTCTGTCCTGTCTTTGTTTCTCTGTCTGTAGGGCTCCCTTTAGTATCTCCAGTAGGGCAGGTCTCTTGTTAGCAAATTCTTTCAGCATTTCTTTGTCTGTGAAAAATTTAAGCTCTCCCTCAAATTTGAAGGAGAGCTTTGCTGGATAGAGTATTCTTGGCTGGAAATTCCTCTCACTCAGAATTTTAAATATATCGTGCCACTGCCTTCTCGCCTCCATGGTGGCTGCTGAGTAGTCACTACTTAGTCTTATGCTGTTTCCTTTGTATGTGGTGAATTGCTTTTCTCTTGCTGCTTTCAGAACTTGCTCCTTCTCTTCTATGTTTGACAGTGTGATCAGTATATGTCTCGGAGTGGGTTTTTTTGGATTTATTCTATTTGGAGTTCGCTGAGCATTTATGATTTGTGTATTTATGTTGTTTAGAAGATTTGGGAAGTTTTCCCCAACAATTTCTTTGAATACTCTTCCTAGACCTTTACCCTTTTCTTCCCCTTCTGGGACACCAATGAGTCTTATATTCGGACGTTTCATATTATCTATCATATCCCTGAGGTCCATTTCGAGTTTTTCAATTTTTTTCCCCATTCTTTCTTTTATGCTTTCATTTTCCATTCTGTCATCTTCCAGGTCACTGATTCGTTGTTCAACTTCCTCTAGTCTTGTACTATGAGTGTCCAGAATCTTTTTAATTTGGTCAACAGTTTCTTTAATTTCCATAAGATCATCCATTTTTTTATTTAGTCTTGCAATGTCTTCTTTATGCTCTTCTAGGGTCTTCTTGATTTCCTTCATATCCCGTACTAGGGTCTCATTGTTCATCTTTAGTTCTTTGAGTAGCTGCTCTAGGTGCTGTGTCTCTTCTGGTCTTTTGATTTGGGTGCTTGGGCTTGGGTTATCCATATCGTCTGGTTTTTTCATATGCTTTATAATTTTCTGTTGTTTTTGGCCTCGTGGCATTTGCTGAACTTGATAGGGTTCTTTTAGGGTTTGTAGACCAGTTGAAGTCCTTATCTCTAATTTATCAGATCTACAGCTTCGTGGAGTACACTTTCTCTAACTAACCAGCAGGTGGCGTCCACGAGCCACCTGTTCTCCACAAGCCAGATCTCCCCTGCTTAGCCTTTTTGGTGAGTTGGGGAGTGAGTCTTGTGGGGCCCAATTGGTGTACCAAGCTTGCGTGTGTAGTTGGTGTTGCCTGCCCTGTATGTGGGGCGTGTTTCTGGGCAGTCGGGGAGGGGGGGTGGCCCTAACAATCAAATCTCCCTGATGATCCTAGAGTTTTAAAGCTGCTGCAATAGTCTAATCCTTCAGTTCAGTCCTGCCACAGTTTGTCTCTGCCACTGACCCACAAGTCTTTGGTATTGGCGTATGGCTCCTGAGACTTGCAAGTGGGCCCCTCTTCCAGGCTGTGCACCCCGGGTCCTCTGTTGAGGGATGACTGTGCTATGTCACAGGTGAGTGCTGTCCCCCCAGGGCAGTTCTGGGCTGCTGGGCTGTGTTGGGAGGCTCCCAGTCTGCTCAAATGATGGCTGAATGGGGCTCTGTTAATTCACACTGCTCCCCCTTCCCAGCTCTGGGACATTCAGCTGAGGTTGCAGGGAAGGCTAATGTCCACGCCCAGTTTTGTGGTGTGTGCCTGTTATTTGAAGCACTTCCGTCACACTGGGTTGTCTGGGGCAGCTCTGGGCTATGGGGCTGGCGATGGGCAGGAGTGTTTCCTGTTCACCAGGATGGTGGCTGTGAGCGGACACCCCCCTTTTCTTGGGAAGTTGTGTTGTTTAGTGAATTTTCTCAGCCACTGGATTATTGCCTTTTGTCTCAGAGCTCTCTTAGTTCTGCTCTTGACTTGACGTGCCCAAATTTCAATTCTTTGAAGCTTTCTGTATTGAGCTTCTTAGAGTGATTGTTTTAGAAAAAGCAAAAAGGATTTAAAAAAAACAAAAAAAAACAAAAAAAACGGCCCTCCTCAGAGATCTAATGGGTTATTGAAATGCTAATAGACAAAGCAACCAGGGCCATTAAGGAAAGGTGCACAGGGCAGAGAGATCAGCTTTGCTTTGGGATTTGAATATGCGCCTCAAGGCCTGATCTCCACCCTTCCCCTTTCTGTGTTCACCAGAACTCCAAAAATCCTCTGCTTTTATTTTGGAGTTTTTCGTGTTGTTTTTTTTCTATGCCTGTCTCCTCTCTGCTGGGCTGGCTGCTCTCAGAGTCTCTGGTGTCTGGTCTCAGTCTATCTATGGTTGGAGTTTGAATCAGTAGAATGAGTTTCCGATAAGAGCAGCCACTGCAATTCTCCCTTCTCCTTCCCGGAGCTGACAGCCCCTCCTCCCCCGGGACTGAGCCTGGCAGGGAGGGGCGCGGGTCCCCTGGCCGCAAAAACTTACAGATTTCGCTGATCTCAGTAGTTCCACGTTTTCATGAGTGTTGTATGAAGTATGCCCAAAGACAGATTGCTCTGTGGTGTCCAGTCCATGCAGTTCCTGGCTTTTTACCTACTTTCCTGGAGGAGTAACTAAAACATACAGCTCACCAGTCTGCCATCTTGCCCCGCCTCTCTCCCTGATTCTTGAAGAATGGTTTCAGTAGTTGTAAGATTCTGGGTTGGTACTTGTTCTAGTTTGCTAATGCTGCCGGAATGCAAAACACCAGAGATGGATTGGCTTTTATAAAAGGGGGTTTGTTTGGTTACACAATTACAGTTTTAAGGACATAAAGTGTCCAAGGTACCACATCAGCAATCGAGTACCTTCACTGGAGAATGGCCAGTGGTGTCCAGAAAACCTCTGTTAGCTGGGAAGGCATGTGTCTGGCATCTGCTCCAAAGTTCTGGTTTCAAAATAGCTTTCTCCCAGGACATTCCTCTCTAGGCTGCAGTTCCTCAAAAACGTCACTCTTAGTTGCACTTGGGATATTTTTTCTCTCTCAGCTTCTCCGGGGCAAGAGTGTGCTTTCAACGGCCATCTTCAAACTCTCTCTCATCTGCAGCTCCTGTGCTTTCTTCAAAGTGTCCCTCTTGGCTGTAGCAAGCTCACTCCCTCTGTCTGATCTTATATAGTGTGCCAGTAATTTAATTCAGACCCACCCAGTGGGTGGGCCAACACCTCCCTGGAAATTATCCAATCAGAGTCATCACCCACAGTTGGGTGGGGCTCATCTCCATGGAAACACTCAAAGAATTACAATCTAATTAACACTGATAGGTCTGTCCACACAGGATTATATCAGAGATAATGGCATTTGAGGAGACATAATACATTCAAACTGGCACAGTACTAGATACAGGAATTCATCTCATGGAAGATAATCATACTGTGTCTTCTATCTTCCATTGTTCTGTGGACGAGTCAGATGTGTTGGTCTACCTTCTTGTAAAATACTCTGGATTTTTTTCTCTGCCTCCTCTTAAGATTTTCTTTCTCTTTGGTTTTGTTCAATTTTATACATTTCTTTTTATTTATCTTGCTTGGAATTTGTGAGTGTCTTGAATTGGTTGATTGGTGTCTTTAATTTGTAAAAATTTTAATTATTATTTCTTCAAATATTATGAATACACCTTATGAATACACCTTTCTCTTTTTCTTTCTGGAACTCCAGTTAAACATCCATGTACCTTCTCACTGATCCTCTGTCTCTTACTCTTTCTATATTTTTCATTATTTGTCTGTCTCCACCACATTCTGAATAATTTCTTCAGAACAGTGTTCCAGTTCACTTCTTCCTTCAGCTGTAATGATCCTTTGTAAAATGTTGCTAATAAGTTCTTAATTTCAGTTACTGTATTTTCATTGTATTCTATTTTTCATATCTAGAAGGGCATTTTTAGTCTGCTGTCACTTTTTAGTTTTTATTCCCTACTGATATTTTTAAGTTTGTTTTCTAACCTTTTAAACATAGTAAGCATCATTATTTTGTTGTTTGCATCTGATCTTAACTTAATCTTTTTGAGGCTGTTTCTGCTGTTTCTCAATCATGGTGTCTTATTTCTTTATGTGTCTGGTTATCTGTGAATGTTATATTTGAGAAGATATTTGAGGGAATAATTTTGAAACCTTGGGTAGATACCTTCTACAGATAGGATTTTCATTGCTTCTGCCAAGCACCTTTAGAGGGCGGTCCACCACCAGCCCAGGATTACCTTAACCCAGTCCCATTCATGCCTGGGGTTCCCTAGATCACCCAGAAGATGTGACTCTAGGCTGCAGTTTGGTTCATCCTCACCTGAGGGTATCACCCTACAAGTTCTCACCTTTGAAGATGGTTCAGGGTGGGATTTATCATTTTATTAAATAGCCTACCTTCTTTGGGCCTAGAGATTTATTTTTATCATCCTAGCTCCAGGAAACTGCTAAAAGAGTAGCTCACTTTTTCAGCTGATTCCTCCTGTTTGACAGCTGTCTTCAAGGCAAAACTAGCTTTGAGTGCTGTTCATATATTGCTTATTTTTTAGCCTTTTCCTGGACTTTTGTCAGATGTTGCCTCACTATTTTGTCAGCTCTTTACTGTTTTAAAGAAAATGTTTTCTCTGTTCATTGCTGGGAACAGTGCTGTGATGTGTATGTTCTATAAATATTTAATAGAATTGATGTTATTTATCCAGGTTTTTAGTTGTTTTTAGTAGGAGAGTTAATATGAATTATTCAGCCTTCCATTTCTTGAAATCGCAGTTTTTTATTGCCTTTTGTAAAATCAGCTGTGTTGAAATACAATTCACATACCATATAATTCATCCATTTAAAGTGGACAGTTTATGGTTTTGAATGTAGTCATAGGATTGTGAAGCCATCACCCAGGTAGAATTTTAGAACTTTTTTATCTGCCCTGAAAAGAAAACCATACCAAGTAGCTGTCACTCCCCATTTCTCCCCACCCTGAACTTCTCCCTCAAGGCCTAAACAACCATTAATCTACTTTTTGGTACCTATAGATTTTCTTATTCTGGGTATTTCATATAAATGGAATGATAAAATATGTGGTCATTTGTGACTGGTTTCTCTCACTTAGCATAATGTTTTCAAGATACATTCATGTCGTAGCATATATCAGTATTTCATTCCTTTTTATGGCCAAGTAATATTCCATTATGTGGATGTATCACATTTTCTTTATCCATTCCTCAGCTGATGGACATTTGGGTTGTTTCCACTTTAGGGCTGTTATACACAATGTTGTTATGAACACTTGTGTACAAGTTTTTGGACATACGTCTTCATTTCTCTTGGATATATATGTAGGAGTGGAATTACTGGATCATATGGTAAATCTGTGTTTAACATTTTGAAGAGTGCCCAACTGTTTTTCATAGTGACTGCACCATGTTATGTTCACATCAGCAACACACGTGGGATCCAGTTTCTCCATGTTTTTGCCAACGCTATTGGTTGTCTGTGTCTTTGATTATATCCCTCTCAGTGGGTGTGAAGTCGTATCTCAGTGTGGTTTCGATTTAATTTATTTGATGCCTAATTGCTAAAGATAATGAGCATCTTTTCATGTGCTTATTGACTATTTGAATACTCTTTTGGAGAAATGTATATTCATATCCTTTGCTGATTTTTAAAATTGGATTATTTGCCTGTTTATTGTTTAGTTGTTATAGTTCTTTATATATTCTGGATACTAATTCTTATCAGATATATGATTGCAAATATATTCTCCCATTCTGTGGATTGTCTTTTCACTTTAATGGTGATATTGTTTGTAGCACACAAGTTTTAAATTTTGATGTAGTTTAATTTATCCATTTTTTCTTTTGCTTGTGCTTTTCGTGTGTCATATCTCAGAAACCATTGCCTAACCCAAGATAACAAAAATATACTACTATGTTTTCTATTAAGCATTTTAGCTCTTAAATTTAGGTCTGTGATCCATTTTGAGTTAATTTTTGTGTAGTGTGATGTAGGGGTCCATTTTCATTCTTTAGCATGTGGATAACCAGTTATTCAAGCACCATTTGTTAAAAAACTTTTTTCTCCATTGAACTGGAGTCTCACCTTCTCTCTCTCTCTCTCTCTCTGTCTCTCTCTCTCTCTCTTTTATTAGAAAAGTTGTTTTGCAGGAAGATCATATAGAAATGTTTGAAGTGATTTCGTTTGGCTTTGTGGTGTCCTAGTCTCCCCCCCCACCACCACACACACCCCATCCCCAATTTTAATGTAGCTTAAACCATGGCATATGTTCTTTAGAAACCAAGAGAAGGAAGAAGAAACATCAAGAAAACATGGAAGTTGGTATGGTACAATTTTCCTCTTATGACTTTATGTCCCTTTTAAATATCCAGGAAATCATCTGATTTCCTGGATATCTTCTTTAAAAATATATAACCAGGGAGAAACTAAGATGGCGGCTAGGTGAGACAGGGCAAAAAAACACCTCCGTGAAAAACACTAGATAAAAACCAGAAAGTGACCCAGAATACCGGTTACAGCGATGCGCCAGCTGGACGAGGTCTGCTAGTACCACAGGGGCCGTATACTTGGTGAAACTGGGAGTCTCCATTCTGAAACGAGTGAGTAAGCTGGCTGGAAAACCCGCAGCCATGTGGCGGTGTGGGGAAGCCAGGGGTTGGTGTTTGGAGACTGACTGGTTCTTTTTAAAAAAAAGGGAAAAACCCAGGAGCGGCTGCAGTTCTGACAGTGGGAACCACGCAGTAAAACACAGCAAGAGGGTGCTGGGCCGGCCTCTCGGTGACTGGCCTGGAGGATAGCCCGCTGCAGATACCCTCGGGGCCAGGGGAAAGAGGGGAGAGCCGGAAGCTGAAAGAAACCCCGTGGCTAGCAGCTGGCTCCTCAGAGGGCTGGATAAACTCCTGCCCGGGGCCGTTCCCACAGCCCAGAGCCCTGCCAGTTGTCCCGGAGCTGGGAAGGAGGAACTGTGCGCGGGGGTGGAGATTGAGACACCCTGTTCGGCCATCTTTGCATCAGGCTGAGAGTGCCCCTGCATGGCCCAGCGGCCCAGGGCTTCCCTTGAGGGATGGCACGCACTGGTGACGTAGCACAGCATTCCCTCAGCAGAGGTCCTGGAGGATCGCAGCTGGGAGGGGGGGCCCGCTCGGAGAACCGAGGGACGCTACGCCAAGTCCGGTGGTTAGTGGGACAGCGAGAGAGAGGGTCTGGGGCTGAACTGAAATGAAGGTTTAGACTCTTGCAGCGGCCTTGAATCTCCAGGAACCTGGAGGATTTGAATATTAAAGCTGCCCTTTCTCCCTGGCCACCCGGACACACGCCCCACATTTAGGGTGGACGGCTCCAGCAACACACCCAAACTGAGTTCTCCAACTGAACCCCACAGGAATCATTTCCCCACACACCATGGGGACAAGGTTGAGAACTGACTTGAGGGGTATAGGTGACTCACAGACGCCATCTACTGGTTAGTTAGAGAAAATGTATGCCACCAAACAAAGCAAATGCCAAGAGGCCAAAAACAACAGAAAATCTTAATGCATATGGTAAAACCATCGATATGGAGAATCCAATTCCAAACACACAAATCAAAATATCAGAAGAGACACAGTACTTGGCACAATTAATCAAAGAACTACAATCAAGAAACGAAAACATGGCAAAGGATTTAAA
This sequence comes from Choloepus didactylus, assembly GCF_015220235.1. Taxonomy (NCBI): domain Eukaryota; kingdom Metazoa; phylum Chordata; class Mammalia; order Pilosa; family Megalonychidae; genus Choloepus; species Choloepus didactylus. The sequence continues at coordinate 60,095,788 of NC_051322.1, read as the reverse complement.
GGACATCAAGAAGACCATGGCCCAGGATATAAGTGACATAAAGAAGACCCTAGAAGAGCATAAAGAAGATATTGCAAGAGTAAATAAAAAAATAGAAGATCTTATGGAAATAAAAGAAACTGTTGGCCAAATTAAAAAGACTCTGAATATTCACAGTACAAGATTAGAGGAAGTTGAACAGCGCCTCAGTGTCCTAGAAGTCCACAGAACAGAAAATGAAAGAATAGAAGAAAGAATGGAGAAAAAAATCGAAAAAATCAAAATGGATCTCAGGGATATGATAGATAAAATAAAACATCCAAACTTAGAACTCATTGGTGTCCCAGAAGGGGAAGAGAAGGGTAAAGGTCTAGAAAGAGTATTCAAAGAAATTGTTGGGGAAAACTTCCCCAATCTTCTACACGATATAAATACACAAAGCATAAATGCCCAGTGAACTCCAAATAGGATAAATCCAAATAAACCCACTCCGAGACATATTCTGATCATACTGAAGAGAAGGAGCAAGTTCTGAAAGCAGCAAGAGACAAGCAATTCACCACATACAAAGGAAACAACATAAGACTAAGTTGTGACTACTCAGCGGCCACCATGGAAGTGAGAGGGCAGTGGCATGACATATTTAAAATTCTGAGAGAGAAAAATTTCCAACCAAGAATACTTTATCCAGCAAAACTCTCCTTCAAATTTGAGGGAGAGCTTAAATTTTTCACAGACAAACGAATGTTGAGAGATTTTGCCAATAAAAGACCTGCCCGACTTCAGATGCTAAAGGGAGCCCTACCAACAGAGAAACAAGGAAAGGAGAAAGAGATATAGAGAATTTTAACAGACATATATGGAACCTTACATCCCAAATCACCAGGACGCTCATTTTTCTCTAGTGGTCATGGATCTTTCTCCAGAAGGGACCATAAGCTGGGACATAAAACAAGCCTCAGTAAATTAAAAAAAAAAAAAATTGAATATACTCAAAGCACATTCTCCAACCACAATGGAATACAAATAGAAGTCAATAATTTTTGAATTGTAACTCCACTATTTACTTCCTACATGATATAAAATACACAAACTCTTATGACAAATCAGTGGTTTTGAACTCAACGTAAAATATGTGATTTTAGACAACTATATAAAGGTGGGGAAATGGAGTATAGGAACATAGTTTATATGTCCTGTTGAAGTGAAGGTGGTATCAAAGAAAAACAAGGTTGTTATGGATTTAAGAGGTTAATTTTAATCCCCACAGTAAACACAAAGAAATTATCAGAGTATATGACCATAGAGATGAAAAGTAGAGCATGGGTTAAGAGAAATGGGGGAAGGGGCAATAGGGAGTTAAGAAATGAGTGTAGGGTTGCTGCTTGAGGTGAAGGGAAATTTCTAGTAATGGATGGTGGGAAAGAGCATTACAACATTCTAAAGGTGATTAATCCCACTAATGGAATGCTAGGGAGGGGGTGGAACGGGAAGATTTAGGCTGTATATATGTTTCCACAATTGAAAAAAAAAAAAAGTCTAAATAGATGACAATTGAATGCCAAGGATGAACCTGGATGGGATTAGAGGATGGAGGATAGGAGACTCAAAGGAACACAGCTGAGACATAAGGAAAAGGAAATATAGAATGTAAGCTTTGTATCATTGTTGAATCTCTTGTACTTCTTAGGTGGGCTTAATGGGATTGCATAAAAGAATGTTCTTATTCATGGGAAGTGTATATGTGAATTATAGTGTTTGTTCAAGGATGTGTGCAGCTAGCTTTCATGTTCAGAAGACAGAGCAATAGATGATGAATGATAGGGAGGGAGGGAAAGAAATAGCGATGTGACAGCATGTTAAAGTTGGTGGACTGGGCTATCGGGGAAGGGGGGTCAGGGTATGATGGAGTTCTGTGTATGGGGTTAGTGTTGTTTTTGCAACTGTTCCTATAACTTTGAATTTATTTCAAAAAAAAAAAAATATATATATATATATAAAACCAGATGATTTTGTATTTGTTTTTTGGGAGGAATGTTGGTTTCTGTTACTTAACGTTTTCAGTTTCCTCTGCCATTCATGTTTCTGTTTTATGTTCAATGTTTCAAATATATGTACTTAAAGATTTTAAAGTACCTAAACTGTAACTAAGTACAGTGGATTGTTTTCTGGTATTATGTTAATATTATACAATGAAATGTATAAAAGTGTTGTCAATTTGATTATTGGCAACATATAACATGTTTACAAATAAAGTGTGGCGTTAATCAGAAAAAAAGATCATGCAGAAAATACAGTTTACCTTCTTTTTACACCTTCCATTGTCACCTTAGGGCCTTGGCACTAACTTTTTCCTCTGTCTAGAAACATTTTGCTCGTTATCGTCATGTTACTAACTTGCTGTCATGCAAACCTCAGTTTAAATTTCACTTCCTCAGAGAGGCTTTCATTGATGTCTAATCTTAACCCACCACCCCAATCACCCATTATTATCAACTGATTTCAAATATCTTAGTATTTCACACTTAGTATTTAACAGTATTTTCAATGTGTTTGTATTGTTCACCTCTGTATTCTCAACAAAAGGAAACTTTCACTGAAGGAAGGCCAGTGGCGTCCGGAACGTGTCTATAAGCTGAGAAGGCATGTGGCTGGTGTCTCCTGGCCCTTTGCTCTTGAGTTGCATTTAAAATGGCTTTCTCTAAAATGTCTCTGGGCTTGTGTCTCTCTTAGCTTCTCTCAATTCTCTGCTTGTTTCTCCTGGGGTGTTTCTATCTGAGCATCTGGGAGTCCTCTCTTAGCTTCTCCGAAGCAAACTCTGGGCTTTATTTCTTAATTTAGTGTCTCCAAATGTCCTTCTCTCTGTGTCTCCCAGCATCTCCAAGTGTCTTGGTCTGTGTTGGCTCTTAGCTTCTCCTGGGGGCAAACTCTGGATAACATCTCTATGCCTCTCTCCAAAATGTCTCAGTTTCTCTGAACCCCTTGTTTCCGTGAGCTCTCTTAAAGGACTCCAGTGATCTAATTGAGTCCTACCTGAAATGGGCAGAGTCACATCTCCATGGAAATAATCTAATCAAAGTCTCACCCACAGTTGCTTGAGTCACATCTCAGTGGAAACACTCAGTCAAAAGTTTCTATCCAACAAGATTGGATTAAAAGATCATGGCTCTTCTGGGGTCCATAACGGTTTCAAACCAGCACAAGTAGTGCTGGGGACTTAGTTCCCTTTTAAATGTGTGATAAGTGGATAGAAGCTGATAAAATGAACAGAAGGGAGGAGATACTTTGAGAGTATTAAATATCTTTTTTCCCTTAAATCTTCTGCTATTAATTTTAGCACTCATCAGTGATCTTGCCTGCAGCAATTGTTACTAAGGAATTCTGATAGTGTTTTTCTCTTTCTCTTGTTTCTTCTACATTTATTAATTAGAATTCTCCAAAAGGAAGAGTTGTCTCTTCTCCTCCCATTTATTTATTAGTTCAATCATCTGTATCAGTCTGGACTCATGGGTATTTATTTTGTTCTCTGGGTTTTATAATCCCAAAGTATAATTATTTACCTTGTGACTCCCAGTTTTGGTCATTGGGAGCTCTTCTGAGTTTTCCACGTATGAGAAGATAGTCCAAGTTCATCTTGTATTTTCTTTGCTCCAGCCCTGTAATCACCCACTTCTTAGAATGTCCTGGTTCTTTTTACTTAAGAGTGGTATTTAGAAGCCATGGTCTGAGCCACTGGAGTATCAGTGGTTCTAGACCCACTCAGCATACAGAGCTAGGAAATATATGTATGTCTATTAACCCATGCATACATACATATCTGTATTTAATTTTATGTCTGTCTGTGTATGTTTATATTTTAAAAATCAAACAACAAAACCATAAGATTGTACTAATACATCTGAGTCCAATGCAGCACCAATAAACTTGTAACTTCTTTCTCTGATAGAAACCTGGCTCTCATTAACTACAATATATTTACTTATTTGTTATATATCTGCATTTTTTGATGAATGTAATTTACACTTGTGCTTCAGCAAAATTATCAGTGACTACATATTGAATTCTTTGGTTTGTTCTTAAATATTTGTGAAAACAAGAATCAACTGTATTTGTATCATAATGTAGGTAGAATCCTGTATACTATAAAGGCAACTTTAAGAAGTGAGTTTTACGAAGGATTTGGAAATCAAATGTGGTGTTATTTCTACCTTGATCTTTTGCCTAATTATGCATTTGGCCATTTATGTGTTCTAGTTATGTTCTTAAACAAGTTTAGATGTTTGTTAGATTTGTTTTGAAAACATTTTTTTTTTTTAAATAGGACTTAACTTGCAGAGTCAGTTTAATTTGGAAAATGTCACTGTTTTCAATACCAATGAACAGGAAAGCACACTGGGTCAGAAGGTGAGCGGATATGAAATCTTCTAACAGAATATATTTATGTTTGTTTTTGAGATAACTTGTGTAAGTAGGACTGCTAAACCATCCAAAATTTAAAAACCTTTAATTTTATTTCCAGTTATATAAAATATATATTTTGTGTAAAAAAACAAACAGTATAGAAATGTGTAAAACAGAAAGTGCAGCTACTCCATATTCCAAGACCCCAAAGATAACTACTCAATATTATCTATCTTTAAAGGACTCTTTGCGTATATATACAAACATATGTAATTTTTTTTCCAAAAAATGATGTCAGGCATTTAGATAATCTCTAACAGTAAAAAACTGGTAACAGCATTACTGTGAGTAGTATTGTGTCTCAATGCAAAATTATGCAGGGTTTTTCTTAAGATAAATCCAATTAGTAAAATTACTGGGTCAAATTATACGCATATGCATAAATATACCAGTGGTACATGGAGAATGCCTGTTTCCCCACAGCCTCACACCAACGTTGGGAATTACCAGTTTTTAAAAAATCTTTGCTTAAATATATATAATTGAAAAATAAGTCTTCTTTGTTTTAACTAACGTTTCCTTGATAATTCATAGAGTTGAAGAACTTGGGGTATTTTTATTGCAATTATAGTTTTCTTTGCATTGCCTATTCATAGACAATTTGCTCATTTTACTGTTGTCTTTTTCTTATTAATGGGTAGAAACTATATAGAATAGTTATTAATTCATTATCTACCATATATTGCAGATTTTTTCCCCTCAGTTTATCGTTTTTTTTTTAACTTTTTATGGTGCCTTTGCTGTATAGAACTTAAAAATTTGGATGTAGTATTAACGTTTGTTGGTCTTTTTTTGTTTGTTTGTTTCTGGTCTTGTTTCATGCTAAGAAAGGCTTCTACTCCACAAGATTATAAAAATCCCCTCTGTTTTCTTCTGATGCTTTTATGATATATGTTTATAGATACAGTTTTTTTATTCTTTAATCTAGCTGGTGTGTTAGGGTTTACGGTACATTGGGTTATAACTTTCTTTCCAAATGGTGAACCAGTTATCAGAACTCTTTGTTAAACAATCCATCATTCGCCCACTGAGTTTTAGAGGCATCGTCTATGAACAATTTTGTTTTTAAACATTATTTATGATATATCCAAAAGGTAGTCCAGAATTGGGAGATTTCTGGTACAGTCATCACTCTTCTTCTTTTGAGGACAAGTTTATAAAGCTTTAAAATTATTTATTAGCTGTAACTAATATCTCACTATAAGAGAATCCTACTACTTTAATGTAATTTATTCCTTAAAATGTAATCATAATGAATATGGAAATGATATTCACTTTGTTTAATTGTTTCCAGAGACTTATCTTTCACCTTTATATATCTTTTAGGTATACCCTGGACTATTCCATGTAAACTTGTTATTTTGAAATTTACATTATAGACTGAAAGTTCTTCCACCTTCAATCATCATGCTCTAAAGTTCCCAGATAGTAGGTGCTCCATGGTCAAATTAAATTTGCTTTAATTCAGTTTAAGTTAAGAGTTCTTAGTGCAGTTCTTGGAGTCTTTACTATGCTAATAATCTTCTCAATTCTCTAAGAGGTCATTGTGAATATTTCCTAAACACCATATTTTTTTAAATGCTGGTTTAAATCTTTCCAATATCTTCATGACCATCGTATATCATTGTACTGCTTTTGGGATTTTGGTGACCCCTGTTACTTAGAATTCCCATTGCCTTAAAGATTATAGATCTAGATAGTTACTGTGATCAGACTTCTCTAACATTGGTTGTCTGGCAGCATATGAGTAACCTATTATTTCATCATTTATCTACTGCCTGACAATTTCATGACAGGCTGTACATTTTTTTCAATTTAGCACACTGAGGATAGAGAAGAAGGAATGGATGTAGAAGAAGGTGAAATGGGAGATGATGAAGCTCCAACAACTTGGTGAGTTTTTAGAACTTAAACTGTCTTGATTTACAAAGATAATGCCCTAGTAACTTACCAAGTACTGGAATGTGGTTGAAGAACAAAGAGGAAGGAAGCTTTCATGTATATTACCTAAAATAATAAACCCTAAATCATGAGTGGGCTGTATCAGTTGGTTTCTAATTATATACCAACAACTCTGTTGTTTACACAGCCTACCTTATGCACATCCTTAAGATACGAAAAGCCAACCACAAGCAATCTCAGCAGCTCCTCCCCTTCTCCCTTCCATTGAAGTTTGTGGACCCAGTGTCTGTGGGTATTGGGCTGACTTTTAGTGAAATAGGAGGGATAAGAAACCTATCACTCACTTCCTCTCCCTTCCTTATGCTTGTCTCTGTTTCTTATCTCATCCTCTATTGTTCTGTGCTTTCTTGCAAAATAATTTCTTCCTAATGCTGGTTAGAAGCAATGAGGAAAAGAAAGTGAAGGTATGGAGGAAAACTTGCTTTCGCTGGCACTTTTTCAGGTGTCTGAGGCCTCAACAGTTACCGTCAATTGTAATTTGGAGAATTCCCATTATTACTCTCCAGAAGATCAAGAGGGGGTTCCTATTTCTGCCACCAGGGCTATAGTACAGGGAGATGTATTCCTGGCATCCCAGATTTCAAATCTGAACACATATCCCCACAGACACTTTGGAAATGGTACGGCCCCAGGCTTAATGCGAGTACTTCATTGTCATGTGACCATGAGCAAGTTACTTAACCTCCCTGCAACTCAGTTTCTACGTCTTTAAAATGAAATAATGCCACCCACCAGGTATAGTTGTGAGGATTAGAAGAGATGCTGATTGGAAATGGGCTGTTAAGGAACTTAGTCCTTGGTATCCTTATTGTTGCTGTAGTTGTTGATGTTGTATGTAGTGGTCTATGTAAAGTGCTTAGAACAGTGTCTGTTCAGTGTCTAGTATCTATTAATTAGCTATAATTATTATTATTTTTTAGAGACCTGTTTGTTCATGTACATTATGGACAGAGTAGGCTTTTGGGATCTGGCCTGAGTAACATAAGGGCCCTGGGCTAAGGCAGTAAGTAGACACTAAGACGGTGGGTCACCTGAGGTATGAACAGAGCCACTGCTCACTGCAGTCTTGTTTAGTTAGACTCTGCCTAAACCTGTATAGACAATTTAGCTTCATTTATTATGTTCATAACCTAGTCCCAGCTGCGGGAACATCACTTAAACAATACCTGACACAGCTGTTTCTCAGACTCTCACAGTCACTATTTTTGGAATGGAGAAAGAAAGTGTATAGTGAATTACTTTGTGACCAGCTGTGTCACCAAATTATCTTAGGCACTGTAATTTACAAAGCAGAACACATTATCTACCTATCTACAGTGTGAAGTCCAGTTCAGATTTTGCTCAGATACACCATTGAAAATTTTTGTGTTAAGAACAATTCCAATATGTATGGTCCTATAAAATAGCTCAGCATTTTAAAAATACATGTCAAGTTTTACATGGTTGAAAGTGATAAAACATTCTATTTTAGATAGTAGCTATCACCTTAATTTTTTGTTGTTTGCATGTAAAGTAAGAACTCAACATTTGCTTTATATGAATGAGTATAAAATCCAAAAGTTTCTGTGGAATGGTGAAAATGGAAGGTAAATTGCAGTGGGTTGGAAAATGAATGGAATATAAGAAAGTGGTAAGATTGAGTGGAGACAATGCTTTAAAGAAATATGGCTGTTCTAGTTTGCTAATGCTGCAGAATGCAAAACACCAGAGATGGATAGGCTTTTATAAAACGGGGGTTTATTTCGCTACACAGTTACAGTCTTAAGGCCACAAAGTGTCCAAGGCAAAACATCAGCAACCGGTCACCTTCACCGGAGGATGGCCAATGGCGTCCGGAAAACCTCTGCTAGCTGGGAAGGTAGCCGGCGTCTGCTCCAAAGCTCCGGCCTCAAAACGGCTTTCTCCCAGGACGGTCCTCTCTAGCAAGCTTGCTCCTCTTCAAAACATCACTCCCAGCTGCACTCTCTTTCCTCTTTGAGTCAGCTCATTTATATAGCTCCACTGATCAAGGCCCACCCCGAATGGGTGGGGCCACGCCTCCATGGGAACAACTTATCAAAATTATCACCGACAGCTGGGTGGGGCACACTCCAAGCAAATCCAACCAGCACCCAAGGGTCTGCCCCACACAAGACCACAAAGATAATGGCATTTGGGGAACACAATACATTCAAACCGGCACAATGGCCATGGAGAAAAACAGCAGAGGGGGCAGCATGTAGAGGAGGATTTTAAAAAAAATGTATTACTATCACAACTATTAAAATTTCCTAACAGTAATCCATTAATACTACTTTAAAATTTACTTTGTGAGGTACCTCAAACACATACCAGGCCAATTAAAGATAAAACGAGACAGATCAGAAGCCTTTACAGGTGGGAGATAATAATAGCAACTTGGAATAAAATCATTGTTGGTATCAAGCATTAAATTAGATGTGAGCTTCCTGGCAATTGAGATAAAATGGGACATATAGTAACATCATTCTCATTCTTTGATTAGAGGTAGCCTTCTATTTTTCTTAAGAGACAAACTTTCCTATTACTCCATTTCATGAGCTGTTTATTATATTCATCTTTATATGTGGTAACCGAGTAACATTTTATATGGGTATATATATATATCTCAAAAGCAGTTTTATTATGTATATGGAGCTACACAAGTATTGGTTATGGTATTTTTTATATTATTTCATATAAAATAGTATATTTTATTTAGATACTGCTTTTTCTTTTACAGTTTATTTTCACATTTTGAAAAATGTTCTATGATTTTAAAATTTGATCCATAGAAAACTCAGACACATAATCTTATCGTAAATTGTTGAAGCTGCTTTTATTGTAGAGAGAAGTTTATATTCAAATAATTGTTTTCCTGTGATCAGAGGCGGCGGACTGGGGAAGAGTTAAAAAAGAATAAAAGTTAACATGCTTGTAGACTCTGAAATACTGCTATTTCTTGATAAAACTTTGGGAGGAGCTAGATGTTAGTCAATTCAAGATTGTCAGTATTCTTCATTATTGATTTAAAGCAAGATCCACTGCTTTAGTTATTAGTTTCTGCTCCAGCAAAGTTAGCATTCCTTTATCAAAATTAAAACATACTGCTTATGTTTTTCCCCAGGCAAGTGGCCACTGTATCTTCATGTGAACCAGTAATACCCACAACTGGGGCAATTTTTTGTTGTTGTTTATTTTGTCTATTTTTTGGTCCCTCTCTTTTTTTTTAATGCATTTTAATTGAGATGTAATCACCTAACATACAGTCCTACAAAGTGTACAATCAGTTGTTCGCAGTGTCATCATATAGTTGTGCATTCATCACTACAGTCAATTGTTGAACATTTTCATTACTCCAAAAAATAAAATACAAATTAAAATAAAAAAGATCATTCAAAATATCCCATTCTCCACCTCCCCCACATTGTTCATTGACTTTTTTCTTTTAATATAGTTTAATTGAGATATAGTCACACACCCTACAGTCATCCACAGTGTACACTCAGTTATTCACAGCACCATCGTACATTTGTGCATTATCACCAGAATCAATTTTTGAACATTTTCCTTACTCCAAAATAAAAAGCAAAAAACACCCAAATCTTTCCATCCCCTCCATCCTACCCTATTCTTCATTTAATTTTTGTCCCCATCTTTCCACTCTTTTGTCCATACACTGGATAAAGGGAGTGCTAGCCACAAGGTTTTCACAGTCACACAACCACACTGCAAGCTACATAGTTATATAATCGTCTTCAAGAATCAAGGTCACTGGGTTACAGTTCGACAGCTTCAGGTATTTCCCTCTAGCCATTCCAATACACTGAAAACTAAAAAGTGATATCTGTATAGTGTCTTAAGAATACCCTCCAGAATGACCTCTCGACTGCCTTTGAAATTTCTCAGCCACTGGAACCTTATTTTGTTTAATCTCTCTCATCTCTCTTCCCCCTTTTGGTCAAGAAGATCTTCTCAGTCCCACAGTGCTGGATCCAGGCTCGTTCCCAGGAGCATTTCCTGTGTTGCCAGGGGGATTTACACCCACGAGAGTCATATCCCACATGGGGAGGGTAGTGAGTTTATCTGCTGAGCAGGCTTAGAGAGAGAAGGGGCCACACCTGAGCAAAAAAGAGGCTCTCTGGAGGGGACTCCTGGGCACAATTATAAGTAGGCTTAGCGTCTCCCTTGCAGCAACTAACCTCACAAGGGAGAGCCCCCAGATCGAGAGTTCGGCCCACTAAATTGGCAGTCCTCAATGTTGGTGGGAAAATCAGCAATAACCCAGGTGGGGAAGTCCAATATTTCTGCATTTCTCCCCAGTTCCTTGGGGGGCCCTGCAAATAACACTTTTACTCTCTGCCCATATCACTCTGGGATGCATCGGGATTTCACCCCAGCCTGTACAAACTCACCAAATCCCACTTCCCATGCACCTCTGCATACACCTATGGTGCTAAAACTAACTGATCATACAGGTTAGATTATCTAGTGAGCTACAGAAAATATAGATCCTGGACAGATAAACATTTCTTCCCTTGGTCTTGCACAAAAGTTGTAGTTTTAAAACCTAGTCAGTATTGTCCTTTACCCTTGGGCCTGATTTGCCTTAGTCCTAACCAGATCCTCTTCGTTCATATCTCTAATTGAAATCTGAAGTCTTTTTCAGTTCTTTCAACAGTTGCCATATGGGGTAATACTGACATTTGTAGCTGCCAAGCTCTAGCTCTGAGTCTCGGGTGTCTCACAGACACCCAAAATTCCAGAGACTGACCAGGTTATACACAAGGAGCTCAGAATCTCAGGATTTAGAGATAGCCTTTACAACTCAGGAATAGATGTGACTGCTGTAAGACTTACAATCTAGGGACCATTGCAATAAGCTGATAAGCTGTGCCCTAAGATTCAGTTCTCCAAGTTTACATATTATAGTAGCCCATATTAGTGAGGCTTTATAATGTTCTCTCATTTCTGACATGCTTCACTCAAAATGCTGTACTCAAGATCCAGTAACCTAGTTGCATGTCTCACAGCTTCCTTCCTTCCTGTAGCCTCTCAATATTCTGTTGTATGCAAACACCACAGTTCACCATTCTGTTCATCAGTGTACTTCTTAGGCCACCTCCATCCATTGCAAATCGTGAATACACCAGTATTGATATACACCAGTGTATAAATGTCCATTCATGTCCCTGCTCTCTAATCTTCCAAGTATATACCCCATAATGAGGTTGCAGGACCTGTGACACCCACATACCTAGCTTCTTGTGGAACCACCACACTGTGCTCCAGATAGGCTACACCATTCTACTTCCCCATCAACAGTGAATACATACATCTTTCTCCCCAAGTTCTCTCCAGCGCTTGTGTCCCTCTGTTTATTTTTTTCCCGTGCAATTTTATAGGGATACATTCAAATACCATACAGTCATTCGCAGTGTACAATCAGTTGTTTACAGTATCATCATATAGTTGTGCATTTGTCACCTCAGTTAGCACTTACACATATTCATTACTCAAAAAAAGAATTGAAACAAAAGAATAATAAAAAGGATAAAAAGAAAAGTAAAAATAAAATAAAATACAGCAATAAGGTCAGTCAACAACACCACTACCAAGAATCCTGTACCCCTCCTGTTTTAGTTTGCTAATGCTGCCAGAATGCAAAACACCAGAGATGGATTGGCTTTTATAAAGGGGGTTTATTTGGTTACACAGTTACAGTCTTAAGGACATAAAGTGTCCAAGGTAACACATCAGCAATCGGGTACCTTCGCTAGAGGATGGCCCGTGGTGTCCGGAAAACCTCTGTTAGCTGGGAAGGCATGTGGCTGGCGTCTGCTCCAAAGTTCTGGTTTCAAAATGGCTTTCTCCCAGGACATTCCTCTCTAGGCTGCAGTTCCTCAAAAACGTCCCTCTTAGTTGCACTTGGGGTATTTGTCCTCTCTTAGCTTCTCTGGAGCAAGAGTCTGCTTCCAACAGCCATCTTCAAAATGTCTCTCATCTGCAGCTCCTGTGCTTTCTTCAACGTGTCCTTCTTGGCTGTAGCTCCTCTTCAAAATGTCACTCACAGCTGCATTGAGTTCCTTCTGTTTGTCAGCCCATTTATATGGCTCCACTGATCAAGGCCCACCCTGAATGGGTGGGGCCACACCTCCATGGAAATTATCTCTTCAGGGTTATCACCTATAGTTGGGTGGGTCACATTTCCATACAGACAACCTAATGCAAATGTTCCAACTTAATCCCCACTAATATGTCTGCCTCACAAGATTGCATCAAAGAATGTGGCTTTTTCTGGGGGACATAATACATTCAAACCAGCACACCTCCTTTACACCTCACTCTCTCAAACATTTAGCTTTGGTATATTACCTTTGTTACATTTATTGGGAGTATATTACAATGTTACTGTTAACCCCAGACTCCAGTTGCATTGATTATATTTTTTCCCCAATACCATCCCTTTTTCAACACCTTGCAAGGTTAACATTCATTTTTTCTCCCACATATAAAAACATTTTACGTTTGTATATTCAGTCACCATCACTGACCACTCTTAGGTTTCACTAAGTTACACAGTCCCAGTCTTTATTGTCCATCCTTCCTTCTGGTATTATACATGCCCCCAGCCCTCCTTTTTCAACTTTACTCACAGACACCTTTGTCCAGTGTACCTACAATACTGTGCTACCATCACACAGCACTGCACTTTCCATTTCTGGATGTACACAGTCAATTCTGTTGAACATTCTGTAATCCTTCAGCATCAAATGCCCGATCTCTACTATCTTTCCATCTTCTGATAACCTGTGTTCTCAGTTTTAAATCTCGAAATTTGTTCATTAATGTTAGTTCATATTAGTGAGGCCATACAGTATTTGTCCTTTTGTTTCTGGCTAACTTCGCTCAGGGTTCATCCACGTTATTATATGTTGCGTGACTTTTTTCTGTCTTACAGCTGTGTAATATTTCATTGTGTGTATAACCACAGTTGGTTTATCCACTCATCTGTTGATGGATGTCTGGGCTGTTTCCATCTGTTGGCAGTTATGAATAATGCCTCTGTAAACATCGGTTTACAAATGTCTGTTTGTGTCTTAGCTTTCAATTCCTCTGAGTATATGCCTAGTAATGGAATTGCTGGATCATATGGCAATTTGATTCTGTTTTGATTTATTGATATGGTTTATTACATTAATTGATTTTCTTATGTTGCGCCAGCCTTGCATGCCTGGAATAAGTCCCACTTGATCATGGTGTATAATTTTTTTAATGTGCTGCTGGATTGAATTTTTATTTTGTTGCGAATTTTTGCATCTATATTCATTAAAGAGATTGGTCTATAATTTTCTTTTCTTTTTTTTTTTGTATCTTTGTCTGACTTTGGTATTAGGGTGATGTTGGCTTCATAGAATGAGTTAGGTAGCTTTCCCTCCTCTTTAGTGTTTTTGAAGAGTTTGAGCAGGATTGGTACTATTTCTTTCTTGAATGTTTGGTAGAATTCACATGTGAAGCCATCTGGTCCTGGACTTTTCTTCTTGGGAGTTTTTTTTTTTTTTTTTTTTTTTAAATTAAATTCAGTTTTATTGAAATATATTTACATACCATACAGTCATCCATGGTGTACAATCAGCTGTTCACGGTATGATCATATAGTTACGCATTCATCACCACAGTCTATTTCTGAACATTTTCCTTACATCGGAAAGAATCAGAATAAGAATAAAAAATAAAAGTAAAAAAAAAAACACCCAAACCATCCCACCTGTCCCACCCTATTTTTCATTTAGTTTTTGTCCCCATTTTTCTACTTTCTTGGGAGCTTTTTGATGACTGACTCAATCTCTTTACTTGTGATTGGTTTGTTGAGGTTGCTGTTTCTTCTTGAGTAAATGTTCGTTGTTCATACTTTTCTAGGAAGTTGTCCATTTCATCTAAGTTGTCTAATTTATTAACATATAGTTGCTCATAGCATCCTCTCATTATCTCCTTTATTTCTGCAGAGGCAGTAGTTATGTCCCCCTTCCCATTTCTGATAGTGTTTATTTGCATCCGCTGTCTGTTTTTGTTGTTGTTGGCTTAGCTAAGGGTCCATGGATTTTATTGATTTTTTCAAAGAACCAACTTCTGGTTTTGTTGATTCTCTATTGTTTTCCTGTTCTCAATTTCATTAATTTCTGCTCTAACCTTTGTTATTTCTTTCCTTCTGTTTGCTTTGGGGTTAGTTTGCTGTTCTTTCTGTAGTTCCTCTAGGTGACCAGTTAATTCCTCAAATTATTTCTCTTTCTTCTCTTTTAATATAGGCATTTAGGGCAATAAATTTCCCTTTCAGCTCCACCTTTGCTGCATCCCGTAAGTTTTGATATTTTGTGTTTTCACTTTCATTTGCCTCAAGGTATTTACTAATTTATCTTGTAATTTCTTCCTTTACCCACTGATTGTCTAAGAGTGTGTTACTTAGCCTCCATACATTTGTGAATTTTCCAACCTTCTGCCTGTTACTGATTTTCACCTTCATTCCATTATAATATGAAAAGATGTTTAGTATAATATCAATTCTTTTAAATTTGTTGAGACTTGTTTTATGACCCAACATGTGGTCAACCCTATAGAATGATCCAAACAGCGCTTTAGAAAAATTTGTATCCTGCTTTTCTGGGGTGTCGTGTTCTATAAAAGTCTGTCAAGTCTAGATCTTTTATTGTACGATTCAAGATTTCTGTTTCCTTATTTATCCTCTGTCTAGATGTTCTAGCCATTGATGACATTGGTATATTGAAGTCTCCAACTGTTATTGCAAAAGTGTTGCTTCTCCCTTCAGTTTTGACAGTTTGCCTCATATATTTCGGGGCACTCTGACTCGGTGCATAAATATTTATGATTGTCACGTTTTCTTGATGAATTTCCCCTTTTATTAATATACAGTGTTCTTCTTTGCTCTTGTTTTACTTTTGAAGTCTAGTTTGTCTGATATTAATATAGCTACTCCTGCTTTTTTCTGGCTGCTGTTTGCTTGATATATCTTTTTCCTCCCTTTCACTTTCAGCCTATTTTTGTCCTTGTGTCTAAAGTGAGTTTCTTGTAGACAGCATATAGATGGGTCTTGTTTTTTAATCCATTCTGCCAGTCTATGTCTTTTTTTTTTATCTTCATTTTATTGAGATATATTCACATACCACGCAGTCATACAAAACAAATCGTACTTTCGATTGTTTACAGTACCATTACATAGTTGTACATTCATCACCTAAATCAATCCCTGACACCTTCGTTAGCACACACACAAAAATAACAAGAATAATAATTAGAGTGAAAAAGAGCAATTGAAGTAAAAAAGAACACTGGGTACCTTTGTCTGTTTGTTCCTTCTCCTATTTTTCTACTCATCAATCCATAAACTAGACAAAGTGGAGTGTGGTCCTTATGGCTTTCCCAATCCCATTGTCACCCCTCATAAGCTACATTTTTATACAACTGTCTTCGAGATTCATGGGTTCTGGGTTGTAGTTTGATAGTTTCAGGTATCCACCACCAGCTACACCAATTCTTTTTTTTTTCCTTTTTTTAAATTTTATTTTATTTTATTTTTTTTATCATCATCATTTTATTGAGATATATTCACATACCACGCAGTCATACAAAACAAATTGTACTTTCGATTCTTTACAGTACCATTACATAGTTGTACATTCATCACCTAAATCAATCCCTGACACCTTCATTAGCATAAACACAAAAATAACAAGAATAATAAAGTGAAAAAGAGCAATTGAAGTAAAAAAGAACACTGGGTACCTTTGTCTGTTTGTTCCTTCTCCTATTTTTCTACTCATCCATCCATAAACTAGACAAAGTGGAGTGTGGTCCTTATGGCTTTCCCAATCCCATTGTCACCCCTCATAAGCTACATTTTTATACAGCTGTCTTCGAGATTCATGGGTTCTGGGTTGTAGTTTGATAGTTTCAGGTATCCACCACCAGCTACCCCAATTCTTTAGAACCTAAAAAGGGTTGTCTAAGGTGTGCATAAGAGTGCCCACCAGAGTGACCTCTCGGCTCGTTTTGGAATCTCTCTGTCACTGAAGGTTATTTCATTTCCTTTCACATCCCCCTTTTGGTCAAGAAGATGTTCTCCGTCCCATGATGCTGGGTCTACATTCCTCCCCGGGAGTCATATTCCACGTTGCCAGGGAGATTCACTCCCCTGGTACACCAATTCTTTAGAACCTAAAAAGGGTTGTCTAAAGTGTGCATAAGAGTGCCCACCAGAGTGACCTCTCGGCTCCTTTTGGAATCTCTCTGCCACTGAAGCTTACTTCATTTCGTTTCACATCCCCCTTTTGGTCAAGAAGATGTTCTCCGTCCCACGATGCCAGGTCTACATTCCTCCCCGGGAGTCATATTCCACGTTGCCAGGGAGATTCACTCCCCTGGGTGTCTGATCCCACGTAGGGGGGAGGGCAGTGATTTCACCTTTCAAGTTGGCTTAGCCAGAGAGAGAGGGCCACATCTGACCAACAAAGAGGCATTCGGGAGGAGGCTCTTAGGCACAACCATAGGGAGGCCTAGCCTCTCCTTTGCAGCAACCATCTTCCCAGGGGTAAAACCTATGGTAGAGGGCTCAACCCATCAAACCACCAGTCCCCTATGTCTGTGGTCATGTTAGCAACCATGGAGGTGGGGTAGGCCAATACCCCTGCATTCTCCACAGGCTTCTCAAGGGGGCACTACATATTTTTTTTCCTTGTTTTTCTTTTTTTTTTTTAACTTTCCTTTCTTTTTTAAATCAACTGTATGAAAAAAAAGTTAAAAAGAAAACAAACATACAATAAAAGAACATTTCAAAGAGACCATAACAAGGGAGTAAGAAAAAGACAACTAACCTAAGATAACTGCTTAACTTCCAACATGTTCCTACTTTACCCCAAGAAAGTTACCTAATATAGCAACATTTCTGTGAACTTGTTCCTACTATATCCATCAGAAATTAACAGACCATAGTCATTCCTGGGCATCCCCAGAACGTTAAATAGCTTATCTGTTCTTCTTGGATTATTGTTCCCCCTTCCTTAATTGCTCTCTATTGCTAGTTCCCCTACATTCTACCTTATAAACCATTTGTTTTACATTTTTCAAAGTTCACGTTAGTGGTAGCATATAATATTTCTCTTTTTGTGCCTGGCTTATTTCGCTCAGCATTATGTCTTCAAGGTTCATCCATGTTGTCATATGTTTCACGAGATCGTTCCTTCTTACTGCCGTGTAGTATTCCATCGTGTGTATATACCACATTTTATTTCTCCACTCATCTGTTGAAGGACATTTGGGTTGTTTCCATCTCTTGGCAACTGTGAATAATGCTGCTATGAACATTGGCGTGCAGATATCTGTTCGTGTCACTGCTTTCCGAACTTCCGGGTATATACCGAGAAGTGCAATCGCTGGATCGAATGGTAACTCTATATCTAGTTTTCTAAGGAACTGCCAGACTGACTTCCAGAGTGGCTGAACCATTATACAGTCCCACCAACAGTGAATAAGAGTTCCAATTTCTCCACATCCCCTCCAGCATTTGTAGTTTCCTGTTTGTTTAATGGCAGCCATTCTAACCGGTGTTAGATGGTATCTCATTGTGGTCTTAATTTGCATCTCTCTAATAGCTAGTGAAGCTGAACATTTTTTCATGTGTTTCTTGGCCATTTGTATTTCCTCTTCAGAGAACTGTCTTTTTATATCTTTTGCCCATTTTATAATTGGGCTGTCTGTACTATTGTCATTGAGTTGTAGGATTTCTTTATATATGCAAGATATCAGTCTTTTGTCAGATACATGGTTTCCAAAAATTTTTTCCCATTGAGTTGGCTGCCTCTTTACCTTTTTGAGAAATTCCTTTGAGGTGCAGAAACTTCTAAGCTTGAGGAGTTCCCATTTATCTATTTTCTCTTTTGTTGCTTGTGCTTTGGGTGTAAAAGTCTAGGAAGTGGGCGCCTAATACAAAGTCTTGAAGATGTTTTCCTACATTATCTTTTAGGAGTTTTATGGTACTTTCTTTTATATTGAGATCTTTGGTCCATTTTGAGTTAATTTTTGTGTAGGGGGGGAGGTAGGGGTCCTCTTTTATTCTTTTGGATATGGATATCCAACTCTCCCAGCCCCATTTGTTGAAAAGACCATTATGACTCGGTTCAGTGACTTTGGGGGCCTTATCAAAGATCAGTCAGCCATAGATCTGAGGGTCTCTCTCCGAATTCTCAATTCGATTCCATTGATCTTTATGTCTATCTTTGTGCCAGTACCATGCTGTTTTGGCAACTGTGGCTTTATAATAAGCTTCAAAGTCAGGGAGTGTAAGTCCTCCCACTTGGTTTTTCTTTTTTAGAGTGTCTTTAGCAATTCGAGGCATCTTCCCTTTCCAAATAAATTTGATAACTAGATTTTCCAAGTCTGCAAAGTAGGTTGTTGGAATTTTGATTGGGATTGCATTGAATCTGTAGATGAGTTTGGGTAGAATTGACATCTTAATGACATTTAGTCTTCCTATCCATGAACATGGAATATTTTTCCATCTTTTAAGGTTCCCTTCTATTTCTTTTAGTAGAGTTATGTAGTTTTCTTTGTATAGGTCTTTTACATCTTTGGTTAAGTTGATTCCTAGGTACTTGATTTTTTTTAGTTGCTATTGAAAATGGTATCTTTTTCTTGAGTGTCTCTTCAGTTTGTTCATTTCTAGCATATAGAAACATTACTGACTTATGTGCATTAATCTTGTATCCCGCTACTTTGCTAAATTTGTTTATTAGCTCTAGTAGCTGTATTGTCGATTTCTCAGAGTTTTCTAGATATAAGATCATATCATCTGCAAACAATGACAGTTTTACTTCTTCTTTTCCAATTTGGATGCCTTTTATTTCTTTGTCTTGCCGGATTGCCCTGGCTAGCACTTCCAGCACAATGTTGAATAACAGTGGTGACAGCGGGCATCCTTGTCTTGTTCCTGATCTTAGAGGGAAGGCTTTCAGTCTCTCACCATTGAGTACTATGCTGGCTGTGGGTTTTTCATATATGCTCTTTATCATGTTGAGGAAGTTTCCTTCAATTCCTACCTTTTGAAGTGTTTTTATCAAAAAGGGATGTTGGATTTTGTCAAATGCTTTTTCAGCATCTATTGAGATGATCAATTGATTTTTCCCTTTTGACTTGTTAATGTGTTGTAATACATTGATTGATTTTCTTATGTTGAACCATCCTTGCATGCCTGGAATGAACCCCACTTGGTCATGGTGTGTGATTTTTTTAATGTGTCTTTGGATTCGATTTGCAAGTATTTTGTTGAGGATTTTTGCATCTATATTCATTAGGGAGATTGGCCGGTAGTTTTCCTTTTTTGTAGCATCTTTGCCTGGTTTTGGTATTAAATTGATGTTAGCTTCATAAAATGAGTTAGGTAGTGTTCCATTTTCTTCAATGTTTTGAAAGAGTTTGAGTAAGATTGGTTTCAGTTCTTTCTGGAAAGTTTGGTAGAATTCCCCTGTGAAGCCATCTGGCCCTGGGCATTTATTTGTGCGAAGATTTTTGATGACTGATTGGATCTCTTTGCTTGTGATGGGTTGGTTGAGGTCTTCTATTTCTTCTCTGGTCAGTCTAGGTTGTTCATATGTTTCCAGGAAATTGTCCATTTCTTCTACATTATCCAGTTTGTTGCCATACAGTTGTTCATAATATCCTCTTATAATTTTTTTAATTTCTTCAGGATCTGCAGTTATGTCACCTTTTTCATTCATTATTTTGTTTATATGGGTCTTCTCTCTTTTTGATTTTGTCAGTCTAGCTAGGGGCTTGTCAATCTTGTTGATCTTCTCAAAGAACCAACTTTTGGTGATATTTATCCTCTATTGTTTTTTTGTTCTCTATGTCATTTATTTCTGCTTTAATCCTTGTTATTTCTTTTCTTGTACTTGGTTTAGGATTGGTTTGCTGTTCATTTTCTGGCTTCTTCAGTTGATCCATTAGTTCTTTGATTTTGGCTCTTTCTTCCTTTTTAATATATGTGTTTAGTGCTATAAATTTCCCCCTCAGCACTGCTTTTGCTGCATCCCATAGGTTTTGGTATGTTGTGTTCTCATTTTCATTCGTCTCTATATATTCAGCAATTTCTCTTGCTATTTCTTCTTTAACCCGCTGATTGTTTAGGAGTGTGTTGTTTAACCTCCAGGTATTTGTGAATTTTCTAAGTCTCTGATGGTTATTGACTTCTAATTGTATTCCATTGTGGTCAGAGAATGTGCTTTGAATAATTTCAATCTTTTTAAATTTATTGAGGCTTGTTTTATGTCCCAGCATATGATCTATTCTGGAGAAAGTTCCGTGAGCACTAGAAAAGTATGTGTATCCTGGTGATTTGGGATGTAATGTCCTGTATATGTCTGTTAAATCTAATTCATTTATGAGATTGTTTAGGTTTTCAGTTTCCTTATTGGTCTTCTGTCTGGTTGATCTATCTATAGGAGAGAGTGATGTGTTGAAGTCTCCCACAATTATTGTGGAAACATCAATTGCTTCCTTTAGTTTTGCCAGTGTTTCTCTCATGTATTTTGTGGCACCTTGATTGGGTGCATAGACATTTACGATTGTTATTTCTTCTTGCTGAATTGCCCCTTTTATTAGTATGTAGTGGCCTTCTTTGTCTCTCAAAACATCCCTGCATTTGAAGTCTATTTTATCTGAGATTAATATTGCTACACCTGCTTTCTTTTGGCTGTAGCTTGCATGAAATATTTTTTTCCATCCTTTCACTTTCAGTTTCTTTGTGTCCCTGTGTCTAAGATGAGTCTCTTGTATGCAACATATTGATGGTTCATTTTTTTTGATCCATTCTGCGAATCTATATCTTTTAATTGGGGAGTTTAATCCATTTACATTCAACGTTATAACCGTGAAGGCATTTCTTGAATCAGCCATCTTATCCTTTGGTTTATGTTTGTCATATTTTTCCCCTCTGTCTATTAATATCCTTTATTGTACCCATACCGAATCTCTTTAGTACTGAACCTTTCTCCAAGTCTCTCTGTCCTTTCTTTGTTTCTCTGTCTGTAGGGCTCCCTTGAGTATCTCCAGTAGTGCAGGTCTCTTGTTAGCAAATTCTCTCAGCATTTGTTTGTCTGTGAAAAATTTAAGCTCTCTCAAATTTGAAGGAGAGCTTTGCTGGATAAAGTATTCTTGGCTGGAAATTTTTCTCCCTCAGAATTTTAAATATATCGTGCCACTGCCTTCTCGCCTCCATGGTGGCTGCTGAGTAGTCACTACTTAGTCTTATGCTGTTTCCTTTGTATGTGGTGAATTGCTTTTCTCTTGCTGCTTTCAGAACTTGCTCCTTCTCTTCTGTGTTTGACAGTGTGATCAGTATATGTCTCGGTGTGGGTTTATTTGGATTTATTCTATTTGTAGTTCGCTGAGCATTTATGATTTGTGTATTTATGTTGTTTAGAAGATCTGGGAAGTTTTCCCCAACAATTTCTTTGAATACTCTTCCTAGACCTTTACCCTTTTCTTCCCCTTCTGGGACACAAATGAGTCTTATATTTGGACGTTTTATATAATCTATCATATCCCTGAGGTCCATTTAGATTTTTTCAATTTTTTTCCCCATTCTTTCTTTTATGCTTTCATTTTCCATTCTGTCATCTTCCAGGTCACTGATTCGTTGTTCAACTTCCTCTAGTCTTGTACTATGAGTGTCCAGAATATTTTTAATTTGGTCAACAGTTTCTTTAATTTCTATAAGATCATCCATTTTTTTATTTAGTCTTTCAAGGTCTTCTTTATGCTCTTCTAGGGTCTTCTTGATTTCCTTTGTATCCCGTACTATGGTCTCATTGTTCATCTTTAGTTCTTTGAGTAGCTGCTCTAGGTTCTGTGTCTCTTCTGGTCTTTTGATTTGGGTGCTTGGGCTTGGGTTATCCATATCGTCTGGTTTTTTCATATGCTTTATAATTTTCTGTTGTTTTTGGCCTCGTGGCATTTGCTGAACTTGATAGGGTTCTTTTAGGATTTGTAGACCAATTGAAGTCCTTATCTCTACTTTATGAGATCTACAGCTTCGTGGAGTACACTTTCTCTAACTAACCAGCAGGTGGCATCCACGAGCCACCTGTTCTCCACAAGCCAGTTCTCCCCTGCTTAGCCTTTTTGGTGAGTGGGGGAGTGAGTCTTGTGGGGTCCAATTGGTGTACCAAGCTTGCGTGTGTAGTTGGTGTTGCCTGCCCTGTATATGGGGCGTGTTTCTGGGCAGTCAGGGAGGGGGGGTGGCCCTAACAATCAAATCTCCCTGGTGTTCCTAGAGTTTTAAGGCTGCTGCAATAGTCTAATCCTTCAGTTCAGTCCTGCCACAGTTGGTCTCTGCCACTGACCCACAAGTCCTTGGTATTGGCATATGGCTCCTGAGACTTGCAATTGGGCCCCTCTTCCAGGCTGTGCACCCCGGGTCCTCTGTTGAGGGATGACTGTGCTATGTCACAGGTGAGTGCCGTCCCCCCAGGGCAGTTCTGGGCTGCTGGGCTGTGTAGGGAGGCTCCCAGTCTGCTGAAATGATGGCTGAATGGGGCTTTGTTAATTCACACTGCTCCACGTTCCCAACTCTGGGACAATCAGCTGAGGTTGCAGGGAAGGCTAATGTCCACGCCCAGTTTTGTGGTGTGTGCCTGTTATTTGAAGCACTTCCGTCACACTGGGTTGTCTGGGGCAGGTCTGGGCTATGGGGCTGGCGACGGGCAGGAGTGTTTCCTGTCCACCAGGATGATGGCTGTGAGCGGACACCCCCCTTTTCTTGGGAGGTTGTGGTGTTTAGTGAATTTTCTCAGCCACTGGATTATTGCCTTTTGTCTGAGAGCTCTCTTAGTTCTGCTCTTGACTTGACCTGCCCAAATTGCAAGTCTTTGAAGCTTTCTGTATTGGGCTTCTTAGAGTAATTGTTTTAGAAAAAGAAAAAAGGATTAAAAAAAAAAGGCCCTCCTCAGAGATCTAATGGGTTATTGAAATGCTAAGAGACAAAGCAACCAGGGCCATTAAGGAAAGGTCCACAGGACAGAGAGATCGGCTTTTCTTCGGGATTTGCATATGCGCCTCAGGGCCTGAGCTCTGCCCTTCCCCTTTCTATGTTTACCAGAACTCCAAAAATCCTCCGCTTTTATTTTGGAGTTTTTCGTGTTGTTTTTTTTCTATGCCTGTCTCCTCTCTGCTGGGCTGGCTGCTCTCAGATTCTCTGGTGTCTGGTCTCAGTCTATCTATGGTTGGAGTTTGGATCGGTAGAATGAGTTTCCGATAATGGCTGCCAGTGCAGTTCTCCCTTCTCCTTCCCGGAGCTGACAGCCCCTCCTCCCACGGGACTGAGCCTGGCAGGGAGGGGCGCGGGTCCCCTGGCCGCAAAAACTTACAGATTTCGCTGATCTCAGCAGTTCCACGTTTTCATGAGTGTTGTATGAAGTATGCTCAAAGTCAGATTGCTCTGTGGTGTCCAGTCCACGCAGTTCCTGGCTTTCTACCTACTTTCCTGGAGGAGTAACTAAAATGTCCTATGTCTTTTTATTTGGGAGTTTAATCCATTAACATTTAGTGTTATTACTGTAAGGGTAGTACTTTCTTCACCATTTTGTCTTTTGGATTTTATATGTCATATCTTATTTTTTCTCTCTGTACTTTTACCCTTCCTGATAGTTTTAATTTCTATATTCTTCTCCAACCCTCTCTCCTGTCTTTTCCTATCAGCTTGTAGCACTCCATTTAGTATTTCTTGAAGTGCAGATCTCTTATTCACAAACTCTCTCAGTGTCTGTCTGAAAATATTTTAATCTCTCCCTCATTTTTTTTTAATGTTTTAATTTTTAAATTTTGAAATAAATTCAAAGTTATAGGACCATTTGCAAAAACAATACTAACTCCTTACACAGAATTCCATCATACCCTGACCCCCCTCCCCCAATAGCCCAATCCACCAACTTTAACATGCTGTCACATTGCTATTTCTTTCCCTCCCTCCCTCCCTCCCTGTCATCCATCATGTATTGCTCTGTCTTCTGAACATATGAGAGCAATGTGCAGACATCCTTGAATAAACTCTGGAATTCACGTATATAATTCCCATGAACAAGAACATTCTTTTTTGCAATACCGTTAAGCTCAGCTAAGGAGTTTAAGAAATTCAACATTGATACAAAGCTTACATTCTATATTTCCTTTTTTTTTCCCCTTATGTCCCAACTGTGTCCCTTTGAGCCTCCTGTCCTCCATCCTCAAATCCCATCCAGGATCATCCTTGGCATTCAGTTGTCATCTATTTAGACCTTTTTTTTTTTTTTTCCCATCTGTGGAAACATATATACAGCCTAAATCTTCCCATCCCCCCCCCCCCCGCCAGCATTCCCTTAGTGGGATTAATCTCATTTAGAATGTTGTAATACGATCACCTTCCCACTATCCATTACTAGAAATTTCCCTTCACCTCAAATAGCAACCTACAGTCCACTCATTTCTCAACTCCCCATTGCCCCTTTCCCCACTTCTCATAACCCATACTCTACTTTTCATCTCTATGGTCATATTCTTTGATAATTTCTTTGTGTTTACTGTGGGGCTTAAATTTAACCTCCTAAATCCATAACAATCTTGGTTTTCTTTGATACCAACTTGACTTCAATAGGACCCGTAAACTATGTTCCTACACTCTTCCATTCCCCCACCTTTATAAAGTTCTTCTCAAATATTAGGTATTTTACATTGAGTCCAAAACCACTGATTTGTCATTAGAGTTTATGTATTTTATGTCCTGTAGGAAGTAAATAGTGGAGTTACAAATCAAAAATTATTGACTTCTATTTGTATTCTCTTGTGGTCAGAGAATGTGCTTTGAATATATTCAATTTTTGTTTTTGTTTTTTTTTTGTTTTTTTAATTTATTGAGGCTTGTTTTATGTCCAGCATATGGTCTGTTCTGGAGAAAGCTCCATGATCACTAGAGAAAAATGTGTGTCCTGGTGATTTGGGATGTAAGGTTCTATATATGTCTGTTAAAATTCTCTGTATCTCTCCCTCCTTTCTTTGTTTCTCTGTCGGTAGGGCTCCCTTTAGTATCTGAAGTAGGGCAGGTCTTTTGTTGGCAAAATCTCTCAACATTCATTTGTCTGTGAAAAATTTAAGCTCTCCGTCAAATTTTAAGGAGAATTTTGCTGGATAAAGTATTCTTGGTTGGAAATTTTTCTCTCTCAGAATTTTAAATATGTCATGCCACTGCCTTCTCGCCTCCATGGTGGCCACTGACTAGTCACTACTTAGTCTTATGTTGTTTCCTTTGTATGTGGTGAATTGCTTGTCTCTTGCTGCTTTCAGAACTTGCTCCTTCTCTTCAGTATATGAGAGTTTGATCAGACTGTGTCTCGGAGTGGGTTTATTTGGATTTATTCTATTTGGAATTCTCTGGGCATTTATGCTTTGTGTATTTGTATTGTGTAGACGGTTTGGGAAGTTTTTCCCAACAATTTCTTTGAATACTCTTTCTACCTTCTCTTCCCCTTCTGGGACACCAATGAGTCCTAAATTTGGACTTTTATTTTATCTGTCATATCCCTGAGATCCGTTTTGATTTTTTCGATTTTTTTCTCCATTCTTTCTTTTGTTCTTTCATTTTCTGTTCTGTGGTCTTCTAGGATGCTGAGTAGTTGTTCAACTTCCTTTAATTTTGTATTATGAGTATCCAGAGTCTTTTTAATTTGGCCAACAGTTTGTTTTATTTCCATAAGATCTTCTATTTTTTATTTACTCCTGCAATTTCTTCTTTATGCTCTGCTAGGGTCTTCTTTATGTCCTTTATATCCTGTGCCATGTTGTTTTTCATGTCCTTTATATCCTGTGCCATGCTCTCATTCTTTGACTGTAGTGCTTTGTTTAATTGTGCCAAGTACTGTGTCTCCTCCGATCGTTTGATTTGGGTGTTTGGGATTGGGTTCTCCATATTGTCTGGTTTTAGCAAATGCTTTAATATTTTCTGTTATTTTTGGCCTCTTGGCATTTGCTTTGTTTGATAGCTGTGATCTTCCAGGACCTCTGCTGAGGGAAGGCTGTGCTACGTCACAAGTGCACGCCTTCCCTCAAGGGAAGCCCCGGGCCACCAGGTCATGCGGGGTCCTCCCAGCCTGATGCAGAAATGGCTGCACGGGGCGTCTCAACCCCCCCCTCACAGCTCCGCCTTCCCAGCTCCAGGTCAACTACCTGTGGTTGCACCCAAGGCCACTGTCCACAGCCGATATTGTGGCGTGTGTGGGGTGCTGTGGGATACACTCCCCATTAGACTGCATTTCCTGGTGCAGCTCTGGGCTGTGGGTACAGCCCCGGGCAGGAGTGTTGCCAGCACGCCGGGAAGCCAGCTGCAAGGGGTGTGGTTTCTTTCTCCTTTTGGCTCTCCCCTCTGTCCCTCTGGCCCCGGGACAATCAGCAGCAGGTGTGGGGAGGTCTATCCTCCATGCCAGACACCGAGGTGTTGGCTACACCCCGCTCCTGCAGTGCTTCACTGCGCGGTTCTCACTGACATATTTGCAGCCGCTCCCGGGCCCCACACCACAGCGCAGCCACGGGACTTTCTGCCGGCTTACTCGTTTCAGAATGCAGACTCCTGATTTCACCAACTGCACAGCCCCTGTGGGTTTAGCAGACCTTGTCCGGCTGGTGCATCGCTGGAAGTGGTATTCTGGGTCTCTTTCTGGTTTTTATCTAGTATTTTTCACGGAGGTGTTTTTCTGCCGTCTCACCTAGCTGCCATCGTAAGTTCTCCTCTCCCTCATTTTTGAAAGACCATTTTGCCGGATATAGAATTCTTGGTTGGCAGTTTTTCTCTGTTAGTATCTTAAATATATCATACCACTGCCTTCTCACCTTCATGGTTTCTGTGGCGAAATCTTTACATAGTCTTATTGAGGTTTCCTTGTATGTGCTGGATTGCTTTTCTCTTGCTGCTTTTAGAATTCTCTCTTTGTCTTTGATATTGGACAGTCTGATCAGTGTCTTGGAGTAGGTCTGTTGGGATCTGTTCTGTTTAAGATATGCTGCAGATCTTAAATTTGTAATTTTGTGTCTTTCATAAGGGTTGGGAAATTTTCAGTGATTATTTCTTCTATTATTCTTTCTGCCCCCTTTTCTTTCTCTTCTCCTTCTGGGACACCCATAACACGTATATTCATGCACTTCATGTTGTCATTCAGTTCCCTAAGACCCTGCTCATATTTTTCCATTCTTTTCCCTATCTGTTCCTTTATGTGTAGGCTTTCAGATGTCCTGTCTTCTAGTTCACTTATCCTTTCTTCTGCCTCTTCAAATCTGGTATTGTAAGTCTCCATTTTGTTTTTTGTCTCTTCTCTTGTGCCTTTCATTCCCATAAATGCTGCCGTTTGTTTTTTTCTTACTTACAAGTTCATCCCTATGTTTGCCCAGTGTCGTCTTTATATCCTTCATCTCTGCTGCCATATCTTCTGTCAGCTCATTGAATTGATTTTTGAATTGATTTAATAAGCAATTTTAATTCCTTTATCTCAGTTGAACTGTTAGTTTGTTCCTTTGGCTGGTCCGTATTTTTGTGTTTCCTAGTATGGCTTGTTATTTTAAGCTGTCTGGGCATCTGGTTTCCTTGATTAATTTATTTTGGAGCTCGTTTTCACTCTTTTACCTAGGGTTTTCTTGTTGGTTGATTTTGTTGTCTATCTGTTCTTTGGCATTCAGTTCAACTTATTCTAGACCTCTCGTGTAACTTCTGTTTAGTTGATCAGAGTTTTTCACCGCTTGTTTTTCTGGTTCTTTTTCTACCTCTGTGTAACCTTTTTGTAGAGAGTCTCCTCAGATATGATCAACCCCAGTCAGATTTTCCTAGTCTAGACAGGCCTAAGTCTCAGGAAGAGGTAATGGAGTTTCCCTGAGAATAAGAGTCTGCATGTTGTCAGACCCTCCTGTGAAGCTTCTAGACTCTGTGCTTTTCCTATCATGTCCAATAGGTGTTGTTTGTCAACCCGCAACTCTCCACCAGTGTAGAGAGTTGTCACTTTTGCCTTTAATTCTCCCTAGACCTTGTCCCTGTTGGGGGCATGGCTGACTCAAGGTGGTTTCTGTTTTCCAGCCCCTGGGCACTGAGTTCTCTGAAGGAGGGCCGCCACTTGCTCTGGGTCCTGCCCTCCCCTTTTCTTGGGGAAGTTATGCCCTTAAGGGAATTGTTGCCCCCATTAGACTCATTGCTTTGTCTCTCAGAGCTATCTTAGCTCCACTCTTGTCTGGGTCCAGTGCCCAAATGCAGATATTGGAGGCTTTCTGTAATGGGCTACTTAGAATAATTCTGTTATTTAAAAAAAAAAAAAAAAAAAGGCCTTTCCCCAGCTCCCAAGCTTTATCAGTCCCAGTATAGACTATTTAAAGATAAGCCCTTTAGGCTGTTACCTCTTTCAACTGAACAGTTACTCAGAGACAAGTTTAATTCTGCCCTTGCAGCACCGCTCCCCCTCCCCACACACCTCCTCCTGGCTAAAGCAGGAGCTCTGATGGGCAATTGAAATGCAAAAATAAAGAGTTGGGAGAGCAAAAGAAGAGTGACTTTTCAGAGCAGGACCCCAGCTTCCCAGATTTGCATATGGGAATTGGTACCTGTTTCTATGTGCCCCTTTCTGTTGGAGCCCAGCCATTCTCCAGTATTGTGAACATCCACAATTCCAAAAGTCTGTTTTTTGTTTTTTTTTCCCGTTTTTGCTATCCCTGCCTCCTTTCTGCCGTGCTGACTGCTCCCGGATTCTTTCATGCCTGGTCTCATCTTATCTGTGCTTACAGCTTTTATTCAGCAGTCCGAGTTTGTTAATCAGTTCCGCAGTTGGAGCTGGGTTGAGCCCCTCTCCCTGTTCCCAGCACAGATTGTTTCTTTTTCCCTCAGGGAACCAGCTCCAATACAGTCTGCTGTGCCTGGAGGGGAGGGGCGCTAGCCCCCTGGCCAGGGAAACTTACAGGTTTAACTGTGATCTCAGCCATTCCACCCTTTCCAGACTGTTGTACGATGTGTTACTGATCACATACTTGCCTGAAATGGCTGTTCCACATGGTTTCTGGCTGTCTACCAGCTGCCACAGAGGAGTAACTAAAACCCATATCTCAGCACTCTGCCATCTTGCCCTTCCTCCTATTTTTTGGTCTATTTTTGTTTACTTTCAGATGAAGACCATAAGCGTGGAAGCATGGGAAATATGATTTGGGCCCTAAACAGTTTTAGGATTGGATTAGTCATAAAAGAACCTCATATGAAATACGTGTTTCTGCCTGCTAGTGATCTACCTTGTGGGTCTCTACTTAGCAGAATTAATCTCTCCCCTTCCCCCCTTTAAAAAAAATCAATGCTATATTTATTGTCAGGAATGTAATTTCACCTAGAGCACAAAGCTGAGCTCCCACTCAGATATAAACTCTCATTCTGCCATAAACATTTAGTTTCACATAATTGTATACTTAGGAGAAATGAGAATTCTCATATTAAATTGAATTAAATAACATTAGGAATTAATCAAGTTTTGTTAAGCTTTTCAGGTTAGATCTTTGAACTATTAGTAAGTAAAAACGACTACAGTGACAGCTGCAAGTGTTAAAAATATATGAAGGATACAACATGAGCATCCAATTGAATTCCTTTTTACAATTTAATGGCTGCCTTGAAAATTCTTAAACAATAGTGCTTCTGATGGAAACACAAACACCTTTCTAAGCGATAGAGGGAGCAGAAAGCACTGTACTAATCAATAGATAATTGCAACTGCTTTCTAATGCAGGATATTTTCATTTTGAGATTGTTGCTTTAAAATTCAATACTGAAAATAGAAAAAGTAAAGCAACTTTAGCTGCAGTTTTTCATTTTATTTTCAACATTAGTGGAAATAGTAAAATGATTGTCAGGAAGTAAGGAATATGATGTAGACATGGATCTACCTACTTGTCAAACACTCAGTAGCATTCTGTGTTAAACAGTAATGAGCTGCTATAAAAGATTTGATGAAACAGCAGAAAAGCCTCAAACATTTAAAAACTCAGACTCCTATCATCTTGGTATATGGACATGGGAGTGGATTTTTAGCTGACAATTACAGATATCTGCAACAGATGCAAATGATCATGCCTGTTACACAGCAAAAGCTGATCAAATTAATTTATTTTTTACTTTTTATTTTTAAATGCTTTAAAACATACAGGATGGTTACAAAAATAGTACAAACTCCATATAGAGAACTTCAACACATCCTTAATCCCCGCCAACACCCAGATACCCAGATCCACCAATTTTAACATTTTGCCACATTTGCTGTATCATTCTCTCTCTCTCCCCGCTTCCTCCCCCCTCCCCATCCATCCATCCATCCTTCCATCTGTCAGTCCATTTTCTTTACACTTGAGTGTAGGTTGCATACATCATGTTCCTTGAACACTTATTGTCCTATACATTTCCTAAGAACAAGATTATTCACCTTTATAACCACCTTAAGTACAGGTATCAAGTTCAAGAAATTTAGCATTGTTATAAAGTTTATAGTCTGTATTCCAAATTTTTTGTGTGTTCCAATAATGTTCCTTTGAGCCTTTTCTCCTCCCTTGGTGATCCCATTCAAGATAATGTATTGCATATATTGTCATTGTCTCTTTAGCTTTTTTTTTCTTAATTATGGGAACATATGTATACACTTAAATTTTCCTATCTCATTTAATGGGATTACTCACATTCGCAATATGTGGAACCCTCACCACCTTCCATTATTAAAAATTTCCAATCTCCCCAAACAGTTGTCCCACACCCATTATTCATTAACTCCCCATAGCCACTGCCTCCCCATAGCCACTGCCTCCCCTGCCCCTGACAACTGAACTCTAATTTCTGTGTATGAGCTTGCATATTCATCTTTTCTTTGTAGTTGGCATGGAGCTTAAATTTAACATCCTAAATCTGTAACAATTTTGTTTGCTTTGATATCAACGTAACTTCAATAGTATACACAAATTATGTTCCTATAGCCCTCCATCCTCCCTCCCTTTATGTAGTCCTTGTCACAAAGTACATTTACATGAGTCCTAAAACCACTGATTTAACATTACATTTTTGTGCATTTGCCTTTTAGATCCTGTAGGAAGTAAAAAGTGAAGTTACAACCCAAAAAGTACAATAGTGATGGCATTTATATTTACTGATGTCATTACCCTTACTGAAGATCTTTTTCATGTGGTTTTGATCTATTGCCTATTGTCCTTTCCTTTCTACCTGTAGAACTCTCTCTAGCATCCCTTGTAGGGCCGGTCTAGTGATGAACTCCCTCAGTTTTATCTGGGAATGTCTTAATCTTTCTCTCATTTTTGAAAGATAGTTTTTCTGGATATAGGATTCTTGGCTGAAATTTTTTGCTTTTAGCACTTTAAATATATCATCCCACTGCCGCCTTGCCTCCGTAGTTTCCCATCAGAAAATGGCACTTAATCTCACAGAAGCTCCCTCATATGTGACATGTTGCCTTGCTCTTACAACTTGCAGAACTCTCTTGCATTCAAAAATTGATTATAATACGATGTAGAGTGAGTCTGTTTTGATTTAGCCTGTTTGGAGTTCGTTGAGCGTCATGGATGTATATGTTCATGTCTTTAATTTGGGAAGCCTTCAGCCGTTGTTTGGATTTGCTACAGCTGCCAGAATGCAATGTACCAGAAATGGATTGGCATTTAACAGTGAGGAGTTATTAAGTTACAAGTTACAATTCTAAGGCTGTGAAAATGTCCAAATTAAGGCATCAACAAAAGGTTACCTTCTCTAAAGAAAGGCTGCTGGCATCTCGGGTTCCTCTGTCAGACAGCAAGGCATATGGCTGGCGTCTGGTGGTCCTTTGCTCCCGGGTTCTGTTGCTCTCAGCTCTTGTTCTCTCAGCACTCCAGGGGCCTTTCTCTCTTTCTTTCTTTCTCCTTCCTTTCCTTTCCTTTCCTTTCCTTTCCTTTCCTTTCCTTTCCTTTCCTTTCCTTTCCTTTCCTTTCCTTCCTTCCTTCCTTCCTTCCTCCCTCCCTCCCTCCCTCTCTTTCTCTCTCTCTGTCTCTCTCTCTCTTTTTCTCTTTCTCTCTCTCTTTCTTTCTCTCTCTCTCTCCCCGTTCTCCCCCCACTCCCCCCCTAATGTCTCTGCCTTTTATCCTCTCATAAGACTCCAGTAAAGGATTAAGACCCACCTTGAGTGGGCTGGGTCACATCTCAATTGAAACAATCTAATCAAAAGGTACCACCCACAGTAGGTCTAGATCTACTCACAGTAGTGGATTGAAAGAACATGGCATTTTCTGGGGGTACGTAACAACTCCAAACCAGCACAGACTTTATTTCTTTGAATATTCTCTCTGCCCCTTTCTCTCTTTCTTCTCCTTCTGGGACTCCCACAGTGTATATATTGGTGTGCTTGATGGTGTCCCACAGGTTCCTCAGGTTCTGTTAGCTTTTAATTCTTTCTGCTCCTCAGGCTGAATGATTTCAATTGCCTTGTCTTGAAGTTCTCTGGTTATTTTTCTTCTGCTGGCTCCACTCTGCTGTTGAACCTCTGGAGGGAATTTTAAGTTTCTGTTTTTGTGGTATTCAGTTATTTAGTTCCTTTTCATAATTTCCATCTCTATATTGGTATTCTCTGTATGTTCCTCTGTTGTTTTCCTGACTTCCTGTAGTTCTTTATCCATGTTTTCCTTTAGCTTTTGAGCATATTTAGAATCTTTTTTTTTTTTTTTTTAACATCTTTGTCTGGTGTGTCCCAAATCTGGTCCTCCTCTTTGATGGTTTCCAATGGTTTAATTTTCTCCTCTCCCTGGGTCGCTGCTTCCTGTTTCTTTGTAAGTCTTATAACCTTTTATTGAAACCTGGACATTTTGATATTTTAATTGTTTTATTGCTGGAGTT
Source organism: Choloepus didactylus (assembly GCF_015220235.1). Lineage (NCBI taxonomy): Eukaryota > Metazoa > Chordata > Mammalia > Pilosa > Megalonychidae > Choloepus > Choloepus didactylus. The sequence goes on along the minus strand of NC_051322.1, from coordinate 60,062,427 downwards.
TAGACTTTGAGGCATCTGTTCCTTAAGCTTCTATCCAGTTAGTGTTATAACAGAGCTTTCCTTGAATGCTAGAAGCTAACTAAAAGAAGGAAAAAAAGAATACATCTTTCCCAGTGTTGCAGATTGACTTGTGTCAGCGAAATGCTTCAGGATTTATCCATATAATAAATTTGGAGAATAGCTCCATTCCAAAGCTTAAGGGCCTCACTGTTCTTTCCTTGTCTTGGGCATGAATTTGTGGTCCTAGGAATTGCTCCATTTCCATGGATACAAATGTCCCCTCCCTAGGAAGCAGTTTCCTCATGGTTCTAGGCATGGTGCCTGGGTGCTGCATTGTAAGTCCTACAGCCAGCAATCCCTTGGCCCAAGCAACATGACTTTACTGCTCTCCCACAGTATTCTTAGGAGAGCCTATGATCTGCCTTCTCCACACAGGGCAAATTGTAGTACAGAGTCCCTCTGGCCTCCACAGACACATTGGGCCAGACATAGGTGCTCCCAGTATGTGCACGAGAGTTACTGTGCTCCTTTTGGAGTTGGGACTAGGGATCCTCACCGGGATGGTGGGCCTGCTCCTTGCTGAGCCAGTAAGACCCTACAGCTTTTAAGTAGCCTTTTCCTTGATTCGGCACTCATCTTTTATGGCAGTCCTTTAACTATTATCTGGAGCTTTAAGAGAGATGCTTCTGCCAGTTCATGCTGGTTCAAAGCTTTTCTGGGGGCATGGAGTCCAGAAGCATCTCGCACTACCATCATGATTGGAGCAGGGCATCAAGTTAATTTTAATTTGTCTCATCCTATTTAACACTGTCTGGTGCAGGTTTTCTCTAATACTGCTAGGGCTTAAACAATAGAAATTTATTGGCTCTCTGTTTTGAGGCTAGAAGTCCAAAATCAAGGTTTCAGCAAGGTGATGCTTTCTCCCCAAAGCCTGTAACATTTGGTGCTGGCTGCTGGTGATCCTTGAGGTTCTTTAGCTAGTATCCCTGCTTAACTTCACATGACAATGCCAGAATGAATTCCTTTTTAACAGAATTATTTTATGTCATTTGAATATTAAAGAATATGGTGTTTTTAAAATGTGATTTGGCTTAGCCAGTCTTAATGTTTGAATTTTAGACATAAAAAGGGATCTTGAAATAGGGTCCAGTTCCCCTCACTTACTGATGAACCTGGAACTGAAGTGACTTGTCCAAGGTCCCAGTTGAGCTAGTGACAGAACTGGTCTAAGACTCAAGTCTCTAACCTACAAGTTCATGTTCCTTGACTTTTTAAGTCAAGAATCGAGTGTTACTAGAAGACATTGATTGTACACTGTAGATGGCTTGTATGGTGTGTGAATTTATCTCAGTAAAACTGCTTAAAAAAAAAAGTTTCCTCTGAACTTGTAGTGTTTAACTGGGGGAAGAAAGGAAAAGGCAGGGAGAGGTAAGAGATAGGTGAATGGACAGATAGATGGATAGATCGATTTGTTTCATTTAGAAACATTAACACACGCAAACAAATCAATACTCTTTTTATTTCAAAATTTGTAAGCATTTATTTGGAGCTAAGAATACATTTCCCACAAAAACAATGTTGTAAAGGAAGATTTGAGTTTCTAGGCTGGTTTACAAAACCATTTAGTCCATTTTGTCACTAACAGTATTTACTGAATGCATTGCTCAGGAGCAGAGTGGACGCTAGGACTTCACTCTTTCTATGAGGAGCTAACCTTTAGCCTTAGACAGTTATAATGGCTTTGCCTGTGAAAATGTACACAAGAAAACCTCATTTAACTGATATTGGTGCAAAATGAAATCTATCTGAATAAGGTTTCCATTTGGAGATATAGATGGCAAAGAAAGAGAGGAATGACAGAGTATACCTAATTAAAAGCTGCAAAATGAAAGGTATCCAGGAAGACATTATCTGTGACTGTTTGTCAGGGGTGCCTCATATTTAGGGTTCATCAGGGACATTTCTACAATATAAGCAATTTTTCGTTACCACAAAACCATCAATAAAAAGTAACTGAAAATTAATTTTTTAACTTATTTTTTTTAATATGCTTTTCTTCTAAATGCTAAAACTTTTTAAACCACATTAAAATCTCTCTGAAAGGTATTTTGGACTTCTTCGGTGAATCAAAATCATCATGATATGGGTATCAGTCTTTGTAAAGGCCTGTATTAATAAGCTGACAGACTATTGATTTCTTTTTTTGCCTCATAAATAGCTGCAGGCTGCTATGTGTTTGCAGTTTTGTGTGTTTTAATGTTATATTCTTATCTGACATCACCATTGCTTCTCGTTGCAAACTTTTTATCTTCAGTAGTCTTCTTTTGCCGTAAGATTATAAAAAATTCACCATGTAGCTAAACTTGCCAAGTTATGTTTCTGACTTTACGCATAATTCAAAACCATTGTAATCTGGATGAGTACCTAAGCATAATTTCAAACCTCTTTTCTAAAATAAGGTACATGAACTTTGTGGTCACTATTTCCTTGCACATCAAGGGATTTTTTCATTTACTTCCATGTTCACAGCTTTCTTCCAGGTAGTTGAATTTGTCAAAAGTGTTAATGTTAGATAAATAGTGTTTTACTGTGTGCATGTAAGTGTGTATATTTTTCTTGAATCGATGCCGTGTTGTTACCTTTAAACCAATAAAATTATTCTTTAAAAAAACATTTTATGACATTGTCCTAGTTTGCTAATGCTGCAGAATGCAAAACACCAGAGATGGATAGGCTTTTATAAAATGGGGGTTTATTTCACTACACAGTTACAGTCTTAAGGCCACAAAGCGTCCAAGCAATCAGGTACCTTCACCGGAGGATGGCTAATGGCGTCCGGAAAACTTCTACTAGCTAGGAAGGCAGCTGGCGTCTGCTCCAAAGCTCCGGCCTCAAAATGGCTTTCTCCCAGGACGTTCCTCTCCAGCAAGCTTGCTCCTCTTCAAAACATCACTCCCAGCTGCACTCCTTTTCCTCTCTTTGAGTCAGCTCATTTATATTGCTCCACTGATCAGGGCCCACCCTGAATGGGCGGGGCCACACCTCCATGGGAACATCTCATCAGAATCATCTCCCACAGCTGGGTGGGGCACATTCCAAGCAAATCCAACCAGCACCAAAAATGTTTGCCCCACACAAGACCACAAAGATAATGGCATTTGGGGGACACAATACACTCAAACCGGCACAGACATTGACTTTTTAAAATAGTTTGTAATCTTAACCATATGAATTAGCTTCCTATCGTGAAATTCTTTATCAAATGTGCCTCCATATGTTTTACTAAAGGGCGTTGCCCTCTGTTCTGTCTTGGAAAACTGAATTTTAGGCTAGTAAATTATCTTATACTTTTCTACTCTGACCTCCTCAATTTATATACATAGAAAGTAAGGCATTTGCCAGTCTTTTAAACAGTACCCACCCATTAAAAAATAAAATTAAAAAAAAAAAACTGTTAAAAATTGTCCTAGCTTTATTTTAATGTAATTGTTTAAAAAGCATTGTAATATTTCTCCTGATATTCTCTAGTAATTAGAAAAAGTTATTTTAAGTAAATCCCAAATGTGAGGTTAGGGGATTGACTTCCTGTTTTCCCCTGTAAAATTACAGTCCTATTTAGAGTATTTGTATGGTCATAAAGCTTAGAGAAAATACCAACTGTAACCTATAGATTCAACTTGCTAAGGTTTATTTTGAAAGAAAGGTGTGAGGTAGTACACAGATGTGCTTTCCAGACAAAATTAATTTTTGCAGAGGTGATGTTAAAAATTTTTGTGGGTATTGTAGGATATGAAATAGTCAATAACTTAAGCATTTTTGACATAAAAAGATTTCATTTGGCTCTTTTGAATGATCCAGAACATGGGGGGATTTTGCTAAAAACAAACTCTTGGGTAAATAAGGTCTGAAATGTGTTTTTACATTAAAATTTTAATCATTTTGTAGTATAATGATTGTGGATTTAAAAATTAAAATAATGTGTATCGACTGTAGATTTGTAACATAGTCAAATTAAATGTTGAATTATTAGTGCCATAATGAAGACATTAAAGCAAAGGCTTGTTTTTATGCTAGGTTGATATGTACCTCATGTCTTTGTCTTCTTGTACTAGGAGTTCTTAATTTGGAGGGTTAGTTAGGATGCAATGCTGGAGGCTTGTAACATAGATTCAAATTAACATTTGCTTAGACAGCATAGAAGCTGATTCTTTCTCATTTGGAAGTCTGGAAAACAGGCCGTCCAGGGTTGGTAGGGCAGCACTACTCAGTGATACTGTCTAGGGACCCAGGTTTCTTACTTCTTTGTTTCCCATCCCTGGTCTTTGCCATTTTTCTTACAGTCCTGGATGGCTCACACCACATCTGCATTCTAGTCAGCAGGACAGGAAAAGGGAAAACAGAACACATCCCCAGAGTTGCACATATGACTTCTCTCAATCAGTTGACCAGAATTAAGTCACATAGCCACACCTAGCTGCAGGAGAGGTTGGGAAATAGGCTTTAGTTCTGTATATTCATGTGCCTTGCCAAAAATCAGGGGTTTCACCACTGTTGATTAAGAGAAGAGGAGATAATGTTTCTGCCATATTGGGATCTGTGAATCCCCTGAAATTGTTTACAAAATTTTATAAGTGTATGTGAAGGTGCAATATTCTGGGAAAAGAAGCCAAACTTTCATCAATTTCTTAAAAAGGTTGTGATCCAAGAAACATTCAGAACTTTTAGATATTTCTTAAAGAATTTAAATGATTTATTTAATATAACATTTATTTTTTTAGCTCCATTCCAATAGATTACAACCTGTATCGAAAATTCTGGTCACTTCAGGATTACTTCAGGAACCCTGTGCAATGCTATGAGAAGGTTTCATGGAAAACTTTTCTCAAGGTGAGTTGCCAGTCACAGACTATCAAAAGCTCAATATTTTACAGTTAATGGCAGTGCCAAAATTTGACATTGGTCCAGCAGGCTTTTCACTATATAATATGCCTCTTTATGTTTTTACACCTAATTTTCAGAAGGTAAGTTGTGGTTAATATTTAAACCACTGATTTTGGAGAGTAGTTTATAAATGTTTTGGGATTTAAAAGTTAGGAATTATAGCCTTCGGTTTTTTTAAACACAGTGAGTGTTGTCAACATGAATTGATGAATGATTGCAGAATACATTCTGACTTTACTTTGCACAAAATTATTTCAGCTGTCCTGTTAGAACAGGGGCTAGCACCTGTGGCCTTTGGGCCTAATCCAGCCAGTACCTATTGTTGTAAACAAATTTTATGGGAACACACCAACACCTGTTGATTTACACAGTCTCTGTTGCTGTTCTTATGCTATTAACTGCATAGATGAGTAATTGTGACAGAGACCATATGGGCCACAAAGCCTAAAGTGCTTACTGTTTGGCCCTTAACAGAAAAAGTTTGCCAACCGCAGTTTTAGAAGAATTCTGTATGTTTCTTTTTCTTGGCTACTTAAAGATCATTTGTCCTTCTTTGTTGTCATCAAAATTCAAGATATATAAGTAGCTTTGAAAATGTAGCATTGTTTGTGTTCTGTTATGTTCAGGTCTTCATTTTACTTTATATGGTGTGTGTGCGTGTATGTGTGTATGTGTGTGTGTATATATATGTGTGTGTTGTCCACGACTCAAATTCGTATTAAGTGGTAAGTGAAAAATCAGTCATCTGGGATTGTCCCCCAAATAGATGGGATTTGATGTCACAGTTTGATTTGGTCACAGTCTTTAGCAGAGGAAGTACTTGAGTTTCCACAGCTGGTTAAACAACTAACTATTTTGGTAAATTTCTGTACACACCCTCAAAGCATTCCTTTCTGTTTTCCCTTTACATAAAATGCATAAGAAATCATATTCCTTCAGGAGTAGAGGGTTTATTCTTGCTTTTAGAATACGATGTCATCTTATTCAAAATAATTTCCCCCCCCATTTTGCTATCATAATTTTTCTTGTATAATGTGTATTACTATATATATTACAGTTTTTGTGTGTATACATATGTATAATATATATGCATATGTATGGTGAATTCAGTAAATTCTAGATATTTTGATCATAGAAAGCATTGAACAAACTATTGGGCAATAATATCAAATAAAATTAATTGCTATTTTTATTTTGCAGTATTCTGAAGAAGTTTTAGCTGTTTTTAAGAGTTATAAATTAGATGATACTCAGGCCTCAAGGAAAAAGATGGAAGAATTGAAAACAGGAGGAGAACATGTATATTTTGCAAAATTTTTAACAAGTGAAAAGGTATAAATTTTTCTTTTTCACTAAATATAATAAGAAATGGTCTTTTCTTGTTTGCCTATTTAGCTGATATCCTTTATTCACTAGAAATATTTTTTACTTGTTGTTAAAACTGATAAATGTTAGTTTGAGACTCCCATTTCTTCCTTGCACAAATAGCACTAATATGATTTCAGAAGTGAAAGGTGGTTCTACATTAAGGCTGTTTGTAGACTTATTTTAAAATAAATGTATTTAATTAATTTCAACTATATATATTTTGTACCTCAGGCTAGAATTTAATCTGCATTTATGAAAATATTTTGTAATTTATCATTTGTGTACACAAGATTTAAAGGAATCTTATACATTTTAATAAGTAAATTGTGTTCATGTGTAATGCTGAGGGATTATGTAAGTTTTCTAGTCAAGATGGCACGTTGAGTTTATGTTTCGACTCACTCCCTTTGTGCCAATCACATGGCAATGACAGGTAAAAATATAAAAAGAGAAATCCAAAAAGACAAAGCTGGGCTCCCAGAAGCGAGATAAATATCTTCGTGGACCAGAAACAGCAAGGAGTGAGTAAAACGGAAGCCTTGGCTCACTGAACTCTGCATCCAGAAGCAGGTGGTGGCAACCAGGAGTTTGGTTACAAGTCACAGGACCATGTGTGCTTCTTGGGAACCCAGAGATCTGAGATTTTACCCACTCATGAAAAGCAGCTGAGATACTGCCAGTCTTCTACCAACAGCTATGGTATATAGAAAGTTGTGGGCCTAGGGATAACAGAAACACAGCTTTGTATCTATCTGCTTGTTCTGTGACTGGATATGTCATTTCCAATATATCCATGAAACACAGCATCTCCAAAAAGTCATCATAAGACTTTCTCCAGACTTGGGCCCAGGGCTCTGGTGGAAGCAAGTGCAAAACTATCAGACATGGAAAGGTGTACACAGTGAGGGAAAGAAGGGAAAATAAACTAACATTCTTAAACAAAAGCCTCCCATTCGCAAGGCTCTCCAACCAACTACATTTCCAAAACGTATAAAGAAATTCAGTGCTAAGAAAGATCAGCAGCAAAATCAGCTGTTGAAATATATGTCTGTTTATTCCATGCCAAATGCACAGCCTGACCAAGACTTTAAAATAAATTTTTTGGATAATCAAAGATATTATTTGATGAGTTAGCGTCCAGTGGAAAAAGAGCAAGAAATTATGAAGCAAAAATGGGCAGAAATGAAATAAGACAGTTGGAAATGGCAGCTAATTAGGAGTCTTGGAAATGAAAAATATAATCATTGAAACTGAAGCACAGCACATAGGATTAAACCATAGATTGGACATAGATGAAAAAAGAACTAGCAATTTGAAGGCAGTGATGAGAAGTTCAACAAGAAAACAGCACAAAGACAGATGTTTTTAATGAAGAGCAGTTAAACGCCTTGGAAGAAAGATTGAGAAGTTCCAACTTATATGTAATAGGATTTCCAGAGACAAGATGGAATGATGAAGGAACTGTATTGAAACAAATTGAAGGAAGTCCCAGGTCCCCAGATCAAAATGTCATACAGCTGCTGAGCAGGATAAATAAAGATAAATCCATACCTCAGTACATCATGTTGTAATGGAAAAAAAAGACAAGTGTACCAGAAAGGAACAACTATTTGGCAGCAGATTTCTAAACATCATCAATAGGTACCAAAATACTGTAGAAAATGTTGAAGTGCTGAGGAAAAAAATTACCTATCATTCTAGAATTTCATACCCAGGTAACTCATTCAAGACTGTGGATGAAATAGACATTTTTATTCAAAGACTGGAAAATGTACCACTTAAAGATCCTCATTTTGAAAAAAAACTATTAAAGGATGTTCTTCAGGAAGAAGGAAATTGAACCCATAAGAAAGGAGTGGGATACAGAAAGCAATGGTGAGCACAAAAATTGAAAAATATGACAGTAAATTTGCTATTAACTAAAAAAAATTCATAACTGATTTTTTTTACATTTTTTAAATGTGGAACTTAAACTAGATGACAATTAGTAATATGGGAGGGAAAAGCAGAGATGTTTAATCAGTAATTTAAGCATGCTGCAGTCCTTGTCATCTTCAGCAGGAAGAAAGTAATACTGAATAACTTTAAACTTTACATTGTATATTAAATGAATAGCCACCAAAAGAAAAGAAGCACAAACTATAGCTCCCAAATAGCAAAGAGTCTGGAAAAAGCAGGTGGGGAAGGATATAGACTACTTTATAAATCTAACAGGTGGCAGGAAAGGAAAAAAAAGCAAAAAGTTGGGTACAAATAAGTCCAGATATATCAGTTATATTGGTTATTACCAATGTAAAATGGTTTGTTACCTAGTAAGACATTATTTGATTGGATTTTTTTAAATCCAGCTATCTGTATTAACGTAAATGCAACAAACAAAAAGCTCTTTGGTTGAATGAAGAATTCAAAGTTTTTATTTTATCTTATGTAAAAGAGGAGAAGAATCTCCAAAGCTCTTCTCCTAGCTTAACAAAGAATCTAAAGATACATACATTTCAGAAAGCTGAGATGTCAATTTAAATAATATTATCAGGGAAAAAACTTGTGAAATAAAACAACAAATTAGGGTTGTAGACTTTCAGGAGTTAACAGGTTACATTTATTAGAATGTGACAGCTATTTCAAAACTGTGAATGTTCTTAAGAAATTTTTTTGTACAGAGACTTCCTTGACCTACCATGGATATTTTGTGAGGGGAGAAACCAAGTCTTCTGTTTTGATTATAGATCTCATTGTCATATGAACTTTAAGCAGTGTATGTAGCCACTTTGATTGAATTATGCACAGATTCGGTTTAGTTTCTTTTTCAGAATTCTACTTTGATGTTTGACTTTCTCTGCTGAATCCAAGGTTATGAGTAGGGAAGGTGTGGATGAATCTTTAGGACATTACAAACTTTGCAATGTGCTTCAAGTCTTTTAGAAAGTCTTTTGCTGACAGTCATGTCAGTCTTAGCCTATGGGTATGTTATTCTGAAAAGAGAAATTAATTATGAAAGCCTCTTTTAATATGAATAGAATCAACGTCAAGTCGTCCTCAAGGTGGAAGCATAAGCCATATCCTCTTTATTCCTTCTTTATTGTGACACTTTTCTACTTTGAGGGCCTGACAATTAGGGCAGCTCTTTTTATTTTTATTTATTTTTTTTATTGTGAACTTTAACATATATACATAACAGTGAGAACTTTCAATGTATGATTTCACAAGTAGTTAGAGAACAAATCTCAAAAAATGTCATGGGTCACAGTTCCACAACTTCAGCCATTTCTATTATTGTAAAATATACATACAGAAAGGTGTCATCTTTCGATGTACAGCTCAACAAGCAGTCATATAGGTAATTTCAAAAATTGTTTTGGGTTACACTTCCACAATTTCAGTTCAGCATATATACAGAAAGTAAAGACCTTCAAGGCACAATGCAACGAGCAGCTATAGAGCAAATCCCAAGGGATGCTATTGGCTACAGTTCCACCATGTCATTTACCTCCTTCCAGTCATTCCAACTCCCCAGCTTTCAAAAAATATATATATATAATTATATAAAGTTTCAGTATTCATAGACCTTTGTTAAATCCTATCTTGTTTTGTTGCTACTCCTTCCTCGCACTTAATCTCTTTCTCCATCTTCAGGGGTGTCTAGGCAGTGAACACCCTAACTTGTTCATATTGAAAGGTGGTGTCAACAGAATGCAGTAGGGGGCTGCATCTGATTGTTGTTCTTAAAAAGGCTGTTGCCTGTGGGTTTTAGGACTTGTCTGGTGTAGGAACACTGGTGGATTTGTTTCTGAGAGATAAAACTTAGTGACTCTTTTATAGAATATCAGGTAGGGTCCTAGGTGTTTAGGGACTTCTTTTGGTAAGTGCATGGCATACTGTGGCCATTTGGGATGTCTAGCTGGAGCTTGCATAAGAGAAATCTCCAGGATAGCCTCTTGACTCTTTTGGAATCTCTCAGCCACTGTGACCTCAGCTTGTTACCTTTCTTTTTTTCCCCCTTTTGGTCAAGTAGGCATTTTCAGTTCCTCAGGGCAGCTCTTCTAATATCATTAAACATTTTGGAAATTTTAGAGCATGCCCATTATTCCTGATTATTTTTAGACTCCTGTGTGTGTGTGTGTGTGTGTGTGTGTGTGTGTGTGTGTGTGTGTGTGTATCAAGCCATGGTTGTGCAAGCAAGATAAGGGAGTAAATTCTTTGGTGCTACCAAGCACCCATCCAGACTAAAATCAATCAGGGTGAACGAGATACCCTGCCAGTTTCCAGGGGTGGTTTTCTGAATTCGGAGCCTTAGTTTGGGGAAGGACAAAGTCTGAAAAAAATTGTCTGGTCAGATGATAAGATAAAGGTGGGAGTAGAGATGGCTGATAATAAGAAATGGCCCAACCTTGCTGTTTGTTATAAGCCAGAGTTATGGAAAATAATAACTATAACAGAAGGACCATTAGAAATTTTAGCTCCTCTAGAAATGAGAACTCACATCATTTTTTAAAGTTTTTATTGTAGTAACATATATACCACTTGAAATGTCCCATTTTACCCACTTTGGTTGTTCATTTCAGCGGTATTAATTACATTCACAGCGTTACTCCATTACCACCACCATCCATTGCCATCACGTCACTTTTACAGCATTACTTAGTCATGATTTACACAAAAGCACATTTATAAATGTTAATAGACTTTAGAGAAGAAAGTGTTCTCTGATGAGGGCAATAATTACTGGCACCTGGATAGAATATATAGAGAGCAAAGAACATTATACCACCTTCGAGAACAGACTGCACACCCAGAGACTTTGGTTCTCCGAGTTAATCAGGCTCCTATACACGTGTTTGTTGAAACTTTGGTATTTAAAACAGTTTTATCAAGCATCTTTAATATGTGTAAATTAATTGCTTTCAGCATCTTAATGTGAGTATTGTGAAGCGCAAATGTGTTTATATATGATTGCAGGTACTTAGGTTAAAAACATAGGGATCATGTAGTAGCTAGGTACTTTTATTTTTTTCTGTATCTGAGTTTTCTTTAGAAATTTTCTTGGGAAAATACAGATTATTCAAACTTTGTGAGATAGTATAGATGTATTCTGTAGATCCCCAGTTTTGCAATACTGCAGTATTGTCTGAATTTTATGAAAACCGGTATATATATGTGTGTGTGTGTGTGTATATCTTAGCTATTTAAATCACAACTTGATTTAGTTCATTCATATTTATGTTTAAATTGTCTGAAGTATTAGTATAAGTAACAACGTAACGGCCTATATTGCTTACGAAGTTCAACTTAATTTAACCTTTTGAATGCAGAAAAGTCTTGGATTTACTAAATTTCCATGTTTGATCTTTTTTTTTACATGGTAGTTAAATCAAGGGAGAGCATAAAACCATGTTTGAAACCCAAAAGTTATAAAAGCTATTAATGTAAAGTATTAAACAAAGAGTTTAGGTTTTTATATTGATTTAGGAGTATTAAGTGAAATGGGATCAAAGTTTTAATTTCTCATTTATTTTACTGAGGAATATGACAGTCACCTTAACACAGCGTTTCTTAGAACTGTTTAATTTGTGACTGCGTCTTCTTCGTTACCTTTCTACTGAAGAAAAGGGCTGAGGCATGAGCCCTGTCTTTCAGTGGACATAGCAGGGGCACTGAGACCCTTAAACTAAGACGAGATTTTTCATTTTCTTAAGAAATTTTTTTAGAAGAAAAAATTGTTTTAATTATTAGAGAATAGAAATACTATTTCAATTTATAGTTTAGTTGTTTTTACACAGTTGTACTTTTTTTTTCCTTCTCAGAAACTAAATATTTTATAATTCAGTTAAATAAGATATGGACGATACCTGTTCCAGATGTAAAACCATGTTATGACTTGGTCCTCTAAACCCAAATTTAGCATCTGATATATTTGTGAAAATTAAAAGTTTAAACCAGAGCTTTCTTTGTAAACATAATGACAATGGAATTTCTTATTTTTTGAGAGAAAAATGGGTACATTCAAAGCATTTGGTGTTTTTGCTGATTTCTTAATTGTCGGGGGAAATTTTTAACACCTTTCCTAGGATTTTCGAAGCATTAGTACCTTTACAATTTTTAAAAAGGAAATCCAGTGCACTTGAGAGATTTTAGGATTTTTTTTTTTAGAAATCTCTGGAGATACACTGCCCTCATGAGGTTTTATATAGTAAAACCTCCACCCAGGTTATTTTTACCTACTCTTTTATTTTCTCAAGAAGTATGAGTCTCTTACAGCTATACTACTTTTGCATCAAAAATTGGAGTCCCTATTCCCCATTCCCTCACACATAATTCACATGGGCTTTCACAAAGAAGGAAGAAGTAAGCCTAACAGCAGAAGAAATTATTAAATTATTAGGCAAACTGGAGTTTAGACAAGCGTACTTTTATTTCAAGGAATGGAAATACTCTGAACCAACTTAGATAAGGCATATAGGGACTGTTCTTTGGCCCTGCCTACTTCACAAAGAACTCAAGAGTAAAACAGATACATATTTTCACAGATGCTCTGACCTTCCCATGAAGTAGGTTGTCATTAGGGTTTGTCCTCCAGGGAGTGGCAGCTTCCTGTCCATGAGTTTAGCATCTTGGAATCTTACTCCTGGCTAGTTCACTTGTGGTGCAGTAGGACATAGCTAAACTGTATAATTCCATTGGTTTGGAAGGAAGAAAAGCAGACCTAAGAAGTTTAAAACTTATGTGGAAAAGAAAGGAACAAGAGAATTTGCAAGTGGAATATGGAGCAGATAATAATTTGCATCCGCAGAGTATAGATACCTAACACAAAACTATTCAGAAAGGTTGCAGTATTAGGAAGGAAAAAGACACTAGGTAAATATCAAAGAAAAGAAAGCTACATAGTAGTATAAATACCAAATTAAACAATTTAAGGCAGAGAGCATAAACAGGATAAAGGACACTACATAATAAAGAACGAACCTCCTAGACGATACTGTGAACTTATATGCACTTAAAAATATGTTCTCAAAATATTTTAAGAAAAAATTTATAAATTTATGAGAATTTTGCAGACCCACAATTATAGTAGGAGATGTTAAAGTACTTCTGTTAAAAACTGGTAGATGAAGCACACTAAAGATGAGTAAGTATTTGGAAGATTTCAACAAAAGTAATAAGCTCCATGTACTATATATGGAAACCTGTGAACAGCAAATAGAAGTAATACATTCTTTTTGAGTACATATAAAAGTCACAAAATTTGACTATGCACCAAAGGAAGTCTCAGCAAATTTAAAAGATTCCATGTATCATGCAGAACACATTCTCTGGCCAAAGTGCAATTAAATTAGAAAACAATGAAACGAATAGCTTAAAAGAGGTAAAAGTGTAGAACCATTAAAATGTATCCCCCACTTCAGTGGCAGAGAGATTCCAAAAGGAGCTGAGAGGTCACTCTGGTGGGCACTCTTACACACAATATAGACAACCCTTTTTAGGGTATAATGAATTGGGGTAGCTGGCGGTAGATACCTGAAACTATCAAACTACAACCCAGAACCCATGAATTTTGAAGATGATTGTATAGAAATGTAGCTTATGAGGGGTGACAATGGGATTGGGAAAGCCATAAGGACCACACTCCCCTTTGTCTAGTTTATGGATGGATGAGTGGAAAAATGGGGGAAGGAAACAAACAAAGGCACCCAGTGTTCTTTTTTTTTTTTTTTTTTTTTAATCTTCATTTTATTGAGATATATTCACATACCACGCAGTCATATAAAACAAATCGTACTTTCGATTGTTTACAGTACCATTACATAGTGGTACATTCATCACCCAAATCAATCCCTGACACCTTCATTAGCACACACACAAGAATAACAAGAATAATAATTAGAGTGAAAAAGAGCAATTGAAGTAAAAAAGAACACTGGGTACCTTTGTCTGTTTGTTTCCTTCCCCTATTTTTCTACTCATCCATCCATAAACTAGACAAAGTGGAGTGTGGTCCTTATGGCTTTCCCAATCCCATTGTCACCCCTCATAAGCTACATTTTTATACAACTGTCTTTGAGATTCATGGGTTCTGGGTTGTAGTTTGATAGTTTCAGGTATCCACCACCAGCTACCCCAATTCTTTAGAACCTAAAAAGGGTTGTCTAAGGTGTGCATAAGAGTGCCCACCAGAGTGACCTCTCGGCTCGTTTTGGAATCTCTCTGTCACTGAAGGTTATTTCATTTCCTTTCACATCCCCCTTTTGGTCAAGAAGATGTTCTCCGTCCCATGATGCCGGGTCTACATTCCTCCCCGGGAGTCATATTCCACGTTGCCAGGGAGATTCACTCCCCTGGTACACCAATTCTTTAGAACCTAAAAAGGGTTGTCTAAAGTGTGCATAAGAGTGCCCACCAGAGTGACCTCTCGGCTCCTTTTGGAATCTCTCTGCCACTGAAGCTTACTTCATTTCGTTTCACATCCCCCTTTTGGTCAGGAAGATGTTCTCCGTCCCACGATGCCAGGTCTACATTCCTCCCCGGGAGTCATATTGCACGTTGCCAGGGAGATTCACTCCCCTGGGTGTTTGATCCCACGTAGGGGGGAGGGCAGTGATTTCACCTTTCAAGTTGGCTTAGCTAGAGAGACAGGGCCACATCTGAGCAACAAAGAGGCATTTGGGAGGAGGCTCTTAGGCACAAGCATAGGGAGGCCTAGCCTCTCCTTTGCAGCAACCGTCTTCCCAAGGGTAAAACCTGTGGTAGAGGGCTCAACCCATCAAACCACCAGTCCCCTATGTCTGTGGTCATGTTAGCAACCATGGAGGTGGGGTAGGTCAATACCCCTGCATTCTCCACAGGCTCCTCAAGGGGGCACTACATCTTTTTTTTTTTCCCCTTGTTTTTCTTTTTTTTTTTTTTTTTTAACTTTCCCTTCTTTTTTAAATCAACTGTATGAAAAAAATGTTAAAAAGAAAGCAAACATACAATAAAAGAACATTTCAAAGAGACCATAACAAGGGAGTAAGAAAAACACAACTAACCTAAGATAACTGCTTAACTTCCAACATGTTCCTACTTTACCCCAAGAAAGTTACCTAATATAGCAACATTTCTGTGAACTTGCTCCTACTATATCCATCAGAAATTAACAGACCATAGTCATTCCTGGGCATCCCCAGAACGTTAAATAGCTTATCTGTTCTTCTTGGATTATTGTTCCCCCTTCCTTAATTGCTCTCTATTGCTAGTTCCCCTACATTCTACATTATAAGCCATTTGTTTTACATTTTTCAGAGTTCACATTAGTGGTAGCATATAATATTTCTCTTTTTGTGCCTGGCTTATTTCGCTCAGCATTATGTCTTCAAGGTTCATCCATGTTGTCATATGTTTCATGAGATCGTTCCTTCTTACTGCCGCGTAGTATTCCATCGTGTGTATATACCACATTTTATTTCTCCACTCATCTGTTGAAGGACATTTGGGTTGTTTCCATCTCTTGGCAATTGTGAATAATGCTGCTATGAACATTGGCGTGCAGATATCTGTTCGTGTCACTGCTTTCCGATCTTCCGGGTATATACCGAGAAGTGCAATCGCTGGATCGAATGGTAACTCTATATCTAGTTTTCTAAGGAACTGCCAGACTGACTTCCAGAGTGGCTGAACCATTACAGTCCCACCAACAGTGAATAAGAGTTCCAATTTCTCCACATCCCCTCCAGCATTTGTAGTTTCCTGTTTGTTTAATGGCAGCCATTCTAACCGGTGTTAGATGGTATCTCATTGTGGTCTTAATTTGCATCTCTCTAATAGCTAGTGAAGCTGAACATTTTTTCATGTGTTTCTTGGCCATTTGTATTTCCTCTTCAGAGAACTGTCTTTTCATATCTTTTGCCCATTTTATAATTGGGCCGACTGTACTATTGTCATTGAGTTGTAGGATTTCTTTATATATGCAAGATATCAGTCTTTTGTCAGATACATGGTTTCCAAAATTTTTTTCCCATTGAGTTGGCTGCCTCTTTACCTTTTTGAGAAATTCATTTGAGGTGCAGAAACTTCTAAGCTTGAGGAGTTCCCATTTATCTATTTTCTCTTCTGTTGCTTGTGCTTTGGGTGTAAAGTCTAGGAAGTAGCCGCCTAATACAAGGTCTTGAAGATGTTTTCCTACATTATCTTCTAGGAGTTTTAT
The DNA here is from genome assembly GCF_015220235.1 of Choloepus didactylus. Lineage (NCBI taxonomy): Eukaryota > Metazoa > Chordata > Mammalia > Pilosa > Megalonychidae > Choloepus > Choloepus didactylus. Next base: position 60,045,944 of record NC_051322.1, on the reverse strand, counting down.
GGTACTTTCTTTTATATTGAGATCTTTGGTCCATTTTGAGTTAATTTTTGTGTAGGGGGTGAGGTAGGGGTCCTCTTTCATTCTTTTGGATATGGATATCCAACTCTCCCAGCCCCATTTGTTGAAAAGACCATTATGACTCAGTTCAGTCACTTTGGGGGCCTTATCAAAGATCAGTCGGCCATAGATCTGAGGGTCTGTCTCCGAATTCTCAATTCGATTCCATTGATCTATATGTCTATCTTTGTGCCAGTACCATGCTGTTTTGGCAACTGTGGCTTTATAATAAGCTTCAAAGTCAGGGAGTGTAAGTCCTCCCACTTGGTTTTTCTTTTTTAGAGTGTCTTTAGCAATTCGAGGCATCTTCCCTTTCCAAATAAATTTGATAACTAGCTTTTCCAAGTCTGCAAAGTAGGTTGTTGGAATTTTGATTGGGATTGCATTGAATCTGTAGATGAGTTTGGGTAGAATTGACATCTTAATGACATTTAGTCTTCCTATCCATGAACATGGAATATTTTTCCATCTTTTAAGGTCCCCTTCTATTTCTTTTAGTAGAGTTATGTAGTTTTCTTTGTATAGGTCTTTTACATCTTTGGTTAAGTTGATTCCTAGGTACTTGATTTTTTTAGTTGCTATTGAAAATGGTATCTTTTTCTTGAGTGTCTCTTCAGTTTGTTCATTTCTAGCATATAGAAACATTACTGACTTATGTGCATTAACCTTGTATCCCGCTACTTTGCTAAATTTGTTTATTAGCTCTAGTAGCTGTATCGTCGATTTCTCAGGGTTTTCTAGATATAAGATCATATCATCTGCAAACAATGACAGTTTTACTTCTTCTTTTCCAATTTGGATGCCTTTTATTTCTTTGTCTTGCCGGATTGCCCTGGCTAGCACTTCCAGCACAATGTTGAATAACAGTGGTGACAGCGGGCATCCTTGTCTTGTTCCTGATCTTAGAGGGAAGGCTTTCAGTCTCTCACCATTGAGTACTATGCTGGCTGTGGGTTTTTCATATATGCTCCTTATCATGTTGAGGAAGTTTCCTTCAATTCCTACCTTTTGAAGTGTTTTTATCAAAAAGGGATGTTGGATTTTGTCAAATGCTTTTTCAGCATCTATTGAGATGATCAATTGATTTTTCCCTTTTGACTTGTTAATGTGTTGTAATACATTGATTGATTTTCTTATGTTGAACCATCCTTGCATGCCTGGAATAAACCCCACTTGGTCATGGTGTATGATTTTTTTAATGTGTCTTTGGATTCGATTTGCAAGTATTTTGTTGAGGATTTTTGCATCTGTATTCATTAGGGAGATTGGCCGGTAGTTTTCCTGTTTTGTAGCATCTTTGCCTGGTTTTGGTATTAGATTGATGTTAGCTTCATAAAAAGAGTTAGGTAGTGTTCCATTTTTTTCAATGTTTTGAAGGAGTTTGAGTAAGATTGGTGTCAGTTCTTTCTGGAAAGTTTGGTAGAATTCCCCTGTGAAGCCATCTGGCCCTGGGCATTTATTTGTGGGAAGATTTTTGATGACTGATTGGATCTCTTTGCTTGTGATGGGTTGGTTGAGGTCTTCTGTTTCTTCTCTGGTCAGTCTAGGTTGTTCGTATGTTTCCAGGAAATTGTCCATTTCCTCTACATTATCCAGTTTGTTGCCATACAGTTGTTCATAGTATCCTCTTATAATTTTTTTAATTTCTTCAGGATCTGCAGTTATGTCACCTTTTTCATTCATTATTTTGTTTATATGGGTCTTCTCTCTTTTTGATTTTGTCAGTCTAGCTAGGGGCTTGTCAATCTTGTTGATCTTCTCAAAGAAGCAACTTTTGGTGATATTTATCTTCTCTATTGTTTTTTTGTTCTCTATGTCATTTATTTCTGCTTTAATCCTTGTTATTTCTTTTCTTCTACTTGGTTTAGGATTGGTTTGCTGTTCATTTTCTAGCTTCTTCAGTTGATCCATTAGTTCTTTGATTTTGGCTCTTTCTTCCTTTTTAATATATGCGTTTAGTGCTATAAATTTCCCCCTCAGCACTGCTTTTGCTGCATCCCATAGGTTTTGGTATGTTGTGTTCTCATTTTCATTCGTCTCTATATATTTAGCAATTTCTCTTGCTATTTCTTCTTTAACCCACTGATTGTTTAGGAGTGTGTTGTTTAACCTCCAGGTATTTGTGAATTTTCTAAGTCTCTGATGGTTATAGACTTCTAATTGTATTCCATTGTGGTCAGAGAATGTGCTTTGAATAATTTGAATCTTTTTAAATTTATTGAGGCTTGTTTTATGTCCCAGCATATGATCTATTCTGGAGAAAGTTCCGTGAGCACTAGAAAAGTATGTGTATCCTGGTGATTTGGGATGTAATGTCCTGTAGATGTCTGTTAAATCTAATTCATTTATCAGATTGTTTAGGTTTTCAATTTCCTTATTGGTCTTCTGTCTGGTTGATCTATCTATAGGAGAGAGTGATGTGTTGAAGTCTCCCACAATTATTGTGGAAACATCAAATGCTTCCTTTAGTTTTGCCAGTGTTTCTCTCATGTATTTTGTGGCACCTTGACTGGGTGCATAGACATTTACGATTGTTATTTCTTCTTGCTGAATTGCCCCTTTTATTAGTATGTAGTGGCCTTCTTTGTCTCTCAAAACATCCCTGCATTTGAAGTCTATTTTATCTGAGATTAATATTGCTACACCTGCTTTCTTTTGGCTGTAGCTTGCATGAAATATTTTTTTCCATCCTTTCACTTTCAGTTTCTTTGTGTCCCTGTGTCTAAGATGAGTCTCTTGTATGCAACATATTGATGGTTCATTTTTTTTGATCCATTCTGCGAATCTATATCTTTTAATTGGGGAGTTTAATCCATTTACATTCAACGTTATAACCGTGAAGGCATTTCTTGAATCAGCCATCTTATCCTTTGGTTTATGTTTGTCATATTTTTCCCCTCTGTCTATTAATATCCTTTATTGTACCCATACCGAATCTTTTTAGTACTGAACCTTTCTCCAAGTCTCTCTGTCCTTTCTTTGTTTCTCTGTCTGTAGGGCTCCCTTGAGTATCTCCAGTAGGGCAGGTCTCTTGTTAGCAAATTCTCTCAGCATTTGTTTGTCTGTGAAAAATTTAAGCTCTCCCTCAAATTTGAAGGAGAGCTTTGCTGGATAAAGTATTCTTGGCTGGAAATTTTTCTCACTCAGAATTTTAAATATATCGTGCCACTGCCTTCTCGCCTCCATGGTGGCTGCTGAGTAGTCACTACTTAGTCTTATGCTGTTTCCTTTGTATGTGGTGAATTGCTTTTCTCTTGCTGCTTTCAGAACTTGCTCCTTCTCTTCTGTGTTTGACAGTGTGATCAGTATATGTCTCGGAGTGGGTTTATTTGGATTTATTCTATTTGGACTTCGCTGAGCATTTATGATTTGTGTATTTATGTTGTTTAGAAGATTTGGGAAGTTTTCCCCAACAATTTCTTTGAATACTCTTCCTAGACCTTTACCCTTTTCTTCCCCTTCTGGGACACCAATGAGTCTTATATTTGGACGTTTTATATAATCTATCATATCCCTGAGGTCCATTTAGATTTTTTCAATTTTTTTCCCCATTCTTTCTTTTATGCTTTCATTTTCCATTCTGTCATCTTCCAGGTCACTGATTGGTTTTCAACTTCCTCTAGTCTTGTACTATGAGTGTCCAGAATCTTTTTAATTTGGTCAACAGTTTCTTTAATTTCCATAAGAGCATCCATTTTTTTATTTAGTCTTGCAGTGTCTTCTTTATGCTCTTCTAGGGTCTTCTTGATTTCCTTTGTCTCCCGTACTATGGTCTCATTGTTCATCTTTAGTTCTTTGAGTAGCTGCTCTAGGTGCTGTGTCTCTTCTGGTCTTTTGATTTGGGTGCTCGGGCTTGGGTTATCCATATCGTCTGGTTTTTTCATATGCTTTATAATTTTCTGTTGTTTTTGGCCTCGTTGCATTTGCTGAACTTGATAGGGTTCTTTTAGGATTTGTAGACCAATTGAAGTCCTTATCTCTACTTTATGAGATCTACAGCTTCGTGGAGTACACTTTCTCTAACTAACCAGCATGTGGCGTCCACGAGCCACCTGTTCTCCACAAGCCCGTTCTCCCCTGCTTAGCCTTTTTGGTGAGTGGGGGAGTGAGTCTTGTGGGGTCCAATTGGTGTACCAAGCTTGCGTGTGTAGTTGGTGTTGCCTGCCCTGTATATGGGGCATGTTTCTGGGCAGTCAGGGAGGGGGGGGTGGCTCTAACAATCAAATCTCCCTGGTGATCCTAGAGTTTTAAAGCTGCTGCAATAGTCTAATCCTTCAGTTCAGTCCTGCCACAGTTTGTCTCTGCCACTGACCCACAAGTCCTTGGTATTGGCGTATGGCTTCTGAGACTTTCAAGTGGGCCCGTCTTCCAGGCCGTGCAGCCCGGGTCCTCTGTTGAGGGATGACTGTGCTATGTCACAGGTGAGTGCCGTCCCCCCAGGGCAGTTCTGGGCTGCTGGGCTGTGTAGGGAGGCTCCCAGTCTGCTGAAATGATGGCTGAATGGGGCTTTGTTAATTCACACTGCTCTACCTTCCCAACTCTGGGACAATCAGCTGAGGTTGCAGGGAAGGCTAATGTCCCCACCCAGTTTTGTGGTGTGTGCCTGTTATTTGAAGCACTTCCGTCACACTGGGTTGTCTGGGGCAGTTCTGGGCTATGGGGCTGGCGACGGGCAGGAGTGTTTCCTGTCCACCAGGATGATGGCTGTGAGCGGACACCCCCCTTTTCTTGGGAAGTTGTGGTGTTTAGTGAATTTTTTCAGCCACTGGATTATTGCGGTTTGTCTCAGAGCTCTCCTAGTTCTGCTCTTGACTTGACCTGCCCAAATTGCAAGTCTTTGAAGCTTTCTGTATTGGGCTTCTTAGAGTAATTGTTTTAGAAAAAGAAAAAAGGATTAGAAAAAAAAAGGGCCCTCCTCAGAGATCTAATGGGTTATTGAAATGCTAAGAGACAAAGCAACCAGGGCCATTAAGGAAAGGTCCACAGGGCAGAGAGATCAGCTTTTCTTCGGGATTTGCATATGCGCCTCAGGGCTCTTCCCCTTTCTATGTTCACCAGAACTCCAAAAATCCTCCGCTTTTATTTTGGAGTTTTTCGTGTTGTTTTTTTTTCTCTGTGCCTGTCTCCTCTCTGCTGGGCTGGCTGCTCTCAGATTCTCTGGTGTCTGGTCTCAGTCTATCTATGGTTGGAGTTTGGATCAGTAGAATGAGATTCTGATAAGGGCTGCCACTGCAGTTCTCCCTTCTCCTTCCCAGAGCTGACAGCCCCTCCTCCCATGGGACTGAGCCTGGCAGGGAGGGGCGTGGGTCCCCTGGCCGCAAAAACTTACAGATTTCGCTAATCTCAGCAGTTCCACGTTTTCATGAGTGTTGTATGAAGTATGCCCAAAGTCAGATTGCTTTGTGGTGTCCAGTCCACGCAGTTCCTGGCTTTCTATCTACTTTGCTGGAGGAGTAACTAAAACATACAGCTCACCAGTCTGCCATCTTGCCCCGCCTCCCCCAGTGTTCTTTTTTACTTTAATTGCTCTTTTTCACTTTATTATTATTGTTATTTTCGTGTGTGTGGTAATGAAGGTGTCAGGGATTGATTTTGGTGATGAATGCACAACTATGTAATGGTACTGTGAACAATGGAATGTACGATTTGTTTTGTATGACTGCATGGTATGTGAATATATTGCAATAAAATGAATTAAAAAAATGCATCCCCCACTAAAGAGGAAATCATGATGGAAATTCCAAATTTGTAATAAAAAATTTATAGCAAAATTGTAATTATAACAAAGCATTGTATGTCAAATATGAGCATTATAAATAGAGACACATAAGGGGAAAATTACAACTTTAAATATGTTCATGAAAAAAAATCAAGAAAGAGTGACAGTAAATGAATTGAGCATCAACTCAGGAAGCTAGAAAAAAGAGCAGAATAAACTTCCAGAAAGTAGAAATAATGATAGACTGAATTAATGAACTAAAACAAACTCTAGAACATATCAGCAAAATCAAAGGCTGTTTCTTTGAAACAAAAAATTTTAGAAAAACAAATCTGAGGCAGGCCTGAACAAAGAAAAAAGTGGAAATGTACCAATAAACCATATTAGCAATAAAAACGGACATTTTTGAAAATATAAAGATATTTAAAATTTTTAAGAATATGTTCTGCACAACTTCGGCTAACAAATTAAAAAATATAATGAAGTGGTAATTCTGTAGAAAAATCTAATTACCAAAATGGACTCACAGAGAAGTAGAAACCTGAATATATGAATAAGCAGTAAAACAGTCAGCAGTCAAAATGACACCTTTTGATTGACATCAGGCCCAGAGAGTTTTTAAGACATATATTATCAGTACTTCAAGGAATAGATAATTCCTATCATAAATGAAAGTTTTCAAAATCAGATAAAGGACAGAACAGGAAAAGAAGTATATATATCAGCCTTAGAGAGATGGAAAAAAACATTTAAAAAAACTCACAGCTTAAATGGAGTATTTTTTTTAAATAGGGAATAAATAGAAGTTAAGCCAGCAATGTGTGATTCAACATCAGAAAGATTAATGTAATACACCAAATTAACAGATTAATGTTTTGTAAAAACAAAAAACAACAGTAACAAACTGCATGATCATCTCAGGTGCAAAGAAAATCTTTTCAGTAGAATTTAATATTCATTGTAAAAGCAAATCAGAAGTAGAAGGGAATTTTCTCTAACTTGATAAAAGGGATTGGTAAAAACCCTATGTCAGACAACATACATGATCAAACTTTAAAAGTATTCACATTAAATTCAAGAACAAGACATGGATGTCTACTAACTGTACTTCTGTTCAGCACTATATTGGAGTACCTAGTCATTTCAATAAGAAAACAAAAAGAATAACAATTACAAGGATTGGAAAGAAAAGACCAAACTGTCCTTATTTGAAGATTATATCGTCTACAGGGAAATTCCAAGCGAACCAACAAAACTGTTAGGATTAATCAGACTTCAGCAGGGTTACAAGAGAAACATCGATAGTGTTCCTATAAACCAATAATAAATTACAAAATGTTATTCACACTAGGAATGAAAAGTAATATATAATACCTAGGATTAATTTCTATGGAGAAAGTTAAAAAATGGAGAGATATTACTACATTTATGAATTGGAAGATTCAGTGTCACTTCTCCCCAGATTTATCCATTAATTCAGTATAATTTGAATGAAAAGCCAAAGGGGTTTTTTTGAGGGAGCTCAAAAAGTTGATCTTAAACTTTTTATGGAGAACGAAGAGCCAAGAGTAAGAAAAATTTGAGGCAAGTGGAAACACTTGATCTTTCAGATATTAAAACCTGTGAAGCTAAAGTAGTGAGGTAATACAGGTATAATGGAGAGGGGGAAAAAAAAAGTCCAAAGAATGGGAAACCTAATATATGAAAGAGGTTGTATTACCAACTAACAAGGAAAGGATGGATTAGTCCTAATAAATATTGCTTCAACCACTTATCCATATGGAAAAACTAAAATTTGTACCCTATTACATGCACAAGGATCAATGCCAGGGTATTTAAAAGTTTAAGAAAAGCAAGACTTTTAAATATTTATATAAAATACATATTGGGAGTTGAGAAAGATTTGTTGAGCCACAGAAGCAAAAACCGTTAGGGAAAAGATCAATACAGTTAACATTAAAATATAAAATTTTTGAGTAGTAAAAAATACCCTAGACAATATGAAAAGATAAGCCACAGACCAGAAGATATTTGTCACCTATATGGCTGAGAACAATTAGTATTCAAAATATGCCAACATTTAATAACATGAATTCCAACAATTAATAAAAAAGACAAACAAGCCAGTAGGAAACTGGAAAGATGACAGGAACAGGTAAGTCACAGCTACAGAAAACTGAATAGCTAATAGGCTTATAAAAGATACTGAACATCTCTAGTGGCCAAGGAAATTAAAATGATGAGATAACTATCCACACTTAGCAAATAGGCAAAAATAAAAAAGCCTAACTGTAATAACTGGTACTGACAAAGGTGTAGGAAAATGGGAGCTTTCATACACTGCTGGTTGAAGTATAGATTGATGTAACTGCTTTGCAGAACAATTTTACAAAAGCTAATGAAGTTCAAACTACTGTTGGTAGATACAGCCCCAGAGACTTACACACATTGCAAAGAAGAATATTAGAAAAGGTGCTGTAGCAATATTTGTCAATGATGTGTGTTTGTGAGAGTTTGGAAACAACCTAAATGGTCATAAACAGGAGACAATGGTAAATTATGCTGAATTTATTCAATAGAGTTCTATAAAAAACTGAAGTGGATGAACTAGAGCAGGGATTGGCAAAGTACAGCCTGTGGGCCACTTCTGGCTTACCACCTGTTTTTGTAGGTAAGTTTCATTGGAAAACAGCCATGCCCATTCATGTACAAATTGGTTATATCTGCTTTTGCACTACACTGGCAGAATTGAGTAGTTGCAACAGAGAATGTATGATCCACAAAGCCTAAAATATATAGTAACTGGCCCTTTACAGAAAGTTTGCCAACCTCTAAACTAGAGCCATGGATAAATTTCAGACATAATGAAATTATGAAAATAGCATGTTGCCATTAGACATTACAGTTTAGAGTTTGAAAACATGCAAAATAATCTGTATATTGATAGACACCTACATATGTAGTAATAGTGTAAAAAATATGAATAAGAACCATAAACACCAAATACATGGTAGTGGTAACCATGGAGGGAGGGAGGGGAGCATGCTTAGGGAGGGTATAGAGGGAGCTGCAACAATTGCTAAAATCTTTTTTTTTTTTTTTTTTTAATGTGGAACAAGTAAAATGTTAAAATTTGATATGTAGCTGGGTGGTAGAGACATGAATGTTGTATTATGTTTATACATTTTTGAACATTTTAAATATTTTATAATTAAAAAGTCAGATGATTTGATTTCAGCTAATGTGTTGATGGTGACATTTTAAATAATGAGAATGTTTTGATTAAGTATTTTTTGTTAAAGTGATAGAAATGGAAGACTTCATAGTCATTTTAATTTTACCAGGGATTTTGTTTACATGTACTATAGATTAACAGAAGGGCACTTAAAAATGACTAAAAAGAGTAGCATAAGCCTTTTTAGGTTTAGAGTAACATCAGAAAGTCCAAGGCCTTAGAACAGTAAAAGGCCCTTTTGTTCAAGAAACAAAAACCGGTCTACAAAGAAATGTTGTCATGCTACAAATGGCATGATGTAAATTGTGTAATTTTAAAAATAACCAAAGTAAAGTAGAACTAGAAAGTATATATTATGGATGAAAGAATACAATTGAGTGTGTTGGTTTTAAACTCAGCTGTGTCACTAACTAGCTATATAACCTTGCAGAGATAATTTTAACTTCTTTGGACTTTGTTTCCTTAAGTATAATTTGGAGTAGTTAGCTTGATTGAGCCTACCAGTCTTTTCCCATACCTCTCTGATTCAGTGTCTTTTTTGCCCCTATTTTCAATCCATTATTTCCATCAAGAAAAATCATCTTCCAACTTAAAAAATAAATGTGGTGGAGGGGACTTAAAGTCCAAGATAGATGAAGAGTTTAATGATGAATGAATTTAATAACTTTTTTAAATGATTTCATCTAGTGGATATATGAACATATTTCCACTCCAGATTTACTTAACTGCTTGAAGGTCTTTGAATTGGCCAGGCTCTTACTTTGCTCAATCTTTGTATGTCCTGTTTCTTGGTTTCCCACTTACTGTCGAACTTGTTTATAGTTTAGATGCTGCTTTCTCCAGGAAGCCCTCCTAGATTTGGTAAGGCAAATGGTTGGATAGTGATGCCTGTCACTGAATTAGCAAATGCTGCGGAAAATAAGCAGGCTGTGTAGGAGAAATTGATGTTTTACCTTAGACTTGAAATTTGATCAGGTGTCTGTTGAACATTCAGATGAAGTTGTGTAGTAGCTAATTTGAGTATACAGATCTGGAGTTTAGGAATGAGATACCATTTGTTTGGGACTAAGACTTATATCTAAGTACCAAATTTATAATCTCACCTCATAAGCTTCTAAATGGTAATTAAAACCATATGAGTGTATGAGATCAGCCAGGTCAGAGAGAGTGTAGATGAGGAATAGAATAAAGCACTGGACCCAATCCTGAAGAAAACTGGTATGTAAGGGAGAAGGAAGGAATGGGGAGAGGAAGAGGATTGGAGAGTGGCCAGCGAGACTGGAGAAAAATTAGAAAAGGATGACTTCCTGTAAGCCAATCATATCAAGTATGATGAGAACTATCAAAAGAATATTCATTGGCTTTAACAACAAATGTCACTGATGATCTTGGCAAAAACAACAACAAACAATCCTTTCAGTGGACTGGTGAGTGAGAAAGCCAAATTTTAGCAGGCTGAAGGGTGAATTGGAAGCAATGAGCGTATCCCATTCCTTCAAAAAGCTTCACTGTTCGGTGAAGGATAGGTAAGGAAGGATTTTTGAGAGAGGCTCTTACTCTTGGGAAGAAGAGGTTAAAAGTACAGGAGTTAGGGTTTTTGTTAACTTCCAGAACTTAGGGTACTTGGGATATCCAGATGGAAGGATGACATGTGGATGTTGTGACAGGAGGAAATGAAAAACAAGGGTGTGAGTGCAGCTAATCATTGTTTGGGGGGGGCAAGAAAATAAATGACTTGCATTTAAGGAAGGTTTCTCCTCGTTAAAAGAGGATGTAGTTATCTACTTGCGCGAGGAGGGGTGGTAAGTAGGGGGTTGGGTAAGTGAAAAAGTTTGAAAGAGTTGTTCTGGCGAATAGGAGAGAATAGCCTCAGAAAACAAAGATTGCTGGTTCGAAACAGGAAAGATTATTAAGTTGTAGGGAATAACCTGGCAGTGGTACCATCTGCATAATTGTGTGATTTAGTGTTTTCTCTCAAGCAGCCCATCTGCAGCATAGATTGGAGGCCCTAGAGTTGGTGTAAAGAAGGTAGAAAAATAGTTGGCTCAATCCAATAGATGTGACAGAGAAGAATGGGACAGTGGTGTGTTGAAATAGCTGAACCATGATGTCCAGATGAGGCATGGGTCAACTACAGCCCAGAGGCCAAATTTGGCCCACCACCTGTTTTTGTTTGTGTTACAGCCCATATACTAAGAATAGCTTTTACATTTTTAAATGGTTACATAAGTACCCACATAATTTCCTTGACTTTGCCTCTTGGCCCACAAAGCCTAAAATATTTACCATCTGGCCCTTTAAGAAAATAAATATTTACTGTCTGGCTCTTTAAGAAATAAATATTTATCATCCGGCCCTGTAAGAAAAAATTTGCTGATGCCTTATCTAGACTAACATAGGATAAATGTAAAGTCAAGAGGGGACTAATAGAAAATAGAGGGCTCAGTGCACTTGAGGTCTCAATAAGGTCCAAATGTTAGGTATATTGGGAGCAACTAAGTGAGGCCTGGAAGGATAGTTGTAGTGAGATAGGATTTTGAATTAAAGATTTCATATCTGAGCAGTTGTGAGTGATCACAAGTCTGGCTTAGGGTCGTGGGAGTGGGTGGCCAAAGTAAAGGGATGAGAACGTGGGTGGGGGCAGTAACTAGAGGAAAGGAAGACCTCCGGCATGCTATTCAAATTTGCCGATTTGGGATATGAATAACAGAATCAGGTCCTCAAAGATGTGAGAAACCTGACTGGAAGGTTGATCATACTAAAAAGAGAAAAAGACATGCAGTTTGCAGTTTGCATAGGAGCTGGCAGTGTGGGAAATGTTCCTAGTGAATAAAATGGCTAATGAATTTAGGCTGCAGGAGTAGGAACCTGTGAAGCATAGCCAAGGGGACTTGGAACATGGGACAAAACCCATTCCTAGGGCCCTCAGATGTGTTACTGGTCATTAAGAATAAGGAGACTTCCCAGTATTGCTGTAGGTCTTGAAGGCAGAACCCAGCATGGAATTTTGGACATAGGCTCAGGCTTTCCTTCAGCGCTGTATGGACATGGTCAGAATGACTTGCCCTCATCACTGGAAGTTATTCTTATAGAAAGACTCTACATGACAGAGTTGTTAAAGAAGAAATTCCTCATAAATGACCTTCCAGTTCTTTCTAATTCAAATTTTGTGGAAATACAAGTATGATGCAGTTTTCCCTAAAAATAAAAGAGAGTCCTTATAATTCACAAATTCTTCTTTACCTCCTTTTCCTTCTCATTAATTTATTAGCACTACTTCTGTCACAGGCACTTGGCAGAACTACAACGATGAGTGACACCTTTGGGTCTAGTGCTCCTTATCCACATGAATCCCTTTTAGCCAGGATTTTTTATATGTTGCAAAATGGGTGCCACACTTTTCTTAATATTTTTCATAACTCTGCTTTATCCTGGCATCAGGACTGCAGATATAATATTGCTGTTCAACTGCATAAATATCTAATGGTATAAAATGGTCAAGAAATTTAAATGAAGCCCGTGTCACTCTCTCCTTGGGCTTGTGCAGTCATGCCTCAGAGGCAGTGAGCTCTCCACAGATGGTTTTTGAATTGAATTGGAATCTTCCATTTTTGTAGTAGCAAAACTTGTACCTTTAGGCAAAACTTGATTTTAATGTGTTATTTTTGTGTATTTGTGTGCTTATTTTTTTTGAGTAGCTGATGGATTTACAACTGAGTGACAGTAACTTTCGTCGACATATCCTGTTGCAGTATCTCATTTTATTCCAGTATCTCAAGGGGCAAGTCAAATTCAAAAGGTAAGTGAATATGGGTAGTAAATGATTATAAACAGCAGCGGAGAGTAGGACTTGCTTATTGTTGTGTTTTTCTTATATGCTGGGCCCATTTTATGAGTAAATGGGCTGAAACACTTATTTTGCAGCAGATATACAGCTAACTGGGGGCTTTGGTTAGAGACACTAAAATCAAGATATTTTAGAGAAAAGGTGTTGAGGGTATCTAGTGTTTTGAGTCCTTCCTGCCGAGCTTCTTGGGCTTCCTGGGTGTTCTCATTTTTGGTGACAGGTGAAGATCTCTTCTCACCTCACTCACACCTCCTCTCAGCCCAGTGTGTAAACTAAGCCAGTATTTCTCTCACAAGGTATGGGGCTGTCTGGGATGTTAGAACTAAAATAAGCAAAGTAAATCTTTGATGCACAGAGAAATTCCGGGTTCTTTAGGGTCTCACAAAACCTAAACAGGATCGTTACTGTCTTATCTAAATACCTCCACCTGCAGCACAAACTTTCCTCTTGCCCTATCCATAATTCAGGTGGAGTTCACTTAACTTGATGGTGTTTTTGTTAAGTAGACAAAGCAGTACTTTATTAGTTGTACCAAGAGCATGGTTTTACTGCTTTGTTGGGTTTGAATCCCCATTTCCTCACTCTAGCCACAGTTCAGCTCTTTCAGACTTGTAATTTTAAGGCAACACATAATAGGCACTCAAAATGTCAGTTCTTATCCTTTCTATTTTGGAGGCTTGGTAGAGCATAGTAGAAAGACCAAGGACTTAGGAGTCAGACCCCCAGGTTTGAATTTGAGCTTTGTAGCTTTGGGCAAATCCATTGACCCACTAGTCTCTTTGAGATGGACCCAAAGAATGAAGTGAATGATGTATTTCAAGTACATAGATATTGGCACATTGTTTCTATTAATGTTTATTGGCTGGCTTGTGCACAATGAGAGTTCAGTTAGCGGCAGCTATTTATAGTTAGGTCCTGCCTTTACCCTGTTTCAGGGTTTGGGTTTTTTTTTTTTCCATTGTATTCACTGAAGGAGTTTGAAAGGAATATAGAGTGCACCGTTATCTGAATGTGCGTGACATAAAGGGATATGTTAATTTTCTCTCAGAAGTTTTCATCCAACATTAAACTTCCTATTTTAGGAAAATACTCATTCCTCTGTTCATAGTTAATCAGATTAATTAATGTTTTACTCTCCCTTATATACCTTGTCTTCAGTACTACTTGAGGATGATGTCAAGAATTTTCTCCTGTAATCCTCTCCTTTTTGACTGTTCTTGTCTTGCTAATTTTTGACACTGTTTAAAGTATAGCTAAAATATGCCTTGCATTTTTTCAAGATAATATATAAACCTTAAAATTGAATATTCATCACTGTAACTCAAGTGTGCTTTTACTGCTTTGTTTCCAGTTCAAACTATGTTTTAACTGATGAGCAGTCACTCTGGATAGAAGATACTACAAAATCAGTCTATCAAGTAAGTTCAACATGCGACAAACCCATGATTGAAAAAAATGGAAATTTAGAACTTTCTTTGTTTCAGCCCCAAATAGGAAAATAAGGATAAAGTTAAGCTCAGGTACAAGACCACAAACACTTCTTGGTTCTCTGCCTGCAAACCACTACTATGATGCAGAAAGTTGTTGAAAGCTTAGTGTATTCTTTCTAATCACAGCTACTATCTGAAAACCCCCCCGATGGAGAAAGATTTTCAAAGATGGTAGAGGTATGTGTTTTATATTTACAGGCTTCTTAGCACCAAATAGAATTGCAAAGGCTTTTCTTATGCAAATATAATTTCTTTGGTTTTTTTCCCCCAGCATATATTAAACACTGAAGAAAACTGGAACTCATGGAAAAATGAAGGCTGCCCAAGTTTTGTCAAAGAAAGGTAAATACATAGTAATCACAAGAAATAGGAGAAAAGGGTTTCAAAATATAGTTTGACATGGTGACTTTACATTATATACAGGTATAGGTATATGCATTTCATATAAAAATGTATGTTGAACTAATTATACAACCACTTTGATTTACTTTGATTTCAATCTTTTACCTCAAGTTTCTTGTCATTAAGTTCCCAGAGCAAACTGATCTGGTTATGGAAAAAAATGCTGTGTATTTTCTACCCCTTACAGTTTGCCTTATTGTGTGGCATTTTGTCTTCTATCTGATAAGGATAAACTTATGAAAGTTTCATCTTAGGAAGAAAACAGTAAGTTTCCTTTTATATTAAACACTCTTCCATCTCTCCAAATTGAGCATATGTTTTGTTTACTGTAGAACATCAGATACCAAGCCTCCAAGAGTTGTACGGAAGAGAACAGCCCCAGAGGATTTCCTAGGGAAAGGACCGAACAAAAAAATTTTGATGGGAAAGTATGTTATCTTGTCTTTACATGTGGGATGTTATTAGTTATTTTTATTATATTTTGAAGATGGTACTATAAGACCTATCCAGTTTTTCATGTCCAGGCATATGACTTGGCGTTTGGGATGCACATAGATGACTAGAGCACACCGCCCCCTATTGATCTGTAGTGCCTATTCTGTGAGTCTGTGTACCTGCACAAACCTGCTTTTTGTCACCTGTGTCCAAAATCCATAGCTCTAGGCTCTGTTTTCTCATGTCACAAACAATAGAATTGCGTTGTTTAGATTGATCCAGCTCACTTCTAGTTGTCACAAGGTTTCATAATTCTTGTGTTTCTTTTACTTTCTAGTTACTATTAATAGCTTTATATTGTGCTTGGCTATTTTAAGGAAAAATATAAAAATAAGTGACTACACAGAAAATTTGCAAAGTACCACAAATTTTGGATGAAAATAAAACTCATACTGTCACCACCCCCAAATCCACTATTTACATTATGCTGTTTTTCTGTCTAAAGGCAAATGAGAATGGTGTCCATAACAATTTGTCTATTTTGTAGTGAGGAGCTAACAAGGCTTTGGAATCTCTGTCCTGACAATATGGAAGCCTGTAAATCGGAGACAAGGCAAGTTTAAAATATCTTTTTCAATTAAAGTGTTGCTTTTCTCAAATGTTGGAGTAGAACAGAGCCTTTTCTTAGCTATGTATCAAGAGCACAAAAGAAATATAAAAGTTTATTGTGTTTGAACACTTTTGGCAGATTCCTGCCAAATCAGGAGACAAATGGACAAAGGAATAGTAAAATTTCACAAGTAGAAACCTTGCTAAACCTATGCCACACCAGTCATCCTCACTGGTAATTGGTAGTGCAGATAAAAACCACAACAGGCTGCAGTTTCATAACCAAGGGATTAAAAACACCAAGATTTTCTAGGAGTTGTGGATAAAAATAATTTGCTGTTGCCATTTGTGGGAATCTAAACTGGTACAGCAACTATGGAACACAATTTGGCAACATCTGAAAGTTAAAGATGTACTACCTTAAACTCTAGCAGTTCTACTCCTATGTATATTGACCCTGAAATAGGTTCCTTAAAACTTCAGATTGGAAATCATTGGTGGTTTGCAAAGTGAATTTAGTAGCTTTAACTTGCATTTTTTTTATTAATGAATTAGGAAATACTTTTGTGAAACATGAAACAGATGCGAAACAAACTTAAGTCTGATACACATACATGCGTATATGAACGTATGTATGTGTATCAGGTTGCAATATAAAATGAATTTCTTACTGTGGATTGCAGTGCAAGTTTGAAAGCCACAGTGGCTAATGAACCTCTAGTTCATCTACACAAGGAGACGGGTCCAAGAACGTTCATTTAGCACTGACTGTCACAGCAGAAAGCGGAAAAACAGTGTCATCAACTCCTCAGCAGGGAAATGGATAACTTGTGGCATGTTCATAGAATGCAGAACTGTATACAGATGCAGCACTAGAAAATGAATGGTAGTAACTGAATGGTAGTAACATAGTGTGCCTCAGAAAAATCAAGTTTGACTAGGATAGAAGCAGGATTCCATTAATAGAAAGTTTGAAAAGATACAAACTTTTTAAAATAAAAAATAAAAGTAAAAATACAAAATGGACATGGAATGATAAGTACAAATTCTGATAGTGGCTTACCTGGAGGGAGAGAGAGGAGAGAAAATGAGATTTAGGCAAGGGGTACAACAGGGACACTCCCTTTTTTTAAGTGTTTTTTTAAAAACCTGAAGCAAATATGGCAGAAGCCTGGAGGTTGACGCATACGTGTTCATTACATTAGTCCTGATTTTTTGATACAAAAACTATAAAACCAGAAAATGATTCTAAAATATTTGTGGATGTGAAATCTGGCTGGGGTTTTATTTTGAGCCCTCTGCTTTGTCTGGTGTGACACATGAAGAGAAGAATGAGGGTCAACTCCCAAGAAACCTTACTGGCCACTGAGTAGGGAGCTTGTGATTGTAATGGGAAATAATAATGGTGTAAGATTTGCTGCTTGGTCTTCCTTTAGAGAGCCCCTCTTTCTACTTTTAGTTAGAGAGTCTGTACTGATCTTATCCTTGGGTCTTATTTATTTGCTTGACTCAGTATCAAAATTTTATTTCTAAAAACAAATTCAGGAACAATGCAGTTAAAAACCAGCCATGCAACCACGCTGATGATATAACATAAGAGCCACAAATTAAATTCTTAAAATCTCATTATGGTCTGGTTATTAGTTTTTGGTTTAATTCAGATTTAAAAAAAATCTACAGATGTGAACATGATATGAAAATTACTTTTGCAGACAAAATTCAAATACTATTAAACTACTGGTCACCCTCTGTGAACAGCAGCATATTCATATATTACAGGGCTTAATACAATGCATGTGACATGTAATATATAGTAAATAATGTATAACAAATAATATATATTGTATAATATCCCTTCCTTATTGTCCCTTTCAAGTTTAGTTTTGAGCCATTTACCTTCTTAAAAATCTGCATTCCTAGGTAATCTAACTGTAACTGAAGTGTGGGTAACATAGAATCCTTTATTGCTACCATTTTACGAGCATAAGAAAACGTGATCTTCACTAGTCCTTTTGTAACACCCAGGGAATACATGCCAACTTTGGAGGAGTTTTTTGAAGAAGCCATTGAACAAGCAGATCCTGAGAACATGGTTGAAAATGAATATAAGTAAGTAACATTTGTCATGAGCTACTTTTAATTTTCTCTAATATTTTTTTTTTAGTAATTGTGTGTATACAAAAAGCTTATTGAGAAATGGTTGTTAGAATGCTCTTCCTCTTAGGTGAGTTTATGTACCTAAGTTCACATTACTGTCAAGGACTGGTGTCATCAACTTAGTATCCCCTTTGTTTTAAAAAAGAGAAACCTCCTTCAATCCCACAACTCCCTCTTTTCTCTGTTCCCCTTCAAAGCACAGTATCGCTCAATTATTTATAATTACAGCCTTTATTTCCTTCCCTCCAATTCTCTCTTCAGCGATTTGGGCTTTCTTCCCATCACTCCATTGAAATAGTTCTTATCAAGATACCTGAAAACCTGTTTTGTTTTTTGTTTTGTTTTGTTTTTTTGCCCTCTCAGCAGCATTTGCCACAGTTGATCATTCCCTCCTTAGATACTGTTTTCTTCTCTTGACAATATGGTACTTCTCTCTCCTATTCTTTCACCTTCTCCCTCATGCCTTTTTCCTCTCGGTGTCCATTGCTGTCCTCATCCTCTTAATGGCATCTAGAATGGTGAATCCTTTCAGGAAGGTTTTCCGTTTATTTTGACCAGATTCATCAGAGGAATCATCTGTGGCATAGACTTGGTAAATGTATTTCTCAAATAATAAGACTTGTAAGTCGAAATGATTCCTTGATCCATGGGCTGCAGAATAGATGTGCTAGCAGGCATGCAAAGAACATTCATCTCATTGCACATCTCCATCACCAGGTGCATTGTCAATGAGCAGGCATATTTTGAAAGGAATCTTTTTTTTTTCCTCAGCAGTAGGTATAAACAGTGGGCTTAAAATACTCAGTAAACCATGTTGTAAACAGATGTGCTCTCATCCAGGCTTTGTTGTTGCATTTTTAGAACACAGGTAGAATAGATTAAATATAATTCTTAAGGTCCCCAGAATTTGGGGGATGGTAAACAAGCACTGGCTTCATCTTAAAGTCACCAGCTGCATTAGCCTCTGATAAGAGTCAGCCTGTCCTCTGGAGCTGGGCATTAACCTCTCTCTCTACCTGTGAAAGTCCTACATGGTCTTTCTTCCAATTTAAGGCTGTTTTGTCTATATTGAAAATCTTTTTAGGTGGTTATACCTTCATCAGTTTTCTTAGCATTCTATCTTCTGGATAATTTGCCACAGCTAATACATCAGCACTTGCTGCTTCACCAGGCACTTTTGTTCTGAAGATGGCTTCTTTCCTTAAACTTCATAAGCTGATCTCTGTGAGCTTCAGCTTTTCTTACGCAGCTTCCTTGCTGCTCTCAGCTTTCACAGAACTGAAGATAGTCAGAGCCTTGCTCTGGATGGCTTTGGCTTGAGGGAATGCCGTGGCTAGTTTGAGCTTCTATCCAGACCACTCCAATTTTCTCCATATCAGCAATAAGGCTGTTTTGCTTTCTTATCATACGTATGTTCACTGAAATAGCACTTTCATTAATTTCTTTCAAGAATTCTCCTTTGCATTCACAACTTGGCTGTTTGGTTTAAGAGGCCTAGCTTCTGGCCTCTCTTGGCTGTTGGCATGCCTTCCTCACTGTTCTGGTTTGCTAATGCTGCCAGGATGCAAAACACCCGAAATGGACTGGCTTATAAAAGGGGGTTTATTTGGTTACACAGTTAACAGTCTTAAGGCCATAAAGTGTCCAAGGTAACACATCGACATTTGGGTACTTTCACTGGAGGATGGCCAGTGGCTTCCGGAAAACCTGTTTAGCTGGGAAGGCTGGCATCTGCTCTGTAGTTCTGGTTTCAAAATGGCTTTCTCCCAGTATGTTCCTCTCTAGGCTGCAGTTCCTCAAAAATATCATTCTTAGTTGCCTTTGGAGGTTTGTCCTCTCTTAGCTTCTCTGGAGCAAGTCTGCTTTCAAAGGCCGTCTCCAAACTGTCTGTGTATGCTGCAGCTTCTCTCAGCTCCTGTGCTTTCTTCAAAGTATCCCTTTTGGCTGTAGCAAGCTCGCTCCTTCTGTCTGAGCTTATACAGTGCTCCAGTAAACTAATCAAGGCCCATGCTGAATAAGTGGGGCCATACCTCCATGGCAATCATCCAGTCAGAGTTATCACCCACAGTTGGGTGAGTTGCGTCTCCTTGGAAACACTCCAAGAATTACAATCTAATCGGCACTAATATGTCTGCCCACACAAGACTGCATCAAAGATAATGGTGTTTGGGGGACATAATGAATTCAAACTGGCACACTATGTTTATTTATTTCTAACATTTGATTTAAAGTGAGATACTTTCCAGTAACTCTTCCTTTCATTTAAATACCTAGAGGCCATCCTGGGATTATTAATTGGCCTAATTTAAATATTGTTGTGTCTCAGGAACAGGGGAGGCCCAAGGAGAGGGAGCGAGGTGGGGGAACTGCTGTTCAGTGGAGCATTCAGAACATACACAGCATGTAGTAAGTTCACTGTCTCATGTAGGTGCAGTTCATGGTGCCCCAAAACAATGACAGTAGTAACTTCAGAAATCACAGATCACCGTAACAAAGAATGAAAAAGCCTGAAATGTTGCGAGAACTACAAAATGTGAAACACAGACACAAAGTATTAGAAAAATGACACCAATAGGCTTGATAGATGCAGGGTTGCCACAAAACTTCAATTTGTAAAATGTGCAGTATCTACATGGCGCACCTTTCAGTATTTGAACCATTTTATTTATGTGAATTAAAATTTAGGTATTATATAAATAAGCCAACATTGGCTAAATTAACGTGATCAAAACTCAGTGTTTAATTTATAACGTATTCTGAAATTCCTGTCTGCAGGGGACATTGCTTGAATGTGTATCAACTCACTGAGCATAGTGTACCTATGAAGAATTTTTTTTTTTCCAGTTAACTAATGGATGATTCCTGTCCTGTGTATATAGCATCTAACCAGTACTGGACATATACTGACTTTTTAAAATTAAGTAAAATGTATTTAAAATTTTAAAAATGTGTTTGCTTTATATGAACCTACCTCTTAGAACTCTGTTGGTCTCTGTTATTGTTAAGTGGGCTGCCTACTTCGAGGTCCTTTAGGAATAGCATCAGAACCAAAAGAGCAGTGTCTTCAGCTACTTCTCTTACAGAATTTCAAGTGACAGGTCTGTATTAACTAGAAGGTAACAGAATTTTGAACTATAAATTATAAGACTAACATCTCTTTTTTGTAGAGCTGTGAATAATTCAAATTATGGTTGGAGAGCCCTGAGACTGTTGGCACGGAGAAGCCCTCACTTCTTCCAGCCAACCAACCAGCAGTTTAAAAGTTTGCCAGAATATCTCGAAAACATGGTAATAAAGTTAGCCAAGGAATTACCAGTAAGTAATAT
This sequence comes from Choloepus didactylus, assembly GCF_015220235.1. Taxonomy (NCBI): domain Eukaryota; kingdom Metazoa; phylum Chordata; class Mammalia; order Pilosa; family Megalonychidae; genus Choloepus; species Choloepus didactylus. The sequence goes on along the minus strand of NC_051322.1, from coordinate 60,024,667 downwards.
AGATCAAGTTTTTCATATTTTAGTTGATGTCTTCTTTAAAATTACCATCATTGTTTGAGAGCAAAGAGCTGAATTTAGAATTTTTCATGTGAAAAAAGAATAGTGATCCACAAACCTCCATTTGGTTATACATTTATAGAAAGTACTAAATTGGTAAAGAACTAAGTAAAATTATATACTATATATAAAATTATTAAATCTAAGTTCACAGTATTTTGGGTAAACTGTTGTCTGCCTGTAAACTCAAAACTCAGACATGGATTTTTTCCTGTTTCTGACCGGATTTAAAGGGCAGTGATAGGGAACTTGACCTTTTTATAGTCTGTTTGCTTTTCCAGGGAAAGGTGTTAGGAGACTAACAACTATACTGTGTCTCTAAAATCTAGTAAAATTACCCCAAAAATTGTAAAGACACTTGCTCCCCTAGTCTTCCCATTTGCAAAAAAATCTTACTATGCTTTTTATTGCCTCCTTTCTTCCCATGTAGGGGGAAAGGGTAGTCTTTCCAGCTCTCAGCTCATCCCGTTGTACTCCTTCATATTAAGACTGTCCCTGTTTGTGATTCTTAACATGACAGTCACATTTTACCCTCTCAGGGGTAAGGTTCTGGGTCCTCTACTCTAAATCTCACCATCACTATAACTAAACAAAAAGTATCTGAATGTGTCTTATCTCAAAAGTTAGCACTCTTTTAAAGATTTTTCTTTCACATTTTTAGCCTCCTTCTGAAGAAATAAAAACAGGTGAGGATGAAGATGAGGAAGATAATGATGCTTTACTGAAGGAAAATGAAAGTAAGAATTGAATTTTCTTGGCTATTTTACAAAATTGGAAAAGATTGGGGTTCTTTGTTGAGAGGTATGTTATTTAATTTTCATCTACTTCTCAACTTCTATTTTATCTCAGCCGTTTCTAACTTGTAAAATTAACATTATGCAATAAAATTGGGAAGTTATGATATTTTAGAAGGGAAGGAAGGTACTTGCATTTGAAGGCAACCCATACCTCTTAATTATTGGGATAACTTCAGGGAAAGCCTTAATAATTATAATAAAGATAATCCTGGCTTTGATTATTGATCTAATGATCATGATTTGTAAAAGCAGTATTCAAACCCATGGAGAAGTTAAGAGAATAGTCTTAATTTTAAAATAAGGCTTATTTTAAAGCTTTAAAGAGAAAAGGTTAAACCTTTTAATCTTTCAAGGGTGATTAATCTCTCATTGGCTGTATTTCCATTTCTGTTGTATATTTTGAGTTACACATCATCATACTTTGAGTATAATTTACATTCTCTATTTTCTAGGTCCTGATGTACGGCGAGACAAACTTGTAACAGGAGAACAAATAGACGTATTTGCCAACAAGCTGGGTGAACAATGGAAGATTCTGGCTCCCTACTTGGAAATGAAAGACTCTGAAATAAGGCAGATTGAGTGTGACAGTGAAGATGTGAAGATGAGAGCTAAGCAGCTACTAGTTGCCTGGCAAGATCAAGAAGGAATACATGCAACACCTGAGAACCTGATTAATGCATTGACTAAATCTGGATTAAGTGACCTTGCAGAAAGTCTAACCAATGACAATGAGACAAATAGTTAGCTTTTTTTTTTTTTTTTATTAAAACTGTGATAAGATTTTGTTACCAAGCAGCATTTGATAAGAGGTCCACTGTTTTTGGTAAACAATAAACATTTTTTATAACAGTTGTTGTATAGTAGGCTGGTGCTCTAAGACCAACAGAATGCATTTTAGCTCTTGATAACCCAGGGTTTGGGAATAGGGGTGGGGAAAATGGCCAAAATAAGGTATCCTCAAGGTCACAGAGTATTTTTTTTGTTAAATAAATTAGATGCATTTATAAAGTCGTCAGTGATATTCAGGGAAGTAAAATTTGCCAAATTAGTTTCCTGTGCGCTATTAATAGTTAAAAAATTTAGGTATTCTAAAATCCCAGTATATGTTTCAGAAACCATATGATGGCTCTATTCTCCCTTATGCTTTTAAAGCACAGGGGATTGGCAAATGATGGTCTACTTGCCACCTGTTTTTATAAAGTTTTACTGACATACAGCCATGCTCATTCATTTAATTATGTCTGTGGCCACTTTTGTGCTGCAGCAGCAGGCTTGAGCAATGGCGAGAGAGACCGCATGGCCTGCAAAGCCTAAATATTCACTATCTGGCTATTTACAGAAAATGTTTGCCAACCCCCAACTTCAAAAGAACTGGGGCAAAAGGTTTTTAGCCTTACAAAATTGTTTAACCTCTATTTAACCTCTCAAGTCTTTAAAATATGGATGCTTACCTCAGGGACTGCTGTGACAGTCAAATCAGATGTATGTGAAAGCCCCCTGTAAACAGCAAAGCACTGTATAGTAAGGGCCTAAGACAGTACCGTAGCTGTTTCCAGTTCCCACAGAAGCATTATTCCTTAAGGCTCCAAGGTAGGTCGTCACTGTTTTGAATCCTGAGGAGGCGCTACTGGGAGTGCATATTGCACTGTAAATGCTCCCGCTTGGGCTTAACTTCACTAGCTGGTTTAAGGAGTGACAGTGCACAGCTCTAAGGTGGATGTGAGAAAGCATTTAAGGCACATTCCATAATCAAGGCCTTTTTTGCCTTCTCTTAAAGACCTTACAACATGCAAAGCTGAATTCTAAAATACCTTCATTAGTTGAAAACAACACTGGTATAAATCCAATTTCTACTTTACAATATCTTTGGAATAACATTTCCAGATCAAATAAAATGAAATCAAACTTTTTATAATGGTGACAATTAAGGAATGAACAAGTTAAAATTCTAATTCCACACGCGACTTACATGCTTTGTGCTAAACCTATCTCACCTGATCTAATAGCTATAAATACCCTACAAATCAAAACCTGAATTCTAAATGCTAAACTCATGTCCTCATAAAATTGTTCAGACCACATGACAGTGAATAAAAAAACTGCCAAGTTAGAGGAAATCACACAAATATAAAGGATTCATTACAATTCTTATGGTCTCATCTTCCCCATTCTATTCTGTACCCCCCCTTCACCCCAAAGTAAAAGAAGTATTGGTTGACAATACTCAAAATTTTGGTGAAAAAGCCTAAAGAAGAGAGACTTATTTTACCTCTTAGTGTTCTCAGATAACATCACATTGGCTCAAACTTTAGAGGAATTGAGCAGTTATCAGTGTTCTGCTCTGCAGAGCACTAGAACAACACAAGGAAAGATAGATTTCATGATAATCCCTAAAATTTATAAATATCTAACAAAATCAGAGACAAATTAGCAAATATTGTACTTGATTTCTCTAATGATCAATCAAGGCTCCTGAAAGAAGCATGAGTGACTAAATGTATTCAATTGCAAGAAACTTACAAGATTGAAATACCTCCTACACCTGGTATTTTCTACCATCTCCTTAAAATCATTGATCTGAGATTACATTTTGAAATGGACATTAAGAATTCAGGGATTAATAGAAGAGTAAAAACAAACACCAAATTAGCCAAGGAATGAATATGACTGAAAAGACCATCACTGCATTCAGAATCCAAAGAACTCCATTACTTTTAAAACTTTGTATTTTTAAACAGAATATGTGTGTATATATAAATGCAAGCAGGCAAAAAAGATAAACATTTGTAAATGAATTCTTAACAGACGAGTAAAACTAATCAACTACAGAAATTTTAAGTATTATACATCTGTAACTCCAGTCATGCTCCAGCACAACAGACAAAAGACTTGAGGTCAAAAGCTGTTACTGCCCACCCACCCCCTTTTTAATTAAAGATCCTTGTTTTCTAAAAAATGAGCAACTAGAGCTTGTCTACCTTTTTTTTTAAAGGCTGATTACTAAAAAACCACTGTGGAGTTAAATGTACAAACCATAGTACATCAGAGAGAGACTTAATAACTGTATAATCAAATGTACTATTATTGATCACAATTTATTTTAAAGTCATAAAAAGCCAGCAACAGAACAGACTGAGTCAGCTGGTCAGGCTGGACAAACACTTGATTGTACCCATGTTTCCATGGGACGTGGACAGCAGCACAGAGTTTACACAATGAGAGCAACACTTTTCCTTTCCACTTTCCTGGCAAAATTTTTGTTAGATAAGGCAAAGGATGGCAGCTATGAATGGTAGTTTGAACCATGCAAGGACAACAAATAATAGGGTAACAGGTGTGCAAACACCTGGGTGCTGAACCTTGGGCTGAGAAAGGCAAGGAGAAAATTCACAGAAGGTAATGGCTGAAAGGCAATTCAACCCAGAATTTTAAAAAAATTATGCAAGAAATAAGCCTTTTAAAAATGTCTTCCTGATACCTTTTACACAGGGCAGCACCGTCCAAAGACAATTTCATCTTTTCTGTAATTTTTTAGGTTGATACATGAAGTGGCTTTCAAGTCTGCTTCTGCCCTCTTTTGTTCCTCATGAGGGGAAACAAAACCACCTAAATATCTTCCTCTAAAGCTCTGGATTATAGAAATTTATCAACAAGTAACATTTATTTCACACCTAAGCATAAATAGCTAAAATGAAGATTACTATTCACTTTCTTCTTCTATTATTTCAACTCTTCGAGGCCCATAGAGTAGAACATAAGCTATATGCCAGTCTCCACCACCAGAAAGCCGCAAGATATCTTCTGGTGTAACGATGCTGACCTTATCATCATCAAACTTAATCCACTCATCTAAACAATGGGAGGAAAATATGAAAATTAATATATAGGATTTTTTTCCAGAGTTCCAATACAAAAAAGTGACTCAGCAGTTTTATTACACACAACAAAACTCTGCTAAAGATCCCTGAGATCATTTCAGGGTTCTATCAGGTTAAAACTATTTTCATAATTACTAAAGCATCATTTGCCTTTTCCACCCTCATTCTCTCAAGTATCTTTGGAACTTTTCAGAGGGTACATGCAATAGGTTGAATGCAGAAGCAGATATGAGATATTGTCCCTATTAAACCAGACAACAGAACTTATAAAAATGTAAAACATTTATTTCTCACTCAGTTTTTGTTTTGAAAATACTTTCACTTTTAAAATGCTGTGTTCATATGTAATGGGTTTATGACTGTCATTTTAAAACACTTTTTAAAACTTCTCAGCATTAATTTCTATTACAGTAATTATTAAGAGATATGTTACTCAAAAAAATTTTGGGGGTCCTCAATAATTAAGAATTTAAGAAAGTTCTTAGACCAGAAAGTTTGAGAACCACCCTGCTGTAAAACTTAAACATTAAAATAATATTTAATAGTTGGAAGAAAGTAATAGAATCTTTACCTTGTTTCCTTTTCACCCATGATACATAATGACCTGAAGAACTAGACCTTCCCTGATGTGTTAGCACTGCTTGTAAGTCATAGTATCCACAGTTATTGGAGCCAATATCTAAAGACGTAAATTCATTAATATTGGATTATTAATAGACATGCTTTCTCAAGCTAGGTAACAATCTAAAACAATCAGGGAATTCAATAAAAGAGAAGTACAATCCTATTAAAGTTCAGTTAGATACTACTGTCCAAGCAAAGGTATGATTTATGAAAGATGTTTTATGAAGTACGAATGATACCACTCATAAAACTGTATGAATTTTATTATACAGAGGTAAATTATCTCAATAAACCTGACAAAGTATGATAACTGAACAAGCAGTTAAGTGACAATAAAGTAATTTTACCTTAAAAAAACAACATGAAAATTCAGTTAAAATGAAAATTTTACTTACCATCGGCAAAAGAAAAAGGTTCATATTTAACTTCCTTCTGCGGACTACTCTTTTTGTCACTCTAAGAGGAAAAAATATTTAATTATAAATCCTAGTATTAGAAATAAAATTAGTATTCATAGTAAATACTGAGTTCAAATATTTACTGTCTGCCATACAAAGCACTGAGGCAAAGCAAAAACAAAATAGTCTACCTAACAAATTACTGAAAACTGCAATTCATTTAAAACTGTAAACCCAGAGGTCATACACTTTAATACACATTCACTCTTGTATGCACAATAACAGAGTCTAGATACGTGGCCAACCTTACACCACTGAAGCTTGAGCACACCAAATACAGCAGTGCAGTCCACAATGTCTCAGGGAAAAGGAAAACAAGACTCTCTACTTTTACTAAAATACTATCAAACTATATAGAAGAAAGGAAAAGGGAAAAAGGAAACAAGAAATGAATACAATTTATATTAAATCTACTTAAGACCCACAGCCATCTGCCACTACAGCACAAACAAAATGAAATACTGATTCAGCAATCTATAGTAAAAGAGGCAGGATTTACTACTTTAAACAGGGACCTTTTAATGGGAACTCCCTGCCTGAAGCCATTTCACTTGTGTAACACAAGAAATTAAACAATTTATCTAGGAATATGGCCACATTGAAAACCACAATGGTAATGAAGACACTACCAGCAGTTTAAAGACTGCTGAAGTGGCGAGAAGTCGAAGAATCCTACAACAGAAAATGGCAATTAGGTTGATCATTCTTTTCTACATATAAAATGTCATACCTAGAGCAACCACTAAAAAAGCCTATACAAAGAGATACATTTAAAAAACAGATACATCAAAATGGAACTCTACAAAATGTTCAAGTATCCCACAAGAAGACAAATGAAAAACAGAAAATAAAACAGCAAACATACACCCTAACATATCATTTACATTAAAACTCTCTTCATATATTCAGATTATAGATGCATTAAAACTCTCTTCAAATATTGAAAGATACCAGATAAGGTAGATGTGCCAGTTTGAATGTATTATGTCCCCCAAAATGCCATTATCGTTGATGCAATCTTGCTCCCACATATTAGTGTTGATTAGACTGTAATTCTTTGAGTGTTTCCATGGAGATGCAATCCACCCAACTGTAGGTGATAACTCTGATTAGATAATTTCCATGGAGGTGTGGCCCTGCCCATTCGGCATGGGACTTGATTAGTTTACTAGAGCCCTATACAAGCTCAGCCAGAAGGAACAAGCTTGCTACAGCCACGAAGGACACTAAGAATGCACAGGAGCTGAGAGAGGAGCTACAGCTTACAGAGACATTTTAGAGATGGCCTTTGAAAGCAGACTTTTGCTCTAGAGAAGATGAGAGAGGACAAATGCCCCAAGAGCAACTAAGAGTGACATTTTTGAGGAGCTGCAGCCTAGAGAGGAATGTCCTGAAAGAAAGCCATTTTGAAACCAGAACTCTGGAGCAGATGCCAGCCATGTGCCTTCCCAGCTAACAGAGGTTTTCTGGACGCCACTGGCCATCCTCCGAAGTACCCAATTGTTGACACCTTATCTTGGACACTTTAGGGCCTTAAGACTGTAACTGTGCAATCAAATAAACCCCCTTTAAAAAAGCCAATCCGGAGGCGGGGCAAGATGGCAGACTGGTGAGCTGTATGTTTTAGTTACTCCTCCAGGAAAGTAGGTAGAAAGCCAGGAAATGCGTGGACTGGACACCACAGAGCAATGTGACTTTGGGCATGCTTCATATAACTCTCATTAAAACGTGGAACTGCTGAGATCAGTGAAATCTGTAAGTTTTTGCAGCCAGGGGACCCGCGCCCCTCCCTGCCAGGCTCAGTCCCGGGGGAGGAGGGGCTGTCAGCTCCGGGAAGGAGAAGGGAGAACTGCAGTGGCAGCCCTTATCGGAAACTCATTCTACTGCTTCAAACTCCAACCATAGATAGACTGAAACCAGACACCAGAGAATCTCAGAGCAGCCAGCCCAGCAGAGAGGAGACAGGCATAGAAAAAAAACAACACGAAAAACTCCAAAATAAAAGCGGAGGATTTTTGGAGTTCTGGTGAACATAGAAAGGGGAAGGGCCCTGAGGCGCATATGCAAATCCTGAAGAAAAGCTGATCTCTCTGCCCTGTGGACCTTTCCTTAATGGCTCTGGTTGCTTTGTCTCTTAGCATTTCAATAAGCCATTACATCTCTGAGGAGGGCCCGTTTTTTTTTTTTTTTTTTTGTTTGTTTGTTTGTTTTTTAATCCTTTTTTCTTTTTCTAAAACAATTACTCTAAGAAGCCCAATACAGAAGGCTTCAAAGACTTGCTATTTGGGGAGGTCAAGTCAAGAGCAGAACTAGGAGAGCTCTGAGACAAAACGCAATAATCCAGTGGCTGAGAAAAATTCACTAAACACCACAACTTCCCAAGAAAAGGGGGGTGTCCGCTCACAGCCATCATCCTGGTGGACAGGAAACACTCCTGCCCATCGCCAGCCCCATAGCCGAGAACTGCCCCAGACAACCCAGTGTGACGGAAGTGCTTCAAATAACAGGCACACACCACAAAACTGGGCGTGGACATTACCCTTCCCTACAACCTCAGCTGATTGTCCCAGAGTTGGGAAGGTAGAGCAGTGTGAATTAACAAAGCCCCATTCAGCCATCATTTCAGCAGACTGGGAGCCTCCCTACAAAGCCCAGCAGCCCAGAACTGCCCTGGGGGGACGGCACTCACCTGTGACATAGCACAGTCATCCCTCAACAGAGGACCCAGGGGGCACGGCCTGGAAGAGGGGCCCACTTGCAAGTCTCAGGAGCCATACGCCAATACCAAAGACTTGTGGGTCAGTGGCAGAGACAAACTGTGGCAGGACTGAACTGAAGGATTAGACTATTGCAGCAGCTTTAAAACTCTAGGATCACCAGGGAGATTTGATTGTTAGAGCCACCCCCCTCTCCGTGACTGCCCAGAAACACGCCCCATATACAGGGCAGGCAACACCAACTACACACGCAAGCTTGGTACACCAATTGGACCCCACAAGACTCACTCCCCCACTCACCAAAAAGGCTAAGCGGGAGAACTGGCTTGTGGAGAACAGGTGGCTCGTAGACGCCACCTGCTGCTTAGTTAGAGAAAGTGTACTCCACGAAGCTGGAGATCTGATAAATTAGAGATAAGGACTTCAATTGGTCTACAAATCCTAAAAGAACCCTATCAAGTTCAGCAAATGCCACGAGGCCAAAAACAACAGAAAATTATAAAGCATATGAAAAAACCAGACGATATGGATAACCCAAGCCCAAGCACTCAAATCAAAAGACCAGCAGAGACACAGCACCTAGAGCAACTGCTCAAAGAACTAAAGATGAACAATGAGACCATAGTACGGGAGATAAAGGAAATCAAGAAGACCCTAGAAGAGCATAAAGAAGACATTGCAAGACTAAATAAAAAAATGGATGATCTTATGGAAATTAAAGAAACTGTTGACCAAATTAAAAAGATTCTGGACACTCATAGCACAAGACTAGAGGAAGTTGAACAACGAATCAGTGACCTGGAAGATGACAGAATGGAAAATGAAAGCATAAAAGAAAGAATGGGGAAAAAAATTGAAAAACTCTAAATGGACCTCAGGGATATGATAGATAATATGAAATGTCCGAATATAAGACTCATTGGTGTCCCAGAAGGGGAAGAAAAGGGTAAAGGTCTAGGAAGAGTATTCAAAGAAATTGTTGGGGAAAACTTCCCAAATCTTCTAAACAACATAAATACACAAATCATAAATGCTCAGCGAAGTCCAAATAGAATAAATCCAAATAAACCCACTCCGAGACATATACTGATCACACTGTCAAACACAGAAGAGAAGGAGCAAGTTCTGAAAGCAGCAAGAGAAAAGCAATTCACCACATACAAAGGAAACAGCATAAGACTAAGTAGTGACTACTCAGCAGCCACCATGGAGGCGAGAAGGCAGTGGCACGATATATTTAAAATTCTGAGTGAGAAAAATTTCCAGCCAAGAATACTTTATCCAGCAAAGCTCTCCTTCAAATTTGAGGGAGAGCTTAAATTTTTCACAGACAAACAAATGCTGAGAGAATTTGCTAACAAGAGACCTGCCCTACTGGAGATACTCAAGGGAGCCCTACAGACAGAGAAACAAAGAAAGGACAGAGAGACTTGGAGAAAGGTTCAGTACTAAAGAGATTCGGTATGGGTACAATAAAGGATATTAATAGACAGAGGGGAAAAATATGACAAACATAAACCAAAGGATAAGATGGCTGATTCAAGAAATGCCTTCACGGTTATAACGTTGAATGTAAATGGATTAAACTCCCCAATTAAAAGATATAGATTCGCAGAATGGATCAAAAAAAATGAACCATCAATATGTTGCATACAAGAGACTCATCTTAGACACAGGGACACAAAGAAACTGAAAGTGAAAGGATGGAAAAAAAATATTTCATGCAAGCTACAGCCAAAAGAAAGCAGGTGTAGCAATATTAATCTCAGATAAAATAGACTTCAAATGCAGGGATGTTTTGAGAGACAAAGAAGGCCACTACATACTAATAAAAGGGGCAACTCAGCAAGAAGAAATAACAATCGTAAATGTCTATGCACCCAGTCAAGGTGCCACAAAATACATGAGAGAAACACTGGCAAAACTAAAGGAAGCAATTGATGTTTCCACAATAATTGTGGGAGACTTCAACACATCACTCTCTCCTATAGATAGATCAACCAGACAGAAGACCAATAAGGAAATTGAAAACCTAAACAATCTGATAAATGAATTAGATTTAACAGACATATACAGGACATTACATCCCAAATCACCAGGATACACATACTTTTCTAGTGCTCACGGAACTTTCTCCAGAATAGATCATATGCTGGGACATAAAACAAGCCTCAATAAATTTAAAAAGATTGAAATTATTCAAAGCACATTCTCTGACCACAATGGAATACAATTAGAAGTCTATAACCATCAGAGATTTAGAAAATTCACAAATACCTGGAGGTTAAACAACACACTCCTAAACAATCAGTGGGTTAAAGAAGAAATAGCAAGAGAAATTGCTAAATATATAGAGACGAATGAAAATGAGAACACAACATACCAAAACCTATGGGATGCAGCAAAAGCAGTGCTAAGGGGGAAATTTATAGCACTAAACGCATATATTAAAAAGGAAGAAAGAGCCAAAATCAAAGAACTAATGGATCAACTGAAGAAGCTAGAAAATGAACAGCAAACCAATCCTAAACCAAGTAGAAGAAAAGAAATAACAAGGATTAAAGCAGAAATAAATGACATAGAGAACAAAAAAACAATAGAGAGGATAAATATCACCAAAAGTTGGTTCTTTGAGATCAACAAGATTGACAAGCCCCTAGCTAGACTGACAAAATCAAAAAGAGAGAAGACCCATATAAACAAAATAATGAATGAAAAAGGTGACATAACTGCAGATCCTGAAGAAATTAAAAAAATTATAAGAGGATATTATGAACAACTGTATGGCAACAAACTGGAGAATTTCCTGGAAACATATGAACAACCTAGACTGACCAGAGAAGAAATAGAAGACCTCAACCAACCCATCACAAGCAAAGAGATCCAATCAGTCATCAAAAATCTTCCCACAAATAAATGCCCAGGGCCAGATGGCTTCACAGGGGAATTCTACCAAACTTTTCAGAAAGAACTGACACCAATCTTACTCAAACTCTTTCAAAACATTGAAGAAAATGGAACACTACCTAACTCATTTTATGAAGCTAACATCAATCTAATACCAAAACCAGGCAAAGATGTTACAAAAAAGGAAAACTACCGGCCAATCTCCCTAATGAATATAGATGCAAAAATCCTCAACAAAATACTTGCAAATCGAATCCAAAGACACATTAAAAAATCATACACCATGACCAAGTGGGGTTTACTCCAGGCATGCAAGGATGGTTCAACATAAGAAAAGCAATCAATGTATTACAACACATTAACAAGTCAAAAGGGAAAAATCAATTGATCATCTCAATAGATGCTGAAAAAGCATTTGACAAAATCCAACATCCCTTTTTGATAAAAACACTTCAAAAGGTAGGAATTGAAGGAAACTTCCTCAACATGATAAGGAGCATATATGAAAAACCCACAGCCAGCATAGTACTCAATGGTGAGAGACTGAAAGCCTTCCCTCTAAGATCAGGAACAAGACAAGGATGCCTGCTGTCACCACTGTTATTCAACATTGTGCTGGAAGTGCTAGCCAGGGCAATCCGGCAAGACAAAGAAATAAAAGGCATCCAAATTGGAAAAGAAGAAGTAAAACTGTCATTGTTTGCAGATGATATGATCTTATATCTAGAAAACCCTGAGAAATCGACGATACAGCTACTAGAGCTAATACAAAAATTTAGCAAAGTAGCGGGATACAAGGTTAATGCACATAAGTCAGTAATGTTTTTATATGCTAGAAATGAACAAACTGAAGAGACACTCAAGAAAAACACACCATTTTCAATAGCAACTAAAAAAATCAAGTACCTAGGAATAAATTTAACCAAAGATGTAAAAGACCTATACAAAGAAAACTACATAACTCTACTAAAAGAAATAGAAGGGGACCTTAAAAGATGGAAAAATATTCCATGTTCATGGATAGGAAGACTAAATGTCATTAAGATGTCAATTCTACCCAAACTCATCTACAGATTCAATGCAATCCCAATCAAAATTCCAACAACCTACTTTGCAGACTTGGAAAAGCTAGTTATCAAATTTATTTGGAAAGGGAAGATGCCTCGAATTGCTAAAGACACTCTAAAAAAGAAAAACCAAGTGGGAGGACTTACACTCCCTGACTTTGAAGCTTATTATAAAGCCACAGTTGCCAAAACAGCATGGTACTGGCACAAAGATAGACATATAGATCAATGGAATCGAATTGAGAATTCGGAGACAGACCCTCAGATCTATGGCCGACTGATCTTTGATAAGGCCCCCAAAGTGACTGAACTGAGTCATAATGGTCTTTTCAACAAATGGGGCTGGGAGAGTTGGATATCTATATCCAAAAGAATGAAAGAGGACCCCTACCTCACCCCCTACACAAAAATTAACTCAAAATGGACCAAAGATCTCAATATAAAAGAAAGTACCATAAAACTCCTAGAAGATAATGTAGGAAAACATCTTCAAGACCTTGTATTAGGCGGCCACTTCCTAGACTTTACACCCAAAGCACAAGCAACAAAAGAGAAAATAGATAAATGGGAACTCCTCAAGCTTAGAAGTTTCTGCACCTCAAAGGAATTTCTCAAAAAGGTAAAGAGGCAGCCAACTCAATGGGAAAAAATTTTTGGAAACCATGTATCTGACAAAAGACTGATTGATATCTTGCATATATAAAGAAATCCTACAACTCAATGACAATAGTACAGACAGCCCAATTATAAAATGGGCAAAAGATATAAAAAGAAAGTTCTCTGAAGAGGAAATACAAATGGCCAAGAAACACATGAAAAAATGTTCAGCTTCACTAGCTATTAGAGAGATGCAAATTAAGACCACAATGAGATACCATCTAACACCGGTTAGAATGGCTGCCAATTAAACAAACAGGAAACTACAAATGCTGGAGGGGATGTGGAGAAATTGGAACTCTTATTCACTGTTGGTGGGACTGTATAATGGTTCAGCCACTCTGGAAGTCAGTCTGGCAGTTCCTTAGAAAACTAGAAATAGAGTTACCATTCGATCCAGCGATTGCACTTCTCGGTATATACCCGGAAGATCGGAAAGCAGTGACACGAACAGATATCTGCACGCCAATGTTCATAGCAGCATTATTCACAATTGCCAAAAGATGGAAACAACCCAAATGTCCTTCAGCAGATGAGCGGATAAAGAAAATGTGGTATATACACACGATGGAATACTACGCGGCAGTAAGAAGGAACGATCTCGTGAAACATATGACAACATGGATGAACCTTGAAGACATAATGCTAAGCGAAATAAGCCAGGCACAAAAAGAGAAATATTATATGCTACCACTAATGTGAACTTTGAAAAATGTAAAACAAATGGCTTATAATGTAGAATGTAGGGGAACTAGCAATAGAGAGCAATTAAGGAAGGGGGAACAATAATCCAAGAAGAACAGATAAGCTATTTAACGTTCTGGGGATGCCCAGGAATGACTACGGTCTGTTAATTTCTGATGGATATAGTAGGAGCAAGTTCACAGAAATGTTGCTATATTAGGTAACTTTCTTGGGGTAAAGTAGGAACATGTTGGAAGTTAAGCAGTTATCTTAGGTTAGTTGTCTTTTTCTTACTCCCTTGATATGGTCTCTTTGAAATGTTCTTTTATTGTATGTTTGTTTTCTTTTTAACTTTTTTTTCATACAGTTGATTTAAAAAAGAAGGGAAACTTAAAAAAAAAAAAGAAAAAAGACAAACAAGAAAAAAAAAAAAAAAGATGTAGTGCCCCCTTGAGGAGCCTGTGGAGAATGCAGGGGTATTCGCCTACCCCACCTCCATGGTTGCTAACAAGACCACAGACATAGGGGACTGGTGGTTTGACGGGTTGAGCCCTCTACCATAAGTTTTACCCTTGGGAAGACGGCTGCTGCAAAGGAGAGGCTAGGCCTCCCTGTATTTGTGCCTAAGAGTCTCCTCCTGAATGCCTCTTTGTTGCTCAGATGTGGCCCTCTCTCTCTGGCTAAGCCAACTTGAAAGGTGAAATCACTGCCCTCCCCCCTACGTGGGATCAGACACCCAGGGAAGTGAATCTCCCTGGCAACGTGGAATATGACTCCCGGGGAGGAATGTAGACCCGGCATCGTGGGATGGAGAACATCTTCTTGACCAAAAGGGGGATGTGAAAGGAAATGAAATAAGCTTCAGTGGCAGAGAGATTCCAAAACGAGCCGAGAGATCACTCTGGTGGGCACTCTTACGCACACTTTAGACAACCTTTTTTAGGTTCTAAAGAATTGGGGTAGCTGGTGGTGGATACCTGAAACTATTAAACTACAACCCAGAACCCATGAATCTCGAAGACAGTTGTATAAAAATGTAGCTTATGAGGGGTGACAGTGGGATTGGGAATGCCATAAGGACCAAACTCCACTTTGTCTAGTTTATGGATGGATGTGTAGAAAAGTAGGGGAAGCAAACAAACAGACAAAGGTACCTAGTGTTCTTTTTTACTTCAATTGCTCTTTTTCACTCTAATTATTATTCTTGTTATTTTTGTGTGTGTGCTAATGAAGGTGTCAGGGATTGATTTAGGTGATGAATGTACAACTATGTAATGGTACTGTAAACAATCGAAAGTACAATTTGTTTTGTATGACTGCGTGGTATGTGAATATATCTCAATAAAATGATGATTAAAAAAAAAAAAAAAAAAAAAAAAAAAAGGGAAAGTTAAAAAAAAAAAAGATGCAGTGCCCCCTTGAGGAGCCTGTGGAGAATGCAGGGGTATTCGCCTACCCCACCTCCATGGTTGCTAACATGACCACAGACATAGGGGACTGGTGGTTTGATGGGTTGAGCCCTCTACCACAGGTTTTACCCTTGGGAAGACGGTTGCTGCAAAGGAGAGGCTAGGCCTCCCTATGGTTGTGCCTAAAAGCCTCCTCCCGAATGCCTCTTTGTTGCTCAGATGTGGCCCTGTCTCTCTAGCTAAGCCAACTTGAAAGGTGAAATCACTGCCCTCCCCTCTACGTGGGATCAGACACCCAGGGGAGTGAATCTCCCTGGCAACGTGCAATATGACTCCCGGGGAGGAATGTAGACCCGGCATCGTGGGACGGAGAACATCTTCTTGACCAAAAGGGGGATGTGAAAGGAAATGAAATAAGCTTCAGTGGCAGAGAGAATCCAAAAGGAGCCGAGAGGTTACTCTGGTGGGCACTCTTACGCACACTTTAGACAACCCTTTTTAGGTTCTTAAGAATTGGGGTAGCTGGTGGTGGATACCTGAAACTATCAAACTACAACCCAGAACCCATGAATCTCGAAGACAGTTGTATAAAAATGTAGCTTATGAGGGGTGACAAGGGGATTGGGAAAGCCATAAGGACCACACTCCACTTTGTCTAGTTTATGGATGGATGAGTAGAAAAATAGGGGAAGGAAACAAACAGACAAAGGTACCCAGTGTTCTTTTTTACTTCAATTGCTCTTTTTCACTCTAATTATTATTCTTGTTATTCTTGTGTGTGTGCTAATGAAGGTGTCAGGGATTGATTTGGGTGATGAATGTACAACTATGTAATGGTACTGTGAACAATCGAAAGTACGATTTGTTTTGTATGACTGCGTGGTATATGAATATATCTCAATAAAATGAAGATTAAAAAAAAAAAAAAGACATAATGTTGAGCAAAATAAGCCAGGCACAAAAAGAGAGATATTGTATGTTACCACTAATGTGAATTGTGTGAAAAATGTACAATGTTTTATACTGTAGAATGTAGGGGACCTAGAGATACCAATTAGTGGAGGGGGAATGATAATCTAATAAGAACAGATAAACTATGGAGGGTAATCTCAATGTTATGGGAATGCTCAGGAATGATTATGGTTTGTAAACTCTTGGATATAGTAAGATCATGTTGGAAGCAATAGAGTTATTTTAGGTTTTTTTTTTCTCTTATTCCTTTGTTTTCTTAGGGGTTGTTAATTTTCTTGGCGTATGGTAGGAACATGTTGGAAGCAATGTAGTTATTTTAGATTATTTGTTTTTCTTACTCTTCTGTTTGGACATGGTTTATTAATTTTCTTGGGGTATGGCAGGAACATATTGGAAGCAAAGTAGTTATTTTAGGTTATCTGTTTTCCTTAATCCATTGCTTTGTTTGAAATGTTGTGGGGTTTTTTTGGTTGTTGTTTGCCTGTTTGTTTTTAATTTTTTGATAAACAAAGTTAAAAAATTGAAAAAAAATCAGTAGAAAAATGGGAGTAAAAACTAAATGACAAATAGGGTGGGATGGGGGGATGGTTTGGGTATTCTCTTTTCACTTTTATTTTTTATTCTTATTCTGATTCTTTCTGATGTAAGGAAAATGTTCAGAAATAGATTGTGGTGATGAACGCATAACTATATGATCATACTGTGAACAGTTGATTGTATACCATGGATGACTGTATGGTTTGTGAATATATTTCAATAAAACTGAAATAAAAAAAAAAAAAAAAAAAAAAAAGCCAATCCATTTCTGGTGTTTTGCGAAAAGGCAGCATTAGCAAACTGGAACAGTAGACTTCAGAGCAAAGAAAATTACCAGGGACAGAGGGACATTGTATTAATGGTAAGAGAGTCAAGCAAGCAAGAAGACAAAACAGTCCTAAATATGTACAGACCAAACAACCCAGTTGGAAAATATGTGAAAGAAAGTCTCATAAAACTGAAAGGAGAAAGAGACAAAGCCAGAATTACAGTTGAAGACTTCACCACTCCTCCTGACAAACAGAAAAACAGCAAGGATACATAGACAAATTCAACAAAACTTGATGTTTATAGAACACTCCAGCCAAAGACAGCAGAAGTGCCTTCTCTTCAAGTGCCCGTGAAATATACACCAAGATAGACCACATTCTGGGCTATAAAACAAAGTTCAATAAACATAAAAGAACTGAAATCAGTGTTTTGTCACAATGAATCAAACCACAACAAAGAAAGGTAACACTTGGAAACTAAACTGCACACTTTCAAAAAACCCAGTTAAAGAGGAAGTCTCAAGGGAAATTAAAAAAAAAAAATGAACGAAATAAAAATTAAAACATTTCAAAATTTGTGGGACACACTGAAAGCAGTGCTTGGGCAGAAATTTGTAGCACTAAATGTATACATTAGAAAAAAGAAAATGTCTCCTATCAATAATCTAACCTTCCACCTCAAGAACCTAGAAAAAGAGCAAAATAAACGCAAAGCAAGTAAAAGAAAGGAAATAATAAGACCACCAGCCACATTTAAAACAAACAAACAAAAAAATACAGAAAAATTAATGAAACCAAGTGCCAGTTCATTGAAAAGACCAATAAAATTGCCAAACCTTCACAGCAAAGCTAAAAAAAAAATTTAAAAAAGGACAGAGAGAAGACACAAATTACCAATATCAGGAAAGATACAAGGGATATCACTACAGACCCTGCAGGCAGCAGAAGAATAATAAACACTAGAAACATTTTGTGCAAATATATTTGACATCCTAGATGAAATGGATCAATTTTTCAACATCACAAACAGCCACGACTCACCCAATCTGAAACAATTTGAATACTCTTTTTTAATGCAATTTTACTGAGATATATTCCCATATTGTACAATCATCCAGTGTCCAACCAATTGTTGATAGTATCATCATATAGTTGTACATTCATCACAATTTTTTAACACTTTCATTACTCCAAAAAAATAAGAATAAAAATAATAAAAAAAAACACACCAAAAACATCTCATACTCCTTTTTCCCACCTATTACTCATTTATTTTTTGTCAGTCCTCTAACTATTAAGGAAATTGAATCTGTAATCTATAAACTCCCAAAAGGTAATCTTCAGGACCAAATTTTAATCTACCAAATGATTAAAAAAAATTAACACAAATTCTACACAATATCTTTCAAAAATTAGAAAAGGAAAAAAAAAACTCTTAGAACTGATGCAGGGTACAAGATTAATATGCAAAAGTTTTTCTATACACTAGGAATGAATAACCTAAAAATATTAAGAAAATAATTCTACTATTTACAAAAGCACCAAAAAGAATAAAATGCTTAGGAATAAATTTAATCAAAGAAATGCAAGACTTATACACTAAAAACTAAAAAATATTGTTGAAAGAAATTTTAAAAGACTTAAATAAATAAGACATCTCAAGTTCATTGACTGGAAGTTTTATTATTATTAAGAAGGCAATACTCCCCCAACTGATCTACAGTTTCAATTCAATCCCTATCAAAATTCCAACTATCTTTTCTGCAGAATTGGAAAAGTTTATCTTAAAAATGCAAGGACTCAGAAAAGACAAAATAATCTTCAAAAAAGAATCAAGTTGGAGGGCTCATACTTCGCTTACTACAAAACTACAGTAACCCAGACCCTGTATTACCAGCCTAAGAACAGAAACAGACCAATGGAATAAAACTGAGAGCCCAGAAATATGCTCATATGTCTGTGGGTCAAATTTCAAAAAGGGGGCCAAGGCCATTCAACTGGAAAAGAACACTATTTTCAACAAATGGTGCTGGGACAATTGGATATTCACATACGAGAATTAATTTGGACCTGTACTTCACACCAAATACAAAAATTAACCCAGAAGGGATCAAAGACCTAAAAGAAAGAGCTAAAACTATAATATTCTTAAAAGAAAAGATAGCAACGACTCTTCGTAGTCCTGGACTAACCAATGGTTTCTTAAATATGACATCAAAAGCACAATTGGAAAAAAAAAAAAAAGAGAACTGGAATTCATCAAAAGTAAATACTTGTGCTCAGCAAAGGCCCTGTTAAGAGGATGAAAAGAAAAACTACAGAGAGAAATTATCTGCAAACCACTTACCCAAGGTCTAGTATCCAGAACATAAAGAACTTTCAAACACAAGCATAAACAAAAAAACAATTCAATTAAAAAATGGGCAAAAGACATGAAGAGATATTTTACCAAAGATATACAGATAACAAATAAGCACACGGAAAAACACTAAACATCATTAGCCATTAGGAAAATGCAAATTAAAATCACAATGAGATATCGCTACAAATCTACCAGAATAGCTAAAATAAAAAATAATGGCAAACCCCACTCCCCACCCAAGGTGGGATATGATTCCCAGGGATGAACCTGCCCCTGGTATCCTGGGATTGAGAATGCCTTCTTCGTCAAAAGGGGAAAAAGAAAAAAAAGAAAGCTTCAGTGTCTAAGAGATTTCAAATACAGTTGAGCAGTCATCCTGGAGGTTATTCCTTTAGTTTTCAGTGTATTAGAACAGCTACAAGGAAATACCTGACTCTTGAATTATAATCCAGTAGACTGATTCTATATGACTGTTTAAGTATGCAGCTTTTATCATGTGACAGTGTGACTGTGAAAACCTTGTGACTGACACTCCCTTTATCCAGTGTATGGGCAGATGAGTAATAAAATAAAGAAAAAAAAATATATATATATGGTTTGGGTCTTCTTTTTTACTTTTTTTTTTATTTTGGAGTAATGAAAAATGTTTTAAAATTTGTGGCGATGAGTGGACAACACTATGATGATACAGTTAGCCACTGACTGTATACCTTGAGCAGATTACATGGCGAGTGAACATATCTCGATAAAATTGCATTAAAAAACAACAAAGTGACGTCATAAACATAGTGACATAGACATCCCCTGAAAAAATGTCTGCAGAGATACAATGAAAAAAAGAACAAATCTCACTTACTGAGAACTCGGCAGGAAGGCAGAGACTGGAGAAGGGCTCCACAAATGCTGAATGGAAGAATGAAAAAATATCGGGCAGGAAACTTTGGTTCTGGACCAGCCAGTCCTCTTCCCTCCCCCACACTCAATCCCACGCAGCTCAGGAAGTGTTCAGAGACAGTGGCCCAGATCCCTTCCCCATCCCACCAGAGACACAGACTATAAAGACACCCACAGAATTGGGTTAGAATCCCACAGGGACCCAATCCCACAGATAATTAGGGCAGAACATGAGACGCTTAAGAGTGCTGAATACAAAACGGCCCCAAGGAGGAGCCTCCAAAATGGAGAATTAGGGAGGGACCCACTTCTCTCCCAAAAGCAGGAAGCAGGCAGTCAGAAACTGCCTGAATCAACTGTTTGGGGACCTGGGAACTGAGTGAGGTCAGTACAATGGCCAGGGAAGTGTGAGACAGAGAGACTCAGAAACTGTGCTCAGGGACCCTGAACAAATCCGTCTGTGGCTCCTGGTGCTCATCCCCAACACATGAGGGAAGCAATAGAAGGTGGTCCAATCCTTGCCTGGGAGACAGCTGTGGACTGGGATGGCTGCAGAAGTCCTCCGTGTGAAGCACAGAGGGGTGTGGACACAGCTCAACACAGAGCCAGATATTGGCAAGGAAAGGGAGAACAGAGCATCCCTGCAGTTTTAGCCCCTCCTGGTCAGACTCCACCGGGCACCACTGTTTAAAGCACTTTAGAAAAGACTTTGGCAAAAAGCCATAATACCCTGCCTTCAAAGGACTGAGGGGAATAAGTAGCTAAAGAATGCCATCACTGGCCGGGCTAGCAAGTGCAGGGCTAAAAAGGGGCTTTGGGGAGTCTTTCTTGGCCCTCTTCCAGGGCCCACCAGATCTGGTCTACACCCCCTGAATGGGCCAAGCACTGTTTTGCCTGAGAAATACTGACAATCCCATGTCATAAAGAGCCTTAATACAAATCCAATCAACAAGATCCTAGACAAGAGAAACTGATCTTCAGAATAAACCCATGAAATTAATCAGATGGCCAGATAACAGCAAAAAAATCACAAGGCATACTAACATACAGGAAGACATGGCTAAGTCAAAGGAAAAAATTAAAAAGTCAGAGAAGACACAGAATTTGGAACAACTAAACAAAGATGCTCAAACAAATCTCATAAACAAATTCAACTAAATGGAAAAGAGATAAAAGATACTAAGAAGACAATGCGTGAGCATAAAGAAGGATTTGAAAGAATACAGAATACCAAATCTTATGGAAATGAAAGACAATATAGATGAACTTGAAAATATACGAGACAACCGCAGATTTGAAGAGGGAGAAGAAAGTATCAGCGAACTAGAAGACAGAGCATCCAAATTTGAACAGACGAAAGGATGGAGGGGGGAAAAAGGAAAAATTTGAGCAGGGTCTCATGGAAATGGCTAACAACATGAAAAACACAAACATACACATCATGGGTGCTCAAGAGGAGAACAGAAAGGAAAAGAGCCATGAAGAATATTTGAGGAAATAATAGCTGAAAATTTCCCAACCCCTATAAAAGTAATAAATATGAAAATCCAAGAAGCCCAACACACTCCAAACAGAATAAATCCAAACATGATCACTCCGAGACACACATTAATCAGACTGTGAAATGACAGAGAGAATTCCGAAAGCATGAAGAAAAAGCGATTCACGGAGATGGAAGAAGATGGCGGCATTCAGAGTAGAGGAAGCTGGGTTAGTCCCCTGGAAACAACTAATAAACAACCAGGAACAACTAGGAAATAATCTGGAATAACTGTAGGGGGACAAACGTGACTGTCCACTCATCATACACCAACCTGAATTGGGGGAATGCCTGAGATCACAGCATAAAATGTGTAAGTAAAAACTGCAGATCCGAGCCAGGAGCCCCCATTCCCCATGGCCCCAACTGCAAAGCCTCACAGTGCTAGAGAGCAGCTCTCTCCAAGCAAGCTAATATAGCTCACTGGAACTCCAACTGGGGTTTTAACTAACAAATGTGGACTGCTCAATACAAGCTACGAATCCCCAAAAAGCAGACAGAGGCTTTTGGTGACGATTGACCTTGCAGAGCCAGAGGGTGGCTGCAGACTGGCCCTGAACGGGGCTTTCTGTCCCTTTTTCGGCTCAGTGGAGAAAGCCTCAGCCACTG
This sequence comes from Choloepus didactylus, assembly GCF_015220235.1. Lineage (NCBI taxonomy): Eukaryota > Metazoa > Chordata > Mammalia > Pilosa > Megalonychidae > Choloepus > Choloepus didactylus. The sequence continues at coordinate 60,002,226 of NC_051322.1, read as the reverse complement.
TCCATTCCCAGTGCTCCGACCCAGACAAGTGTTAAGATAGCACAGGCAGAGAAACTATTCAAATGTAAATGACCTCTCCCTAGGGGGTGTATTTTCCCTAAGAGGAAGAAGGAGGTGCCAAGCTCTGCTACCGGCTGTCCATTCAGAACCAGTCCCCAGAGCCTGGGGGAAAACAGTCACTAGCCACACCTCCTTAAACCAGTCTGTAGCTACAGGCTGACAGGCACCACCTGCTGGACAGAAAAGCACAGTGACTTGAGGCCTCACAGGGTACATCAATCTTCTAAGACAAACCCTCAGGGAAATGTAATACCATTGCCACCTGCTGAGACCTGAGCCTGTTCTGGTCTAGGAAAACCTGACTGGGGTAAGCAAGGAAACCAGATGCCTAGACAACAGAAAACTACAACCTACACTAAGAAAAACAAAGTCATGGCCCAGTCAAAGGAGCAAACTTACACTTCAACTGAGATACAGGAATTTAAACTAATACTAAATCAACCCAAAAAGTTTAGGGAAGATATGGCAAAAGAGATAAAGGCTATAAAGAAAACACTGGGCATACATAAGACAGAAATCAAAAGTTCAAAAAAACAACTGGCAGAATCTATGGAAATGAAAGGCACAACACAAGAGATGAAAGACACAATGGAGACATACAATAGCAGATCTCAAGAGGCAGAAGAAAACACTCAGGAACTGGAGAACAATGCACCTGAAAGCCTACATGCAAAAGAACAGACAGAGAAAAGAATGGAAAAATATGAGCAATGTCTCCAGGAACTTAAGGACAAAATGAAATGCAGGAATGCACATGTCATTGATGTCCCAGAAGGAGAAGGGAAAAGGGGCAGAAGCAATAATAGAGGAAATAATCAACGAAAATTTCCCATCTCTTATGAAAGACATATAACCACAGATCCAAGAAGTGCAGCGTATCCCAAACACAAAAGATCCAAATAGGTCTACACCAAGACACTTAATAATCAGATTATCAAACATCAAAGATAAAGAGAGAATGCTGAAAGCAGCAAGAGAAAAGCAATCCATCACAAACAAAGGAAGCTTGATAAGACTATGCGTGGATTTCTCAATAGAAACCATGGAGGCAAGAAGGAAGTGGGTGATATATTTAAGATACTGAAAGAGAAAAACCACCAACCAAGAATCCTATATCTGGCAAAACTGTCCTTCAACTATGAGGGAGAGCTTAAAATATTCTCTGACAAACAGACAATGACAGAATTTGTGAACAAGATACCTGCTCTACAGGAAACACTAAAGGAAGCACTGCAGACAGGAAAAGACAGAAGTGAGAGGTTTGGGAAACAATTTTGGGAGATAGTAGCAAGCAATGTAAGTACACTGAACAAAAATGATCATGAGTATGGTTGAAAGAGGAAGGTTGGGACCATGCAGGACACCAGAACAAAAGACAAGGGATAAAGACTGGGATTGCGTAACTCCGGGAAACCTAGGGTGCTCAACGATTGTAATAAAAGGTACAAATATGTTTTTACATGAGGTAGAATAAATGAATGTCAACATTGCAAGGTGTTAAAAATAGGGTGGGACTGGGGGGAAAATACAATTAATGCAAACTAGAGACTATAATTAACAGAAACACTGTATTATGCTTCCTTTAATATAACAAAGGCAATATACCAAAGCTAAATGCATATGGGGGGTAGGGACCACAGGGGAAGGGTATGGGATTCCTGGCATTGGTGATGTTGTCTGACTCTTTACTCTACTTTAGTTTAATGCTGTCTTTCCTTTTGTTGCTCTCTAGCTGTCATGTTTTTCCTTCCTCTCTTTCTTTTTTCTTTTGTCTCTCTACCTTCTTTGACTCTTCCTCCTCCTTTGTGGAAGTAATGGAAATGTCCTTACATAGACAGTGGCAATGGTGCTTAATACATAAATACGTGACAATACAGGGAACCAACGACTGTTTACTTAGGATGGAATGTATGGTGTGTGAACAAAACCATCTTTAAAAAAAAAAAAAAGTTGATGAAGAAACCTTGAGGACACTATATTGAGTGAAATAAGACAGACACAAAAGGACAAATATTGCAGGGTCTCACTGATAGGAACTAATTACAATGTGTAAACTCACAGACATGAAATATAACTTACCAGGATAGAGAACGAGGCCAAAGAATGGGGAGCAGTTGCTATTATGAGCAGAATGTTGAACTAGGGTGAACTTAAACATTTGGAAATGGACAGAGGTGATGGTAGCACATTGTGAGAATAACTAACAGTGCTGAATGGTGTGTGAATGTGGTGGAAAGGGTAAGCTCAGAGTCATGTATGTCACCTGAAGGAAAGCTGGAACGTAAAAGATGGGAATGTATAAAACAGTGAATCTTGTGGTGGATAATGTCCGTGATTAACTGTACAAATATTAGAAATCTCTCCCATGAACTAGAACAAATGTAGGACACTATAACTAGAAATTAATAATAGAGGGACATATAGGAAAAAATATACCTATTGCAAACTATATACTACCGTTAGTATTTTAACATTCTTTCATCAACAGTAACAAATGTACTATACCAAAACTATGAATCAATAATGGAGGAGGCAAGAACCTAAGATGGCGGCTAGGTGAGACCGGGCAAAAAAACACCTCCATGAAAAATACTAGACAAAAACCAGAAAGTGACCCGAAACACTGCTTCCAGCATAGCACAAGCCAGACAAGGTCTGCTAAATCCACAGGAAACACACATTTGGTGAAACCAGGAGTCTGTGTTCTGAAACGAGTAAGTCGGCTGAAAGTCCAGCGGCAGCACTGCAGTGTGGGGAAATGGTGGGCTGGCGTTTGGAGGCGGACCAGTTCTTTTAACAACAACAACAAAAACAACAACAACAACAACAACAAAACCCCGGGAGTGGCTGCAGATACAAGAGAGAGAGCCATGCGTTGAAGCATGGCAGGAGCTAATCACCCGCTGCTGATTGTCTCAAGACCAGGGGAGCAGAGGGGAGCCAAAAGGAGAAAAAAACCGCATTCCTTGCAGCCATCCCTCCAGTGGGCAAGGGACGCTTCTGCCCAGGCCAGATCCACAGCCCAGAGCCGCGCCAAGAAACACAGTGCGACAGGGAGTCTTTCCTGCAGCACTGCACACACGCCACAACATCGGCCGTGTACAGTGGCATTTAGTGCACCCACAGCTGATTGTCCTGGAGCTGGGAGGGCGGAGCTGTGAGAAAAGGGGGAAGCTAACCCGACCCATTCAACCATCTTTGAAGCAGACTGGGAACGCCCCTGCACGGCCTGGCGACCCAGGGCTTCCCTGGAGGCCGGCGCACACTTCTGATGTGGCACAGCCCTCTCTCCCTCAGCAGAAGTCCTGGAAGAGCACAGCTGGGAAGGGGGACCAGCTCAGAAACCCCAGGAACCCTATGTGAATACCAAGGACTTGTGGGTCAGGGCGGAGACAATCTGTGGAAAGACTGAAATGAAGGCTTAGGCTCCTGGAACAGCCTTAAATCTCTGGGGACACCTGAGAGGTTTGATTATTAAAGCTGCCCTGTCTCCCTAACCACCCAACCACATGCCCCATACTCAGGGCAGACAGTACCAACAACACACTCAAATTTAGTGCACCAGTTGGACCCCACAAGAATCAGACCCCCACACACCACAAAGACAAAGCTGGGGAGAGCTGACTTGAAGGGAATAGGTGAGTCACGGATGCCATCTGCTGGTTAGTTAGAGAAAGTGTATGCCACCAAGCTGAAGTTCTGATAAATTAGGGATCAAGTAAAGCAAATGCCAAGAGGCCAAAAACAACAGAAAATCTTAAAGCATATGATAAAACCAGAAGATATGGAGAACCCAAACCCAAACACCCAAATCAAAAGATCAGAAGACACACAGTATCTGGCACAATTAATTAAAGAACTACAGACAGGCAACGAGAGTATGGCACAGGATATAAAGGACATGAAGAAGACCCTAGAAGAGCACAAAGAAGAAACTGCAAGAGTAAATAAAAAAAAACAGAAGATCTTATGGAAATAAAAGAAACTGTAAGCCAAATTAAAAAGACTCTGGATACTCATAATACAAGATTAGAGGAAGTTGAACAACTCAGCCTCCTCGAGGACCACAGAACAGAAAATGAAAGAACAAAAGAAAGAATGGGGAAAAAAACTGAAAAAATCAAAATGGATCTCAGGGATATGACAGATAAAACAAAACATCCAAATTTAAGACTCACTGGTGTCCCAGAAGGGGAAGAGAAGGGTAAAGGTCTAGAAAGAGTATTCAAAGAAATTGTTGGGGAAAACTTCCCAAACCTTCTACACAATATAAATACACAAAGCATAAATGCCCAGCAAACTCCAAATAGAATAAATCCAAATAAACCCACTCCGAGACATTCTGATCAGACTCTCAAATACTAAAGAGAAGGAGCAATTTCTGAAAGCAGCAAGAGAAAAGTGATTCACCACATACAAAGGGGAACAACATAAGACTAAGTTGTGCCTACTCAGCAGCCACCATGGAGGCAAGAAGGCATTGGCATGACATATTTAAAATTCTGAGAGAGAGAAATTTCCAACCAAGAATACTTTATCCAGCAAAACTCACCTTCAAATTTGAGGGAGAGCTTAAATTTTTCATAGACAAACAAATGCTGACAGATTTTGCTAATAAAAGACCTGCCCTACTTCAGATACTAAAGGGAGCCCTACCGACAGAGAAACAAAGAAAGGAGAGAGAGAGATAAGAGAAATTTAACAGACATATATAGAACATTACATCCCAAGTCATTGGGATACACATTCTTCTCTTGTGATCATGGATCTTTCTCCAGACTGGACCATATGCTGGGACATAAAAACAAGCCTCAATAAATTAAAAACAAAAACAAACAAACAAAAAAACGAATTTATTCAAAGCACATTCTCTGACCACAATGGAATACAAATAGAAGTCAATAACCATCAGAGACTTGGAGAAATCACAAACACCTGGAGGGAAAAAATGGGGGGGGAGATGAAAACATTCCCGGATAATCAAAAGCTGAGGGACTTCACAACCAGTAGACGAGTCCTATAAGAAAAGCTAAAGGGAGTCGAGCAGGTTGAAAGGAAGGGACACTAAAGAATTGACTGAAACTACATGAAGAAATAAAGATTTCCAGTAAAGATCACATCGTAAATATAAATACCAATACTACTGTATTTTTGATTTGTAACTGCACTATTTACTTCCTACAGGATCTAAAATACATAAACTGTAATGATTAATCAGTGGTTTTGGACTCAATGTAAAACATGTAATTTTTGACAAGAACTACATAAAGGTGGGGGAATGAGGGAGTAAAGGAACATAGTTTATGTGTCATATTGAAGTTAAGCTGGTATCAAAGAAAAACAAGATTGTTATAGACTTAAGATGTTAAATTTAAGCCCCACGGTAAACACAAAGAAAGTATCAGAGAATATGACCATAGAGATGAAAAGTAGAGTAGGGGTTCCGAGAAGTGGGGGAAGGGGCAATGGGGAGTTAAGAAATGAGTGTAGGGTTTCTGTCTGGGATGAAGGGAAACTCCTAGAAAGGGATGGTGGGAACGTGATAGCACTGCAACATTCTAAATGTGATTAACCCCACTAATGGAATGTTAGGGAGGGGGTGGAATGGGAAGATTTAGGCTGTGTACATGTTTTCACAATGAAAAAAAAAAAGACAGCCTAAATAGATGACAATCAAATGCCAAGGATGATCCTGGATTGGATCTGAGGATGGAGGAGAGGAGGCTGAAAGGGACACAGATGGGACAAAAAGAAAAAAAAAAAAAAAAAAAGAAATATAGAATGTAAACTTTGTACCAATGTTGAATCTCTTGAACTTCTTAGCTGCGCTTAATGGGATTGCATAAAATAATGTTCTTGTCCATGGGAAAGGTATATGTGAATTATAGTGTTTGTTCAAAGATGTGTGCAGCTTGCTCTCACATGTTGAGAGGACAGAGCAATAGATGATGGATGATAGGGAGGGAGGGAGAGAAAGAAAGAAATGTGGCATGACAGGATGTTAAAGGTGGTGGATTGGGGTATCGGGAGGGGGGTCAGGGTACGCTGGGGTTCTATGTATGGGGTTTGAAGTGTTTTTGCAACTGTTCCTGTAAGTTTGAATTTATTTCAAAATAAAATTTCTTAAAAAAAAAAATAATGGAGGAGGGGTGGTTAGGGGTATAGGAGCATTGGAGTTTCCTTTTTTGGTATTTATTTCTTTTCTGGAGAGTTGTGATGATGGATGCACAGCTGTGTGATGGTCCCATGGGCAAGTGATTGTACACTTCGGATCTTTGGAAAGTTGCATGGTATGTGAACAATCTCAAAAAAATTAAAAAATTAAAAAAATTAAAAAAACAAAACCATGAAATATTTCATACCTACTAAAATGGTCACTATTAAGAAAAAAAAAAACACAGAAAGCTGCAAGTGATGAAGAGGATGTGGAAGAATAGAACATTTATTTACTGCTGGTGGGACTGTAAAATAGTACAGTCACTGTGGAAGACAGTTTGGCAGTTCCCTAAAAAGCTACATATGAAGATGCCTTATGACCCAGCAATCCCGCTACTCAGTATATACCAAGAACTCAAAGCAGGGATGTGAAGAGACATTTTCACACCGATGTTCATAGTGACATTATTCACAAATGCCAAAAGATGGAACCAACCAAATGTCCATCAACTGATGAATGGATAAACAAAATGTGGTAGGTACATATGATGAATATTATTCAACAGTAAGAAGGAATTAAATACCAAAGCTTACAACAACATGGATGAACCTTGAGGACATTATGTTGAATAAAATAAGTCAGACACAAAAGGACAAATATTGCATCATCTCACTAATATGAACTAATTATAACATGTAAACTCACAGAACGTAAAATATAAAATATCAGTTACCAGAATGAGGCTAGAGAATGAATGGACACTGGTTGCTTAAACTGAGCAGTATTTTTAACTAGGCTGAATTCAAATGTCTGGAAATGCAGAGAACTGATGGTGCCACATTATTTTTAGTACAATTAACAATGCTAGATTGTGTGTGAACATGGTTGAAAAGGGAAATTTATCACTAGAAGGAAAGCTAGAGTTAAAACATGGGACAGTGTAACAGTGAATCTTGTGATAGACAATGGCTGTAATTAACTGTACAAATATTAAAAAGTTCATTCATGAACTAGCACAAATGCACAACACTATTACAAGGAGTTAATAGAGGAGGATACAGGGAAAAAAAAGTACCTATTGCGAACTATGGACTACAGTAAATAGTAATATCTTAACATTCTTGCATCAACAGTAACAAAAGTTATACACCAATACTAGGGGTCAGTAATAGGGAGGGATAAGGGGTATGGGATGTTGGGGTTTTCTTTTTCATTTTTATTTATTTTTTTGGAGTAATGAAAATGTTCTAAAATTGAACATGGTGATAAATGCAGAACAATGTGATGATACTGTAAACCAAAATATTGTATATTTTGGATGGAGGGAGAAGTAGACACCTCTACAATAACAGTTGGAGACTTCAATACACCACTCTCATCAACGGGATAGAACAGTCAGACACAGGATAAATAAACAGAGATCTTGAGTAATATGATAAACGAACCAGATTTAACAGACATTTACAGAACTTTGCACCCCACAACAACAGTATATACATTTTTCTCAAGTGCTCATGAATGATTCTCCAGGATATAATACATGTTGGGTCATAAAGCAGGTCTCAAATTTTAGAAGATTGAAATTATACAAAACACTTTTTCGGATCATAATGGAATGAAGTTGGAAAGCAGTAACCGTGGAGAGCTGGAAAATTCACAACTATATTGAGGCTAAACAACAGACTCTCAAACAACCAGTGGGTCAAGGAAGAAATCATAAGAGAAATCAGTAAATATGTGGAAGCAAATGAAAATGAGAACTCAACATATCAAAACTTATGGGATGCAGCAAAGGCAGTGCCGAGAGTGAAATATATTGCCCTAAATACCTACACGAAAAAAGGAGCAAAAATTAGAGAACAGCAAACGAACCCCAAAGCAAACAGAAAGAAAGAAATAACAAAGATTAGAGCAGAAATAAATGAAATTGAGAACATGAAAACAATAGAGAGAATCACCCAACCAGAAGTAGGTTTTCTGAGAAAATCAATAAAATCGGTGGGCCCTTGGCTAAGGTGACACAGTAAAAAACAGAGAGGATGCAAATAAGTAAAATCAGAAATGGGAAAGGAGATATAACTACCGACTCTGCAGAAATAAAGGAGATAATGCCCACTGTCACCACTGTTATTCAACATTGCGCTGGAAGTTCTAATTAGAGCAATTAGGCAAGAGAAAGAAATAAAAGGCATCCAAACTGGACAAGATGACAGAAAACTTTCATAGTTTGCAGATGACATGATCTAACATGTAGGTTACTTTTATGCAAGCTTCAGCCAGATACTGCAAATTGCCACAGTATGCCAAACCCCAACCAACAGTATTCCTGAAAACCCTACCTAAAGAATACCCTGGGCTCTATCTAAGATTCCATAAAAGTTTTACTTAATACATTTATTTTTTTCATTAACTTAAGGATTCCAGACTGTCCCTATGCCAGATGAGCCCTGAAACCCAGAGGTACCAGTCTCTCTTAGAACATAAACCAGTTTCATTCCTCTACTCCATAAGGTCGACACCCCTTTTCCAGCACAAAAAAATTAAAATGGCCATTGCCTAGATATCCCTGACGACTGCCAGAATGAGAAGAGGTATAACTGAGAAACTAGGATTTAACAAATGATTTTTACTACTGACTCATTATACAGATAATTCTTTTTAGTTTCTAGTGTATTAGAATAGCCAGAAGGAAATACCTGAAATTGTTGAACTGTAACCCAGTAAGTAGCCTTGATCTTTGATGATGACTGCATAACTATATAGCTTTTATCTTGTGATCATGTGATTATAAAAACCTTCTGACTGACACTCCCTTTATCCAGTGTATGGGTAGATGAGTAATAAAATCCCCCTATGTAAACTGTGGACAACTTAATAGTATTACTTTAATAATGTCTCATCAGTTATAACAAATGTAACTACTATTAAAAAATAGAATTATAAAAAAAGTGTTAACATCAACTGTAACAAATTTTCCACACAAATGCAAGTCTGGTGGTGGGTATTCTATGGGAATCCTACACTTTATGCATGATTATTTTGTAAATCCACAACTTCTTTAGTAAAAAAAATTTTTAATTTAAAAAAAAAAAAAAGAGAGGGCAAAAATGACAACCTGTAGAACGAGAGAAAATATTTGGAAACTACATATCTGATTAAGCGTTCAATAGCGAGAATATAGAAAAAAATTCTACAGCTCAATAAAAAGACAAAAACCCAATTTAAAAATAGGCAAAAAGATCTGAAGAGCCATCTCTCCAGAAAGGTATACAAATGGCAAAATGCAAATAATGCTCAACATAACAGCCATTAGTGAAATGCAAATCAATACCACAATATCATACTATCTCCCATGCACTAGAATGGCTACTATTTTAAAAAACGTAAAAGTATCAGAAAGTATGTGGAGTAATCAGAACACTCGTCTAAGGCTGGTAGCAATGTGAAACGGTTCAGCTGCTGTGGAACACAGACTGGCAGTTCCTCAGAAAATTAAGTAGAATTACCATATGTTCTGGTAATCCCACTTCTAGGAATATACCCCAAAGAAGTAAAAGTAGAGACTTGAAAATATATTTGCACACCTATATTCTTAGCAACATTATTTACAATAGCCAAAAGACAGAAGCAACCCAAGTGTCCATCAACAGATGAATGGATAAACAAAAGTGCTATCTACATACAGTGGAATATTAGTCATAAAAAGGAAGGAAGTATTGATACATGTGCCAACCGGGATGAACCTGGAAGTTCACATTGAGTGAAATAAGCCAGACACAGAAGGACAAATATTGTATGATCTCACTGATATGAAATAAAAAGAATATATAAATTCAGAGAATCAAAAACTAGAGTACAGTTTATCAGGAGCCAGGCTGGGGGGCAGAGAATGGGGAGTTAATGCTTAATTGGTACAGAGTTTCTGTTTGAAGTGATGGGAATATTTTGGTAATAGATAGAGGTTACCACAATGTGACAGTCACAACACTGTGAATGTAATTAATACCACTGAAATATGTTTGAATGTGTTTAAAAGGGGAAGTTTTAGGTGGTATATATGTTACTAGAATAAAATTTTTAAAAGACATAGGAATAGCACAACATCAACAGTGAACCGTAGTTACAGTTGATAGCATGAATACAATAATACTGTTTCATCAATTATAACAAAGGTAACATGCTAAGGCAAAGTGTTAATAATAGGGAAAACTACATGTTGGGGGAGGTAAATGGGAACTCTTATTTTCTGACCGATCTTTCTGTAAACCTACTACTTCTCTTAAAGAAGAAAACAAAATCAAAAGGGACTTTAAAAAAAAAAAAACAACCCATACACGAATGACACACATGGTCTTAGCAGCTTTTTTCACAATAGACAAAAACTGAAAACAATCCAGATGTCCTTCACTGGGTGAATAAACAAATGTTGGCACGTCCATACCCTGGAATACTACACAGCAATAAAAAGAAACGAACTAGCTGATACACACAACAACCTGGATGAATCTCCAGAGAATTATGCTGACTGAAAAAAAAAACAATTCCAAAAGGTTATACACTGCATGATTCCATTTATATGATATCCTTGAAATATCAAAATTTTGAAATTAAGAACATAATGGTTGTTTCCAGGGATTAAAATGGGGTGAGTGTGGGGCAGAAAGGAAGTGGGGGTGGTGACAAAAGGGTAACATAAGGGGTCCTTGTGATGGAAATGTTCTGTATCTTGACTAAATTATTATCAATATCCTGGATTTGATACTGTAGTAGTTTTACAAGATGTTACCATTGGAGGAAACTGGGTAAAAGGTACTCCAGATCTCCCTGTATTATTTCTGATAACTGCTTGTGAATCTACAATTATCTCAAAAAGTTAAATGTTTAAAATATTGCTTTTAAAACATACACACAAAAATGGCAATCTGCAGAAGAATTTAATATTAAAACTTGATATAGACCATCACACTGGAAATTTTTCTAGTTACCAGGAAATACCTTTTTCATTTTGAAGAAAAAAATTTCAACATATAATTCAGTTGTACCTTACATGAATCTAAAGCAATAGAACAACTTTAGCTGTTACAGGCATACTAGCAGAACCTATTAAAAGATGTGATTTGGTTGTTACAGAGGGCAAAAAGGAACCAATATTCTATGCCTCCAATTCTATCTAAAATTGGGGATAATTCCGTAACTTACAAGGAAAATACTGATGTATGCTGAAAATACTAGGTAAGATTTTATGTAAAGTTCTTTGAGGAGCATAAATATACAGGAATATAAATTACATATTATAGGAGAACAGAAAATATTAGAATGCTTATTACCATAACTAGAGTTCTTGTTTATTACATTAAAATACCCCTAAAACTTAAAGGCCTACACCAGTATCATACAGAATGTTTATATATCCTAACTGAAATAAAGGCGTATCTATTTTTATTAATAGATTAATAATACAAACTAATTGTTGAGGACTGATCAAATATTAAAATATTAGGATTAGAAAGTCGGCAATAAGAACTTACTGTCTTTGGCTGCTGATTCACTTTTTTATCTTCTAGATCCTTGAATTTTGATCGAAAAGAGACCATTTTCTCTTGAAGTTCTGGTGTACATAGTTCATACACATCCAACATAAGAGGAAATTTAACATCCTACGTATAAACCAAAACAATGTTTAAAACAGACTTATAAAGATAGTTAAGAGTTATTTAAAATGTCTATCAAACTTTTTTAAGTAATGCTTTCAAATTCAAATAAAGTTGAAAATAAAATCTTTGAAAATCACTTGGAAATTTCTGCTGTTACAAACCTCTTAGTGTTTACCTTCAAAAGTGAATCTGATTCTAACACTTTTGAAGTAAATTTTCAAAATATTTTTCCATGGAACATGCTGACCTATGAAATTAATCAAAATTTATATGAAGCATTTCAGAAATATTAAACCAGATGCTGTGAAAATGATGGATCCCCAAAGCAAGCAGTGAAGTCAACTTAAAAATGAGGTCACTTATGAATCTTTTTTTTAATTTGAGATACAATTTTACATAGAAACAATAGTGATAAAGTTCAATGACTAAAACTAATATATATTCAAAGTTAACATTAGTAGATACTTCAACTACATTTAACCTTCTCATATAACACTAAGAATAGTGGAAAATGTATATGAATTTCAGCTTAGGATATTAGATATAGCTCTCCAAGGAACAGGGATTTTTCGAAGTATGTAGCAGAGCCACAGTTCAAAAAAAAAAAAAAAAAAAAAAAAAAAAATAATAAGGATATTTCCTAAATCAAGGGATTACACTCCAAGTACTTTTTTTTTTTTTTTTTTTTTTTTTTTATTAAATTCAGTTTTATTGAAATATGTTCACACACCATACAATCATCCATGGTATACAATCCAAGTACTCTTTGGGTACCAGTAATTTAACTCTCTTTCCTTACACCTGTGCAGTATAATGACCGACTTGGCTGGTCTTTGCCTGGGGAAACCACCTCTTAATCTTTGGAATTTCCCAGGACAGTAGTGTTTGTTTTGCTCTACATCATGTGCCCAGGACCTCCTGGTAAGTCATATGCTAAGATGATGACAGGGAGAGGCCAACCACATGCAGTCTTAGGTAGTCATGTACTACCAAATTTGTTTTTGGACACTATTGTAAAGAAATGTGTAAATTAAATTTTCCAATTATTTGCTAAAAAAAAAAAAAAATAAGAAGGACAATAAATAATTCCAATACACATTCTTGGTTAGGAGCCACCTGTCTAATGCTAATAACTACACTAAATATTTTAAAGGCAGCTTAACTACCCACTACCCAGTAAATGAATAAAGAAACCTGTTGTAAGTTAGGAATTGCCTTCAAAGAACTATAGTAATTTATTATACAAGCAAAAATTCATTACTAACCTTAAGAACTTTGGCATTCACAGATTCCTTCTCTTTATAAAAAAATCGAACCATTTGAATAGTCAAGTAAGCAGGTAGCCGGCTGATTTTGGACTAAGAGAAAATGAAAAGAAATCCTATTACAATCAAATACTACACAAGTTTTCAATTCATTGGTGGTAAAAAATTACTTAACTGAAAGCCTTTCAATGAAATGGCATTAGATTTCAAAAGGAGATGCCCGACTTACAGATTTGATATACAAAGCATTTCTTTGCAGTGTTGGAGACTGTTTAGTGATTTCTTCTTGAAGTCGCTAAAAAGAAAAAGAAAAAGAAAAAAGACCAAACATTAGAATTACAGCTCTAATTCTTTTAAAAATCAGCATTAATATGCTCTGCTTTATGAAAACAGATATGCAAGAAACCACAGTTAAAACAACTTACTGTTAATGTTTACAAGTATGTTATAGTTCTGGGATAATTTTTTAAAGTTTGATTTTTAAAAATTCCTTATCACTTTACAAAAGGAATCACCACAGAATAGCTTTATAACAATCAAATTTATTCAGCAGCGAAGAGGTAGAGAAATCTTCAGAGGCAAATTCCTCAAGAAAAATCAGACCAAACGATGATAAAGCATCACAAAATTATAAAGGTAATACATACATCTCAGGAATACATGTTTTTCAAGAAAGTATATCTGGTGCAATGTCATTCATGATCAGATAAGCTCTATCTATTGTCACCAATCCACTATCATCTCAAGCTTCCAAGTATATTTAGTTTTCTAGAATTTTACAAAATTATTAAGAAAATACCATCCTGGAGAGACACTACCAGAACATTGCATTCCACATTCTCCAGTTAACTTATACCTTTTTTTGATACCCTGAAACTTGCACATCATGATTTGTTATAGGACTCTTAGTGGTTAGCAAAGTTATTGTGTGCTTTTTTAAATAAACTTCCCTTAAAAGCCATTATGCAGATATCCACACCATCTAACCACAACTCTTCCCTCAATATCACAAGGTAAAGAATATCACTCTCTCCTCCTTCTCCTATCTACCTTCACCAATCCTTTCCTTCATCAGATTTATCCCAAACTGTAGCTGGGAGCTTCCTGACAACATTATCTTTTTTTAACCAAGTAATCTCTGCCTTAATTCACCGCCTACCATTGTACTCTTCCACAGCAGTGCCTGCTCTACCTACTCCAGCATTTCATTGTATTTCGTTGCCTTTGCTTGACTATTTTTCTTTCTTAAAGCCTTCTTATTGGTTATGGCTGGAGGAGAGCACAAAGGGGACCAACCAAAACTTTTTTTAAATTCTGCCTTCTGGGCCCTCCTTCAAATATCTAGGTGCTACAATGTCTACCTTATAAAATAAACAATTCCAATTTTCAGTGCCTTTGAAAGTCAGTAGAGTCATTGGAACTACAATTTGAAACTCATTAAAAGAAGGTATCAGTTTAAAGGGAAAGATCCTCAAAAGATGTACATATTCCCCCAAACCATTCCAAATTAATACAGCAGCAAGAAGAACTTGTACTTCATCAAGAAGCAGAGTGGAAGTATGCATCTTGTATGAGTATGTGTATTCTCTGGTATGGCATTGGGGAAAAAAGTACTAAGTGAATACTAAGAGAACAAATTCTAGTTCTGGCTTGGCCACAAACCAACTAATTCACATAAATTCTAGGGCCTCAATTGCAGTACAGTAAGTACAATGGTGGAATGACTAGATGCCCTGATTTGCACAGCACAATCTCATTTTACGTCTTGTAATTGCTAATGAATCACCATTCAATCTCAAAAGTGTACTGGTTTGGACAATAAATTACATGGTCACCCTTATCGATTAAGAGCGGGGATTTTGCAGTTAGAGCTTTGCATGAATTCCCATTTAATTCTCAAAACAACCCTCTAATGTACCCCCATTTTTTATGCAAAAAAAACAGACGCTTACACAGATTAGGTAACTTCCCTGAAGGTGTTATCCCAAGTAAATTATAGTGCCTATGAAAACAACTATCTCCAAGGAAAAATTAAATCTCTCTCACTCAGTAAACATCTATTGAGTACTCTAAAATAAAGCAAAGTACTGTACAAAGCTCTAGGTGCTATTTTACAAAGTGAGTTATAGGACTATCCTTATTGAGTAAAAGTGAGATGTGTCAAGTTTGTTAGCATGTGAAATCATGTTAATGTTTTTCTCTATGAAATTAAAAGCTATGTTAAAGTTTGTTTGGTTTCTGGATATAATTGTCCTTACCAATTTAAGTCCTGTAAAAAGATACTTGACTTCTTGATTGATAAAGCAGCTAAGCTGAAGCTGATTTTCCTTTCCTTTTGTGACTTCTTCTTCTTCAGATTCTGTACATTTCATGCTTTGTGAAATAAGGTAAGGAACATGCTAACAGACGTTCAGTTTGTAAGATAATCTTGAAAATAATAAAATTATCCTAATGCTATTAAAATTAACTGTTAGTATTCATTGGTATTTTGGTCTCCCAACAGAGATTCATTTTATTTCCAAATGCTCATTCACCGACCAACAAATCTATAAACAACAATGAGCAATGAATGTGTGTAAAAAAATAAAATGCAAAGGATACACTCTAAACAATTGTAGGTTAGGATTCGGTATGTACTTAACATGGTCTTAATGACCCAAACATATATAAACAGAAAACTTTTCTAAGTATCTATTCTATGAGCTAGCAAATACCCTCCCTTGATTCATGTTTTATGTATTGGTTCAATCTCAGAAATACAATTTAACCGATATTGTTTCATACCATTAAAAATTAGTTCTCTATGAGGTGAATTAATGAGGTAGATTCTGCTAAAAATGTCCCTTAGGAAAATATACTGAATATTCTTAAAGTGTATATTTATCTAAACTCAAGATCACTCAAATGGGTACATTTTTTCCAAATTCCCAATTTCCATTATCGTTTTTAGGCATAAAAACCTCTAAAGAATTTTTCTTTATACCACACCTGCCATCCCAATCAGCCAATTACGCTACTTAAACCAATTCCTTTCAAGTAAGTTATGAATACAGTCTATATTTAAATCTTGGCTCATAAGGATACGAAGTTTCAAACTCAACACCAAAGAACTGATCAATTAAACTCTTCTTTTTAGAAGGTGTCACTGCTAATGCAGATGAGGTATCTGTCTGCAAAATTTAAAATGAAAGATTCCAATTTTATTTTAAATAGGTATTAGTATGTACTTCCTCCCACACAATCCAGTTTAACACATATTTAAGATTATTAAAATGTAGCCACTTTCTGTAAAATCCCGCTGTTCAAAAAACAATACCAAAACATTACGGAAGCTCAGTATCAAAGGATTAAGTTCAACAAATAATGTCCAGATTTCAAGTGTCACATGCAAGCTTTTCAAATTCTGACTACAGATTGAACATCTAAAGTACTCAAAAGTACATGACTACCGATTGAGATAAATTTATTTTAAAGTCTCTGGAGGAAAACAAACAAAAGATCAAAGTAGATGAATCTGTACAATCATGAATATATTTCAATTACTTCTTTAATAGAATCATCCTCTAAGGCTTCCAATTTCTGCTGTAATACTCGCATCATTTGTATCCAACATTCATTTGCATCCTGTAATAAAAAATGACACAGTAAGTAACCATGGCTAGACAGTGTTTGTTCTATAAAATCCTTTTCAAGTAATTATTGTTTTGTTAGGGGAGAGAGCAGTTTTATTACTTAAAATATTAGACTGAATTACATATTATGTAACCTTCAAAAAAGTAAAGAATTTCAGAATAGTTTGTTCTTCAACAGATGCTTTTACTGAGTTCTTACTTGAGCCAAACACTGTTTTAGACACTAGGAATAGATAGCAGTGAACAAAATAAAAAAGTCCAATGGAGTCATATTTAAATAAAAATATACCATGAATTCAAGTCTGGATAATGGCTATGAAGAAAACTACAGCAGCAAATATGGACAGAAAGTGACTAGGAGAAGGGGAGTGTGCTACTTAAATAGGATGGTCAAGGAAGGCCACCCACAGGCCATGCCACCTGAATGAAGAGAAGAAGTAAGCCATGCACTTACCCAAAAACCAAAAGAACATTGCAAGAGAGGGTTTGCTTAGGAATAACAAGGAAGCCAGTGTGGCTGGAGAGAAGTGAGCAAGGGGAGCGTGGTACAAGATGATCTAAGAGGTTAGATGTGCTGGTTTGGGTGTATTACATCCCCCAAAACGCAATGTTCTTTGATGCAACCTTGTGGGGGCAGACATATTAGTGTTGATTAGGCTGGAATCCTTTGACTGTTTCCATGGAGATATGGACCTCATCCATTCAGGGTAGGTCTTAATCACTGGACTCCTATAACAGAACTCACAAATGGAAGGACCTCAGAGCAGCTGAGATTGACATTTTGAAAACGGCCACTGAATGCAGACTTTTGCTAGTCCAGAGTTTGCCTGGGAAAACTAAGAGAACACCCCCAGACACATAGAGAAAAACATCCTCAGAGAAAGCAAGTTTGAAACACAACCTGGGAGCAAGCAGACACCAGCCACATGCCTTCCGAGCTAACAGAGATTTTCTGGACACCAATGGCTTTCTTCAGTGGAGGTAACTTACTGTTGATGCCTTTGTTGGGATATTTTCATGGCCCTAAGACTGTAACTTTGTAACCAAATAACCCCCCTGTGCCAGTTTGAATATATTGTGTCCTCCAAACACCATTATCTTTGATGTAATCTTGTGTGGGTAGACCTGTCAGGGTTGATTAGATTATAATTCTTTGAGTGTTTCTTTGGAATGTGCCCCACTCAGCTGTGGGTGATGACTCTGATTGGATAATTTCCATGGAGGTGTTGCTCTGCCCATTCAGGGTGGGTCTAAGTTGAGTCACTGGAGCCATATAAATGAGCTGACAGACAGAGGGAACTCAGTGCAGCTGAGAGTGACCTTCTGAAGAGGAGCTACAGCCAAGAGGGACACTTTGAAGAAAGCACAGGAGCTGCAGATGAGAGACAGTTTGAAGACGGCCATTGGAAGCAGACTCTTGCTCCGGAGAAGCTAAGAGAGGACAAATATCCCAAGTGCAACTAAGAGTGACATTTTTGAGGAACTGCAGCCTAGAGAGGAACGTCCTGGGAGAAAGCCATTTTGAAACCAGAACTTTAGAGCAGACGCCAGCCATGTGCCTTCCCAGCTAACAGGTCTTCCGGACACCACTGGCCATCCTCCAGTAAAGGTACCCAATTGCTGATGTGTTACCTTGGACACTTTATGGCCTTAAGACTGTAACCGTGTAACCAAATAAACCCCCTTTTATAAAAGCCAATCCATTTCTGGTGTTTTGCATTCTGGCAGCATTATTAGCAAACTAGAACACCCCCTTTATAAAAGCTGATCCATTTCTGTTGTTTTCCATACCAGCAGCATTAGCAAACCAGAACACTAGATTATTTAAGACTAGGATAGAAAACCAGTAAGAGGTTTTGAACAAGAGTGACCTACTCTCATGTACAATTTAAAAAACAACTGCAGGTGTTGTGGAAAAACACTGCAGAGAGGCAAAAGCAGAAGCAGGATGATCAGTTTATGGACTACTGCAACAGTCCAGGCAAGAGATAATGGTAGCAAGAAACGAGAGTGGACTGAGTATTTGTATTTCCAAATATACTGCAGAGTAACTATGGGGAAAGCAGTCACTATAGGAAACCTGTTTTACAATTTACAAAATGAAAACCACAAAATCTTGCCATGATTACCTGCTGAAGATACTGTCCTTGTTCACCCTTCTCCGCAAACTGTGGGAAAGCCATGTGCAAAAACTGCAGTAGAATAATAGGTGGAATACTAGAAGAAGTTTTATCCATGGAGTCAAACAAATCTCTAAGGGCTTAAAAACAAAACAAACACTGTCTTACTAAAATAGTGACATATTTAACATATTATACTGTAAAATATAAATAAAACCCTGCTAACGAACTATTAGATACCTATTCCTTTTGCAGTTGGACTCCTAATTAGAAAAATAAAAATACTCATTTTTAAATCAGAACTCACCAGAAAACCTTTTAAAAACCATATAATGTCATTGCTAGCTACAAACAACTTCCAAGCCCTGCCTTTCTCTCTCTTTCCTTGCCAGTCTTTGTCTTACCAAACAAAGCAGGCTGTATTAATTCAATAGAGAGAACACATAACCTTTGTGTAGGGATCAAATAGGCATACTACTACTACTGTCCTGCCACTATGGACCAGGCCATCAGATCACCATTCCCAAATAACCTCCCTGTGAACCCAGAGTTGGTTCCCATCTACTAAATGCTTAGATACTGAAATCTGGCTCCTTGAACACACTTCCTGACTCTAGTAAACAGTCAGGATCCAAAACTAATTGGTCTTCAAAACCTTTTCCCTGTTTATCTCCCCTTACCAATCTCTTGGTCATGGATGTAGCTCTTCTCTCCGAATCCAGAATTCTTTTTCTCTGCTGACTTCCTAGCTATTACAGAGGCCTAGGCACTTGGAACTGCATGGACAGCAATTTCTAATCTAGCTTATTTTAGCTTGTTTGTTTTGTTAATACCGAAGATGTGAAATGTTACGTATCATTATTATACAGACTGAAGCCCAGTAAATTCTACAGCATCACAGCACAAAGCAGATGCTCAATAAAATCTTTCTGAATAAAAAAACTAACTACAATGTTGAAAAAATATTTTGGAGGACTGAAATTTAGGCATCTTACCAAGCTAATTATTTTTACAATTAAAAAAATGCCTAAATTCTAGTAACATTTTAAAAGTACACACTAGTCTAATAAAACAGATGATTTAAAGCTTAGTATTTACTATCAAAAGAGCATCTCAAAAGTAATTTCATTAGTTTGAAAAAAAGTCAAGAAACAAACTTGAGATTAAAGAAGACTAATGAGGTATGAAAACTAAATGCAATGTCTGATCCTGGATTGGATCCTGAAGCAGAAAGGAAAAAAGAACTTGAAAATGGGCATTATTGGGATAACTGGCAAAATCTGAATGAAGTCTATATTTTAGAGTACTATATCAATGTTAAATTACCAGGTTTTGAAAATTGATAATTGCTCTGTGGTTACACCTGGTTCTTAGGAAATATCTACTGGATGGAATATTCAGAAGTAAAAGACCCGGTATCTGCACGCTACTCTCAAATGGTTCAAAAAACAATAACATGCATTAAAGAGAGAGATGAAAAGCAAATGTGACAAAAAATTAACTGGTGAATTCTTGCAACATTTCTGTAAATTTGAAATTATTTCAAAATAAGAAGTTAAAAAGTAAGGAAGTAAAAAAATACAAAGAATAGTATTTTTCATCCCACCAATATTGTAAGCCAGGTCCCCTGTGACACTGAAGTTGTTGAAATCAAGTTACTTTTAGATACCCACACAATCAAATGAACTAGGTAAAAGCAATCACATTTTCTCATTAAAAGCTTCAGTTGAACACAGAAACTAAATCTACTTTTAGGAAAAAAGGTTAAAGGAAAATCTCCTTAACTCAAAATGTCACAAAGAAACCCGTTATTTATTGTACTAAATATGAAAGGTTGACATGATCCTAAAACCCCGTTACCTGTTATATACTTGGAAAAACTGAAAGCAGGGACCTGAATAGGAATTTACACATTGATGCTTATGGCAGCAGTATTCATGATTTACAACGAAAGGAAGTAGCCTAAAGGTACATCCATGGGTTAGCCAGAGGGCAAACTGTGGTGTATACATATAACAGAATATTGAACCGCTGCAAGAAGGAATGAAGTCGGGAGGCGTGCAACTAGGTGAATGAGCCTTGAGGACATTATGTTGAGTAAAATAAGCCAGACACTAAAGGATAAACATTGTTAAGGCCTCATTAATGTAAACTAACTATACTGAGAAAATGCTGAGAATTGAATTTGAGAGCATAGGTTACTGTGAAGAGCATGTGGGCAGAGATTATGCAATCCATGATGTAGGAGTACAGAATGCTCAATGAGGCTTATTGTAAAGGTTCCTAGATTGTAAGCTCTTACAGCACTCACATCTATTCCTGAGTTTTGACTGTTATTTAAGAGATGTTTATTTGGTACAAAATTTATATTCTCTGTAGCACACTCTATAATATAACCTGTATGTTCGGTTTATTTAAACAACATAATTACATAGAACCTAGAATACGGAATGAGATCTTGTTATTTTCAGGTTAATGTGATATCCTGATGCATCCCAGAGTATTTTGGGCAGAAAATAAAGTAATTACAAAGCCCCCTTGAGGGACTGGGTGGAAATGTGGAACTATTAAACTTCCCCACCTGGGGAATCCCTGATATTCCCACAAGCATTAGGGAATCTCAATTTAATAAGTCAAGCTCACGATCTTGGGGCTTGCCATATGAAACTTATTCCTGCAAAGGAGAAGCTAAGCCGACTTATACTTATGCCTAAGAGTCACCCCCTGAGATTCTCTTTTATTTCTCAGATGTGGCCTTTCTCTCAGCCAACTCTGCAAATAAACTCGCTACCCTCCCCCCTACATGGGACATGACTCCCAGGGATGAGCCTGCCCCTGGCATCATGGGATTGAGAAAATCTTCTTGACTAAAAGGAGGAAAAGAAATGAAAAAAAATAAATAAATAAAGTTACAGTGGCTGAAAGATCTCAGAGTCAAGAGGTCAATCTGGAGGCTATTCTTATGCATTATATATATAGTCCTTTTTAGTTTCTAGTGTATTAGAATGGCTAGAAGAAAATATCTCAATCTGATAAACGATAATCCAATAGACTTGATTCTTGGATGATAATTATGTAACTATGTAGCTTTTATCATGACAATGTTATAGTGAAAAACTGCTGACTGACACTCTCTTTACCCAGTGTATGGGCAGATGAGTAATTAAAAAATTATAAAAAAAAAAAAATATATATATATATATATATAATAGGGGGTATAAAGGGTATGAGATAGTTTGGGTATTCTTTTTATTTTTTTCTTTATTTTGGAGTAATGAAAATATTCTAAAATTGATTGTGGCAATGCAAGCACAACTACATGATGATACTGTGAGTCAGGGACTGTATACTTTGGATGGATTATACGGTGTGTGAATATCTCTCAATAAAATTGCATTTAAAAAAATGAATGGCTGAACATAATGAGGTAACATTTCACACCCACTAGGATGACTATAATCAAACGCCAGAGAACAATGTCGAGGATGTGGAGAAACTGGAATCCTCATACATAGTTGTTGGGACTGTAAAACTGTGCAGCCACTTTGGAAAAGTTTGACATCTCCTCAAAAGATTGCACTTGGAATTACCGTATGACCCAGCACTTCCATCCTATTTATAGACCAGGAGAAATGAAAACATATGCCCACACAAAAACTTTTACACAAATGGTTAGCAGAATAATTCATAACAGCCAAAATGTAGAAATAACACAAATGTCCATCAGCTGATAAATGGATAAATAAAATGTGGTATATATGGAATACTGATCAGCCACAAAAAAATAAAAGTACTGACAGATGTTGTATCATGGATGAGCCTTGAAAACATGCTAACTATAAGAAGCTAGTTACAAAAAAGAACACATAAGGTATGATTCCTTTCATATGAAAAATCCAGAATAGGCAAATCAGAAAGCACATTAGTGGCTGATGAAGGATGGAAGTGATAGGAGGAAAAGGGGTGACTGCTAAATGGTACGGAGTTTCTTTTTCGAGTGCTGAAAAGTTCTAAAAAATGTTCTAAAATCGATTGTGATAATGAATGCATAGCTCTATGAATATACTAAAAAAACAAACTGAGCACTTTAAATATGTGAAGTGTATAGTATATGAATTATATTTATGGTCAATAAAGCTATTGTTACAAAAAAAAAAAAAAAAGGAAGCATGACTGAGAAAACCCTATCAACGTAGCCCAATGATTTAAAACATCAAGCTTCTGAAAAAATGCTCAAAATTGGGATAGAGATATATATGATCTCATGTAGTGAAAAAATAAGTTATCCTTTACCTTTTAAGAATTTCTATTTCTCCTTATACCTCATGCCACTTCTTTACACCAGTAGCCATAACACTCTCCTTTACAATGATCAGGTCAGCTATGATAAAACTTATCTCTGAAGATCCCCAAAGATATTATATAATAGAACCTAAAACCTAACCTATAATTTAATTCAAATGCCATGAAGATTATTTTTCCAAAAGGAGAGACATCACTGATTTATAATTTGGACTATAAGTTCCAAGCCGTTTAATGTAAGTATAAGTACTCCAGCTTCAAAGGGGATGTTTTATAAACCACACAGTATAAAATGAAAAGGCATGAAACAAATTGGTTGGGAGTAAAATATAACATTTATTGACTACTTAATATACCCCTTTCTTGAAAAGTAGTCTATTTAAGATACTGACCTGCAGTAATATACTGTGCTGAAGCCATTTCTCCTGAAGCTCTCAAGGCACCTGCATACCTAGGAAAGTAAAGGCAGAATTAAATAATAGGATTCAATTCATTCAGAAACTCATATGGGAAGAGATGAGTAAAAAGGACTCTTTATGACACCCTGCACTACAAATCTCTCAGAGCTATTGCCATCTTCCTCTTTTCTTCTTTTCTAATCTTGCTCCTTAAACAATACTTCAGGAAAAAAGGAATGTTAAGAAAAATGGGATTTTGATGAAGCCAACTTTAAATTCCTTCCCCTGGTCTAACTCATCTAAAACCAAATTATTTTCTGAACACAGTATGAAATGAAAAAGTAGACATTTAATATCCATTATTACAAAAAAAATGAAAGTAACACTTCAGAAATATCAAGGAAAAATAATTAGACAAAAAACACATCAAAAATCATACACCTACATTCAGCACTAACTTGCTGTATAATGTTAAAGTCTCTAGAATTTTGAGTCAGTTTGCTTATCTATAAAATGAGGGATTTCTAATAAATGTTTTCTAAATTCACTTTCATCTCTGTGGTTCTTAATTAATTTACAATAGTTCAAAGGTTTCGCCATCCAAAGAAAATATTCAAAACACAGTCATTACTCATAGACATTACTCATTCTATGTCTTGTGACAATCAGAAATTATCATTCAGATAATATCAAACATTGGGAAGAGATTGCATATTCACATATGATTAAAACTATGCTTATGTACTACAAATCCACTAAAAGAACAAGAATGATATCACCTAATATTGGTAAGAATATGGAGCAACCAGAACTATTGTTAAAGCCAATAACATGGATGAATCTCAAAAACTTCATGTTGAATGAAATAAACCAAATCCCCCCCAAAAAATAATAAAATAAAATACATCTTGTATGACTACAGTTAAATTCTAAAACAGGCAAAACAAATATAAGATCAGTCATTGCTAAGGGGGTAGGGATGTATGGCAGGGGATCAGGGGAAATCGGGTGAGGAATGATTGGGAAAGAGCGTAATGAAACTTTGATGATGGGAATCTTCCATGCTCTGACACGGTAGTGGGTTACAGAAAATTTGCATTTGTTAAAACTGATCAAACAGAACACTTAAGATGATTATTTTACTATATGTAAATTATACCTCAATTTAAACAAAAAACAAAATCCCTATGCTTTTTTAAGCAGAATGAAAAAGGTTATGGAAAATATTGCTAAATTATATTCATAGGGGTTTAACAGACAGAAACTCCGAAAGTTTTTAAAGATAAATGTACTCTAAGAGAGTATCTTTCCTAGTTTTTGTCAAGGTGATAAAAATTAAGTAATGATATAGGAAGTGTGAATATAACTGAATAGAGTTGACAATGAAAAGAGGAAATCTTGACTTTTCTAGCACCTGTGAAATATTTACAATAATCAATCACATACCAGATCAAAGAGACAAATTCAAATTTCCAAAAACCAAAAGTTATACAGGCCACAACCTTCACCCACAATGCAATAAATTGATAGCATACTTTTTTATGTATGTTTCTAAATATATGTACCAAATAATTTGGATTAGAATCTTAGGGCAGAATGTAGGGCAAATGGAAAGTTCATACACCGTTCTTAGAAATATAAGTTGGTGAAACCATTTTGGATAACTATTTGGCAGAGAATCTACTGACACTGAATATGCGCATACTTTATAACCCAGCAGTTCTACTGCTAAGTAAATACCCAATTGAAACACATGCACTTATGCCCCAAAAACCATGTACTACAATGTTCAGAGTAGATTTTTTCACAATAGTCAAAAGCTGAAAATAACCCAAATACTCAAAAGAAGAACAGATAACTAATTGGTAATATAGTCAAACTGCGGAATACTACACAGTATGAATATGAATGAACTGCAGCTGCATGCAACATGGATGAACCAAACATAACAATCTAAACATACATACGTAATTTGTATGCTTCTGTTCATAAAGAATGCAAACCAGAAAAAATGCATCTGTGAATTAGAAGTCAGGACAATATTTACACCTCTGGAAAGAAGGGTAAGAATAGTGATTAGGAAGGGATATGTAAAGAGATTTCTGGAGTGCTGGCAGGGTTCTGTTTCTTTATCCGTGTGTTGGTTATATGGATGTGTTCACTCTGTGACAATTCACTGATCCATACACTTATAATCTGTGTATTTTTCTGTATAATTCAATAATTAAAAACAAGCAAACGTTGGGCCAAAAGGAGACAAAATTTTACAATGTTTTTTTATAACATTTGAACAGACTCGTCTAATGAACAAGGAACAAGAAGCAAAATCACAGAATTAAAATGCAGTTATCACTACACAAGAATGAAGAGAAGATCAAGCATACAAGAGAAGTCTGACAACAGATAATAAAAAAACAAGCCTACAGAGAACACAAATAAGAAATCAACACAAAGGGAGAATGAATACAGACAACTGAAGAACTAAATTAATAATGTAATAGCTGATTCTACGAAAAATAAAACACACAAACCTCTGTTTTAAGACATAAGGACAAATTTTAGGAAAACAAATTACCAAAACTGACTATAGAAGAAACAGAAAATGTACATTTAAAAATGCCAATTTTATGGACAAGTTTCTTTGAGAACAGATAATTCCTCTACAACTCTGGAAGGAAAAAGGAAGTTCCAGAGAATAAGAAAAGACGGAAAGATTTAGTTTAATTTTACATATAGCTAGCATAACCTCAATACTAAATACTTACAAAGATTAAAAAAAAAAAGGGGAGGGGGGACACTATGAATTAGTCTTACAAATGAATAACCAAAATCCCTTTTAAAAAATACTTGCAAATCAAAATTCAGCACTGTATAGCGAAAGAATACAAGTATTTCAGGAACATAAAGATGGTTTACTATTATAACTATTAACATAAAGTATTATACAAATAGGTCTAATAAAAAACCTTAGAACTATTTCAAAGAATAGCACTTTGAAATTTTAACATATTTCTTATTGGAATATTCAAATGACAGAGGGATACTTTCTCAACATGCTTAAGAATGTTTCATGGATGTCCAATATTTAACATTAAAATATAATGGATATTCTTATTAAAATCAAAAAGAGGAAAATACTCACCACCATCTAATACTTAACACTGTACTCAAGTTCTAGCCAATGAAACAAGACAAGAAAGACACATGAGGCAACTACCTGCAACAGACAAAACTATCTTGATCAGTAGTGATATAATTATTTCTTGTTTCCTAAATGGATCAACTTAGACAATGGAAATTTATTCGCTCACAGTAAGAGTCCAGGAAAACATCCAAATCAAGTCATCATCAGGGCAACGCTTTCTTTCCGAAGATCGGCTGCTGGCGATCCTTGGTTCCTCTGCCACGTGGCAAGGCACGTGGTGGTGTCTATTACTATGTCCCTTCTCTTCCAGGTTTCACTGATTTCAGCTTCTTGCTTCCATGGCTTTCTCTTTCTGTGGCTGAATTCATTCTCTTATAAGGGACCCATTCTGATTCAGGTGGGTCACGCCTTAACTGAAGTAGCCTCATCAAAAGGTCCTACTCACAGTAGGTTCACACCCACAGGAATGGATTAGACTTAACAACATGTTTTTCTGGATACATACAGTTTCAAACCACCACAACTATCTACTTAGAACATCCCAAAATTAAGTGAAAACTTGCCCGGTTTCCTTAATTGTAAGATGTCATAAATATAACACATTTTCATGGAAAACAAAAGCTATTAATTAAAATTATACATAAAATGAATGTAATATTCCCATTGCAGTGGGGAAAAGTACATCTTGGAATCATGGAAATATGATGATTGGAATTAATAAGTCAGATGCTTTCCTTTCCACTAGCAGGACCATTAATAAAAGGATAAGGCGGAGGGCGGGGCAAGATGGCAGACTGGTGAGCTGTATGTTTTAGTTACTCCTCCAGGAAAGTAGGTAAAAAGCCAGGAACTGCGTGGACTGGACACCACAGAGCAATCTGTCTTTGGGCATACTTCATACAACACTCATGAAAACGTGGAACTGCTAGATCAGCGAAATCTGTAAGTTTTTGCAGCCAGGGGACCCGCGCCCCTCCCTGCCAGGCTCAGTCCCGGGGGAGGAGGGGCTGTCAGCTCCAGGAAGGAGAAGGGAGAATTCCAGTGGCTGCTCTTATCGGAAACTCATTCTACTGATTCAAACTCCAACCATAGATAGACTGAGACCAGACACCAGAGACTCTGAGAGCAGCCAGCCCAGCAGAGAGGAGACAGGCATAGAAAAAAAACAACACGAAAAACTCCAAAATAAAAGCAGAGGATTTTTGGAGTTCTGGTGAACACAGAAAGGGGAAGGGCGGAGATCAGGCCTTGAGGCGCATATGCAAATCCCGAAGCAAGGCTGATCTCTCTGCCCTGTGCACCTTTCCTTAATGGCCCTGGTTGCTTTGTCTATTAGCATTTCAATAACCCATTAGATCTCTGAGGAGGGCCGTTTTTTTTTTTTTTTTTTTTTTTAAATCCTTTTTGCTTTTTCTAAAACAATTACTCTAAGAAGCTCAATACAGAAAGCTTCAAAGAACTGAAATTTGGGCACGTCAAGTCAAGAGCAGAACTAAGAGAGCTCTGAGACAAAAGGCAATAATCCAGTGGCTGAGAAAATTCACTAAACAACACAACTTCCCAAGAAAAGGGGGGTGTCCGCTCACAGCCACCATCCTGATGGACAGGAAACACTCCTGCCCATCGCCAGCCCCATAGCCCAGAGCTGCCCCAGACAACCCAGTGTGACGGAAGTGCTTCAAATAACAGGCACACACCACAAAACTGGGAATGGACATTAGCCTTCCCTGCAACCTCAGCTGAATGTCCCAGAGCTGGGAAGGGGGAGCAGTGTGAATTAACAGAGCCCCATTCAGCCATCATTTGAACAGACTGGGAGCCTCCCAACACAGCCCAGCAGCCCAGAACTGCCCTGGGGGGACGGCACTCACCTGTGACATAGCACAGTCATCCCTCAACAGAGGACCCGGGGTGCACAGCCTGGAAGAGGGGCCCACTTGCAAGTCTCAGGAGCCATACGCCAATACCAAGGACTTGTGGGTCATTGGCAGAGACAAACTGTGGCAGGACTGAACTGAAGGATTAGACTATTGCAGTAGCTTTAAAACTCTAGGATCATCAGGGAGATTTGATTGTTAGGGCCACCCCCCCTCCCCGACTGCCCAGAAACACGCCCCACATACAGGGCAGGCAACACCAACTACACACGCAAGCTTGGGACACCAATTGGGCCCCACAAGACTCACTCCCCCACTCACCAAAAAGGCTAAGCAGGGGAGATCTGGCTTGTGGAGAACAGGTGGCTCGTGGACGCCACCTGCTGGTTAGTTACAGAAAGTGTACTCCACAAAGCTGTAGATCTGATAAATTAGAGATAAGGACTTCAACTGGTCTACAAACCCTAAAAGAACCCTATCAAGGTCAGCAAATGCCACGAGGCCAAAAACAACAGAAAATTATAAAGCATATGAAAAAACCAGACGATATGGATAACCCAAGCCCAAGCACCCAAATCAAAAGACCAGAAGAGACACACCTAGAGCAGCTACTCAAAGAACTAAAGATGAACAATGAGACCATAGTACGGGATATGAAGGAAATCAAGAAGACCCTAGAAGAGCATAAAGAAGACATTGCAAGACTAAATAAAAAAATGGATGATCTTATGGAAATTAAAGAAACTGCTGACCAAATTAAAAAGATTCTGGACACTCATAGTACAAGACTAGAGGAAGTTGAACAACGAATCAGTGACCTGGAAGATGACAGAATGGAAAATGAAAGCATAAAAGAAAGAATGGGGAAAAAAATTGAAAAACTCGAAATGGACCTCAGGGATATCATAGATAATATGAAACGTCCGAATATAAGACTCATTGGTGTCCCAGAAGGGGAAGAAAAGGGTAAAGGTCTAGGAAGAGTATTCAAAGAAATTGTTGGGGAAAACTTCCCAAATCTTCTAAACAACATAAATACACAAATCATAAATGCTCAGCGAACTCCAAATAGAATAAATCCAAAAAAACCCACTCCGAGACATATACTGATCACACTGTCAAACACAGAAGAGAAGGAGCAAGTTCTGAAAGCAGCAAGAGAAAAGCAATTCACCACATACAAAGGAAACAGCATAAGACTAAGTAGTGACTACTCAGCAGCCACCATGGAGGCAAGAAGGCAGTGGCACGATATATTTAAAATTCTGAGTGAGAGGAATTTCCAGCCAAGAATACTTTATCCAGCAAAGCTCTCCTTCAAATTTGAGGGAGAGCTTAAATTTTTCACAGACAAAGAAATGCTGAGAGAATTTGCTAACAAGAGACCTGCCCTACTGGAGATACTAAAGGGAGCCCTACAGACAGAGAAACAAAGACAGGACAGAGAGACTTGGAGAAAGGTTCAGTACTAAGGAGATTCGGTATGGGTACAATAAAGGATATTAATAGAGAGAGGGAAAAATATGGCAAACATAATCCAAAGGATAAGATGGCCGATTCAAGAAATGCCTTCACGGTTATAACGTTGAATGTAAATGGATTAAACTCCCCAATTAAAAGATATAGATTCGCAGAATGGATCAAAAAAAATGAACCATCAATATGTTGCATACAAGAGACTCATCTTAGACACAGGGACACAAAGAAACTGAAAGTGAAAGGATGGAAAAAAATATTTCATGCAAGCTACAGCCAAAAGAAAGCAGGTGTAGCAATATTAATCTCAGATAAAATAGACTTCAAATGCAGGGATGTTTTGAGAGACAAAGAAGGCCACTACATACTAATAAAAGGGGCAATTCAGCAAGAAGAAATAACAATCGTAAATGTCTATGCACCCAATCAAGGTGCCACAAAATACATGAGAGAAACATTGGCAAAACTAAAGGAAGCAATTGATGTTTCCACAATAATTGTGGGAGACTTCAACACATCACTCTCTCCTATAGATAGATCAACCAGACAGAAGACCAATAAGGAAATTGAAAACCTAAACAATCTGATAAATGAATTAGATTTAACAGACATCTACAGGACATTACATCCCAAATCAGCAGGATACACATACTTTTCTAGTGCTCACGGAACTTTCTCCAGAATAGATCATATGCTGGGACATAAAACAAGCCTCAATAAATTTAAAAAGATTGAAATTATTCAAAGCACATTCTCTGACCACAATGGAATACAATTAGAAGTCAATAACCATCAGAGACTTAGAAAATTCACAAATACCTGGAGGTTAAACAACACACTCCTAAACAATCAGTGGGTTAAAGAAGAAATAGCAAGAGAAATTGCTAAATATATAGAGACGAATGAAAATGAGAACACAACATACCAAAACCTATGGGATGCAGCAAAAGCAGTGCTAACGGGGAAATTTATAGCACTAAACGCATATATTAAAAAGGAAGAAAGAGCCAAAATCAAAGAACTAATGGATCAACTGAAGAAGCTAGAAAATGAACAGCAAACCAATCCTAAACCAAGTACAAGAAAAGAAATAACAAGGATTAAAGCAGAAATAAATGACATAGAGAACAAAAAAACAATAGAAAGGATAAATATCACCAAAAGTTGGTTCTTTGAGAAGATCAACAAGATTGACAAGCCCCTAGCTAGACTGACAAAATCAAAAAGAGAGAAGACCCATATAAACAAAATAATGAATGAAAAAGGTGACATAACTGCAGATCCTGAAGAAATTAAAAAAATTATAACAGGATATTATGAACAACTGTATGGCAACAAACTGGATAACGTAGAAGAAATGGACAATTTCCTGGAAACATATGAACAACCTAGACTGACCAGAGAAGAAATAGAAGACCTCAACCAACCCATCACAAGCAAAGAGATCCAATCAGTCATCAAAAATCTTCCCACAAATAAATGCCCAGGGCCAGATGGCTTCACAGGGGAATTCTACCAAACTTTCCAGAAAGAACTGACACCAATCTTACTCAAACTCTTTCAAAACATTGAAAAAAATGGAACACTACCTAACTCATTTTATGAAGCTAACATCAATCTAATACCAAAACCAGGCAAAGATGCTACAAAAAAGGAAAACTACCGGCCAATCTCCCTAATGAATATAGATGCAAAAATCCTCAACAAAATACTTGCAAATCGAATCCAAAGACACATTAAAAAAATCATACACCATGACCAAGTGGGGTTCATTCCAGGCATGCAAGGATGGTTCAACATCAGAAAAACAATCAATGTATTACAACACATTAAAAACTCGAAAGGGAAAAATCAATTGATCATCTCAATAGATGCTGAAAAAGCATTTGACAAAATCCAACATCCCTTTTTGATAAAAACACTTCAAAAGGTAGGAATTGAAGGAAACTTCCTCAACATGATAAAGAGCATATATGAAAAACCCACAGCCAGCATAGTACTCAATGGTGAGAGACTGAAAGCCTTCCCTCTAAGATCAGGAACAAGACAAGGATGCCCGCTGTCACCACTGTTATTCAACATTGTGCTGGAAGTGCTAGCCAGGGCAATCCGGCAAGACAAAGAAATAAAAGGCATCCAAATTGGAAAAGAAGAAGTAAAACTGTCATTGTTTGCAGATGATATGATCTTATATCTAGAAAACCCTGAGAAATCAACGATACACCTACTAGAGCTAATAAACAAATTTAGCAAAGTAGCGGGATACAAGATTAATGCACATAAGTCAGTAATGTTTCTATATGCTAGAAATGAACAAACTGAAGAGACACTCAAGAAAAAGATACCATTTTCAATAGCAACTAAAAAATCAAGTACCTAGGAATCAACTTAACCAAAGATGTAAAAGACCTATACAAAGAAAACTACATAACTCTACTAAAAGAAATAGAAGGGGACCTTAAAAGATGGAAAAATATTCCATGTTCATGGATAGGAAGGCTAAATGTCATTAAGATGTCAATTCTACCCAAACTCATCTACAGATTCAATGCAATCCCAATCAAAATTCCAACAACCTACTTTGCAGACTTGGAAAAGCTAGTTATCAAATTTATTTGGAAAGGGAAGATGCCTCGAATTGCTAAAGACACTCTAAAAAAGAAAAACGAAGTGGGAGGACTTACACTCCCTGACTTTGAAGCTTATTATAAAGCCACACTTGCCAAAACAGCATGGTACTGGCACAAAGATAGACATATAGATCAATGGAATCGAATTGAGAATTCAGAGATAGACCCTCAGATCTATGGCCGACTGATCTTTGATAAGGCCCCCAAAGGCACCGAACTGAGCCATAATGGTCTTTTCAACAAATGGGGCTGGGAGAGTTGGATATCCATATCCAAAAGAATGAAAG
Organism: Choloepus didactylus; assembly: GCF_015220235.1. NCBI lineage: Eukaryota > Metazoa > Chordata > Mammalia > Pilosa > Megalonychidae > Choloepus > Choloepus didactylus. Next base: position 59,969,223 of record NC_051322.1, on the reverse strand, counting down.
AGGACCCCTACCTCACCCCCTACACAAAAATTAACTCAAAATGGACCAAAGATCTCAATATAAAAGAAAGTACCATAAAACTCCTAGAAGATAATGTAGGAAAACATCTTCAAGACCTTGTATTAGGAGGCCACTTCCTAGACTTTACACCCAAAGCACAAGCAACAAAAGAGAAAATAGATAAATGGGAACTCCTCAAGCTTAGAAGTTTCTGCACCTCAAAGGAATTTCTCAAAAAGGTAAAGAGGCAGCCAACTCAATGGGAAAAAATTTTTGGAAACCATGTATCTGACAAAAGACTGATATCTTGCATATACAAAGAAATCCTACAACTCAATGACAATAGTACAGACAGCCCAATTATAAAATGGGCAAAAGATATGAAAAGACAGTTCTCTGAAGAGGAAATACAAATGGCCAAGAAACACATGAAAAAATGTTCAGCTTCACTAGCTATTAGAGAGATGCAAATTAAGACCACAATGAGATACCATCTAACACCGGTTAGAATGGCTGCCATTAAACAAACAGGAAACTACAAATGCTGGAGGGGATGTGGAGAAATTGGAACTCTTATTCATTGTTGGTGGGACTGTATAATGGTTCAGCCACTCTGGAAGTCAGTCTGGCAGTTCCTTAGAAAACTAGATATAGAGCTACCATTCGATCCAGCGATTGCACTTCTCGGTATATACCCGGAAGATCGGAAAGCAGTGACACGAACAGATATCTGCACGCCAATGTTCATAGCAGCATTATTCACAATTGCCAAGAGATGGAAACAACCCAAATGTCCTTCAACAGATGAGTGGATAAATAAAATGTGGTATATACACACGATGGAATACTACGCGGCAGTAAGAAGGAACGATCTGGTGAAACATATGACAACATGGATGAACCTTGAAGACATAATGCTGAGCGAAATAAGCCAGGCACAAAAAGAGAAATATTATATGCTACCACTAATGTGAACTTTGAAAAATGTAAAACAAATGGTTTATAATGTAGAATGTAGGGGAACTAGCAGTAGAGAGCAATTAAGGAAGGGGGAACAATAATCCAAGAAGAACAGATAAGCTATTTAACGTTCTGGGGATGCCCAGAAATGACTATGGTCTGTTAATTTCTGATGGATGTAGTAGGAACAAGTTCACTGAAATGTTGCTATATTATGTAACTTTCTTGGGGTAAAGTAGGAACATGTTGGAAGTTAAGCAGTTATCTTAGGTTAGTTGTCTTTTTCTTACTCCCTTGTTATGGTCTCTTTGAAATGTTCTTTTATTGTATGTTTGTTTTCTTTTTAACTTTTTTTTTCATACAGTTGATTTAAAAAAGAAGGGAAAGTTAAAAAAAAAAAGAAAAAAGAAAAAAGACAAACAAGGAAAAAAAAAAAAAAGATGTAGTGCCCCCTTGAGGAGCCTGTGGAGAATGCAGGGGTATTCGCCTACCCCACCTCCATGGTTGCTAACATGACCACAGACATAGGGGACTGGTGGTTTGATGGGTTGAGCCCTCTACCATAAGTTTTACCCTTGGGAAGACGGTTGCTGCAAAGGAGAGGCTAGGCCTCCCTGTATTTGTGCCTAAGATTCTCCTCCTGAATGCCTCTTTGTTGCTCAGATGTGGCCCTCTCTCTCTGGCTAAGCCAACTTGAAAGGTGAAATCACTGCCCTCCCCCCTACGTGGGATCAGACACCCAGGGAAGTGAATCTCCCTGGCAACGTGGAATATGACTCCCGGGGAGGAATGTAGACCCGGCATCGTGGGATGGAGAACATCTTGACCAAAAGGGGGATGTGAAAGGAAATGAAATAAGCTTCAGTGGCAGAGAGATTCCAAAACGAGCCGAGAGATCACTCTGGTGGGCACTCTTACGCACACTTTAGACAACCTTTTTTAGGTTCTAAAGAATTGGGGTAGCTGGTGGTGGATACCTGAAACTATTAAACTACAACCCAGAACCCATGAATCTCGAAGACAGTTGTATAAAAATGTAGCTTATGAGGGGTGACAGTGGGATTGGGGATGCCATAAGGACCAAACTCCACTTTGTCTAGTTTATGGATGGATGTGTAGAAAAGTAGGGGAAGCAAACAAACAGACAAAGGTACCTAGTGTTCTTTTTTACTTCAATTGCTCTTTTTCACTCTAATTATTATTCTTGTTATTTTTGTGTGTGTGCTAATGAAGGTGTCAGGGATTGATTTAGGTGATGAATGTACAACTATGTGATGGTACTGTAAACAATCGAAAGTACAATTTGTTTTGTATGACTGCGTGGTGTGTGAATATATCTCAATAAAATGATTAAAAAAAAAATACATATGAAAGAGAAAAAAACTTTTTTAAGTGTACAATTTAATGGTTTTTAGTATATACACAAGGTTGTGCAATCATCACCACTATCTAATTCCAGAATGTTTCATCACGCTCCAAAAAATACCTTGTACCCACTAGCAGTCACTCCTGATTCTCCCTTCCACCCATTCCCCAACAATCATGAATCTACTTTCTGTCTCTGTGGATTTGCCTGTCTGAATATTTCATATAAATGGAATTGTACAGTAAAAAAAAAAAAAAAAAAAAAAAGGATAAGGCAACAACTCATCTAACATTACAAAATACAAAAATTCAAAACACTTGGAAATAAAATACATGCAAATCAGTATTAATGAGAGTCAAGCAAGAAATGACAACATGGGAGGCATCCTACATTCTGGGATTGGGAGCTTAAATACTGTAAAGATGTTTATCTGCCCCAAATGTAAAGCCCTTATGGTCAAAATCCCAAAGACAAGCACTCCCACCAGCTACAAGAAGAAAGGCACACAAAACAAAATGACTCTAATTTTCACAGAGAAGCAAAATATGGATAGATTAGCCAGGAACACATTGAAACAAAATAAGAAGGGTGTTTGTTCTACCAGATAGTTAAAGTGGTATGATAATACATAAAAACCAGGCCTCAATAAAGGCCTCAATAAATAAGCCCAATTAAAAGATCCAGAAACAGCTCTCAAAAGAATTTAAGAATAATTTATACCATAAAACTGCCATTTCAAGTCAGCATGGTTTATTTAATAAATGGTGCCTGGAGAAATAAAGATAACTACCTCATACCACAAGAGAAATGCAAATCACCAAAAACACAAATTATTCAATTCCACCAGTAATCAAAGGAATACAAAATTTGAAAGAAAATCCCCTATGCTTATATCAAAGGAAATTTATAATAATATTTAATACTGATAAATATGTGCAGATTAGGGCACATTCATATTTTTCTACTTTTTGGGGTAACAATTTAGCAATAAATATCTAAAGAGTTAAAATCATTCACTTTAATTTATTAATGCAGCCATTCTGCTTCTAGAAATTGATTCCAAGGAATCATGTTTATGCACATAAAAGCAAAGGAGAGCACAAATTTAAGACTTCAGAATTGAATACAAAAATATTAACACATTGCAACACATTACATTAAAAAAAACTAAAAGATACAAAAACCTTCAGTCTAAATAATTATTTTCAACTTGTTCTTGACCAAAAAACTTCAAATAGCAGTAAAATCGAATAATTTGATTTTCCCTTTCTCTTTTTCATTTTTCAGCCATCTTACAACCCATATGTCACAATACAGTGAAACAGCATCATACTCACATTTTACAAAACTTGAATAATAGCCCTTCACAAGGGAAAAAAATAAAAAAATTTAGGGACTCGGGCAAGATGGCGGCATGGAGAGGAGTGGAAACTAAGTAGTCCCCCTGGAACAACTACAAAAAAAACCGGAAACAACTAGTAAATAATCCAGAATGACTGCCGGGGGGACAAACGAGACCATCCATTCATCATACACCGGCCTGGGTTGGGAGGAATGCCCGAGAACACAGCATAAAATCTGTAAGTAAAACCTGCGGAACCAGGTCGGGAGACCCCCTCCCCCATAGCCTGAGCTGCGGAGCCTCATGGTGCCAGAGAGAAGCTCTCTCCCAGCAAGCGAATACGGCTCAGCTGAGCTCCAACTGGGGTTTTAAGTAGCGAGTGTGAACTACTCACTACAGGTACGCAGCCCCAAAAAACAGACAGAGGCTTTGGGTGACAACTGACATGGGAGAGCCGGAGGGTCGCCTTGACTGGGTCTGAAGGGGACTATCTGTTTCTTTTTTGGCTCAGTGGAGAAAGCCCCAGTCATTTTCAGTTTCCAGGGCTGTGACCTGGGGAAGGGCGGAGACACCACAAGCAGAGAATGAGACCATTGAAATGCTAATGACCTCCACCTGGGGAGTCTGTCTTCTCTAGGAGGAAAGGGGTGGGGCCCTTTCCATTCAGAACCAGACCCCAGAGCCTGGGGGAACACGGCCATACCGCCTCACACCACTCAAGAATTATAGGCTAACAGGCGTCACCTGCTGGGCAGAAAAGCACAGTGACCCGAGGCATCAAAGGGTGGAGCAATTTTCTAAGACACACCCTCAGGGAAACCAGATACTGAATATTTCTTCCCTCTGGGAGCTGAGCCTGTTCTGGTCTGGGAAAACCTGATTGGGATAACCAAGGAAACCATGCCTAGACAACAGAAAATTACAACCTACACTAAGAAAAACAAAGTTATGGCCCAGTCAAAGGAACAAACGTACACTTCAACTGAGATACAGGAATTTAAACAACTAATGCTAAATCAATTCAAAAAGTTTAGAGAAGATATCGCAAAAGAGATAGAGGCTGTAAAGGAAGCACTGGGCATGTATACGGCAGAAATCAAAAGTTCAAAAAACCTACTAGTAGAATCTATGGAAATGAAAGGCACAACACAAGAGATGAAAGACACAGTGGAAACATACAACAGCAGATCTTAGAGGCAGAAGAAAACACCCAGGAACTGGAGAACAAAACACCTGAAAGCCTACAGGTAAAGGAGCAGATGGAGAAAAGAATGAAAAAACATGAGCAACGTCTCCGGGAACTCAAGGATGAAACAAAGTACAATAATGTACGTATCATTGGTGTCCCAGAAGGAGAAGAGAAGGGAAAGGGGGCAGAAGCAATAATAGAGGAAATAATCAATGAAAATTTCCCATCTCTTATGAAAGACATAAAATTACAGATCCAAGAAGCGCAGCGTACTCCAAACAGAAGAGCTATGAAGAGGCCTACGCCAAGACACTTAATAATCAGATTATCAAATGTCAAAGACAAAGAGAGAATCCTGAAAGCAGCAAGAGAAAAGCAATCCATTACATACAAAGGAAGCTTCATAAGACTATGTGCGGGTCTCTCAGCAGAAACCATGGAGGCAAGAAGGAAGTGTGATATATTTAAGATACTGAAAGAGAAAAACCACCAACCAGGAATCCTATATCCAGCAAGGCTGTCCTTCAAATGTGAGGGAGAGCTCAAAATATTTTCTGACAGACAGACAATGAGAGACTTTGTGAACGGGACACCTGCCCTACAGGAAATACTAGAGGGAGCACTGCAGGGTGATGGAGGACAGGAGTGCATGGTTTGGAACACAATTTTGGGAGATGGTAGCACAACAATGTAAGTGCACTGAACAAAGGTAACTATGAATACGGTTGGGAGAGAAAGAAGGGGAGCATGTGAGACACCACAAGAAAGGAGGAAAGATAACGACTGGGACTGTGTAACTTGGTGAAATCTAGAGTATTCAACAATTGTGATAAAATGTACAAATACATTCTTTTACGAGGGAGAACAAGCAAATGTCAACCTTGCAAGGTGTTAAAAATGGGGAGGCATTGGGGAAGGGATGCAGTCAGCATAAACTAGAGACTGTAACTAATAGAATCATTGTATTATGCTTCCTTTAATGTAACAAAGGTGGTGTACCAGGGTGAATGCAGATGGGAGGGGGGGATAGGGGAGGCATGTTGGACACTTGACATTGGTGGTATTGTCTGATTCTTTATTCTACTTTGATTTAAGGTTATTTTTCCTTTTGCTGCTTCCTAGCTGTCATTTTTTTTTTTTTTTTTGATTCCTCTTCCTTTTGCCTCTCTACCTTCTTTGACTCTCCCTCCTGCCTTGTGGAAGAAATGTAGATGCTCTTGCTTAGTATGAGCAGAATGTTTAATTAGGATAAACTTAAATGTTTGGAAATGGGCAGGGGTGTTGGTAGCAAGATGTGAGAATAACTAACAGCGCCGAATGGTGTGTGAATGAGGTGGAAAGGGGAAGCTCAGAGTCATATATGTCACCAGAAGGAAAGTTGGAGGTCAAAAGATGGAAATGTATAAGGCTGAATCCTATGGTGGGCAATGTCCATGATCAACTGTACAAATACTAGAAATCACTTCATGAACCAGAACAAATGTATGACAATACAATTGGAGGTTGATGGTGGAGGGGCATGTGGGGAAGAACTGTATACCTATCACAAACTATATACTACAGTTAGTAGTGTTTCAACGTTTTTTCATAAACAGTAACAAATGTACTATATCAATACTAGGAGTCAACGGTTGAGGGGGGTTGGTTGGGGATAGGGGAGGTTTAGAGTTTCCTTTTCTTTTTTTCTTTTCTCATCTTTCACTTTGTTTCTTGTCTGGAGTAATGGAAGGTTTCTAAAAATTGAACAAAAATTAAGTGTGGTGATGGATGCACAGCTGTATGAGGGTACCCAGGGGCAAGTGATTGTACACTTTGGATCTTTGGATAATTGTATGGTATCTGAACAATCTCAATAAAAATGAAAAAAATAATAATAATAATTTAAATAATGCAGGCAATCCCACATGCCAATCCACTCAATGAATATATCCCCTAGAAATGCATGAGATGAGAGTTGCAACTTTCCTTTTTCTTAAAACAGGGAAGAAGATTTGAACAGACATTTAAAAGAGGGTAAACAAATGGCAAACAAGCACATGAAAACATGTTACCATCTTTTGTCATTAGGGAAATACAAATGAGAACCACAATAAGATACCACTTCACACCCTCTAGAATGGCTATAATGAAAAAGACTGATACTAACAAGAGCTGACAAAGCATGTGGAAAACTGGAACCCTCTTACACTAGTGGTAAGTTTATAAAAAGGTGAAGAAGCCACTTTGGAACATTTTGGCGGTTCTCAAAATCTTAAGTTACCATATAACCCAACAATTCACTCCTAGGTATACAGAACCAAGAGAAATGAAAACAATCACATAAAAACTTGTACACAAATATTTATAGCAGTATTATTTATAAAAGCCCAAAAGTGGAAACAAGCCAAAGATGGATGAATGGATAGGTAAGATGTGGCATAGCTGTATTATGGAATATCATTCAACAATAAAAAGTAATGAAGTACTGATACATGCTACAAATGGATGAACTTTGTAAATACATGCTAAGTGATAAAAGCCATTCACAAAAAGACCACACGTTGTATGGTTGCATACATATGAAATGAGCAGAACAGGTACATCTATAGAGACAGAAAGTAGACTAATGGTTGTCTAGGGTATGGAGTTTCTTTTAGGAGTGAAAAATATATTTGAAAATTAGATTGTGGTGATGGTTGCACAACCTTGTGAATATTAATAGTAGCCACTGCTTTAAATGAATGGACTGTATGCTAAATGAATATTTCTGCAAACTACGGAAAACACACACACACACGCACACACACACACACACACACAAAACAACACTAGTCACCCATATGTGAACCTCCTTTACCCAAAGAAGACTTAAAACACTTCTCTTCATTCTTACCTTTTAAGGGCATCTTTGAGTTCAGGCACAGACCGGATACACTGAACTGTGGCATTCATGTAACAAGTGTTACCAAGGTTTGTCAATCCACATGGTAATTCCATCTGATAAGAAAAATGATTAAATTATTTGATGAAGTGACATGGAAATACATAAAATCACAGAAGTTCAGATTCTGAAGCAAGTACCATTTGTCAACTCCAACTAATTCATATTCTACCTCTACACTAAAGTAACAATGTTTTATTTCCCCCACCAAAATATTTTACTTGCATCATGTTGACAATCATTCTGTTTCAGTTCCCTTCTTAAAAATAAAAACAAAACAATCCCATCAGTCTTGCCTTCCCTCAAACACTTACCATGAGAATAAAATAACACAATACACACAGAAACACTTCAAGAAACAAAAAATTTATGAGAATTTATAAATGCTGGGTGGTAAAGAAACAATATTTGACACGTAATGTGTTGGTCAATTTCTTATGAACTTTGTATTTAAATTAAGGATAAAATGAAGGCATTGTCAACGTGAAGGGTTTTAGGAATTTAAATATCCCAGCAATTAAACTATTTAGCCTCTGTGAGCTTGTTTCCTCATGAAATAGTAAACAGCATAATGTTACAATCTGCCAGGCATATATTTATTACAGATGAGGGTTGTTTGTATATTACAACAACCCTCATCTATAAAATAAAGTTATAATACCTATACCTCACAGAGTTTTGAGGATTACAAGTCCTGAACCATAAACTTTTATGCTTACTGTTCAATATAAGTTAATCCTAAGCAAATTTAACTCGAAGTTAGGAAAGCAATAATGATCAAAGTGTAAATACAAGAAAAATACTAATTTTATGAATTATGTAACTTTAGAAGGACTTCCTTAAGCCAATTTCAAAACTAATAAAACTAACTGCTGAAACATTCACCTTGACATTAACAATTAAATCTTCAAAATGTTTAGATGCTACTTGCTGAAAGACATCTTAATAACTGCCCTTTGTAAATTAGTGATCACATGAAATATGGTATGTCTTACAGCAGATGCTAACTGTTCTTCTGTCATGTCTTCTACAAAGACAGTTTTAGCTGATGGTTCCTCAGGGAGAGCATCTGCTGACCCCATCATTAGCAGAGTAATTCCCTGTTAAAAAAGAAATGGGTGAGGGGTGTTTCATGAAAATCCTTAGAAGTTGGTAAGTTTATGCAGAATGAAAGAAGCCAGACACCAAAGAACACACATTGCATAATTCTGTTTATATAAAATATCCAGAAAAGGCAAACTATAGAGTCAGAAAGTAGATTAGTAGTTGCCTAAGGCTAAAGGTGAGAATAAAGAATAACGTTAAATACACACAAGGTTTCTTTCTAGGGTGATGAAAATGTCCTAAAAGTAGGCTGTGGTGATGTTTACACAACTCTATAAATATGCTAAAAACACCAAGGAACAGTAAAAAATAAATAAATAAATAAGGACAAGATCATCAGCTTGCCTGCAAAGGGGAACAAGGAAACGTTTTAGATTAATTGAACTTCCATGACTTGATTGTGGTGGCTGTTATATAACTGTACAAAATTACCCTAATTCATCAAACCACCCAGCAAAAGTAGGTGAATTCTACTCCAGGTGAACTGTACCTCAAGAAAGCTGGGGGGAAAATAAATATTGTCATAAAAAATTAGATGATGTTTACAATATTGGACAAAGGAGAGTCCTCAAGTGATCAATATTTAATATCATTTCTCTCCATAACAAATAATCTAATTACTGGCAAGAGTCTTTCCATTAATGTCTATTTTGTAAACTGTAATGATTATTTACATTTGAATACAAATATCAGAGCATTAAAATCTCCATTAGAAAACAAACTGTAAATTATCTAGCTATCCAGTTTTATAATTCTACATATTAACCTAAGTGAATACTTACACTTAGTAAATATTCAATATATTTGTAACATTCCATACAATAGAAGAATAATGAAAACACTGTCACCCTAAATATCACAATCCTGATGTCGAATTATTTTACTTAATATCTCAACTGGAAAACTTGAACACATGAGAAAGCGAAGAGCAGGTCCAAAAGTGAGGGGAGAAAATGTCCAGGGAAAGAAAAAAAAGCAGGAAAAATAAAAATATTCAAATGACGGTTAAAATTAGGAAAATACTCAATTATTAAAGTTGACAAACTCATAGTCTTAAGAGTGCCTCTCATGAAATCTGATAAACTTCATATTATCCCTTTTTGTTTTTACTGAGAGTTTGTGAACAAGATACCTGCTCTACAAGAAATACTAAAGGGAGCACTGCAGGCAGACAGGAAAAGACAGGAGAGAGAGGTTCAGAGAAGAGCATAGAAATGAAGATTGTCAGGAAGGATAAAAAAAGAGAAAAAAATAAAAATAAAATATGACATGTAAAATTCAAAAGAGAAAATGGTAGACAGTAGACGTTACGTTGAGTGAAATTAGCCAGAAACAAAAGGACAAATACTGTATGGTCTCACTAATACAAACTAACATTAATGCGCAAACTTTGAAAGTTAAAGTTGAGAACACAGGTTATCAGGAGATCAGAAAAAGATCTCACAATTCGGTACAATGGTAACACAATATTGTATGTACTCTGAACAAAGATGAGTATGAGCATGGGTGAAAGAGGGAGGCTAGGGGCAGGTATGACGCCAGAAAGAAAGACACAGGATAAAGACTGGGACTGTATAAATTAGTGAAGCCGAGAGTGGTCAATGATGGTGATTCAGTGTACTAATATCAGAATGTTTCTAACATGAGGAAGAACAAATGAACATCAGCATTGCAAGACGTAGAAAACTGGATGTATGGGGGAGAAATACAATCAATGCAAACTAGAGTCCACAGTTCAGTAACATTGTAATATGCTTCCATTAACTGTAACAAAGGCAATATACCAAAGATAAATGCTATAAGAGGGGGATATAAGGGAGTGGTATGGGATTCTTCACGTTGCTGTTGTTGTATGACCTTTTTATTGCATTTTATCTTTTTCTTGTATCTTTTTTAAATTTTTTTCTTCTCTCTCTTTCAAGCAGAAGAAATGGAAATGTCCTCATAAAGATTGTGGTGGTAAATGCATAACTATGTGATTATACTGGGAATCACTGATTGTTTACTTAGGATGGATAGCAAGCACTGGGGACTACTGTTTACTTAGGATGGATAGCAAGCACTGGGGACTACAGGGGTAGTAGGCCAAGCCCCAGTTCTTGGGGCTTGCCCTTATGAATCTTAGTACTGCCAAGGAGATGCTAAGCCTACTTATAATTGTGCCTAAGACTCATCCCCAGAGGACCTCGTTTGTTGCTGAGATGTGGCCTCTCTCTCTAAGCCAATTCAGCAGGTAAACTTACTACCCCCCCACCCCCGCCCCCCTCTACAAGGGATATGACTCCCAGGGGTGTAAATGTCCCTGGCAATGTGGGACATGACTCCCAGGGATGAGCCTGGACCCGGCTTTGTAGGATTGAGAAAACCTTCTGGACCAAAAGGGGAATAGAAATGATACCAAATAAAATTTCAGTGCCTGAGAGATTTCAAATGGACTCAAGAGGTCATTCTGGAGGTAACTCTTACACATATAAGAGATATCCCCTTTTTAGTTTTTTATAATACTAGAAGAAAATACCTGAAACTGTTGAACTGCAATACAGTATCCTTGATTCTTGACAATGATTGTATAATATATAGCTTATATGGTTTGACTGTATGATTGCGAAAACATTATGGTTCACACTCCCTTTACCCAGTATATAAGCAGATGAGTAGAAAAACCGGGACAGAAAGTAAATGAGTAATAGAGGGGGAGGAGGGGTATGGGATGTTTTCGGTGTTCTTTCTACTTTATTTTTATATTTTGGATAATGAAAAATGTTCAAAAATTGATTGTGGTGATGAATGCACAACTATATGATAACACTCTGAACTGTTGTACATTGTAGATGATTATATAGTATGTGAATAAATTTCAATAAAATTGGATTTAATAAAAACAAAATGGCTTTGTCAAAATTAAAAACTTTTGTACATGCAAGGGCATTTTCAAGAAAGTGAAACGACAACAAAACGGTAAAAAATGTAATTGCTAATCATATATCTGATAAGGATTCAGCATCCATAATATATAAAGAACTGCTACAACTCAAGAAAAAGACAAATAAGCCAACTAAAAAATGGGCAAAGGACCTGAATAGACATTTCTCCAAAGAAGATACACAAATGGCCAATAAGCACATGAAGATAATCATTGTCATCGGTCATCCAGGAAATGCAATTCAAAACCACGAGATATCAATTCACACCTATGAGAATGGCTATTAAAAAATAAGTAAATGTTGGTGAGGATACGAAGACATTGAACCTTTATATATTGTTGGTGGCACTGTAAAATGGTATAGCCACTAAAGAAATCAGTTAGATGGAACCTCAGAAGCCGAACATAGAATTAACACATGACCTGGGAAGCCTACTTCTTAGTATATACGCCAAATAACTGAAACCAGGGACATGGAAAGATAGTTGTACACTAACATTCTGACAGCATTGTTCACATTAGCCAAAAGGTGGAAACAACCAAAATGTCCTTCAACAGATGAATGAGTAAACAAAAGACAGTATATACACAAAATGAAGTATTATTCAGCCATAAAAAAGTTCTGATACATGCTACAACATGACGAACCTTGAAGACTTCATACCGAGTGAAATACACCAGACATAAAAAAGACAAATATTGTTTCATCTTGCTTATATGAAATAACTGATATTGGGTGAAATGAACCAGACACAAAAAGACAAGGACTGTATGATCCTCCTTATATGAAATAACAGGAACAGGCAAATTCATAGAAAAACACAACAGATTACACGTTACCAGGAGTGAGGGGAAGAGTTATTGCTTAACAGGTGAAGAGTTGCTGTTTGAGGTTGAGAAAGTTGGGGTAATGGATGTTGGTGATGTTAGCACAATATTGTGAATGTAATTAATACCACTGATTTGTACAGCTGAAACTGGTTAAAAGGAATATTATGAGTTGTATATATGTTACTACATTTAAAAGTTTAAAAAGAAAAAGAGATGGAAGAAAATGGTGGCATAGAGAGGAGTGGAAGCTCGTTTGCCCCCCGGGAACAACTAATAAACAATCAGGAACAACTGGTAAATGATCTGGAATAACTACAGGGGTACAAACGTGACTGTCCACTTACCATACACTAACCTGAACTGGGAGGAATGCCTGAGACCGCAGCATAAAATCTGTAAGTAAAAACTGCGTATCTGAGCCAGGAGCTCACTCCCCCAACAGCCTGAACTGCAGAGCCTCGCAGTGCTGGAGAACAACACTCTCCCAGCAAGTGAATATAGCTGAGCTGAGCACCAACTGGGGTTTTAATTAACAAACATGGACTGCTCAATACAAGCTATATATCCCCAACAAGCAGACAGAGGCTTTGGGTGACAACTGGCCTTAGAGAGCTGGAGGATGGGCTTTGAAGGGGACTGGCTTTGAAGGGGGCTTTCTGTCCCTTTTTCGGCTCAGGGGAGAAAGCCTCAGCCATTTCCAGTTCCCAGTGCTCTGACCCAGACAAGGGTGGAGATAACACAGGCAGAGAAACTATTCAAATGTAAACGACGTCTCCCTAGGGGGTGTATTTCCCCTAAGAGGAAGAAAGTGGTGCCAAGCTCTACTACTGGCCTTCCATTAAGAACCAGACCCAGAGCCTGGGGGAAAACTGCCACGGGCCACACCTCTTTACACCAGTCTGTAGCTACAGGCTGACAAGTGCCAATTGCTGGATGGAAAAGCACAGTGACTTGAGGCCTCAAAGGGTGTACCAATCCTCTAATACACACCCTCAGGGAGATGTGATACCACTGCCTCCTTCTGAGACCTGAGCCCATTCTGGTTTGGGAAAACATGATTGGGGTAACCAAGGACAACAGAAAACTACAACCTACACTAAGAAAAATGAAATTATGGCCCAGTCAAAGGAACAAACTGCCACTTCAACTAAGATATAGGAATTTAAACAACTTATACTAAATAAATTCAAAAAAGTTTAGGGACGATATGGCAAAAGACATGACGCATATAATGAAAACACTGGGCGTACGTAAGTTAGAAATCAAAAGTTCGAAGAAACAACTGGCAGAATCTATGGAAATGAAAAGCACAACACAAGAGATGAAAGACACAATGGAAACATATAAAAGCAGATCTCAAGAGGCAGTAGAAAACACTCAGGAACTGGAGAACAATGCATCTGAAAGCCTGCATGCAGAAGAACAGCTAGAGAAAAGAATGGAAAAATATGAGCAACAACTCCAGGAACTTAAGGACAAAATGAAATGCAGGAATGTAAGTGTCATTGGTGTCCCAGAAGGAGAAGAAAAGAGAAAAGGGACAGAAGCAATAATAGAGGAAATAATCAACGAAAATTTCCTATCTCTTATGAAAGACATAAAATTATAGATCCAAGAAGAGCAGTACACCTCAAACAGAATAGATCCGAATAGGTCTATGCCAAGACACTGAACAATTCAATTATCAAACGTCAAAGATAAAGAGAGAATCCTGAAAGCAGCAAGAGAAAAGCAGCAAGAGAAAAGCAATCCATCACATACAAAGGAAGCTTGGTAAGACCAGATGCAGATACCTCAACAGAAACCATGGAGGCAAGAAGGAAGTGGGTGACACATTTAAGATACTGAAAGAGAAAAATCACCAACCAAGAATCCTATATCTGGCAAAACTGTCCTTCAAATATGAGGGAGAGCTTAAAATATTCTCTGACAGACAATGACAGAATTTGTGAACGAAGATACTTGCTCTACAGGAAACACTAAAGAAGCACACTGCAGACAGAAAGGAAAAGACAGGAGTGAGAGGTTTGGGGAGATAGTAACACAGCAACGTAAGTACACTGAACAAAGATGACTGTGAGTATGGTTGAAAGAGGAAGGTTAGGACCATGTGGGACACCAGAAGGAAAGAGGAAAGATAAAGACTGGGAGTGTATAACTCACTGAAACCTAGGGTGCTCAACCAATGTAATAAAAGGTACAAATATGATTTTATATGAGGTAGAACAAATGAATGTCAACATTGCAAGGTGTTAAAAATAGGGTGGGACTGGGGGGAAAACACAATCAATGCAAACTAGAGACTATAATTAACAGAAACATTGTATTATATTTCCTTTAATGTAACAAATGCAATATATCAAAGCTAAATGCATATGGGGGGGCAGGAACATAGAGGAAGGGGATGGGATTCCTGGCATTGGTGATGTTGTCTGACTCTTTATACTACTTTAGTTTAATGCTATCTTTCCTTCTGTTGCTTTCTAGAAGTCATGTTTTTTTTTCTCTCTTTCTTTTGTCTCTCTACCTTCTTTGACTCTTCCTCCTGTGTGTAAGAAATGGAGATGTCCTTATATAAATAGTGGTGATGGTGCTGAATACATAAATACATGACTATATGGGGAACCAACGATTGTTTACTTAGGATGGAATGTATGGTGTGTGAACAAAACCATCTTAAAAAAAAATGGGTTGATGAAGAAACCCTGAGGGCACTATACTGAGTGAAATCAGATACAAGGACAAATACTGCAGGGTCTCAATGATATGAACTAATTATAATATGTAAACTCCATAGACATGAAATATAAGTTACCAGGACACAGAATGAGGCCAAAGAGTGGGGAGCGGTTGCTTATTATGAACAGAATGTTCAACTAGGGTGAACTTAAACATTTGGAAATGGACAGAGGTGATGGTAGCATGTTGTAAGAACAACTAACAATGCTGAATGGTGTGTGAAGGTGGTGGAAAGGGTAAGCTCAGAGTCACATTATGTCACCAGAAGGAAAGTTGGAGGTTAAAAGATGGGAATGTATAAAACAGTGAATCTTGTGGTGGACAATGTCCGTGATTAACTGCACAAATATTAGAAATCCCTCTCATGAACTAGAACAAATATATGACGCTATAACTAGAAAGTAATAATAGAGGGGCATATAAAAAAATATATACCTACTGCAAACTATATACTACAGTTAGTAGTAATTTAGCATTCTTTCATCAACAGTAACAAAAGTACTATACAAAAACTATGAATCAATAATGGAGGGGGGTGGTTAGGGGTACAGGAGGATTGGAGTTTCCTTTTTTTGTATTTATTTCTTTTCTGTAGCAATGAAAATGTTCTAAAAATTGAAAAAAAAATTAATTGTGGTGATGGATGCACAGCTGTACCATGGGCAACTGATTGCACACTTTGGATCTCTGGATAGTTGTATGGTATGTGAACAATCAAAAAATTTTAAAAAAAATTTTAAAAAATTAAAAAAAAAAGTGAACCCAGTGGAAAAACAGAGAATATGAGCAGACAATCCACTGAAGAAGCATTACAAATGACTATATTAAAATTATATCCATCTATCCTATTTGATTGGCAAAGATTTATGAAATTGATAATATTCATGTTGGTGAAGTTGTGGATAAACACGCATTTCACACACATGGTGGGAATGTAAATTACTGCCATGAACCAAAATTACCACAATCTTTTTTGGAGGACAATTTGGCACTTATCTATTAAAATTAAAAATATTCTTACCCATTTACCTAATAAATCCACTTGCAGGAGTTTCTCCCTCAGAAAATGCTCCCCAAAGTGCAAAAAGACAAGGACGTTCACTGCACAATTATCGGTAAGGCAAAACTTCCGAAATGACCCAAATTGTGATCAATAGTGGATGGTCTAAATTGGGCTACAACTACACAGTGAAATACTACACATCTTAAGAAAGGAAAGAGGTACATCCAAATGCATAGATATAAGAAGATATTTAAAATGTATTTCGTGGAGAAAAAACAGTAGTTATGAACATGAAATGATTCTCTATTGGTAAAAATTAAAATAGAGTATGCATTTTATATTACTCTGCAACAGTATAAGCATAGGGAAAAAAAATGGTAGGAATTTAAACGATGCAAAGGACTTTCCCTTTCTAAGCTCTATTTTTTCCCACTTTGAGTTTGACAACTAATGTGTCATCCTTTTATAACCAGAAACAATATAATAAAGATGAAAACAAATACATGATAAATAGATAAAGAAAAAGATAACTATTTAAAGCAAAAATAATAGTAGGATAGTATGGACTTTACAACACATACAGAAGTAAAATGTATGACAACAATGGCACAAAAGACAGGAATGGGGAAACGGAAGTACACTGTAAGGCTCTTAAACTATAACTGAAGTTGTCTGATACTTGAAGGCAGACCATGATAATGTTGCCAGACCTGCTCTGGGAGGTGCTGCCCCCAGCCAGATGCCTCTGCCCTTGCTCAGCAAGAAGCAAGTACAGAAGTTAGGACCATCGCCCACTTTACCTTTAAAAGAAATGCTCACAATGTGCCGCTTCTTAAGAATAAGAAAATATCGCAAAAAAGGGAACACTTAATAGCTGGATAGTTAGGAAAAAATACTCAATATAATCCTTTAGCTGGAAAATGCTTAGTATAGTCTTCAGTACCTAGAAAAATGTTTATTATGATCATTTCACTCATGCAGTCTTCAGTTATTTTAAGCATAAAAGCCCCTGTTGAAATAGCTTGCTGTTGATCTAATCTCAAAAGTTTAGTCTCTGTTCCTAGAAACCATCCCAGCATTGCCTGCAGGGATAAGATTATATACCAAAGCAGGATAGAACTATGCCAAAAAACACCCTATGGTCTAATAATCAGCACCTTCCTCTCTTTCAAAGCCTGAAGGAGGGGAGGACCTGTAGGATAACATGATATTCTGACTAAACAGCTTTTCCTCTTCCATTTTTTTTCCTTCTGCTTTCTTCTAGATCCTGGGCATTTCTTTGTCTTTTTGGGAAGGTAAAGTCCAAATCACTCTTCTCACTCCAAACTGGTCTTGGAAAATATCTCCTCCTGTTCCTCACATGTGCACATGTAATAAAACTCACCTTCTCACCAAAACAAAGAAAATTGTTTCTCTGTCTGATGCATGATCAGACAGGCCTAACTATTGGAAACCAAGTTTTCTGACAGTAACAGTAAGTTAAAGGTATGCATTGTAAACCGTAGAGCAGCAGTTCAAAAATATTTCATCTTAGGAACCTTTATACTAGAATTAGCAAAAGTTTTCTATTAAAGACCACACAGTAAGTATTTTAGGCTTTCTGTGCTACATATACACTGTTGTATATAATTCTTATTGTTTTCCACAATGCTTTAAAAATGTACATATCATTAGTCACTTACAGTCTGTTTAAAAGAGGTCGCAGGCCACATTTGGCCCACAGTTCATAGTTTGATGACACCTGATTTACACTTCTAAAAATTATTGGATCCAAGATGGAGGACTAGGAGAAACAGAGAAAAATACTCCTCTCTGAAAAACACTAGGTAAAAGACAGAAAGTGCTCCAGAATAGCAGTTCCAGGGTTCTACCGGCTGGACAAGGTCCGCTACATCCACAGTGCTGTGCAATTGGTGAAACCGAGTCTGCATTCGGAATCGAGTGAGTGAGTGAACTGCTGGGGAAGCAGCAGCCATGCAGCAGTTGAGAGAACCGTGGGGTCAGCATTTGGAGGTGGGTTAGTGTGAAAACCCGGTAAGCGGCAGCAGATCCAGCAGCAAGAGCTGCGCAGTCAAGCGTGGTGGGGCATGCCTTTCATGCCCCAGGCACCCACCTCAGTATCTCGCATCGGTGACAGCCCTTCACAAACAAGCAGCTAATTGTCCAGGAGCCAGGAAGGGGCCACTGCAGCAGGCAGAGGGCCGTGAAAGTGGGAAGTTACAATGCCCCGTACAGCCATCTTTTCAGTGGGCTGGAAGACGTCCCTTCGCAGTGCCGTGGCTAAGAGATTCTTCCCTTGGGGATTCCGCTCGCCTGTGACATTGCACAGTCTTCCTCCATGAAGGGCCAGGGAATGAACAGCATAGAGGCAGGGTCCTGCACGTAGTGCCAAGTGCCCTACACCAACCCCATGGACTTGTGGGCCCACGGGAAGAATCTGGGAGAATGTGGGCTGAAGGGTTGGACTCCTGCAACAGCCGCAGTGTATACCAGTCGTAGCCCTGGGACCAGCTGGGAGTTCCGGGTATTAAAGCCATCTTCCCTGCTTAACTGCACAGAGCACAGCCCCCATTCTCAGGGCCGGCGGTTCCAAATGTACATGGAAAATTGGTGCACTGAATGAACCTCCACAAGGTTTGGATCCCAACCCACTGCAGAGACGAAGTTGGGGAAAACTGGCTTGAGAGTAATAGGTGGCTTAGGGGCAGCATACGCTGCTAGGTCAGGAAAAGTGCACTCCACCAAGCTGTAGCTATGTCAAATTATGAATAACTGTTCAAATAAGCCTGCATATCCTAAAAGAACCCTATCAAGATAAACAAATGCCAAGAGGCCAAAAACAACAGAAAATTTTAACACATATGGAAAACCAGAAGATATGGATAACCCAAATGCCCTATTATAAAAACAAAAGGAGACAGAGAATTTGGAGCAATTAATCAAAGAAGTAAACACAAACAACAAGATCATGGCTCAGGATATAAAGGACATCAAGAAGACCCCAGAAGAGCATAAAGAAGACTTTGCAAGAGTAAATGAAAAAATAGATGAGCTTAAGGAAATAAAAGAAATCATGGAAACACACAGCAGCAGACTAGATGAACTCAGAAGAATGAGTAAGCAAACTTGAAGAAAACGTTTTGGAGAATGAAAGTACAAAAGAATGAATGGAGAAAAAAATCAGAAAATTTGAAATGGATCTCAGGGAAATGATGGACAACAAGAAGTACACAAATAAAAGAATCACTGGTGTTCCAGAAGAGGAAGAGAAGGGTAAAGGACTAGGAAAAGAATTCAAAGACATTATGGGGGAGAACTTCCCAACCCTTCTAAATGACATAAATGTGCAAATCATAGACACCCAACAAACTCCAAACAGAATAAACCCAAATAAACCCAGTCCAGGACAAATGCTGATCAGATTGTCAAATGATGAAGAGGAGGAGAAAATTCTGAAAGCAACAAGAAGCAATTCACCACATACAAGGAAAACAACATAAGACTAAGTAGTGACTACTCAGCAGCAACCATGGAGGCAAAGAGGCAGTGGTATGACATATTTAAAATTGTAAAAGAGAAAAATTCCCAACAAAGAATTCATTATCCAGCAGAGCTCTCCTTCAAATTTGAAGGAGGGAATAAAATCTACACAGACAAACAAATGTTGAGAGAATATGCCAACAAGAGACCTGCCCTAACAGAGATACTAAAGGGAGTCCTACCGGCAGACAAAAAAAGAAAGGAGAGAGAGGTATGAAGGAGGACTCATAACTAAAGAGTTTTAGTAAGGATATGTTAAAGGAAATAAAGAGAGAGGGGGGAAAACATGTCTGACAAATAAAAACCAAAGCACATGATGGGTGATTCAAGAAATGCCTTCCTAGTGATAACACTGAATGTGAATGGATTAAACTCCCCAATTAAAAGATACAGATTGGCAGAATGGATTAAAAAATATGAACCATCAATATGTTGCTTACAAGAGACTCACCTGAGACCCAAAAACACAAAGAAATTGGCAGTGAAAGGATGGAAAAAAAAATATTCCATGCAAGCTACAACCATAAGAAAGCAGGAATAGCAATATTAATCTCAGATGAAACAGACTTTAAATGCAAGGAAGACATAAGAGACAAAGAAGGTCACTATATACTAATAAAAGGAACAATTCAAACAGAAGAAATAACAATCTAAATGTTTATGCACCCAAAGTGCCCCAGAGTACATGAGACAAACATTGGCAAAACTGAAGGAAGCAATAGATGTTTCCACAATAATCATGGGAGACTTCAATACACCACTCTCACTTATAGACAGATCAACCAGACAGAGGACCAATAAGGAAACTGAGAAACTAAACAATGTGATAAACAAATTAGACTTAATAGACATATACAGAGGCGGGGCAAGATGGCGGACTGGTGAGCTGTATGTTTTAGTTACTCCTCCAGGAAAGTAGGTAGAAAGCCAGGAAATGCGTAGACTGGACACCACAGAGCAATCCGCCTTTGGGCATACTTCATACAACACTCACGAAAACGTGGAACTGCTGAGATCAGTGAAATCTGTAAGTTTTTGCGGCCAGGGGACCCGCGCCCCTCCCTGCCAGGCTCAGTCCCGTGGGAGGAGGGGCTGTCAGCTCCGGGAAGGAGAAGGGAGAACTGCAGTGGCAGCCCTTATCGGAAACTCATTCTACTGATCCAAACTCCAACCATAGATAGACTGAGACCAGACACCAGAGAATCTGAGAGCAGCCAGCCCAGCAGAGAGGAGACAGGAATAGAAAAAAAACAACACGAAAAACTCCAAAATAAAAGCAGAGGATTTTTGGAGTTCTGGTGAACATAGAAAGGGGAAGGGCAGAGCTCAGGCCCTGAGGCGCATATGCAAATCCCGAAGAAAAGCTGATCTCTCTGCCCTGTGGACCTTTCCTTAATGGCCCTGGTTGCTTTGTCTCTTAGCATTTCAATAACCCATTAGATCTCTGAGGAGGGCCCCATTTTTTTTTTTTTTAATCCTTTTTTCTTTTTCTAAAACGATTACTCTAAGAAGCCCAATACAGAAAGCTTCAAAGACTTGCAATTTGGGCAGGTCAAGTCAAGAGCAGAACTAGGAGAGCTCTGAGACAAAACGCAATAATCCAGTGGCTGAGAAAATTCACTAAACACCACAACTTCCCAAGAAAAGGGGGGTGTCCGCTCACAGCCATCATCCTGGTGGACAGGAAACACTCCTGCCCATCGCCAGCCCCACATCCCAGAGCTGCCCCAGACAACCCAGTGTGATGGAAGTGCTTCAAATAACAGGCACACACCACAAAACTGGGCGTGGACATTAGCCTTCCCTGCAACCTCAGCTGATTGTCCCAGAGCTGGGAAGGTGGAGCAGTGTGAATTAACAAAGCCCCATTCAGCCATCATTTCAGCAGACTGGGAGCCTCCCTACACAGCCCAGCAGCCCAGAACTGCCCTGGGGGGAAGGCACTCACCTGTGACATAGCACAGTTATCCCTCAACAGAGGACCCGGGGTGCACAGACTGGAAGAGGGGCCCACTTGCAAGTCTCAGGAGCCATACGCCAATACCAAGGACTTGTGGGTCACTGGCAGAGACAAACTGTGGCAGGACTGAACTGAAGGATTAGACTATTACAGCAGCTTTAAAACTCTAGGATCAACAGGGAGATTTGATTCTTAGGGCCACCCCCCCCCTGACTGCCCAGAAACACGCCCCATATACAGGGCAGGCAACACCAACTACACACGCAAGCTTGGTACACCAATTGGACCCCACAAGACTCACTCCCCCACTAACCAAAAACGCTAAGCAGGGGAGAACTGGCTTGTGGAGAACAGGTGGCTCGTGGACGCCACCTGCTGGTTAGTTAGAGAAAGTGTACTCCACGAAGCTGTAGATCTCATAAAGTAGAGATAAGGACTTCAACTGGTCTACAAATCCTAAAAGAACCCTATCAAGTTCAGCAAATGCCACGAGACCAAACACAACAGAAAATTATAAAGCATATGAAAAAACCAGACGATATGGATAACCCAAGCCCAAGCACCCAAATCAAAAGACCAGAAGAGACACAGCACCTAGAGCAGCTACTCAAAGAACCAAAGATGAACAATGAGACCATAGTACGGGAGACAAAGGAAATCAAGAAGACCCTAGAAGAGCATAAAAAAGACATTGCAAGACTAAATAAAAAAATGGATGATCCTATGGAAATTAAAGAAACTGTTGACCAAATTAAAAAGATTCTGGACACTCATAGTACAAGACTAGAGGAAGTTGAACAACGAATCAGTGACCTGGAAGATGACAGAATGGAAAATGAAAGCATAAAAGAAAGAATGGGGAAAAAAATTGATAAAATCGAAATGGACCTCAGGGATATGATAGATAATATGAAACGTCCAAATGTAAGACTCATTGGTGTCCCAGAAGGGGAAGAAAAGGGTAAAGGTCTAGGAAGAGTATTCAAAGAAATTGTTGGGGAAAACTTCCCAAATCTTCTAAACAACATAAATACACAAACCATAAATGCTCAGCAAACTCCAAATAGAATAAATCCAAATAAACCCACTCCGAGACATATACTGATCACACTGTCAAACACAGAAGAGAAGGAGCAAGTTCTGAAAGCAGCAAGAGAAAAGCAATTCACCACATACAAAGGAAACAGCATAAGACTAAGTAGTGACTACTCAGCAGCCACCATGGAGGCAAGAAGGCAGTGGCACAATATATTTAAAATTCTGAGGGAGAAAAATTTCCAGCCAAGAATACTTTATCCAGCAAAGCTCTCCTTCAAATTTGAGGGAGAGCTTAAATTTTTCACAGACAAACAAAAGCTGAGAGAATTTGCTAACAAGAGACCTGCCCTACTGGAGATACTCAAGGGAGCCCTACAGACAGAGAAACAAAGAAAGGACAGAGAGTTGGAGAAAGGTTCAGTACTAAAGAGATTCGGTATGGGTACAATAAAGGATATTAATAGACAGAGGGGAAAAGTATGACAAACATAAACCAAAGGATAAGATGGCTGATTCAAGAAATGCCTTCACGGTTATAACGTTGAATGTAAATGGATTAAACTCCCCAATTAAAAGATACAGATTCGCAGAATGGATGAAAAAAAATGAACCATCAATATGTTGCATACAAGAGACTCATCTTAGACACAGGGACACAAAGAAACTGAAAGTGAAAGGATGGAAAAAAATATTTCATGCAAGCTACAGCCAAAAGAAAGCAGCTGTAGCAATATTAATCTCAGATAAAATAGACTTCAAATGCAGGGATGTTTTGAGAGACAAAGAAGGCCACTACATACTAATAAAAGGGGCAATTCAACAAGAAATAACAATCATAAATGTCTATGCACCCAATCAAGGTGCCACAAAATACATGAGAGAAACACTGGCAAAACTAAAGGAAGCAATTGATGTTTCCACAATAATTGTGGGAGACTTCAACACATCACTCTCTCCTATAGATAGATCAACCAGACAGAAGACCAATAAGGAAACTGAAAACCTAAACAATCTGATAAATGAATTAGATTTAACAGACATATAAAGGCCATTACAACCCAAATCACCAGGATACACATACTTTTCTAGTGCTCATGGAACTTTCTCCAGAATAGATCATATGCTGGGACATAAAACAAGCCTCAATAAATTTAAAAAGATTGAAATTATTCAAAGCACATTCTCTGACCACAATGGAATACAATTAGAAGTCAATAACCATCAGAGACTTAGAAAATTCACAAATACCTGGAGGTTAAACAACACACTCCTAAACAATCAGTGGGTTAAAGAAGAAATAGCAAGAGAAATTGCTAAATATATAGAGACGAATGAAAATGAGAACACAACATACCAAAACCTATGGGATGCAGCAAAAGCAGTGCTAAGGGGGAAATTTATAGCACTAAACGTATATATTAAAAAGGAAGAAAGAGCCAAAATCAAAGAACTAATGGATCAACTGAAGAAGCTAGAAAATGAACAGCAAACCAATCCTAAACCAAGTACAAGAAAAGAAATAACAAGGATTAAAGCAGAAATAAATGACAGAGAACAAAAAAAACAATAGAAAGGATAAATATCACCAAAAGTTGGTTCTTTGAGATCAACAAGATTGACAAGCCCCTAGCTAGACTGACAAAATCAAAAAGAGAAAAGACCCATATAAACAAAATAATGAATGAAAAAGGTGACATAACTGCAGATCCTGAAGAAATTAAAAAAATTATAAGAGGATATTATGAACAACTGTATGGCAACAAACTGGATAATGTAGAAGAAATGGACAATTTCCTGGAAACATATGAACAACCTAGACTGACCAGAGAAGAAATAGAAGACCTCAACCAACCCATCACAAGCAAAGAGATCCAATCAGTCATCAAAAATCTTCCCAGAAATAAATGCCCAGGGCCAGATGGCTTCACAGGGGAATTCTACCAAACTTTCCAGAAAGAACTGACACCAATCTTACTCAAACTCTTTCAAAACATTGAAGAAAATGGAACACTACCTAACTCATTTTATGAAGCTAACATCAATCTAACACCAAAACCAGGCAAACATGCTACAAAAAAGGAAAACTACCGGCCAATCTCCCTAATGAATATAGATGCAAAAATCCTCAACAAAATACTTGCAAATCGATTCCAAAGACATATTAAAAAAATCACACACCATGACCAAGTGGAGTTCATTCCGGGCATGCAAGGATGGTTCAACATAAGAAAATCAATCAATGTATTACAACACATTAACAAGTCAAAAGGGAAAAATCAATTGATCATCTCAATAGATGCTGAAAAAGCATTTGACAAAATCCAACATCCCTTTTTGATAAAAACACTTCAAAAGGTAGGAATTGAAGGAAACTTCCTCAACATGATAAAGAGCATATATGAAAAACCCACAGCCAGCATAGTACTCAATGGTGAGAGACTGAAAGCCTTCCCTCTAAGATCAGGAACAAGACAAGGTGCCCGCTGTCACCACTGTTATTCAACATTGTGCTGGAAGTGCTAGCCAGGGCAATCCGGCAAGACAAAGAAATAAAAGGCATCCAAATTGGAAAAGAAGAAGTAAAACTGTCATTGTTTGCAGATGATATGATCTTATATCTGGAAAACCCTGAGAAATCAACGATACACCTACTAGAGCTAATAAACAAATTTAGCAAAGTAGCGGGATACAAGATTAATGCACATAAGTCAGTAATGTTTCTATATGCTAGAAATGAACAAACTGAAGAGACACTCAAGAAAAAGATACCATTTTCAATAGCAACTAAAAAAATCAAGTACCTAGGAATAAACTTAACCAAAGATGTAAAAGACCTATACAAAGAAAACTACATAACTCTACTAAAAGAAATAGAAGGGGACCTTAAAAGATGGAAAAATATTCCATGTTCATGGATAGGAAGGCTAAATGTTATTAAGATGTCAATTCTACCCAAACTCATCTACAGATTCAATGCAATCCCAATCAAAATTCCAACAACCTACTTTGCAGACTTGGAAAAGCTAGTTATCAAATTTATTTGGAAAGGGAAGATGCCTCGAATTGCTAAAGACACTCTAAAAAAGAAAAACCAAGTGGGAGGACTTACACTCCCTGACTTTGAAGCTTATTATAAAGCCACAGTTGCCAAAACAGCATGGTACTGGCACAAAGATAGACATATAGATCAATGGAATCGAATTGAGAATTCGGAGATAGACCCTCAGATCTATGGCCGACTGATCTTTGATAAGGCCCCCAAAGTCACTGAACTGAGTCATAATGGTCTTTTCAACAAATGGGGCTGGGAGAGTTGGATATCCATATCCAAAAGAATGAAAGAGGACCCCTACCTCACCCCCTACACAAAAATTAACTCAAAATGGACCAAAGATCTCAATATAAAAGAAAGTACCATAAAACTCCTAGAAGATAATGTAGGAAAACATCTTCAAGACCTTGTATTAGGCGGCCACTTCCTAGACTTTATACCCAAAGCACAAGCAACAAAAGAGAAAATACATAAATGGGAACTCCTCAAGCTTAGAAGTTTCTGCACCTCAAAGGAATTTCTCAAAAAGGTAAAGAGGCAGCCAACTCAATGGGAAAAAATTTTTGGAAACCATGTATCTAACAAAAGACTGATATCTTGCATATATAAAGAAATCCTACAACTCAATGACAATAGTACAGTCGGCCCAATTATAAAATGGGCAAAAGATATGAAAAGACAGTTCTCTGAAGAGGAAATACAAATGGCCAAGAAACACATGAAAAAATGTTCAGCTTCACTAGCTATTAGAGAGATGCAAATTAAGACCACAATGAGATACCATCTAACACCGGTTAGAATGGCTGCCATTAAACAAACAGGAAACTACAAATGCTGGAGGGGATGTGGAGAAATTGGAACTCTTATTCATTGTTGGTGGGACTGTATACTGGTTCAGCCACTCTGGAAGTCAGTCTGGCAGTTCCTTAGAAAACTAGATATAGAGTTACCGTTCGATCCAGCGATTGCACTTCTCGGTATATACCCAGAAGTTCGGAAAGCAGTGACACGAACAGATATCTGCACGCCAACGTTCATAGCATTATTCACAATTGCCAAGAGATGGAAGCAACCCAAATGTCCTTGAACAGATGAGTGGATAAATAAAATGTGGTATATACACACGATGGAATACTACGCGGCAGTAAGAAGGAACGATGTCGTGAAACATATGACAACATGGATGAACCCTGAAGACATAATGCTGAGGGAAATAAGCCAGGCACAAAAAGAGAAATATTATATGCTACCACTAATGTGAACTTTGAAAAATGTAAAACAAATGGTTTATAAAAATCGGGACAAAAACTAAATGAAAAATAGGGTGGGGGAAAGGGGGAATGGAATGATTTGGGTGTTCTTTTCTACTTATATTTTTTTATTCTTATTTTCATTCTTTTTGGAATAATGAAACTGTTCAAAAATTTATTGTGGAGATGAATGCACAACTATATGATGGAACTGTTAACAGCTGATTGTACACCAGGGATGACTGTATGGTATGTGAATAAATCTCAATAAAAATGAATTTTACAAAAAGAAATAAATGATATGGAGAACAGAAATACAATAGAGAGAATAAATAAAACCAAAAGTTGGTTCTTTGAGAAGATCAACAAGATTGACAAACCCTTAACAAGACTGACAAAATCAAAAAGAAGACCCAAATAAACAAAATAATAAATGAGAGGGGGGACGTTACTGCTGATCCCGAAGAAATTTAAAAAATCTTAAGAGGATACTATGAACAAGTATATGCCAACAAACTAGATAATTCTGAGGAAATGGATAATTTCCTGGAAACACATGAGCAACGTAGACTGACCAGAGAAGAAAGAAAAGACCTCAACAAACCAATCACAAGCAAAGAGATCTTATCAGTCATCAAAAAGCTTCCCATAAATAAAAGCCCAGGGCCACACGGCTTCATAGAACTCTACCAAACTTTCCAAAAAAAGCTGACACCGATCCTACTAAAACTCTTTCAAAAAAACTGAAGAAAATAAAACACTACCTAATTCTTTTTATGAAACCAACATCACTCTAATACCAAAACCAGATCAAGATGCTACAAGAAAGGAAACATTAGGCCAATCTCCCTAATGAATATAGATGCAAAAATTCTCAACAAAATACTTGCAAATTGAATCCAAAAACACATTAAAAAAAATCATGACCAAGTGGGGTTCATTCCAGGCATTCAAGGGTGGTTCAACATAAGAAAATCAATCAATGCAGTACAACACATTAACGAAGCAAAAGGGACAAATCAAATGATCATCTCAATAGATGCTAAAAAAGCATTCGACAAAATCCAGCATCCTTTTTTGATCAAAACACTTCAAAAGGTAGGAAATGTAGGCAACTTCCTCAATATGATAAAGGACATATATGAAAAGCCCATAGCCAGCATAGTGCTCAATGGCAAGACTGAAAGCCTTCCCTCTAAGATCAGGAACGAGACAAGGATGCCCGCTGCCACCACTAATATTCAACATTGAGCTAGAAGTTCTAGCCAGAGCAATCTGGCAAGACAAAGAAATAAAAGGCATTCAAATTAGAAAGAAAGAAGTAAAACTCATTGTGGTGATATGATCTTGTATTTGGAAAACCCTGAGAAATCGATGACACAGCTACTTGAGCTAATAAACAAATTCAGCCAAGGATGTGGCCTTTTTCTCTCTAAGCCCTACTCGACAAACAAGTTCACTAACCACCCCCACCACGAGGGACATCACTCCCAGAGGAATCAATCTCCCTGGCTATGTGGGACGTAAAACTCCCAGGAATGAGCCTGGCCCTGGCAGTGAGGGACTGAAAATGCATACTTGACAAAAAGGGGGAAAAAATGAAAGGCAACAAGCTGAGGTCACACTGGCTGAGATCCCAAATAAGAGTCGAGAGGCTATCCTGGAGGTTTCTCTTATGCAAGCTCCAGCTAGACATCCCAAATGGCCACAGTATGCCATGCCCTTACCAAAAGTAGTCCCCAAATACCTAGGTCCCTAACTGAGATACTATAAAAGATATACTAAGTTTTATCTTTCAGAAATTTAAATCCACCAGAGTGTTCCTATACCAGGTAAGTCCTAAAATCCAGAGACAACAGCCTCTTTAATTAATCAACTGTCAGATGAGGCCCCCTTCCTCATACTGTCGACACCCCCTTTTAGTATGAACAAGTTAGGGTGCTCACTGCCTAGACACCCCTAAAGATAGAGAAAGAGATTAAGTGAGAGGAAGGAGTAGCAATAAACAAGATAAGATTTAACAAAGGTCTATGAATACTGAAACTTTATATGTATATACAGTTTGCTGCGGTGTTGGAATGACCAGAAAGAGGTAAATGACATGGTGGAACTGTAGCCTACAGCATCCTTTGGGATTTACTCTAAGGCGCTCGTTGAATTGTGCCTTGAAGGTCTTCAATTTTCTGTATATACCTTGTATTGCATAATTAGGAAAGAACTAAAACTGTGGAACTTGTAACCCACAACAATTTTTGAAATTACCTATATGACTGCTTGTTGAGCTGTCCATCGACAGCTGACACCTTTTTGTATGTACGTTGTATTTTACAATAATGGAAATGGCTGAAGTTGTGCAACTGTGACCCATGACATTCTTTGAAATTTGCTGACTACTTGTGAAATTGTACTTTGAAAGTTATCACTGTTATGTATATATGTTAAAGTTCACAATTAAAAAAAAAGTTAAAAAAATTATTGGAGACTCCAAGAGCTTATTACGTGGGTTTTATCAATATTTACCATATTAGAAATTAAAACTAAGAAAAGTTAATTACCCATATTCATTCATTTAAAAATAAACACATTTAATGTTAACATAAAGAACTTTTTATATGAAAGATCATTATGTTTTAGAAAACAAAATAAATAGCTGAAGAGTGACACTGTTCTACATTTTTTCAAATCTCTAACTTCCAGCTTAAAAGACAGCGAATTTTAATATTTGCATCTGCATTCAATCTGCTGCAATACCACACATCATGAAGCTTCTGAAAAATTCTACTGTATATCCATAAACAAATAACATTTGAAAACGTAAATAACAACATAATACTATTACAAAAATAGTTTTGACCTCAAGAGTCTTGGGTACTGCCTGAAGTCCCCAGGACACACTCTTGAAAACTGCTGCCCCAGAACAAACATTAAAAAATGAAACTTGTAAAACTAAGTGAAGATAATGTCAGACGCTGATTGTTTATCTTGGACAGAATATATGCTATGTGAAATTAGGAACCCCCTACTTAACAAGTTAAGCCCTTGATCTTGAGGCTTGCTCTTGTGAAACTTAAGGCTGTAAAGAGGAGGCTAAGCCTATCTATAATTATGCCTAAGAGCCACCTCCAGAGAACCTCTTTTGTTGCTCAGCTGTGGCCTCTCTCTCTAAGCCATCTCTGCAAATAAATTCATTACTGTCCCCCAGTGGGACATGACTCCTAGGGAAGTGGGATCCCTGGCAACACGGGACACGACTCCCAGGAATGAGCCTGGCTCTGGGATGGAGGGATTGAGAATACCTTCTTGACCAAAAGAAGGAAAAGAAGGGTAACAAAATAAGGTAACCTATAACATTATTTGAAATTTGCTCTCTAAATACCTGTTAATTCACACTTTGAAAGTTATCACTTTTCTGTATATATATTTCACAATAAAGTAAAAAAAAAAATAATGAAACACTGGGGGTGGAGGGGAGAATGGTGAGTGATTGCTAATGGGTACAGAGCATTTTCCTGGGATGATGACAATGTTCTAAAACTGGACAGTGGTAATGGTTATACAAGTCTTTGAATATACTAAAACTCACTAAATTCCATAGTTTAAAGGGGTAAATTTTAAGGTATGTGAATTAGATCTCAATAATGTAGATATAGAAACATGAATACCAAAACAGAGAGGTATAGCAAGGGTAGATAAAAACACTAAAACTCAATCCAATAGAAGGCAGAAAAAGAAAAAAAGGAAAGGATGAGACAGATAACAAACGGTAAATTTAAAAGCAAACATATTAATAATTATATTGAAGATATGTGGTCTAAATGTTCACATTAGAAGGCAGATTGTCAGATTAGATAAGAGCAAGACCCAACTATACACTGTCTTTTTAAAAATCCATTTTAGAAGGTGTCAGGGATTGATTTTGGTGATGAATCTACAACTATGTAATGGTACTGTGAACAATCGAATGTACAATTTGTTTTGTATGACTGCGTGCTATGTGAATATATCTCAATAAAATGAATATAAAAAAATCCATTTTAAATATAAAGACATACGAATTAAAAGAATAGAAAAATAAATAAAACGCAAATAATAAAAGAAGTGTGTAGAAAAATCAAAAAATGGAATTAATAAAAGAAGTGTGTAGTGACTATATTAACAGCAAACAAAGAATATGTCAGAACAAGGAATATTAGCAAGGGTAAAGAGGGACATTTCAAAATGATAAAAGGTCAATTCACCC
Organism: Choloepus didactylus; assembly: GCF_015220235.1. Lineage (NCBI taxonomy): Eukaryota > Metazoa > Chordata > Mammalia > Pilosa > Megalonychidae > Choloepus > Choloepus didactylus. The sequence goes on along the minus strand of NC_051322.1, from coordinate 59,937,766 downwards.
AGAAGACACACATACATACACACCCAATTTAAGAATCTCAAAATGTCTGAAGTAAAACTTTTGGAACTGAAAAGAGAAATAATCAAATCCACAATTACAGTTGGAGATTTCAACATACTTGATAAAACAAGTAGACAAAAAAAAATCAGTGGAAATATCGAGGACTTGAACAACACTATAAACCAACTTGAACTAACTGGCATTTATAGAATATTTTATCCAACACCAGCAGAATGATATTTTTTCCAAGAACACATAAAACATTCATGAAAGGAACGACCATAAAAGAAGTACGGATAAATATGTGAGGACTGAAATAATATTGGTTATGTTATCTGACCACAAAAGAATCAAATTAAAAATAAATAACACAAATATATTAAGAAAAGCCTCATATATTTGGAAAGTCAACATTATAACTCTAAACAATCCATGGATAAAAGAAGAAATCATGAGGTAAATTAGAAAATATTTTTAACTCATTGATATTTTTAAGAAAATATCCAATTTGTGAATCCAAGTACATATGCTTGGAGAGAAATTTATAATTTAAAATGTGTAAGAGAAAAGTATATCAATGACTTAGTTTGCACTGTAAAAAGCAAGAAAAAGAAGCAATTTAAACCAAAAGAAAAAAAGGAAATAATTTTAAAAGAATGGCTATCAATAAAATAGAAAACTGGTAATAATATAAAATCAAGAGTCAAAAACTGAAAAGATTTCTGGATTAAATCCCTAGAAAAGACTGACTAAAAAACAATAAGCAAACACATACATAAGTAATATCAGAAATGAAAAATGAGACATTAGTAAAGGTGCTATAGATATAAAAAATAGATATTCTGAATATTAACCACCTCATGCCACTAAATTCAAAGTAAGTAAAATAAAATTCCTTGAAAGATTAAAAACTTACGAAAACTGACATAAGAAAAATTAGAATATTTAAATAGCTCTATAACTATTAAAGAAATTAAATACTAATCAAATATATCCCCACAAAGGAAACCCAAGCCCAGATTCTCCAGTAAATTATTTCAAATATTTAAAGAAATAATACCTGTCTTACACAAACTTATTCATAAAAGAAAACACTTCCAACACTTGCAAGGAGACCAATAAAAACAGTGGTAACAAACTAAGATAAAGCAAGAAAATAAAATTACAGACTAGTATCACTCATGAATGTTATACAAATATCTTTAAAAATGTCAAAAATTAAATCCAGCAATTCATGAAAGATATAATATAGGCATACCTCAGAGATACTGTGGATTTGGTTCCAGATTACTACAATAAAGCAAAAATCGCAATAAAGCAAGTCACGTGAATTTTTTGGTCTTCCAGTGCTTATTAAAGTTATGTTTACACTAGTCTATTAAGTGTGTAATAGCATTATGTCTAAAAAAACAATGTATCTACCTTAATTTAAAAATACGTTATTTCTAAAATATGCTAACTATCATCTGGGCCTTCAGCCAGTCATCTTTTTGCTGGTGAAGGGTCTTGCCTTCTCAATGTTGATGGCTGCTGACTGATCAAGGTGGTCATTGCTGAAGGTTGGGGTGGCTGTGGCAATTTCTTAAAATACGACAATAGAGTTGTACACCTTAACTGACTCTTCCTTTCATGAAACTTTTCTCTGTAGCATGTTATGCTGCTTGATAGATTTTATCCACAAAACTTTCAAAACTGGAGTCAATCCTCTCAAATCATGCCACTGCTTTATCACTAAGTTTTGTAATATTCTAAATCCTTTGCTGTCATTTCAACAATGTTCACAGCATTTTCACCAGGAGTAGATAACAGCCCAAGAAAATACTGTCTTTGCTCATCCATAAGAAGTCACTCCTCATCCAGTCAAGTTTTATCATGAGACTGCACTAGTGCAGTCACATCTTCAGGCTCCACTTGTAATTCTAGTTCTCCTGTGATTTCCACATCTGCAGTTACTTCCTCCACCAAAGTCCTGAACTCCTCAAATCATCATGAGGATTAGAATCAACTCCTTCCAAGCACCTGTAAATGTTGATATTTTGACCTTCTCCCATGAACCACAAATGTTCTCAAAAGCAACTAAAATGGTGAATCCTTTCCAGAAGGTTTTCCATTTACTTTGACCAGATCCATCACAGGAATCACTATCCATGGCAGCCTCAGCCTTGAGAAATGTATTTGTTAAATACTAAGACTTGAAAGTTGAAATAACTCTTGATCCATGGACTGCAGAATGGATGATGTGTGAACAGGCATGAAAATGACTTTCATCTTGTACATCTCCATCAGAGGTCTTGGGTGACCAGGTACACTGTCAATGAGTAGTCATATTTTAAAAGGAACCTTTTTTTCTGAGCAGTATTAACGGTGGGCTTAAAATATTGAGTAAACCACATTATAAACACATGTGCTGTCATCCAAGGCTTTGTTGTTCCATTTCTAAAGCACAGGTAGAACAGATTTAGCCTAATTCTTAAGGACCCTTGGATTTTCAGAATGGTAAATGAGCACTGCTTCAACTTAAAGTTACCAGCTGCACTGGTCCCTAACAAGAGTCAGCCTGTCCTTTGAAGCCAGACATTGACTTCTCCTCTCTAGCTATGAAAGTCCTACATGGCATCCTCTTCCAATAAAAGGTTGCTTCATCCTGGTATTACTTATGTATGTGTTTGTTTATTGTTCCCAATAAAAGGTTGTTTCCAAATGGAGAGAGAGGGAAAGGCTGGTCAGTGGAGCAGTCGGAACTCACACATTTATTGATTAAGGTCGCCGTCATATGTGGTACAGTCTGTGGTGTCCCAAAACAATTACAATAGTAACATCAAAGATCTCTGATCACAGATCACAAGAGTAGATACAATAATAATGAAAAGTTTGAAATACTGTGAGAGTTACCAAAATGTGACACAGAGACACAGCAAACATACACTGTTGGAAAAAACGATGCCAACAGGCTTGCTCAACACAGGATTGTCACAAATCCTCAATTTGTAAAATATTCAATATCTGCCAAGTAAATAAAGTGAACCACAATAAAATGAGGTATGCCTTTAAAAAATTTAGTGGGTTTATCCCAGGTTGCAGTTTGCCAAGTGTGGTCTGAAATCACCTAAAGGTCTCTGAGATTCAGCAAGGTCAAAAAAAAGAGTTAGCAAGGTCAAAATTATTCTCATGATGTATCAGTTTCACTGTGTTAACATCTGTAATGATGATGCAAAAGAAACGGTAGCTAAAACTGTTAGTGCCTTGCCAGTATCAAGGCAGTGGCATCAAAATGAAGTCGTAAGAGGAGGGAGCTAAGATGGTGGCATAGCGAGGAGTGGAAGCTAGTTAGTCCCCCTGGAACAACTAATAAACAACAGAACAACTAGTAAATAACCTGGAATAACTGTGGGGAGACAAACGTGACTGTCCACTTATCATACACCAACCTGAATTGGGAGGACTGCCCGAGATTACAGCAAAAAATCTATAAGTAAGAACTGCAGACCCACGCCGAGAGCTGAGACCTCCCTCATGGAAGCCTCGCAGTTCCAGACAGCAGCACTTGCTGAATAAGCGAATATACCTCAGCTCAGCTCCAACTGGGGTTTTAATTTAACTGCTCAATACAGACTGCGAATCCCCAAAAAGCAGACAGAGGCTTTTGGTGACAACTGACCTTGGAGAGTCAGGGGACGTACCTGTCTCAGGACAGGGAGCCCAAAGGATCGGGTGCTATCTCTGGCCAACGGGGGCATCTCAGGGCTTTCTGTCCCTTTCTGTCTCTCTCACCCCGGGCAGCTCTGTGGAGAAAGCCTCAACTGTCTTCAGCTCGCAGTGCTCTACAGTAGAGAAAGCCTCAGCCATTTTAAACTCGCAGCACTCTGACCCAGACAAGAGAGGAGACAGCAGAGTCAGAGAAACAAAGAATCGATTTATACGCAAATGACCTCTCTCTAGGGGGCATATCTTCCCAAGAGGAAAGAGTTGGGGCCCAGCTCTACTACCCACCTTCCATTCAGAACCAGACCCACAGCCTGGGGGAAAACAGCCCCCAGTCACACCTCCTTACACCAGTCTGCAGTGACAGGCTGACAGGTGCTACCTGCTGGGCAGAAAAGCACAGGGTGTGTCAATCTTCTAAGACACACCATCAGGGAAACCAGATACTGAATATTTCCTCCTTCTGTGATCTGACCTTGTTCTCATCCGGGAAAACCTGATTGGGGTGGCCTAGGAGGTCAGATAACTAGACAACAGAAAACTACAACCTACACTAAGAAAAACAGTTATGGCCCAGTCAAAGGAACAAACTTACACTTCAACTGAGATACAGGAATTTAAACAACTAATGCTAAATCAATTCAAAAAGTTAAGAGAATATACGGCAAAAAAGATTAAGGCTATAAAGAAATCACTGAGGTACATAAGGCAGAAATCAAAAGTTCGAAAAGACAACTGGCAGAATCTATGGAAATGAAAGGCACAACACAAGAGAAGAAAGAAACAATGGAAACAAACAGCAGATCTCAAGAGGCAGAAGAAAACATTCAGGAACTGGAGAACAAGGCACCTGAGAGCCTACACACAAAAGAACAGATAGAGAAAAGAATGGGAAAATATGAGCAACATCTCTGGGAACTTAAGAAAAAAATGAAATACAAGAATGTACGTATCATTGGTGTCCCAGAAGAACAGAAGGGAAAAGGAACAGAAGCAATAATATAGGAAATAATAATAGAGGAAATAATCAATGAAAAATTTCCCATCTCTTACGAAAAACATAAAATTACAGATCCTAGAAGCAAAGCGTATTCCAAACAGAATAGATCTGAATAGGCCTACACCAAGACACTTAATAATCAGACTATCAAATGTCAAAGACAGAGAAAATCCTGAAAGCAGCAAGAGAAAAGCAATCCATCACATACAAAAGACGCTTAATAAGACTATGTGTGGATTTCTCAGCAGAAACCATGGAGGCAAGAAGGAAGTGGTGTGATATATTTAAGATACTGAAAGAGAAAAACCGCCAACCAAGAATCCTATATCCAGCAAAACTGTCCTTCAAATACGAGGGAGAGTTCAAAATATTCTCTGATAGACAATGAGCGAGTTTGTGAACAAGATACCTGCTCTACAGGAAATCCTGAAGGGAGCACTACAGACTGACAGGCAAAGATAGAAGTGAGAGGTATGGAACACAATTTTGGGTGATGGTAGCACAGCAATGTTAGTACACTGAGAAAAGATAACTATGACTATGGCTGAAAGAGGAAGGTTAGGAGCATGTGGGACACCAGAAGAAAAGAGGAAAGATAAAGACTGGGACTGTATAACTCAGTGAAACCTAGAACATTCAACAATTGTGATAAAATGTACAAATATGTTCTTTCACCAGGGAGAACAAACGAATGTCAACCTTGCAAGGTGTTAAAAATAGGGAGGTACTGGGGGGAAAATACAATCAACGTAAACTCGAGATTATAATTAACAGAATCATTGTATTATGCGTCCTTTCTTTTAACAAAGGCAATATAACAAGGTAAATGCAGATATAAGGGGGGCTTCGGGGAGGGGTGTGAGACTCTTGGCATCGGTGGTAGTGTCTGACTTTATTCTACTTTGATTTAAGGTTATCTTTCCTTTTGCTGCTTCCTACCTGTCATGTTTTTGGGTTTTTTTTCCTCTTTTTTTTTTTTTTTTCCTTTTGCCTCTCTACTTTCTTTGACTCTTCCTCCTGCTTTGTGGAAGAAATGTACATGTTCTTATATAGATAGTGGTGACTATCTATCTAAATCTTGCTGATTTATATTTCATGTCTATGAGTTTACATATTATAATTAGTTCCTATCAGTGAGACCCTGCAATATTTGTCCTTATGTGTCTGGCTTATTTCACTCAGTATATTGCCCTCAAGGTTTTGTCATCAACCCATTTATTTTATTTTTTTAAAAATAGTTTTGTTCACACGCCAGACATTCCATCCTAAGTAAACAACTGATGATTCCCTGTATAGTCACATAATAGAATGAAGAAGCAGATATGAGAATTCAGCTATCTTCTTTTAAGCTAGACATCAAAGAGATCTGCAAAAACGTAAAACAGTAAGTCCTTTCACTGAATTTTGGAAAATATAAAAAATATGAAACAAACATGTAATGTTTATTAATGTTATGAAGTAGTTTAAATTTTCTTAGTTTTACTTTCTAATATGGTAAATATAAATAGATATAGCCCACATATACAAAATCTCTTTGGGATTCACAATAACTTTTAAGAATGTAAAGGGTCACAAGACCAAAATTTTTGAGAACTGCAGATCTCAGGAATGTAAAGTTTAACAACAAAAAATCATTGAAACTAATCCCATTACCAAAATAAAGAAAACCATGGTCATCTTGCTAAGAAACAGAAAAAGCATTTGACACAATTCAAGAACCATTTGTAATAAAAAGCCTTCATAATCTAGGACAAGACAAAGATGTCCACTCTTGCCACTTCTATTCAACACCATATTGACCTTAGCCAGTAAACTAAGACAAGAAAAAGAAACAGAAGTAAAAAAGATTGTGAAGGGACTAGAAGAACTGCCTTTGTTTATAGACAATATGCTTACGTATGCAGAAAACCCTATGGAATCTACCCAAAAAAGACAAAAAAAAAAACAAAAAAAAAAACTACTAGAACTAGTAAGTGATTTAGCAAGGCCAAATGTTGAAAATAAACTTACAAAACTCAACTGTATTTTTATATTCTACCATTTTTCAATGGCATCAAGATACATTAAGTTCCAAGAATCTAATTAAAAAACATGCAAGACACTGAAAACTACAAAACTTTGCTAACGGAAAATAAAGACCTAAACAAATGGGGAAATATACTGTGTTCAAGGATTTTAACATTCAATTTCATTAAAATGTTCACTCTCTCCAGATTGAACTGCAGATTCAATGAATCAAATAAAATCCCAAAAGGCAATTCGTAGAAATTGACAAACTTATTCTAAAATCTACAAAGAAATGCAGATGAGTCAGAAGAGCCAAAATGCTCTTGAAAAAAAAGGAAAAAGTTGTGGAACTTACACTATCTTATTTCAAGGCTTACTTATAATACTTTACTAACCATGACCAAGTGACAGTAAAAGTTTAATCAAACAGATCAATGAAACAAGAGTCCAAAAATAAATCTACAATCAATTTTCAAAAATGACACCATTGTAAGGAAAATATTTTTTTAAATGGTGTTCGAACAACTTGATATACATATGGGAAAAAGTCATTTGAAATTATTCTAAAGTAATATTTAGGAAACTGCATTAAAATAAGTGTTAAGATTAATACTTACATTTTTTATTTTGATGTTTCCCCAATCATCATCCTGTTTTAAAGACAAATAAAAAACATTCAACCACCTCTGCACAATCCAAACATACTAATAATTTACTAATTTTAAAGCTACCTCAAAATAGAACAAAATTTATTGTCTGCAGATTTTATTCAAAATTATTGCAACAAAAAATACTTTTAAAAAATTAACATAGGTAGTTCTAAAGCTAGTAAGTCTTAACAATTGCTTAAACTGCACTTAAAAAAAGACAATCTGAAAGACACTAAACTTGACAGCAACAAAAGTATGAAAAAATACTTGACTAACGATAAATAACAGATCTTAATTTTGCATGTTCAGAACCAGCAAAGGTAATTAATAATCAGCTTATATGACAATATGAAGAGTAACTGAGTACACCAAAATTACCCCAGGCAAACTGACCCTTAATAACTGTTGTATGTCCAGAAATGTTTCTCAAGTCCGAAATTTCACATTTATGAAGCAACAAAAACCTTTACTTCTCCGTATTCAATAAAATCAAGATTTTTTTGTTTTAATGCTCTGGTTGGTCCCTAGACATTTAGGCTTCATTGTAGCTAAACCCTTCCCTTCACACAATGAAGTCAATTCCATACTACTCCTTTCTTTTTACAGAGGTGCCAGGTATTCAATGTGCTTTTTTCAGTGATGGGGGTCTTTGAGCACCATGCTTAAAAGTGGAGCAATAATTTCATAAAGGTTCTTCTCAGTTTAAGGACCATTACTGCTCATCATAAGGCATTATAAATATAAATGTCCCCTCTAGATCACTTACCAGAATCTAACAAAGGTGGCAACTGAACCAAGATATGCTTGACTTGTAAACTGCATGCTTTCTTCACTAGGCTTAGGTGTCTTACTAGACGTTACTTTAACCTCTCTGATGCTCAATTTACTCATTTATAAAATACGGATAATACATGCATTTGAGAATTAAAGAAAATGTATGAAAACCCTGGCACAGAAATATGTACTCAATAAATGTAGCTATTTTCATTTTCATTTAATAGGCTTTTTTTGGTAATTCTCCATAATACCCAGTACAGTGTTAAGCACAAATTAGGTTACCAAGTTGACTAATGACCAAAGGCTCATTCTGCAACTTGGGGGGAACATACCGTTGGCTGTTTCAACAACATCCATTTAAATGCCCAGCACACAAGGTTACCCTGATTTTATCTCTGAAGTTAATACAACTCATCAGCATTTCATATCTAATTCTTGAAGAAAGTATTTTTTAAAAACTATATACATATATATGCACATATGTATACATATATAAATTTATACGTACACACATACATATATATAGCATTACAAACAATAATAGAGAAACTATCTTTTTTGTGGCATTTCAACAGTGATGCTGTAACAATGATGCTCTTAACTGTGGTGACTGTGATCATTCTAAGGAACAAAGGGAAAAATTAGGTTCCCTCTCTTTCTAAACAAAAATTTTTTCTCCCATCTCCAAGTAGGAGTTAGACAGTGATTCCTCTTAAGAAAAAAAGATTCTTCTTTTATAGGCAGGATGCAAGAAAAACAGCCAATGGCAAAATTAACAGTCTTCCAGTATTCCAGAACCGGGTCATTGGCAAGGATGTTGAATGGTTTTGAATTTCAAATTCAAATGCATGTACAGCAATACTTTCTGTAGTAGTCTTTAAAAAAAATCTACACTACTGTTCCAAATTTTTAGGAGACAACTTTCCATGCCTATAACAGAGAAATATAAAGGAAATACAAATAAATTTTATATTAAACAAAAGAAAATTGGTATTCTTACCATATCCTCATAGGAAAAAAAAAAGATCAAACAATAAAGCTATATGGAATGTGCCCCACTTCCTTAATCTCCTGGTATAATATCTATAATATTCTCCCTTACACTAACACAAATAAGGTAGTTTTAATAACACAGACCACATATTCTCTCCAAATAAAAACTATCTCAAATGATTCATGAACACTAACATTTTCTGGTGTTAATTAGTATAAAAAATTATATAATACTGTAACCCATAGCATCCTTTGAAATGTATTCTCTATATACCTACTTGTTAAATGGTAATTTGAAAGCTATACCTTTTTGTATATGTGTTGTATTTCACAATAAGGAAATAACTGAAACTGTGGTACTATACCTCATAATAACTTTGGAAATTTCCCATATAGCTACTTGCTAAATCGTATTACCTTTTTGTATATCTGTTATATTTCAAAAGAAGGAAATAATTGACTGTGGAATTGTAACCTATAATATTCTTTGAAATTTGCTCTCTACCTACGTGTTAAATTGCACTTGGAAAGTTTCCACTTTTATGTATATATGTTATATTTTACAACAACAACAAAAAAAGAAAACAAAATAGTATGTAATGAAAACTTAGACTAAGTTTTACCTTCAACGTTCCTCCTTTCACCATAACTTTCTGTCTGGCCGGCTGGACTCCAGTCAGTGCAAAAAGCTGAGCCTTGAACACCATTGGAGGTTCATCGGTATTCAATTCTACACCTTCAAATTTCTCCTTTCCCCATTTTACAGTAACTGAAAACAAAACCATAATTTATTTCTTTCATTTACAAAATACCAAGATTTCCTATGACAATGCTACTTGAACTCATAAACAAATCCAGCAAAGTGGCAGGACACTAGATTAATGTGCAAAAATCAGTAGTGTTTCTACACACTTGTAATGACCTAACTGAGGAGGTAAGTAAAAAAAAACAAATTCCATTCACAATAGCAACTAAAGGAATCAAGTACCTAGGAATAAACTTAACCAAGGATGTAAAGCACCTGTATACAGAAAACTATAAAACTTTGCTAAAATAAATCAAAGAATACTTAAATAGGTGGAAAGACATTCATTCCATGTTCATGGACAGGAAGGCTACATGTCATTAAGATAAATTCTACCCAAATCTATTCTACAGATTCAATGCAATACCAAGCAAGATTCCAACAACCTACTTTGCAGACTTGGGGAAGTTAGTTATCAAATTTATTTGGGAGGGAAAGGGGCCTCGAATAGCCAAACGCATCCTAAAAAAGGACGAAGTGGGAGGACTTACACTTCCTGACTTTAAAGCTTATTCTAAAGCCACAGTGTTCAAAACAGCATGGTTTTGGCACAAAAATGGACATATTGATCAATGGAATCAAACTGAGAGTTCAGAAACAGACCCCCAGATGTATGGTCAATTGATTTTTGACAAGGCCCTCACATCCACTGAATTTGGACAGAATAGTCTCTTCAATAAATGTGGATGGGAGAACTGGATATCCATATCCAAAGGAATTAAGAGCACCTCTACCTCATACCCTACACAAAAATTAACTCAAAATAGATCAAAGACCTCAATATAAGAGCCAGTACCATAAAGCTCCTAGAAGAAAATATAGGGAAACATCTTCAAGACTTAGTGATAAGAGGTAGCTCTTAGACTTTACACTGAAAGCACAAACAACAAAAGAAAAAATAGACAAATGGGAACTCCTCAAGCACTTCTGTGCTTCAAAGGACTTTGTCAAAAAGGTGAAGAGGAAGCCAACTCAACGGGAGAGAATATTTGGTAACAATACATATCTGATAAGGGTTTGATATCCAGTATATATAAAGAAATCCTACAATTCAACAACAAAAGGGCGAAAGATATGAACAGACATATTACTAAAGAGGAAATACAAATGGCTGAAAAGCACATGAAAAAGATGTTCATCTTCATTAGCTATTAGGGAAATGCAAATGAAAACCACAATGAGATATCATCTCACACCTGTAAGAACGGCCATGTTAAACAGGAAACTAAAAATGTTGAAGATGATGTAGAGAAATAGGAACACTTATTCATTGCTGGGGAGAATGTAAAATGGTAAAGCCACTGTGGAAGACAGTTTGGTGGTTCCTCAGAAAACTAAATATTGAGTTGCCCTATGACCCAGCAATTCCACTACTCGGTATGTACCCAGAAGATACGAAAGCAGGGACACAAACAGACATTTGCACACTGATGTTCACAGCGGCATTATTCACAATTGTCAAGAAATGGAAACAATCCATGAGTCCATCAATACATGAGTGGATAAACAAAATGTGGTATATACATATGATAGAATATTACGTAGCATTAAGGAGGAATGAGGTCCTGAAGCATGTGACAAAATGGATTAACTTTGAGGACATAAGGTTGAGTCGAATAAGCCAGACACAAAAGGACAAATATTGTTTATGGGTTCACTAATATGAACTAACTAGAACATGCAAACTCAGTGTCTTAAAATGTAGAATATAGGGTACCTAGAGATAGAAGCTAGGAAAGCAGGAGCAGTTATCTAACACGTACAGAATTGTTAACAAAGTTGAACTTAAGTGTTTGGGAATGAATAGAGGTGATGGTAGCTCGTTATTGGAATATAAGTAATAGGGCCGTAGTGTAGATTAATTTGATTGAAAGTGGTTGTTTAAAGTCATGTATGTCACCAATTAACACTACAAATAAGTTCTTGTGTGAACTACAAATGTAAAAACAATAATAATAAAAGGATAATTAAGAGGTATATGGAAAAAATATAGCTAATACAAACTAGGGACTATAGTTAATAGTAATGTTTTAATATTCTTTCATTCAACAATAACAAGTTTACTACACCAATACTATGGGCCAACAATGGGGGAGTTAAGGTGTATGCGAGGATTTGGGTTTTATTTTGTTATCCTTATTTCTGTTCCAGAGTAACGAAAATGTTCTAAAATTGACCATGGGGAGGTATGTACAACTATGTGATGATACTGTGAGCCAGCGACTGTATGCTTCAGATGGTTTGTGTGGTGTGTGAATATATCTCAATAAAATTGAAAAAAAAAAAAAAGATTTCAAATGGAGACGATTCCTAGAGGATCACCTATTAGCCTAGTCCTTGAAAGTCATACAGTATCACTGATCTTTTATCCTCATAAGGCCCACCTAATCAAGAGTAACTTGCATGCAGAATAAGTACTCAATAGAACTTATAGATCTAATCGAACTCCTCATTTGAAAAATAAGGAAACAGACTTAAAAAGTTTACTAGTTTCCTCATATCACAAAACTGGTTAGTAAATACCCAAATCTTCTGAATCCTACTCCAATAATCTCTGCAAAATATGATCACACTGAAGTATCTTCCAAAACATGGTTCGTGGTCTTCAAGAACATATTTAATTAAATAATTACTAAACTCACTATACCTTGTTAAAAGAGAGTAGAAACCCCTACGGGGGATGTGACTCCCAGGGGTGTAAATCTCCCTGGGAACACAGGATACGACTCCTGAGGATGAATCTGGACACAGTATCATGGGATTAAGAACATCTTCTTGACCAAAAGGGGGATATGAAATGAAATAAAATAATACTTCAGTGGCTGAGAGATTTCAAATGGAGTTGAGAGGTCACTCTGGTGGACATCTTTATGCACTATACAGATAACCCTTTTTAGGTTTTAATGCATTGCAATAGCTAGAAGTAAATACCTGAAACTATCAAACTGTAGCCTTGACTCTTGAAGACAACTGTATAGCAATGTAGCTTACAAGGGGTGACAGTGTGATTGTGAAAGCCTTGTGGATCACACTCCCTTTATCCAGTGTATGGATGGATGAGTAGATAAATGGGGACAAAAACTAAATGAAAAATAGGGTGGAGGGGGATGATTTGGGTGTTCTTTTTTACCTTTATTTTTTATTCTTATTTTTACTTTTTCTAGTATAAGAAGAAAATGTTCAAAAAAAAAGGTTGGGGTGATGAATGCAGAACTATATGGTGGTACTGTGAACAGGTGATTGCATACCATGGATGACTGTGTGATATGTGAATACAGCTCAGTAAAACTAAATTTTTTTTAAAGTAAAAAAAATAAATAACGAAGAAAAAAAGAGAGGGGAAAGGAAGACTGGAAGGATAGAGAAGAAAAAAATTCTTGGGAGAGCAAAGCACATTTAGAACAGGTTAAGGAATACACATTCTGGATTACAGGAAGTAAAGAATTCTGTGGGAGAATTCAAAGGGGTGGTTTCTGCACAAGAAGTGAAGTACTCAAATATTAACTGAAAAATCCAAAGATATAACTAATTCGTTAAAAAATAAATAAAATTTCAATGAGTCTCATATAATAGCTAACTTCTGAAATATATAAAAAGAAACTCAGGGATAAACTATCTATTACCATTGAAAACCATAACCCTACTCAAAATGAGAATCTCACAATTAAAACTAGTGCGCTCTCAGTGATCTTCCAGACTAATAATGGGCTAAAAGACAAATATAATATAAATGTTATACATGCTACAGTACAGAGGAAGGTTACATGAGAAGTGATTTCCTGGTGGAAATGATAAATGAGCTGAGTCTCAGAGAAAAAATTAGGAGTCAGCCAGAGGAATAAGCATGCCTGAAAAAGAAGAAAAACATTCAAAAGCATAAAGCAGCATGGTACATTCTGAGAGATAAGTTAATTCCAGAGTGAAGGGGAAGTAGATGAAACTGGAAGCTAAGGATCAAGTCAAGGAAGGTAATTTAAGTCAAGCTAAAACATATGGACATTATGCTGCAGGAAATGTGTAATCTCTGAAAGGTTTTCATAAAAGTTACTTTGATCTGGTTTGGAATATCAGATAACACTGGCAGAGGAGGGAAAACGGATTGAAAGGGCATGACAGTAATCACTGAGATCTGCTAGAAACATATTACAATAGTCCAAGCAAAAGGACAAAACCAGAACTGCTGGAAGTAAAGGAGAGGAACCTATCTGAAATGTATTTAGCTGTGTAACCTAGGACAAGTTTAACTTTTTGTTTCTCCATCAAAGAGGTATAATATCAGTGTCAAAGGATTTATGTTGAAGATTAAAACAAAGCCACAGGTCTAAAACCCTAGCTCTGTGCCAAGATACACAGAGCCTGTTCAATAACTTTTACAGCATTTATCCTTAACTGTATATGAGTGTGGATAATTTTCTACTAAAAAGTAAGAAATAGTACTTAAAAATGTTCATTTTAATACAGGGCTCTTTGTTGAAACTGAAAATACAGATTCTCAATATAGAGATGTCAAAGTAAGGAATCTTAGACATCTACTTCAATTCCCTAATTTTGGAGATGAGGAAAAAAGCCAGATAGGCTGATCAAATATTTAAGATGGAACTCAATTTTTAAAATAGAAACTTGGTGAATGCAGGCATTTGTTGGAGGGGAACAAAGGGAGGGGTTGGTTTTGTGTGCGTGTATGAAATGTGTGTGCGCGACAGAGACTAGACGTGTGTTTAAGTATTAGCTTACACCTTTATGACCCCTCAATGCCATATGGCATACAGTATTTTCAAATACCATTCTACTGTTAAATGCTGTGGCTTTAGAAAGGGGTGGAGCAATCATTATTAAAGCATACATTCAATATTCTAGACCACCAAGAATCTACCTTGAGGTACATTACTCCCTTGATTCATATTCTCTGAAAATGATGAATCTAAAATAAAGGAATTAGAACAGAGTAAGGAGCCAGAGATGGTCAATGAATCATGCATCCACAGCCAATCGGAGCCAACACTCACATTTTAGGTGCCATTTTGTACCTAAAGGTCCCTTTGCAGCAAGGTTCCTTAAATAAAAATGTGATACGGGGCAAATACCTTGAACTATCACGCAAAAAGTCATGTCAAACAGCGTCCAAAAAGCAATGATACACGCAGATATTCGTATTCATCTACTTCTCAAAGGTAACACTATGGTTTGGACATGTGAGCCCAATTAAACATATGATGAAACGAAAACGAAGCAAAAAGGCCGGCCATCTGCCCCGGGATAAAACTGAAGCTGGTGCAAAAGGGACACCTGGGCAAAAAGCAGCAAGGAGTACGCTAAGAGAGAATCGAAGTCATTGAAGGAAACCCTAAGAACGATCAAGGCTAACTTCACCTGTCCCTCTCCAGCCCTCCCTCACCTCGAGCTTCTCCTCCTTCCCCGCCTCCCAACCGCAGCCGCCACTGATAAAGCCAAAGAACTCGCACCACCCCACAGCCTGGCTTCCGAAGCCCTGGGACACACCCTCACCCTCGCCGACACCCCAAGGCAGCGACATAAACTATTCTGCAGAGTCACGGCGCCCACTGCCTTCCCATCTCAAACTCCCACCCCACCCCACCCCACCCAGCGAAGGACAAGGATGGAAAGCGCTCGCACGCGCTGCAGGGCTCAGAACTAGGAGGGAGAAAGAAGGTGCGAGGGGCGTCTCGGCGCCGCAGTCCCCCGCCCACCCCGCCGCCGTGCCCTCCCCGCCCGCGCCCGGCCGCTGCCCGCTCTGCAAGGCCAGGCCTACTCCGCGGCCTAGCGCCGGGGCGGGGCGCGAGGGCTGGACGGGAGCTCACCGGAGTACAGCGGCATGGCGGGGTGCCAGGAGCGACGGTAGCGCAGGAAGGCTGCCCTGGCAGGGCCTGCGAAGGGAAAACAGCGAGGAGAGACTGCGGCGGCGGCGCGGTGCTGGCGGCTGCGACTCCGCTGCGACGAGTCTCATTCAAATCGGCCACGGGCGATGACGCAGCAACGCGCAGTTCGCCCGGCGGAGCGGCAGCGAGGGGCGGAGGGGTAAGGCGGGGACTGGAGGGAGGGTGGACAGGGAAAGGAGGTAGGAGGCCGGAGAAAGAGCGGAGGGGAGGGGAGAGGAGGGGACGGCGGGATGGGGAGGAGAGGAGAGGGGAGGGGAGGAGGAGGGACGCGGCCTCAGGCTCCCGCTACAGGTGCGCGCCTGCGCAGTGGACGCCCGCCGCCCCTGGCGGCCGCGTGCCCTGATCCAGCCTAGCGGCGGTTGGGTTACTGACCTCTTTGAAAAAAAAAAAAAATTTTCCTCTTTTTCGAAACGATTTTTTTTTTTTTTAACGCCCAGGTTTATTTTTTTATTATTGTTAATGTAGCCAGAAGAGCTGGGACTATGGAGGCCTTGCTCCGCCCCTCAACTCCATAATCTACTGGTTAATGAAAACGTGTAGCCCACAAAATTTGTGACAAAAATAAAGGAAACTGTGAGCCACGGATTGTACAGTTTGGATGGACTGTATGGTGTATGAATATATCTCAATAAAACTGCATTTAAAAATAGTAATAATAATAAAGGAGAAAATGCTTTGCATACTTCGAGAGAGGTCTGCCTTGATTATAATGTGTTACTATTGTTTCTAACAACTGGTTCGGACTCTAAGGTGGGTATAGTAAGGAAGAAAAACCGCCAACCACGAGCCCTGCCCCTGACCAGCCCATGGTTACCTGTAGCAGTTCTCTTCATTCCCTTGGATCTGTTTCCCTAGATCTGTAAAAGGAAAGAATCAGCTGGATATTTCCTGAGGCCTCTTCCAATTGTAAATTTCCATAGCATAGATAAATGCAACATTCTAGAGAAATTAGAGAAGCAGCATAATCTATGAGTGAACACAGAAATTTCAAAGAAATGCAACTTAAAATTGAGTTACTTTCTTCTGTTTTCAGGAG
This sequence comes from Choloepus didactylus, assembly GCF_015220235.1. Classification (NCBI taxonomy): domain Eukaryota; kingdom Metazoa; phylum Chordata; class Mammalia; order Pilosa; family Megalonychidae; genus Choloepus; species Choloepus didactylus. Next base: position 59,920,899 of record NC_051322.1, on the reverse strand, counting down.
CTTCTCTGTTTGGCTTCTCTCAGCTTCTGTGCATCCTCTCTCAGCTTTTCTTAATTTCATCTCTTACAAAGGACTCCAGTAAGAGGATTAAGACCCAACTGGGGCACAACTCAGCTGAAACAACCTAATCAAAAGGTCCCACCTGCAATAGGTCTACACCCACAGGAATGGTTTAGCTTTGAGAATATGATCTTTGCTGGGATACATACAGTGATCAAACCACCCTAAAAGCCCGAGATGAGGACAGGGAATGTCTGGCTCTGCCTTCTCCTACGCAGACACACTGGGGGTATGGGAGTGAGGCTGTCCAAAACCTAAGAGCTGTGTGTTCGTTTCCTATTGCTGTTGTAACTAACTACCACAAACTTAGTGGCTTAATACCATACAAATTTATTATCTTATATTTCTGGTGGTCAGAAGTCAAAACATGGTCTTAAGAGCCAAACACCTTGAGTGTTCACAGGGCTGCATTCTTCCTTCTGGAGGCTCTAGGGGAGCATCCATTCTTTGCCTCTTCCAGTTTCTAGAAGCTGTCTGCCTTCCTGGCTCCTGGCCCCCTTCCAACAATGATGGCACTCTGACCCTGTTCTCTTCATCATATCTCCTTCTCTGACTCTGACCTCTCTGCCTCTCACTTAAAAGGATCCTTGTAATTACTTTGGACTACTCAGATAATCCCAGGTGATCTTCCCCTTCTTAAAATCCTTAACTAATCACATCTGCAACATCCCTTTTGCCATGTAAGGTAACATATTCACAGGTTCCAGAGATTAGGATGTAGACATCTTTGGAGGTGCAATTATTCTATCACAGGCTGCCAAAAACAAAACAAACAAAAACCATCAAATATCCACTACACTTTCTTATAGCATCTATAATTTTAATATTCCTGTGTCTTTTCCCGTCTACTAAATTATGAACTCTTGGGAGGAAAACACCCAGCCTTAAATAATTTGGGAATATAAATTCCTGGAACAGTACCTTGCCTATAAAAGGTGTTTAATGAGTATTTCCTTAATGAATGCATAGCCTTGTTTTAGGTGAACAGATGAAGCAATTATATTAGGGTAAAAGCTATGCTGCTATAACAAAGAGGCCTCAAAATTCAACTGCTTAAAGAAGATAGAAGGTTATAGGGGGAGGGGAAGGGCATGGCTCTCGCTCCATGTGGTTGTTCACCACCCAACATTTCTTCCATAAAGTTCCTCTGCCATCCCCTGGGGCGGTGCTCTTCAAAGTTTAGCATGAATATGAATCACTAGAATCGTGTTAAATCCAGATTCGGGTTCAGTAGTTCTGGAGTAGACCCTAAGTTACTAAGAAGCACTCGGAATGCTGAGACTGCTAGTCTGAAAATTAGCCTTTGAGTAGCAAGGTAATGAGGTGCTTGTCTTTCTCTAGTTGATTGAAGATAGGTTGCAAGCACACCTGGGTTTCAGCCTACAGGAAGAAGTAAATAGAAAAAAAAGTACAGCACAGCAATTTCCTTTTAAGCAACATGAATGGCAGGGATGCCCAAATCACTTCCAACACATTTCATTGGTGAAAACGTAGTTACATGACCGTGCCTAGCTGCATGGAAGTCTGGGAAATGTAGTTTCAAACACGGCAGAGGTATACAAGCTTAACCTCTATTATTATGTAAGAAGGAGACAAAGGATTTTGGTGGAGAATCAGCATTCTCTGCCATGCAAATGCTCATATATTTTAAAAATATATTTTAAAAATATATATTTTAAAAACTTAAAAAGTTTTCCTAAAACAAGTGACAAAACTCCTGGCTGTTTCACTTTCTCAACTGTAAAACGAAATGACAAAAATAACAATATCTGTCCCTGAATGCTTTCAGGGCTGTAAGATCTGAATAGCTAATTGAGTACATGTATGTCAGGAATAATGACCAAATGGAGCTGATCCAGAACAGAACAAATAGCAGATGCCCTCATATGTTTACGCATCTTCCTTCAAGGCTGAGTTCAATTTGACAAGGTTTCTGTGTACCCACAAAACAGAAGAAGTATATGATTTTGACTCCTCACCCACAAAAAGTTTCTTACAGAAACAAAAATATCCACAATGGGACACAAATAAACTGTTCTGGCATTTTACCTACTATTTCCCTACCTACATAATCCTCTGCTTCAATTAAATTCAATGATGCCCAAACATAACTGCTTTTCTTGACTCCCAATTTTTGCCTCCCATCTCTACCTAGGAATGTTCTCCCTACTTCCTCTCCACTTGTATCTCACCTACATGATACATTTCTAAACCAAAAGACTGGAAAGATTTTTCTTCCTCTTTAGACAATTGTACCTATTTAGGCAATTCATTTAACATTTAATATTTACTATTTTTTCAAATGTGTGTATATAGCAGATATATTTTACCTTTCCATCTGAATACTTCTTTGTACCTCCTTTGCAAATATTTGCTGGTTAATTAAATTAGAGAATTCAGGGTAATGTGTACTCTGAAGCACTTTAATAACTGTAATTAGATTGCTACCTGTGTATTACCTGCTTCATATCTGGACAGAGATAGTGCCTGTCTTGTTCGTGTCTGTATCCCCCAGGCCTGGCACAGCCTCAGCACAAAGTAGGCTTTCTGTATATTTGCTGAATGAATGGATTAATGGTATTTGGTGATAGGGATTTAGAGGAGAAAGCAATTGAAATAGATGGGAGACAATGGAGGGAGAGATGGTTCTAGAGAAACACAGAGAAAGCAAAATCCCCAAAGCAATCAATTTCATTTATTCAACAATATTTTCTTTTTTTATCTTCATTTTATTGAGATATATTCACATACCACGCAGTCATACAAAACAAATCATATATTCGATTGTTCACAGTACCATTACATAGTTGTACATTCGTCACCTAAATCAATCCCTGACACCTTCATTAGCATACACACAAAAATAACAAGAATAATAATTAAAGTGAAAAAGAGCAATTGAAGTAAAAAAGAACACTGGGTACATTTGTCTATTTGTTTCCTTCCCCTATTTTTCTACTCATCCATCCATAAACAAGACAAAGTGGAGTGTGGTCCTTATGGCTTTCCCAATCCCACTGTCACCCCTCATAAGCTACGTTTTTATACAATTGTCTTTGAGATTCATGGGTTCTGGGTTGTAGTTTGATAGTTTCAGGTATCCACCACCAGCTATCCCAATTCTTTAGAACCTAAAAAGGGTTGTCTAAAGTGTGCGTAAGAGTGCCCACCAGCGTGACCTCTCGGCTCCTTTTGGAATCTCTCTGCCACTGAAGCTTATTTCATTTCCTTTCACATCCCCCTTTTGGTCAAGAAGATGTTCTCCGTCCCACGATGCCAGGTCTACATTGCTCCCCGGGAGTCATATTCCACGTTGCCAGGGAGATTCACTCCCCTGGGTGTCTGATCCCATGTAGGGGGGAGGGCAGTGATTTCACCTTTCAAGTTGGCTTAGCTAGAGAGAGAGGGCCACATCTGAGCAACAAAGAGGCATTCGGGAGGGGGCTCTTAGGCACAATTATGGGGAGGCCTAGCCTCTCCTTTGCAGCAACCATCTTCCCAAGGGTAAAACCTATGGTAGAGGGCTCAACCCATCAAACCACCAGTCCCCTATGTCTGTGGTCATGTTAGCAACCATCGAGGTAGGGTAGGCCAATACCCCTGCATTCTCCACAGGCTCCTCAAGGGGGCACTACATCTTTTTTTTTTTCCCTTGTTTTTCTTTTCTTTTTTTTTTTTTTTAACTTTCCCTTCTTTTTTAAATCAACTGTATGAAAAAAAAATTAAAAAAAAAAAAACATACAATAAAAGAACATTTCAAAGAGACCATAACAAGGGAGTAAGAAAAAGACAACTAACCTAAGATAACTGCTTAACTTCCAACATGTTCCTACTTTACCCCAAGAAAGTTACCTAATATAGCAACATTTCTGTGAACTTGTTCCTACTATATCCATCAGAAATTAACAGACCATAGTCATTCCTGGGCATCCCCAGAACGTTAAATAGCTTATCTGTTCTTCTTGGATTATTGTTCCCCCTTCCTTAATTGCTCTCTATTGCTAGTTCCCCTACATTCTACATTATAAACCATTTGTTTTACATTTTTCAAAGTTCACATTAGTGGTAGCATATAATATTTCTCTTTTTGTGCCTGGCTTATTTCCCTCAGCATTATGTCTTCAAGGTTCATCCATGTTGTCATATGTTTCACGACATCGTTCCTTCTTACTGCCGTGTAGCATTCCATCGTGTGTATATGCCACATTTTCTTTATCCACTCATCTGCTGAAGGACATTTGGGTTGTTTCCATCTCTTGGCAATTGTGAATAATGCTGCTATGAACATTGGCGTGCAGATATCTGTTCGTGTCACTGCTTTCCGAACTTCCGGGTATATACTGAGAAGTGCAATCGCTGGATCGAATACTAACTCTATATCTAGTTTTCTAAGGAACTGCCAGACTGACTTCCAGAGTGGCTGAACCATTATATAGTCCCACCAACAATGAATAAGAGTTCCAATTTCTCCACATCCCCTCCAGCATTTGTAGTTTCCTGTTTGTTTAATGGCAGCCATTCTAACCAGTGTTAGATGGTATCTCATTGTGGTCTTAATTTGCATCTCTCTAATAGCTAGTGAAGCTGAACATTTTTTCTTGTGTTTCTTGGCCATTTGTATTTCCTCTTCAGAGAACTGTCTTTTCATATCTTTTGCCCATTTTATAATTGGGCTGTCTGTACTATTGTCATTGAGTTGTAGGATTTCTTTATATATGCAAGATATCAGTCTTTTGTCAGATACATGGTTTCCAAAAATTTTTTCCCATTGAGTTGGCTGCCTCTTTACCTTTTTGAGAAATTCCTTTGAGGTGCAGAAACTTGTAAGCTTGAAGAGTTCCCATTTATCTATTTTTTCTTTTGTTGCTTGTGCTTTGGGTGTAAAGTCTACGAAGTGGCCGCCTAATACAAGGTCTTGAAGATGTTTTCCTACATTATCTTCTAGGAGTTTTATGGTACTTTCTTTTATATTGAGATCTTTGGCCCATTTTGAGTTAATTTTTGTGTAGGGGGTGAGGTAGGGGTCCTCTTTCATTCTTTTGGATATGGATATCCAACTCTCCCAGCCCCATTTCTTGAAAAGACCATTATGACCCAGTTCAGTGACTTTGGGGGCCTTATCAAAGATCAGTTGGCCATAGATCTGAGGGTCTATCTCTGAATTCTCAATTCGATTCCATTGATCTATAGGTCTATCTTTGTGCCAGTACCATGCTGTTTTGACAACTGTGGATTTATAATAAGCTTCAAAGTCAGGGAGTGTAAGTCCTCCCACTTCGTTTTTCTTTTTTACAGTGTCTTTAGCAATTCGAGGCATCTTCCCTTTCCAAATAAATTTGACAACTAGCTTTTCCAAGTCTGCAAAGTAGGTTGTTGGAATTTTGATTGGGATTGCATTGAATCTGTAGATGAGTTTGGGTAGAATTGACATCTTAATGACATTTAGCCTTCCTATCCATGAACATGGAATATTTTTCCATCTTTTAAGGTCCCCTTCTATTTCTTTTAGTAGAGTTATGTAGTTTTCTTTGTATAGGTCTTTTACATCTTTGGTTAAGTTTATTCCTAGGTACTTGATTTTTTTAGCTGCTATAGAAAATGGTATCTTTTTCTTGAGTGTCTCTTCAGTTTGTTCATTTCTAGCATATAGAAGCATTACTGACTTATGTGCATTAATCTTGTATCCCGCTACTTTGCTAAATTTGTTTATTAGCTCTAGTAGCTGTATCGTCAATTTCTCAGGGTTTTCTAGATATAAGATCATATCATCTGCAAACAATGACAGTTTTACGTCTTCTTTTCCAATTTGGATGCCTTTTATTTCTTTGTCTTGCCGGATTGCCCAGCACAATGTTGAATAACAGTGGTGACAGCGGGCATCCTTGTCTTGTTCCTGATCTTAGAGGGAAGGCTTTCAGTCTCTCACCATTGAGTACTATGCTGGTTGTGGGTTTTCATATATGCTCTTTATCATATTGAGGAAGTTTCCTTCAATTCCTACCTTTTGAAGTGTTTTTATCAAAAAGGGATGTTGGATTTTGTCAAATGCTTTTTCAGCATCTATTGAGATGATCATTTGATTTTTCCCTTTCGAATTGTTAATGTGTTGTAAAACATTGATTGATTTTCTTATGTTGAACGATCCTTGCATGCCTGGAATGAACCCCACTTGGTCATGGTGTATGATTTTTTTAATGTGTCTTTGGATTCGATTTGCAAGTATTTTGTTGAGGATTTTTGCATCTATATTCATTAGGGAGATTGGCCGGTAGTTTTCCTTTTTTGTAGCATCTTTGCCTGGTTTTGGTATTAGATTGATGTTAGCTTCATAAAAAGAGTTAGGTAGTGTTCCATTTTCTTCAATGTTTTGAAAGAGTTTGAGTAAGATTGGTGTCAGTTCTTTCTGGAAAGTTTGGTAGAATTCCCCTGTGAAGCCATCTGGCCCTGGGCATTTATTTGTGGGAAGATTTTTGATGACTGATTGGATCTCTTTGCTTGTGATGGGTTGATTGAGGTCTTCTATTTCTTCTCTGGTCAGTCTAGGTTGTTCATATGTTTCCAGGAAATGATCCATTTCCTCTACATTATCCAGTTTGTTGCCGTACAGTTGTTCATAATATCCTCTTATAATTTTTTTAATTTCTTCAGGATCTTCAGTTATGTCACCTATTTCATTTATTATTTTGTTTATATGGGTCTTCTCTCTTTTTGATTTTGTCTGTCTAGCTAGGGGCTTGTCAATCTTGTTGATCTTTTCAAAGAACCAACTTTTGGTGATATTTATCCTCTCTATTGTTTTTTTGTTCTCTATGTCATTTATTTCTGCTTTAATCCTTGTTATTTCTTTTCTTCTACTTGGTTTAGGATTGGTTTGCTGTTCATTTTCTAGCTTCTTCAGTTGATCCATTAGTTCTTTGATTTTGGCTCTTTCTTCCTTTTTAATATATGTGTTTAGTGCTATAAATTTCCCCCTCAGCACTGCTTTTGCTGCATCCCATAGGTTTTGGTATGTTGTGTTCTCATTTTCATTCCTCTCTATATATTTAGCAATTTCTCTTGCTATTTCTTCTTTAACCCACTGATTGTTTAGGAGTGTGTTGTTTACCCTCCAGGTAATTGTGAATTTTCTAAGTCTGATAGTTATTGACTTCTAATTGTATTCCATTGTGGTCAGAGAATGTGATTTGAATAATTTCAATCTTTTTAAATTTATTGAGGCTAGTTTTATGTCCCAGCATATGATCTATTCTGGAGAAAGTTCCGTGAGCACTAGAAAAGTATGTGTATCCTGGTGATTTGGGATGTAATGTCCTGTATATGTCTGTTAAATCTAATTCATTTATCAGATTGTTTAGGTTTTCAATTTCCTTATTGGTCTTCTGTCTGGTTGATCTATCTGTAGGAGAGAGTCGTGTGTTGAAGCCTCCCACAATTATTGTGGAAACATCAATTCCTTCCTTTAGTTTTGCCAGTGCTTCTCTCATGTATTTTGTGGCACCTTGATTGGGTGCATAGACATTTATGGTTGTTATTTCTTCTTGTTGAATTGCCCCTTTTACTAGTATGTAGTGGCCTTCTTTGTCTCTCAAAACATCCCTGCATTTGAAGTCTATTTTATCTGAGATTAATATTGTTACACCTGCTTTCTTTTGGCTGTAGCTTGCATGAAATATTTTTTTCCATCCTTTCACTTTCAATTTCTTTGTGTCCCTGTGTCTAAGATGAGTCTCTTGTATGCAACATATTGATGGTTCATTTTTTTGATCCATTCTGCGTATCTATATCTTTTAATTGGGGAGTTTAATCCATTTACATTCAACGTTATAACCGTGAAGGCATTTCTTGAATCAGCCATCTTATCCTTTGGTTTATGTTTGTCATATTTTTCCCCTCTCTCTATTAATATCCTTTATTGCACCCATACTGAATCTCTTTAGTACTGAACCTTTCTCCAAGTCTCTCTGTCCTTTCTTTGTTTCTCTGTCTGTAGGGCTCCGTTGAGTATCTCCAGTAGGGCAGGTCTCTTGTTAGCAAATTCTCTCAGCATTTGTTTGTCTGTGAAAAATTTAAGCTCTCCCTCAAATTTGAAGGAGAGCTTTGCTGGATAAAGTATTCTTGGTTGGAAATTTTTCTCACTCAGAATTTTAAATATATCGTGCCACTGCCTTCTCGCCTCCATGGTGGCTGCTGAGTAGTCACTACTTAGTCTTATGCTGTTTCCTTTGTATGTGGTGAATTGCTTTTCTCTTGCTGCTTTCAGAACTTGCTCCTTCTCTTCCGTGTTTGACAGTGTGATCAGAATATGTCTCGGAGTGGGTTTATTTGGATTTATTCTATTTGGAGTTTGCTGAGCATTTATGATTTGTGTATTTATGTTGTTTAGAAGATTTGGGAAGTTTTCCCCAACCATTTCTTTGAATACTCTTCCTAGACCTTTACCCTTTTGTTCCCCTTCTAGAACACCAGTGAGTCTTATATTTGGACGTTTTATATTATCTATCATATCCCTGAAGTCCGTTTCGATTTTTTCAATTTTTTCCCCCATTCTTTCTTTTATGCTTTCATTTTCCATTCTGTCATCTTCCAGGTCACTGATTCATTGTTCAGCTTCCTCTATTCTTGTACTATGAGTGTGCAGAATCTTTCTAATTTGGTCAACAGTTTCTTTAATTTCCATAAGATCATCTATTTTGTTATTTAGTCTTGCAATGTCTTCTTTATGCTCTTCTAGGGTCTTCTTGATATCCTTTGTATCCTGTACTATGGTCTCATTGTTCATCTTTAGTTCTTTGAGTAGCTGCTCTAGGTGCTGTGTCTCTTCTGATCTTTTGATTTGGGTGCTTGGGCTTGGGTTATCCATATCGTCTGTTTTTTTCATATGCTTTATAATTTTCTGTTGTTTTTGGCCTCTTGGCATTTGCTGAACTTGATAGGGTTCTTTTAGGATTTGTAGACCAATTGAAGTCCTCATCTCTAATTTATCAGATCTACGGCTTCATGGAGTACACTTTCTCTAACTAACCAGCAGGTGGCGTCCATGAGCCTTACATCCCAAATCACCAGGACACTCATTTTTCTCTAGTGATCATGGATCTTTCTCCAGAATGGACCATATGCTGGGACATAAAACAAGCCTGAAGACATCTTTTGTCCACTCTGGTCCAGCTCAGACCTGCCTCGAATCTTCCAAACGTTTGTTTCTTTGGTCTCCTATGGTCTCAGTGACCTGTTTCAACCTAAGTCAGAGTGTAGCTTCCAAGATGCTCTCACCAACAAATCTCTTCTCCAGAGTCTCACGATGCCAGAAAACTCAGAATGCTGAGGAGGGTCTGGAGACCGGAGGCTGGAGGGGACGCTGAGCCGGGAGAAGGACATTGCAGGTCCGGAGCAGGTTCTCCACAGATGCACCTCTTCGCCATCCAATCTCACATCTGCCAACAATATTTTCTTGATTGTCTACTCATGGGCTTTGCATTCCTGGAACTCACATTCTATCAGAAAATACAGAAAAAAAGGTTATTGAAATATATAATAACTGCATATGGAGGATAGAAAGGAGACTAGCTAGAATACAGCAGAGGACAATGTATGGTAGTGTTGTAAAAGATAATAAAAAGTGGGAAATAGGATTTGATTATAGAGAGCCTGAGTGCCCATAAAAAGTTTTGGTCTCACATCAGTGGGGTTTTCTATCTTCAAGTCAGCAGTCATCACAAACAACAAAAGTAATTTGAAATTTCCCTGTGTGAGACTTTTCCAAATGAGCTCTCATTCCAAAACAAGGATCAAACCTAAGTCAAGATTCTTATATAAGGATCCCTGTGAGTCAAGGACAATTTAATATTTTCCATTTTTTAAATGATTACAATAATACATACACGTGCAAGGTTTAAAATTCAAACAGTGACAGGAGATCATTTAAAGGAAAAAAAAATACTCTCCTATCTCTCCCCATCCCCACGCTTAATCTCACTCCTCAAAGGCAACTGATTTTAACCCTTTCTGACTTTAGTCTCCTAGATGTCACCTTCAAAACTGTAAATAATATGCTCATAACCTTATTTCTTAACTTATCAAATTTAAACACTATCTATTGGCTCCCCATTGTAAAATAAGATGTAGCTTTATTATGCTATATCTATCTCCCTTGCCCCTTCCTCCTCTTTCCCTCCATTAGTAATAGTAAATTTTCATTCCTTTATTGGTTACTTTTAAGTTTTAACATACTTAAACCTCCATTTCTTGTTCCATAGCCCTTAGAGTGTTTCTTTTTTTTTATTTTTTTAAAAATTTTTATTGGGATTGTTCAGATACCATACAATTATCCAAAGATCCAAAGTGCACAATCAATTGCCCCTGGTACCCTCATATAGCTGTGCATCCATCACCGCACTTAATTTTTGTTCAATTTTTAGAAACTTTTCATTACTTCAGACAAGAAATAAAGTGAAAGATGTAAAAAGAAAAAAAAAAAAAGAAAAAGAAAAGGAAACTTGAATCCTCCCATATCCCTAACCAACCCCCCTCAATTGTTGACTCGTAGTGTTGGTATAGTACATTTGTTACTGTTTATGAAAGAATGTTGAAATACTACTAACTGTAGTATATAGTTTGCAATAGGTATATATTTCTTCCCTATATGCTCCTTTATTATTAACTTCTAGTTGTATTGTCATACATTTGTTCTGGTTCATGGAAGGGTTTTCTAATATTTGTACAGTTAATCATGGACATTGCCCACCACAGGATTCAGTTTTATACATTCCCATCTTTTGACCTCCAACTTTCCTTCTGGTAACATATATGACTCTGAGCTTCTCCTTTCCACCTCATTCATGCGCCATTCGGCATTGTTAGTTATTCTCAAATCTTGCTACCGACACCTGTGCGCATTTCCAAACATGTAAGTTCATTGTAGTTGAACATTCTGCTCATACTAAGCAATCACTCCCCATTCTTAAGCCTCTTCCTATATCTTGGTACCTTATATTTCATGTCTATGAGTTTACATATTATAATTAGTTCTTATTAGTGAGACCCTGCAATATTTGTCCTTATGTGTCTGGCTTATTTCACTCAGTGTATTTCCCTTGAAGTTTTGTGATCAACCCATTTTTTTTTTTTTTAAGATGGTTTTGTTCACACGCCATACATTCCATCCTAAGTAAACAATTGATGGTTCTCTGTATGGTCACATATTTATGTGTTCACCACCTTCACCACTATCTCTATAAGGGCATCTACATTTCTTCCACAAGGCAGGAGGGAGGGTCAAAGAAGGTAGAGAGGCAAAAGAAAGAGGAAAAAAAAATGACAGCTAGGAAGCAGCAAAAGGAGAAGTAACCTTAAATCAAAGTAAAGAGTCAGACAACACCATCAATGTCAAGTGTCTAACATGCCTCCCCTAACCCCCCCCCTCTTATCTGCATTTACCTTGGTATATCGCCTTTGTTACATTAAAGGAAGCACAATACAATGATTCTATTAGTTACAGTCTCTAGTTTATGTTGATTGCATCCCTCCCCCAATGCCTCCACATTTTTTAACACCTTGCAAGGTTGACATTTGCTTGTTCTCCCTCATAAAAGAGCATATTTGTACATTTTATTACAATTGTTGAGCACTCTAGATTTCACCAAGTTACATAGTCCCAGTCCTCCATTATTGCCTCTGCCCCTTTTCCCTTACTCTTCTCCTTCTGGGACACCAATGATACGTACATTCTTGTACTTTGTTTCATCTTTAAGTTCCCAGAGACGTTGCTCATATTTTTTCATTCTTTTCCCCATCTGCTCCTTTGCATGTAGGATTTCAGGTGTTTTGTTCTCCAGTTCCTGAGTGTTTTCTTCTGCCTCTTGAGATCTGCTATTGTATGTTTCCATTGTGTCTTTCACCTCTTGTGTTGTGCCTTTCATTTCCATAGATTCTACTAGTTGTTTTTTTGAACTTTTGATTTCTGCTTTATGTATGCCCAGTGTTTTCGTTACAGCCTCTATCTCTTTTGTGAAATCTTCTCTAAACTTTTTGAATTGACTTTTTAGCATTAGTTGTTTAAATTCCTGTATCTCAGTTGAAGTGTACGTTTGTCCCTTTGACTGGGCCATAGCTTCGTTTTTCTTAGTGTAGGTTGTAGTTTTCTGTTGTCTAGGCATCTGACCTCCTAGGCCACCCCAATCAGGTTTTCCCAGACGAGAACAGGCTCAGGTTACAGTTATCTGGTTCCCCTGATGGTTTTTCTTAGAGGATTGATATGCCTCTGCTTTTCTGCCCGGCAGGTGCACCTGTCAGCCTGTCACCGCGTGTGTAAGAGGGTGTGACCTGTGGCTTTCCTCCTCCAGGCTTTGGGGTCTGGTTCCAGAAAGGCAGGCAGTAGAGCTGGGCCCCTCCCTTTCCTCTTGGGAAGCTGTGCCCCCTCCAGAGAGGTCAACTGCATATCAATAAGTTCTTTGTTTCTCTGACTCTGCTGATCAAAGTGTTTTGATTTTCAAATGGCTGAGGCTGTCTTTACTGCAAAGCGCTGCGGGCTGAAAATGGCTGAGGTCTTCTCCACAGAGAGAGAAAGGGACAGAAAAGCTCCCAGGTTCACCTGCCAGCCAGAGATAGCACCCGATCCTCTGGGCTCCCTGTCCTGAGACAGATATGTCCCCCGACTCTCCCAAGGTCAGTTGTCACCAAAAGCCTCTGTCTGCTTGTTGAGGATTTGCTGTCTGTATTGAGCAGTTAACATTAAAACCCTAATTGGAGCTGGGCTGAGAGACTGTTGTTCTCTAGCACCATGAGGCTTCCATGAGGGAGGGGCTCTCGGCTCTCGGCTCTCAGTGCGGGTCCGCAGTTTTACTTAAAGATTTTATGCTATGATCTCTGGCATTCCTCCCAATTTAGGTTGGTGTATGATGAGTGGACAGTCACGTTTGTCTCCCCACAGTTATTCCAGGTTATTTACTAGTTTTTTGGTCATTGATGAATTGTTCCAGCAGGGGACTAACAGTCTTCCACGCCTCTCTATGCTGCCATCTTAGCTCCCATCCTTAGATTCTTTCTTGACTGCCACTGTAGAAGATGAGGAATTAAAACTTAATAGTTTTCCTTTTGTCTTTTTATCTTCCCTTTCACCTTCCTTTACTTGTATATCATGAAAGCTTATCAGCAACAGGAACTGAGAATATTACAGAATCAACAAGAAATGTAGAAAAATTTTAGTAGCTTCATAGAGTCAGGGAACAGAAATGATCTGCTGGCAACAGCAGTCTGCTCAAGATGCTGCTACTCAGATGAATGCAGCTTTCCACCCTATTATTGCAATTATCCATCCCTTAGTCCTATTAGGCAGTGCATGGAATCCACTTTCTTCTTTTCCAGATTTCCTATGTTCTAATCTGGACTGGTTGCTATGATCCTGGGATTTCATTTTTTAGTGCACTCCAGGGTTAGTTCCGTTTCTTTCTAGGTTTCCAATTTTGTTTTACTGGCCTATATCATCAAGTACTTTTTTTGAAAATGCATATGTGGGCATAAAATTTTTGAATTCTTTCATATCTATTAAAGTCTGTGTTTCTTGATCAATAGTTTTATTTTAAAAATCTAGACTCGTAATACTTTTCCCCCAGAACTTTGAAGATATTACTTCAATGCTCTTTAACTTCCTGTGTTGCTGATGAGAAGTTTGATGCCAGTCCAATTCTCATGCATCTGCAATCTGTAGCTTACATTTTGTTCTCTCTGGAAGTTTTTAAGATCTTCTTTTTAGCCTTTGTATTCTAAAATTTCAAATGATTGCATATAGGAATGGGACTTTTTCCAATTTATCCTGTTTGATACTCAGTGTCATTTACCAGCTCTGAGAAATGTTTTCCTATTATCTCATTTAGTGTTTCTCCCCTATATTTTTCTCTGTTCTTGTGGAATTGTATTGGTCAAATTTTTTGTGTGTCTCATGGAACTGCATTGGTCAAATATTTGACCTCCTGAAATAATTCTCTATGTCTGTATGTTATACTTTTATCTTCCAGCCCTACTACCAAAACATACTTTGGAAATCATTTTCAATTTCCATTTCTCTTATGTTCCCTGAAATATCTGTTTCCTTTAGGCTAGGATTCATTGATCTGTTAATTCATCTTGGTCCTTGTTCCTCATGTTGTTGGTTTTTTCAAAACAATCTTTCTCTTGTGATCCTTGTTTGTTCATGTTTAAGAATAGAAGACTAAATTTCCTTTCCTTGTTATGTAGGTAGGTCTGCTGCCTTTGCATGGGAAGGCTGATTAGAAACTCAGTTTATGTGAACCAAACATGTTGACCTCAAGGCTTCATTCTATGGGGTGCAGGTTTGATGGTTCACTTCATTGTCAACTTGGCCAGGTTTTGGTGTCTGGTTGGTTGGCCTGATTGCTACTGTAAGGACACTTCATGGATGTAAATCACCAGTAAGTTGATTGTATCTATGGCTGATTACATCCAGAATCAAGTGTGGAAATTGCCTTCAACAATTAGAGAAGTCTCGTCCAATCAGTCGAAGGCTTTAAAAGGGGAAGTGATGATTTCAGCAGTCAGAAGAGAGAATTTCCATCTCTACTTCAGCCACTCAGTTTCTCCTGAGGAATTCACTGAAAACCTTTATCGGCATTCCTAGCTTGCAGCCTGCCCTATGGAATTTGGACTTGTGCATGCCTACAGTCACATGAGACAATTCTTATAAAAATCTCATAATATTTACAGATATCTTTTATCAGTTCTGTTTCCCTAGAGAACCCTGATTAATACAGCTGATGAAAAATAGGTATGCATGCTGGAATCTCTTTCTCAAATGCCAGAATGAAAAGGGCTTTAATTTGAGATTTTGCTTGGCATGAACACCTGATTTCATAGTACCACATTTCACTGACTCTAAGATGCTGTCAGTTAAAAGATACATCATTATTTTATATACCACTGTTTTGGTTTGCTAAAACTGCCAGAATGCAATATACCAGATATGGGTTGGCTTTTACAATGGGGATTTATTATTTTACAAATGTACAGTTCTAAGGTTATGAAAATGTCCAAATTAAGGCATCAACAGAATACCTTCCATGAAGAAAGGCCACAGGCATCTGGAACACCTCTGTCAGATGGGAGGACACATAGAGTCTGCTGGTCCTTCTCTCCCAGGTTTCATTGCTTTCAGCTTCTGGCTTCAGTGGCTTCCTCTCTCACCTCCTCTGGAGGCTTTCTCCCTCTAAGCTCTCTCCACTTTTTCTGTCCTTTATCCTCTCATAAAGGATCCAGTAAAAGGGTTAAGACCCACCTTGAATGGGTGGGTCACATCTGAATTGAAATAAAACCTAGCCAAAAGATCCCAGCCACAACAGGTCTGCACCCACAGGAATGTATTAAAAGAACATGGCCTTTTCTGGTGTACACAACAACTTCAAACCAGCACAACCAGCAAGAAAAAGAATTCTGCCAATTAAAATATGGCATGCGATCAATTTTAAGGTGCAATCTGATTCAAAGTATGTTAAAATGTCTAAAGAAAGATACATATTAGCATAAAAAATATGGCATGTATTCTCTCATCCCTTTACTTTCATCTTTTCTATGAGTTTTTGTATTCAGAGTGCCTCTGTTATGTTGAATTCTATCATTTTAAAATTCTGATATTGTATACAATCTCTGATAATCTTTTATCTTTTAATAGGTAAATTTAATCTATTTATATTTATTGTTGGTACTGATAAAAGTTTATTTAATTTATCATCTTTCCTTTTTTATGTACTAGATATTTATTTTCTTTTGGTGCTACATTGACATTTTTAACATTCATAATTGATCACAATATTTTCAGAGTCTAAAGTTGATTAGTATTTCTCTTATCTTCCTGAATATGGTAAACACCTTAGCATGCTTTAACTGCCCATAAATTACCAACACCCTAAAATTTGTTATTGTTGCCTAGAGTTTTGTTTTACCATTAAAAACACATACCTGTAATTATTTATTATTTTTAACAGTGAAATCCTAATTAAACTTACTTCATATTTTATTAATTTCTCTTCTCATTCTTGCTAAGACTTCTCTTAATTCTTACCTGTATTCTTGCTTAATTACTTAATAGTCCTTTTAGTGGAGATACATGGTGGTAAACTCTCTTGCTTAAGTACTGTACAAATTTAATAGTTTATATTAGTAAGAGTCTGAAGGTGGTGAATTCTCCTAAATATATCTGTAAATATCTTTATTTTAACTTTATTCTTTTTTTAAAATTTTATTTTGAAATAAATTCAAAGTTATAGGAACAGTTGCAAAAATAATACAAACCCCATACACAGAACTCCAGCATTCCCTGACCCCTGTCCACCGATACCCCGATCCACGAACTTTAACATGCTGTCACACCGCCATTTCTCTTTCCCTCCCTCCCTATCTATCATCCATCATCTATTGCTCTGTCTTCTGAACATGAGAGCATGCTGCACACATCCTTGAACAAACACTATAATTCACATATACAATTCCCATGAACAAAAACATTCTTTCATGCAATCTCATTAAGTGTAGCTAAGAAGTTGAAGAAATTCAACATTGATACAAAGCTTACATTCTATATTTCCTTTTTTTTTGTTTTGTTTTATGTGCCAACTGTATCCCTTTGAGCGTCCTGTCCTCTATCCTCAGATCACATCCAGGATCATCCTTGGCATTCATTTGTCATCTATTTAGACTGTCTTTTTTTTTTTTTTTCCAATTGTGGAAACATATATACAGCCTAAATCTTCCCATTCCACCCCTCCCTAGCATTCCATTAGTGGGATTTAATCACATTTAGAATGTTGTAATGCTATCACCTTCCCACCATCCATTACTAGAAATTTCCCTTCACCTCAAACAGCAACCCTACACTCATTTCTTAACTCCCCATTGCCCCTTCCCCCACTTCTCGTAACCCAGACTCTACTTTTCATCTCTATGGTCATATTCTCTGATAATTTCTTTGTGATTACTGTGGGGCTTAAAATTAACCTCTTAAATCCATAACAATCTTGTTTTTCTTTGATACCAACTTAACTTCAATAGGACACATAAACTATGTTCCTATACTCCTCCATTCCCCCACCTTTATATAGTTCTTGTCAAAAATTACATATTTTACATTGAGTCCAAAACCACTGATTTGTCATTAGAGTTTGTGTATTTTATATCATGTAGGAAGTAAATAGTGGAGTTACAATTCAAAAATTATTGAATTCTATTTGTATTCCCTGGTGGTCAGGGAATATGCTTTGAATATATTCAATTTTTTTTTCAATTTATTGAGGCTTGTTTTATGTACCAGCATATGGTCCCTTCTGGAGAAAGATCCATGATCACTAGAAAAATGTGTGTCCTGGTGATCTTGGATGTAAGGTTCCATATATGTCTGTTAAAATTCTCTCTCTCTCTCTCTTCTTTCTTTGTTTCTCTGTTGGTAGGGCTCCCTTTAGTATCCGAAGTAGGGCAGGTCTTTTATTGGCAAACTCTCTCAGCAGTTGTTTGTCTGTGAAAAATTTAAGCTCTCCCTGAGATTTGAAGGAGAGCTTTGCTGGATAAAGTATTCTTGGCTGGAAATTTTTCTCTCTCAGAATTTTAAATATGTCATGCCACTGCCTTCTCACCTCCATTGTGGCCACTGAGTAGTCACTACTTAGTCTTATGTTGTTTCCTTTGTATGTGGTGAATTGCTTTTCTCTTGCTGCTTTCAGAACTTGCTCCTTCTCTTCAGTATTTGACAGTCTAATCAGGATATGTCTTGGAGTGGGTTTACTTGGATTTATTCTATTTGGAGTTCGCTGGGCATTTATGCTTTGTGTATTTATATTGTGTAGAAGGTTTGGGAAGTTTTCCCCAACAATTTCTTTGAATACCCTTTCTAGACCTTTACCCTTCTCTTCCCCTTCTGGGACACCAATGAGTCTTAAATTTGGATGTTTTATCTATCGTATCTCTGAGATCCTTTTCGATTTTTTTTATTTTTTTCTCCATTCTTTCTTTTGTTCTTTCATTTTCTGTTCTGTGGTCCTCTAAGACACTGAGTCATTGTTCAGCTTCCTCTAATCTTGTATTATGAGTATCCAGAGTCTTTTTAATTTGGCCAACAGTTTCTTTTATTTCGATAAGATCTTTCATTTTTTTATTTACTCTTGCAATTTCTTCTTTATGCTCTTCTAGGGTCTTCCTTATGTCCTTTATATCCTGTGCCATGTTCTTCTTCATGTCTTTTATATCCTGTGCCATGCTCTCATTCTTTGATTATAGTCCTTTGATTAATTGCACCAAGTACTAAGTCTCTTCTGATATTTTTATTTGGGTGTTTGGGATTGGGCTCCCCATATCGTCTAGTTTTAGCAAATGCTTTAAGATTTTCTGTTGTTTTTGGCCTCTTGGCATTTGCTTTGCTTGATAGGGTTCTTTCAAGTTATAAAAAATACCAATCTAATTTTTCAGATCTACAACTTGGTGGCATACACTTTCTCTAACTAACCAGCAGATGATGTCTGCAAGTCACCTTTCCCCTCAAGTCAGTATTCCTCAACTTTATCTTTGTGGTGTGTGGTGAAATGATTCTTGTGGGGTTCATTGGTGAACTCAGTTTGGGTGTGTTGTTGGTGCCTGTAGGGTGTGTTGTTGGTCCCTGAATGTGGGGCATGTGTCTGGGTGGTTAGGGAGGCAGGGCAGCTTTCATAATCAAACCTCCCAGGTGTTCCCAGAGATTCAAGGCTGTTGCAAGAGTCTAAGCCTTCATTTCAATTTTGCCACAGATTTTCTCTGCTGCTGACCCAAAAGTCCCTGGCATTGATGTAGCATCCCTGGGTTTTCCGAGAGGGCCCCCCTTCTCAGCTGTGATCTTCCAGGACCTCTGCTGAGAGAAGGCTGTGCTACGTCACAAGTGTGCTCCGTCCCTCAAGGGAAGCCCTGGGCCGCCGGCCCGTGCAGGGGTGGTCTCAGCCTGATGCAAAGATAGCTGAATGGGGCGTCTCAGCACCGCCCCCCCTTTTCG
The DNA here is from genome assembly GCF_015220235.1 of Choloepus didactylus. Taxonomy (NCBI): domain Eukaryota; kingdom Metazoa; phylum Chordata; class Mammalia; order Pilosa; family Megalonychidae; genus Choloepus; species Choloepus didactylus. Next base: position 59,901,827 of record NC_051322.1, on the reverse strand, counting down.
CACAGCTCCACCTTCTCAGCTCTGGGACAACTAGCTGTGTATGCACCCAAGGCCACTGTCCACGGCCGATATTGTGGCGTGTGCGCGGTGCCATGGGATACACTCCCTGTCACACTGGGTTTCCTGGCACAGCTCTGGGCTGTGAGTCTGGCCCTGGGCAGGAGTGTCTCCAGCCCGCCGGGAAGCCGGCTGCAAGCAGCACGGTTTCTTTCTCCTTTTGGCTCTCCCCTCTGCCCCACTGGCCCTGAGGGAATCAGCAGCAGTCTATCCTCCACACCAGACACTGAGAGGTTGGCACAGCCCGCTCCTGCCATGCTTCACTGCGTGGTTCTCACTGTCGTAACTGTAGCTGTTCCTGTTTTTTTTTTTTTTTTTTTTTTTTTTAAAGAACTAGTCCGTTTCCAAACACCAACCCCTGGTTTCCCCACACCACAGCGTGGCCACGGAACTTTCAGCCAGCTTACTCATTTCAGAATGCAGACTCCTGGTTTCACCAAGTGCAAGGTCCCTGTGGTTTTAGCAGACCTTTTCCAGCTGGTGCATTGCTGAAACTGGTGTTCTGTGTCACTTTCTGGTTTTTATCTAGTATTTTTCACGGAGGTGTTTTTTTGCCCTGTCTCACTTAGCTGCCATCTTAGGTTCTCCCAGCTTTATTCTTGATGATCGCTTAGCTGAGTTGGGATTAGTAGATTGAGAGTAATTTTCACTCAGCACTTTGAAGATATTTCATTGTTTTCTGTCATCTAGTATTGTTGCTGAAACCTTTTAAAAAAAGTTTAATTGTTGTTCCTTTGTAGGTAATATCTTTTATTTCTGGTAACTCTTAAAATTTTCTCTTTGTTCCTTATATTAAACAGATTCATTACAATGCAACTGGGTGGATATTTCTTTTAATTTTTCCATCTCAGTACTAAGACTAAACTTTTGAACTGAGGATTTAATGTTTTTGAATACTGCCTATTTTCTCTTGTTAATTTACAATGGATTTTTGTTGAAGATTCTCTATTCTTCATTTCTTTTATCCTGCCCTTCATATATATATATATTTTTGCCCCTTTATCCCACTGTAGTGAATTTTGTTTGAATTTCTCATTACTGTCTTCCAATTCATTCTCTCTTTATTTGTGTCTAGTCAACAGTTTTTCCCATCTCTTGTTTTACATTTTATTGATTATATTTTGTATTTCCAAGATTGCTTATTCATTTTTTTCTAAATTTTTCTATTTGATTTGTATAATATTTGCCTGTTTTGTTTTCATAGTTTATTGGTCTTTATTTAAAAGATTTGATTTCTTCTTTCATAACTTAATTTTTGTTGTCATTACTATTAATATTTTTTAACTCTTTATTTTGAAATAATTCAAACTTACAGAAAATTTGCAAGAATCATACAAAGAACTCTTGTTTATCCTTCACCCATATTCACCAATTGTTAACATTTCACCACATTTGCTTTCTCTCTCTCTCTCTCCATGTAAATATGCATTCATAATTTTTTTCTGAACCATTTGAGAGCAAGATGCAGATACGAAGCCCCTTTAGCCCTAATTACTTTGCGTAATCCCTAAGAATAAGGATATTTGCTTATATAACACAGAATAATTCTCAACATCAGGAAATTCAACTTAATACAATAAGATTATGATCTACAGACTTTGCTCAAATTTTGCAAATTTTGTTTCTAGGTCAGGATCCCATCCAGGATCAAGTATTGCATTTAGTGTTCATGCTTTTTAATTTCCTTCAGTCTCAAATGATTCTACAGCAGTTTCAAAGTCTTTCAAAGATTTTCATGTAAAGGTAAATTCATCTAGAATAAAATCATTTGTGTAAAGAGTGGTACAATGAACCTCCATATGACAATTATCCAGATTTCATAAAAATTAATATTTTGTCTTTACCTCATCAATTCTTTGTTTGTTTTATTTTTCTTTGCTGAAGAGCCTCAGGTAAGTATTTCTTTTAAAATATGGTTATTTTCTTATTTTACCACCATATCATTATCATACCCAACAAATTAGCAATAATTTCTTGGTATTGTCTAATATGATATAGAAGCCATAAACAAATTTCCCCATTTGTCTTTAAAATGCTTTTGTTGCTATTGTTGTTTTTGTTTGTCTGCATTTTTGCAGTTGGCTTGTTAAAATCAAGATCCAAAGGATATTCATACATTCATTTGGTTTTTATGCCTCTTCAGTTTCTTTTAAAATAAAGTCACTCCCTTTACTCCCACCTCCCTTTATTTTCCTGCCATTGACTTTTAGAAAATTCAGGTAAATTGTTCCATAATATAAAATGACCCATATTTTGGAGTTGTTGATTTGTTTGCTTGTGACATCATTTAATGTTTTCCTCTATCCCCCACGTTTCTTGTAAAAAAGAAATTAGCTTGAAATACTTGACAAGATTTCCAGTTAATCTTTTTTGGCAAAAAATAATCCAAGGGTGATGCCAGTTGCTTCATGTTGCAATGGAACCAGGAGGCACATGGCGATTGATTGCTCCATATTTACTCACAATAAAATAAGTTTCATCAGTGGGTTCAGGCGGTGATGTTGTGATCATCCCATTGTTAGGCTCCCTGTTGAACCATCATCTACCATGTCACCCTTTGATGATTTTGCATTATTCAATTTTTTCACTAAGGTTGCAAAGATTTCTAATTTGAACATTCAGTAAATACTTATCAGCTGGATTCTTGTGTGAAGAACAACTTTCCTTGTTCAACTCAGCTATTTTTACTCTAAAACACATTCATAAAGAAAAAAACTGAGTAGATACTTAATTCTTTCCTTTTAATTGCCCATTTCCAGAGTAAGAAATTGGTGTCCTAGTTATCAGCAATGATGTCCAATTCTCTTGCTTGCTTTCTTACATCATCACAAATTCATGAGTTTTTATATAGTCAATGTGTTTCAGTCAATTTGCAGGATGATTTTGCGTAGGGTCTTGCTCTGGCTCTCTCTTGCACAATCTTTTCATCCCGCCTGTTTTCTTCTGGTCTTGTACTTCCAGTCCCTGTTTCCTGTTAATAACTGGGATATCACTGATGCAGCCACTAAGCCAAGGGCCAGTTTGGTTTGGTTATTGGTCATGTGGCTCTGTCTTTACTCTCCCCCTTTCCTGGTCCCACAGCTTCAGCTGATTCCTTAAACCCTTAGACTCAAGCAACAGAGGGACAGGGTTTTATCTATTTGTTTTTTGTTTTGTTTTCAGCCTGTTTCACAAGCATAAAAAGTTGTCCTTAGCCTCTGGCTTCAAGCATTGATCCATTCTTTTTCTCTTTTTCAAGTTGAGAATTTTTACCTGTTATCTTATGTTCTAGTTTGCTAATGCTGCTGGAATGCAAAACACCAGAAATGGATTGGCTTTAATAAAGGGAGTTTATTTGGTTACACAGTTACAGTCTTAAGGCCATAAAGTGTCCAAGGTAACACATCAGCAATCAGGTACCTTGACTGGAGGATGGCCAATGGTGTCTGGAAAACTTCTGTTAGCTGGGAAGGCACGTGGCTGGCGTCTGCTCCAAAGTTCTGGTTTCAGAATGGCTTTCTCCCAGGACATTCCTCTCTTGGCTGCAGTTCCTCAAAAATGTCACTCTTAGTTGCACTTGGGGTATTTGTCCTCTCTTAGCTTCTCCAGAGCAGGAGTCTGCTTCCAACAGCCGTCTTCAAAATGTCTCTTATCTGCAGCTCCTGTGATTTCTTCAAAGTGTCCCTCTTGGCTGTAGTTTGTCTTCAAAACATCACTCACAGCTGCACTGAGTTCCCTCTGCCCATCAGCTTATTTATATAGCTCCACTGATGAAGGCCCACCCTGAATGGGTGGGGCCATGCCTCCATAGAAATACCTAATCAGAGTCATCACCCACAGCTGGGTGGGGCACATCTCCAAAGAAACACTCAAAAAAATCTAATCAACACTGATAATGTCTGCCCACACAAGATTACATCAAAGATAATGACGTTTGGGGGACATAATACATTCAAACTGGCACATCCTACAAGACTCAAACCCCTTGCCTGCTTCCAGATCCAAAGCTCAGCTAGCTGGTCAGGGTTTCATTTCCTCTCACCACTTTGCCATATTGTTCAATTCTGGTTTATGGGATATTTATCTTGGTTTTGAGCCCAGTCATAAGGTTTTAGTTTTATCTTTTTATATTTTATCTATCATTCTTATTTGCTTAGCACAAATAATAGATTTGCCATCTTTACCAGAAGACCCATACTTCTTTGCAATCATTTCAATAAGGCTTTAAGAGGAAGGGAGAGTCAAACAGGATCTCTTAATATCAGCTTGAACCAGAAGCCGTCAGTGAATTAAATAAGGGTTGATTTTTTTTTTAAGGTGAGCTTTTGTAATATAATTTAAAACTGAATTTACATTATTGAATTTATTAACTATTTTCCCAGTTAACCTTAATATAAATATAAATCAAGCGCTTTTTGAGTATTTAAGTTAAATAGTCTATAATGTCCATCTACAATTGCTTTATATAATTTTTTCTCCACTAGTTTATTAACTCATTAAGAAATTTGGATAATTTGCAGCAGATATCCATTTTGAGTTGCTAATATATTTCGAAAAGTCACGTCTAACCCTGCCCCATTTCTCCTCACTTATAAGGTCCATTTACTAGAGATTTGAATAACAGTTGCTTCTAAATAAAATATCCTGTCTTGTTAACTCTGCCAAAGGATGCCGTATGCAGACAACATGGATTTGTTGCCCAGCACAGCTGATTATACAAAAGCGAAAACTTAATGGTTCTAAGAAGTAATTCAGGCAACTATGGAAGAAAGATTTCATTATCACAATGCAGAAACACATATGCTTTCTCTAGACTAGTTAGAAGTGAAGGGCTGAGATTCCTGTAACTTCTAAGATGCCAGCATCCTCTAGAGAACCAAGATGTAAGCTATTTTTATTATATTCATTTTTTTTCTATTTTGAATTTCAACACACCCTGAAGTTCATTTGATCTGTAGAGTAGTGCATCTAAAAGTATAAAGCTTCGCTTCATTCTATTAAACAAATCTATGATGAGATAAATGATAATTTGCATATCATGTAATTGGCAGCAAGGTTTTTGGAACACTGAAGCAGAAAAACTAAAATCGAGAACTGGGCAGCAGTGATAGAAATATTGGTTTAAATCTGCTGATGTACTATCAAGTGATTTCTGAGGTTTACAGGATGCTCTGTCAAAAAATATCATAGCGTTGCTCCTATTTTCCTTCTACCAAATTACCTAGGAACCACAGCAACAAGAATTACTCTCCTCCTAGAAAACTACACGAATTTTAAGGAAGGCTGGTAGTAAGCAGTGTGTGTGTGAGAGGGAAGCAGTAGAAAAATATGTATACACCTGCCAAAGATAAACATATGCTTTTAAAATCACATATATTCTATCATTCCCGATTTACTTGTGATCTTCATTCAGATTTCTTTGATTCCACAGAAAAGTTTGCCATGTTTAATACTAAATTTTCTTGTAGTAATCATTCCCATGCATTATTTTTCCACTGTATACCTATTTATCAACCATTTTATAGTTTTTTTGTTCACAATAATTTCCTAATTTTCCCCACGGAGAATAAGAGCAACCAGCAGGTATGAGGAGGATTTATTGATTTTTGTCTTTCTGCTCTTTTTTTGGAGACAGAAACCTGATTTTTCCTTTGTGAACCAACCCTTCCTCCTTCCTCAATGCAGGTGGTTTGTGGGGTCTGAAAACACGTGATCATGGCTTAACCAATCACAACACTGCTTTCCTTTGCCCATAGTGATTGGTTCAAGGTTAGACATCTGACTTGTAAATGTTGACATGAAAACTTCTATCATAACTCTAACTAGAAAAATAAAATGAATAAAAGAGAAAGGTAATGCAGATATTTCATGCATTACATTTTGCAAAGTGTACCATATCATGGGGTGGGGGTGAGGGTGAGGTTAGAATTATGGCTAAATCTGGAATGCATTGATTTACTAGAAAATGGGCTTTTACTATATACAAAATCATATTTTCTTGTGTTCTTTGCCACAAAGCCTTGAATAAACTAAAGTAAATAAAACCTAAGCAATATAAATAATTCTTCAAGTCCCCACATGTTTTCTACCAAGACTCATTTCATGTAAGTGCAAAACTTACTTCATAAATTACTATATACGACTATCCGTCAGGTATCTAAGATTTTCTTTTTTTTTTTCACTTTATCAAAAAATTAAAAAAAAACAATACACATTTCGAACAAAACCAAAACAAAGGAATAAGAAAAAACACGTAACCTAAATTAACCACATCGCTTCCAACATGTTCCCACCCTACCCCAAGAAAATTAACAGACCATAATCCAACAAAGGAATAAGAAAAACAAATAACCTAAAATAACTACATTTCTGTGAACTTGTTCCTACCATACCCCTCAGAAATTAACAAACCAGAGTCGTTCCTGGCATTACCCTCCATAACTTACCTGTTCTTATTAGATTATAAGATATTCTTTTAATCGTATAATCACATATAATCTAGCTTAGTGTATTTCTTAGTATTTATATTAACATGTAATAGTATATTTATTTTATTTCATTCAAATATATCTGAATGTATCATTACTTTTTTAATTAATAGATTATATTTTTTAAAGTAGTTTCAGATTTATGGATAATTGAGAAGATAGTACAGAGTTCCTGTTCTAGTTTGCTAATGCTGCCGAATGCAAAACACCAGAGATGGATTGGCTTTTATAAAAGGGGGTTTATTTGGTTACACAGTTACAGTCTTAAGGCCATAAAGTGTCCAATGTAACACATCAGCAATCGGGTACCTTCACTGGAGGATGGCCAATGGTGTCTGGAAAACTTCTGTTAGCTGGGAAGGCACGTGGCTGGCAACTCTCCAAGTTCTGGTTTCAAAATGGCTTTTCCCCAGGATGCTCGTCTCTAAGCTGCAGTTCCTCAAAAATGTCACTCTTAGTTGCTCTTGGGGTGTGTGTCCTCTCTTAGCTTCTCCAGAACAAGAGTCTGCTTTCAACGGCCATCTTCAAAATGTCTCTCATCTGCAGCTCCTGTGCTTTCTTCAAAGTGTCCCTCTGGCTGTAGCAGCTTGTTCCTTCTGTCTGATCTTATCTAGTGCACCAGTAATTTAATTCAGATCCACACTGAATGGGCAGGCCAACACTGCCATGAAAATTATCCAATCAGTGTTATCATCCACAGTTGGGTGGGGCGCATCTCCATGGAAACACTCAAAGAATTACAATCTAATTAACACTGATAGGTCTGCCCACACAAGATTACACCAAAGATAATGGCGTTTGGGGAGACATAATACATTCAGACTGGCACATATAACACTTCTCTTCCCCACTAGTTTTCTTCATTATTAACATTTGCATTAGCTCAATACATTTTTACAATTGATGAACCGATATTGATATATTATTATTAACTGAAGTACAGAGTTTACACTAGGGTTCACTGTTTGAGTTGTACAGCTCTATGGGTTTTGACATATTCATAATTTCCACTCTTACAGTATCATACAAAATAGTTCCCTTGCCCTAAAACACCCTGTACTCTACCTATTCATCACCCTCCCCCCCCAGATCTGAACCCCTGGCAACAGTGATTTTTTTTACTGTCTGTTACTGTTTTGCCTTTTCCAGAATGTCATATAGTTGGAATCACACAGTATGTAGATTTTTCAGACTGGTTTATTTTATTAAGCATTATTCACTTAAGATTCCTCCAGGTCTTTTCATTGCTTGATAGGTTATTATTATTTTTGGTCATGAAATAATATTCCATTATATGGATGGACCACAGTTTATCGATTCAACTGGTGAAGGATGTTTTGAATAAAGCTGATATATGTGCTGGCTTTTGTGTGGCTCTAGGTTTCAATTCATTTGGGTAAATACCCAGCAGCACAATTGTTGGATCATATGTAAGACTATGTTCATCTTTGGAAGAAACTGCCAGACTGTCTTCCAAAGTGGCTGTATCATTTTGCTTTCCCACCAACAATGAATGAGAATTCCCAATGCTCTGCATCCTCATCAGCATTTGGTATTGTCCATTTTTTGGATTTTAGCCATTCCAAAATGTGGTATCTCATTATTGTTTCAATTTGCAATTCCCTGGTGACATATGAGGTTGAACATCTTTTCATATGCTTATTTGCCATCTATATGTCTTCTTTGGAGAGGTGTCTGTTCAGATCTTTTATTCATTTTTTTAAATTAAATTCAGTTTTATTGAGATATATTCACATACCATACAATCATCTATGGTGTACAATCAACTGTTCACAGTATCATCATATAGTTATGCATTCATCACCCAAATCTATTTTTGAACATTTTCCTTATACCAGAAAGAATCAGAATAAGATTAAAAAATAAAAGTAAAAAAGAACACCCAAATCAGCCCCCATCCCACCCTATTTTTCATTTAGTTTTTGTCCCCATTATTCTACTCATCCTTCCATACACTGGATAAAGGGAGTGTGATCCACAGGGTTTTCACAATCATACTGTGACCCCTTGTAAGTACATTGTTATACAATAGTCTTCAAGAGTCAAGGCTACTGGGTTGGAGTTTGACAGTTTCAGGTATTTACTTCTAGCTATTCCAATACATTAAAACCTAAAAAGTGTTATCTATGTGGTAGATAAGAATGTCCACCAGAGTGACCTCTCAACTCCATTTGGAATCTCTCAGCCACTGAAACTTTATTTTGTTTCATTTTGCATCCCCCTTGTGGTCAAGAAGATGTTCTCAATCCCGTGATGCCAGGTCCAGATTCATCCCTGGGAGTCATATCCTGCATTGCCAGGGTGATTTACACCCCTGGGAGTCAGGTCCCACACAGAGGGGAGGGCAGTGAGATCACCTGCCGAGGTGGCTTAGTTAGAGAGAGAGGGCCACTTCTGATTAACAAAGAGGCACTCAGGGGGAGACTCTTAGGCACCATTATATGCAGGTTTAGCTTCTCCTTTGCAGCAACAAGCTTCATAAGGGCAAGCTCCAAGATAGAGGGCTCGGCATACCAAGCCATCAGTCCTCAATGTTTGTGAGAACATCAGCAACAATCCAGGTTTTAAATTCGGTTGTTTGCTTTCTCATTGTTTAGTTTTAAGTGTTGTTTATATATTTTGGATACATGTCCTTTATCAGATGAATTTTGCAAATATTTTCTCCCAGCCTGTGACTTGTCTTTTCATTCTAACAGTATCTTTCACAGGGCATTAGTTTTTTAATATTAATGAAGTACAAATTATCAATTTTCTCTTTCAAGGATCGTGCATTCAGTATTGTATCTAAGAAGTCATCACCAAACCCAAGGTCACCTAGATTTTCTCCTATGTTATCTTCTGGAAGTTTATAGTTTTGTGTTTCATATGTACGTCTATGTTCTATTTTAGGTTAATATTTGTTAAAGGCTTTATGGTCAGTGTCCAGATTCTTGAAGTCAGATGGTGTCAGTCCTCCAACTTTTTCTCCTTCAGTATTGTGTTCACTATTCTGGGTCATTTACCTTTCCATGCCATACAGACTTTAGAATCAGTTTGTCAATATCCACAAAATAACTTGGGATTTTGATAGGAGTGCATAGAATATGTGTCAAGTTGGGAAGAACTGACAGTATTGAATTTTGCTATTTAAGAACATGGAATATTTTCCATTTATTTAAGTCTTCTTTGATTTCTTTCCTCAGAGTTTTATATTTTTCTCATATAGATTTTTACATGTTTTCAGACTTATTCCTATGTACTCCATTTTTTTGTTAATGTAAATTCTATTGTTTAATTTTTATTTTCTTTTTTTGCAGTTTTATTGAGATATAGTCACATACCATATAAACCATCCAAAGTATAAAACCACTGGCTCACAGCATCATCACTTAATTGTGCATATAATCCCATGATCAATTTTTAGAACATTTGCATTACTCCAGAAAAGAAAAAGAAAAAAAGAAAACCCATATTCTCCCATTCCCCTTACTTCCCCCCTTTTATTCACCCATAGTATTGATGTAGTTACATTTGTTACTGTTGTTGAAAGTGTATTAAAATATTACTGTTAACTATAGTCCATAGTTTGCAATAGATACATTTTCCCCCATAAACCCCTCTATTATAAACTCCTTCTAATAGTGTCATACATTTGTTCTAGTTCATGAAAGATTTTTTAAATATTTGTACAGTTAATCATGGGCATTGCCCACTGCAAGATTGACTGTGATACATTCCCATGTGTTAATCTCCTTTTCTTTCTGGTAACATACATGACTCTAAACTTACCCTTCCCACCACATTCACACACCATTTAGCACTATTAATAATTCTCACAATAACGCACTACCGTCACCTCTGTCCATTTCCAAAATGTTTAAATTCAACCTAGTTAAACATTTGGAACATTTTAGGCAACAGCTCCCCATTCTTTAGCCTCATTCTATATCCTGGTAACTTATATTCTATATTTTATGTCTATGACTTTACATATTATAATTAGTTCATATCTGTGAGATCATACAATATTTTGGGACTGTTTTGTCCCAGTTAAGTGGGCTTGGGAAGCTTATCAAAAATCAGTTGATCATACAAAACTCTATGGAGAGGGCGAGAGAGTGTGTGTGAGAGAAAGAGAATCAGCCTGGTGGAATCAGCCACCAAGGAATTGGCTAAGTAGCCACTTTTAGTTATTTTACAATATGGTTATTGAACCCAGCCACTTCCAACATGATTGGAGCCCCCTAAATTGTTACTATAAAAAGAAGAATCTACCCCAACAAATAATACTATAAAAGAAATGTTTCCATTTAATAAACATATTTCCATACTATTATCAGTGGCAGAGTCCATAACAAAAGTCCGCTGTAATTTCAGCTGTTTTGGGAAATTCCCACGTGACAAGTGCTTTCTCTCCTCCTTGTCATTTTAACAATACTTCTCTAGAATACCTGGTTGTAATCCTTTTACTGTGTGTGTAGGGGGGTGGAGTAGAGAGAAAGGGGCTGTAGGGAATATGAAGGATGGAAAGAGGAGAGTCTGAGCTGATTTATCCACAGATCTTTTGATTTTCCTCTAGGCAGTGATGTTAGAAGGAACTAAATCCAGGATCTTTGAGCTATACTTTCCATCTCTTCATATTTCTCATGGGGTTGTTGTGAGAATTAAATATCTAAAAATTGCCAGTAATACAAAAGATGCTCAATAAATGCTATTCTCTAAATAGAAAAAAAAAATCAGTTGACCATAGATCTGAGGATCTATTTCTGAACTCTCAGTTCAATTCCGTTGTCTATTACTATGCCAGTACCATGCTGTTTTGACCACTGTGGCTTTATAATATGCTTTAAAGTCAGGAAGCATGAGACCTCCCACTTCATTCTTCTTTTTCAAGATGCTTTTAGCTATTTGAGGCCCCTTACCTTTCCAAATAAAATTGATAATTAGCTTTACCATTTCTGAAAATAGTCTGTTGGAATTTTGACTGGGATTGCATTGAATCTGTAGATCAATTTGGGTAGAACTGACATCTTAACTACATTTAGCCTTCCAATCCATTAACACAGAATATCTTTCCATTTATTCAGTTCTTCTTGATTTCTTTTAGCTATGTTTTGTCATTTTCTGTGTACAAGTCCTTTACATCCTTGGTTAAGTTTATTCCTAGATATTTTATTTTTAGTTGCTATTGTAAATGGAATTTTTTTCTTGATTACCTCCTCGGATAGCTCATTACTAGTATATAGAAACACCACTGAATTTTGCATGTTGATCTTGTATCCTGCCACTTTGCTGAACTTGTTTATTAGCTTAAGTAGCTCTGTTGTCATTTTGTTCAGGATTTTCTAAATATAGGATCATGTCATCTGCAAATAGTGACAGTTTTACTTCTTCCTTTCCTATTTGGATGCCTTTTCTTTTTCTTACCTAATTGCTCTGGTTAGAACTTCTAGTGCAATGTTAAATCGCAGTGGTGACAGTGGGCATCCTTGTCTTGTTCTCAATCTTAGAGGGAAAGCTTGCAGTCTCTCGCCATTGAGTATAATGTTAGCTGTGGGTTTTCATAGATGTCCTTTATCATGTTGAGGATGTTTCCTTCGATTCTTACTTTTTGAAGTGTTTTTATCAGGAAGGGATGCTGAATTTTTTCAAAGGCCTTCTCTGCATCAATCGAGATGATTATGTGGCTTTCCTTTCTGGTGTATACATTAATTGATTTTCTAGTGTTGAACCACCATCCTGGCATACTTGGGATAAAACCCACTTGGTCATGGTGTACAATTCTTTCACTATGCTGTTGAATTCATTTCACAAGTATTTTGTTGTGGATTTTTGTTTATATATTCATTAGAGAGATTGGTCTGACTTTTATTTTCTTGTAGTATCTATCTGGTTTTGTTATTATAGTTATGATGGCTTTGTAGAATGAATTAGGTAGTATTCATTCTTCTTCAGTTTTCTGAAAGAATTTGAGGATGAATGGTGTTAATTCTTTTTGGAATGCTTGGTAAAATTTGCTTATGAAGCCACATGGTCCCGGCTTTTCTTGTTGGTAGATTTTTGGTGACAGATCAATGTCTTTACTTGTGATTGGTTTGTTGAGGTCTTCTATTTCTTCTCAAGTCAGTGTATGTTGTTCATGTGTTGTCCATTTCATCTAAGTTGTATAGTTTGTTGACATATAGTTGTTCATAGTAACCTCTTATGATCTTTTTTTATTTCTTTGGGGTCCATGGTAATGCTTCCCCCTCCTCATTTCTGATTTTATTTATTTGCAGCTTCTCTCTTTTCATCTTTGTCAATCTAGCTTATGGTTTGTCGATTTTATTGATCTTGAAGAATCAACTTTTAGTTTTATGGATTCTATTGCTTTTTTATTCTCCATCTCATTAATTTCTGCTCTAATTTTTGTTATTTCTTTCCTTCTGCTTGTTTTGGGTTTGCTGTCCTTTCTCCTGTTACTCCAGTTGTTCAGTTAGTTCATTGGATTTAGCTCTTTCTTCCTTTTTAAAGTAGGTATTTAGGGCTATAAATTTCCCTCTCAGCACTGATTTCACTGAATCCCATAAATTTTGATATGATGTGTTGTCATTTTCATTCATCTCAAGATATTTACTGATTTCTCTTGCAATTTCTTCTTTGACCCACTGATTACTTAATAGTGTATGATTTAACTTTCCTCTATTTGTGTATTTTCTGGTTCTCCATTTGTTATTGATTTCCAGCTTCATTCCATTATGGTCAGAGAAAGTGCTTTGTGTAATTTCAATTTTTCTTAATTTATTAGGAACTGTTTTGTGCCCCAGCATTCTCTATCCTGGAGAATGTTTCATGAGCACTTGAGAAGAATGTGTAACCTGTTGTTTTGGGGTGCAATGTTCTATATATGTCTCTTGGGTCTAGAACATTTATCTTATTATTTAGGTTCTCTGTTTCTTTATTGATCCTTTGTTTAGATGTTCTATCCATTGGGGACAGTGGTGTGTTGAAATCTCCCACTACTATGGTAGAGTCATTTATTATTGCCTTTAGTTTTGCCTGTGTTTGCCTCTTGTACTTTGGGGCTCCTTGATTAGGAGAAGAAACATTTATGATTGTTATTTCTTCTTGTTGAATTACCCCTTTTATTACCATAAAATGTCCTTCTTTATGTCTTTACCATTTTTACATTTAAAGTTTATTTTGTCCGATATTAGTATAGCTATCCCAGCATTTTTCTGGGTTACTACTTGTGTAGAATATCTTTTTTCATCCTTTCACTTTCAATGTATTTGCATCTTTGTGTCTAAGAAGAGACTCTTGTAAACAGCATACAGATAGATAGATAATATTTTTTAATCCATTCTGCCTATATGCGTCTTTTGATTGGAGAGTTTAATCCATTAACATTCAAAGTTATTGCTGTAAAGGCAGTTCCTAATTCAACCATCTTCTCATTTGGTTTTTATTTGTCAGATACATATTTTCTCTCTCTTTTTATCCTTTAAGTTACCCTTACTAACATTCTTCAGTTCTGTACCATCCCCCAGACCTCTCATTCCTACCTTTTCTTTTCAGCCAGCTGCACTCCCTTTAGTATTTCTCATAGGGTCAGTCTCTTATTAATGAACTCTGTCAGCTTCTGTTTATCTGTGATTATTTTAAACTCTCCCTCATTTTTGAAGGACAGCTTTGCTGGATAGAGAATTCTTGGCTGACAATTTTTCTCTTTTAGTATATTAAATATATTGTACCACTGCCTTCTTATCTCCATGGTGTCTGATGAGAAATCAGCACTTAGTCTTATTTCACTTCCTTTTATGTAGTGAATTGCTTTTCTCTTGCTGCTTTAAGAATTTTCTCCTCTTCAGCATTTGACAGTCTGATTAGTGTGTGTCTTGGAGTGGGTCTATTCAGATCTATTCTGTTTGGAGTATGTTGGGCCTCTTGGATTTGCATATTTATGTCATTTATAAGGGTTGGGAAAATTTCAGCCATTATTCCTTTGAATATTATTCCTGGCCCTCCTCCCTTTTCTTCTCCTTCTGGGACATCCATGATGGTTTGTACACTTTGTGTTGTCAGTCAATTCCCTGAGACTTTGCTCAAATTTTTCCATTTTCTTTTCTCCATTTATTCTTTTGTCTATTAGAATTCAGTTGATCTGTTTTCTAGCTCACTGGTTCTTTCTTCTGTCTCTTGAAATCTACTGTTGAATATTTTCAATTTTATCTACAATGTCTTTTATTTCCATAATGTCTGTTATTTTTCTATGTATTCTTTCAAGTTCTTATTTATGCTCGTCTAGTGTCTTAATATCATTAATCTTTTTGCAATTTTATTGATATATTCACATACCATATAATCCATCCAAAGTATACAATCAATGGCTCAAAGTATCATATCACCACAATTTTAGAAATTTTCATTACTCCAAAAAATGAAATAAAAATAAAAAAGAAAACCCAAAACACTCCATACCCCTTTCCCCCATTATTATTTTTTTGTCTTTATTTTATTACTCATCTACCCATACACTGGATAAAGGGAGCGTTAGTCACAAGGTTTTTACAATCACATGGTCACATGATAAAAACTATATAGTTATACAATCATTATCAAAGAGCAAGACTACTGGATTACAGTTCAATAATTCAAGAGATTTCTTTCTGGCAATTCTAATATACTAGAAACTAAAAAGAAATATCTATATAATGAGTCAGTAGTCATGATCATTTGTTAAATCCTAATTTCTCAGTTACAACTTCTCTCATTCGATCATTCTCTCGATTTTCACCTTTATTTCTTGATACACATTTTCCTTCATTTCTTTGAATTGATTCAGGAGAATTGTTTGCACATCTTTAATTAGCTGTTCCAGAGTTATTGTGTTTTAAACTTCATATTCCAATTGTTCATTGATGGTAGATAGGAAAGGAATTGACTTTTGTATATTACCCGTTTCTTATAACTTTTGTATATTTATTAGTGCCAGGAATTTTTGTTGATGCTTGAGATTATCTACATAAAAAATTATGCAATTTTCAAAAAAGACATCTTTATTTTCTTGACTTATTCCATTACTAGGACTTCCAGTACAATGTTAAATAGGAGTGGTGAGAAGGGACACCCTTGCTTACTCCAAGGGTTAGCAGAAAAGGAATTCATTTCTCACCATTAAGTATGTTGTTATCGGTAGGAGTTTAAAAAAATTTTTTTTTACTTTAAACAGCTTTATTAAGATATAATTCATATGCCATAAAATTCACTTGCTGTAGATGTTTTCTAGATGTTCTCTGAAGTTTGTATTTATCTTTTTTTTATCAGCAGTGACTATAAAATTATTTCCTACATTTTCATTGAACACTTCTTGTTTATGATGTTTAAACTTTTATCCATCTGGAAAATTGTATTTGTGTGTGTAAGATGTGAAATGGGAATCAAACTATAATAAAAGCTAGCCAATAATGCTACACAATTTATTGTAAGCTTAACATCTTTGAAATGTTACCTTTATCACAAATTACCAACTATGCATCGGGACATTTCTGGACCCTTTACTATTTTCCTGAAATTTTTTTCTTTCAGTTGAATTTCAGAATACATGTATCAAACACTCTGAGAAATGCAATTGGAATTTTTATTTTAATTCTCATTTATAGATTAATTTGAAAAACAATCACTATGTTTTGATATAGTCTTCTCATGGAGAAACATTGTACATATCTTCATTTAGTCACGTCTTCTTTGATCTTCTTAGTAAAGTTTTAGGGTTTTCTTTTATATGTATTGAATATTTATTTCTAATTAGGTTTATTCCTAAGTACTTTCTAGATTTTGTACATAATTTGAATGGGATTTTTTTTTTAATCTTCATTTTATTGAAATATATTCACATACCACGCAGTCATACAAAACAAATCGTACTTTCGATTGTTTACAGTACCATTACATAGTTGTACATTCATCACCTAAATCAATCCCTGACACCTTCATTAGCACACACACAAAAATAACAAGAATAATAATTAGAGAGAAAAAGAGCAATTGAAGTAAAAAAGAACACTGGGTACATTTGTCTGTTTGTTTCCTTCCCCTATTTTTCTACTCATCCATCCATAAACTAGACAAAGTGGAGTGTAGTCCTTATGGCTTTCCCAATCCCATTGTCACCCCTCATAAGCTACATTTTTATACAACTGTCTTCGAGATTCATGGGTTCTGGGTTGTAGTTTGATAGTTTCAGGTATCCACCACCAGCTACCCCAATTCTTTAGAACCTAAAAAGGGTTGTCTAAATTGTGCATAAGAGTGCCCACCAGAGTGACCTCTCGGCTCCTTTTGGAATCTCTCTGCCACTGAAGCTTATTTCATTTCCTTTCACATGCCCCTTTTGGTCAAGAAGATGTTCTCCGTCCCACGATGCCGGGTCTACATTCCTCCCCGGGAGTCATATTCCACGTTGCCAGGGAGATTCCCTCCCCTGGGTGTCTGATCCCACGTAGTGGGGAGGGCAGTGATTTCACCTTTCAAGTTGGCTTAGCTAGAGAGAGAGGGCCACATCTGAGCAACAAAGAGGCATTCAGGAGGAGGCTCTTAGGCACAACCATAGGGAGGCCTAGCCTCTCCTTTGCAGCAACCGTCTTCTCAAGGGTAAAACTTATGGTAGAGGGCTCAACCCATCAAACCACCAGTCCCCTATGTCTGTGGTCATGTTAGCAACCATGGAGGTGGGGTAGGCCAATACCCCTGCATTCTCCACAGGCTCCTCAAGGGGGCACTACATCTTTTTTTTATTCCTTGTTTTTCTTTTTTTTTTTTTTTTAAAACTTTCCCTTCTTTTTTAAATCAACTGTATGAAAAAAAAGTTAAAAAGAAAACAAACATACAATAAAAGAACATTTCAAAGAGACCATAACAAGGGAGTAAGAAAAAGACAACTAACCTAAGATAACTGCTTAACTTCCAACATGTTCCTACTTTACCCCAAGAAAGTTACCTAATATAGCAACATTTCTATGAACTTGTTCCTACTACGTCCATCAGAAATTAACAGACCATAGTCATTCCTGGGCATCCCCAGAACGTTAAATAGCTTATCTGTTCTTCTTGGATTATTGTTCCCCCTTCCTTAATTGCTCTCTATTGCTAGTTCCCCTACATTCTACATTATAAACCATTTGTTTTACATTTTTCAAAGTTCACATTAGTGGTAGCATATAATATTTCTCTTTCTGTGCCTGGCTTATTTCACTCAGTATTATGTCTTCAAGGTTCATCCATGTTGTCATATGTTTGACGAGATCGTTCCTTCTTACTGCCGCGTAGTATTCCATCGTGTGTATATACCACATTTTATTTATCCACTCATCTGTTGAAGGACATTTGGGTTGTTTCCATCTCTTGACAATTGTGAATAATGCTGCTATGAACATTGGCGTGCAGATATCTGTTCGTGTCACTGCTTTCCGACCTTCCGGATATATACCGAGAAGTGCAATTGCTGGATTGAATGGTAACTCTATATCTAGTTTTCTAAGGAACTGCCAGACTGACTTCCAGAGTGGCTGAACCATTATATAGTCCCACCAACAATGAATAAGAGTTCCAATTTCTCCACATCCCCTCCAGCATTTGTAGTTTCCTGTTTGTTTAATGGCAGCCATTCTAACCAGTGTTAGATGGTATCTCATTGTGGTCTTAATTTGCATCTCTCTAATAGCTAGTGAAGCTGAACATTTTTTCATGTGTTTCTTGGCCATTTGTATTTCCTCTTCAGAGAACTGTCTTTTCATATCTTTTGCCCATTTTATAATTGGGCTGTCTGTACTATTGTCATTGAGTTGTAGGATTTCTTTATATATGCAAGATTATCAGTCTTTTGTCAGATACATGGTTTCCACAAATTTTTTCCCATTGAGTTGGCTGCCTCTTTACCTTTTTGAGAAATTCCTTTGAGGTGCAGAAACTTCTACGCTTGAGGAGTTCCCATTTATCTATTTTTTTCTTTTGTTGCTTGTGCTTTGGGTGTAAAGTCTAGGAAGTGGCCGCCTAATACAAGGTCTTGAAGATGTTTTCCTACATTATCTTCTAGGAGTTTTATGGTACTTTCTTTTATATTGAGATCTTTGGTCCATTTTGAGTTAATTTTTGTGTAGGGGGTGAGGTAGGCGTCCTCTTTCATTCTTTTGGATATGGATATCCAACTCTCCCAGCCCCATTTGTTGAAAAGACCATTATGACTCAGTTCAGTGACTTTGGGGGCCTTATCAAAGATCAGTTGGCCATAGATCTGAGGGTCTATCTCTGAATTCTCAATTCGATTCCATTGATCTATATGTCTATCTTTGTGCCAGTACCATGCTGTTTTGGCAACTGTGGCTTTATAATAAGCTTCAAAGTCAGGGAGTGAAAGTCCTCCCACTTGGTTTTTCTTTTTTAGAATGTCTTTAGCAATTCGAGGCATCTTCCCTTTCCAAATAAATTTGATAACTAGCTTTTCCAAGTCTGCAAAGTAGGTTGTTGGAATTTTGATTGGGATTGCATTGAATCTGTAGATGAGTTTGGGTAGAATTGACATCTTAATGACATTTAGCCTTCCTATCCATGAACATGGAATATTTTTCCATCTTTTAAGGTCCCCTTCTATTTCTTTTAGTAGAGTTATATAGTTTTCTTTGTATAGGTCTTTTACATCTTTGGTTAAGGTGATTCGTAGGTACTTGATTTTTTTAGTTGCTATTGAAAATGGTATCTTTTTCTTGAGTGTCTCTTCAGTTTGTTCATTTCTAGCATATAGAAACATTACTGACTTATGTGCATTAATCTTGTATCCTGCTACTTTGCTAAATTTGTTTATTAGCTCTAGTAGCTGTATCGTCGATTTCTCAGGGTTTTCTAAATATAAGATCATATCATCTGCAAACAATGACAGTTTGACTTCTTCTTTTCCAATTTCGATGCCTTTTATTTCTTTGTCTTGCTGGATTGCCCTGGCTAGCACTTCCAGCACAATGTTGAATAACAGTGGTGACAGCGGGCATCCTTGTCTTGTTCCTGATCTTAGAGGGAAGGCTTTCAGTCTCTCACCATTGAGTACTATGCTGGCTGTGGGTTTTTCATATATGCTCTTTATCATGTTGAGGAAGTTTCCTTCAATTCCTACCTTTTGAAGTGTTTTTATCAAAAAGGGATGTTGGATTTTGTCAAATGCTTTTTCAGCATCTATTGAGATGATCAATTGATTTTTCCCTTTTGACTTGTTAATGTGTTGTAATACATTGATTGATTTTCTTATGTTGAACCATCCTTGCATGCCTGGAATGAACCCCACTTGGTCATGGTGTATGATTTTTTTAATGTGTCTTTGGATTCGATTTGCAAGTATTTTGTTGAGGATTTTTGCATCTATATTCATTAGGGAGATTGGCCGGTAGTTTTCCTTTTTTGTAGCATCTTTGCCTGGTTTTGGTATTAAATTGATGTTAGCTTCATAAAATGAGTTAGGTAGTGTTCCATTTTCTTCAATGTTTTGAAAGAGTTTGAGTAAGACTGGTGTCAGTTCTTTCTGGAATGTTTGGTAGAATTCCCCTGTGAAGCCATCTGGCCCTGGGCATTTATTTCTGGGAAGATTTTTGATGACTGATTGGATCTCTTTGCTTGTAATGGGTTGGCTGAGGTCTTCTATTTCTTCTCTGGTCAGTCTAGGTTGTTCATATGTTTCCAGGAAATTGTCCATTTCTTCTACATTATCCAGTTTGTTGCCATACAGTTGTTCATAATATCCTCTTATAATTTTTTTAATTTCTTCAGGATCTGCAGTTATGTCACCTTTTTCATTCATTATTTTGTTTATATGGGTCTTCTCTCTTTTTGATTTTGTCAGTCTAGCTGGGGGCTTGTCGATCTTGTTGATCTTCTCAAAGAACCAACTTTTGGTGATATTTATCCTCTCTATTGTTTTTTTGTTCTCTATGTCATTTATTTCTGCTTTAATCCTTGTTATTTCTTTTCTTCTACTTGGTTTAGGATTGGTTTGCTGTTCATTTTCTAGCTTCTTCAGTTGATCCATTAGTTCTTTGATTTTGGCTCTTTCTTCCTTTTTAATATATGCGTTTAGTGCTATAAATTTCCCCCTCAGCACTGCTTTTGCTGCATCCCATAGGTTTTGGTATGTTGTGTTCTCATTTTCATTCGTCTCTATATATTTAGCAATTTCTCTTGCTATTTCTTCTTTAACCCACTGATTGTTTAGGAGTGTGTTGTTTAACCTCCAGGTATTTGTGAATTTTCTAAGTCTCTGATAGTTATTGACTTCTAATTGTATTCCATTGTGGTCAGAGAATGTGCTTTGAGTAATTTCAATCTTTTAAAATTTATTGAGGCTTGTTTTATGTCCCAGCATATGATCTATTCTGGAGAAAGTTCCATGAGCACTAGAAAAGTATGTGTATCCTGGTGATTTGGGATGTAATGTCCTGTATATGTCTATTAAATCTAATTCATTTATCAGCTTGTTTAGGTTTTCAATTTCCTTATTGGTCTTCTGTCTGGTTGATCTATCTATAGGAGAGAGTGATGTGTTGAAGTCTCCCACAATTATTGTGGAAACATCAATTGCTTCCTTTAGTTTTGCCAGTGTTTCTCTCATGTATTTTGTGGCACCTTGATTGGGTGCATAGACATTTACGATTGTTATTTCTTCTTGCTGAATTGCCCCTTTTATTAGTATGTAGTGGCCTTCTTTGTCTCTCAAAACATCCCTGCATTTGAAGTCTACTTTATCTGAGATTAATATTGCTACAGCTGCTTTCTTTTGGCTGTAGCTTGCATGAAATATTTTTTTCCATCCTTTCACTTTCAGTTTGTGTCCCTGTGTCTAAGATGAGTCTCTTGTATGCAACATATTGATGGTTCATTTTTTTTGATCCATTCTGCGAATCTGTATCTTTTAATTGGGGAGTTTAATCCATTTACATTCAACATTATAACCGTGAAGGCATTTCTTGAATCAGCCATCTTATCCTTTGGTTTATGTTTGTCATATTTTTCCCCTCTATCTATTAATATCCTTTATTGTACCCATACCGAATCTCTTTAGTACTGAACCTTTCTCCAAGTCTCTCTGTCCTTTCTTTGTTTCTCTGTCTGTAGGGCTCCCTTGAGTATCTCCAGTAGGGCAGGTCTCTTGTTAGCAAATTCTCTCAGCATTTGTTTGTCTGTGAAAAATTTAAGCTCTCCCTCAAATTTGAAGGAGAGCTTTGCTGGATAAAGTATTCTTGGCTGGAAATTTTTCTCACTCAGAATTTTAAATATATCGTGCCACTGCCTTCTCGCCTCCATGGTGGCTGCCGAGTAGTCACTACTTAGTCTTATGCTCTTTACTTTGTATGTGGTGAATTGGTTTTCTCTTGCTGCTTTCAGAACTTGCTCCTTCTCTTCTGTGTTTGACAGTGTGATCAGTATATGTCTCGGAGTGGGTTTATTTGGATTTATTCTATTTGGGGTTCGCTGAGCATTTATGATTTGTGTATTTATGTTGTTTAGAAGATTTGGGAAGTTTTCCCCAACAATTTCCTTGAATACTCCTCCTAGACCTTTACCCTTTTCTTCCCCTTCTGGGACACCAATGAGTCTTATATTCGGACGTTTCATATTATCTATCATATCCCTGAGGTCCATTTAGATTTTTTCAATTTTTTTCCCCATTCTTTCTTTTATGCTTTCATTTTCCATTCTGTCATCTTCCAGGTCACTGATTCGTTGTTCAACTTCCTCTAGTCTTGTACTATCAGTGTCCAGAATCTTTTTAATTTGGTCAACAGTTTCTTTAATTTCCATAAGATCATCCATTTTTTTATTTAGTCTTGCAATGTCTTCTTTATGCTCTTCTAGGGTCTTCTTGATTTCCTTTGTCTCCCGTACTATGGTCTCATTGTTCATCTTTAGTTCTTTGAGTAGCTGCTCTTGGTGCTGTGTCTCTTCTGGTCTTTTGATTTGGGTGCTCGGGCTTGGGTTATCCATATCGTCTGGTTTTTTCATATGCTTTATAATTTTCTGTTGTTTTTGGCCTCGTGGCATTTGCTGAACTTGATAGGGTTCTTTTAGGATTTGTAGACCAATTGAAGTCCTTATCTCTACTTTATTAGATCTACAGCTTCGTGGAGTACACTTTCTCTAACTAACCAGCAGGTGGCGTCAACGAGCCACCTGTTCTCCACAAGCCAGTTCTCCCCTGCTTAGCCTTTTTGGTGAGTGGGGGAGTGAGTCTTGTGGGGTCCAGTTGGTGTACCAAGCTTGCGTGTGTAGTTGGTGTTGCCTGCCCTGTATATGGGGCGTGTTTCTGGGCAGTCAGGGAGGGGGGGGTGGCTCTAACAATCAAATCTCCCTGGTGATCCTAGAGTTTTAAAGCTGCTGCAATAGTCTATTCCTTCAGTTCAGTCCTGCCACAGTTTGTCTCTGCCAGTGACCCACAAGTCCTTGGTATTGGCGTATGGCTCCTGAGACTTGCAAGTGGGCCCCTCTTCCAGGCCGTGCACCCCGGGTCCTCTGTTGAGGGATGACTGTGCTATGTCACAGGTGAGTGCCGTCCCCCCAGGGCAGTTCTGGGCTGCTGGGCTGTGTAGGGAGGCTCCCAGTCTGCTGAAATGATGGCTGAATGGGGCTTTGTTAATTCACACTGCTCCACCTTCCCAACTCTGGGACAATCAGCTGAGGTTGCAGGGAAGGCTAATGTCCACGCCCAGTTTTGTGGTGTGTGCCTGTTATTTGAGGCACTTCCGTCACACTGGGTTGTCTGGGGCAGTTCTGGGCTATGGGGCTGGCGATGGGCTGGAGTGTTTCCTGTCCACCAGGATGATGGCTGTGAGCGGACACCCCCCTTTTCTTGGGAAGTTGTGGTGTTTAGTGAATTTTCTCAGCCACTGGATTATTGCGTTTTGTCTCAGAGCTCTCCTAGTTCTGCTCTTGACTTGACCTGCCCAAATTGCAAGTCTTTGAAGCTTTCTGTATTGGGCTTCTTAGAGTAATTGTTTTAGAAAAAGAAAAAAGGATTAAAAAAAAAAAAAAAAAAAAAAAAGGGCCCTCCTCAGAGATCTAATGGGTTATTGAAATGCTAAGAGACAAAGCAACTAGGGCCATTAAGGAAAGGTCCACAGGGCAGAGAGATCAGCTTTTCTTCGGGATTTGCATATGTGCCTCAGGGCCTGAGCTCTGCCCTTCCCCTTTCTATGTTCACCAGAACTCCAAAAATCCTCCGCTTTTATTTTGGAGTTTTTCGTGTTGTTTTTTTTTTTTTTTCTATTCCTGTCTCCTCTCTGCTGGGCTGGCTGCTCTCAGATTCTCTGGTGTCTGGTCTCAGTCTATCTATGGTTGGAATTTGGATCAGTAGAATGAGTTTCCGATAAGGGCTGCCACTGCAGTTCTCCCTTCTCCTTCCCGGAGCTGACAGCCCCTCCTCCCACGGGACCGAGCCTGGCAGGGAGGGGCGCGGGTCCCCTGGCCGCAAAAACTTACAGATTTCGCTGATCTCAGCAGTTCCACGTTTTCATGAGTGTTGTATGAAGTATGCCCAAAGTCAGATTGCTCTGTGGTGTCCAGTCCACGCAGTTCCTGGCTTTCTACCTACTTTCCTGGAGGAGTAACTAAAACATACAGCTCACCAGTCCGCCATTTTGCCCCACCTTCTCTTGAATGAGATTTTAAAATTACATTTTTGAATTAGTTATTGATGGCTTTGGTGCTCTTTAATCTAGTAATATTACTAAGGTCTCTTATCAACTCTAATCATTTTCAGTTGATTGTTTTAAAAATATTTGGTAAACAATAATTAGCAAGTAATGACAGATTTACTTCTTTTGATGTTTATAATTTTTTTTTTTTTTGCTTTTGTTAGTATCCTCAGAATACTGAATCATCCTATGGATGGTTCTCTGTTAATTATGTTTGTTCTAGATAGACTCACAACTTTCAAAGTTAGAGATTATATAAATAATTTGTAAGAATGATTACATTATTAGGATGAGAATAGTAAGTCTCTATAGTTTTAACTTTTTGAGCATTTGTGGTGCAAGTGTGGGTTAATAGACTAATTTGTGAAACAAGTGAGCTAATGATATACACAAATTTAGGTATATGATTATGAACATATTCCAATTTTTGTATGATAGCAAATGTACTTTCTTGAAATCCTGGTTGGAATGGATATGCCATTAAGATATAAGATTTTAATCTATAATTCTAAGAGATTTTTTTAATATAAGCATATTGTTTAGAAAATGCAGAATAGCGAGGCTGAATTAAAACCAATTACAGAGGATTTCTACATTACACTTTACATACTCTAAATGTTTAAATGAGGGAAATGGCTGTTAAAATAGAGTTCTAATGCTGTCATTTCTTGTTAAATAGTAAATACTTCAGATTATAAGTGCCAGAAATAACAACAATGAATGAAATAAAATGTTAAAGAATGTTCCATGTGAAGAGAATGATGCCATTCATATAAATGTAAAAGCTACATAAAACAACTCTGTATGCAAATATGATATATGCATATTTGGTAAAGAGATAGAATATGAATGAGAAATATTCACATCAAATGACAGTTATTACTTTTGGAGAGAAAAAGAAGAAAAGTAGAAAGAACTGGGGGAGGTACAAGGTCTGTTTAAATCTGTAATGATTTAGTTCTAAAAAAGGCAATTTGAAGCAAATATTAAGATGATATTTGGTGATTCTGGGCAAGATGTATAAAATATTTTGTATTTTTATTTTGTGGGTGGATTATAAATATCAATAATATGACTGTAATCTGTAAAAAAAAAAATGCACCTATCATGTTCAATGCAATATAGTTATACAATAGAGAATTAGGAAAACAATACGATATACAAGAGAGACCTAGGAATTCTTGTCAGAGAAAGCGAAACTCTCAGCAGTACAGAAGTTTCAGAAAATGTAATATATATTTAATGTATAAAAAGGAAAATAAAAAATTTCCTATAAAAATAAATACTAGTTACTTAGTAGTATGAAATAATGGAAATATACATGATATGTATCTAATTGATCAACATCCAGAAATGCTTTTTAGAGAATAAAGTTCCTGACAAATGATGTTATAAAGGAAAAATAATTACTAGTGCTTAAAAGGCTCATAATTCATTTAATATTTCCTTCATGAAGTGTAGCCAAACAATTAAAAGCTATTAGTTCATTAAAAATGTGACATCTATATTGTACTGTATTTGTGTTGCTTTGCATTTGCTGAAATGTTCCTTCATATCTACATACTGGCCTACTATAAATATGTGGTAAGTTCATACAGCAAAGCCTAGAAAGACACTTTTTCCACTCCATGACAGTGAAATCAGTTTTCCACCTAAATAGTAGGTTACAACTTCACAGGTTACAATATGTGATCCCCTAGTACAGGCAGAGTCAGGATTCAAATACATGATTATCTTAATTCAAAGCTAAAAGTTAACTTTCACATTACGTCTGGAAAATTGAAAGACTGTAGCTGTATGCCCTAGTAATTTCCTCATCTATTAATTAGGGATGGTAATACCTACTTCATAGAGTTGTGGTGAGGATTAAATAAGATATTTTTTATAAAGCTCAAAATCATGTTTTGACTTTGAAACCTTCTTTGAAAGTTCAAAGAACTTGAGGTACTGCATGATAATGAATGCAGTAAAGAAATAGTGTGAGGGCTTTTTCTTCTAGTAGTTATAGATTTGATTTCATTTATCCCCACTCTTAGATGGTCCCTCTTGTGGTTCACTGACAGATCCTGAATCAGAATTTGACTCAAATAGTTAGCAACTACTGCTATACCATTGTATAATATAGTAGGACTTACTATACCAAGCAAGAGTAATGATCCTTGACCAAAAGGAATGGGGAGAAGATCTAAGAATCATCCATTCAGCCAAAGGAGAAGGAAAACCCAAAATATTTCCTTTTATCCAGTTGGACCAATATTTACATTTTTTTCAGATTAGTAAGTTGTATACTGTCTTAAGCAATTAGTCTAAGTGAATGGCAGATTCCACACTGACAGTCAAAGGAACCATTTTATTCACTGTATGGCCAAAATCATCCTACATAGTAGCGTTTAAAAATCTACAAGTAACTACCATATTTGTAGGATAAAAGAACATATAAATATTATTCCATTTAATAAGTTTGAGTTATAAAGTCTATTTCAACATTAACATTTTTTTCTCTCGTATCTCCAACATCTCAAAATACTTTATGGGATGCAAGATAACTCATGAAATAATGTGTCATATTTTTAATACGACAATTCAGTTGTCACAGAGAGAGACAATTTAATCTCTTTGTAGGCTTTCCATATGAGAAATGCAATTAATAGTATCAGTCTTTCCTTACTGCACAAAAATTCAAGTTACAAAAACTCTGGAGTCTCCATTAGAAAATGCAACTGTTAATACTGGTTACTAAGGAACTGTGGTGTGGATTGGAGGTAGGGTTTGGTAAAAGCGATTGACTTTTTACTATATACCCTTCTGTATTTCTTTATTCCAATGGGCATGCACTTTATCCTTAAAACAATAATTATAATCATACCAATATTAAAAGCAAAAAAGATTTGGGAGAAACTTTTCCTAAAGCATTGAGTGCAGCTTTATACACATATTTTATTCAACTAGAATTGACTAGAGCGAGCAGTAAGCATTATAAAAATAAAGAACAACAGTAATTAAGATTTCCAAGTCTGGGTTAAAAAGAAGGGCTAAAAAATCTCATTAGTCCTTGGAAAATGGCAAAATTTATTTTAGTAACCTTATGTAAAGATGCTCAATTAAAAAAATTAATTCCATTTATTTGGGTCTTCTTTAATTTCTCTGGATTGATGTTTTGCAATTTTCTTGGTGGATGTCTTGCACATCTTTGAGTGGATTTTGTCTATTTTATCATATATGCTATCATTTGCAAAAATTTTACTTTCTAGCAGTTTGTTGCTAGTATACAGAAAAACAACTTATTTTTGGATATTGACCTTGTATTCAGTGGCCTTTTAAGTCACTCAATTCTGTCACTTTATCTGTAGATGCTTTTAGTCTTTCTACATACATAATTATGACATTTGCAAATATGTCAGTTTTATTTCTGTGAAGTGGCTTATGGGAGACTCAAAAGTATAAATATGTTAATTCTCCCCAAATTGATCTATAGGTTGACTGCAATCCCAATCAAACTCCAGAATGGCCTTTTTTGGGGGGGGGGGTGGTGGAAATTAATAACGTTTTGAAAAGTTACATGAAAATGCAAAGGGTCAAGAGCCAAGTCAATCTAGAACTACAAAGTTGGAAGACTTACCATACAGCTATTAAATGTCATTATTAAGCTACAGTAATTAAAAGTGTGATACTGGTAAGGGTAGAAAAATAGAACAATGGATTGGTCGCTTACCTGACTTACAATGCAGGAAAGTCTTTTTAATAGACAGTGCAGGACTAATTGGATATCCATATATGAGAAGATTACACCCTGACCTTCACTTCACAGACACACAAAAATCAATTCCACGTAGACTGTAGAACCAAATGCGAAAGGCAACACTTCAAGAAGCTAACAGAGAATCATCTGCATGATCCTTGAATAGGCAGAGATTTCTTAACAAAACACAAAAGGCATTAACTATAAAAGAAAAGATCAATAAATTACTCTTTACTAAAATTAATTATTTTGGTTCATCAAATGACACAATTAAGAGAAAAAAAAGCAAGTATAGTAGACATAGCATATTAAGCCATTCAAAATTAACTCATTTTTTTTTCAAGACATTGTCTTATTTGTCCTAACAGCTGTTAATAGTTCATTTTGTGGAGTTTTCTTTCTGAGAAGAAAAATTCTGGGAGTGTTAACAAATGAAAAATAAAATTCTGGAAGCACAAACTAGCATCCCAGTAAGAACCAACAAACTAATTTATGTGATTACTAAGTTTGGTTATTTCATAATTTCTTGTGATACAAAAAGTAAATCACATATTTTACCAAATAATTATGAATTTGATTGCTTTGTGTAAATTCTCCCTTCACTTATTGACATTTTTAACTTTAAATGAACGGTGGACAGGTTATTTTGTTTAAGCTGAAACCTCAAATGATGACAAGTGACCCATGGTAGGAATGAGCCTGACAGTGGCTGTTTTCTTTCTAGCCCAGAGTTTAAATCCCTGGTCTTAGCTCAAGCTTGTGGGAGGATTGTCTGCTTGGCGCTAAACCTCAATTTTGCACTCTTATTGTGTCTTTCTGTAATAAAGTGGATAGAAAGCTAAAAACTACCTTTCCCAGACTCCCTTGCAACTAGAGTTCTGGATATGATTCAATTTCGGTAAGCAGATGCACCATAGAAGGAAGAAGTGAGATGGAGGAGGCTTTGCTAATGCTGGCGAGCAGGGCATGAAAGTGGTTTTCCTGAGGCAGTGTTGGCAGAGATTCTAGTGTTCAGACATGAAGTTCAAAAGTGGCAAGAAGAATGGTTCAAAGCATCTGTTTTGGTGTGGATTGCAGTAGGTATGACCAAGTATTGGAGAAAGCCAGCAGTAGCAATGTGGCTTCCTGATCATGGCACTCTCCTGATTCTCAAAATGTTGGCATACTTTGGGGTTGCATTGTTTCCTCATCTTAGAAAAGGAAGAAGCTCTCTTACTTTAGCTGGTTCTGCAATATGGCACTGGGCGGAGAGGGTCATTCCTCAAAAACTCTGTGAACTCTCTCCACAATTTTATACTTAGATTAATATTTTACTAAAAAAAAACTTGTCTTGGTTAAAATAATTAGAATCAACTCTGTTCTCTGCAGCTAGATGTTAATACAGTTAATAAAGTTGCATTACATTAGGCAATGAGGTCATGGTTCTGAGAAAGTAGTAAGAATATGGTTAAGAATTGTGAAGGGACTGATATTTTACCCCATTTGTAAGCTACAAATTAGTTTCATGAACGCTGGCAGAAGACATGGGGCTCCTGGATCAGAGACTAAAGGCACAGCAAACATGATAAGCATCGTGTTTAGATACATTTGCTGCCCACCCTACCTGCCCAAGTCCCACAGGGCTAATGCCAACCCTCCCTGCCAAAGTCCTACAGGGCTGATGCAGAGTAGCTCAGTGGGTGCTGAGCACCCAGTGGGCCTGCACAGCTCAGGAACCTCACATTTAGAGAACTCTGACTTATTATAATAGGTTCAAGCAAATCTGCTCACCTTTTGCCCTGAAAGAAGATACTACCTTTATTATATAGGGCAGTAAAAAAAAAAAAACCTACCTTCCTCTCGAGGTATATTTTCCAAGGCTGTTCACTATGCAAATATCCTTGAAAAGATAGTCTGGAACAAAGGCTGTCAGAGCCTGTACTCATAAGATGTGCACAAAGGACCCATGGAGAACAGCTCCCAACAAACATTAGCCAACTTTTCGTTTGAACACTTGTTTTAGAGACTAATCCAAACGTTAGAAGTTTACTTTAATCATGTAATCCAATACACATTGTATACACACAGGGAGTAATATGCAGCATGTTTTCTATTCATTTCACCAATGAGAAAACACCATAGCAGTCATTATTAAAGGTATCCATCCATAAATTACTTTTTATTTCTCATTAAATGAGCACAGAGTCATTAGCATATTAATAACAGATATGTTTATTATTACATATCCATCAGTGCGGCTTTCAATACCACTTGAAACATGCATATCGTCCTAGAGACGAATTGGTTTTCCAGTGCTTCTTATTTGATACACATTACTGCAAAGCCATTATAAATTACTGAGGAGGTATTTGGTTAAAAAAATAAACAATAAATCATATTGCCCATAGGAATCAACTCTTGTTACTGGACAAGAGTTTGAGAGTATTTATCTTGTAATTACTATGTTAACTGGAAAACATCTCGGATGTACTGCCATAATTTTCTTTTATATTGGTGCAACCTTCTACATTTTTTGCATATAGTTTTACAAAGTCATTCATTATTGCAGCTGACACTTTGATGTAAAGATTGTATTCAATTTATGAAAGTCCAACAAACCTCTAAATATTTAAAATTAAACCAATTACCAATGAAAAACCCACTGACATAGTTTTTGAAAATATGTTTCCTGAAATTTCTATACTTAGTCAAGGCAGTAAAGTAATTCTCTCAAATTAAGGCACTAAAAGGGCAATGCGACTCCCACTGAGAGTGTTCTAAGAATAATTTACATTTCAAACAGTGCATACATTTCTTATATGTTTGTTAACTTAATGTCTTTATCACTTAAAACCACAAAGAAATACATTATACAATTACAGAAATGATGTACCCCACAAAATGCTTTTAAACTTGGTTCTTTTGTACAGTTAGTTCCTAATGTCTCTAGTAGTAAAATACCTCAATATGGCTTGGCAAAAAATGCATAGAATAAATGTAAATTTTTTTTGCCTTCTCCCTTTCCCCAATCTACAAAACTTATGAAACACATACAGTATTTTGTAAAGCATAATGTAAGATATTTAATTTCCCCATCAAGTCCACCATGGGCAATCAACAGTAAGGCTTTTAAATTTTACAGTGAGAACACTGAAGTTCAAGTGATGTCACTGCTTTTTAAAAATAGTTTTGTATAGTATTGCAAAAGCACAAAAACATCATTAAAAAAAAAAAAAACACTTCTGTTTGTCTCATTTTGAGATATTTTCTTTACTCCTTCCATGAGCTGATCTTGATAGTGATGGCTATTCCACTTGAAAGTGAAAGTCCTTTCCTCTCAATCATAGGAAAACTGTATTCCATCATGATTGACAGGCATTCTTAGAAGTTCAAAAAGGCAGCACCTTTTTAAAAAAATATATCTAGCTAAGCTTTCCCCCAATTGTACTTGCATTACATAGTAATAATTAATCTAATCTACCTGTAGGCAAACCCGCAATAAAAAAACAAAAACAAAAAACAAAAACAAAACCCCTCAGTGTGCTTTTGTGCCAAAGCTAGGACAGAATAACAGCAATCTTAACCCTGAAGCCTGTGATAATTGTGTCAAGGGAACAGCCCGTCTGTTCTGCATGGTTAAAGAAGCCTGGTTTATCAGGTAGCATCCCACAAGATTTCACAAGGCACTAGGACACATGGTTAACTGCTGGGGAAAAAAAAAAAAAAAAAAAAAGAAAATTAAGAAATAAATTCAGTTTAAAAAAACAAGAAAAACAATGGACGGAAAATTAAAAATATTATCTTTACATACAATGATTAACTGATTACCAAAAATTTGGAAAATAGGGAAAAGGAAAATAACACGAACACAATCAATACTATTACCTTTTTTGCTTTTACTGTTTTTAAAATGCATTTTTTAGATACCTATAATCCTATTTTAAATAATTTTAGAACCAGCTTTTTCCTTCACATCTAAATATTTTTCCATGTTGGAACATATGTCTTCATAAACATAACTGAAAATGGCTGCTTAATATTCAAAAAGTGAAAATACTATAATTAACTTTTTCTCTATTATTCGATACTAGGATTGCTTCTAATGTTTTTGCTATTACACCTAACATTAGGGTGAACATATTTCTGGTACTTCAGTAATCTCTTGACTATCTGAAAAATCATTTAAAAGTAAATGTAAATAAACTTAAAGCAATCTTGCCTAAGGAAACAATTATTAAAGAAGCTAATGAAAAAAATCTCTTAACAGGTCTAGCAACTAAAAAGTTAGCTTATCTACCAATGACATCCTAGTCTACCAATGGTACTAGTTTGTTTATATTTTAACCATATAATTCATTAACATTGAGTGGAAATCTACCTCCTTCTCTCTCCAGTTTACAGTTAATTTTTATTGGTGATGCAATAAGACATTATAAATAACATAATGTCTTATACAATTTAGAAGAACAATACCCTCTATCTTTGGAATTTGGAAGGGAAGACAAAAGGCATAAGATTAAACTCTTTAGCAACACAAATAAGGTCAAAATCTCTTGTCTTAGGTTCTAAGTAGATACAGGGGGTAAAAAGAGAGAATAGACATGGATTAAAGTGATAAGCAATTTTTCTCAATGTAAAAAATTGAACATGTGTTGAAGTTTCAGGAAGGTAATAAATGGGAGGTAGGAAAGAACTGTAAAGGACATGAACTGTAATAAGGAAAAAGATAGATGCTACATAGCCATTTTACAGAGATTATTAATTCATTTCAAAAAGTGACAAGAAAAAAATAATGTCAGCGAGTGGTATATATTAAAAATAGCACTAATACACATTCTCACTTCTGGGAGAAAAATGTTTAACACCTTAAACAAAACAAACCACCCATAAATTAGAAGTGTTCTGTAAAACTATTTGGTGGTAATACCTATTCAGGATAGGTGGCTAAGAGATTTTATGAATGTGACGTGTCCTTTGATTGAAAAATTGTTCAGTTTTAGTATACTCTGTAGAGATCAGCAACATAAACAAGTCAGTTTTGGAGGAGAAACACAAATCAGGATGTAAAGGAAGCAAGGTTATGGAGCAGAATAAAAACCATCCAGAACAAATGTGATAGGAAATCAGAATGTATTGAATATTTTATTTAAAAAAATAATGACATCATGAAATCAGTGCCCAAGGAAGATATGTCTACCAGTAAAATGGAAGGGGAAGTTGATACAGGATTCTATAGGAATAAGTCAGGAGTGAGGCAATAATACACTGGAGTAATACAGAAGAAGGAATGGATAGGAGTCATTTCAAAGAATTAGACTTGATTATTGACAAAAGGAAGTAAAGAAGGGATGAGTTAAGACGGTTTCGAGACTGCTTGGAAGACATGGGTTAGTGTCCGATTTGCAGAAAGCATATCAGCATTAGGCCTCAGTTCTAGTTTTAAATGTCCCTCTTTATTTAGGGATTATACCCAGGGGAAAGTTGGTATTTGGTGTAAAAGGAAAAAATATAGGTTTTAAAATTGGACAAAAATGGGTTCCAACCCTAACTATGCCACTAACTGGCTGTATGACCTTGTGCAAGTTACTTAACTTCTCTGAGAATCATTTCTTCATTCTCTGAAAATCATTTATTGATGTGTAAATGACAACTTGAGATACAGTAACCTCTAAGAAAGGGTTATGTCCTGTAATTGTTTATCTTGGCATTTAAGATATTTTAGAAAAAAATTCCATCAGAAAGTTAAATTTTTTTAAAAAAATTGGTACTTAACTAGGAAGTTAGTCTATTTGTAACATCATAATCACTGATAATAACAAATAATTTTGATTATTAAAAATTATGCTAACTTAGTTAAAACTTAAGAAAAGATGAGCAAAGTTTTATTTGAATCTATTTACATTTAAAAAGGTAAAAATCAGAGGTTGGTTAATCATGGGCTAAATATGTGCATGTATAGCAACCTATGATAATAAAACTTAACATGTAACTAAGCATATATCACATTTATAAATATTATTAATTTCTAACAGTAATCAGTTATCTAATTTATGAAGTCATTTCAAGTCACACATAGACCTAACTACAAATGATGCACTCTCTGGTGAAAAGAACAATCAAATTTCCAATTTTAATTGATGTTATCCAATCACCTTCACATTGTTAAAAAGATTAACATTTTAATCTTTACCTAGTTTTTCCAGATGTATTTTTGACCACTTTCCGGAAAGACTGATTTGCAGCTGATCTTGTAGAAAGTGTGCGAGGAGATGCACGAACAAAACCAGATGGTGGATTCTTAGGAATTTTCTTTACTAAATGAGTTACCCATTTTTTTTGTTCATCCTGAGAACATGCTAATAGCAGCATATCTCTTGCTGATGTCACATCGTAACTTACTATATTAAAATAAAAAAGCACTATTAAAGCCATATAATATGTAAAAACACCAAATGCATAATTTTTCAAATTCTTAAAATTTTAAAAGATTTACTATGCTTAATTAAGCTTGGACAATATCCATTTCTCTTTAATTTAATTAAGGCAGAAATTAAAAAAAAACAGTCATAAACAAGTAAGAAAAATAAAGTAAAATGAGAAATAAAAAAAATGTAGAAGTGAAACAAATGAATGCATTTACAGAACACAATTTTTAGTCTTAAAAAAGCAATAGCCAGTATTTTCCCTCAAGCTACTTCTGCCAAACCAAAAGACATTTTGTTTATGACACAGCATGCTGGTCTAGGCTGGCCTCCAATTTACAATGATTTCTTAATGGCACCTTTTTTACAAGGGGGTTATTCTCTTTAAAAACATGTTTAAGACTATATGTGTAGCTGAGGAATGACAACTGGTTTTTGCTCTACTAGTGTTAATATTACTTATTCATAACCTCTTTCAACTTGGTAGAGAAAATGCTACACTTGAAAAAGTTACTTCATCAAGACTTAAAACTGAATTAATTATAGGTTGCACAAATAATTCATTATCATGCCTTACCTTTACATGGAGAAATTAAGTCCTCTTTCTTATCTAAGTGATCTCTGTGGCACTTAACATGGCATCTTCGACATTCGAGGGCAGGGGGTGGCTTAAAAACATGCCAGAGTGGTTTGGCACAGGCCTCACAGTTGGCTGGAAAGTGGTAGAGTGTAGGAATGAACTCATGGCCTTTGTGATTCTGAAAATTAGTTTTTTCAGCTTGTTGTACTGGTTCCATCTCCACATCTTTTCTACATTCACCTTCATTTGCATATAGTATCTATATTCAGGAGTGGTGGAAGGAAAAAGATAAAAAAAGATCTTAATCTGTCTATACAGGTTCCAAATGCATAAAAAGCACTGGTATATTTTATATTTACTTAACAAAATATACTTAACACCTAGGTAAAATATCTTTTAAAATTATAATTTCATATTTTTACCTGGAATATTTTAGGAATTTCTTCAGTTTCAGCTCTATACACATCCCCTTGGGTTACAGGTCGAACATGAAATAATTTACTAAAATGAAAGCAAACATGATACACATCATTATAAAAATTCATTTACAACAAAAGACATGAACAGACTTTTCACTGAAAAGGGCATACAGATGGCAAATAAGCACATGAAAAGAAATTCAACATCATTAGTCATTAGTGAAATGCAAATTAAAATCACTATACACTTATCAGAATACTAAAATTAAAAATAGTGATAACATCCGATGCTGGCACAGATGCAGAGAAACTGGATCACTCATACATCACTGGTGGGAAAGGGAAATTGTATGGCCATTCTGAAAAATTCGAGTATGGTAGTTTTTTTTTTTTCCCCAAAACTAAACATTGGCTCACCAAATAACTGAGCAATTTCACTCTTGGGCATTTATTCCAGAGAAATGAAAACTGAAGTCTACATAAAAATTCTATAAAGGTATGTTCATAGCCATTTTATTCATAATGGCTAAAAAGTGCAAACAATCCAAATGAATAAAGAAACTGCGATACATCCATACCATGGAATACGACTCAGCAATACAAAGGAACATACTACAACTCAGATGAATGTCAATGGAATCGTGTGGAATAAAAAAAGTCAATTTCAAAAAGTCACATACTGTATGATTCCATTTATATAACAATCTTGAAATGACAAAATTATAGAGATGGAGGACAAATTAGTGGTTGACAGGGTTTAGGGAGAGTTAGAGGAATGGAACTGTCTGTGGCTAATAAAAGAGTAGCATGAGGGATACTTGCCATGGACTGTCGTGTGTCTGACTATGGTGGTGGTCTTACAAATCTATACATTTTGATAAAATTGCACAGAACTAAACAAACACATGCACACACTGAAATGATTGCAGGTAAAACTGGTGAAATCTAAGTAAGATTGGTTGATTGCATCAATGCTAATTTCCTGGTTGTGACATTGTGCTACAGTTATGTAAGATGTTACCATTGGGAAAACTAAGTAAAGGGTACATGGGAATCTCTCTGTTATATTTCTTACAACTACACATGAATCTACAATTATTTCAAAATAAGAAGTTAAACTCATTTCACAGAAATAAATGAACCTGTTATTCATTAACTATTACACCCAACAACTGCAGAATACACATACTTTTCAAGTGTATATGGACTATTCACCAAGACAGACCATATGTTGGGCCATAAAAAAGTCTTAATAGATTTAAGAAAACCTTGATCTTATAGATTATGTTCTCTGACCACAATGAATAAAATTAGAAGTTAATAACAGTAAGATGAGAAAGCCCCACATAGTTGGAAATTAAATGGCCTTACTAAATAATGTGTAAGTCAAAAACTCACAAGAAAAATTAGAAGATATTCTGGCCTGAATGATAATGAAAACATATCATATCAAAATTTACTGATAAAATTAAGGCCATACTTATAGGGAAACAACTTTAAATGCTTATATTAAAAAAAAAAGGTATAAAATTAAGGAGTTAAAAAAAGAGCAAATTAAACCCAAAGAGGCAGATGAAAGGAAATAATAAAAAATAAGAGTGAAATGGAATGAAATGGAAAATTGGCCAAAAACAGAAAATAAAAAAAGTCAACAGTCGGTTCTTTGAAAACATTAATAAAATTGATAAACCTCTAGCAAGACTTATCAAGCAAAAAGAGAAAACACAATTGTTAATATCGGGAACAGTAAGGGACATTACTAAAGACCCTCTAGACATGTGCTGTCTAATATAGTAGCCTTCTCTAGACATGGGTTATCTAATATAGAGACATCCTCTACAAGAAACACTAAAGGAATGCTACAGATAGATAGGAAAAGACAGGAGAGAGCTGTTTGGAGAAGAGTGTAGAAATGAAGATACCAGGAGATAGAAAGAGGGTAGAGATTGGGCATTTGATGCTGTAGGAGTATAGAATGTTCAAGAGGAATGATTGTATAGATCCAGAAATGGATAGCACAAT
This sequence comes from Choloepus didactylus, assembly GCF_015220235.1. NCBI lineage: Eukaryota > Metazoa > Chordata > Mammalia > Pilosa > Megalonychidae > Choloepus > Choloepus didactylus. The sequence continues at coordinate 59,864,434 of NC_051322.1, read as the reverse complement.
ACTGTGCGGTGGTAGCTGTGCCAGTTTGGATGTATTATGTCCCCAAAATGACATTAACTTTGATGCAATCTTTTGGGGGCAGACATATTGGTGTTGATTAGGTTGGAACCTTGTGATTTGAGTGTTTCCATGGAGATGTGACCCACCGAACTGTGAGTTACACCTTTGATTAGGGTGTGACTTCTTGAATGAATGTTTCCATGGAGGTGTGACTCCACCCATTCAGTGCAGATCATTATTGGATCACTGGAGTACTTTAAAAAGAGCCACACAGGCCCAGACGCTGCTGCAACCTAAAGAAGAACATCCTGGAAGAAAGCCATTTTGAAACCAGAACTCCGGAGGAGATGCCATCACATGCCTTCCCAACTAACAGAGGTTTTCCAGATGCCACTGGCCATCCTCCAGTGAAGGTACCCGATTATTGATGCATTATCTTGGACACTTTATGGCCTTAAGACTGTAACTGTGTAACCAAATAAACCCCCTTTTATAAAAGCCAATCCATTTCTGGTGTTTTGCATTCTGGCAGCATTATGAAACCAGAATAGTAGCACAGTATTTTAAGTACACTGAACAAAGATGACTGTGAGTATGGTTAAAGAGCTATGTTAGGGGCATCCAGGACACCAGAATGAAAGAAGATAAAGACTGGGACTGTATAACTTAGTGAAACCTAGAGCGGTCAATAATTGTGATTAAATGTACAAATATAAGAATGTTTTTACACGAGGGAGAACAAATGAATGTCAGCTTTGCAAGGTGTTGGTATTGGGGAAAAAAATTAAATCAATGCAAACTAGTTAACAGGAAAAAAACAAAAAAACAAAAAACACAAAAAAACCCTCCCAACAAAGAAAATCCAAGGACCAGATTGCATAGGTGAATTTTACAAAATATTTTAATTACCACCAATCCTGCTCAAACTTTTCCAAAAAACTTGAAGAGGTGGAAACACTCCCTAACATCACCCTAATACCAAAGCCAGATAAAGGTACTGCAAGAAAAGAAAACTACAGACCAAGATCACTTATGAAAATAGATGCAAAAATCCTCAACAACATACTAGCAAACTCAATTGAACAGCATATTAAAGGAACTGTACACCACGATCAAGTGGGATTGATACCAGATATGCAAGGGTGGTTCAATGTAAGAATATCAATTAATGTAATATACCATATTAATAGAACAAAGGAATAAAAAAACACACCATCATCTCAATCAGTGGAGAAACGGCAATTAACAAAATGTAGCAGTCTTTCTTGATAAAACAACTTAGAAAACTAGGAATAAAAGGAAAGTTCTTCAATATGATAAATGGCAAAAACCCCACACATCATCCTTAATATTGAAAGACTGAACGCTTTCCTTCCAAGATCAGGAATCACGACAAGGATGCCCACTGTCACCATTGCTATTTGACACTGTCCTAGAAGTTCCAGCTCAAGTGACTAGGCAAGAAAAAGAAACAAAAGGCATTCGAATTGGAAAGGAAGAAACAAAACTTTCTCTATTTGCAGATGACATAATCCTTGTTCTAGTTTGCTAATGCTGCCAGAATGCAAAACACCAGAAATGGATCAGCTTTTATAAAGCGGGTTTATTTGGTTACAAAGTTACAGTCTTAAGGCCATAAAGTGTCCAAGGTAAGTCATCAACAATTGAGTACCTTCACTGGAGGATGGCAAATGGCGTCTGGAAAACCTCTGTTAGCTGGGAAGACACGTGACTGGCATCTGCTCCAAAGTTCTGGTTTCAAAATGGCTTTCTCCCAGGACGTTCCTCTCTACACTGCAGTTCCTCAAAAATGTCATTCTTAGTTGCTCTTTAAGTGGTCATCCTCTCTTAGCTTCTCTGGAGCAAGAGTCTGCTTTCAATGGCTGACTTCAAACTGTCTCTCATCTGCAGCTACTCTCTCAGCTTCTGTGCATTTTTCAAAGTGTCCCTTTTGGTTGTACCTCCTCTTTAAAAATGTCACTCTCAGTTGCTCTTCAAAATGTCACTCACAGCTGCACTGAGTTCCTTCTGTTTGTCAGCTCATTTATATGACTCCAGTGATTTAATTTAGACCCGCCCTGAATGGGTGGGGTAACATCTCCATGGAAATTATCCGATCAGAGTCATCACCCACAGTTGGGTGGGGCACATCGCCACAGAAACACCCAAAAGATTCCAAAATCTAATCAACACTAATATGTCTGCCCACACAAGATTGCATCAAAGACAATGGCATTTTGGGGGACATAATACATTGAACTGGCACAATCCTACACACAGAAATCCTGAATAATCCACAACAAAGCTATTAGAGCTAATAAAACAATTTAGCAAAGTGGGTACAAGATCTACACACAAAAATCAGTAGTATTCCTACAGCCAGTAATGAACAATCTGAAGAGCAAATCAAGGAAATAATTCCATTTACAACAGCAATGAAAAGAATCACATATCTGGAAATAAATTTAGCCAAGGATGTACAGAACTTATACACAGAAAACTACCAAACATCGCCAAAAGAAATCTAAGACCTAAATAAATGGAAGGGTATTTCTTGTTTATGAGTTGGAAGATTAAATACTGTTAGGATGTCAATTCTACACAATGTGACTTTGGATTCAACTCAATCTCAAAAAAAATTCCAACAGTCTTCTTTGCAAAAATGGAAAAGCCAATCATCAAATTTATGTGAAAGGGTAAGAGCCCCCAAACAGCTAAAGGCATTTGAAAAAGAAGAATGAAGTTGGAGACTCACACTTCCTAATCTTAAAACTTATTACAAAGCCATGGTGATCAATACAGCATAAGGACAGACATATAGACCAATGGAATTGAACTGAGAGCTCAGCAATCAACCCTCATATTTATGGCCAACTTATTTTTGATGGGGGGCAAAGAGCACTGAATTGGGAAAGAATAGTCTCCATCTGCAAAAGAAAGGAAGTCCCCTACCTCATATCTTATACAAAATCAACTCAAAATGGATTAAAAACCTAAATATAAAAGCCAGAACAATCAAACCCCTAGAAGAAAATGAAGGGAAGCATCTTCAGGATCGTGTATCACACAATGGTTTCTTAGACTTCACACCCAAAGCACAAGCATCAAAAGAAAAAAGAAAAAAGAAAAAAAGGTAAATGGGACCTCATCAAACTAAAAAACTTTTCTTCCCTAAAAAAGATTTTATCATGAAAGTAAAAAGACAACCCACAAAATGGGAGAAAATATGGGAAACCACATATCCAATCAAGGTTAAATATCCAGAATATATAAAGAAATCCTTCAACTTAACCAAAAACGACAACTCAATTTAAAGATGTGCAAAAGACTTAACTAGACATCTCTTCAAAGAAGATATATAAATGGCCAGAAAGTACTTGAAAAGATTCTCAACATCAATGAGATACTATTTCATACCCATTAGAATGGCTGCTATTAAAGAAAAAAAAACAGAAAATAACAAGTGTTGGAGAGGATATAAAGAAACAGGAACACTCATTCATTGCTAGTAGCAATGCAAAATGGTGTAGCCTCTGTGAAAGACAGTTTGGCGGTTCCTCAGAAAGTTACGCATACAACCACCATATGACCCATCAATCCCACTATTAGGTTTATATCTCAAACAACTGAAAGCAGGGACTTGAACAGATATTTGCACACCGATGTTCACAGTGGCATTATTCATAATTGCCAAAAGATGGAAACAACCTAAGTGTCCATCAACCAAAAAATGGATAAATACAACATGGTATATACATACAATGGAATATAATTCCACTGTAAAAAGGAATGAAGTTCTGATACACATGACAACATGACTGGACCTTGAAGACATCAAGCTGAGTGAAATAAGCCAGACACAGAAGGACAAATATTGTATAAGCTCACTGATCTGTAATAATTAGAATAAGCAAACTCATAGAGACAGAATCCAGAACAGGTTACCAGGCGGTACGGAAGGGATAGGGAACGGTAAGTTAATGCTTAAAATGTACAGGGTTCCTGTTTGCAATGATGGTAATGTTTTGGTAATGACAGCACAACACTGAATGTAATTAACAAGACTGAAATACCTGAATGTGATTAAAAGATAAAATGTTATTATATATATGGTAACAGAATAAAAATAAAAAAAAAATCTACAGAACTACACTACAGAAACAGTGAACTCTAAGTGAAAACATGAACTATAGTTAATAGTACAATTATAAATATGTGCTATCATCAATTGTAACAATTTTTCCACATCAATGCTAGTTGTTAATAATAAGGTGGTATATGAGAACCCTGTATCTTTATGCATGATTGTTCTTTAAATCCACAACTTCTCTACTATAGAAAAATAAACAAATAAATTCATAAGATAAGTAAAAAAAAGTGAATGAATTAAGCACTTAAGATCTATTCATATTACTGTATGAAAATTGCACCTCAATAAAAAGATAAAGACAAACAGAAAACCCTCATCAATCTAAAAAGTTTTTAACTTAGTTAACACAAGAAGCACTTTTTAAGAGTGCAAACAGAAAGTGAAAGTTCTCTAAACAGTTAAGAGATGGTATCTTTCATAGTAGTGCTTATGTATTGTTCCATTCAAGTTGATTACTTAGATTTTCAACTCATGTTTTTTTTTTTTAATTACTAAATCTCAGTATTCTCTATTACTTGCTCAAATATTTTTACATTCTTTTTACTACTATAACTGGGGTCCACAATGTTTCAGTCCAAAAGAATGGAAATATTCATTTTAAGTTTATAGTTCTCTTGAATAGCACTTACTACACTTCACTTTGCGTATATATTTTTTGCATATGTCTTACCTTTCCTATTACCAGACTATAAACTCCTTAAATATGGAACTGTCTAACTTATCTTAATACATTCTTTAGCACTGATAATAATATAGGCAGCAGTTGCTTAGTAAATGTTTTTAGAATGAATAAAAGGAAAAAACAACTATGCTTATTATACAGCAGATGTACTTCTGTCTCAACAATGGCGAAAATATCTTACATTTTTTGAAATGCTCTCTGAACTCAAAACTAAACACTTGAAATTAAAAAAAAAAAACTGTCTTTAGAATATATGAATCAGGTATACAAATAAATTTTTCCCTCTCACATATTGCTATAGTAAGATTTAATATAAAGTTAATATATAAACTGGTTAAGAAAATTAAAGTAGGTAACATTAAACTGTTTAAATTACATGAAATATAAACTAAATTATAAATGGCTGCTTCTTTTAATTAAATGTCTAAAATAATTATCATAAATTAACATCAACTGACTTAAAATTCAATCAAAGGCAACTTACTCTATGTCCAATACCATAGATGGACTGGATTGCTCCTTATCTTGCTCATCGTTATAGAACAAAATTTTTTTGCTGCTTACCACAACATACTGAAATGAGAAAAAAAGGGGGAAGAGTTACAAGAGCAATACTAACTTGGTTCAACATTGATAAGCATATTATTTGCCATTTATGTCTAGATTATATTGTCATTAATCTAAAATCAGTGCTGATAATATAGCAATTAATACAAGTTCTAGCCTTTAAAAGTAAAACATATAGTATCAGTTAGATAAGGCATATGGTACCTGTTTCTTCCAGCCATATCTTTTGATATTTCCTCTATTTGGTACTGAAAGCCAGCCTTCAATTCTTGACTCTATAATAATAAGAATACATAGTATTTGCTCTTAAATGGTAACAAAAGGAAAAAGTATCACAAGTTTTCTGACAGCATGCAACAGGCATTTGAACACAGCTAAATGAATAAGTGCTATAATTTGCTCTTTCATGCTTCAATCACGCAAATTAACTTTAATGGCCATACAAATATTGCAGAAAAAAAGTTCAAGCCATTTTCTCATAAAATTAACATTTAGTACTCAATTATAAAAGTATGAAGTAATAATACCCTTAAGTGCCAGGCAAGACTGGAATGAATTGCAGCTTAGATGGGATATGACATAAAAGATTTTTAAAATCATTTAACATTCAAATAAAAATACTTAGCAAAGGAAAAAAAAAAAAAAGAAAGAAAGAAAGAAAGAAAAGAAAAAAAAAAGGGTACAAAAAAATTATGCAGCAAGTGGAACAAACCAGAGCCATGATTTACACAAGAAAGAGCAAGCAAAAGTACAGAAGTGTCCTATTACTCACAGAAGACAAGAATAGAAGATAAATAAATAAGGAATGCAGGCAGAATCGACTAGATATAAAGAATAAAAGACAAGTATTTTATTTGTTTTCTCAGACCAATATTCTGATAAACTTTTTGGTAAAACATTCATAATGTTAGCAACAAAACTACAAATTTGGTCAGGGCAAGGAAGATACATAATTCTAGTAGTAAGTTCAAACTAAACTTCTTCTCAAACTAAAGAGGTATAAGCCTTTTAAGTCTGTGGTACCAGAAATTAATAAACAGTAAAAGAACATAGAATTCAGCTTGTCAACACTTAATAATTCAACCAGTTGGTGCATACCAGAAATTCCTTGACTAATTGGATCAAGGCATTTTATAATTATTATTATTACTATTTATATACAATTATGTTTATTATAGAAATATCTGGGTAGGTGGAGATGATTGTTAGAAATGGTTATTTTACATCAGGTTGGAGATAAGAGCACTCACTCAAAATAAGTATTTTCTATATCTATCTTATAACACAAAGAATAGAAAAGAAGCCAATTTTAAAAATTAATACTACAATGTGACAGATTATATTATGGCTCAAATCACAATCCTAATGGGAATAAATATATTGCCCCTCTCTTCATAACTTAAAAGCTATAAAGCTCCGTCTTATAATAATAATATAAGGTAATTACAAAATGTTTGTTATTTGTCAAGCAGTATCTCATATATAACCTTATGTATAATTCTATGAAGTAGGTTCTACTTCACCCTCCATTTATAAATGAAGAGACTAAGGCACAGCAAGGTGAACTGACTTGCCCAAGGACACTCTATTAGTAACTGTGGAAGCTCTAGGGCTCAAACCCAGGCAGTCTAAATTCTAAGCATAACACAATACAAGCTTGTCCCCAAATAAGCTTTGCAGCTAACTGTAATGTCCCTCCTATTCTAACTTCTATCATGTATTTAATGTCTCCACACTTTTGCTTGTGTGGAAAAAATTAAATAACTCAAGTTCAAAGTGATCCCCCTCTTCTCCCAGCTTTTGTTTTCTTAGTTGTTGCTAATTAGTTCATCAATAATTATTTAGTTTCTTTACATAGTTCCTTGGTAAATTCTGTGAAAGAGGGACTATATCTAACACTTGTTTTGTATACCCCGTGGCATCTTACAGAGTAGGTACTTGATAAATAATTGTCGATTATTTTGTATCTCTGCTCCTTTCCTGAATTAGGCAATTAAAAGTCATTCTTTATAAATAATGGCTACAATGTAAAAGTCAATGGGCAGTTTTTATATATAAATAACATGCAGAAGGCTGTTAATCATTTATAAATATTTTATCTTTTAAAGGTAAAAAGCTATTGCTAGGAAAATTTCCCTTTAATGTGGCAAAAATTTTAGCTTTCATGGTTTGGAAAACATTAAGATAAACAACAGTTAGAATGAAAAGTTGTCTTAATATTTGATGATATTCTTAAGTCTATTTAATGCCAACAATTCCTCACTGAAAAGTAAAAGATAAGAAAAAGCCATTGAAATCTTGACATTTATATAAAATTGTGTATGTCAAAATAACCTCCTCTCAGTTATTTCTGTAAGAGAAGAAATGTCAAACATAGTTACACTTTCTGGTTCCAGGTTTCGGTTAACTTGTCAGTGTTTTCTTTAATATATTTTCAATGAGTTATCATGTGTTATGACTTTATTGAAATGTGAAGTTGAAATTTATGTCATTTCAGTGTTCCTACAGAAATTTTATATTCAAATGCATTTTATGAACCAAATAAGCCCAACTTTTATGTCTGTTCTAATTTAAATTAAATGAAGGAATCTAGAACTCAAATAAAGGTGATGAGCATATGTGAAAGTTTTTCCAATTTAAGTCAGTAATGTTATGGGACAGAATTTGAATTTTTTCCTCTTGGTGAACTCCCTCAGAAAAGCAGCTGAACTAAGTTCAGTGATGATAGATTAAAAAATACATATTTGCTTCTCCTCTGTTTCTTTTCCCTGTTTATATCTTGAAGGCAAGTTAATATACTGATATATAAAGACCTCTTTTAAAACCATGGCCACTTGTAATCTAAGTAGCAATCTGAAAGTGTAATGCTCTAAATTCCACCTTTCACATCACAAACACAAAAATCAGCTTGCCTCTCCAGGTAAATAAAAGAAACCCATGTAAATGTCTTCTAAGTCTAGATTACCATCAGTAAGTAAAAAAATAAGTTGGTTTCAGATTTTATATACTTGTAGAGCAATTTTAACTTACAAAAATTAGATACACATTATTGGGATATCAGCAATGGATTCTATTATCTAAATATCAGAGATAGAGAGGCTAACTATATGTAAATCAATGCCCATTATAGTCAATTTAAACTTCAAAGCTAACACCTTAAAAATTACCAGAGTTTACTTGGATATACCATATATTGCTTAAGAAATAGAGCTAGAGAACCATTAAAAAATATTTTAATTAAAATCAAATGATACAAAAAACAAAATGAAACAAATGTGAAAGATTTCAGATGAGCTGATGGTCTCCAAATCATTGATTTGATTTGAGCAAGGTCAGCAATACTCAAATACTTGGAAACACACCAAGGAGTCCACAATTTTCAGGTTTAATTTACACAGCCTGAGATCAAGCTAGATGGAAAAAGAGAATGATGCAGATAATCCCATAAGAGACAATGAATATTAATGGGTGCCGATATCAAGCGTTTTTCTTAATGCTTCATCTACTTTACATTCTTTTCAGATTTTTAGGTCAACCTCAAGAACCTGGAAGGGTTCTTTAAGAGAAGGAATCACATTTTTTTTCTAAGATTTTTTTTATAATTGGGAAATTTACAGGAGAGATTTAATTTAGTTGATGACAAAATGCCCATTGAGAAGATTATAGAAGTTGACTTGTAGACGTACATGATAATTAAATGAGAACTTGATATTGTATGATGAATCTAAGAGAAATAATAAAGGTCTTGGTATCTGTACATTTACTCAACTGCTTATAAATCATCTCACTGAACTAAAAATATGTTCCATATTTCAAAATGCCATTATCTTAACTGTTGAGTAAACTTATATTCACAATCCCCTCTTTTTTGTTCCGTAGTTTAAATTCATTTGCTAATTTTCTAAACTAAGTAAAAATTACTCATTAGTCATTATCTTCAAGAAAATTTTCAGATACTTGAAGGATATGTAATTCTCTCATATTAAGAATGAATAACCAGTTTATAAAACAATTCCTCCTAGATATGACTGCAAAACCTTAATTTTATTTGTCAGGGAGCCATTTTCAAGCATGTAGTAAATGGTGGGTTTAATACAGATTTTCAATTTGTTAGCAAAATATCTCACAGAGAGAGTTAAAATAATATTGATAAAGACTCCATTAATTTTCACTTCCAATATGAAATTTAAGAGCAGTGTAGAGATCTTTGTAAAAATTCAAAATTAAGAACACAGCAACAGGGAGATACCTAACTCTTCTCACATTATAGAAATAGAGAATAGCCACCAGGTTGGCTGTTTTTTTTTTCCTTGCTTGGTTTGGACTTTGAAAACCTTAAAAACAAAATTCCTCAAAGCACACAGCTATTCTAAGTAATACATTCAGAATAAAGCCAGTAGAAATATTTTAGAATATCTTTGCTAAGTGAATCCTAAGTAGACTTATCAGGTCAGAGTTCTGAAGTTTAAATGGATCCCAGGGTCTGCCAATAAAATCATTTGATGATCCTGAGTTTAGCCATCCTGAATAAGCCAGGATGGAGGATAAAACTCATCATCTTCCTCTTCTCTGTAGGTCCCACCAATCTCATTTTTCAATTCATATCTTTTAAATAGTATTCACCAATAGTGGATCAGTGTCTGAAATATTTAGCCTAAAGAAAGACCAAACTGCTCAGGTCAGGGTCAGTGGATAGGAGCTCCACATGCCCCAATTCCCAAAGGAGGAAACAGACAAGTCTGTGTTGCCTGAGGGCGGTACTTAACTACCCCAGAGGTGGGAGGTGGGGTGGTACGAGTGCACTGTGATAGAGTTTCTTGCCCTGATAAGCATCTGGGGCTACTAGATGCTGGCTTGCGGAAATGGAAACAGATTGCAACATCATGGCACAATAGTAGAGAAGAGGTAGGCGAGGTCTAGGAGATGACCACTGAGCATGTCTGTGACTTCTCCAGTACACAGCATAAACAAAGTTCAAGGAAAATCGGTGTCATAAAGATAAAGAATCTGGCCCAGATATTTAACCACCACTAAACACAGAAGGATCTTTCCATGAAATTACTCTAGAAATATCTTTGGGTTAATGAAAAGAGGGACTCTAAACTCCAATTTCAGTTCAATAATTGAAAGAATGTAGCCACTCACTCACTGTATGCATACTCTCACTGATGACTACATCTAACTTTAGAAAGACGTTCAGAAAATAGCAGGAGCTAGAAGTTCTTGTTAAATCCAAAGTGATCCTCTGATAAGGATGGGTCCTACAAGTTCCTCAAGAGATTTAAGACAGCCCCAAAGAGGAAAATAGAAGGAATTCCTTGACCATTGGAATAAGAAATATCCCCTCCCTGTCCTTCTCTTCCCAGATACCTGATCTGGCGTTAGAGAAGCCACAAAAGAATGAGGGCAGAGATTACATGGTGCACAACTAAAAGCTGAATTCAATTCCCACTTTTGAGTCTCACTTTCCGGATTAAGAAATATAGTGTACAATTCTCTAGATTTCTTATATCAAGTTTCTTATAATTCTCAAAAAAAGTAGTATCTGTTAAAATAGAATCCCTATAATATCAAACATGCTGAATCATAAGTATCTTTCTACTTATGTATTATTTAGGAAAGACTATCAATTAAAATCTATGTTCAAATTTATCACCATAATAATAAAGTTTCCAAAACAAAGTAAGAATGTGTAATATGTCAAATGTAAGTATATATGTGCATTTAAAATTTGTAATGCATGTTTCAGTTTTTATGACCTATTCATTACTTCATTTCTAAATTAAACCTGTAATTTATGGGTATTGGTCATTTCTGTTAAAAAGAATAAAATGTACTATAGCTTACACTACAATCAACTATAAAATGAGGTTGGGTTTATTTTTTAATTGATTCTCCACTGGAAACAAGACACAGAAAGAGTTTGAAATCCTAGCTACTCACTTCTGCCTTTGACTCCCTGCTCCCTCATTGCATCTCCTGACTCCTTTTATCTATTTCTCCAAACTTGAAGCTTAACATTAAAAGTTCAATTAAAGTTTATTGCTAGTATATTATGTGGGCTTTTATATATAACTGCTGTGGTTTTGATTATGAATTACAATTCTTAGTTTTAGCACAAGAATACTTAAAACATTAAAGAGCTGCTACTTATGAAAACATGTATAATTTTCCTTAAATAGTGAGAGGTGTAACAGCAGCTTTGACTTTCACCATGGATTTACGCTGCTCAATGTAAGTTCATAAACCTTCTCAGGTTTTTCTTCAAGTAGAGCTTCTCAGGTCTATTTTAATAGCTTAAGACTGCTTCTGACTAATTATTTTCTATAAAATGCACTAAGTATACATTATCATCAGGCCTTGGCTATCAGAAACAAAAAAAATCCTTTCTAAAGATCCATGAACAAAATGACAAAAAGGTAGAAAATCAAATGAAAGAAATATAAATTTCCATGACATTTAAGCAAACTTGAATGAAGTAACAGAAATTTCGTACCTGGAAGGTTTCCATCTGTTTCATCAGCACTAGGAAAACTAGCAACACTTGTAGAATCGGAAAGGTCCAAAAGTTTAGCACGCAATTGCTCAATATCACTCTCTTTGCTAGCCAACTGCATCTGAAGCTCATTCCTATGTGTACATTCTTCTACCAATTGCTATTTTTGAAAAATATCAATAAAAAGAATCAGAATTAAATAATTTCCAACATTAAGAAAAGGAAATATAAATGACAAGTAATCTAAATTGCTAATATAAAAATTTACAGTAAACTTCACAAATATTTACTACCATGCACTGTAAAAATACATGCTCTCTTATTCAGTAACACAATGCTTTTAAGTTAACAAATGATCAATGGATAAGCTCCTTTCGTCCTTGCTTTAAACAACTTAAAAAAGAAAACACAAGGTATTAAAAAAAAAAAAACTTGTCAAAACCATAAATGATGGCATCAATGCTTGGATCTAACTCTAATACCAGAGACTATGCTTTTTATACTATTAACAATCTGGGAAGTATCAAAAAAATTAAGCTTGATATTTTGATTTCAGAAAAATGAATCCTGACTAGGGAAAACAAACATTCTACAATACTTCAAAACTTCTACCTCACTACAGTCAACCTAAGATAGTAGCCATACCCTAATTTCACTCTGAAACCAAAGAGGCAAAACTCTTGGTTATCTCTCTCAAAGTAGGGCCACTAATCAAGCAACTGTGAATGGATAAAAATTATACTCCAGCTCCAAAGGCTAATAGCAGAGCATCTTTCTAGTTTTCCAAGGTCCTGGTTCATACTGAAGTAATAATGGTCAAGTTGTGGAGAGTATAAACCAAAATAGGTATTTTTATACAAAAAATTCCAATCTAAACAAGATCAACATATAACAGGCATCTACAGTAATAACAATTTAAGAACATAATTCTACACAAACACACAATCCCACGAGTGTGGGAATGCGTGTACACACAGACACATACACACAAACCTTACCGCCTGCATGTCATTTAGTTCCTTCTGATGTTTCACTACCATCTGGTTGAATTTCTCTCTTTCTTGGTTGAGTTCCAGCTGTAGTTTTCGATTTTCCTTTTCCTTCTTTCTCAAATCTTGTGTGTTAGCTTTCTTTCTATCAATTTTAAAATCTTTTCGATTCATTATTTCTGCCAACTTGTTAACAGCCTATTTAATACATTAAATGATTATTAATAAGGATATACATTGCAGTCATCCAACTTAAATCTCCATTTAAAATGTATTTTTTTTCCCTTCAAAATCAGGAAGCAGAACTTTTGAGTGTGGAAAATTAGGAAAAACTAATAAAAGCTGGAATGTGGTAACTGGTAGCACAAGTAATTAATTATTATTGACTTATTTCAGTGTTCAAATATAAGAGTCAGACAGGCTTTCAAATACCCATTCACCATTCTGCATTATCTACCATGTATTATGTTGTAGGCACTCTGACAGACACTAGATATATATGGAGAAAATAAAATAATGCTCTAAAGGCATCTTAGTCTGGTGAAGGAGCCAGATAAGTAAGGATTACATACACAGTCTTAAAAGGAAAGAGCTATGGAAGCAGCATCTAACTGAGACTTGGAGAGCTGTCAGGGAAGGCTTTCTGGGCTACCTGCATATGTGTTCACATATGTTTCTTAAAAGAAATGTAGGAGTTCGATCAGTAAAAAAGAGATTGTATGAGGGAGGCGAGGCAGGGGTGGTAGCAGAGGAAACAGTACAGAGGCAAAAAGGCCCCCCCAAAATTCTTTCCTTTGTACAACTAGGAAAGCCAGGGGCAGGGTACTTAACAAAGCCACACTGAGGCCCTGAAGGTGAAAGGAAATATGATTTAAGCTGGGTTTTAGAAATCTAGCTTGTCTAGCAATTTATCTAGTAAACTTGTTTCAGACTGTATAGGAAAAGATCTATAATTGCCAACTTTTTTTTAAAGAAGAAACATTTATTGGTGTCACTTATGGTAGATAAAGTTCCTACACCAGATGTAAATAACCCAATCGTTAAATAGAACATTTCCAAGGTGAACACACACCCAAACACAGAATTTTCACCCAGTTTTTAAAGATAGCCAATTCTTACTCTTCCCACCACCCCAAGACATGTGAGCAACTGCTAATGAAAAGCAGTAAACAACCTCTTGGGCTATAGTGTTTTCAACTTCACTCAGAGGAAGATTCCAATTTCATTCACGACTTAAGTTCTCTCAATTTTCTCCTAACAAAAGTTCCTGAGTTCACTGTTCACAATATTACATCATTAGCAGAGCAGTGTCTACAACTCATCTTTGCTGTTTTATCTTCTCCAGTTGGGGATAAATATTTGAGGCTTACTCCTTTTGCCAGAAGGAAAAAAACAACATGCTCACAATGAGACAGAACTGTTAAAATCATGTGAAATTAGCTATATAAACTGCAAAACATAAGTTATGGCACACTTGTTCTGCAGTAATATAAGAAAAAAATTTGTATTCTTCCATTAAGACAGGAAAAAACAAACAAACAAAAAAACAAACAAACCTAACCACCACCATTTCTATTGTAGACTAGGTCCCATCTAGGATATGAAGAATCTAAATATCTATAGCTGGTTGTATATCCTTCTAGACTTTCCCTATACATATAAATAGATTACATATATATTTAATTAGAAAGTGGAATCATGTTGTACATTCTTTGCTGCAACTTACTTTTTTCATTTAATATTTTATCATATACATGAGAAATACTATTTTCCCATGTTACTACATATAAATCTACCTCATTTTTTTCAGTGGTTCCTCTGCATTCCACTGTATGAATATATCATTTATCAATACTACATTGATGGATAGTTGGGTTATTTGAATTTTTTCATTATTAAAAACAATGCTGCAGTAATTATATTTGTATATATTTCTTTTGAGAATTGTGGAAGCATTTATGCAGGATAAATTCCTAAATGTGCAGCTACTAAAGAGTAAGCACATTAAAACATTTTAGTCTGTCAAATTGTTCTTACAGTTTACTCCCTCAAATAGTGTACAAACTTACCTCTGCCATATTCTTGCCAAATCTGGGTATTACATCATTTAAATCTCTGCCAGTCTCATTGTGAAAAAGATACATCATTTTTGTTTTAATCTGTACTTCTTGGTTTTGGTTTTTTATTGGGGTTGAGCATTTTTTTATATTTACTGTCCATTTCTTTTTCTTTTCTCTAAATTGCCTCCATGCCCCCTGCCCTTTTTTCTGTTGGATTGTCCTTTTCTTTTTTGCAGGTTCTCTTTATATTTATTTATATTTGCTGTAAATATTTTTCCCAGTTTGTTTTCTTTCAACCTTATGTTGTTTTAGGCTCCACGGATACTTAAATTTTTATGTAATAAATGTCAGTCTTTTTTTTTTCATGGTTTCTTTCTTGGTATAAAGGTAAATAAAACTTCCACTGAAGGATTTTCAACAGGTATGTGCATGTTTGAAAAATTACTCTAGCTGCAACATGAAGGACTGATTAGAGGGGGAGTAGATGAGTGATAAAGAGACTGTTAGAATATTTTAATAAAAAGTGGAAAATATTTATTTTACTATAAAATCAACTTAGTACATGGAAACTTATGAAAAATTTAAGCTACTGGATAACTTAGTAAAAACAAGAAATCCAGTGTTAGGGAAAAAATCTGATCTAGATGCATCATTAAATATAAAGCAAAATGTTACATCCAGTCCTATAATGTCTTACTTATTTTCCAAATCTTATCTCTTGGTTTTAATCAAGACTGTCTTCTCTTTTAAGTTTTCCCACTGTCAATTACAGTTCTTCTTCTATACAATCTAAAACAAGTTCTTACTAGACAAATTACGGGACAAGCTAGTTTTCTTTAGCCAACTTTAATCCTTTTTCAAGAATGTCTTTTATATTCTCATTATATGTAGAATATGAGAAGAAATATAAATTATACATTATTTGTTCCAATGAAAAAAAGCATGAACCATATAACCTTAGTTTTAAGAAAAAATACATAAAGAGCAAATATTAATTTTGTGAATATATGATACTCAAATACAAACACACGGCACTGAGAACATGTATACCTGTGTTTTAAGGGTTCGTTCTGTATTGATATTCTTTTCAAAGGCAGCTTTAAGATTACTGATCTCCTCTTCCTTCTTCAATTTATATTCTGTTCAGAAAATTATATAAAGTTTTATTGTATGGCATTAAATAATTTTCTGCATTCCAAATTAACAATGTCCTTAATTATTCAAATTAGTATACACTGCACAGTAAACTTTCAGTAACTTAAGATAATTCTTAAGGCTACACAAACTATTTAATATATAAAAACAAATATTTAAAACACTTAAACAACATAAAAAAGCTAAAGATTTATCTCTGAACTTGATTTAACATTATGACTTAAAAAAAAAAAAGATCTCCATACCTTCCTCTGCTTTTCTCATGTTTTCAGATAGTTCTTCATTTTCTTTTCTTAATAATTCAATATCTTTGGTTAGCATGTTGTTTGTTTCTTCTAGCTAAACAAAGCATAAAAAAGGTTTCAGCTACAACTTTTTTGCTATACCTCATATTATAAAAATAACCTTTAAAGTAATACTTCATATTTTACATAGTTGAGGATAGTTCATATATTGCCTAACTATAGAAAATGCTGGGTTTCCGATTTAAAATATATATACTTAAATTTAGAACATTTTAAAACAATTGCCAGTGTCCAGTAATTAGTCCAATATATATTGAAATTATACGTGAATGAAAGAAAGAATAATGCAATCGGAAGATAATTAGATTGAGAACTAGGAAATTTGTATTTAGTTCTAACTCTGCCATTAACCTACTGTGTGATCTTGGGCAAGTCAAAATCTTTCTTGGCCTCAGTTTTTTTCATGAATAATGCTTATGAAAACAACAATAAAAGCATTTACTGACTTTTAAATTTTTATTTTTTGATTTTATTACTTTTATTAATGAATGTATTGACCATTCTACATGTATGCTTTAATCTTCATAACAACTTGCCAAGACCACAAAACTTCTTAGGGGAAAAGTTGGGTTTCGAATGAAGGCCCACTTAAATCAGTGCACTTGATGGTGGCTTCAAATGAAGAAAATTTTCTTATTCCCCATTTTAGCCTTGTGTTTCGAAACAGACTATAGTATAAATCTCATAAATAGGTAATTATTTGTAGCCTCTGTTTTCCTATAATGCATTTGTAAATTATCCACAAAGAATTTCTCTCCTTAAAATGGTTTCTCTGTAATTTCACAGAATTCTGGCCCATAAGTTCTTACAATCAGTTGCAATATATAAAGAAAATATAATAAATTAATTTAAGCTAAGCATTCCTTCACATGAAATATAACTAATAAGGGATACAGCTAGAAAGGAAAAAAAATCCAATAAACTAAATAAGAGTTTTAATCATTAACAGCTGTTTTGGATTGTGTGAAATATTTTATACACGAATACAGAATGACCTCTATGTGCTCAGTGAACACACATACATACACACTTAACCTCACAATTTCAGAGATGACACATTTTGATTTAAATCATTTTACTTATATAACTTATCTGACTATCACACTTACTCGACTAACAGTATGATCTTTATCTGTAATCTCTTGTCTATTTCTTGAAGCAGCTTTCTTGCTTTCTTGGGTCAATTCAAAATACTGTTCTTCCAAAAGCCCTCGAGCCAATTGCTCAGATTCAGCTTTTGTTTCTGCAAGATCCAACTGAGTAGCAAGAGTTTCTCTGCAATAAATTTATAAACATATTTTCAGTTCATTCTTCCAATTTAATCATGTTTAAAGCATCATTATCTTTAAACGATAAAAAGAATGGTCATTTTATTGCTTAAAATGAACTTAAAATCCGTTACAAACTTTCTATAAAAGCAATGAATTTAACCTTTTAGACTTTGTCAAACTATAAAAGTAAAGACTCTTTAATCTCCTATCTGCTATTGTGCTTAACTAAGAAGAGGCTAAAAAGCAATGGCAAGAAGTCTACATTTGAAAAGGAACTTTTTGTGGATTTGGAAAGGAAGCAGCATGGCACGGTGGAAAAGTCATTGGCTTTTAAATCAGGAAGGCAGACCTGGGCCCTTATGTCATTCAACCACTAACTAGTTGGGTAGGAACATTGTACAACTTTCTTACACTCTCTGAAGCTTGATTTATTCAAAGCTATAAACAGAAGGCTAAACTAAAGTATTGTGAGGATCCTTACAACTCTGAAATTCAATGAGATTATGAAAACATATCATAGTTAGATTTGCAAACCACTATAAACAATTCTAGCAATTCTCCTTGACATTCACTCCAATTCCCCTGCACTTCCCAAAGAACCTGTCTTGGTTACCATTGTTTCCCCAGAATGTAGTAGATACTCACTGAATGCTCACTGAATGCACGAAATGAATGAATCCTATCTCCTATTTTCTAGTAAAGGAGTAACACAAATCATATTTGCTGCCTTGAGCCTATAGAGGGAGACACATAGTAACCATAAAAAAAGGAATATTCACTCGACAAATATTTATTTGAATGTTTACTACATGCCAAGCACTGTTCTAGGAATTAAGCATATACCAAAAAAAATAAAAAAAAGTCCCTGCCTTCAGTGAGTGTATATAAGTGAGACAGATAATTAAAAAAAAATGAACAAGTACAGAATTCCATGGCGAACAATAAAAGTGGAAAGTTAGGAGGAAAGATGGAAATGGGTGAGTGTGGTCACCATACAGAGTGATCAAGGAGGCATCTCAGCTAAGATGACATTTGAGAAGAAATATGAAAAGAGTGAGAGAGTGAGCTGTGCAGATAGATGTCTGGAAACTCAGTGTTTAAGGCAGAGGGAACATCAAGTGACTAATACCCTGAGACTGGTCTGAAGGATGCAAATGTGAGCAGAGTGGAGATGGGGGAAAGTTGTGAAAGCTGTAGTAAGTGAACGAGGGGAGAGGGAAAGAACAGTCCTCATAAGACTTTCCAAGACAATGTAAGGACTCTGGTTTTTATCCCAGGTACTCTGGTATTTTAAAAAGCTCATTCTGGCTGCTGTGTTTAGACATATCTGAAGGATAAGTTAGGAGGCTACTGAAATAATCAAGATTGGAGATAATGGTGGTTTGAACCAGGATGGTAAATGGTGTAAACGGTGAGAAATGGTCAGATTCTGGGTATATTTTTTAATTACAGCTAGGAGGACTTCTTGATGGATTGCATGTAGAGTGTAAGGAAAAAAAGAGTCGGGGATGACTCTAAGTTTTTGACTGGAACAACAGGGAACTCTAGAATTACTAATTACTGAAATGAAGAAGACAGACAGAAGCAGACTGCAAGGGGGAGGAATCAGGAATTAAATATGAATGCTTCTTAGGCAGCTGGATATACAAGTATGGAATTTGAGGGAAAATCTACTTGTACAAAGATGCTATTTAAAGCCATGAGACTGGATGAGGACAAGGAGGGAGAGATCCCAGATCCCTTAGGCCCCCCAAACTCGAAAGTCACAAAGATGAGAATGGACAAAGAAACAAAGGAGGCTGAGAAAGAGTAGTCAGTTGAATAAGTGAAAATATTCCTGTGATATGTACTATCACAGGAGCCAAGTGAAGAAGTTTTTTCAAGAGAGACTAGTTATATCAAATGCTGCTATTAGATTAAATAAGATGGGGACTGAGAACTGATTATTGTTTTAATTGAGAGTCACCACTGATCTTGAGAAGCATTGTTTTGGCAGAGCTATGAGTGCAAAAATTTGACTAGGCATGAGTTTAAGAGAGAATATGAACCTCCTGAGGAGCTGGGGGAGAATGCAGGGGTGTTGGGCTTCCCCACCTCGATGGTTGCTGATGTGCTCACAGACATTGGGGACTGGTAGTTTGATGGGCTGAGCCCTCAATCATGGGACTTGCCCTTGGGGAGACTGTTACTGAAAGGAGAGGCTAGGCCTGCTTATAATTGTGCCTAAGTGTCTCCTCCTGAATGCCTCTTTGTTGCTCAGATGTGGCCCTCTCTCTCTAGCTAAACCAACTTGGCAGGAGAAATCACTGCCCTCCCCCCAACGTGGGATCTGACACCCAGGGGTGTAAATGCCCCTGGCAACATGGAATATGTCTCCCGAGGAGGAATCTAGACCTTTCATCGTGGGATGGAGAACATCTTCTTGACCAAAAGGGGGATGTGAAATGAAATGAAATAAGTTTCAGTGGCTGAGAGATTCCAAAAGGAACCGAGAGGTCACTCTGGTGGGCACTCTTAGCGCAATATAGATAACCCTTTTTAGGTTCTAATAACTCAGAATAGCTAGCAGTAAATACCTGAAACTGTCAAACTACAACCCAGAACCCCTGAATCCTGGGGACGATTGTGTAACAACGTAGCTTATGAAGGGTGATAATGCGATTGGGAAAGTCATGCGGATCCCACTCCCTTTTGTCCAGTGTACGGATAGATGAGTAGAAAAATGGGGGCAGAAAAAAAAAAAAAAAAAAAGGCACCCAGTGTTCTTTTTTACTTTACTTTTTATTCTTATTACTTTTGTGTGTGTGTTAATGAAAATGTTCAAAAATTTATTTTGGTGATGAACGCACAACTACATAATGGTCCTGTGAACAACTGATTGTATGCTTTGTATGACTGCATGGTATGTGAATATATCTCAATAAAATTGAATTAAAAAAAGAATATGAAGAGTCATGAGTTCAAGAGAGAATATGAAGAGTCCCTGAAGATACCTGGTATATCACTCTTTTAAGGTTTGCTAAGAAAGAAAGGAAGGAAGGGAGGGAAGGAGGGAGAGAGAGGAAAAAAAAGGGTGGTGGCTGTAAGTGGATATGTGGTTAAAAGAGAGTTATTATTATTATTTTTAATGGCAAAATATTTAATGTCTGTAGGTGTGCCTCACTCTCACGTTCCCTGTTATGAGTCAATAGCCTTCCCAAACTGGCAGGACCAGAGAAAACATGGAGACTTTCTTCTAAAACCCTGGTTCTCTTGACTTGGAAATCACTGCAAGTGAGGTCTTTCCACAGCATGCCCCAGGCCTCTCTGCTCAGGGGAAACAGACCCCCAGTTCTACAGACTCCTGAGGCCTTCTGTTCTTCTCTGGCCTGAGCTGGAACATGGGCACTGCAGAGATAGCCCCCCTACACAGTGAGCAGCATCACAGAGGTGGAGAAGGTCTTATAGCCAACGTCAGCTAACTGCTTGGCAGTTGACAAGTCATCCCTCTCCCGGATTCAGCTTCCGACTAGAGAGAGGGCATAGCAGGCCTGAATGGCACAACCCGACCCACTAAGGCAGGAGCCCAAGCTGGCCAGTTCTCTGGCTGGTTGTCAAGATGGCTATTTTTAAAGGAGATATTTAACTGTGATACTGGGATGGAAAGGACTGTAGAAAGGGAAAAATTGACGTAGGAACAATAAAAGAACTGTCAAGAGTTATATTCTTAAGTAGGCAAAAAGGAATGGGATTGAGGGGCTGGTATTACATAAGAGCATGCTTTGTCCATTTATGTCAATCAGAAAGAAGGTAGGCAGGATTAATATGTATAGATGCACAGTAGCTATGGTGATAGGGGAGAAGAGATGCTCTCTTCTGACTTCTAGGAAGCAAGGCCAGTGGCTGAGTGTAAATATGAGGAAAAGCTTTTGGAGGTTTAAGAAGAGAGGAGACATTAAATAGCTGTCTACGAGAGTGGGAGAGTTAGTAGACCAGGAAAAGGTAGGAAATATTGCCAATGTTAAGTCTATGAATACTAGGGATGGTTCCACTAGTTGTTATAATACCAGAGCTTCAGGTTCATGGTATGTTCTCAGCTGGGGTTACAGCTTTATATCAGATTCAGATAAAACTAAATTATACTTCAAACGTCAGAAAACCTATTTATCTCACATTACATTTCTATCCTTGGCTATGTAGTTGTACAAAAGAAATCAAGAAAGAATGAGAAGGCTCAGGGTAAAATTATCTGCATCTGTATTAATACAGACTTCCTTCACAACTCTCCATAGTGACTGACTTGCCTTTACTGATGTTTAAGGTGAGTCTCTCACTTTTATTTGGGATCCCATTTTATCTCGTAACATAGTTCAATACATCAGTAATTTCTTATTCTTCTAAATTTTCATCCAAATTAGAAGCAGGGACATTTTTCTTGTTCATGCCTAGAAAAGTTTTTGGCCCATAGAAAGTGCTCAAAAATTTTGTTTGACTGAATAGATGTGCAACTTTTCCCATTTTGATTCCTCCCCATGTCCCATTTAAATATGCTTAAGTTTCTGCTATCTTTAAAAAGAAATGACTCTCCTTCATGCTCTCCTCCATTACTGCTATATCTCCTTACCTTAACAACAAAGCTCTTGAATTTTAAAATTTAACGAATATTTACTGAGCATCTACAATGCTCCAGGCACAGTTCTAGGTGCTGAGCATAGAGCAATGAATTACAGCTAAGAACAAAACAGTTGAAAATTCTTCCCTTCGTGGAGCTTATCTTCTAGTAGGAAGAGAAAGACAATACATACAGTAAGTAAATTCTATAATATATTAGGGGGGATAAGTGCTATGGAAAACAAACAGGAAAGGAAGTATTGATCTTGGCAGCAAGGTAGTGGAATGGGAATGGGGAAATGTTTGCAGTTTTATAAAGATATTCAGGGAAGGATTCTCTGAGATAACATTTAAGCCTAAACTTGAAGAGAGTGAAAGAACAATCCATGTGACATTTGGACGAAAATATTCTAAAAGGGAAGGGTAAGTCCAAAGGCCCTGAGGCAGGACAGTGACTTGTCTGTTGAATAGTAAGGAGGCCAATGTGGCTGGTTGTCTATGCTATGTGTCTACTTCTACTCCTTCCATTCATATCTCAATCCACTTTTATCTAGTATCTACTCTCATCACTACTTAGGAACTTGCTCACCAAGATAACTAACAATGTCTCTATGGTTAAACATAACAGACAGCTTTTCTTTTTACTTGAGCTTTCTGCAATATTTGGCACTTTTAATCACTTTCTCTTTCTTGAAATACTCTATCAGCCTAGCCTTTGTGACGCCCTACTCTGATTATCTCCTTGCACTACTGATGATTTCTTACTTTTCCCTCTTAGGCCTATTACTGAAAACTATATGAGCTAGTATTCTGCCCTCAGCCCTTGTGTCTTTTCATCTATACTAGAGGTCACAAAGTTGCCTGAGGGAGCCACATGAGCCCACAGAGGTGTTTCCTCCACCCCTCTCCTGACACACACAAACACTATTAAAATAAAATTTGGCAATATTTTACATAAAAACTCAGATTCCTGGCTTCTTTTGAAAAAATCAGAAGATCTTGAAACACTGGGCCAATGCCATCATGTGGCAGCAACTGGTTGGAATTGAGGAAGTGAACTCTTCAGATTGTTACAATCCTCACAACTCACACAATGAATGTACATGCACTTAGACCCAACTAAATTCAACTCAGTTTTATATTTGGCTTCGCAGGCTTATGAATTTATGGACTCTGATATACACAATAATCTTGATGAATCTCATTTATGTTAGTGGTTTCAGTTTATAATGATAGTCAAATCAGCCTCAAGTCCAAGTCTTTTTTCTGACTTCTGAAGCAATAAGCCCAATTATCTGGTATCCATTTCTAGTGGGACATCATACAGGCACCTAAAACTTAACAGGTCTAAAATATAAATAGTCTCTTCCTCTCCCCTTATCGCACAGACTTATTGTTCCTTAACTGAGGGAACAGAACCTCCATCAACCCAACTGCTTAGTCAGAAACTGGAGAGCAGACCTAAAACCTCCAAATCTACAAGTCCTACAGCTTCTACTTTCTTATCTCTTTCCATGTACTTGCTTCTCTCCTACACTGCCAACTTCCACTATAATTTTACACCCAGATTATTTCAATGGCTATATAATTGGACTCCCTGTAACTATCCAGCTTTAATCAACTTCTATCTGTTCTTCACTCTTGTCAAGTAAGCTTTCTAAAACACTTATCTTGTCACTCCCTAACTTAGAATTCATTTATTCATTCAATATTTGTTGAATAATTATTATTCTTATTATTAATAAGCCTTGATCTAGGTGCTGGTGCTATATAATACTGAACCATAACAACAAAAATAAAACTCTACAATTATCCCTAATTATCAATGTTTGATAACTCCAAACTCATTAGTTTTACATCAAAGGCCCTTCATAATGTGATTCAGATTTATCTCTCCAGCCTTATCTGTCACCAACTGTCTCCATGCCTACAAACTAAACCATCTGCAGTTCTCCAAATCACAGATTAGGTTTTGCCCATACCTTCCCCTTTCCTCACACTCCATTCTCTAGCTAATTCTACTTTTCCTTTAATTATCAAGTTAGTTGTCACTTCTTTTGGAAATGTAATCTGAACCCCACATGGTAAGATAAGGTATGTCTCTTCAATATGTTCCAGTAGCACCTCTTGACTGGCTTCTGAAGTACCTCAAGGGAAGAACCATATCTTACATTATCATGAGAATAATGGCAAATCTACTCTCTATTTTAAACTTAAGTTAGAAATACTATTTTGTAGTACCCATTCTTGCCCTAAAGTAAAATGGACATACTTTTCATTTTGTAGTTCCTGTATTTTCTTTAAATTTTCTCTGCTTTTTTCTTCAATTTCTTCCTTAAGTTCCTTTACCTGGGTTTTATAAAGGGTCTGCAAAACAAGTACCAAGAAGAAATAAGTGTTTATGGTGACTTAAAAACCTCTGGCAGTTTCTTATAAAGTTAAATGATTAACAAATGATTCAATAATTTCACTCCAAAGTATATACCCAAGAGAAATGCCAATATATGTCCACAAAAAGTCTTTTACGTGAATTTTCATTGCAGCTGTATTTATAGTAGCTTCAAACTGCAAACAACCCACACATCCATCAACAGATGCATGAATTTTAAAAATTGTGGTATATCTACCATACTCAGTAATAAAATGGAATGAACTACTGATACATAGAATGTGATAAATCTAAAAAATATGCTGAGTGAAAGAAGCCAGACACTAAAGAGTGCACACCATATGAATCCATATATATGAAATTCTAGAACCAGAAAAAAATAATCAGTAGTGACAGAAAGCAAATCAATGGTTGCCTGAGGATAGAGGTAGGTGGGGAAGACTGCAAAGGGCCACAAGGGAATTTTTTGTGGTGAAAGAAATGTTTTGTATGTTGACTGTGGTAGTGGTCACATGGGTGTGCACATTTGTCCAAACTTTATAGAACTGTATAATTAAAATGAGTGCAATTTATTATACAGAAATGATACCTCAATAAAATATTAAAATTGTACTGATATGGGAAAAACATTATTGAAAACCTTAACAAGTAATAAGTATTTAAAAGTTATACCAATTCCTGAAGTGAATAATGTTAGCGAAACCTCTTTTGGTGAGTGGGGTCAAGTGGGTAGTTACGAGAGGCAGAATAATGCCCATAAACAAGATTTATCAAATATTGTGTTAACATATGAATACTATATACTTACTGCAGAATAATGGTTCTCACAAAATTCGTTAGGCTTTTTTTTTTTTTTTTTAACTCTGTCAGCAAATAGTTAACATACAGGTAAGTATCAGGCACATATATATTGTGTTAGTTGTTGGGTCTCAGAGTAAACTTCCAGTTCTGATGTATATTTTTATTTTTAAAAAAGCTAACTTAAACAAAACAAAACAAAAAAATAACCAAAATACTCAGGGGGCTTAGTATTTTGGACAGGGGAGAAGCTACCATTTTCAGCTTAAAAAGAGAAGGAAAAAATGTCTTGAGAACTACTTTTATACTGTATACACAATTATTCCTCTAAGAAATAGCACTTCTCTAAGTGAAAAACACATACAGTTTTATGGCAATATAAGTTAAGGAAGGGCAATAGCTTGCTCTAGGTTAAGTGTTTACAACTTCTAAAATAAAATGATCCATTGTGTCCTTAGGAACCAGAATTGCATCTCTTCTCTAACTTCAAATACTGATTTTGACATGGGAAATCACTGAAGGGGTAAAAAGAAAAAAAAATCTGATTTAAAAGCCCAGATTAAAGACAAATCTTAAATTTGATTCATAACAGCATATCAAATTTAATGATATCTAATCCAGTCTTCACAAGCAATGGAATAAATCAGAACTAAGAAACAGGGCCATGCTCTGCATTATTTTATATAGGCAAAATCAAGAACCTAAAGGAACAACCACAAGTCGCTTGACATCCTTCCCAAAGTCTGGAGGTACTAGATGATCACTGTGTGGAAGCATATGGACAAAACAGTGTATGGGATATTACAGAACACTTTGTAGAAGCCAGTACTATGTACTTTGAATGACTAAGATTAATCCACACTCACGGAACGTTTTCCAACAACAGATTTTTTTAAAAAAGTAAAAACATATTCCAATGACAGCCAAATAAGCCAAAAAACAAAGAAACAAACAAACATAATTAGAAATCCATCCTGTTTATTAGGAGTTGAACAGAGTATGGCATGTTCACTAGTGTAACCCAAACTCCATATATTTAATTGCAATGAATAAAGTTCGTAGGAAAGGTGATTGCTGGTGTAATACTAGAGAGCAGCTAGATAAATGTTAAATTGAACTGGTTAAACACAAACTTGACAACCAGAAGAAATAAAAATTGAGGGGCTTCAGTAAGGCCTCAAAGCATTAGCTGTAAATGGTCATCTATAGTAGTAGTAAAAATAACTTAGCTTGCAGCAAAAGAGTTAGAATACTTCTATGGAGTAAAAGCGAAACAGATGATGAAGTGCATACAGAGCTAAAACAGGAAAAAGCTCTTAAACATTAGTTACACTTACAACTCAGAGGAGGCCAGTGTTTACCTGAGTCATACATGATAACACTGGCATTCTAACCACCTGAGCTTGCCACCAGGCAGACAGAACTCTTAAAGTCTTTTAGCTCTAGTTAGCACAAAAATGGTCATTTCTTCACAACTTTTTAAGACCATCAACTCAGATTCAGTAATGAAATGTAGAAATGAAGATACAGGATGAGGGGAGGTGGGGAGGGAGAATATTTTTTTGTAAAAATAAAATTTTAAATTAAAAAAAAACATTAGAAAGAAGGAGATAAAATGTGTATATAATAATTCATCTGGAAAACCAAAGATATTCAAGGGAAAAAAAAAAGAAAAAGGAAATGAAGATACAAAGGGAGAAAACCTTTCCATTCATTTGAAAAAGAAGCACAGTTCTCATAAAATACAGAAATAACATGTTATAAATCAGGTTTTGAAACAGTCTATATATTATAAATGATTCTCACCGAGAAATATTGCTCAGCTTCAAGCTGATCTTGTAGCTCCCGCATCTGTCCTTCATTTCCTCTATATTGTCTTCAGATAAAAGAGAAAATAATAAATAAATGTACCTATTTATACAAGGCTTTATATTATTCTTTGTTACAGTTGCTAAAATAAAAAGATTTACTAAAAGAAGCTTTTTTAAAAAACATACTTCATTATGCAGGATTACTGTAGTAGTTAATTTGGTTAGTCCACACTATTTGGTTTCATTTTGTTTCTTATAAAATTATGCTATGCAAAGTAGAGGGAACCCTTTTCTACTGAAGGTCACTTTCTGGAGAATATTAACAGTGAATCAATTCCAATTGCAAAAATGAAACTGATGCGGTTTTGTGTATATTTTTGTAAGGAAAATAAGTCATTTAAAATGTTTTTGTAGTAAGCAAACAAAAATAGGGGACAAAAATATTTAATGAGAAAAAAGAAAAATTCAGTACTATATATTATGGCCAATTAAACACACAAAGAAGGATGGAAATGAATCTTTAGGTAAGGAATTAAGACAAGAAAGCAAAAACAATAAACTGACAAAGAAGGAAAAACATAGAGACAACTACAGGTATACATGTAAACACAACTCACACAGAGAAGACTAAAAAGACAGAAACAGTGCAACTCAAAAACAGATATTCAAGGACAAACAATCCATCTGCAGCTGTTAGGCTTTTATATTAGATAGCAATACCTTTGTCTTTTGTATTATGAGAATAAAAACAAATGCTGAGTGAATGTTATCTTGGGTGAAGAAAAATAAAACACATTACTTGGTGAAAATGTGGGCTCTAAAAGGAGGAAAGAATTTCACTAACATAAATCCAACAAAATCAAACTGACAATTTTATTTAACAATTACTATGTGTAATTGAAGCTGGCAACTGAAGATGTAAATTTGGAGAAATTAAAAACACATGATTCAGAACAAGATATACCCATCTTTAATGTTATTTTTTGAGTATATCCTTATACAGATTCTGAAAGCAATACTGACACCTTGCTTTTGTCACCATTTCAAATAAGTGGGCACGTCACATTCCAAAGCAGAATTAGAAAAAAGATACTTTGCATTTTGAGATAAACCAAAGAAACATGATAAAATAAATAAAAAAACATAGGACCACCATTTCTAATTCTAGCCCTTAAAATAAAGAAGCAACCATAAATCTTTCCTCTAAGTTAGAGAATTCCTAATAAAAAGAAGTTTATCACTGATTTTTCCAATGCTAATGTCTAAAGAAATGTGATGCCTTTGGCAGATCTGAAAATGATAAGAAAAAACTGTTTTTTTCCACCATAAACAGACTACTGTAAGTAAAGTCAGTAGCCTTGATAATCCTCTTTTCCTCCCTTTAAATACCTGTATTTTTTATATGTTGAGCCTCTTGTTCCAAAGACCAACCTCCTTGCAAGCCTTTTATTCAAGTAAATTCCTTAATTTCTAAATGCTTTTTTCTAAGTTTTCTCTCACAAACTCTAAATACATAAATTATAAACACATAAGCAACTGCTGAGCACCAAAAAATAAAATAATCAACAATGTTATTTTCACAACTTACTTTGTAAGCTGAGCTAGCTCAAATTCTAATAATCTCTTTGCTTCCAATAAAGTATTTATTTCCTGTTTCATTTGCTTTTCTAAA
Source organism: Choloepus didactylus (assembly GCF_015220235.1). Classification (NCBI taxonomy): domain Eukaryota; kingdom Metazoa; phylum Chordata; class Mammalia; order Pilosa; family Megalonychidae; genus Choloepus; species Choloepus didactylus. The sequence continues at coordinate 59,835,499 of NC_051322.1, read as the reverse complement.
CCTTTTAAATTGTCTGCCTCAAAAGCTTGAGTCTTCAATTCATTTTGTAACAACAGTCGCTTATTTGATTCCTGCTCCAGTTGAAGAGTTAGATTCTTAACCTATGGATGAAAGGAATAATAATTGGGACCTTAAATCTCTTTAATAATTTATTAGACATTATTTGAAAGAGTACTAGTCAAATATCAAGTATATTAGTATTCTAAAATGTTTTCCTTGTTCTATAAGTTTATTATGCAAAATTAACTAAGTCAAATTAATTTCCAAATTTCAGATATGAAATTTTGGAAATGAAATCTGGTTTCTTTCTGCTCCAACCAGCATGGGAATTCTGGAGTGTGAGGCAAGTATAAAAGCTACAGGTGATTAAAAATTATGTATTTTAAACGACTGAATATTATCTTTTAAATTTTCAACATACATTCTTCCTGCACACTGGCTCTAATTGGTATCTCCAATATCTCTTCTTTTTAGTCTAGTCTATACAACACTGCCAAATTAATTTTCCTAAAATGGTGTTTTCAAGTATAGCTCCCATTTGAAGTTTTAAAGACATCAATACTTTGGCCCCCATGTTTTTCCCATGACTACTCAACATGTCTCTTCCACTCGGGTGAGACCAAGTCCCTTATTCTCCCTCAATGATTCATCTTCTCAGATGAGTACTACCCACTCAGTACTCATTCCTTTATCCTTGTCTTTGCTGATATTGGTTCCCTCTACCAAGTCAAGCTTCTAACTCTGAAATTATCACCTTTTAGGTCTTTCTCAGCCTTCAGGTAATATCTCACATCTCCTTTATGAAGGCTTTCCTGATTATTCTGGTCTCCTCTTTCTCTCTAATTTATTTATGTGCATTACATACTTTTAGTCTTATGAATAATTTCTAAAACACATACAGTAACCATTAGGATATAATGCCATTTTGTCATTTTATTAACTGCTCTCTAAATGTATACCCTGTGCTTTCTATCAATCTAAGTCAATTGTGACCCTTCAGTTTAAAACTTATTTTGAAATCTATGAGCAATGCTCCTCTTTGGGAGTATGCGATACCTTATAATAAAAAGGTTTTTGTTTTGTTTTGGTTTTAAAAGCAGATGGGTCAGACTTCAGGAAAGGAGCTATGTTACTTCAAGCACTGTATTGTCACAGGGCAAAATGGTATAGACTCTATAGAGTGAACATTCCATAATTACTTGAAGAAGAAAATCCCAGGAGCTAGGGATATAGTGGTGATCATATAGCAGTAAAAATAGATAAACATAAGTGTTTTCATTCAACTCTCATCAGTGCTGCTTAATTTATAGATCCTGGCTCTTAATTCATAACTTATATGATTGTTTCTCTTTTATAAGATGAACAACACCAGTACTGTGTATTTTTCTTACTTCATCCTCCATCCTTTCTTTATTTTCAGTCAAATGCTCTATCTTCTGTTGAGATTGTTTCAGATCAACATCTAGCATGGAACATTGTTTCTCAATCTGAACAACCCTATTTTCAGCCTTCTCTCGACCTTCTCTTTCTTCCTTCAGTTTTTTTTCCATCTCTGTGAAAAAAAGTTACAATCATACATTTAAAGAAAGAAACTAATACTTTTCATGTCATAAGGACTGTAGTGCCAATTATTCCTCCTGCTTTTATCCTGGGACTCTTATTAGAGCTATTCATTATGTAAGTTTTAATATTATTTGTGTTATTTGTATCGTGATATGTCTGAAGGGAGTTATAAAATATAATGAAGTAATAAAATAAAACTTTATAAATCGAGCCCTTATTCACCGATATGAGAGATTACTTAGTTCCATTCTCAGGCCAAAAGATGAAGAGTATAGTTGGAAAGAAAGTAGAATAACTAAGGAGAAAAATGGAGGTAGATTAGGTGATAGGAGAAAAATAAGGCTGTGGTTATGAACCTGTAACTTTTTAGTTTGCTTCAAAAAAGTTTCAAGATGCTTAGGGCTACGAGAATTCTAATTTATTCAACTCAGACAAACAAGATTCCACAGATACATCACCAGAAGATATCGGTCTATACTGGGGCTCCAATTTCAAGATATAGTAACTACAGAGGTTAATTTTTCTATGGTCTTGCAACTAGTAACTTGCATCATCAGGATTCAAAGAGAAGTCTATGCCCCTAAAAACTTGTGCTTCTCCCTTTAAAAACACTTCCTCATAAATGTTAAATTTAAACAAATGAGGTAGAAGAAACAGCAAGAAACAAGGATAAAAGAGTTCTAGAAATGTATTCCATGTCCAGGGAACAAAAGCAGAAGAATTATTAAGTTACTGTGTACTCACTGCTTATAATTTTCAGCCACTGTGGTAAATTCACCCACTTAATAATATATATATACTGAGTGCTTATTATGTGCCATGTACTGTTCTCAGGATAGGGAATATAGGGTGGATATCATAATGCATATATTACACATTGTGATAAACATACAGTATTTCATTTAATTTTCAGTCCCTATTTTATAGATGAAGAATGTAAGGCTCAGAAAGTTTGAGTTGATTTGCCCAAGGCCACATAACTAGTAAGTGGTAGAGCTGGGATTCCAAGTCAGATCTAAATGACTCACTAGACCTCATGTTCTTGGCATGATGGCTAATATACTTAGGTAATTAGTGTATAATACATGATAGTTCAATAAGAATGTAATGACGACCTATTATATGACAGGCTCTGTACCAGTTCCTGGGGATACAAAGAAGCTGGGTACAGCCTCTGCCTCAAGAAGTTAAGATAATGATACAATATGATGAATATAATAACAGATGTATATAATACAGGATTCTATTGGGAGTACAAGGGATATTCTCCTTGGGATGTTTCAGAATGCTTTATGGAAGAAGTGACTGCTTAAACTGAGGAAGTGGACAAGTGGAAGAAGGGTATTCTAGACATGGGAAATAACATGTACAAAGGAAAGTGAGAAGGCATGACAGACTGCAAGAAGGAGCAAATACACTTTTAAGCCTCTGACTCTCAAACTATCACTTTTATCTTTCCAATTACCTCACTTAAGAACCCCCATGCAACAATTCTTTAATCTCAAAACTCCAATTCATTAGTCTCATCATTTTCCCCCACCCAGCTTTCATTATAAAGGCCATAATTATTAACCATTTGTCTACAAAAACCAAACTCCCTTGCCCCTTTCTTCTTCCACTGAAACTGCATAGTAAAAATCTCAACTCTGGTTAAATCCAATTAATTGTATGCAAGCTGCTAAACCCAGATCAACTGACTGATTTCATTAGTACAAACTTCTAATGCATATTTAACAGTGCTAGTCTATCCTGTCACAATTCTTTAATAAGTTTGCTTTCCCAATCAGAGACTGCTCTCTAGGTGACAAAATAGAAGCCACTAGAATAGAACCTCATCTTTCCTTTAAACCTACAAACTTAGCTGCACTAATGTAATTGTCACCTCTTAATTTCCTTCTCCATATTAAAATACAAGTCCCTCCACTCATATTCTGGACTTTGTTACATTATTTTATCTCTTCCCTGCCTTTTTTTTTTTTATTCGTTTTATTGAGATATATTCACATACCATGCAGTCATACAAAACAAATTGTACATTCCATTGTTCACAGTACCATTACATAGTTGTGCATTCATCACCACAATCAATCCCTGACACCTTCATTACCACACACACAAAAATAACAATAATAATTAAAGTCAAAAAGAGCAATTAAAGTAAAAAAGAACACTGAGTGCCTTTGTTTGTTTGTTTGTTTCCTTCCCCCATTTTTCTACTCATCCATCCATAAACTAGACAAACGGGAGTGTAGTCCATATGGCTTTCCCAATCCCATTGTCACCCCTCATAAGCTACATTTTTATAAAATTGTCTTCAAGATTCATGGGTTCTGGGTCGTAGTTTGATAGTTTCAGGTATCTACCACCAGCTACCCCAATTGATTAGAACTAAAAAGGGTTGTCTATATTGTGCATAAGAGTGCCCACCAGAGTGACCTCTCGGCTCCTTTTGGAATCTCTCTGCCACTGAAGCTTCTTCCCTGCCTTTTAACCATTTTCTCCTCCCAATGAATTTTTCCAATCAATACAATAATCTAATCTATTATCTTCCCTCCCAAAATATCCTCCATTGATCTCACCCTCTTCAGCTATCATCCAAGCTCTGCTATAGCCAAACTTCTGAAAGAGCTGTCCATATTACTTTCTCCAGTAACTCACTGTTAAATACATGGTTCATCTCTTTCCAATCTGGCTTGTTTCTACTATTCCACCAAAACTGCTCTTTATTTATATGATAACCAATTTTGGAAAATCCATTGGACACACACTTCCAGGTCCTCATCTACCTTTCCCTCAGCAGAATTCAATACAGTGTCCAATTCCTTAACGTTTTCAATACCTTACTCTGCAGGTTTCTCTTGTTTTTCTCCTATCCTGGTGGTTGCTCTCTCTTGGTTTCCTGTATTACCTTCTCCTTTTCTACTTGATCTCTGAATATTCAATTGCCTCAGGTCTCTATTCTCACGCCCCTTCTCTTCAGCCTGTATCTTTCCTTTAGCTAATCTCACCAGGTTCTGCATATGGCTATATGTGTATGACTCTGAATTGATACCTCTCCCCTGAGGTCCAGACTTAAATACCAGCTGACCATCTGAAATCTTCACCTGGATATATAATAAGCTTGTCAAACTCAACATATCTAAAATAGAAGCCTTTATTCATTACCTACCCCAAACCACTCCTACTCCAGTCATCTCAGTCTCAATATATGATCACTACCATCCAGCTGTTCAAACAAAAAAGTTGACTCTTTCTTGATTCCTTCTTTTTCCTCTTTCAATCCGATTCATCACTAACTCCTGTCATCTATATTTCTACTTCTTTCTATCTCCCGTACCACCACTCATCTCTTGCCTAGATGTTTATAGCCTTCTAAATCATATCTTTGTTTTCATTGTTGTCTCTCCAAAGTATTCTTCACCCAGTAGCCAGAGTGGTCTTATAAAAACAAATTACATAGCTCAGCCCAGCTTAGAATGATCCAATTGCTTCTCACTATTATTAGAATAAGAGAGTTGAATTGACCCTCTCTTCTGCCTGGAATGTACTTCCTCCAGCTCTTTTAATGGCTGCTTCATCTTGATTTCAGTTCTTACCACAAATATTACTAGCTCTGAGAGGCCTTTCCTCAGACTTCCAACTAAGGTAATACCACCTAAAAACTACCACATTGATGTTATCTCCTTCACATTAATGATTACAAGCTGCAACTATTTTCTTTATGTATTTTTTGTTGTTGTTCCCGTTAGTCTTATTCTCTGCTATACTCCCAGTCATGCCTGGCCTGTAGTAGGCAAGTCAATAATTAACATACGTGAAAGAAATAAAAGTATTCAATAAGGCTGAAGTACAGGGTACACCTAAGAAAGTGCAGAGCAGTATGACTGGAAATATACATAGGTGGCAACTCAAAAAGATTTTGTGTATCATGTAGAGTTTCAAATGTACTCTCTGAACATAAAAAGCCTCTAAGGGATTTTAAGAACTAGCAAAATAATATTTGAATTTTAAAAAGATCATTGTGACCTAAGTAAGAAGAATAGAATGACGAATAGAACAACTCTAGGCAAAGTAATGATGGAAATGTTTTGGTAATGGATGGCTGTGATGGTAGCACAATATTGTGAATGTAATTAACAGCACTGAAATACATATCTGAATATGGTTAAAAGGGGAAGCATCTAAATATGGTATTAGAGTAACAGTTACAAAAAAATCTATTGCAACAGATCAAGCAAAGTGATGATGCTATCATGACTAAAAGGGAATAGGAAAGCAGGCTAACACTGCATATATCATTAGGAAGGAAAATTCCTGAATGATTTCCATATTTCTGACTTAGCTCCTGGGTACTGAGTTATACCACCATCCATAAGCATGATAATACCTACCATTTACTGAAAGGTCTGCCTACATATGGGCACTCTACAGGTATTTTCTCATTTTTTTTTTTTTTTTTAAATGAGAAGTTAAGAGGCAAAGTAGAACTCTCTGGTTCCAAAGCCTGGTTCACAAAGACTATATGGCCATTAACCAGGATAGATTTGGTGGATAAAATGATTAATTTCCCTTGGAACAAACAGAATTTAAGGTGCTAAGTGACAAGTCCAGAGTATAGTAGGCTAAGAAGCAGATAGGAGGTAAAGAAAAGTAAGACTCCTCTTTTTAGAAGTTTGGCTAAAAAGAGATGTAATAAAGCTATGTTAATTAGTGAGGATCATGGGGTGCTGCAACAGTTTGTCTATTTGTTTTTATGATGGGAGAGATTTGTACATTTTTACAAGAAAGGAGCCATTAAAGGAAAAAAGATTGAGGATAAAGAAGAGAAAAAGAGATAACTAGCCAGGATGAGATAAGAGGAAACTATACCTAGAATATAGATAGAACATATTAGCCAGAACAGGAAGAGGATCACCCTTCTCTAAAATGAGAGGAAGACAATGAAGATGGGAAAAGAAGTAAAAGAAGCTGATAAGTAGGAGAGCTAGATTTTGAGTAGTTAGCATCTATGATTTCATGATTTCTTTGTGAAATAGAAGAAAAGTTCACCTAAAAGTAGAGTGATAAAGAAATGGCATAGGAAACTTAAGAACAGCAATAAAAGTTTTGGGGAAAGAAATGATAAGCGATTTATGAAGGGATTATTGACAGATGAACTGAGGTCCTCATCTGAGCACACAAATAGTATCTGAAGTAAAGAAAATTGCTAGGGTTGTGTTTGAGGCTTAATACAGTGGAAATACAAAGTAATGAAAGAACTGAGGATACAAAGCAAAAAGCAGATAAATTAATAGACAATGAGGTTCAGAATAGACCAGGAAGAAAACAAAGGAAAGGGCTGAAAACTGGGAGAAAGACTTCCCTGACTTTTATACGGAAGTAAAGGAATAAGGGAAGTAGAAGGTGAAATTGTGATTAAAAACAGGTAGACAGTATCCTTTTCCTACATCATAATTTATCATTTCTAAGTACTTATATCACAATAAAATGAAGTTTGATTAAAAAAATTGTAGGCATTACTTAAAATTAATCATGTAGAAAATATAAAACTGTCACTTACCACACATTGCAACAGACTTTGCCTCTTCAATAGATTGATGTTTGTCAGTTAAACGGGCTTTGGTTACTTTATGTTCATTTACCTCTTGTTCTAACCGTTGTTGTAATGATTTGAGCTTATAATTTAAATCTATCTCCAAATTATTCTTTTCCTGTAAAGTGGGAATGAGAGTCATGTAACATACTGTACAAAAGGCACAGTATTAAATTTTACATTATGTAATATAAATAAATATATCACATGAATTACACTGGCCTTAAGTGTGATACCATATTTACTTAAATGCTTTTATTCAGGACATGATTTGCATTTTTGTTCTTTCCTGTAGATTTCATGTTATCTATAATATGTCTTACTTTTGAAACCAGAATAAACACATATTATTAAAAGCAAAATATAACCTTTCCTTTAGTCTCCTACCATTCCCATTGGAATCATTAACCATGGATGATGGCAGGGAAGGTTGGGGTGGTGGTGTGCTCAGGAAGGTTCACTGCTAGAGGCAGAAATGAATAGGACAATACTTCAGATTTTTATTTTATTTTTTGCTATTTCTTTAAAAAAATTAAATTAGCTCTTCCCACATTTCTGTCTATACTTACATTTACTTTGCTTTGACAAAAGAACAAGAAAGTACTCTATGACAAGTCACCAAATCACTGAGATGGGAAGAGAGGACAAGCAAATATGTATTTCATTTCAGTTGGGGTGCTTCATCTAACACTTCTTTTACCCTATATCCACTTTTATACCAGACTTAGCCTTCAAAAAAAACTGTTCTAATTGTCACAAAACACATCCAAAGGACAAGCTAAGTGGTGGCTTTTCTGGTAATTTATCTAAGGTTCATTAGAACCTCCAATATTTCAGGGAGGCTAGACCTGCATATTTTTCTATTTAGTTCTTTTTTTAGCAAAGTAGGGAACAGAGAGTAACCAATGAAATTTTTGTTGTTAAGGAAATCCTAGATACAAAGACCAATCACTTTATGTTCATGTCCGTATTGCTAAATCTTATCAACGGAACACAATAGAACAAACATAAGTGGTCCAACTATATACTGATCTTTTGTTCTCCTTCTTTGTAAGGCTTAAGTTCACCTCCTTCATCTGAAACATGTACAAAGGAAATGGGAAAAAGAATTCTATATGAAAAGTTATTTCCAAACCAAAGTAGCTTATGGATGATCAGATGACATCAAACATCTAACACCTTCAAGGGCCAAAGTAAACAAACAAACAAACAAAAATGAAACAACCAAAAAACTACAAATAAGACACACATACCCCCCACCCCCACCAACCAACCAACCAACCAAGCAACATAAATACTTTTAGAAATGTAAATATGTACACGTTAGGAATAAATGCTATTTTATAAAACCAACTTATAATTCTTGACAACTAGTAAATACTAACTCCTAATTGGCACATGGTAAATCATTTACCTTTTCTGAGTGATTAAGCATGTCTTGAGCCTCTTTTCTTTCTCCTTCTACTTTTTCGAGATTATGTTTAAGATGCTTCACCTCCTCTTGTAAGGATATAATTCGAGCTATCAAGTGAGAAAAAAAGTGAAAAAAGTTCAAGTCACACAGTAATTGAAAGAAGTCTTTTTGTTCAGTGTGACCATTAAGTTTTAAAAAAATAATTCATTGTATTAAATTTCCTGACCAGACAGAATTTATTAAGTGTTCTCTTGGTGATATACAATATAAACACAATATATAGTAATAAAAAGGTTAATGCTAATCAATGATCATCCAGTCCATATTCTTCATTTTTAAATAGTTAAGGAGATGGAGCCTGATCTTGGGCTAGAATTCTGACCAGAGTCCTTATTGATGGCTCTTTTCTACCATAAAAAGGGCATTAATCAAGAGAAGTATTTATTAAATGTCTTGTATGTGCCAGTGTTTCATAAAATTACTCAAACTTAACAGAGTCAAATGCTATTTGTTTGGAAAACTAAGTTTTAAGGAATTTGAGGGCTCTAACAAACCTTAGTTTTAACCTACCTGTGGCTCATGCTATACAACAGTATCGACTCATACATTTAGTAACTTTCTCCCCATTAAAACATGCTTTAGCCACAGGGATCATGGGTTTTTAATGTGTAAGTATTTAACAAACACAAATTTAACACAGATAGAATCTAACTTAAATGAACATAATTCATTGAAGTAAGTAACTGCTTAATGGATACTGGATTTTATTTTGGAGTGATGGAAATATTTTGGAACTAGTTAGAGGTTTTAGCTGTACAACATTGTGAATGCACTAATGCCTAATAACTAATGTACTAATGTAGTTGCAATTAGGCAAAAAAAAAAAAAAAAAGAGAGAGAGAGAAAGAAATAAAAGGCATCCAAACTGAAAAGGAAGAAGTAAAACTTTCCCTACTTGCAGATGTCATGATCCTATATATATAGAGAGAGAGAGAAAATCCTGAGAAATCCACAAAAAAAGCTCCCAGAGCTAATAAATGAATTCAGCAAAGTGGCAGGGTACAAGATTAACACCCCCAAATCAACAGTTTCCATACACAAGCAATGGAATAAAGAAAAAAAAATTCCATTTACAAAAGAAACCAAAAGAATCAAATATCTAGGAATAAATCTAACCAAAGCTGTAAAGGACATGTACACAGAAAACTACAAAACATTGCTAAAGGAAATCAAAGAAGACCTAAGTAAATGGAAGGACAGTCCATGTCCGTGGATTGGAAGACTAAATATTAAGTTGTCAATTCTACCCAAAGCAATTTACTGATTCAGTGAAATCCCAATCAAAATTCCAACCACCTTCTTTGCAGAAATGGAAAAGCCAATCATCTAATTTATATGGAAGGGTAAGGAGCCCTGAATAGCCAAAGCCATCTTGAAAAAGAAGAATGAAGTTAGTAAAGGACTCACACTTCCTGAACTTAAATCTTATTACAAAGCTAAAGTAATCAAAACAGCACAAGGCTGTCTGGCACAAGGACAGACATAAAGACCAGTGGAAGAGAACTGAGAGCTCAGAAACCAACCGTCACATTTAGGGACAACTGAATTTTGACAGGGGGCAAAGACCACTCAATTGGGAAAGAACGCCCTCTTCTACAAATTGTGCTGGGAAAACTGGATCTCCATTTGCAAAAGAAAGGAGGGCCCCTACCTCACACCTTATACAAAAATCAACTCAAAATGGATCAAAGGCCTAAATATAAGAGCCAGAACTATCAAACTCGTAGAAGAAAATATAGGGAAGCATCCTCAGGACCTTAGACTTTACACCCAAAGCAGAAGCAACAAAAGCAACAAAAGAAAAAAAATAGATTAAAAAAATAGATAAAAAAAGAAAAAATAGATAAATGGGACTTCATCAAAATTAAAAACATTTGAGCCTCAAAAGATGAAAGCAAAAACACAACCTACATAATGAAAGAAAATATCTGGAAACTACATATTCAATAAGGGTTTAATATCCAGAATATATAAAGAAATCCTTTAACTCAACAACAAAAAGACAAACAGCCCAATTAAAAAAGGTACAAAAGATTTGAATATACATCTCTCCAAAAGATATGCAAATGGCCAGAAAGCACATTAAAAGATGCTCAACATCATTAGTCATCAGGGAAATGCAAATCAAAACCACAATGAGATACCATTTCACACCCATTAGAATGGCTGCTATTAAAAAAAAAAAAATGGAAAATAAGCGATGGAGAGGATGTGGAGAAATAAGAACATTCATTCACTGCTGGTGGCAATGTAAAATGGTGCAGCTACTGTGGAAGACAGTTTGGCAGTTCCTCAGAAAGTTAAACATAGAATTACCATATTACCTGGCAATACCACTACCAGGTATACACCCAAGAGATGTGAAAGCAGGGAGGGACTCAAACAAGTATTTGCACACCAATGTTCATAGCAGCATTATTCACAAATTCCAAAAGTTGGAAGCAATCCAAGTGTTCATATCAACCAATGAATGAAGAAAATGTTATATATACATAAATGGATTATTCAGCCATAAAAAGGAATGAAGCTGACACACACAACAACATGAATGAAACTTGAATACATCATGTTGCATGAAATAAGCCAGAAACAAAGGGACAAATATTGTATGAATTCACTGATTGGAAATAATTAGAACAAGCAAACTCAAAGAGTCACAATCTAGAATATAGGTTACTAGGGGATGGGGTGGGGCTAAGGAATGCTAACTTAAGGCTTAAACTGTACAGTGTTCCTATTTGGAACGAAGGAAATGTTTTTGGTGATGGATGGTGGTGATGGTAGCATAACAGTGAACGTAATTGATGGTAATGAAATAAACTTCAAAAAACAAAACTGAAACAATTTATTAAAATTTTAAAAACCCACACAATTTTCAAATGCCCTCAGAATGTTAAAAACAAAACAAAATCACATTGTGGTAGTTTGAAGCTGTTAAAATCATGTTCTTTTAATCATGATTAATCATGTTCTTTTAATCCAGTTCTATGGGTACAAACCTACTGTAAGTGGGACCTTTTGATTAGGTTATTTCAGTTGAGGCCTGCCCCAGGGTGGGCCTTAATCCTCTTACTGGAGTCCTTTATAAAAGCATAAAATACATACAGAAGCTAAGAGATGAAATTAAGAGAAACTTACAGAAAAAGCCCCAGAAGAGCTGAGAGAGGAAGCCACCAAAGCCAGAAGCTAAAAGCAATGAAACCTGGGAGAGAAGGACCAGCAGAAGTCACCATGTGCCTTGCTATCTGACAGAGGAGCCCAAGCTTACTGGCAACCAGTTTTCAGAGAAGGTATCATCCTGTTGATGCCTTAATTTGGATATTTTCGTGGCCTTAGAATTGTGAACTTGTAAGCTAATAAATCCCCATTGTTAAAAAGCCAGTCCATTTCTGATATACTGTATTTTGTCAGCTTTAGCAAACCAAAACAGACATTATGACTGAGCCGTAAGGAAAATCATAAAAAAATTCCTAAGAGTAAAAGTTTTGTAAGCAACATTTTCTGATCAAAATACAATAAATTAGAAATAAGCAATTAAAAAAAATGAAAAAAGACCAAAAATGTAAAATTAATCAGGAAATTTAACATTACTAAATAACTCATGGATAAAAGAACAAAAGAATAGTAAAAATATTATAAATTATAAAATATTTAGCAGTAGGAATTTATGATATATTTTTCTTTCAAGGAAGCAACAATGAAAATATTTCCTACCACTTTCAATTAAAAGTGCTATAAACACTGATCGACCCAGTAGCAGTAGTACCCACATGATCCAGATTATAGTCCCTGACAACCATATGCCACAAAAAGTAGGATTCCTTGGAAAATGGGTTATTCTAGGTCTGGGACAGGAAATCATCCTGGAAATACCATACCAGAAATGCATACCAGAAAGCAAGGAAGCTATCCAAGCCTCCTAGAGTAGTGTCAAAACTTAAAGAGATTCCCATTGGCCTCACATGCATATCAATAAGACGACTGTAATGGGCTAATATATATTTAACATATATAGTAAAATCCATCATTGATAAATATACTGAGAAACTTCATTGGTCACTTTTGGAGAATACTGGGGTGGTAACTCATTGCTCTGAGGACTGATATAGTTATATAGTTGATGAGAAAGTGTTTCTCTATTGTATTATTCTAATTAACAAATTAAGAAGGAACGATAAAAATGGAGTGTCACCATTGTCAATCCCTAAAGAAACAATAGCTTTAGATAATAATCATCAAAGGCTGCTAATATCACAAAAAGAGATAGTCAGATTTATGTACCTTCTGAAGCCTATACGATATTACTTATGAATTATTGTTGCCAAAAGTCCCACCTGAAATGGATCAAGCTTCTAGATCTAACTGCTAGTTTAAAGTGCTCCATGGGGAGATTCCAAAAGGAGCCGAGAGGTCACTCTGGTGGGCACTCTTATGCACACTTTAGACAACCCTTTTTAGGTTCTAAAGAATTGGGGTAGCTGGTGGTGGATACCTGAAACTATCAAACTACAACCCAGAACCCATGAATCTCGAAGACAGTTGTATAAAAATGTAGCTTATGAGGGGTGACAATGGGATTGGGAAAGCCATAAGGACCAAACACCACTTTGTCTAGTTTATGGATGGATGTGTAGAAAAGTAGGGGAGGGAAACAGACAGACAAAGGTACCCAGTGTTCTTTTTTACTTCAATTGCTCTTTTTCACTCTAATTATTATTCTTGTTATTTTTGTGTGTGTGCTAATGAAGGTGTCAGGGATTGATTTAGGTGATGAATGTACAACTATGTAATGGTACTGTAAACAATCGAAAGTACAATTTGTTTTGTATGACTGCGTGGTATGTGAATATATCTCAATAAAATGATGATTTAAAAAAAAAAAAAAAAATGCTTAGCATAGTGCCTGACACACAGTGAGTATTCAATAAATGCTAGATGCACATTTTTATGTCGTCAAAAAAAAAAAAAATAAAAATAAAAATGATGTGGATCCTCATTTATTGATGTGCATGGATGTACATGATACATTAAAATCATTATTTAATTATTAAAATAGTCATCTCAAAATAAACAAATATGTGAATGGGTGTGTAAAGATCATTGTTTACAGAAGTGTGTTCTCAAGAACACTAATCTATTGGGAAAAAGCATTCTCTAGAAAAGTACGTTTGGAAAACTCTGCATTTTATCTCCCTTCTGTAAGCACAATAATGTATATCAGCATATTAAAGGCTCTGAGAAGTACTGCAGTATAATAAAAAAAAAAAAAAAAAAAAAAAAAAGTGCTCCACGGGACTGAGCAACATGTTAAATACACCAAGGAATGGAAATGGAATCAGCAAAATTCAGAATGGGAGACAGTCGATAGGAGAAAAACATCTGATTTTGTCACCCACGAACAACAACAAACTTCAAAAAACAAAAAAAGGGAAACTATATATTAAAAGAAACTTAAGTGATGTGTTAATGATCTGGATCCTAATTTGAACAAAACAAATGCAAAAAAAAAAAAACTTTCTGGGACAATTGGAGAAATTTGAACACTAGATATTTTACAATATTAAATAATTATCAAATTTTTCAGGTGTGATAATGACATTGTAGGTATTTTTTTAAAAAGATTCCTTATCTTTAAGAAATATTGAAGTGTTTACAAATTAAATGATTGGATGTCTGAGATTTGCTACAAAATAATTCAGCATCAGTGAACTAGGGAGAAGATGGAGGTATAAATGAAACAAGACTGGCCACGAGATAAAGATTATCGGAACTTAATGATAGGTACATAAGGGGTCACTGTACTATTCTACTTTGGTATATGTTTGGAATTTCCCAAACAAAAAGTTAAAGAAAGAGGAAACAAACCAAATAACAGTAAAAAATAATGACTATTTTTAAACAGTCAACGCAAAAAAACACTTTTTTTTTTTTTTTGCATTTTAATTTGAAGAATCACAGGTAAATTTACCAGATGAAGGGCTTATTTTAGCTAAAAATTACATTCCTCCATGACATTTTGATCTCTGCATATTCATTTTCATTAAGCCTCTTTGGCCTGAACTTTTGAAAGCTGACTCTAAAATGGAAGCCTTATTCATATACTAGTCTAAGCATTAGCAAACTAGCCCACAGCATGATTCTGAAGTTAGAATGTTTTTTACATTTTTAAAGGGTTGTGAAAAATAACAAAGAACAATACGTGACATAGAATTTATGTGACCCACAGAGCTTAAAATATTTACTATCCAATTACATTTGTAAAGTCATTTTCCATATATACTAAGTAGCTTATGCCCATTAGTGTACATGGAGTATATTAAATTAGGGAATAACTAGGGAAAAATAATCTTGACTCTGCCAGAAGTCCAGCATCCCAAACTATCAGAAATTTACATTCAAAGACCATAAAAGATTACTGTAAAAATCATGAGTTGTTCTGCTTTTTTTTTTACAAAAAATTTCACCTTTACACATATATTGAGGCTCACATAAATTGTGCATTTTTTAGTGCATATGAGATTTGATTCATATTTGTAAGTTCAAAACTAAACTTTAAAGGAAGCACTGGGAAAAGGATAAATGGATCAACAATGAATCGCTATAAATTTTTTCTTATTCTTTCACCAATATCTAAAAAGTAGCTTCCAGTTAAAAACCACTATTCAGGTGGATATGGATGATGGAAACTTCCTTTGAAGCTGGTACTTCAAAGCTCATACACAGAGGATCAAAGAAACAGGGCCTCATGCTAAGTTTTCTTCATATGACAGGAAAAAGCACAATATAAATGTATAGCAAAAATATTTATATGAATATATATTCACTTATATATAGTTCTTAAAATGTTCGTGCAGCATTTAACATCCAAAGCCATTTCCTTACATGCAAAACACGTTTTTTTAAACAAGAAGACACTGGCAATATTCCTAAATATTTTCTGCAGATACTAACAGTGTTTTCCCTGTGCTGTGATTCAGATTTTAATTTCTGCCCACTGTAGCATGTTTCTGTACAGTTGTCTATATGATAAATCATTTGTGTTTGGCCTTTTCCTTGTTGTTGGAAAAGTAAACCTTGAATTTTGTGTTTTTTAAGTTTTTAAAAAATGGTAAATTAAGGAAGTCAAGTATGAGACTTTCCTAATACATATGAGGCTACTTTACTGGTCCTATTCAGGTCTATTTTAAGCGTAGGCCCTGAGAAATAGGACTGCACAACACTCAGCTAAGAACCAATGGGAGAGCCTAATTTCTGTTTCCATAGTCACAGAAACTGACCCTGACCTCTCTCCACAGAATTATAGCTAATCATCAAGCCCCATGAGACCCCAAACTATGTTCCCATTCTGTGACTAAGGTTAAAATGCTCTCTGCTCTGTTTTTTTCCTGAGAGATCTGGCAACTTCCATGCATATCTGTTTTGATTAGGTAGCATGGATGCTACTGTTAAAAGGAATAGAAAAGGATACAAATATGTGAGAAGTGGATAGAGCCAGGCATCTTTCTGAAAATAAACTGAATTTTATCACTATTTTGAAATGGTTCCTTTACTCCCTGTTAGTTATACTCAATCTTCTTCCTTTTAGATTAACAGACTGCAGATATCTCTAGCCTCTCACCTAACTCTGTAATGAGATTCTACTTCAACAATTGAGTGTCTACCAACACTGCATGAGGAATTCCCAGGGTTTAATACAAATAATCCTCTATGATTGGATTAGTCCCACTATGAGTAAAACTTTTGTGATTTAGACAAGTATTTAAATTATATTTTGTTAACTTAGCTGTAAAGTTGGAAAATATCCACATTACCTATCTCAAAAGGGTGACTGTGAGAGTGAAGAAATTACAGTGTGATACAAACGTAAACATCGTGACAAAAAGAATGCCAACCATTTCTGCTTATTTTCTTGCATGAGGACAATACGATCAAAAATATATTACCTTGAAGGTCTCCAATCATCTCAGAATCATGACCTCTGTCTCTTCTTTCAGCTTCTAATACAGCTTGCAGCTGGTAATAATCCTTGTCCATTTGTGACTTGGAATTCTCTAAAATTCTATTTCTCTCCTGCAACTCTCTGTTCAGAGTTTCTAGCTGACTAATTGACTTGCTCATCTCTGTGTGACTCTTCCTTAATCTTACAGCTGTGTCTGATTCTGTCCTAAGTAAGTCATTGGCTTCTTCTAGCTATTTAAAAAAGAGAGAGTGAGAAAATAGGTTTTTGACTCAAAATGCAATCAAAAATTATAATTTTAATTATAAAATTAATTATAATCAAAATTAAAGAATCCTCATTCAAAAAACTTACCTGCTTTTGTAATTGTGCCAGCTTCTCATTAGCAAGCTGTGAATTCTGACTTACTTTCTTTAAGTCTTCCAACTGATCCTTTAATGTTGAAACTAGAAAACGAAAGAATAAGACATAGATATTACAAAACTGTCATAAAGGAAACATGTAAATCCTTTAAAAAATGACAGGATTCTTAGTCTATTACATTAGGTTCATTCCCAAATTCCATCTTAGAAGTAAAATTTATCAAAAAGTAGAGCACAGTTTTATAAAAGTGCAAAAAATAGATGTTTCCACTGTTGTAATATTCCGCATTTTTGATTCTCTTAATAAGGTCAATCAGTGAAATCTTACAAAGCTAGTTTTAATATTCATTTTGAATATTAAATATTTTAAATAGTTCAATATTTTAAAAATGGTACAAAAGTAAAAGGTCACCCCCGAGGATCTGGGGGAAGGTGCGGATGTGTTGGACATCCTCACCTGGACTGGTGTTGATGTTGTCACAAACATTGGGACTGGCGGTTTGATGTGCTGAGCCCTCGAGCATGGGACTTGCCCTTATGAAGCTCATTACCACAAAGGAGAGTCTAAAGTTGTATGTAATGGTGCCTAAGAGTCTCCCCCTGAGTACCTCTTTGTTGCTCAGATGTGGCCCTCTCTCTCTCTAACTGAGCCATCTCGGCAGGTGAACTCGCTGCCCTCCCCCCTACGTGGGACCCGACTCCCAGGGGTGTTAATCTCCCTGGCAACGCAGAGTATGACTCCCGGGGATGAATGTGGACCCGGCATCGTGGGACTGAGAGTATCTTCTTGACCAAAAGGGGGATGCAAAATGAGACGAAATAGTTTCAGTGGCTGAGAGATTCCAAATGGAGTCGAGAGGTCACTCTGGTGGACATTCTTATGCACTATATAGATAACACCTCTTAGGTTTGAATGTATTGGAATAGCTAGAAGTAAATACCTGAAACTACCAAACTCCAACCCAGCAGTCTGGACTCCTGAAGACAATTATATAATAATGTAGATTACAAGGGGTGACAGTGTGATTGTGAAGACCTTGTGGATCACACCCCCTTTATCTAGTGTATGGATGAGTGGAGGAATGGGGATAAAAACTAAAGGACAAATGGGGTGGGATGGGGGGATGATTTGGGTGTTCTTTTTTCACTTTTATTTTTTATTCTTGTTCTGGTTCTTTCTGATTAAGGAAAATGTTCAGAGATAGATTGTGGTGATGAACACATAACTATGTTATCATACTGTGGACAGTGGATTGTATATCATGGGTGATTGTATGGTGTGTGAATGTATTTCAATAAAACTGAATTTAATAAAAAAAAAAAAATGTAAAAGGTCACCAAATGGTATATAGAGTAGAATGTATCTTTCCTCCACATCGTCTCCCAGTCTCTCTGAGTCTTCCTGAACTGGCTCTCCTTCCCAGCAACAACCTTTACTAATTTCTTATGTATTCTTCCTATAAGATAGTCTATGTACCCAATCCTAATATATAAAAACACACATAGTATGTGTTTGTGTGTGTGTTTCCGGATACACACAAGTATGTGTACACATACACATATATATTTAATTTAAGCACACATACACACATATATATATACACACACATCATTTAAAAACAAATTATCTGTACTTTGTTTCTGTCATTTAAAGATATATCTTAGAGATTTTTTTATAACAATATATAAGGTTTTTTATTCTTTTATAAGCTGCATAGTATTCTACCATATAGATGTACCAAAATTTATTATATCAATTTTTACATTTAGGTTGTTTATAATTTTTGCCATTTTAAATAATGCTGCAGTGATTAGCCTTGTATATACATCATTTTGCACAGGTACAAGTACAAATGTAAAATAAATTCTTAGAAGGGAAAATCACTGAATCAAATGGTATAGAAAGTTATTTTTAAAGTATTTGTAAACAGGCATTAAAACATGAAATTCTAGCTTGTGGTTCTCAAATGTGGCTGCTTATTATAATCACCTAGAGAATTTGAAAAAATACTGATGCCCAGGCCACTCATCTAGACCAATTAAATTAGAATTGGGATTTAGACATTAGTATTCTTGAAAGAGTCTGAAGAGATTCCTATATACAACAAAACTGAGACTCACTACTCTAGCTAAAACACTATTTACTAATGACTTTAACATATATACATTTATTTTGGGTTCTGGGTATTTAGTTGGTGAGATATGTTAGGACTGATGCATCAGAAATATATGAAGGTCACTAAATTTAAGACAACCTCATGACAAGGAACTCTAGGACAGTATTAGTTTTTCAACAGAATAACAATTTACCTTCATTTTCTACATTCCTCCTCTTTTCATTTTCCTGTTCAGCTTTTCTTTGGTATTCATTAATTCTATGCTGTAGCAACATTTTCTCTTTCTCAATTTGAGACACTGTAGATTCCAGATTTCTTCTTTGATTTCCCTGAAATTGACAAAAGTTAACATTGTAATTAATACTACTTTTCAGTTATTTGAAGGAATACCTTCTCTTAAAGAAAAAAAAAAAAAAGATGAGTCTTTAAGATGGATTTTTTTGTTTCAAAACCAGATCGTGAATAGGAACTCGTTCATTGTTGGTGGGAATGTAAAACAGTGCAGACTCTAGGGAAGACATTTTGGTGATTCCTCAGAAAGGTAAATCTAGAACCACCATATGACCTGGTAACCCCACTTCTAAGTATATACCCCAAAAGATTTGAAAACAGACTCAGAGATATTTGCACACCAATGTTCCTAGTGGCATTATTCACAATTGCCAAAAGATGGAGTCAACCCAAGTATATAATACACAATGGAGTATTAGTCATAAAAAGGAATGAAGTTGATACATGCAACAATATGGATAAACCTTGAAGACATCATGCCAAGTGAAATAAGCCAGACACAGAAGGACAAATATTATATGACCTCACTGATATGAAATAATTAGAATAAGCAAACTCAAAGAGAATCTAGAATATAGGTTACCAAGGGATGAGGTAGGGGTAGGAAATGCAGAGCTAATGCTTAAACTGTACAATTTCTATTAAGGTTGATCGTAAAGTTTTGGCAATGGACGGTGGTAATGGAAACACAGCACTGTAAACATAATTAACAGAATGTGGTTAAAAGGGGAATTTTAGGTTGTATATATGTTACTACAATAAAAGTTCTAAAAAATCATGGGACTGTACAACACAATGAACTCTATTATAAATGATGAACTATAGTTAATAGTACATTTACAAAAATGTTCTTTAATGAATTGTAGCAAATACATCACATTAATGGAAGGTGTTAATAATAGGGTGGAATATGGGAACTCTGTATTTTATGCATGGTTTTTTTTGGTAAACCTAAAATTTCTCTAATTAAAAAAAAATAAAATAAACAGATGGTTCCTTCTAACAACAGCCTTCCAGTAGAATTAACAATGAGAAACTCTTTACTTGAACTAGATATATAAAATTTTCAGAGATTTCTGAACCCATCAATTTTTTTTTTAATGCCTACTAATCTTACTCCAAAAAGTGGACGTTTTCAGATTGAAAGTCACTTTATTAATTTAAAACATTGGCATTCCACTGTATTACCTATATTTTAGTTTATCTACAATTCTAAACTTAAAGTACACAATATTAAAGAGGTCAGAAAAGAATTATGTATTTGATAATTAAGTGATGCAAAGCTCAAATGGTACCAAACAGTACATACTGTACAGTGAATCTACCAGCCCTTCCGTGTCTCCCTTAATCTTCTCCCTTTCTCAACAACTTCCTTCTAAGATGTTCTATGTATCCACCTGCTAACATATATTAAAAAGTCATAAAGGAAACACTTAAGAAATGAAACTACAGATGAGGAAAGTGTTAAAGAAAAAAAAAATCCAAACTCAAAGCTAGAAAATTTTCTTGTTTCTGAGCTACCACTATCAGCATATCCTGCTTTTGATGCTTTATTTTTAAGACTCCACACCAGGAAATCTACATTTTACCGCATGTATGTTTTCTGGGTTTTCCCATCTTTAAGCAAAAGCCATCAATTAAGGATGGCATCAGAGAGATTTAGTAAAATTTGACATAGATTGACCATCCAAGATCTTTCCAATTCTAAGATTAATCATTCTAATTTTTATTTTAATTTTGAACAATTCATACATTCAAGGAAGTTGCAAAGATAGTGCAGCGAGTTTCCAAGCAGTTTTCACTTACTTTATTCCAATAGTTCCATTATACATAACAACAATACAATAGCAAAACTAGGAAAATGACATTGGTATAAAGTGTGTGTAGTTCTATGTCATTTTATCACATGTGTAGATTCGCAAAACCACCATACCATAATCAAGATACAAAACTATTCAATCACCACAATTATACTTTTGGATCACTCCTTTAGAGCCACATCCATCTCCCTCCCTCTACCATCTCTACCCGTCAACCAATAATTTATTTTCCATCACTATAATTTTGTCATTTTGAGAACGTTATATAAATGGAATCATACAGCATGCAAACTTTTCACATTGGCTTTTTTCACTTGGCATAATGCCCTTGAAACCCATCCAAGTTTTGGTGTGTATCAATAGTTCATTCCTTTTTGCTGCTGACCAGTATTCCATTGTACAGATACGTCAAAGTCTGCTTAACCAACCTATTGTAGGACATTTTAATTATTTCCAGTTTTGGCTAATACAAATAAAGTTACTATGAACAGTGAACAGGTTTTAATGAGGATACAACTTGCATTCTTCTGGGATAAATCCCAGAGTGCAACTGGTGGGTTGCATGGCAGGTGCATTTTAGATTTTTAGTTTGCAATGACTGTGCCATTTTACATCCCTACTTGCAATGTATGAATGATTCAGTTTTTCCATATTCTGACCAGTATTTGGTATTGTTACTATTTGTAATTTACTTGTTCTAATGGTTTCTGATGATTTCATGCAGTTTTAATTCGTATTTCCCTAATGGCTAATGATACCGAATACTTCATGTGCTTAACTGTCAAACATAAATCCTCTTCAGTGAAATGTGTGTTCATATCTTTTGCCCATTTTATAAATGGATTGTTTATTTACTGTTGAGTTTTGAGAGTTCTTAAAATATTCCAAATACAAGTCCTCTGTCAGATGCGTGATTTGCAAATTTTTCTCCTAGTAAATAGCTTGCTTTCCATTCTATTAAAAGGTCTTTTATAGGGCAAATGTTGCTGAGATTTTGATGAAGTCTAATCTGAGAAATATTTTCCTTTTATGGATAGTGGTTTTGGTGTCACATCTTAAGAACTCTTCACCAAGCTGTAGGTCCCAAAGAATTTCCCCTATTTTTTCTAAGTTTTATACTTTCATGGTTTACATTTAAGTCTATGATCCATTTTGAGTTGTTTTTTACATTTTTTTTACATTTTTAAACTTTTTATTTTGAAATAATTTCAAATTTACAGGAGAGTTGCAAAAATAATACAACACTCATACAGAGAATTCCAATATACCCCTGACCCAGAAACCCAGATCTACCAACTTTTAACATTTTGCCACATTTTATATATCACTTTATCCATCTATCAATCCATCCATCTAGCAGCATTTTACATTTTTAAATATACTTTTTATGTACTGGATAAAAACCCTTTTTTAAAAATATTGGAGTTTTATAACAGTCAATATTGTCCTTTACCCTTTGGCCCAATTTGCCTTAGTCCTAACCAGATCCACTTCATTCATATCTCTAAATGATGTCTGAACTCTTTTTCAGCTTTTTTAATAGTTGTTGTATGAAGTAATACTGACATTCATAGTTGCTGAGCTCTAGCTTTGAGTTTCAGGTGTGTTTTAAAACTTAAGCTTCAGTGTGAGACCAAGGGAAGAGAAGTTTATTTGGTGCAGGATCTATATTTTCTGTAGCACACCAAATATTTTAACTTGTACAGTCAGTTTATTCAAACACCATAATCACATGGAACTTTGAATAGGAAGTGAAATCTAGTATGTTTGTACACGCTAGTGTGAAATTCCGATGCGTCTCAAAGTAATTTGGGCAGAGAATAAAAATGTATTTGCCGGGCCCTCTGAGGAACTGGGAAAAAATGCGGAAATGTTAGACTCACCCACGTGGGTTATTACTGATATTCTCACAAACATTGAGGATTGCCATTTAGTAGGCCAAGTCTTTGATCTTGGGGCTTGCCCTTATGAAGCTTGTTATTGCAAAGGAGAGGCTAGCCCTACCTGTAACTGGACCTAAGAATCTCCCCCAGAGAATCTCTTTGTTCCTCAGATGTGGCCTCTCTCTATGCCCATTAGGCAGGTGAACTCACTGCCCACCCCCTGCATGGGACATGACTCCCAGGGGCTCCCTGGCAATGCAGAATATGACTCCTGGGGATGAGCCTAGAACTGGCATCATGGGATTGAGAAAATCTTCTTGACCAAGAGTGGGAAGAGAAATGAAACAAAATAAAGTTTCAGTGGCTTAGAGATTTCAAATGGAGTCGAGAGGTCACTACGGAGGTTATTCTTATGCATTATATAGATATCCCTTTTCAGTTTTTAGTGTATTGAAATAGCTAGAAGGAAATACCTGAAACTGTCAAACTGCAACCCAGCAGGCTTGATTTTTGAAGACACCTGTGTAACTCTGTAGCTTACACAGCATGATGGTGATTGTGAAAACTTTGTGGCTCATACTCCCTTTACCCAGTGTATGGACAGATGAGTTGAAAAATGGGGACAAAAATTAAATGAAAAACAGGGTGGGATGAGGGAGATGGAATGCTTTGGGTGTTCTTTTTTACTTTTTATTTATTTATTTATTTTTTTATTGGAGTAAGGAAAATTTCAAAAATTGACTATGGTGATTAATGTACAGCTTATATGATGCACATAAGGGGGACCCTGGGAATACCTGTGAACAGTTGATTGTACACTGTGGATGACTGTGTGGTATGTGAATATATATCAATAAAATGGAATTTACAAAAATATATATAGGAAATATTTTCTCCCTATCAGTTGCCTTTTAACTTTGTTTTGGCCATCTCATCAACAGAATTTAGTTTTTTTACAGATCAAATTTGTCCTTCGTTTCCTTTTATACCTTGAGTAGGATCTTATTTATCTTCATATCCCTAGCATCTGAGTCTGGACCTATGCCAGGCACAAAATAGCCCCCCAACAAGTGTTCAATGAATTACCCAACAACAGTGAGGAATTTCACTGCCATCCTCAGAGCTTATAGAATCACTTTCTGATAATTCAGCTACAGAAACAAGTCATAGGAGATGAATTTAACCAGTTATAAAAGAAACCTAAAAAATTACCTGTGAGATAGAGGTTAATGAGATTTGGGAACACCGAAGTCCAACCTATGCTCTACAGTATACCCACAGAGCTCCTTTAAAAATGCTAATCTGACTGTATTACACTCCCCTGCTTAAACCTTTTCAAGGCTTTCCAACCAACCTTGAGATAAAGTCTTTCAACCTTAACTTGGCCTACAAAGCTTTGGATCATCTAGTCTTCGTAAGTTTGGCCACTGTCTTCTCCCTGGCCATGCAATCCTTTCAGTTTCTCCAGTATGACATGTTCTTCCCCACATCAGTGTCCTTGCACATGCTCCTCCTTTTGCTTGGAAAACTCTTCTCTCTCCTTCCATTCCTAATTAAATCCCAGTCAAATTTCTGGACTTGGCTTAACTTTTATCTTCACATGGAAGCCTTCCTCCACTCCTGTAACAGCCTCAGGTCCCATATAACCTTGCAATTACTTATTCAACTTTTGTCCTCCCCAAAAGATTATAAGCTCCACAGAGCAGAGACTACATTGTTCTTATTTGCTTCTTTATTCCCAATGTCTAGTATAGTGCCATAAAAGACAGTTGATAATCACTGAATAGATGAAAGAATTAGGATAAACCAGGACCAGAAGGAGCTATAGGCCTCAGTAAGAAGTCTGGACTTTATCTTAAGGCTAAGGGAAGCCACTAAAAGATTTTAAGCAGAGAAGTGGATACAAAAGGATCAATTAACCTCACTATACTGACATGAGCTGGTTAGATAATTTGACAGTAGAAACTGCACAGTGATAAGAATGAACACATAAGGGGACCCTGGAAACTCATGAATTGAATAGGAGATCATGATTCTTAAACTACCAGAGAATCTTTTTAAAAAACATCCAGACATGGTCCCAACTCTAGTTCAATTAAGTCAGTACCTCTGGGGTTAAGACTCAGGCACCTATGTTTTTTAAGTTCATAAAGTGATTACCATATGCAGCCAGAGTTGAAAACCATTGAGTTATAAGGACAGATCAGGAAGAGAGCAAAGACAGAGAAGTGAGAAAGCACAGGACTAGTATGTGTATGCAGGTGGGGTGGGGGTGGGGGATGTTTATAAGCAGCGAAATATTGCTAGACATGAAGTCCAGACACAAAGAACTCTGGCCTTTATCTTTGACATTATGGAAAACTTTTAAAGGGTTTTACGGGAGAATGAAAGTATGGCTTTTTTTCAATCTAGATGCAAAGAGTTAAGTTTAATCATATTGCTCAGTTTGTATTGTATTACCATAATTTGGGTTCACACAAGGCCCCTCTTGTTTATTTTACTCCTAAGCTCTTTCATGTTCCCTTATTCCTATGATTTTTTTTTAATCTTCATTTTATTGAGATATATTCACATACCACGTAGTCCTACAAAACAAATCGTACTTTCGATTGTTTACAATACCATTACATAGTTGTACCTTCATCACCTAAATCAATCCCTGACACCTTCATTAGCACACACACAAAAACAACAAGAATAATAATTAAAGTGAAAAAGAGCAATTGAAGTAAAAAACAACACTGGGTACCTTTGTCTGTTTGTTTCCTTCCCCTATTTTTCTACTCATCCATCCATAAACTAGACAAAGTGGAGTGTGGTCCTTATGGCTTTCCCAATCCCATTGTCGCCCCTCATAAGCTACATTTTTATACAACTGTCTTCGAGATTCATGGGTTCTGGGTTGTAGTTTGATAGTTTCAGGTATCCACCACTAGCTACCCCAATTCTTTAGAACCTAAAAAGGGTTGTCTAAAGTGTGAGTAAGAGTGCCCACCAGAGTGACCTCTCGGCTCGTTTTGGAATCTCTCTGCCACTGAAGCTTATTTCATTTCCTTTCACATCCCCCTTTTGGTCAAGAAGATGTTCTCCGTCCCACGATGCCAGGTCTACATTCCTCCTCGGGAGTCATATTCCACGTTGCCAGGGAGATTCCCTCCCCTGGGTGTCTGATCCCACGTAGGGGGAAGGGCAGTGATTTCACCTTTCAGGTTCGCTTAGCCAGAGAGAGAGGGCCACATCTGAGCAACAAAGAGGCATTCGGGAGGAGGCTCTTAGGCACAACCATAGGGAGGCCTAGCCTCTCCTTTGCAGCAACCGTCTTCCCAAGGGTAAAACCTATGGTAGAGGGCTCAACCCATCAAACCACCAGTCCCCTATGTCTGTGGTCATGTTAGCAACCATCGAGGTGGGGTAGGCCAATACCCCTGCATTCTCCACAGGCTCCTCAAGGGGGCACTACATCTTTTTTTTTTCCTTGTTTCTCTTTTTTTTTTTTAACTTTCCCTTCTTTTTTAAATCAACTGTATGAAAAAAAAGTTAAAAAGAAAGCAAACATACAATAAAAGAACATTTCAAAGAGACCATAACAAGGGAGTAAGAAAAAGACAACTAACCTAAGATAACTGCTTAACTTCCAACATGTTCCTACTTTACCCCAAGAAAGTCACATAATATAGCAACATTTCTGTGAACTTGTTCCTACTATATCCATCAGAAATTAACAGACCATAGTCATTCCTGGGCATCCCCAGAACGTTAAATAGATTATCTGTTCTTCTTGGATTATTGTTCCCCCTTCCTTAATTGCTCTCTATTGCTAGTTCCCCTACATTCTACATTATAAACCATTTGTTTTACATTTTTCAAAGTTCACATTACTGGTAGCATATAATATTTCTCTTTTTGTGCCTGGCTTATTTCGCTCAGCATTATGTCTTCAAGGTTCATCTATGTTGTCATGTGTTTCACGAGATCGTTCCTTCTTACTGCCGTGTAGTATTCCATCGTGTGTATATACCACATTTTATTTATCCACTCATCTGTTGAAGGACATTTGGGTTGTTTCCATCTCTTGGCAATTGTGAATAATGCTGCTATGAACATTGGCGTGCAGAAATCTGTTCGTGTCACTGCTTTCCGATCTTCCGGGTATATACCGATAAGTGCAATCGCTGGATCGAATGGTAACTCTATATCTAGTTTTCTAAGGAACTGCCAGACTGACTTCCAGAGTGGCTGAACCATTATACAGTACCACCAACAATGAAAAAGAGTTCCAATTTCTCCACATCCCCTCCAGCATTTGTAGCTTCCTGTTTGTTTAATGGCAGCCATTCTAACCAGTGTTAGATGGTATCTCATTGTGCTCTTAATTTGCATCTCTCTAATAGCTAGTGAAGCTGAACATTTTTTCATGTGTTTCTTGGCCATTTGTATTTCCTCTTCAGAGAACTGTCTTTTCATATCTTTTGCCCATTTTATAATTGGGCTGTCTGTACTATTGTCATTGAGTTGTAGGATTTCTTTATATATGCAAGATACCAGTCTTTTGTCAGATACATGGTTTCCAAAAATTTTTTCCCATTGAGTTGGCTGCCTCTTTACCTTTTTGAGAAATTCCTTTGAGGTGCAGAAACTTCTAAGCTTGAGGAGTTCCCATTTATCTATTTTCTGTTTTGTTGCTTGTGCTTTGGGTGTAAAGTCTACGAAGTGGCCGCCTAATACAAGGTCTTGAAGATGTTTTCCTACATTATCTTCTAGGAGTTTTATGGTACTTTCTTTTATATTGAGATCTTTGGTCCATTTTGAGTTAATTTTTGTGTAGGGGGGGAGGTAGGGGTCCTCTTTCATTCTTTTGGATATGGATATCCAACTCTCCCAGCCCCATTTGTTGAAAAGACCATTATGACTCAGTTCAGTGACTTTGGGGGCCTTATCAAAGATCAGTCGGCCATAGATCTGAGGGTCTATCTCCAAATTCTCAATTCGATTCCATTGATCTATATGTCTATCTTTGTGCCAGTACCATGCTGTTTTGGCAACTGTGGCTTTATAATAAGCTTCAAAGTCAGGGAGTGTAAGTCCTCCCACTTCGTTTTTCTTTTTTAGAGTGTCTTTAGCAATTCGAGGCATCTTCCCTTTCCAAAAAAATTTGATAACTAGCTTTTCCAAGTCTGCAAAGTAGGTTGTTGGAATTTTGATTGGGATTGCATTGAATCTGCAGATGAGTTTGGTTAGAATTGACATCTTAATGACATTTAGTCTTCCTATCCATGAACATGGAATATTTTTCCATCTTTTAAGGTCCCCTTCTATTTCTTTTAGTAGAGTTATGTAGTTTTCTTTGTAAAGGTCTTTTACATCTTTGGTTAAGTTTATTCCTAGGTACTTGATTTTTTTAGTTGCTATTGAAAATGGTGTCTTTTTCTTGAGTGTCTCTTCAGTTTGTTCATTTCTAGCATATAGAAACATTACTGACTTACGTGCATTAATCTTGTATCCCGCTACTTTGCTAAATTTGTTTATTAGCTCTAGTAGCTGTATCGTCGATTTCTCAGGGTTTTCTAGATATAAGATCATATCATCTGCAAACAATGACAGTTTTACTTCTTCTTTTCCAATTTGGATGCCTTTTATTTCTTTGTCTTGCCGGATTGCCCTGGCTAGCACTTCCAGCACAATGTTGAATAACAGTGGTGACAGCGGGCATCCTTGTCTTGTTCCTGATCTTAGAGGGAAGGCTTTTAGTCTCTCACCATTGAGTACTATGCTGGCTGTGGGTTTTTCATATATGCTCCTTATCATGTTGAGGAAGTTTCCTTCAATTCCTACCTTTTGAAGTGTTTTTATCAAAAACGGATGTTGGATTTTGTCAAATGGTTTTTCAGCATCTATTGAGATGATCAATTGATTTTTCCCTTTTGACTTGTTAATGTGTTGTAATACATTGATTGATTTTCTTATGTTGAACCATCCTTGCATGTCTGGAATGAACCCCACTTGGTCATGGTGTATGATTTTTTTAATGTGTCTTTGGATTCGATTTGCAAGTATTTTGTTGAGGATTTTTGCATCTATATTCATTAGGGAGATTGGCCGGTAGTTTTCCTTTTTTGTAGCATCTTTGCTTGGTTTTCGTATTAGATTGATGTTAGCTTCATAAAATGAGTTAGGTAGTGTTCCATTTTCTTCAATGTTTTGAAAGAGTTTGAGTAAGATTGGTGTCAGTTCTTTCTGGAAAGTTTGGTAGAATTCCACTGTGAAGCCATCTGGCCCTGGGCATTTATTTCTGGGAAGATTTTTGATGACTGATTGGATCTCTTTGCTTGTGATGGGTTGGCTGAGGTCTTCTATTTCTTCTCTGGTCAGTCTTGGTTGTTCATATGTTTCCAGGAAATTGTCCATTTCCTCTACATTATCCAGTTTGTTGCCATACAGTTGTTCATAATATCCTCTTATAATTTTTTTAATTTCTTCAGGATCTGCAGTTATGTCACCTTTTTCATTCATTATTTTGTTTATATGGGTCTTCTCTCTTTTTTGATTTTGTCAGTGTAGCTAGGGGCTTGTCAATCTTGTTGATCTTCTCAGAGAACCAATTTTTGGTGATATTTATCCTCTCTATTGTTTTTTTGTTCTCTATGTCATTTATTTCTGCTTTAATCCTTGTTATTTCTTTTCTTCTACTTGGTTTAGGATTGGTTTGCTGTTCATTTTCTAGCTTCTTCAGTTGATCCATTAGTTCTTTGATTTTGGCTCTTTCTTCCTTTTTAATATATGCGTTTAGTGCTATAAATTTCCCCCTCAGCACTGCTTTTGCTGCATCCCATAGGTTTTGGTATGTTGTGTTCTCATTTTCATTCGTCTCTATATATTTAGCAATTTCTCTTGCTATTTCTTCTTTAACCCACTGATTGTTTAGGAGTGTGTTGTTTAACCTCCAGGTATTTGTGAATTTTCTAAGTCTCTGATGGTTATTGACTTCTAATTGTATTCCATTGTGGTCAGAGAATGTGCTTTGAATAATTTCAATCTTTTTAAATTTATTGAGGCTTGTTTTATGTCCCAGCATATGATCTATTCTGGAGAAAGTTCCGTGAGCACTAGAAAAGTATGTGTATCCTGGTGATTTGGGATGTAATGTCCTGTATATGTCTGTTAAATCTAATTCATTTATCAGATTGTTTAGGTTTTCAATTTCCTTATTGGTCTTCTGTCTGGTTGATCTATCTATAGGAGAGAGTGATGTGTTGAAGTCTCCCACAATTATTGTGGAAACATCAATTGCTTCCTTTAGTTTTGCTAGTGTTTCTCTCATGTATTTTGTGGCACCTTGATTGGGTGCATAGACATTTACGATTGTTATTTCTTCTTGCTGAATTGCCCCTTTTATTAGTATGTAGTGGCCTTCTTTGTCTCTCAAAACATCCCTGCATTTGAAGTCTATTTTATCTGAGATTAATATTGCTACACCTGCTTTCTTTTGGCTGTAGCTTGCATGAAATATTTTTTTCCATCCTTTCACTTTCAGTTTCTTTGTGTCCCTGTGTCTAAGATGAGTCTCTTGTATGCAACATATTGATGGTTCATTTTTTTTGATCCATTCTGCAAATCTATATCTTTTAATTGGGGAGTTTAATCCATTTACATTCAACGTTATAACCGTGAAGGCATTTCGTGAATGAGCCATTTTATCCTTTGGTTTATGTTTGTCATATTTTTCCCCTCTCTCTATTAATATCCTTTATTGCACCCATACCGAATCTCTTTAGTACTGAACCTTTCTCCAAGTCTCTCTGTCCTTTCTTTGTTTCTCTGTCTGTAGGGCTCCCTTTAGTATCTCCAGTAGGGCAGGTCTCTTGTTAGCAAATTCTCTCAGCATTTGTTTGTCTGTGAAAAATTTAAGCTCTCCCTCAAATTTGAAGGAGAGCTTTGCTGGATAAAGTATTCTTGGCTGGAAATTTTTCTCACTCAGAATTTTAAATATATCGTGCCACTGCCTTCTCGCCTCCATGGTGGCTGCTGAGTAGTCACTACTTAGTCTTATGCTCTTTCCTTTGTATGTGGTGAATTGCTTTTCTCTTGCTGCTTTCAGAACTTGCTCCTTCTTTTCTGTGTTTGACAGTGTGATCAGTATATGTCTCGCAGTGGGTTTATTTGGATTTATTCTATTTGGAGTTCGCTGAGCATTTATGATTTGTGTATTTATGTTGTTTAGAAGATTTGGGAAGTTTTCCCTAAAAATTTCTTTGAATACTCTTCCTAGACCTTTACCCTTTTCTTCCCCTTCTGGGACACCAATGAGTCTTATATTCGGACGTTTCATATTATCTATCATATCCCTGAGGTCCGTTTCGATTTTATCAATTTTTTTCCCCATTCTTTCTTTTATGCTTTCATTTTCCATTCTGTCATCTTCCAGGTTACTGATTCGTTGTTCAACTTCCTCTAGTCTTGTACTATGAGTGTCCAGAATCTTTTTAATTTGGTCAACAGTTTCTTTAATTTCCATAAGATCATCCATTTTTTTATTTAGTCTTGCAATGTCTTCTTTATGCTCTTCTAGGGTCTTCTTGATTTCCTTTGTCTCCCGTACTATGGTCTCATTGTTCATCTTTAGTTCTTTGAGTAGCTGCTCTAGGTGCTGTGTCTCTTCTGATCTTTTGATTTGGGTGCTTGGGCTTGGGTTATCCATATCGTCTGGTTTTTTCATATGCTTTATAATTTTCTGTTGTTTCTGGCCTCGTGGCATTTGCTGAACTTGGTAGGGTTCTTTGAGGATTTGTAGACCAACTGAAGTCCTTATCTCTAATTTATCAGATGTACAGCTTCGTGGAGTACACTTTCTCTAACTAACCAGCAGGTGGCGTCCATGAGCCACCTGTTCTCCACAAGCCAGTTCTCCCCTGCTTAGCCTTTTTGGTGAGTGGGGGAGTGAGTCTTGTGGGGTCCAGTTGGTGTACCAAGCTTGCGTGTGTAGTTGGTGTTGCCTGCCCTGTATATGGGGCGTGTTTCTGGGCAGTCAGGGAGGGGGAGGTGGCCCTAAGAATCAAATCTCCCTGGTGATCCTAGAGTTTTAAAGCTGCTGCAATAGTCTAATCCTTCAGTTCAGTCCCGCCACAGTTTGTCTCTGCCACTGACCCAGAAGTCCTTGGTATTGGCGTATGGCTCCTGAGACTTGCAAGTGGGCCCCTCTTCCAGGCTGTGCACCCCGGGTCCTCTGTTGAGGGATGACTGTGCTATGTCACAGGTGAGTGCCGTCCCCCCAGGGCAGTTCTGGGCTGCTGGGCTGTGTAGGGAGGCTCCCAGTCTGCTGAAATGATGGCTGAATGGGGCTTTGTTAATTCACACTGCTCCACCTTCCCAACTCTGGGACAATCAGCTGAGGTTGCAGGGAAGGCTAATGTCCACGCCCAGTTTTGTGGTGTGTGCCTGTTATTTGAAGCACTTCCGTCACACTGGGTTGTCTGGGGCAGCTCTGGGGTATGGGACTGGCGATGGACAGGAGTGTTTCCTGTCCACCAGGATGATGGCTGTGAGCGGACACCCCCCTTTTCTTGGGAAGTTGTGGTGTTTAGTGAATTTTCTCAGCCACTGGATTATTGCCTTTTGTCTGAGAGCTCTCTTAGTTCTGCTCTTGACTTGACCTGCCCAAATTGCAAGTCTTTGAAGCTTTCTGTATTGGGCTTCTTAGAGTAATTGTTTTAGAAAAAGAAAAAAGGATTAAAAAAAAAAGGCCCTCCTCAGAGATCTAATGGGTTATTGAGATGCTAAGAGACAAAGCAACCAGGGCCATTAAGGAAAGGTCCACAGGGCAGAGAGATCAGCTCTTCTTCGGGATTTGCATATGCGCCTCAGGGCCTGAGCCTCTGCCCTTCCCCTTTCTATGTTCACCAGAACTCCAAAAAACCTCCGCTTTTATTTTGGAGTTTTTCGTGTTGTTTTTTTTCTATGCCTGTCTCCTCTCTGCTGGGCTGACTGCTCTCGGATTCTCTGGTGTCTGGTCTCAGTCTATCTATGGTTGGAGTTTGGATCAGTAGAATGAGTTTCCGATAAGGGCTGCCACTGCAGTTCTCCCTTCTCCTTCCCGGAGCTGACAGCCCCTCCTCCCAAGGGACTGAGCCTGGCAGGGAGGGGCGGGGTCCCCTGGCCGCAAAAACTTACAGATTTCGCTGATCCGAGCAGTTCCACATTTTCATGAGTGTTGTATGAAGTATGCCCAAAGTCAGATTGCTCTGTGGTGTCCAGTCCACGCAGTTCCTGGCTTTCTACCTACTTTCCTGGAGGAGTAACTAAAACATACAGCTCACCAGTCTGCCATCTTGCCCCGCCTCCTCTATTCCTATGATTTTATTTCAGTCTAATGAGTTTGTTACTTATCCCATTTTGAGTTAGTTTCTGTATAAGGTATGAGACTTTAGTTGAGGCTCATTTTTGACCTATATATACATATCTAATTGTTTGAACACCATTTGTTGATTTGTTGAAAATAGTATCCTTCTCCAATTGAATTCCTTTTGCAACTTTGTCAAAGGTTAATTGGCCTTAAGGATACATCAACTGAGGAACAGAGTGGTGGAACTGTAGTGTATGTATACAATAGAATATTGAGCAACAACGAGTAGGAGTGAAGCTGTGAGACACCCAATGAGGTGAATGGATCCTGTAGAGAGCATTTTGAGTGAAGTACACCAGAAACAAAGGCAAACACTATAATGCCTCACCAATATGGACTAACTACAATGTGTAAACTCAGAATTGAATCTTCGAGCACAACTAATCAGGGGAATGATTATTGCAATGGTCCCTAGATTGTAAACTCTTACAGCAGTCAAATCTTTTCCTGAACTGTAATGGCTATTTCCAATCTTTGAGATGCTGATCCCTTTGTGTATAACCTGATTGGTCTCTGGAACACTGGGTATCTGTGTGACACCTGAAACTCAGAGCTAGAGCTTCGGTAGATATGAATATTACTATTAGTGCATATAGCAACTGTTTAAAAAAAAAAAAAAGCTGAAAAAGAGCCTAGACTTCAATTAGAGATAGGAATGAAGCAGATCTAGTTAAGACTAGGGTAAATTGGGCCAAAGGGTAAAGGTTGAAACTTGACTGTGTTTTAAAACTTCAACTTCCCACATGGAAGAGATGTTTATTTGGTACAGGATCTGTATTTTCTAAATATAACTTCTACAGTCAGTTTGTTCAAACACCACAATTACATGGAACTTTGAATAGGAAGTGAGATATGATAGGTTTGTATAGGTTAGAGTGAAATAGAGACACATCCCAAAGTAATTTGGGCAGAGAATAAAAAATACATATTTGGGGCCCCCCTGAGGAGCTGGGGGAAAATGCGTACGTGTTGGGACTTCTTCACCTGGATTGTTGCTGATGTTCTCACAAACACTGAGGACTGATGGCTTGGTATCCCAAGCCCTCTATCTTGGGGCTTGCCCTTATGAAGCTCGTCACTGCAAAGGAGAGGCTAACCCTACTTATAATTGTGCCTAAGAGTCTTCCCCTGAGTACCTCTTTGTTGCTCAGATGTGGCCCTCTCTCTCCAGCTAAGCCAACTCAGCAGGTGATCTCACTGCCCTCCCCACTATGTGGGACCTGACTCCCAGGGGTGTAAATCTCCCTGGCAACGTAGGATATGACTCCCGGGGATGAATCTGGACCTGGCATCGTGGGATTGAGAACATCTTCTTGAGCAAAAGGGGGATGCGAAATGAAACAAAATAAAGTTTCAGTGGCTGAGAGATTCCAAATGGAGTCAAGAGGTTACTCTGGTGGGCATTCTTACGCACTATATAGATAACACTTTTTAGGTTTTAATGTATTGGAATAGCTAGAAGTAAATACCTGAAACTATCAAACGCCAATCCAGAAGCCTTGACTCTTGAAGACGATTGTATAACAATGTAGCTTACAAGGGGTTACAGTATGATTGTGAAAACCGTGTGACTCACACTCCCTTTATCCAGTGTATGGATGGATGAGTAGAAAAATGGGGAAAAAAACTAAATGAAAAATAGGGTGGGATGGGGGGGATGATTTGGGTATTCTTTTTTAATGTTTTTTTTTTTTTTATTCTTACTCTGATTCTTTCTGGTATAAGGAAAATGTTCAAAAATAGATTTGGGTGATGAATGCATAACTATATGATGCTACTATGAACAGTTGATTGTACACCATGGATGACTGTATGGTATGTGAATATATCTCAGTAAAACTGAATTTAATTTAAAAAAAGTTAATTGGACTTAATTGTGTAGGGCTATTTCTGAGTTCTCTATTCTGTTCCATTGATCTCTGTCTATCCCTCAGCCAATATCATGTAGTCTTGACTACTGTAGCTTTATAAAAAGTCTTGAAATTGGACAGCTTGATCCCTTCAACTTTATTCTTTTCAAAAATCTTTTTTTTAACTATTCTAGTTCCTCTGCTTTTTCACATAAATTTCAGAATAAGCTTGTCTATATTTCCAAAAAATCTTGTTGAGATTTTGATGAGAATTGTGTTAACTTTGTATATTAATTTTGGGAGAATTGATATCTTTACCCTGCTGAGTCTTCAATCCATGAGCACTGTATGTCACTGCATTTATTTAAATCTTCTTTGACTTTTTTCATCAGTGTTTTATAGTTTCGGCATACAATTTATGTACATGTTTGCTAGGTTTAAACATAAGTATTTCATTTTTTTAGCAATTATAAATGGTATTGTATTTTTATTTTCTGTTTCCATGTGTTCACTGCTAGTATACAGAAATATTGTACACTGACTTCGTATCCTGTGACCATGTTGAATTTTTAAATAGATTCCTAGGGATTTTCTGTTTAAAAAAACATGTCACCTGCATATAGGGAGAGTTTTATTTCTTCTTTTATAATCTGTATGCCTTTTATTTCCTTTTCTTGCCTTATTTGTTGCCTACAACTTACAGCAATAGTTAAATAATAGTGGTGAGAGTGGGCCATCTTTGCCATGTTCCTGATATCAGGGGGAAAGCACAGTCTTACTATTAAGTATGAAATGAGCTGTAAGTTTTGTGTAGACACTCTTTATCAAGTTGAGTTTTCTGAGAATTTTTATAATGAATGGGTATTAAAATGCTTTCTCTGTGTGCTATTGTAACAGATGTTCCACACCAACGCTAAGGTGGCGGTGGTGGAGTGGTGTATGGGAATCCTGGGTTGAATGCATGACTGTTCTGTAAATCCACAACTTCTCTGGTTAAAAAAAATTTTTTTTAATGTTTTCTCTGCATCAATTGATAGAATCATGTGTTTTTCTTTTTTAGACTGTTAAGATAGTGAATTATACTGCTTGATTTTCAAGTATTAAACAGGTCTTTTATTTCTGGAATAACCCTAGGTGGTTACGACACATAAATCTTTTTATATAGTGCTGAATTCTACTTTAATATTTTGTGAAGGATTTTTGCAACTGTATTCGTGGAGGGTATTGGTTCATAGTTTTCGGTGTAGTACTGTGTTTGGTTTTGGTATCAAATTAATACCAGTTTCATAAAACGAATCGGGAAGTGTTCCCTCCTCTTATTTTCTGGAGGAAATAGTGTAGAATTGGTGTTATTTTTCTTAGAACATTTTGTAGAATTCTCTAGTGAAACCATCTGGTTCTGAAGATTTTTTTTTTTTTTTTTGGTGGATTTTAAAGGATGGATTCAATTTATTTAATAGTCAAATCAGGCTATTTAAATTATATATTTCATATTGTGGAGCTCTTATAGCAGGTATAAAAACATTACCTCCCCATTTATAATATATAATATAATTGTCTTAAATATTTCCTCTATATACAAGGAGAACCACACCAGGCAGGGTTATAATTTCTGCTTCAACAGCCAAATATGAAAAAAACTCAGGAGGGGAAGGTGAGTCTATTGTATTTACTGTATCTGCCCATAATTTTACTCTCTATTGTTCTTTCTTCTTTGCTGTTTCAAGATTTTTTTCTTTTTAATGTTTCCTACTTATTTAGAGAATTTTCTCTAGCTATTCTTTTAGGGAAGGTGTGCTGGTGACAAATTTTCTTAGTTTTCCTTCATTTTTAGATTGTTGTGATTTTCCCTTCATTTGGGAAGGATGTTTTCATTGGCTATAGGATTCTGGGTTGAAAGTTCTTTTTTCTTTCAACACCTCAAAAATTTTGTGCACTTCTTTCTGGCCTCCATATTTTCTGATAAGAAATCTGCTATCATTTGCATTGTTTTTACTTTCTTGATAAAGTTTCATTTCTCTCCAGCTGTTTTTAAGATTTTTACTTTGTCGTTATTTTTCAGAAGTCGGACTATTATGTGTCATGATGTGTGTATCTTTTGGTTTATACTTTTTGTGGTTCACTCAGCTCCATGTCTTTTGTTTATAGGTTTATGTCTTGGGCCAAACGAGGGGAATTTTCAGTCACCGTTTCTTCCCAACCTCTTCTCTACTTCAGTGATTCTGATGACACAAATGTTTTATTATAATCCCAGGGTCCCTGAGACTTTTTTTTTTTTCCCCACTCAGTCTATTTTCTTTCTGTTGTTCAGACCAGGTAATGTCTATTGTTCTATCTTCAGGTTTCTGCTTCTTTCCTCTGTATCCTCCACTCCACTGGAGTCCAACCACTGAATTTTTATTGTAATTTTTAATTGGTTCTACTTTATATCTAATATTTCTTTGCTAAGACTTTCTCTTTTTTTTCCATGTTTCAAGAATGCTTACAATTGCTCACTGAAACATAATTACTTTAAAATCCTTGTCAAATAATTCTAACACCTGTATCACCTCAGTATTGACAGTGTTGACTGTCTTTTCTCATTCCAGTAGAAATTTTCCTAGTCCTTAGTATGATGAGTGATTTTGTAGACATTTGCAGTATTATGATCCTCCTGATCTTACTTAAATCTGGTTCAGGAGGGCTTCTCTGACACAGCTCTGTTAGGACAAAGGAGGTGATGCCTCATTTCTGCTACGTCGAGGTAGCTCCTCTTTACTGCTGGGCAGGAGTGGGAATTCTGGCACTCTGTTAGGCCTCTAGTGATAATGCCTTGGTTGGGGGAGAGGTACCTCATCGTCACTCCCCTTATGGCCTCCATGGACAACTGATTACTGCGGTGAAAACTGTGACTCTCTACTAGGCCTCCACTGCCAACACCCCAGAAGGGAGTGGAAGGGATGCCTAGTTACTGCCATGTGGAAGTGGGAGTCTAGGATCCTCACATCATCTCTACAGACACAGAGAAGAGGAGGAAGGCTTGTTACCACCCAGAGGACATGGAAATCCTTCCACTGGGCGTTCTCTGGCAAGGGAATGGGGAAGTTAGGGTAGTTGGGATATGTTATTGTCTGGCAGAAGTGGTAATCTAGGCTTCCCACTTAGCCTCTGGTGTAGTGGTATGGAAAGAGTTGCAAATTTTTCTGTGGTGTTTGGCTAGGGTAGAGCAGTAATTGTGAAAGAATTTTCTGACTTGATAGCCTCCGCTTTTCTGGTCCTTTAGCTACAGGGAGCAGACTTCCTTGGGGCTTTTTTTGGGTCTGGGCTTGATGGTGTTTTCAGGTTGCTGACTTCTACAATACCCAGTCTGGGATATGTGCAGCAAAAAGAAAATCCAGGGTATTCATTCCCATGTTCTTTCTTGGGAATTACTCTACCTGTTCTGCCTTCTTCTCTTCACCTTTCAGGATTTTTTTCAGATTTGTTTTATATTTAATGCCTGGGGATCTTAGTTATACTTAGTGGGAGGAATAAGGAAAAGTGCTTTTATTCCAACTTTCTAGAAGTAGGACTATTCTAATTTTATAATGGAGATCACCCCCTCTAACTAAAATTTGGAAAGCTGAGTAACTTAAACCTAGCATATTTGAATTTTATCTGTGTTACAGAAATGAAATAAGAGAATAGGCAAAGAGGTTCTTGAACAGTTAAGTAAAGCACAAAACAAAACAGTGCTAAAGCTAAAGCTAAGTAAATACTGACCAGTGTAAGTTGGTAAAATATCTAAATCTTCCCATGTGACCATAGGTAAATCCAAACTGCCACTAAAAGAAAACATACTATTGACAGATCATCCATTCCTTAAGAGACAAAAATTAAGACAGGATAAAAACTATCCCAAAGAGTGAATCTAAAAAGGACAATGGAAGTAATAAATGAGGAAGATTATAGCGAGCATATTTTTTTTCAGAGGACTCTTCATCCACACAATAGAAAGACAGTTACAAGTTGAATGAAAATATATTACTCATTTACAGACAAACATCTAAATCATGGAATGTTTATGCTGTTTTTCCCTGATAATAAAAACTTCTTGCCAGGAGACCATGGCTAATATGAATAATTCTAAAATCAGTATACTTTCGCTTTGGTCATATGAAATTATGTCAACATCAGTTCTTTTTAAATTATTTGAAACTGTATTCTTCCCTCTTCCCTATTTGTCCCTTTCTGCTATAGTTCCAGATTCCATTTCAGGTCTCGTGATTCTCTTGGTCCTTTCTTACTTCTTCAACTATTAGGAACCACTGAATTAAAATTTAAATACTAAAATTTCAACATGGTTCTAGAAGAAAACTATACAGGGAACTAAAATAAAATGTAACCTGCCTCACCTGAACCTGCAGCTCCAAAGTAAGGCTCTCATCAAAATTTACTCGGTTTGTTTTGCATTTCAACCTATACAGTTTAAAAGCAACTTTCTCAGGGAATAAAACAATCCAAAAGGGGGGGGGGGGGTGTATCTCAAAAAGGAAAACTTCTGATTAGAAATAAAAAAAGTACCTCTTCATCCAATTCTTTCATTATCTTGTCTAGCTTTATATTTGAAGTTCTGCAAAAGCAAAAGCAATAGATATTAGGAATATGTTTATTTCTTATTATTCAGGTGTTCCTCACTTTTCCACATTCATCAATTTTCCTTTTAACCAGGAAAAACTTAACATTTTTTGTGCTACAAATCCCTTTGGCAGTCTGGTGAAGCCTATGACCTCTTCTCAGAATAATATTTTTTTAAGCATAAAATAAAATACATAGGATTAAAAGAAGCCAATTATATTGAAATACAGTCATAAACTTAAAAAATATATGATTCAGTAACATGTGGTTATTAACACATTAAATGACAAGACCTAGTACAGTAATTTGAAGTAGTGATGAGCATAAGTGATATTTGGAGATAAATATAACAACAGCAAATGTAAGAACATATCTATGATTTCTCTTGGTAATAAAAAATTCACAGGTACTCCTAAAAACTGTAGATTGTTGCCTATGTTCATAATTGAGGGAAATGCAAACTATCAGTTAAAAGTTAAAGAAAATATTTAATTTTCCTTATCCAAATCCAAGGACCTCAAATTCTCTCCGTGGACCCTTTGGAGGACCTTTGCAGATCCCAAATTAAGTATTCCTAAACTCCCTCATATAATACTTGCTACCATGAAAATCAACCATTTAGCTTTTAATATAAGATTACGCCAACGAAGGGAAAGGTAAACACAGACCAAATCAGTAAATGCACCATTTGGCAACTTGGGTAAAAATGTGAGGTAAACTGAAACTATTATCTCCATCACAATTTTTCATCTTTGGCTCAAAATATAATTCTGGTCTTCAGATATGTATACGTAACACTTTCAAATGGATATCTCATTAAATACCTCATTTAGTGTTTGCAAAACTAAACTTATTCCCACTGCTTCACACCCCTACCCCAATATAAATCTGCTTCTCCTCTAGCATTCCAAAGTAAATGACAGCCAAGCACTATCAATTTACCAGAGAGTTCTTTTTAAAAGGCAAATTTGATTTTTTTATTACTTTGTTTAATAACTTTCGACAGTTTTTCAATATCCTTAGGATCCTAAGATCAAATTTCTTAGCTTGTCAAAAACAAAGTCCTGTAAGAGCTAGGCCCTGACTCCCTTTCCAGTCTTATTTCAGGGTTCACTTTTAAATATATCCTATTGACCAAACTCTCTCTCCTCACTGTCCTAACAGAGACCCATTTCCCTGGACCCTAACACTTCCTCCTAATCTTCCCCAAGAATTTCCAAATGACAAGTGACCCTTCAGAATTTAGCTTTTTCCGATCTTTGACAATAGTATAGCCATCTCCTAATGTATTACTTGACCTATTTCCTGTATCGCTTTATTCTCTTCACCTTAACATCTACTACACTTATTTATAATTACTTGTCTTCCCTGATAAATTACAAGCTCCATGTGGTTATGAGTTACGTCTTGTTTTATTCACTACAATATTGTCTGGTCAACACATACCTGAATGCACAAACTGACATTATTGTTAAATAAATGAAAAGTAACTAAAAGGATGTGAATGTAAAGAATTAGCATAGAATCAATCCTGACACAATCTGCTGGTGACAGTGGTGGTGGCTGGGGAGTGAGGGGTGTTAGGGGTGGGGTGGGAGGAGTAGTACTTCTAGAAAAAGTTTGTTTCTAGCCTGCCTTCTTACAACAACCAAATTTTTCCAACCTTTGTTTGGGGAAGAGGCTAGAAGTAGGACAAGGAATGGTAACTTTTAAAAAACAGAGCTTTTTATAAAAACTTTTAAAACAAAGCTCTAGTAGATTTACATGAGACATATTTATGCAACATTTGAACTCTCACAAGAAGAAAAAAGTGCAAGTAAATATTCCATAATCCGCAACACCAAGTTTTTATTTAAAAAGCTACTCAACAATTGAACATGCAATTTTTAAGTTTCATTTCATTTCAATTCCATTTCCTTGAGGTACACATTTTCATACATTATCTGCCACTTTGGCCATTCTTTTTCCTGCTCAAAATGACTACCCATGACTACTTCTACCAGTTAGTGGCCTTTTAATTTTGCTTATAATATTCTTTGGATGTAGAAACTTATCAACATACAATAACATTACTTCATTTTATCCCCTAATTTGCACATTTTATATTTAAAATTTCCTTTCAGATGTTGGGATCAATTATTTACCTATACTTTCTTCAAGTGCCTTTTTTTTTTTTTTTTTAAGACTGTATTATACACTTAATTCTTCAATCTATGAGGAAGTGAGAATTTTACTTGTTTCCTTCTCCCCCTACCATCCCAGTCACAAATTTGCCAGCTTTTCCAATGCCAGTTTGTGTCTACATAATCTCAATGTTACCTCTGTATTTCATTTATTCAAGGTATAAATAAAAACATAAAAAAATTAAATTATTTGTAATTATTAAGTA
Organism: Choloepus didactylus; assembly: GCF_015220235.1. Classification (NCBI taxonomy): domain Eukaryota; kingdom Metazoa; phylum Chordata; class Mammalia; order Pilosa; family Megalonychidae; genus Choloepus; species Choloepus didactylus. The sequence goes on along the minus strand of NC_051322.1, from coordinate 59,793,208 downwards.
GGTTCTGCCTTATGCTAGGTATTTAAAATAATCTTGATCATTCTATACTTTTGCAAATATATATACACTTATTAGATTAGACCAGAAGGGAAAAATTATGAGCTACTGCCCTAAAAAAGCACAGTGGAAATTAGAATGACTGCAAAAAAATTTAGTGAATTTAAATCTTCAACATTTTACATTTCAGAAAGTTTCTTATTTAATGTACATAACTTCATCTGTCAGTAAACTTATTAAAATGGAAGAGAAAAGCAATGAATCAGGCAAAATGTGATTGAGAAATGTAGTTCTTTAAGAATAAAGACTGTTGGAGGCAAATCCACTTTAAAAATTCTGGAGAAAATACGTCAATAACTTATGTCAAACTAAATATTACTTTTCAATTCTAGCCAAGGCATTTTTCATGAATGTCTTATCAGTAGCAACCTCTAGATCACCATTTCACTATAGTCTATTTTCGAATGTTTGGAGCACAAGCTTTAAAACAAGAATTTGCTAGACAACTTTTATTCTGAAAAACATATATTGAAGTATAGTCTCACCTGCACTTCTGCTCCATTTCATCTTTTAATTGCATTTCATTATGTAGCTGTTCCTCCAGTTTGTAGATTGTTTTTTGCAAACTTTCCTGCTTTAAATAAAAATAAAAACTAATTCTACTAAAAATATTAGTGGACAATGTAAAAAGAGCAAGTCTATGTTACCATTTTGCAGCTGTTTGGGGAAAATTACTTGGCTAATCCTAAACTTTTTTTTTCTATCTGAAAAATGTTGTTATTAATTTATAAAGCATTTCTCATCATCCTATGTCAGGCTCCATGCTAGACATTAGTAATACATAAATTAAAAAATTTGGAACCCTACAGTGAACCCTATTGTAAACAATCGACTACAGTTATAGTACAACTATAAAAATATTCTTTCATGAATCATAACAAATGTACCACATTAATGCAACATGCTAATAATAGCAAAATGGCAGAACAAAGTTCTCCATTATCAGTAGTGGTCTTTAAATGTAAATGGCTTAAACACTCCAGGCAAAAGTCACTGATTGGCAGAATGGATAAAAAAGCAAGACATAACTGTATGCTATTTACAAGAGACTCGTCTTACATTCAAAGACACATGTAGGCTGAAAGTGAAAGGATGGGAAAAAATATACAGAATGTACATAGTACCCAAAAAAGAGCTGGGGTAGTTATAATAAAACCAGATAAAATAGACTTAAAGTAAAAAATTGTTACAAAGGACAAAAAACAGTTGCTGTATGGTGATAAAGGGGTCAATTCACCAAGAAGACATAACAATTATAAATATATATACATCTAATGGCAGAGGCCCAAAATATATGAAGAAAATATTTACAGATTTGAAGAGAGAGATGGTTCTACATTAACAGCAGACTCCAATATACCACTTTCAATACATCTAGACAGAAGATCAATAAGGAAATAGAAGACTTAAATAATGCTATAAACCAACTAGACCTAACAGACAAACATAGAACACTTCAACAGGAAAAGAATTCATATTCTTCTCTAGTGCACAAGGATCATTCTCTAGGATAGACCATATGTTAGGTCACAAAATGAGTCAATAAATTAAAAAATATTGAAGTCATACAATGTATAATCCTTGACTACAATGGAATGGAGATTGAATTAGTAATCAAAAATCTCCCAAGAAAGAAAAATCCAAAACCAGACGGCTTCACTGCTGAATTTTTCAAACACTCCAAAAAGAATTAACACCAATACTGCTTAAATTCTTCCCCAAAATTGAAGAGGGAATATTTCCTAATTCAGTCTATGAGGCCAACATCACCTTAGCACAAAAGCCAGATAAAAATAGCATGAGAAAATTAGACTATAACCCATAGGATTATAGGTGCAAAAATCCTCAACAAAATAGCCAAACGAATCCAATGGCACTTTTAAGAAACTACACACCAATTCCCAGTGGATTCATCCCAGGTATGCAAGGAGAGTTCGACACAAGAAAATAAATTAATGTAACATACCACATTAACAAATTGAAGGGGCAAAACCACATGATCATCTCGATTAACTCAGAAAAGGGCATTTGACAAAATTCAGCCTCCTTTCTTAATAAAAATAATTAGAAAAATAGGAATAAAATGAAACTTCCTCAATATGATAAAGAATGTGTATTAAAAACCCACAGGTGGAGGCGGGGCAAGATGGCAGACTGGTGAGCTGTATGTTTTAGTTACTCCTCCAGGAAAGTAGGTAAAAAGCCAGGAACTGCGTGGACTGGACACCACAGAGCAATCTGTCTTTGGGCATACTTCATACAACACTCATGAAAACGTGGAACTGCTGAGATCAGCGAAATCTGTAAGTTTTTGCGGCCAGGGGACCCGCGCCCCTCCCTGCCAGGCTCAGTCCCGGAGGAGGAGGGGCTGTCAGCTCCAGGAAGGAGAAGGGAGAATTACAGTGGCTGCTCTTATCGAAAACTCATTCTACTGATTCAAACTCCAACGATAGATAGACTGAGACCAGACACCAGAGACTCTGAGAGCAGCCAGCCCAGCAGAGAGGAGACAGGCATAGAAAAAAAACAACACGAAAAACTCCAAAATAAAAGCGGAGGATTTTTGGAGTTCTGGTGAACACAGAAAGGGGAAGGGCGGAGATCAGGCCTTGAGGCGCATATGCAAATCCCGAAGCAAGGCTGATCTCTCTGCCATGTGCACCTTTCCTTAATGGCCCTGGTTGCTTTGTCTATTAGCATTTCAATAACCCATTAGATCTCTGAGGAGGGCCGTTTTTTTTTGTTTTTTTTTTTTTTTTTTTTAAATCCTTTTTGCTTTTTCTAAAACAATTACTCTAAGAAGCTCAATACAGAAAGCTTCAAAGAATTGAAATTTGGGCACGTCAAGTCAAGAGCAGAACTAAGAGAGCTCTGAGACAAAAGGCAATAATCCAGTGGCTGAGAAAATTCACTAAACAACACAACTTCCCAAGAAAAGGGGGGTGTCCGCTCACAGCCACCATCCTGGTGGACAGGAAACACTCCTGCCCATCGCCAGCCCCATAGCCCAGAGCTGCCCCAGACAACCCAGTGTGACGGAAGTGCTTCAAATAACAGGCACACACCACAAAACTCGGCGTGGACATTAGCCTTCCCTGCAACCTCAGCTGAATGTCCAAGAGCTGGGAAGGGGGAGCAGTGTGAATTAACAGAGCCCCATTCAGCCATCATTTGAGCAGACTGGGAGCCTCCCAACACAGCCCAGCAGCCCAGAACTGCCTTGGGGGGACGGCACTCACCTGTGACATAGCACAGTCATCCCTCAACAGAGGACCCGGGGTGCACAGCCTGGAAGAGGGGCCCACTTGCAAGTCTCAGGAGCCATACGCCAATACCAAAGACTTGTGGGTCAGTGGCAGAGACAAACTGTGGCAGGACTGAACTGAAGGATTAGACTATTGCAGCAGCTTCAAAACTCTAGGATCATCAGGGAGATTTGATTGTTAGGGCCACCCCCCCTCCCCGACTGCCCAGAAACACGCCCCACATACAGGGCAGGCAACACCAACTACACACGCAAGCTTGGTACACCAATTGGGCCCCACAAGACTCACTCCCCCACTCACCAAAAAGGCTAAGGAGGGGAGATCTGGCTTGTGGAGAACAGGTGGCTCGTGGTTAGTTAGAGAAAGTGTACTCCACGAAGCTGTAGATCTGATAAATTAGAGATAAGGACTTCAACTGGTCTACAAACCCTAAAAGAACCCTATCAAGTTCAGCAAATGCCACGAGGCCAAAAACAATAGAAAATTATAAAGCATATGAAAAAACCAGACGATATGGACAACCCAAGCCCAAGCACCAAAATCAAAAGACCAGAAGAGACACACCTAGAGCAGCTACTCAAAGAACTAAAGATGAACAATGAGACCATAGTACGGGATATGAAGGAAATCAAGAAGACCCTAGAAGAGCATAAAGAAGACATTGCAAGACTAAATAAAAAAATGGATGATCTTATGGAAATTAAAGAAACTGTTGACCAAATTAAAAAGATTCTGGACACTCACAGTACAAGACTAGAGGAAGTTGAACAACGAATCAGTGACCTGGAAGATGACAGAATGGAAAATGAAAGCATAAAAGAAAGAATGGGGAAAAAAATTGAAAAACTCGAAATGGACCTCAGGGATATGATAGATAATATGAAACGTCCGAATATAAGACTCATTGGTGTCCCAGAAGGGGAAGAAAAGGGTAAAGGTCTAGGAAGAGTATTCAAAGAAATTGTTGGGGAAAACTTCCCAAATCTTCTAAACAACATAAATACACAAATCATAAATGCTCAGCGAACTCCAAATAGAATAAATCCAAAAAAACCCACTCCGAGACATATACTGATCACACTGTCAAACATAGAAGAGAAGGAGCAAGTTCTGAAAGCAGCAAGAGAAAACCAATTCACCACATACAAAGGAAACAGCATAAGACTAAGTAGTGACTACTCAGCAGCCACCATGGAGGCGAGAAGGCAGTGGCACGATATATTTAAAATTCTGAGTGAGAGGAATTTCCAGCCAAGAATACTTTATCCAGCAAAGCTCTCCTTCAAATTTGAGGGAGAGCTGAAATTTTTCACAGACAAAGAAATGCTGAGAGAATTTGCTAACAAGAGACCTGCCCTACTGGAGATACTAAAGGGAGCCCTACAGACAGAGAAACAAAGAAAGGACAGAGAGACTTGGAGAAAGGTTCAGTACTAAAGAGATTCGGTATGGGTACAATAAAGGATATTAATAGAGAGAGGGAAAAATATGGCAAACATAATCCAAAGGATAAGATGGCCGATTCAAGAAATGCCTTCACGGTTTTAACGTTGAATGTAAATGGATTAAACTTCCCAATTAAAAGATATAGATTCGCAGAATGGATCAAAAAAAATGAACCATCAATATGTTGCATACAAGAGACTCATCTTAGACACAGGGACACAAAGAAACTGAAAGTGAAAGGATGGAAAAAAATATTTCATGCAAGCTACAGCCAAAAGAAAGCAGGTGTAGCAATATTAATCTCAGATAAAATAGACTTCAAATGCAGGGATGTTTTGAGAGACAAAGAAGGCCACTACATACTAATAAAAGGGGCAATTCAGCAAGAAGAAATAACAATCGTAAACGTCTATGCACCCAATCAAGGTGCCACAAAATACATGAGAGAAACATTGGCAAAACTAAAGGAAGCAATTGATGTTTCCACAATAATTGTGGGAGACTTCAACACATCACTCTCTCCTATAGATAGATCAACCAGACAGAAGACCAATAAGGAAATTGAAAACCTAAACAATCTGATAAATGAATTAGATTTAACAGACATCTACAGGACATTACATCCCAAATCACCAGGATACACATACTTTTCTAGTGCTCACGGAACTTTCTCCAGAATAGATCATATGCTGGGACATAAAACAAGCCTCAATAAATTTAAAAAGATTGAAATTATTCAAAGCACATTCTCTGACCACAATGGAATACAATTAGAAGTCAATAACCATCAGAGACTTAGAAAATTCACAAATACCTGGAGGTTAAACAACACACTCCTAAACAATCAGTGGGTTAAAGAAGAAATAGCAAGAGAAATTGCTAAATATATAGAGACGAATGAAAATGAGAACACAACATACCAAAACCTATGGGATGCAGCAAAAGCAGTGCTAACGGGGAAATTTATAGCACTAAACGCATATATTAAAAAGGAAGAAACAGCCAAAATCAAAGAACTAATGGATCAACTGAAGAAGCTAGAAAATGAACAGCAAACCAATCCTAAACCAAGTACAAGAAAAGAAATAACAAGGATTAAAGCAGAAATAAATGACATAGAGAACAAAAAAACAATAAAAAGGATAAATATCACCAAAAGTTGGTTCTTTGAGAAGATCAACAAGATTGACAAGCCCCTAGCTAGACTGACAAAATCAAAAAGAGAGAAGACCCATATAAACAAAATAATGAATGAAAAAGGTGACATAACTGCAGATCCTGAAGAAATTAAAAAAATTATAAGAGGATATTATGAACAACTGTATGGCAACAAACTGGATAATGTAGAAGAAATGGACAATTTCCTGGAAACATATGAACAACCTAGACTGACCAGAGAAGAAATAGAAGACCTCAACCAACCCATCACAAGCAAAGAGATCCAATCAGTCATCAAAAATCTTCCCACAAATAAATGCCCAGGGCCAGATGGCTTCACAGGGGAATTCTACCAAACTTTCCAGAAAGAACTGACACCAATCTTACTCAAACTCTTTCAAAACATTGAAAAAAATGGAACACTACCTAACTCATTTTATGAAGCTAACATCAATCTAATACCAAAACCAGGCAAAGATGCTACAAAAAAGGAAAACTACCGGCCAATCTCCCTAATGAATATAGATGCAAAAATCCTCAACAAAATACTTGCAAATCGAATCCAAAGACACATTAAAAAAATCATACACCATGACCAAGTGGGGTTCATTCCAGGCATGCAAGGATGGTTCAACGTAAGAAAAACAATCAATGTATTACAACACATTAAAAACTCGAAAGGGAAAAATCAATTGATCATCTCAATAGATGCTGAAAAAGCATTTGACAAAATCCAACATCCCTTTTTGATAAAAACACTTCAAAAGGTAGGAATTGAAGGAAACTTCCTCAACATGATAAAGAGCATATATGAAAAACCCACAGCCAGCATAGTACTCAATGGTGAGAGACTGAAAGCCTTCCCTCTAAGATCAGGAACAAGACAAGGATGCCCGCTGTCACCACTGTTATTCAACATTGTGCTGGAAGTGCTAGCCAGGGCAATCCGGCAAGACAAAGAAATAAAAGGCATCCAAATTGGAAAAGAAGAAGTAAAACTGTCATTGTTTGCAGATGATATGATCTTATATCTAGAAAACCCTGAGAAATCAACGATACACCTACTAGAGCTAATAAACAAATTTAGCAAAGTAGCGGGATACAAGATTAATGCACATAAGTCAGTAATGTTTCTATATGCTAGAAATGAACAAACTGAAGAGACACTCAAGAAAAAGATACCATTTTCAATAGCAACTAAAAAAATCAAGTACCTAGGAATAAACTTAACCAAAGATGTAAAAGACCTATACAAAGAAAACTACATAACTCTACTAAAAGAAATAGAAGGGGACCTCAAAAGATGGAAAAATATTCCATGTTCATGGATAGGAAGGCTAAATGTCATTAAGATGTCAATTCTACCCAAACTCATCTACAGATTCAATGCAATCCCAATCAAAATTCCAACAACCTACTTTGCAGACTTGGAAAAGCTAGTTATCAAATTTATTTGGAAAGGGAAGATGCCTCGAATTGCTAAAGACACTCTAAAAAAGAAAAACCAAGTGGGAGGACTTACACTCCCTGACTTTGAAGCTTATTATAAAGCCACAGTTGCCAAAACAGCATGGTACTGGCACAAAGATAGACATATAGATCAATGGAATCGAATTGAGAATTTGGAGATAGACCCTCAGATCTATGGCCGACTGATCTTTGATAAGGCCCCCAAAGTCACCGAACTGAGCCATAATGGTCTTTTCAACAAATGGGGCTGGGAGAGTTGGATATCCATATCCAAAAGAATGAAAGAGGACCCCTACCTCACCCCCTACACAAAAATTAACTCAAAATGGACCAAAGATCTCAATATAAAAGAAAGTACCATAAAACTCCTAGAAGATAATGTAGGAAAACATCTTCAAGACCTTGTATTAGGAGGCCACTTCCTAGACTTTACACCCAAAGCACAAGTAACAAAAGAGAAAATAGATAAATGGGAACTCCTCAAGCTTAGAAGTTTCTGCACCTCAAAGGAATTTCTCAAAAAGGTAAAGAGGCAGCCAACTCAATGGGAAAAAATTTTTGGAAACCATGTATCTGACAAAAGACTGATATCTTGCATATACAAAGAAATCCTACAACTCAATGACAATAGTACAGACAGCCCAATTATAAAATGGGCAAAAGATATGAAAAGACAGTTCTCTGAAGAGGAAATACAAATGGCCAAGAAACACATGAAAAAATGTTCAGCTTCACTAGCTATTAGAGAGATGCAAATTAAGACCACAATGAGATACCATCTAACACCGGTTAGAATGGCTGCCATTAAACAAACAGGAAACTACAAATGCTGGAGGGGATGTGGAGAAATTGGAACTCTTATTCATTGTTGGTGGGACTGTATAATGGTTCAGCCACTCTGGAAGTCAGTCTGGCAGTTCCTTAGAAAACTAGATATAGAGCTACCATTCGATCCAGCGATTGCACTTCTCGGTATATACCCGGAAGATCGGAAAGCAGTGACACGAACAGATATCTGCACGCCAATGTTCATAGCAGCATTATTCACAATTGCCAAGAGATGGAAACAACCCAAATGTCCTTCAACAGATGAGTGGATAAATAAAATGTGGTATATACACACGATGGAATACTACGCGGCAGTAAGAAGGAACGATCTGGTGAAACATATGACAACATGGATGAACCTTGAAGACATAATGCTGAGCGAAATAAGCCAGGCACAAAAAGAGAAATATTATATGCTACCACTAATGTGAACTTTGAAAAATGTAAAACAAATGGTTTATAATGTAGAATGTAGGGGAACTAGCAGTAGAGAGCAATTAAGGAAGGGGGAACAATAATCCAAGAAGAACAGATAAGCTATTTAACGTTCTGGGGATGCCCAGAAATGACTATGGTCTGTTAATTTCTGATGGTTGTAGTAGGAACAAGTTCACTGAAATGTTGCTATATTATGTAACTTTCTTGGGGTAAAGTAGGAACATGTTGGAAGTTAAGCAGTTATCTTAGGTTAGTTGTCTTTTTCTTACTCCCTTGCTATGGTCTCTTTGAAATGTTCTTTTATTGTATGTTTGTTTTCTTTTTAACTTTTTTTTTCATACAGTTGATTTGAAAAAAGAAGGGAAAGTTAAAAAAAAAAAAAAAAAAAGAAAAAAGACAAACAAGGAAAAAAAAAAAAAAGATGTAGTGCCCCCTTGAGGAGCCTGTGGAGAATGCAGGGGTATTCGCCTACCCCACCTCCATGGTTGCTAACATGACCACAGACATAGGGGACTGGTGGTTTGATGGGTTGAGCCCTCTACCATAAGTTTTACCCTTGGGAAGACGGTTGCTGCAAAGGAGAGGCTAGGCCTCCCTGTATTTGTGCGTAAGAGTCTCCTCCTGAATGCCTCTTTGTTGCTCAGATGTGGCCCTCTCTCTCTGGCTAAGCCAACTTGAAAGGTGAAATCACTGCCCTCCCCCCTATGTGGGATCAGACACCCAGGGAAGTGAATCTCCCTGGCAACGTGGAATATGACTCCCGGGGAGGAATGTAGACCCGGCATCGTGGGATGGAGAACATCTTCTTGACCAAAAGGGGGATGTGAAAGGAAATGAAATAAGCTTCAGTGGCAGAGAGATTCCAAAACGAGCCGAGAGATCACTCTGGTGGGCACTCTTACGCACACTTTAGACAACCTTTTTTAGGTTCTAAAGAATTGGGGTAGCTGGTGGTGGATACCTGAAACTATTAAACTACAACCCAGAACCCATGAATCTCGAAGACAGTTGTATAAAAATGTAGCTTATGAGGGGTGACAGTGGGATTGGGAATGCCATAAGGACCAAACTCCACTTTGTCTAGTTTATGGATGGATGTGTAGAAAAGTAGGGGAAGCAAACAAACAGACAAAGGTACCTAGTGTTCTTTTTTACTTCAATTGCTCTTTTTCACTCTAATTATTATTCTTGTTATTTTTGTGTGTGTGCTAATGAAGGTGTCAGGGATTGATTTAGGTGATGAATGTACAACTATGTAATGGTACTGTAAACAATCGAAAGTACAATTTGTTTTGTATGACTGCGTGGTATGTGAATATATCTCAATAAAATGATGATTAAAAAAAAAAAAAAAAAAAAAAAAAACCCACAGGTAACATCCTACTGAATAGTGAAAGACTAAAAGCTTTCCCTCTAAGGCCAGGAACAAGACAAGGATACCCACTGTCACCACTGTTACTCAACATTCTACTAGAAGTTCTAGCCAGGGCAATCAGGGAACAAAAAGAAATAAAAGGCATCCAAATTGGAAAGGAAAAAGTAAAATTTTTCCTATTTTCAGATCACATGATCCCATATCCATAACATCTTGAAAAATCCACAACAAAGCTCCCAGAGCTAATAAATGAATTCAGCAAAGTTGCGGGCTACAAGCACCACTGCAAATTTTCTCATGCTATTTTCCAGCAATGAACAATTGGAAGAAGAAATTACAAACAAAACAAAACAAGACAAAAAACTCCATTTACAATAGAAACTAAAAGAATCAAATATCCAGGAATAAATCTAACCAAAGATGTAAAGGAATTATACACAGAAAACTACAAAACACTGCTAAAAGAAATCAGAGAAGACCTAAATAAAGGGAAGGACATTCCATGTTCATGGATTGGAAGACTAAATATTGTTATCAACTCCACCCAGAGCGATTTACGATTCAGTGCAATCCCACTTGAGAAAGTGATTAAACGAGAGGAAGGGGTAACAACAGACAAGATAGGATTTAACAAAGGATTATGAATTGAGTCTTTATATAAAAATATTTCTTAAGATCCTAGGTTATTGGAATAGCTAGAAGGTGATAACTGAAATGGCTGAACTGTAACCCATAACATTCTTTGAAATTTGCTCTATAGCTACTCACTAAATTGTACTTTGAAAGCTATCACCTTTCTGTATATATGTTATATTTCACAATAAGGGGGTGCCTGAAACTGTGGAACTGTGTCTATAACATTCTTTGAAATTTGCTTACTACTTGTAGACTCATGCTTTGAGTCATCGCTTTTCTATATATATATTTCACAATAAAAAACGTAAAAACAAAAGGTAAAGAGGCAGAGGAAAATATCTTTGGGAAACTGGAAAAAATCATGTATAGGCAGGGAATAAAATATAAAAGGGAAAACAATTCACAACAAATCTGAAAGGGTGAGTGGGATCAAGATCCTTGTACACAAATTACAGGAGTAGGGAATTTTAATTTGTAAGTGTTTTAAATAGGGAAATGACATAACATTGGCATTTCAGAAACATCACTTCAATAAAAATCAGATGAATGGATTAGAAGGCAGACAAATTCTAGACAGAGCAATGGGGTAAAAGACTGTTGAAAGAGTACAGGGAAGAGCAAATGTGGATGTGATAAAAGGCAGTAGCTGTAGGAATGAGGAAGAGGATGAGGTGGCTATATGTCAGTTAGAAAGCAAAATTTATGACTTAGTAGCTGATTAGAAATAAGAAAGAACATGGTACCATTACCAAAAAATAGTTAAACAAAAAGAAAAACAGCTGGAGATGGGATGGAGAGAGAAGAACTGTGAGTTTAGCTCTGGCCTAGTTTTAGGCCCTGCGAGATACCCAGAAAGAGAAGTCCAGTAATCAGGGAGAGATACGGGTCTGGAGCTCGGAGAAGCAAGGTGCATATGCATGAGGCTACCTATAGAAAACTGAAAGAGAGCCAAGGTCAGAACCTGGGGAAACATTCAGTCTTGCAAAGACTACTGAAAATAAAATTCAAAGAAGGAGGGGGACAAAAGAGGAGGAAGTAATGGGAACATGAAAGGATTATAAAAGTTTGAAGCTCCAATGGGGGGACAACAGTCAGTGACAAATGTACCAAAGAAGTAAAATAAGATATGGTCTGAAAATTTTCAGAGTTGTATTTCAGAGTTGCAGAATTGTTCATTAGCATCTCTGCTAGATGGCTTTTAAGGAAGAGTTGAAAATTAAACTAAATTGATTTTTATGCTTACTTCTAGATTTGAGTAGGCACTCAAATGTTTTCTTTCCCTGTGATCTTACCAGAGCAAAAGATAAAAATTGAGGTAGCAGCCATGGACAGAGATTTATGGCAATCACTAGTAAACAAGATTAGCCCGAAGAACACATTCTTTTCAATATTTCTTGAAAGCTCAATGTACTTCTAACCCTATCGAGACGTAATACAGGTCATATAGTTACAAGTGGGTTTCAGCAGCTCATTATTCTTTTCCTTCCTTGGTCAAAGGTACTTTAATTTTTTTCTTCATGCATTTTTTTTTATTGTGAACTTTAACATATATACATAACAGTGAAAACTTTCAAAGTACTGTCGAACAAGTACTTAGAGAGCAAATCTCAAAGAATGCTATGGGTTACAGTCCCACAATTTCAGTTATTTCCATTTTTGTAAAATATAACATACATACAGAAAGGTGTTAACTTTCAAAGTGCAGCTCAACAGCAGTTATATAGGTTATTTCAAAAAATGTTATGGGTTACAGTTCCACAGTTTCAGTTCTCTTCTTATTATGAAACATAGGATATATACAGAAAGGTGATAATTTTCAAAGCACAATTCAACAGTTATAGAGCAAATTTCAAAGAATGCTATAGGTTACAGTTCCACCATTTCAGTTTTTTCCTTCTAGTTATCCTAATACACTAGCACCTAAAAAAATATATATATGTTTATATAAACTTTCAGTACTGGTAATCCTTTGTTAAATCCTATCTTATCTGTTGCTACCCCTTCCTCTCATCTAATCACTTTCTCAATCTTTAGGGGTGTCTAGACAGTGACCAACCTAAGTTGTTCATATCAAAAGGGGGTGTCAACACTATGGGGAAAGGAGCTGCATTTGATTGTTGCTCCTAAAGAGGCTGTTGCCTCTGGGTTTGATGACATATCTGGCTGGCATAGGAATGCTCTGGTGAATATAAGTTTCTGACATGAAATTTAGTGAGTGAATCTTTTATAGAGTATCAAATAGGGACCTAGGTATTTTGGAAATACTATTGGTAAGAGTATGGCATACTGTGGCCATTGGGATATCTAAGGTGCTTTAATTTTAAAGACATCTGACCCCATCTTAGCTATATAAGTTGACAAGCAGTTCTACTGGTATGAGAATTTAAAAGAGGAAAATGATCAAAGTAGCTAACAGGTACTCACACAGTTCTTTCTTCCTTTTCCCATTTTTCCTTCCCAATACATGACCTCTTATCTTGGAAAGTAAATATATAAAGGTAAAAAGAATTATAACAGCCTTAAAAAAAGTGTTTACTAGCTCTTTCCCTGATTAAAAATATGTAGGCTATTGGAAGAACCCAAGGTGGCAGCTAGGTAAGACAGGGCAAAAAAACACCTCCGTAAAAAATACTAGATAAAAGCCGGGGGGTGACCCAGAGCACCGGTTCCAGAGGTGCACCAGCCAGACGGGGTCTGCTGGATCCACAGGGACCGTGCATTTGGTGAAACCGGGAATCTGCATTCTGAAACGAGTGAGTGAGCTGGCTGAGAGTCCGGCGGCCGCGCTGCAGTGGGGAAGCCGTGGGTTGGCGTTTGGAGACAGACTAGTTCTTTTTTTAAAAAAAAATCTGGTACTGACTGCAGATACAATGGTGAGAACCACAGTGAAGCATGGCAGGAGCGGGCTGTCCCAATGCGTCGGTGCCTGGCATGGAGGATAGCCCTTCCCACACCCAGTGCTGATTGTCTCGGGGCCATGGGGGCAGAGGGGAGCCAAAAGGAGAAAGAAACAGCGCCCCTTGCAACCATCTCCCCGGCAGGCTGGGGTCACTCCTGCCCGGGGCCGGACCCATAGCCCAGAGCTGCGCCAAGGGTCCTAGTGTGATGGGGAGTGTTTCCCACAGCACTGTGCTCACGCCACAATATCGGCCGTGGACAGTGGCCTTTAGGGGACCCACAGCTAATTGTCTTAGAGCTGAGAAGGTGGAGCTGTGTGAAGAGGGGGAAATTAACACGCCCCATTCAACCATCGTTACATCAGGCTGGGAACGTCCCTGCACGGCCCGGTGGCCCAGGGCTTCCTTAGAGGGCCGGCGCGCACTTGTGACATGGTGCAGCCTTCCCTCAGCAGGGGTCCTGGAAGAGCATGGCTGAGAAGGGAGACCTGCTTGGAAGTCCCGGGGACCCTACCCAGGGACTTGTGTGTCGGTGGCAGAGACGATCTGTGGTGGGACTGAAGTGAAGGCTTGGACTCTTGCAACAGCCTTAAATCTCTGGGAACAACTAGGAGGTTTGATTATTAAAGCTGCCCTGCCTCCCTAACCACTCAGACACACACCCCACATTCAGGGCAGACAGCACCAACAACACACCCAAACTTGGTGCACCAATTGAATCCCACAAGAATCAGACCCTTACACACCACAAGCCTCAATAAATTGAAAAAAAAATTGAATATATTCAAAGCACATTCTCTGACCACAATGGAATATAAATAGAAGTCAATAACCATCAGAGACTTAGAAAATTCACAAACACCTGGAGGGTAAAAATGAGGGGGAGATGAAAACATTCCCGGATAATCAAAAGCTGAGGGACTTCATCACCAGTAGATCAGTCCTATAAGAAACGCTACAGGGAACTGAGCAGGCTGAAAGGAAGGGACACTAAACAATTGACTGAAACCACATGAAGAAATACAAGATTTCCAGAAAAGATCACAAAGACAAAGTTGGGGAGAACTGACTTGAGGGGAATAGGTGACTCGTGGACGCCATCTGCTGGTTAGTTAGAGAAAGTGTACGCCACCAAGTTGTAGATCTAAAAAATTAGAGATTGGTATTTTATAGACCCTGAAAGAACCCTATCAAGTAAAGCAAATGCCAAGAGGCCAAAAACAACAGAAAATCTTAAAGTATATGACAAAACCAGATGATATGGAGAACCCAAACCCAAACACCCAAATCAAAAGATCAGAAGAGACACAGTACTTGGCACAATTAATCAAAAAGCTAAAGTCAAACAATGAGAGTATGGTACAGGATATAAAGGACATGAAGAAGAGCATGGCACAGGATATAAAGGACATAAAGAAGACCCTAGAAGAGCACAAAGAAGAAACTGCAAGAGTAAATAAAAAAAAAAAAAAGAAGACCTTATGGAAATAAAAGAAACTGTTGGCCAAATTAAAAAGACACTGGATTAGAGGAAGTTGAACAACGACTCAGAGTCCTCGAGGACCACAGAATGGAAAATGAAAGAACAAAAGAAAGAATGGGGAAAAAAATATAAATAGATCTCAGGGATATGATAGATAAAATAAAACATCCAAATTTAAGACTCATTGGTGTCCTAGAAGGGGAAGAGAAGAGTAAAGGTAAAGGTCTAGAGACCTTTAGAGAAGAGAAGGGTAAAGATCACATAGTAAATATAAATACCAATACTACTGTATTTTTGATTTGTAACTCCACTATTTACTTCCTACAGGATCTAAAGTACATAAACTGTAATGATAAATCAGTGGTTTTGGACTCAATGTAAAATACGTAATTTTTGACAAGAACTACATAAAGGTGGGGGAATGGAGGAGTAAAGGAACATAGTTTATGTGTCCTACTGAAGTTAAGTCAGTATCAAAGAAAAACAAGATTGATATAGACTTAAGAGGTTAAATTTAAGCCCTACGGTAAACACAAAGAAAGTATCAGAGAATATGACCATAGAGATGAAAAGTGGAGCACGGGTTATGAGAAGTGGGGGAAGGGGCAATGGGGAGTTAAGAAATGAGAGTAGGGTTTCTGTTTGAGGTGAAGGGAAATTTCTAGTAATGGATGGTGGGAAGGTGATAGCATTGAAACATTCTAAATGTGATTAATCCCACTAATGGACTGCTAGGGAGGGGTCAGAATGGGAAGATTTCGGCTGTATATATGTTTCCACAAGTGAAAAAAAAAAAAAAAGACAGTCTAAATCGATAATGACAATTAAAAGCCAAGGTCTTGGATGGGATCTGAGGATGGAGGAGAGGAGGCTCAAAGGGACACAGTTGGGACATAAGGAAGAAAAAAAAAAGGAAATGTAGAATGTAAGCTTTGTATCAATGTTGAATTTCTTGAACTTCTTAGCTGTGCTTAATGGGAATGCATAAAAGAATGTTCTTGTTCATGGAAAATGTGTATGTGAATTATATTGTTTGCTCAAGGATCTGTGCAGCCTGCTCTCATATGTTCAGAAGATAGAGCAATAGATGATGGATAATAGATATGGAGGGAGGGAGGGAGGGAAAGAAAGAAATGGTGGTGTGACAGGATGTTAAAGTTGGTGGATTGGGGTATCGGGGGAGGGGGGTCAGGGTATGCTGGAGTTCTGTGTATGGGGTTTGTATTGTTTTTGCAACTGTTCCTGTAAGTTTGAATTTATTTCAAAATAAAATAAAATAAAAAAATGTAGGTCATACAGTACACCAAGAATGTAAACAAAGCAATAAGGAGGTACAGATAATTGCTCCTGGTATTTTTCAGAAAAGCCCTGCAAAAGGACCTTCTCAAATATGACTTTTTTAAACCTCTGTCTCATGAATGTGAACTGTATGAACAGAGATGACTCAAACGTCTAATATTTACTTTCTATAGTAATTTACTTTTCAGAAGACAAATTAGATGATGCTGACTGTATTCTTTATTCTCCATTTGCCCCTTCTTCCTTCCAGTCGTGGGGATCCTTTCTCAGACCTTCTTGAAATCTACAGATTGCATTTTCTGAGATTCTTTGCCCTACGATTTTAAGGGTGGTCTCAGCCCATGGGAAACACCAGCAGGAAATCAGAAGGTGGAAGAAATGAGGTCTCTTTTCTCCCAAAACCCTTCTTGCCTTACTGTGGTTCTGCCAGTGTCCGTGTTCTATAATCACAACTTCTCTTCCATGACTCCAGGCTTTCTGTGAGCTGTGGTGGCAAGATTTTCTCTCCTTGCTCCTTTAGCCTAGGGGCAATGGCTTCTCATTATTGTTAATCAATCCCCAGGTATTTTAGTCCCCTTTGTTGGGTCCCTCAATCCTGCTTTTAGCCCTGTTAATAGCCCCTTCATTAAATTCTCATCAGTTAAGCCTTTTGAAGTGCCATCTGCTTTCCTGTAAATATCCTTCCTGGAACAATGATTCATCATATATTCTTAATGCCAAAGACTAAATAGACTACTACTGTCAATTTGTGTATATGAAGATTACTGTGTCCACATATATTCTACCGTTTGATATTCAGGCAAGAAATCAGACTAGAGAGGAGACAATAGGTAAAAAGTGTCATAAAATTCTAAATTCACTAACTACACATTCATAAAAAACATGTATGTTTATTCCATATCACAGAAACAAATGTATTACCTATAAACAAATTAAAAAAAAGAAAAAAGAACAATAAGAAAAACACCTACCAAGCTTTTATCCACATTGGAGCTCGTCCTGTTATCATTAGGATTTGTTGAAGATAAATATCTGGGAGAAAAAAAATTTTTTTTAACAAAAAAACCCTTTTAATATCGAATGACAAACAACAAATACCACCTGCCTATTTTATATTCAGTTTTGTTTGGGCCCTGTTTTTAAAAAATTAAGTACAAGCCCACAATTCTCTAGAAATATAACACAGAAATGATACATAAGTTGGGTATTAAATAAAATTCCCAGTTGGTTCTTAAACAATACCCTTTAATCATACTTATTAATACTCCTGCTGTAAAATGTGAATATTCACACCAATTAGGATAAATAAAAACTATAAATAGCCTCATGTTAGCTCAGGTCAGGTTTCTGGCCATGAAAGCAAGATAATGGAAGCTTTTGCCACCAAAAAAATCACTAAAATGTTTTCAGTTTTCAGAGCTTTTTGGGTTTAGAAATTGGAGACAAGGAATTGTTGACCTCTACAGACATGTGCACAACCTCCCCACCCTCTCATATTGACCTTCATCAAAGTGTGGTACTGACTTTCTGGGTCAAAAAGTTAAGAATTTTTGCCTAAGTGGTTGAAATAACAGAACCAAAGACCTGGTGTTGTCGTGTTAATCTTTTGGTACTCCAAACCTTGCAGAGTCCTTTAAATTCAGTGTAAAGTTAGAATTATGTATAAATGCAAGGAATTATGGAGCTTTAGAGGTCTCTAGATGTTTTATGAGATTATCAAACAGATCTAAATAGATCATGTATATAAAATAAATTTTTAGGCTATCAAGTTATGTAAAGGTAGGATGCTGCTGCTGCTGCTGTTGCTACCACCATTGCTACAACTACCACTATTACTACTTCTGTCATCACCACAATTACTGCCACACCAACTCGGTTAACCAGTTAAACTCTCTCAAAAAGATACTAGTTATAGCATAACTCACAGCTGTTCAGGACAGTTGTTAACACACTAGATTTTAACTAAC
Organism: Choloepus didactylus; assembly: GCF_015220235.1. Taxonomy (NCBI): domain Eukaryota; kingdom Metazoa; phylum Chordata; class Mammalia; order Pilosa; family Megalonychidae; genus Choloepus; species Choloepus didactylus. The sequence continues at coordinate 59,774,888 of NC_051322.1, read as the reverse complement.
AGTAAATAACAGAAGATGATTGTGATAGTTAAGTTCATGTGTCAACATGGCTAGGTTATTGTGTCCAGTTGTGTCAAGTAAGAACTGGCCTGATTGTCACCATGAGGGTATTTTGGGGATTTAAATCATTAGTCAGATGACTGCATCTATGGCTGGTTACACCTACAATCAACAAAGGAGACTGCCTTCAACAATGAGAGAAGTCTCATCCAATCAGTTGAAGGCCTTAAAGGGAGAACTGAAGATTTCAGCAGTCAGAAGGGAGAATTTCCATCTCTACTTCAGCCAGGTAGCTTTTCCTGGGGGAATTCACTGAAACCTTCATCTGAGTTCCCAACTTGCAGCCTGTCCTACAGATTTGGACTTGCCAATCCTCATGGTTGCAGGAGCCAATTCCTATAATAAATCTCATTACCTTACATACATAGAAACACATACATATATCTCCTGTCAGTTAGGTTTCTCTGGAGAACCTTGATTAATACATTTTCAAGGGTCCTTTAAATACCATAAAACATATATAATGGTGGTTTACCCAAAACAGAAACATGTGACTACCTATGTTTCCCATGGAAAATTATTCAGATCAACTGGAAATTTAAATAATCAGGAGACATTAATAGGAACTATGCAGCAGATATGTAGCTGAAAGGTCCTAAGTAACAAATGACAAATTCAAGATGTTGTATAATTGAATTCCACTGACTATTAAGTGTCCCAGAAACTCAGTGTAATATTCTGCATTAGGTAATGTAAATAAAAGCATATAGCAATATCAGTGGAATCTAAATTAGATAGCAGATATCTTCTAAGTTTAATATGCTATATAATTGTAGTTGCTATTTAGCCTTCTACACAACCAGTAAGATTCTCCAAATGCAGGAGGGGAAATGTAAGGATGTTACTTGTACATATACATTAAATTCTTTCCCTTGTCTTTTTTTTTTGTCTTCTTCTTTCAAGGTCCTTTTGTATATTACGTTGTTGCTTCTAAACAGAATCTACTCTTTATGAAAGGGGAGTTAATATTAACATTTATGGCTATTAAAAAACTAAAGTTTAATTAAGCTATACCTTAGCAATAAAGATTTCTGTCCTTGGTAAATTAAAGTATGTTTTGATTTCAGAAGTAAGAATTTCAGAAGTTTGCTTTTTCATAAAAGTTTATACAATATTATACTTACATAGTATGATAAGGCTGATCAATTTGCCGAGTATTTACTCAATTTTTCTTTCTGCCAAAAAGGACTTTAGGACTGACTATCATGCACAGATTTGCTGATTCTTTCTTTATTAAGAGTAACTACACCTTCACGCATTCACTCAACAAGCACTTTCTGAACAGTATTATATTACTCAATAAAGGGTGAAACTTAAAACTATCATTTCTACCTTTAAGGAACACAGAAATAAATTTGGGACATGCAACATATGAATGCAAGGAAAAACCATAAAACATAATTAAGCGCATGACAATGTAGTATAAATAATACACATAGGTGCTTATCTAATTCCAGATTACTTTTTTTGTATAGATATAGGTAAATAAAGTAATTTGTTTCTGGACTCTACTACAGAAAATCCAGAACACTGGGAATTATTTACGTCAACAATATGTCACATCTTGAGTGTGTGAGAAACCAAACCAGTGATTGATAAAATTAATACAAAAATGAAAGGATGCTTCAGCAAAAACTATCCTGAAGCTTCTGCATGTCTGAATGTGTGCTTGCATTTCAATATGAAATATCTAAAATATTAGACACTCATGGGGTATCGGGAAAAAAAAGGGTCAAAATATTAGGTTATTTCTAACGGTCAAAAACTGAGTGCAACCTACCTTGTTGGTCAGGCAAGAAAAAGTATTCAGTATTGTCTTAGGTGGATTATTGGAGAAATTTCACAAAGCAGGTCTAAATTACTGACTTATTTTCTAAATTCGACCTGAATTATCTCTTATAAAAGAGTTTTAACTAAAATGAGAAAAGCCTTTGGTTTAAAATAAGGTTAGTTATAATAACCTCAAATGCAACAGTTACTCCAAGTAAATCAATATTAATTACCACTTTAATAGAGTATAATCTGATTAGAAGTACTTGTTTTTGGAAAATAATTCAGTAAGTAAATTCAAAACACCCAGGAAGTGTTACTTAGATATCCCTAAGAGAATAACATGAATACAACAAAATCAGCACCTATAACTAAAATCACTATTTAGGTTACTTACCTACGATTGCTATAATATGTAAATCCTACAAAAGGTAGCTGATTGCCAACAAAAGCTTTAGGAATAGGAAATGTTTCTTCATCTCCCTTATCTTCTTCCAAGTCATCAAAGTTACTTGTATCAATGTCACTACTTAAATCAGGTACAACTGGTGCTACAGCTAAAAACAGGAACACAACAAACTGTTCATTTCAAATTTGACATGGAAATAAAGTGAAGCAAAAAAATCCATTCAACTACTGATGGTTTCCTTCTACCAATAATTTGAGACCCACAAATTCCAAATGACTCAAATCCTATTATACTAAGCACTTTACTAGGATTACTCATTATTTAATTCTATGAAACAAGTAGCCTTCAAAGACAGCTATAATTATAATCTACACATCAAGTATAATTTCAATATTACAAGGCAATGTATTAAAGTCTAATTTAGAATATACCATAGTATAAAACACTCAAAAGCATTTACAACTAAAAAATGACTTCAGAAACTAAACCATAACAAAGTATACTCAAAAAAGCTGGTTTGTTTCAAAGATGGTATTTTTTTGCTAACCTACTCTATAGCAAATGAGAAATCAAGGTTACTTCTCAATAGTCCCGGATATAATTAATAAATCGGTACTGAAATATTTCTTCTCATCTGAATCTAGACAATCAATATCCCCCCTCTTAATATCTTCATAAGATTAAGTCACATGAACCAAAGGATTGTGAATTATATTTTCAAAATAGCTATCTTCTGATCCAAATTATTAAGGAACAATTCAAAGAGGTATTTATGAAATGGCTACCTTAGGAAAAGAGGTCAGGGATACAAAACATGGACCTATACACTGAGTATTATAAAATAATACATATGGAAGCAGTATCACTAACATCTTTTTTTAGAGGTTGAATATACTATGTTTAAAAATGAAGTTTAGGAGAAGCGAGTTTTTAGTTTAAGATAAAGCAGCATAATAAAACATCACTGAATTATTACTATCAAATACTAAATAGTAATAACACCAGGTAATTACTTTGGATACAACCATCTCATAAACTTTTGGAGAAAAGATGAAGATGAACAAACAAACAAAACTGCCTTGGTTTCATGGTCTTAACCTCTTATCTAAAGGAATCATTTTTCTTTTAAATCATCTTAGTATTTCAGGCAAGAAACAACTATTGTTGTGCAAGTTTGTACACACTGACCTATTTGATGAATTTGGAACCAGAACAAAATATGTAGCCCACTGAAACTTTAGTATATACTAACAGTGGCAACAGAGTAAGAAAAGAGCTTTTCTCCCATTCACCTTCCTTAATAGCCAAGAGAACTGCCTGGCAGAACAATTTTGGCCTCTAATAATAACTTACTGACAATAATTCCTAATAATAACTGCTTAATATGTAAAATGGAAAAAAAGAAAAGTTTATTTCCCCTTGCAAAGTACGTAAGTCAATCATGGTCTTTTCATGAACTTTACTCAACTGGTGGCAATTTTGCAGCACTGCCCCTTACCACACCCCAGAGATATTCAGCAATATCTTGGTACATTTTTGGTTGTCAAAATGGGAAAGGGGTGCTACTGGTTATAGCCTACAATAAACAAAAAAAAGCTCTAGGGAGAGGGGAAATTTGATTTCCAGGGTTACAACATTATACTATTCAAAATATCCAGTTTTAAACAAAAAATTATGAAGCAAAAGAAATTATAAGGGCAAAGAAAACAGGAAAGTATGGCGAACTCAAAGGAAAAAAGAAATGGATGGAAAAGATCCCTGAGGAAGTCCAGAGACAAAGACTTTAAATAGACTGGAACAAAAGGAAACCATGGACCAAAAAACTAAAAGAAACCAGTAGGGCAACAGAAAATATCAAAAAAGAGACAGGAATTTTAAATGGGAACAAAATAAAAATTCTGAGGCTGAAATATTAAATAGCTGAAAAAAAATCATTAGAGGGATTCAACAGTTAGAAAAAGAATCAGACAACTTACAGATAAGTCAACTGAAATGATCCATTCTGAGGAAGAGAAAGAAAAAAGAATGAAGAAAAATTAACAGAACCTAAGGGATTTGGGGGCCACCATCAAGTGTACCAATTTATACATTACGGGAGTCCAAGACAGAGAGGAGAGAGCAAAGGGGTAGAAATAATATATAAAGAAATAATGCTCAAAAATATCCCAAATTTGATGAAAGACATAATGTACATATTCAAGAATCTCAATAAATTCCAAGTAGGATAAGGCTTGAGATGCATAATCAAACTTTTGAAAGACAGAGAGAATCCTGAAAGCAGCAAGATTTAGAATCATCTTTTCATTTCAAAAGATAGTAAGATTAACAACAGATTTCTCATCAGAATTCATAAAGGCCAGAAGGTAGTGGGATGACATATTTAAAGTTCTAAACAAAAAAAACTGTCAACCAAGAATTCTGTATTTGACAAAACTATGCTTCAAAAATGAAGGAGAAATTAAGGCATTCTCAAAGAAAGAAAAACTGAGAGTTCGTTGCTCCACCTTACAAAAAATGCTAATGGGAAAGGTTATCAGGGGATTGAACGTGGGCAGAGATTGGGCAGTTGACGACGCAGAAGTACAGAATGTTCAATAACGCTTCTTGTAAAGGTTCCTAGATTGTAAGCTCTTATAGCAATTACATCTATTCCTGAGTTTTAACTGTTATTTAAGAGATGTTTATTTGGTGCAGAATTTACATTTTCTGTAGCACACTAATTTAACTTGTAGGGTCAGTTTATTTAAACAGCATAAATACATGAAACCTAGAATAGGGAATGAGATTCTGTAATTCTATACAGGTTAATGTAATACCCGATACATTCCAGATTATTTTGGACAGAAAATAAAATTTAAAAAAAATCTGTAAAGTACCCTTGAGGGACTGGGGGGAAATGTGGAAATATTTAATTTCCCCACCTGGAGAATTGATGATATTCTTGCAAGCCTTAGGGGCTCCCAATTTAATAAGTCAAGCCCTCGATCTGGGACTTGCCCTTATGAAACTTATTCCTGCAAAGGAAAAGCTAAGCCTACTTATAATTATAGCTAAGAGTCACCCCCAGAAAACCTCTTTTGTTGCTCAGATATGGCCTCTCTCTCTCAGCCAACTCTGCAAATAAACTCACTACCCTCCCCACTATATGGGACATGACTCCTAGAGGTTTAGGTCTCCATGGCAACAAGGGACATGACTCCTAGGGATGAGCCTGGCCTTGGATTGTGGGACTGAGAATGCCTTCTTGACCAAAAGAAGGAAAAGAAATGAAACAAAATAAAGTTTCAGTGGCTAAGAGATTTCAAATAGAGTTGACAGGACATTCTGGAGGTTATTCTTATACATTATATAGATATTCCTTTTTAGTTTCTAGTGTATTAGAATAGCTAGAAGGAAATATCTGAATCTGTTGAACTGTAAGCCAGCGGACTTATTGATGATGACTGTACAGTTATACAGCTTTTCTTGTGTGACCGCGTGACTGTCAGTCACACTCCCTTTATCCAGTGTATGGGCAGATGAATAATAATATAAAGCCAAAAATATTTATAAATAATGGGGGAGGGGGATAAGGGGTATGAGATGTTTTGGGTGTTCTTTTTTATTTTTATTTTTTCATTATTTCAGAGTAATAAAAATGTTCTAAAATTTATTATGGTGATGAATGAACAACTGTATGATGAAACTGTGAGCTACTGATTGTATTCTTTGGATGGATTATATGGTATGTGAATATATCTCAATAAAATTGCATTTAAAAAATGCTAACAGGAGTCCTTCCGACTGAAATGAAAAGGCACTAAACGGTAACTCAAAGTCACAAGAAGAAATAAAGAACCCAACAAACAGGTTGAAAGGGAAAGAATGCAGAAAGATATTTCATGGAAAAGAGAGCTGGGTGGCTATACAAATATCAAACTAAGCAGTCAAAAGTTACAAGAGACAAAGAAGGACCTTACACATCGATAAAAGGGTCAATCCATCAAGAAGATGTATCAATTATAAATGTAAACACACCCAAAATATATGAAACAAAAACTTACAGAATACAAGGGATAAGTAGTTATACAATAACAGTTGGACACTTCAATATACCACTTTCCATAATGGATAGAACATTTAGGTAGAATATCAATAAGGAAACAGAGGACTTCAATAACACTATAAAGCAACTAGATTTAACAGACATATACAGAACACTCCATCCAACAACAGGCAGAATATACAATCTCCAAGTACATATGGAACATTCTCCATGATAGACGATATGAAGTTTCTTCTCCAATCATATTGGAATGAAACTACAAATCAGTAGCAGGAGGAAAACTGGGAAATTCTCAAATATGTGGAAATAAAGGAACAGTGTCTTAAACAACTGTGGTACACTGAATTATGTACTCCAATTCAGACATGTTCTTAATCTTAACCCATACTCCTGTGTGTATAAACCCTTGTAAATAGGACCTTTGGAAGATGTTATTCTTAATTAAGGTGTGGCCAACTGAAGCAAAGTGGGCCTTAAATCCAGATTACTGGAGGCCTCATAAACAGGAGCAAATGGAAGCCAAGGTCAGAAAAGGCCATAAACAGAAACAGGAAGTCAGAGGGAACCCAGAACAGCAAGAAGAGGACCATTACCATGTGACAGAAAAGCAAGTCTCATCCCTATCTTGATTTTGGACTTCCTGTTGCCTCAAAACTATAAACCAATAAATTCCCATTGTTTAAGTCAACCCACTGTGTGGTATTTGTCATAGGAACCAGGCAAACTAAGACAATAACCAATGGGTTAAAGGAAAAATCACAAGGGAGATTAAAAAATATTTTGAGATGAATGAAAATAAAAACATACCAAAATTTACAGGATGCAGCAAAGACAGTGCACAGAGGAAATTTTGTAACAGTAAATGCCTACATTTAAAAGAAAAAGAAAGACCGCAAATCAATAACCTAACTTTATACCTTAAGGAACCAGGAAAAGAAGAGGAAATTAAACCCAGAAGGACAGAAAAAGTAGAGATTAGAGAAGAGACAAACAAAATAGAGAACAAAAAACAATAGTGAAAATCAACAAAACCAAGAGTTGGTTCTTGGAACAGATCCACAAAATTGAGAAACCTTCTGCTAGCCTAACCAAGTAAAAAAAGAGAAGACATAAATAACCAAAATCAGAGATGAAAATGAGAATGTTATTACTGATCTTATAGAAACAAAACGGATTTTAAGAGAACACTATGAATATTTGTACACCAGCAAATGAGATAACCTAGATACTGAAATGGATAAATTCCTAGAAACACAAATACCAAAACTGATTCAAGAAGAAACAGAAATCTCAATCGGTCCATAACAAGGAAAGAGATTGAATCAGTAATTAAATATCTCCAAAAACAAAAGTTAAGGACCAGATGGCTTCTGTGGTGAATTCTACCAAATCCTTGTTACCAACCCTTGTCAACTTCTTCAAAATAGAAGAGGAAGGAACACTTCCTAACTCATTCTATGAGGCCAGTATTACTTGAAACCAAATGCAGTTAATACCACAGGCAAAGAAAATTACAAACAATATCCTTTATGTACATAGGCAAAAATTCTCAACAAAAATCTCGCTCCTAGGTATTTACCCAAAGAAAGAGAAAACAGGGTCTCAAACAGATTCTTGTGCAACAATGTTGATGGAAGCATTATCTGCAATAGCCAAAAGGTGGAAACAACCCAAGTGTCCTTCAACAGATCAATGGATAAACAAAATGTGGTACCTCCACCCAATGGAATATTATTCAACTATAAGAAGGAATGAAGTTCAAAGACTTGATGCCTAAAAAACACTATGACGAGTGAAATAAGCAAGGCACATAAAGACAAATAGTGTATGATGTTGCTTATATGAGAGATGTAGAAAGAGAATTTATAGAGAAAGAAAGTAGATTGGAGGTTACCGGGGGATGGGGGTGGTGTTTTGTAACAAACACCTTGTAGAGTGTTTGTAAATAAAAATATTTTTAAAAAGTAAAAAGAAAAATTCTCAACAAAATACTAGCAAACCCAGCAGTATATTAAAAAGATTATATACCCTGACCAAGTGGGATTTATTTCAGAAATGCAGGAGTGATTCAATATGGGAAAAAATCAATGTAATACACCATGCTGACAGAAAGAAATTAAAGATCTAAATAAATGGAAAGACATCCTGCATTCATTGATAGGGGGATTTAACTATTTTCAAAGCAATCTACAGATTCAATGTATTCCTTACTAAAATCCCAGCACCCTTTTTTGCAGAAATGGAAAAGCTGATTCTCAAATTCATATGGAATTGTGAAGCACCTCAAATAGACAAATGATATTGAAAAAGGACAAAGTTGGAGAACTCACAATGCCCAATTACAAAACTTGCTACAAAGCTACAGTAATCAAAACATAAAGCATAAGAATAGACATACAGATCAATGGAATAGAATCAGGAATCCAGAAATGAAATATATCTGTGGTCAACTGATTTTTGACAAGGGTGCCAAGACCATTTAATGGGGAAAGAACAGTTTCTTCAACAAATGGTGATGGGACAACTGGATATCTGCATGCAACAGAATGAAGACAGACCTTATACCATATGGAAAAATCAAAGTGGATCAAAGTCCTAAATATAAGAACTAAACCATAACTCCTAGAGGAAAACTTAGGTGTAAATCTTCACAACCATGATTTTGGCAAGGGATTCTTAGATATGATACCAAAAAAGTAGAAGCAACAAAATAAAACAATAAAAAGACTTTATGCAAAAGACACTAACAACAAAGTGAAAAGCCCACCCAACAAGCAGGAAAATATATTAGCAGATCACATATCTCATAAGGGTTTAGTATCCAGACTATAAACAGAACTCGTACAACTCAACACAAAGACCACCCAATTTAAAAATGTGCCAAGTCACTTTAAATGGGTGGATTGTATGGTATGTGAACTATATCTCAATGAGGCTGTTTAAGAAAATGGGCACAGTTTCCTCAGAAAGTTGAACACAGAATTACCATAAGACCTGGCAATTCTATTTCTTGGTATATACCCAAAAGAAGTGAAAGCAGAGACATGAACAGATATTTGTACATCAAAGTTCATAGCAGCTTTATTTACAACAGCCAATAGATGGAAGCAACAGGTCCAACAGCAGATGAATGGATAAACAATATGTAGTATATCCATACAATGGAATATTATTCAGTCATGAAAAGGAGTGAAGTACTGACACATACCATGACATGGATGAGCTTGAAAACATTATGCTAAATGAAATAAACCAAACACAAAAGGCCGCATTTTGTTTGACTCCATTTATATGAAATATCCAGAATAGGCAAATCCATCTCGAGGCACAGCAGATTAGTGGTTACCAGGGTTAGGAGGGAAGAGGTAAAGAGGAGTGATGAAAATGTTGGTGATGGTTGCACAACATTCTTAAAGTACTAAATGTCTCTAATGGCAAAATATGTTCTGTGTATTTTACAATTTTAAAAAAGTTTACTCCAAAAAAAGAATCCATTTTAATGCTGATAAAGCCTGAACTCCTAACTTAAAGAACCATGCAACTTGCTAGGCCTATGAAACCCACACTGATGTCTACATTGATAACCTTTTCCATGAGAATATAAATTAATCCATTGAACCTAGACTAGTTTACACACACATATGGAGATGAGTTTTGTTTGTTTTTAACTAACCTGAAAACCTCTTGAGCTGACAGAAGTATTACCACTATCAGCATATTGTATTATTTATCAGCTATATGTTGATTAAATAATGGCTATATCTTATCCCAAATAAATGCTGAAAGCCAAGTACTTTGCAAGTTACCACATACTAAATTTAACCTAGTATTATTAATAATGTGCTGTTATACATAATAAATGTTACCATTTTCTTTTCCCCAAGATGTAACTGCCAATAAGTGTCAATTTTCTAGTGTGTATGCCACTGAATTAGAGGAAATCTTTAAACGGCACTTTAAATTTGAATCCTGATATTGTCATTTGCTAGCAATGTGACCTGTGGCAAGTTTTACCTTTAATCTCATTCCTGTCACTTCTTCAATTCTATTTCAAATAAGGGGGAAAAGTAATTATACATTCTTAATACTCTGAGCTTCTAAATGAAAGGAACAAGATCAGAAGCTCATGAAAATTCTGCCCCAAATCAAGCTATTTTGTAACCTACTCCCACACCATCGAGGAACAGATTTTGAAGATTAATTTGCCATTGTAATGTAGAGACATTTAAGTGATCAAATTATCAAAAGAACCATTATTTGTAAAAAGTAAGGAATTTTGTCAAAGAAAACTGGAGACTCAAAATTTTTTAGAAGAATTATAACTGTTATATAATTTTTTAAAACTTAGCAGGTCAGGGGGGCCAGTTCAGAATAAAAGTATTCTTGGTATTTTAGAGGTGGGAGGGGAAGAAGGGTAGGAAGAGGGAAATGGAAGAAGAGAACAATAAGTTTTACAGACTTTAATTTTTTTCTTTTTTTCAATAACCAAAAAACAGGAGCTACTGGGTTTGGGGAAAGCTATGCAAATATTTATATGCATGCTGAATCTAGCTACACTTTCATAAAACCATGTTAGGCAATGTTGATGTAAAAAATTATAGAAATAATACTACAAATAATTATATAAGATAATCACAGAAATTCTTTAAATATAAAGTTCATTTGAAATCAATGGAGAAATTCACTTTTTTTTTTCATAAATATAAGCAGCTATAATAAGGAGGTACAACAATACAATAAAATTCCATTAATTTGGACTCTCCAATTCCAGGAGAATATGATCCACAAGGGGAAGAATTTTTGATGGATTGATCACTGCTGTTTTCCCAGTGCCTGGAATAGAATAAAGCTCAGCATATAATAAGTGCTCAACAAATATTTGTTAAATAATTAATTCATCTTCTAATTAACATCAGTCTTCTGATACATAGAGGGAAATATGCATCATTCCTAAATTTTAGAGTGGTGGTGTGGTTACTCTATAGTTATAATTCTCTTTATGTTCAAGTTGCTCCTATAGCCACTCCAGATAGCTGGTCATTCAATGATATTCTTCGTAGTGATGAAACTTCTTCATTTCCAGGGGCATTTCTTATTTTCCCTTTCCCCTTCTCAGTCAATTTTATAGCTTAGTACAATGTATGTACTATACTCGAAGGCAATCAACTTTTTCTTTCTAAATATTTGACAACTAGGATACTTCACTAACATTGGCAAACCTACATGATCTATTTCATCAAAATTAACAAGAGTTTTACCTCTGAAGGAACTATTCTTCATTGTCTCAACTAGATAGGCAGTCCCTAAGACAAACTCTTAGTTTATAACTGTTCCTAAAAGTATGTAACTAAATTCCTTTCCATTATTACTGGTCACTGTTGTTGCTTGGTAGAAAGCTAGGGACTAGCATACACTATCCTTTTTTTTCTGATAAGTCAAAAGAGAAAAGAATTCCTGAGACTTCAGAAGAGAAAAGATAAATTCTTGGCCTCTTAAATCCATGAACATGATAGGAATCTTTGGTGCCATTATACTGATTCAGCTATGTTAAACAAGGTTTTCTGTGAATCATCTTATAATTTTAATTTTTCAAACTAGGGCAATGTTCAAAACTGACTGAAAATTAACTTCTTGCATACCACATATTTTTATTCATGAATTGCAAGCTGCAAAAACCAAATGGAATCAAGTATATCTAATTTCCTTTATCTTCATAAGTAGAACACCAAATTGAAGTTTGAAATTTATTAATATTATTAATAATAGAACCTCCTTTTATTTCAGGTTTAAATAAAAAGCAAAGAATAACTTTTCTTTCCATAAGAAAACATATTTTAATGTCATTACCACTTATTTACTGACTTCCTCCATAATGATATATTAAAGCCTAAAATGAAGATTAATTTTACAAAGAAAAAATATCAAATTATGAATTCTGGGCCCAAATCCATTACATTTATATAATATTTCATCTTGGTATATCTTGAGTGTGACATAAAAGATAAGTAGTATGATTCCCCAATATTATCAAATATTCTGTCTTTAAATAGCCTAGGACAATGTCCACATAGCATTTGTGTACTATATTGATTTTCATCAAATATACATATATATTTAGAAAAGCAGTTTCAACTGACTATGTACAACAACTACTTTCAAATTTACTGAAATTCAAGAAAAAATAACTTACTGTCTCGGAGTGTTTCCCAAGCCCACTGATCATTTTTGAAGAAAAGATGTCGTTTGATTTCTTCTACACCATTTCGCCCTAATCTCACTTCTCTGAGTACAGAGGGAAGAAGAAAAGTAATTAATCATATAAGATCTAATTATAACTTGCCCAGATTTATTTTTAGGCAAATGCTAAAGCAGTGCAGGATGATAAATACATTTCTATGTCACCTAGAAATTATATTATCAGCCTAATTTTCAGCTTAAGTATAAAATAAGAAGAATGAGAACATTAAATATCTTTTAAAAGAACACTAAAGAAAGAATACAGAAAACAGAGATTTGTTGATTCTCTGTGACTTTTTCATTGACAAAATCCAGATGAATCACTTGCTTGCTTCATTAGCACACGAATAAATTAAAATGCATTTTTTTGTTTGTTTTACAACCAACAACTTTCCATTACACAAGACGCTACCAAAACCTCCATTTTAAAATCTACAAAATATTTCTGACCAATGAAAAAACCAATGACAACTAATTCTTGACATTACTACAAAATCCAGAGCTTACTGGACAAATTATTCATCCCTGGCCTCTTTTTTGGTGAGCATGGAGATAAAGCTCTAAACAATATATCTTTAACTGAATTGGAAAGAGAAATTCCGTACCTATGTTCTCTAGTAGAGTGCTTATAAACAATGGGAATACCATAAATTCCAAAATTTTTCACAAGTTAAAAGACAGATTGCTTTAAATCTAATGTGACACCTCCTCTGAGAAGCCTTCCCTGTCTCTTTCAAGCCAGATTAGGTAACTCTCCATGACCCTCTGGCATCCAGTACTTATCACATGATAGTTATCTCTGTAATATAAATGCCTGATTCACCTATTTTCCCCAAAGGACTATGTGGTATTTGAGAACAGTGACTAGATCTTGCTCACTTCTATGTCCATAGCACCTATCACACAAGCACAGTACAATTCTTTATATGAAAATGTAAAAACTTTGAAAAACTATACCTTTCAGGGTATAGAGAACATACTGAAGGAATATAAATTAATTCTTATAATGAATCTCCACTAAAAGCATATTTTAAAAGTACATGGTTTTCCTACTATTTAAATAAACAATATACAATTATAAATATTAAATACAATCTATCATAAGTCATCTGGTTCACTTTTTTAAATGAGAAAAGTAAATCACAAGAATATATGTAATATTATGCCATTTTTGTTTTTGAAACACATACATGCACAGTCATTTATAAAAATGCTTGTTGATCTGAAAGATATCATACCAATGCCTACCTCTAGAAGAAAGTAGTTGGGAAATATATTCTATTTTATAGCTTTGTACTATTTACTTTATTTCAACAAACATATACTATATATAACAGAATCTAAAATAGAATTAGTTGGCAGATGCATCATCATTTTTGTACCACTAAAACAGAAAAAAACATTCTGAATTAAACTAATATATACTGTTGATTACAAGATGCTGATCTCAGAGGTATTATTATGTATTAAGAAGTCCTAGACTTGATAAAATATACTATTGTTTTTATAATTAATCAAGTTAAGAATTTAACAAAAGAAAAAAAATCATATGGTGTAGTCATCAGCCAAGGATATATTATTATCCCAACTTCTCAGTGAAGGCAAGTGAGTTGAGATTCAGAAAAGCCATCCAGAAAACCATAAGATTATATTAGGCTTCACTGTCGTCATGAATGACTTTGAGAACAGTGGCATTTCTATTCTAACAGTTCAAAAATATAATTTCCTTAAGGCAATGGAAATAAGTCCAATTTTTAGGTCATTTACCTGTCAGTAAGGAAAGCACAAATAAGATTTTTTGCTTCTTTTGATATGTCATTATCATCAGGGAAGGTAAGTGAATTTTTATGGTTCATAATTTTACTGTAAGTCCCAACCAGAGAATCTGCATAAAAAGGCGTATCACCTGAAAAATTGATAGGGAAAACAAAAGCAAATAAAATATTTTTCTACATTGAAAACAAAAATGTTTCAAGGGAAAACAGTCAAAGTTATCATGTGTTAAGCTAAAAACATACATTTAATATATAAAAAGAAATAACATATGGCAAAGTTGTTCTAAGCATCTAAGGAGCTTTTAAAAACACACATAAAGAAGGTTTGGATCATGTTTCTTTCCTACAAACAAAATCAACATTACTTAATGTAATCAATACTGTAATATTAGAAAAAGCCAAGTGGTGAGTTTGGGTGTAAGCAACTATATTAGAGGTACATAAAATTCTCCTTTACTCACCTACAAGCATTTCATATAAAAATACCCCAACCGACCACCAGTCACATTCTCGTCCATAATAACCATCACCACCTTGGGATTTTAATACTTCAGGGGAAATATAATCAGGTGTTCCAACTGCTGTATCACATCGTACCATACCTTCCTAAAGAGTGGCAGGTCAAATTTTGGATTAGGATATGGATATAAACTCTTAATTATTTAAAATGACTTTCTTCTTAATCTACATTGTAGAATTCTAAATCTTTGGGCTATCAAATACCATATCAAAACCTAACGCAAACTTGATAAAAACTGATAAATAGCTTAATCATATATACACTACATATACAATAGATTCATAATGTATACACATACACAACATAAGTAGGTATATATATATGGATTTTGTAACAACTCACTAGAAAGATACATTGCCACCATTTACTATCTTCCCAGTTATACCAATATAATAATCTCATCTTAAGTGCAAAGAACAAGTATATAGGCCAATGCAAACTTATTGAGGGGCTGGCAGGATGAGGCATTTTATGACAATACAAATGATGATTTCACCTTTTTATTTTTTTACTAGAACAGCTTCTTGATTTAACTATGTTTGAAACTGCAAAGAAAACATGAGAGTTGACTGTACGAATATAAAACGGGAAGGCATGTGTATGGGAAAGGGCATAACAGTGTTAAATATTTATTTGATATGAATTTTAACACCCCCCAAATAAAGAAATCTATATACTTGTTATGTATTCTAGTCAGCTTTAACGCAACAGAATTATAATACAATGTTCACACAGAAGTTTCCATGTAGCATTTTCTTCTAATCAATAAATTTCTTTTTAAAATAATAAATATAGCTATTTAGCTACTGTTCCTTTATAACTTCCAAAGAATATAAAATGTTTCACATACTTGTTTCTTCAGATATGTATATAGCTTATTTAAAATAACAAAGTGAGGATGGATATCTTTTAAGATGATTCCTAAAACAAGCAGTAATATCTTTTAAGTGTTAACAGAAGGCTTTGTAAAACACTAGAAAATATACACAGTACTGAAACTAGGTTTTATGAAAGTCTAGTTTTAACACTGACACAAGTATTTCGTGACATTTTAGCTAATTCCATTTTCAGTTACCAGTAGTGTATATTATAGAGTTGTTACAAAGGAATTAATAAATCTAGCAATCCACATTTACCCTAAATAGAGAGGAAAAACTAAATCACTAACAAGTTACTAATACAACATTGAAACCATGGTATCCAGTTCAACAAATAAGACAGCTCATGTCAATTCGGTACAAGTCCCGATATGGTAAGTAAATTCTTACAGCATTTTCTACAGAAGCATTTATCTTGAATTAACAAAAACCAAATTAATATCTAATCAATTAACCTTATTCATCTTCATACAAGTACCAAAATCTGCTAACTTCAAATGTCCAGATTTATCCAGCAACATGTTATCAGGCTTCACATCTCTGAGGGTGGAAAAAAAAACAACAGAATATTTCTGAAACAGATCAGACACTAATGAAAATTCTACAATACATTTATATTAGGCCAAGTATCTTCATTCAATCTAGATATGGCCACATTCAATCTGTTATTTATCCTCTCTCTAACCACATCTATAAACTGAATATCAAAAAAACTACTTTTTATGTTAATGCCTCAGAGGAAAACATATATATTCTCATTTTTTTAAAAAATAAAGTTTGATTCATTTATATAAGCATGAAACTCAAATGTTAAAACGATGAATTTCAAAGTTTCAAGTTCTGAAATGCCACTCATGGCACAAAGGAGGAGGATGAGAGGATTTTGAGTGCAGCATGCTAATCAGAAAACTTTTAAGTACTTTTTAGCTTCTCCTTTAAACCAATGAGTAAATTTAAAACATTTTTATTTTTACCTATGAATAAAACCCATGGAATGGATTGCATCCAATGCAAGAACCACTTCTGCAGTATAAAATCGTGCCCATTTTTCAGGCACATCATAGTTGCTCATTAAGTTTACAAGATCTCCACCAGGCATGTATTCCATCACCATGTAGAGATAACGATCATCTTGGAATGCATAAAAAAGCTATACAAATACAAAAAAAAAAAAAAAAAAAGATAAATTCATTAGGAGTAAGCAAATGTGTTTAATTTTAAAATTGACAAAAGTATCAATGTGATATAAGATGTCACTGAAATAATCAAGTTACAGAACAGTTATAAGCACTATTTTAAAAAAACAGATGGTAGTTTAAATACTATTTTTTTTCAAAAAAGGAACTATATAAACTGTAGTCATTTCTGGGGAGTTAGCTAGAGACATTTTTTCATTGTATGTTTCTACACTATGAATTTCTCTTACCAAGAATTTTAAAAAGTCTGATAATTGCAATAAAAAACATACAAATCGTCAAAGAAATATTGTAGTTCTAATTTAATTTATGCATTAGTGGGGTTTACTGTTAAATTTATATCGACACCATAATTCTCAAGAATTCTTTGATAAACTGGTTACAACCTCAGCTGTTCCTTATTAGCTTTGTGACTTTGAGCAAGTTCTTATGACTATAATCCTCTCTTCTACAGAAGAGTATAAAAGACTACACTTTATTTGACTTTTGTGCCTGCTGTTCTGACAGTAACTGCATGCCTAGCAGTTAGGAAGTACTTAATAAATGTCTAATGAATAAAAGCATGGATTAATCTATAAATTGAGGGTATATCTAAGAGGAATTAACTACCTTTCAAAGTTGTTAAAAATACTAGCAAAATAGAAAACAGTGCACTAGATGCTATACATGATAGCACTCAGGACGAGGAGCAGCAAGCAATACTTAGAATAGAAGTAGGAAGAAGAAAGTCCATTAATATGAAATTGGCAAAAATACCAGGGCTGAAGTTAAAAGAAGAGCCAATTTCCAAAAGAACTTTTAAAGTAATTATGAAAAGATTAGAAATGAAAGAAAATAAGCACTAAGTGATGGTAGTACATTATTGGGAGTGTAATTAACAGTGCTGAATTATGGGTGTGACTGTGGTTTAAAGGGGAAGTTTAGGAACAGTATGTCACTAGAAGGAAAGCTGGAGGATAAAACATGGGACTGTATAACACATTGAACTCTGTTGTGAATGATGACTGGGGTTAATAGCACAAATATAAGAATGTTTTTCCATGAACTAGAACAAATGTATGTCATTATTACAAGGTGTTAATACAATGGTATATGGGAAAAAATACAACTAATGCAAACTATGGACTATAGTTAACAGTAATGATGTAATATTCATATTCTTTCATCAGTTGTAGTAAGGTACCATACCAATGCTAAATGCCAATAATAGAGGGGTATAAGGGTTAAGAGATTTTTTCTTTTTTAAGCAATGAAAATGTTCTCAAATTGATTGTAGTGATGAATGCAAAACTGTGATTATAACAAAAGCCAATGATTATACATTTTGGATGGATTGTATGGTGTGTAATAAAACATTAAAAAAATTTTTAAAAATTAAAATAAGCAGGTAAAAGATGCCTCATTTTGCCTAGGTGTTTACGCCTTAAAATCTTCCTCTTCATGTTTCATGTTTTCAATAGTGTTAAAAATGATTTTAGTTACAGATTTAGTTATTTAAATTACAAATATATATTTGGGAGAAGGAAAAAAAAAACAAGTGACATCTCATGATTATCATGCACCTTATCATTTGGGTCCTCTAATTAAAGAAACATTGTTTATTTGGTGGTAATTTATTCTATTCATAGACATTGTATCAAGAGAAATAAAGCTGTGAGTAATGAAGTTGTAAATTTAACCCTACAAGTTCCAATTATATCCTACTTCTTTTTAAAAAGTGTCTTTATTATATAAATCTTAAACATTTTCCATATCCTCTCTTCACTCCACATCCTTTGGGTCCTATTACTAGCATGCTTATTGAAGACAGTCTTCATTATAGACGTAAATAAATAAATCACACAATGTATGTTAGAAACTCAAAAATGGTCTAGCCCAGTGTGTTTGTGTATGTGTGTGTGTGCGTCTGTGTGTCTGTGTGTGTTACTCTTTTCTAGAGGGAATTATAGTCACAGGAACTCAGGGAGGTTAATAACTTGCCCAGAGTCACACAGCTAACAAGGAACAGCAAAGGCTGTAACCCAGCTACAGAGATAGGCCTGTGGCTGTCAACACCAAAATCTATAACTACAGACTTCTAGTCTCTTTTTCATTCCACTGAAAAATCCTAAAGTCAATCTTAAGTTTTTTATATTTAAGTTCTATAGATATGTAATTATTTTGCTTTGGTCTTACTTTTCTCCTAGAGATGATTCAATAAAATTAAATTTTATGATTTTAAAAATAATAAGTATTAGACAATTTTGTAATTGCCAATGAACTCTCTATTACTGTTCTATAAAACAAACTAAGCTTCTCAGATATGTTCAGTTATCAACTAGTACAGCAAAAATAAAACAGTAGCAAAGTTATACCTGAACAACCCAAGGGCTGTTAGCAAAAGCCATGATATCCCGTTCTTCCCAGAAAAAAGCAGAATCAGATCTCTTAATCATCTCAAATTTGCTGAGAAGCTTCATAGCATACACTTTCCTGGTGGATTTATGTCTTACCTTTAACATTGGAAATGGAAAATAAATTTTAAAAAACGTTGTTAACATTTAAAGCTCACTGTTTCACTGAACAATTGATTAAATGATTTTAACACCTTGTTAAACAGTTTAACATTACTATTTGAACTATTTTTATTTCTTCTCTTCTGCTGAATTACCCCGATTAAATAATGTAATGCCTTATTTAGCAGAAATAAGAAATGCTAGAAAAAAATCATTATTCTCCATATTATAGCATACTTCCCTTTCACCTTGCTACGTATGCTGCTTTTTGTTTATAAAACTTACCTGCCTCTACAGCATTTTAGATAGTCTACTATTAGGAGTAAAGATTTCCCTTTTGATACTTCTGAGACCTTTTGCCTACTCATGGGTGTTTGAGGAAAAACACTTCACACTATTGGTGAATTTGACCCTAGGCTTTTTCTCTCTTAAACAAGCAAGTCTAGAGCAATTTAAAGCAAGTTATAAAGTGCATATAAAAACAATACATTCTCAAATAATATGTAAAACACACAAGTAGAATTCTTTTGATTTAAAAAAGTTATCATTTTAATATCACTATAATAACCTACCAACTGAACTTCTCCAAATGCGCCTCTACCAATCACCTTCACTACTTCATAATCTTCAGCTTTCATGCGTAAATCTCTAATTTTATTTATTGTGTCTTTATCTGTACAAAAAAAAAGTTTATAATTTTAAATCACTAAAGCATTAAAACACTGCTTATTTCACATTCAAGTTCTTGAAAAACAATGAGAAACACAAAACTTCATTAATAATTAGATATGACATATAAACAACATGCTAAGAATTTTTTTTTAAATAAAATTCTGGAATGACTTCACTCTAGCTATTAAAAGTTTTTATTAAAATCTAATTTAACAGAATGTGTTTAAAACAAATATACTACTACAAACAAAAACTTAGAATAATTAGTTCCTGGTATTTTAAATACACAACAAATTTGAATTGAAGGAATATGGGCGTTTTAGATTAATGGAATAAAATTTTCTTTTAATCATGTCAGTTTTGATGATCCCTTCTAAAATATATAAACAATTTAATGTATCAAGGAAAATATAAAATGCTCAAGAATCACAATAAATTTTCCAACTGGCAATCTTTAGTACTTGTATCATTACATTTATCTATTTGAACCTAGATTTCAACTTAAAACATGCAGCGGGAAGCACTCCAATTATTTATATAAACCTGTCATGCCACAAACTACAATAATTTACAAATTCCCACTGGATAGATATTCTAATTCCTAATTTGGTCATAGATTAAAATAGGGCTATTTTTAATCCACATGGGTCAACACTGGCATGAGATTACATGGAAAAGCACATTTCAGAGTTGTACAAAATACAGAACAGTTATTAAACTTAAGTTCTAGTTCCCAATAAAAGCTGAATAAAATGTTCTTGTCTTTCTTTTTAAATGCACATTTAAACAAGTGTTTGTATACATTATGACCAATAAACACATGCAGAAGAGAGCAAATTTTCACATAGGGATAAAATAAGTACTTTTACTATTAAGTTATATATCCACTACAAGATGCACCAGAAAGATATAGATAATTATCAACTCACTGCACAAATATTTGTGTCTACCACATGTCGGGCTCTATAGTAAATATCAAAAGTATATGAAGATAACTTTAAAACATAGTTCCTGTACTCAAAGAACTCATACTTTAGTAAATTAAATACAAACAATGAAAATATAATTCAAAAAGATGCAATAAAGTGATAAGCACAGAGTCTGTTGAGTACTAACGACGACACCTAACCAGACCTACTTGGGAGGACAGTGGTCAGAAAAGGCTTTCTGGAGATAATGACAACTGAAATGAGTCTCAAGTGAAGAGCAGCAGTTAACCAGGTGAGAAAGAAAAGGGAGAATATTACATGCAGATGGGCAACATAAGTAAAGGCACAGTGGAACTATATACAAGTAGTTTCATGTAACCAGAATATCAAGTTTGTGGTAGGAGCTGGCTGAAGAAGAGGATGGAAAGCTCCCTAAAAAGGTTAAGGAGCTTAGACTTTACCTGAAGATTAGTAGTTATAAAATTATTTAATCATCAGAAATCTTTTTCCACATTAGCAATTAAAGCAGCTCAATGTGTAAAATAGATAAAAGAAACTGCTGCGTTTCATGGAGATTGTGGGGAGGGGACAAGGGGCTGGAGCTTCATCTACTTTATACTTTGCCATAATGTAGCCCCAGTGGAGTCCTGTGCAACCTGTTGGGAACTGAGAAGCACAACTGTAAACCACTACTATGGGTTTGGGGAATCCATGAAAAGAAATAAGGCAGATAAACAATACAGTCTAATTTACATTTCAACCAAACTACTCTGGGGAATATGTAAAACATGAATTTAATATGGGCAAGACTGGAGGTAGGGAAAATTTTAAGAGTAATGTAATACTCCAGATGAGAGATAACGAAAGTCTTGAACGAGGATAGTATGCAACACAGTGAGTGAGAGGTGAGATGAGGTTTCCAGTTATAAACAGGGTATAAAGTTTTGAGGAACACTGTAGATGAGTCATTTGAAATCCAAAAGATCTTTTTATGCTCTTATTGCCTTAGATCCAGCCTATCCTAATACTGTCTTGCATGTTAGCAAGTACACATGCCTCTTGGTAGATGGCTTTCAATCAGGGATTCTATGGCTCTAATTTTCCTAGGACATTTCCCCAAGGGTGCAATCTAGAACTAAGCAAGGACTTAACGGTAAAGTCCAACCTATACTCCCAAACACTCAAAACAACCATCCACTCTAATCCCAGGATCTTAGAACTGAAGCCTACTTACTGAAATGCAGTAATATAGTCGGCCTCTTCTCTGACCCACCCCTTGGTCTATGGATACTATTTACAGCCTGGTTTTCACAGGCTTATGACTCCTTTGAGATAAAAAATAGTATATACATAAACTATAAGATGTTCTCCAAACCTATTTTAGATGATTGGATATTACCAGGTCTCCATACTTGCTTATCAAAAGAAACTTATATCAGAGCTGTTCCGGATCTTAGTTAATATCTCTGGAACAGTCAAGAAACACCCATAATCATAGTTCAACCTACTTTATTTGACACATGGCCTTTATGCCTTCAAATTCTGTGTTTCATGACATAATTGACTGGTAACAATCCCAGATTAGTCAATTCCTTATTAATCTATTAATAATTTCCCAGCCTTCCTTCATACCTGAAAAATCTCTAGGACCTCACTAAATACAAAATTAGCTAGCACAATGCATTCTAAGGCACAGTAAAACAATGGTTGCTCGATTGTTTCATTCTCCATAACTAACATGTGCTCTGATTTACAATTACAATTAAGTGTAAATATGAACATCTTACAATTCTAATTAATATCAACGTACAAAGATAGGATACAAATAATAGAAGTAAGGAAACACACTGAGGATAGGAAGATGGATGAGGGAGTTTTCCCAAGATTGTTTCTCAACAGCATGAAGAACAATGGAGAAGAGACGATGGATTTGGGAAAAAACTTAGAAAATAAAATAGACAAACTAGTTAAGTTACTATATGTGAGGAAGGGGTAAGAATCAAGAATGACGTGTTCAACAACAAATATTTATTCAGCACCCACTACATCCTATGCACTGTTCTAAACACTGGGAACAAACAGTATTCCTGGTCTCAGGTGGTCATACTCTAGACAGAAGAGAACTAATAAACAAGGAAATAAGTTAATTTCATACTGTGATACATATTATAAAGAAAAGAAGCTTTCTCAGTACTGGGTCAAAAAAAGTAAAGAGGAGGCCCATTAATACCCAGCTTCCCCAAGCATCCTCAATTCCATCAACAAGGGTAAACGGGAAACTGACACGTGGAATACAATTGTGCCCCTGTGCAACAGAACTGAAACTACATCTCCCCTAGGCCTATACTCTCCATGACCAGGGGTCAAGAGGGGGACTGCACATGTTGCAAGAACAGCAAATGGAACCAAGTCTGTACTTTCTCAAACTTCATAACTTCTAGTGTCAGCGATCAAAACGAAGTCCCAGATATTTTTTTCCTCCCTATCCTCCACCACTCACAGCCTTGCTACTATCTGGTTGAGTTCATCAAAAATCTCAAGCACTAACTAATTCTTTATTTCCTGTTCTCTATTCTCCTTAAGGCTCTACACATCCCTATTCTTTGTCACCCGTGCACCATGGGAAAGAATATGTCTAGAACCTAAACTAGCCTCCTTCGCAGTTAAACCAACAGAGATTTTTGGATATATTTATTAAGAGAAGCTACTGCTACCCTAACAAATGTATACATCAACTCCAGAAATTCTTCTGTTCTGCTCTTTGGAACTCATGTTTCATCATCAGCAAAATCTATACATAACCTCAACTTATTCTTGCTGTAATACAGGGGTTGGCAAATTTTTTCTGTAAAGTGCCAGAAAAATAACTATTTAGGCTTTGTGGACCATGAAGCAAAATCAAGGATATCATGTAGCTACTTGATAGAGCAAGAGAAACAAATTTCAATACATTTTTTTAACTGGTGTGCTGGTTTGAATGTATTATGTCCCTGAAAATGCCATTATCTTTGATGCAATCCTGTGCGGGCAGATGTATTAGTGTTGCTCAGACTGCAATTCTTCGATTGAATGTTTCCATGGAGATGTGACCCACCCAACTGTAGGTGATAACCCTGATTAGATAATTTCCTGGAGGCATGGCCCTGCCCATTCAGCAAGGGTCTTGATTAGTTCACTGGAGCCCTATAAAAGCTCAGACAGAAGGAGCAGGCTTGCTACAGTTATGAGGGACACTTTGAAGAACACACAGGAGCTGAGAGAGTAGCTGCAACTGAGAGACACATTTTGAAGACAGCTGTTGGAAGCTGACACTGACATTTTGGAGAATGCCATTTTGAAACGCAACCTGAGAGCCAGCAGACACCAGCCATGTTCCTTCCCAGCTAACAGAGGTTTATGGACACCATCAACCATCCTTCAATGAAGGTACTCTGTTGCCTTGGACACTTTATGGCCTTAAGACTATAACTTTGTAACCAAATAAACCCCCTTTATAAAAGCCAATCCATTTCTGGTGTTTTGCATTCCAGCAGCATTAGCAAACCGAAACAACTGGTAAAATTCAAAATACAGTAATGATAATAGAGTGAATTTTTTTTGTAATATGGGTCTACTAGAGAGAAGAATGGAATTATTTGGTGGTGGGAATAATTCTTAACTTAATTGGGGTTCCACAGTAATGTTTTCTAACATCAAAATCAATTGTAAATGTTCATCTGTTAATGCCACTCTGTAATGTAATCAAATGATCTTTGAAAATGTCTTTTCACACATATAGGTACTGCCTAATACTGATATCACTCCACATGCCTATGGTTTTAATTGTGCATATTCATCATTCAGAAGGCATTTACAGAATTCTGTTAGATTCTTCTTTTGATGTTTCCCTTTTACCATATCATTACATTGCAATAAATTCCTATAGAAGGTTAGGTGGAATCTCTTCAATCAATTGCACAGAGAAATGGATTTTGAAATATGGAAATTTCTGTTGCACTTGCGTCAAGGTCTGACAAATGTTGCTGGAACTATAGTTTGAGCTCAGAGAATATATCCACTCAAAGTTTGTATGGGAATGGAGATCCTGCTTCTTGCTTTAACATTTGACAGCAGAGGAAGCATATAACTAAGCTTGAAATCACTCGTGATTCAAACATTAGTTGTCATCAAAACGGCTATCACAGTTTAACTTTTGCATGTAAGTGTTATTTTGCCTTATAGTTTTAGGTAGTATTCATTAAAACCATTATCAAGTCTGGAGCAAAACAGATATCCAAATTCAATCAGTACCCAGTAAAAGTGGTGGAGAGAAGCTCTATCACTCAGAAAGTTTCATCTCAGCCCTCAACTAAAAAAAAAAAAAACAAAAAACAAAAAACACAATAAAACTTTAACACTGCTAAGTCATAAAATTGCTATGAAAGGTAAATTGGGATATTCAATTTCTACTTCTGACAAAAATTCATGGAATTGATGTTTAAGCCCATAAGACTAAATGAAGTTCACCATCAACACTACTGGCTCAATAACACATGATAGATTCAAATATTTTCCAAAGAAACTGCTAGTAACTATAAGCTTTAAACACCTTTTATTTTAACAAGCTTTATAAACTTGTCCAATTAAGCCTTTTTCTGCAACATACATATTTTTAACCAACATCTATTGCAACACTTCTTAGCAACTTCTTCAAACAGCTGAATATTATTGATAACATCTGTCAATTCATCAAGAGACAAGGAAAATCACTCAAAGTTGTCTTTTTTTTTTTTTAATTGACTATTGATGTTGCTCCCACTGTCCTCAATTCTTCCAGCAACTGTTATCATCAAAAGGCTAATAATCTCAAGCAAGTTTTTCTCTTTGGACACATTTTTCTTTTTTGCCCACTGCATTCAAGCATGATTTCATTAACTCAGCATCAGTGCAAAGCTTAACCTGCTTAGCCAACAAATGAGCTACTCATAAACTTCAGGTTGAAGCCTCATTTTTGTTTTTTATTTTTTAAGAAATTCTGCTGTAATGAGATATTCCGTTTTAAATTTTCTGATTTTTTTTTAACTGTAGCTTATCTGTGGGTTGGAAATATTACGATGAATGCTTAGCCTGGTAATGTCAATGTATATTATATTCTTTAAGTACAGATGTAGTGTTATTGCATAATAAACATGTTTGCCACCTAACTCAGTAACAAAATAATCCACACTCCACTGTGCCTCAAAAGGACAACATATGAAATATACTGTTTTAAGACGACGAGCATGGACTGGTAACAAAAATAAACAAAGAAAATGTTATGTTACAATGAGACTCTTGGTACTCAAAATGTTGTGGAGTTATAACTGCATCACTGTAATGTATACTGTATACCAAGCAGCAGTGTGAAGCAATGAGAATGTCATGTATTCATGCTGCAACTACACAACTCTTTCATTGTAGCACAAAAGCAGCCATAGATAATACATAAAAGAATGAGTATAGCTGCATAACAATAAAACTTTATTTATGGACCCAAATTTGAATCGTATAATCTTCACGTCACTAAATATTCTCTTCTGACTTTTTCAATCATTTAAAAATATAAAAACCATTCTCTAATAAAACAGGTGGTAGAGTAATTAAAAGAATAAAATATCTAGGAATAAATTTAACCAAAGGAGATGAAAAACTTGTACACTGAAAACTACAAAACATTGCTAAAAGAAATTAAAGAAGACCTAAATAAATAAAAAGACACCCTGTGTTCATGGTTTGGAAGACTTAATACTGTTAAGATGTCTACACTACCCAAAGCAATTTACAGATTCAACACAATCTCAATCAAAATTGTAACAACTTTCTTCACAGAAACGGAAAGGCCAATCATCAAATTCATATAGAAAGACAATGGGCCCCAAAGAGCCAAAACGATCTGGGGAAACAAGAACAAAGCTGGACTCACACAACCCAATTTCAAAACTTATTACAAAGACACAGTAATCAAAACAATGTGGTATTGGTACAAGGACAGACATATAGACCAATGGAATAGAACTGAGAGCACGGAAATAAACCCATACATCTATGACCAACTGATTTTTCACAAGGGTGCCAAGTACTCTCAACGGAGAAAGAAGTTTCTTCTCAATGGAGAAAGAAGTCTCTTTTCCAATGGTGCTAGGAAAAACAGATATTCATACACAAAAGAATACCTCTCATCATACACAAAAGAATCTCACATCAATATACAAAAATCAACTCAAAATGGATCAACAACCTAACTATAAGAATCCAAATTACAGAACACCTAGAAGAAAACATATGGAAATATCTTCAGGAACTTGCATTAAGCAAGGGATTCTTAGACTTTCCACCAAAAGCACAAGCAACAAAAGAAAGAATAAATTGGATTTCATCAAAATTTAAAACATTTGTCCAAAGGACATCATTAAAAAGTGACTAGATAACCTACAGACTGGGAGAAAATATTTGGAAATTTTTATACCTGGTAAGGGTTTAATATCCAGAATATATAAAGAACTGCTACAACTTAACTATAAAAAGAAGAACAATCCAATTAACAATGGGCAAAAGATTTAAATACACACTTCTCCAAAGATACACAAATAGTCAACAAGTACATGAAAAGATGCCATTAGGGAAATGCAAATCAAAACTATAATGAAATACCACTGCATACCTACTAGGATGGCTATTAGTTAAAAAAAAAAAACTGAAAATAACAAGTGTTGACAAGGATGACAAGAACTTGGAACCCTCATACACTGTTGGTGGATATATAAAATAATTCAGCTGCTATGGAAGTTAAACAAAAAATTACCATATAACCTGGCAATTCTACTCCTAGGTCATACCCAAAAGAATTGACAGCAGGAACTCCGATATTTGCACACCAATGTTCATCGTGGTATTATTCACAACACCAAAAAGGTATAAGCAACCCAAGTGTCCATTAACAGACAAGCAGATAAACAAAAGGTGGTAAATCCAAACAATGGAATATTATTCAGCTTTAAAAAGAAGTTAAGTGCTGGTACATGCTACAAAATGGATGAACCTTGAAGCCATCATGTAATGACTGATAAGCCAGGCACAAAAAGACAAATACTGTATGATTTCTCTTATACGAAATACTTAGAATAAGTAAATTCACAGAGACAGAAAGCAGAACAGTAGTTACCAGGGGTGTGGGGTAGGGGAAAATGGGGGTTATTGCTAAGTAAGTATGTGTTTTGGTTTGGGATGATAGAAATAGTCTGTAAATAGATGGTGGTGAAAGTTACACAGTATTGCCAATACTTAATTTCAAAGAACTGTCCACTTAAAATGGTCGAAATGACTCTTAGGTATATTTTACCACAACCTAAAATCAATTAATTGTCTGAAAAGCAAATAAGGAGGATATGTAACATATCTATTAAAAGTCAATCCAGGAACAGGTGTGGAGCTAAGATGGCAGCATAGAGAGGAGTGGAAGCTAGTTAGTACCCCTGGAACAACTAATAAATAACAGAAAAATTAGTAAATAACCTGGAACAACTGTGGGAAGACAAACGTGACTGTCCACCTGTGATACACCAACCTGAACTGGGAGGAATGCCCAAGATCGCTGCATAAAATCTGTAAGTAAAAACTGTGGATGCACGCCGAGAGCCCCTCCCTCACGGAAGCCTCGCTGTGCCAGAGAGCAGCACTCTCTGAATAAGTGAATATACCTCAGCCCAGCTCCAACTGGGGTTTTAATGTTAACTGCTCAATACAGACAGCGAATCCCCAGCAAGCAAAGGCTTTTGGTGACGACTGACCTTGGGAGAGTCAGGGGGACATATCTGTCTCACGACGGGGAGCCCAAGGATCGGGTGCTATCTCTGGACGACAGGTCAATCTGGGGGCCATGGTTGGGGGCTTTCTGTCCCTTTCTCCCTCTCTCAACCCAGGCAGCTCAGTGGAGAAAGCCTCAGTCGTTTTCAGCTTGCAGTGCTCTGCTGTAGGGAAAGCCTCAGCCATTTTAAACTCACATTTTAAACTCTGACCCAGATAAGGGTGGAGATAGTGGAGTCAGAGAAACAAAGAATCTAATTATATGCAAATGACCTCTCTGTATGGGGCATAGCTTCCCAAGAGGAAAGAGGTGGGGCCCAGGTCTACTATCGGCCTTCCATTCAGAACCAGATCCCAGAGCCTGGGGGAGGAAAGCTGCAGGCCACATCTCCTTACACCAGACTGGAGTGGCAGGCTGACAGGCACCACCTGCTGGGCAGAAGGGCACAGGGTGTGTCGATCCTCTAAGACACACCATCATAGAAACTGGATACTGAATATTTCCTCCTTCTGGGACCTGAGCTTGTTCTCGTCTGGGAAAACCTGATTGGGGTGGCCTAGGAGGTCAGATGCCCAGACATCAGAAAACTACAACCTACACTAAGAAAAACGAAGTTATGGCCCAGTCAAAGGAACAAACTTACACTTCAACTGAGATACAGGAATTTAAACAACTAATGCTAAATCAGTTCAAAAAGTTTAGAGAAGATTTCGCAAAAGAGATGAAGCATATAATGAAAACAATGGGCATACATAGGGTAGAAATCGAAAGTTCAAAAAAACAACTGGCAAAATCTATGGAAATGAAAGGCACAACACAAGAGATGAAAGACACAATGGAAACATACAACAGCAGATTTCAAGAGGAAGAAGAAAACACTCAGGAACTGGAGAACAATGCACCTGAAAGCCTACACACAAAAAAAAAGATAGAGAAAAGAATGGAAAAATACAAGCAATGTCTCCAGGAACTTAAGGACAAAACGAAATGTAAGAATGTATGTATCATTGGTGTCCCAGCAGGAGAAGAGAAGGAAAAAGGGGCAGAAGCAATAATAGAGGAAATAATCAACAAAAATTTCCTATCTCTTATGAAAGCCATAAAATTACAGATCCAAGAAACACAGCATACTCTAAACAGAATAGATCTGAATAGGCCTACGTCAAGACACTTAACAGTCAGATCAAAGACAAAGGGAGAATCTTGAAAGCAGGAAGAGAAAAGCAATCCATCACATACAAAAGGAAGCTTAATAAGACTATATGCGGATTTCTCAGCAGAAACCATGGAGGCAAGAAGGAAGTGGTGTGATATATTTAAGATACTGAAAAAGAAAAACCGCCAACCAAGAATCTTATATCCAGCAAAACAAATATGAGAGAGAGTTCAAAATATTCTCTGACAAACAGACAATGAGAGACTTCATGAAAAAGATACCGGCCCTACAGGAAATACTAAAGGGAGCACTACATACTGATAGAAGAAGACAGGAGTGAGATATTTGGAACACAATTTTGGGTGATGGTAGCACAGCAATGTAAGTACACCGAACAAAGATAACTATGAATATGGTTCAAAGAGGAAGGTTAGGAGCATGTGGGACACCAGAAGAAAAGAGGAAAGATAAAGACTGGGACTGTATAACTCAGTGAAACCTAGAGTGTTCAACAATTGTGATAAAATGTACAAATATGTTTTTTTACGAGGGAGAACAAATGAATGTCAACCTTGCAAGGTGTTAAAAATAGGGAGGCTTTGGGGAAAAAATACAATCAACATAAACTAGAGGCTATAATTAACAGAATCATTGTATTATGCTTCCTTTAATGTAACAAAGGCAATATACCAAGGTAAATGCAGATAAGAGGGGGGCATAGAGGAGGGATGTGAGATACTTGGCATTGGTGATGTTGTCAGACTCTTTATTCTACTTTGATTTAAGGTTATCTTTCCTTTTGCTGCTTCCTAGCTGTCATGTTTTTTTTTCCCTCCTTCTTTTTTCTTTTTCTTTTGCCTCTCTACCTTCTTTGACTCTTCCTCCTGCTTTGGGGAAGAAATATAGATGTCCTTATATAGATAGTGGTGAGGGTGGTGAACACATAAATATGTGACTATAAAGGGAACCACCAATTGTTTACTTATGATGGAATGTATGGCGTGCGGACAAAACCATCTTAAAAAAAAATGGTTTTATGAAGAAACCTCAAGGGCAATATACTGAGTGAAATAAGCCAGACACATAAGGACAAATGTTTCAGGATCTCACTGATAGGAACTAATTATAATATGTAAACTCATAGACATGAAATATAAGTTACCAAAATATAGAACGAGGCTAAAGAACGGGGAGCGGTTGCTTAGTATGAGCAGAATGTTCAACTAGGATGAACTTAAACATTTGGAAATGAACAGAGATGAAGGGAGCACGCTGTGAGAATAACTAACAGTGCTGAATGGTGTGTGAATGTGGTGGAAGCTCAGAGCCATGTATGTCACCAGAAGGAAAGTCAGAGGTTAAAAGATGGGAATGTATAAAACTGAATCCTGTGGTGGGCAATGTCGTGATTAACTGTACAAATATTAGCAATCTCTTTCATGAACCAGAACAAATGTATGACACTACAACTACAAGTTAATAATAGAGGAGCACAAAGGGAGAAAATATATACCTATTGCAAACTATATACTATAGTTAGTAGTATTTCAACGTTCTTTCATAAACAGTAACAAATACACTATACCAATACTAGGAGTCAACAATGGAGGGGGGTGGTTAGGGATATGGGAGGATTTGAGTTTCCTTTTCTTTTCCTTTTTTTTTCTCTTCTTTGTCTTTATTTTTTGTCTGGAGTAATGAAAATGTTCTAAAAGTTGAACAAAAATTAATTGTGGTGATGGACACACAGCTGTATGAGGGTACCAGGGGCAACTGATTGTACACTTTGGATCTCTGGATAATTGTATGGTATGTGAACAATCACAATAAAAAAAAAAAGTCAAAAAACAAAACAAAAGGAAAAAAAAAACATAGAACCGTACAAACAATGAGCCCCAAATGTAAGTTCTGGACTACAATTAACAGTATAATTATAATAATATTGTTTCAATTGTAACAAAAGTACCACATGAATGCAAAGTATTAACAATAGGGAAAACCATGTGTGTGGGGGGGTATATATGGGAATGCTGTACTTTTTGCATGATATTTCTGTAAACCCACAACTTCTCTAATTAAAAAATGAGAAAAAAAAAGCCAATCCAATTTAGCAATATTTTACATGTAATATTCCAAATTATTTAAAACAAGATTTTGCAACATCCTAGGTCATAATGCATAACATTAAATTTTATGGCTCTGTTTTAAAATTCTGACTTTTATACCACTTTTGTGGAAAAACATTTGAGCAGTACGTATCTGTGGTATGGGATGGTCCAAGTGCAACCTGCCCCTCTTCTCTGTGAGCCACAAATAAACCCTGTATTCAGGACTAGATATGTTAGCCTTGCTCTTAGTACAGGATAATAAATGTGGGCTGAGTCCATTATCGGAATACCTCGGGAAAAAACACAGCCTTAGCAGATAGTGGCCTATAGCACGTGCCTTCCCTTGTGTCCCGCCCTCCTCCCCCAAGCATATGTAAAAATTCACTGGAGACAGTCTAGGTAAGCTATTGTAAGTCTTACGACATCCAGTTCATGATTGGATTATGTGTTCCTGGCAGTGAGAGAGTAGGATCCTTCCACAACACAAGAAGTGTGCATATACTATACTGTCTCCCTGCTTCAGGCACGAATTGAGACCCACTAGCCAGCATGAGGGAACGATGCCCTATTAGTGAAGGTGACTTTCCCTTATTTCTTGTTTAACTAAGTAAAGTGCTTTTGCTGGTGACCCTAACACCAGCAAACGACAGGGTTAGGACCCTAGGACTGCTGCTCCTGGTGGCAGACACTGTTATGCTCTTTGCTACCCTACATGAGGTAAGACCCCTCCCCTCAAGCCAGTAAATGTGTCTTCCTCTCTGACAGTTTGACACAGCAAGCAGGGTTCTGAGTCTGAAAGCATCAAAAGGGAAAATGATTCAGCAATTCTTATAATTCATTCCAAATCAAGAACAAGCAAGTATACCAAATCACATGTACAAGAATATTCATTACAGCCTTATTTATAATAATGAAAAACTGGAAGGAAGCTAAGTGCCCATCCACTATTAGAGAAACAGTTTAAAATATTATGTACATTCTTTGGAATCTGTTTACTCATTTTAAAAAATATTTTATCTATGTTTATTGACATAGATAAATTTTTTAACTTGCTATTTACAGAACACAACATGGAGAGCTGACGGAATTCTATTGAGGTATATTTGGGTTATTTCTAATTTTTTGCTATAACAACGTTATAAGGAACATTCCTACATACTTGCAGAGCTCTTTCTGCATGATATATTTCTTTAACTGAAAGTATTAGGTTGTGTTTATAAACATTATTAGTTTAGAAATACACTGTCCAACTGCCTTCCAAAATGACTATATAAATTTTCACTTTCAGTTAAGACTTACCAACCCTAGATATCATTATTCTTTGTTACCTTTCCAGTCAAATAGGGGAAAAAAATACATTTTCCATATTTTAATCCATATTTCCTGAAATACTAATGCACTTGTTCAACCTGTCAGCTTCTTACTGGTCATTTGTATTTCTTCTCCTGTACACCATATATTCAGACACTTTGTCCATTTTTTATTGGTTTTGTTTTTCTAATTAGTTGGAAAGATCTCTTCATATATTAGGAATATAATTCTATTAAATAAGCTGTAATATTTTCCAGTTTGTCAGTAATTTCAATATTTGTCTTTTCATATATATATATGAAATTTCAAATGTAAATTTTTGATATGGCCAAATTTTTCAGTCTTTTCCTTTCCTATTTCCAGCCTTGCAATCCTGCTTTAAAAAGAAAAAGGTGTTCCCAACTTGAAGATTATAAAAATAGTCACCTATAATTTCATCTAGTACCGTATGGCTTTCTATTTATATATGTTATAAGGTGTAGACTGAATTTCATTTTCTCCTCATACAGATATTAAATTTCTCCTCATACTATAGTTAATTGTCTCAATAAAATTTATTGAACAATTTACCTTTTCCCCAATGACCTAAGGCCCTATTAAGCTTACACTAAATTTTTGTATATTAAAAAAGTATTTTTCCAGGTTCTCTATGATGATCTACTGGTTTTATATTCTTCAGCAAAGTGGTATTTTTCTTACAATCCAGCATTCAGAGTGAAAAATAATCCCAAAATCTTATGAATACAACCCTGTCAAGCACCCCAAATGGAGATAAATCACCACTCAAGTGCAGACTCACCAAACATGCAAGCCATTTTTAAATTTTTTAATACATTATAAGAATCAAACATGCCTAATAAATTCCAATGCTTTGAAAATGAAATTGTGCACTAATCACAACTTAACTGTAATTAAAATATATAATCTATACAATCTATTCTCCTCCTAAGATATTTATCCTTTTTTAAACATAGAAGGGAATAGTATATAAAGGTGTATAAATTTTGCTGTTTTGTTTTAGAATTTTGGTCCCTTAGAAACCCCATAAAAAGTGTAGACTTCTAGTTACATGTAATTTTATATTCAAAGTCCATGACTTCTAGTTACATGTAATTTTATATTCAAAGTCCATGAAAACCATCTTTAATTTTACTACAGATAAAACATTCATCTTCAATACAAGAAGATACTCTTATGAGTAGCCATAAACATTAAAATAAGAGCTTGTCTATAAGTCATAAAAATCTTGATGTTTTGTTCCAATTATTATTACAATACCCTAATTTAAAATGAGAAAAGAAGATTCGCTTTTCTCTTGAGAATATACACCTTTTGTGTAATTCTACAAGGAGATGAGGCAAACACAGCTAAGTTGTTTTTACTTCCTTGTACAAACAACACATTCACTGATGATATCAGCAGGGTATGCAGAGTATGAGAATAACATATTTTTACATCACTGTTTTTTAAATAACAAAAAGCAACTGTTTATTGATTTTAATCACCAATCAACAAACATTAACATTTGACTATCATAATAATCATTTAAATAAGTAGGAAGGCACCCTGATTTTACAAATTTTAGAAGAATGGAAAAGGGAACTATTTTAAGTTTTGAAACATGCCAGAGTAATGTCATGTTAACATTTCAAGATGCGGGGAATGGAAACAAACTTTCTAACACTCATCACTTCCCATTCACATATAAGTATTCATCTCTAATTAAACGTGTGTAATTCATGAAATCTCAGATTTAGAAGTAATTTAAGAAAGTGACCAATTGAGAAAATTTTAAACTCCATTTTAAGGAATATTTTATGATTAGTTACGAAGTACAAGTAAATACAGAGTGTTCCATATAACACTTTTACAATGATATGATAATATAACAGAAACTTTTGAAAAAACCTATTTTCTACATTTCAAGTTGAAATTACTTTGCTTTGGTCATGTGTGGCTTGTTTATTGATTGGTTTCAAAGTTTCTTTTATATTTGATGACTATGTATGGGTGGCTACTTTTTTAAAAAAATCACTTCTGTCTGAGAAAGTTTAGGAAACTATGATCAAATATATCAAGGTTCTTGGTTACTTCTGGGAATGGAAGGAAACAGAAGAGATAGGGCCAAGGTTTTTACTGTAATCTAACACTGTCTTTATTTTAAACAAAAGACCAAAAGCAAAGAGGGCAAAATGTTAACTATTACTTTAATCGTCTTGATAAGTACATAGGAATCTGTTGTATTATTTTCAAAACATTTGAAATATATGATAAAAAATAAAAGAAACAATGATCAAGTCCAAATTCTACCAACAAAGGGATCAATTCTATGTCATCCCTAACAAGTCAACATTCAACCTCTGATATACTTAAATATTTAATGAGTACCTAAAATGTTGTCAGGTTTGGAAGTAGGAATACAAGTGCTCCTACTCTATTGCACATAAAATCTTGATGGGGATAGGATAGAAAGATGAATGGATACCAATCTAATAATCACTAATCATACAAAAAAATATAAATTCCTAACTGTGATGAGTGCTAATTTTAAAAAGCAGATGTCATGAACATACACACCAGAATTACTGGACCTACTCCAAAGGCTTAGAAAAGGAAAATGAAGGTTTGTTTGAAAGGAAAATCAAGGCTTATTTCAAATTTGAAAGATGACTCCATTAAGTTGGGAGGGGGGTGGTGGTGGAAGGAATTCTAGGAAGTAGAATCAAGATCTAAAAAATCTTAAGGAGAAGGGATTAAGGTACTTTTCAGGAAATAAATAGGAGTCAATGTGGCTGAATTTAAGAAAACACTGGGGTTCTGACTGAGATTACATAAACCCTTTGGAAAATTTGCAGACTCTTGACATTTTAATATTGAATTGTACAATCCAGGAGCACAAGATATTGCCTCTATTGTAAATGGTGCTGTTTTTGTTATAATTTTCAATTATTTGAAATTTCCAATTTCCAATTGTTTATAGAAATCAAATTTCTAATATCTAGAAATACAGTTGTTTTCTGTATATTAATCATTTAAGCTAAAAACTTGTTGAACTTATTAGTTCTTGCAGGTTTCTTTTTTTCTTTTTTTTTTTTTTTTTTGTAGAATTCTGAAGATTTTCAACACCAGCATGTTGTCTATAAATAAAGAACAGGTCTAGTTCTTCCTTTCTAATCTGAATGACTTTTCCTCATTTTGTCTTATTGCACTGGCTAGAACATTCAGGACAATGTTGAATGAAGTGGAGAGTGTAGACAGTCTTGCCTTTTTCCTGATCTTAGGGGGAAAACATTTAGTCTTACAGAATTAAATATGATTTGATCTGTAGGTTCTTCGTAGATGTCCTATATAGAGTAAAGAAAATTCCTTCTACTTCTAGTTTGTGGCAAAAAGTGTTTTAATCATGAATGGATATTGAATTTTATCAAATGCTTCTTTTTTTTTTTTTTCCTTTGCATCTACTGAGATGATTTAATGACTTTTCTTTTTCAATATGTTAGCATGGTAAATTGCAATAATTGATTTTTTAATGTAACTTTGCAATTCTGCTACAGACTCTACTTGGTCATAATTTTTACCTATTGCTACATTGGATTTGCTGAAATTATGTTACACTATTCTCTGCAATTTTCTCCAATTTAAAAACCAAAATAAACTACACAGCTGTATCAGTTCAAACATAATTTAGATTTATACTTTCACCTTATATTACTTATCTCTACTGCAGCTATAGATGTTTCTGTTCATTAAATGCAATATACAGGAACTCAGTACTATGAAAGCATCAATGTGGCATAGCAAAAAGAAAAATAGATCAAGAAAGCATGTGTTCCAATTCTTGCTACCTTCATTTACAAAGTTACTGTCACCTTTGTACTAACCAGCATTGACTCTTTGCCTGTTATCAAATGAGAAATGGCTAAGTCTCTCCATCCATTTAGTTCTTTTGCTATAATGTTGAATAGAGAGATAAGAAAATGGAAACATTAACAAAATTTTTCTGCTGTTTCAATAATCAGTAATATGTGAGAAAGTATGAAAACTTTTATACTTTAAAAGTTCCTAATTCAGAATCTGGCACCACATTTTAAAATAA
Source organism: Choloepus didactylus (assembly GCF_015220235.1). NCBI lineage: Eukaryota > Metazoa > Chordata > Mammalia > Pilosa > Megalonychidae > Choloepus > Choloepus didactylus. The sequence continues at coordinate 59,737,409 of NC_051322.1, read as the reverse complement.
AATTAAGACTGAATGAATATTTTGAAAAAAAAAAAAAAGAAAGAAAGAAAGAAATTCATGAGTAAAATTCTGAGGCAAGATTGCAAAGTACATAAATGATAAACTACAACAAACTAAAAAGATATGACTATTTCAAAAAATAAAACTACTCTATTAAAACCTATGTAACCAAAATTGAAAGATTATACCAATATTACTAAACCAAGTATGGTTTAGGAAAAGGAATAAAGAAATGGGATAGAGGGAGGGATTTTATAAATTTTATAATCAATTCTTTAAGATTTAAAATTTAAAAATATTTTAATAATAGGTCCTTTAATTTAAAATATCTAATCAAACTCTAAAAAAAGAGTTTACAGAGAGGAACATCTGCAAAACTTAAATATAAACTAGCTTGCATGGAAAAAAAATTCTCAACTCTCAATGACAGGAGGGCTTTTCATAGATAATCTATTCTTATTTCCATACTAATCTATGCAAACTATTTTACAGATTCCTCTAGCAGGCACCCAAACTGACCAGTAAGGTCTCTTTCATACTTTCTTCTCATTTTACATAGGAATTGTTGATGAAATAACCAAAACATAGACAAAAGAAAAGAAAGAAGTGCTTGGATTATCTAAGTCAAGATTCAGCTTTATGCAGTCTGTTATTAACCTCTAAAAAAATTACTTACATCTGCTTAAAAAGTTGTCAATATTTTTGTTTTTTCTTAATGCAGGAAAATCCAAATCATATACCAAAGCATCCAATCCATCCTAAACAAACAAACAAACAAACAAACAAACAAAGCAGTTAGTTTTTTGGATCACACTACTAACATTTTCCTTTTTTAAGAGTAAAGACTAAAACATATGCTTTAACATTTACTTTCACCTCTTTAATACACCTGGCATTCATTTAACACTCTCTGCCACGTTATATGTGCACTGGGAGAAGAGAAAAAAACGTTTCTATTTCATATATAGATTTTCCACCATTGAACTCTGCTGGGGGGTGGGGGACGGACAGTATAATCACTACGTATTGGCTACATTCTATTTCCACTCAGGACCTTTTCCCCTCATTAGGACATGAAATTTTACTCCTCATTTCTCCTCACTACTGCATTTATCTTCATTTCAGACACTCATCAAAACAGAAATGACCTAGTTTGTCATTACATATTTTACAAGGTAGTTGCTAAATAAAGTTAGTAAAATATGAAGTTTACTATAAAATAAATACTATATAATCACAAATGGAACCTACATCCATTTGTAATTATGCAAAACAACGGGTTTTCGTAAGGGCTCGCTTTCTCTCTTCGAAGCACCTCCTAGTACAAGCAGTAGGGAAGTAAAAACATGGGCTATACTTTAATGCCAATGTTGTTGACACCTTGAGAAGAGAGTCGCCCACCCTATAATGGCTTTTCAAAATTCAGAAAGAAAAAGCTAGCCCACTAAAGCTAGTTTATCTATTCTTGAGATAAATATCATAGTCTCTCAGAAGCCATTTGAATGTTTCTGTTAATTCCTTTTTTTTTTCCTATAAGAGTTCCCATATACCACCCTATTATTAACACCTTGCATTAGTGTGGTACATTTGTTACAAATGATGAAAGAACATTTTTATAAATGTACTATTAATTATTGTCCATAGTTTTTACATTAGGGCTCACTGGGCTATATAGTCTTATGGTTGTTTTTTTTTTCCCCCTTAATTTTCATTCTAATAACATACACACAACTTAAAATTTCCCCTTTTAACCACATACAAATATGTAATTCAGTGCTGTTAATTATATTCCCAATGTTATGCTACCATCACCACCATCCATCATCAAAACATTTCCATGATCCCAAACAGAAATTGGGTACAATTTAAGCAGTGACTTCCCTTCTACTCCCACCCTGGTCCCTGGTAACCTATATTCTAATTTCCAACTCTACGAATTTGCTTAACCTGATTACATCATATAAGAAATACCTTAAATTTTCAGAGAATAGACATGAGAAACTCCACATGAGAACTTGATTTTCAAGAAGAGCAGTTGATCCTTGTTCTATTCTATACTGAAAAACCAAACTAATAAACATATGAACTTACTATTTTCCAGGAAAAATTATGTATGAATAGTAAAACAAACAAACAAAAAACAACAATAAAAACTTTACTAGATTTTAAGCTATTTAAGGTAAAAACTATAGCTAACATCTTATCTCCCTCAGTGTCTTACAAAATGACCTGAACAAGGAGGCATAAAATGTACATTAAACCAATGATTTTCATTCTTAACAGCAAAGATATTATTACATTATACAAGAAAAAATATTTTGCTTAGAGACTACATTTCAAGGCATGATATTCCAATCAAAACACTATACAGACTATAGATAGGGTAGTGTAAATAATAGAAAAAGTATACTTAAGTAAAAGTTTAGACAGAATTTTGATACCTTATAGTTGTCTGGGAGATGCAAGCATGTGTAATGCAAAAATCTCAATATATTATTATACTCTAGAGTAACTAATATTTCAAGAGCTCTGAGTAACCATCTACTTCTAAAAAATACCCTCCAATTTTAAAAGGTTCAAAACATCTAAATTTTTAATTGCTTAAAACTTTTTCTAACATCAAATAAAACATTTAAAAACAGGAGAAATGTATCTTAAATTTTATTCACCAGTATTTGCTAAAAATATTGAAAACAACTATCTCTTTTCTTACTCCAAATTAAGGTTTTGGGAAACAAAATTCACTAAGTGTCAGGTAAATAAGAACCTCAAAAATTACCTTGTTCATCTTATTTTATAGGCCAGGCAAATAATGATCAGAAAGGTTAACTGACTTGTCCAGGGTCACAAAGCTAGCTAATAGCTGAGAAACAATTAAAATACAGTTGGTTCTCATTATTTGAGGTTAATATGTTCTATACAGTTGCCATTAACACTGAATTAGCAAATACTAAACCAATATGCCTAGGAAAAATGCAGGTCACAACATTTTAATCACTTGATCAATATACAACCTTGTTTTATGTATGTTTCTGTTTAAAGACACCTTATTTAATATATATTGTGGCTCCATTAACATTAAACTCATGGACAACAGCACTGTAACCCATGTCTGAGCATATCTTATTTAATACATGCATTTTCCCCATAAGGACATCACAGGTTTTTAACTTAGGAACATTAGACAGCACTTCAGCACTACTCTTAGGAGCCATTTTAAATACTGAAATCACAAACAAAAACGTGTGGCTCACAGTCCCTTTATCTAAAATATGGACAGAGGAGTAGAAAAATAGGGACAAAAATTAAATGAATAATGGGGGGGGTTAAGATGGTTTTATTTACACACCATAGATTCCATCCTATGTAAACAATCACTGATTCCCTGTATAATCACATAGTTACGCACTCACCACCATCTATAGGAGGACATTTCCATTTCTTCCACAAAGAACAAGGAAGAGGCAAAAAAAAAAAAAAAAAGAAAGAAAGAAAGAAAGAAAAAATGACAACTAAAAAGCAACAAAAGAAAAAATAAAATTAAAATAAAACACAACAAAAAAGTAAGACAACACCACCAATGCCAAGAATCCCATACCCCTCCCTTATACTCCCGTCTTATAGACATTTAGCTTTGGTAAATTGCCTTTGTTACAATTAATGGAGGCATATTACAATGTTACTGTTAACTATAGGCTGTAGTATGCATTGATTTTTTTTTTAGGTTTCTTAATTTTATGAAAGAAAATTAATGCTTTTAGAGTTTGAACACATTTTGTACATCACATATTTTCAGAACAGACAACAAAAATCCAAAATGTATAAAATTCTCCCCATCACCAATATATTCAGGTGCCCTTAATCCCCATCTTCTCCCCAAACTCCTTATCTCTAAAGGAGCTCAATATTTTATTAAGCAATTCTAGCTTAATGTTTAGAACTTCCAGATTTGACCAAGGGCTGAGGGCTTTCTAATGTCAGAGCAATCATCCAGATTCCAAAGGGAAAAACAAGAAAACAAGAAAGGGGCATTGTGGGTAAAGGTAAGTGGTAAGTACATCATACACAAAGCAACAGTCTGAAAAACACAGCAAAAGTGAAGAGGAACACAAGCCAAGAAATCAGAACTGGTGCCTGTCCAAGAAGTCTATCAGCCAGCTATAAGGGCTGGAGTTAAAAGGTCAACACTGCAATTTTCTGGGGCATGAGAGACAGCTATTTATAGTCTGCATTGATTGTATTTTTCCCCAATACCATCTCATTTTTAACAACTTGCAAAGTTGACATTCATTTGTTCTCCCTCACGTAAAAACATTCTTGTATTTGTACATTTAATCTCAATCAATGACCACTCTAGGTTTCACTAAATTATAATGTCCCTGTCTTTATTTTCTATCTTTCCTTCTGGTATCCTACATGCACCAAACCTTCCTCTTTCAACCATACAGAGTCATCTTTGTTCTGTGTACTTGCAATATTATGCTACCATCATCCAATATTGTGCTATCCATTTCTGGATCTATACAATCAATCCTGTTGAACATTCTGTACTCCTTCAGCATCAAATGCCCAATCTTTGCCCTCCTTCTATCTCCTGGTATCTTCATTTCTACACTCTTCTCCAAACCTCTACCTCCTGTCTTATCTTATCTGTCTGTAGCACTCCCTTTAGTATTTCTTGTAGAGGAAGTTTCCTGTTCACAAACTCTCTCAGTGTCTGTTTATCTATAAATATTTTAAACTCTCCCTCATTTTTCAAGGATAGTTTTGCTGGATATAGGATTCCTGGTTGGCAATTTTTTTCTTTCAGTATCTTGAATATATCATACCACTGCCTTCTCGCCTCCTTGGTTTCTACTGAGAAATTCGCACATAGTCTTATTGAGCTTCCCTTGTATGTGACGGGTTGCTTTTCTCTTGCTGCTTTCAGAATTCTCTGTCTTTGACATTTGACAATCTGATTAGTAAGTATATTAGAATAGGTCTATTTGGATCAATTCTGTTTGGGTACGCTGCACTTCTGGGACCTGTAATTTCATGTCTTTCATAAGAGATGGGAAATTTTCCTTATTTCCTGTATTATTCTTTAAGCCCCTTTCCTTCTCTTCTCCTTCCTGGACACCTATAGCACATATGTTAGTGCACTTCACGTTGTCATTCAGTTCCCTGAGTCCCTGCTCATATTTTTCCATTACTTTCCCTGTCTGTTCTTTTGTGTGTGGGATTTCAGATGTCCTGTCTTCTAGTTTGGTAACCCTTTCTTCTTCCTCTCCAAGTCTTCTGTTGTATGTCTCCATTGTGTGTTTCATCTCTTGTATTCTGCCTTTCATTCCCATAAGTTCTGCCATTTGTTTTTTCAAGCTTATGAATTCTTCCTTATGGTCATTCAGTGTCTTCTTTATATCCTTCATCTCTTTTGTCACATTTTCTTTCAACTTGATTTTAACATCTTTAATTAGTTGTTTCAACTCTTGAATCTCAGTTGTGGTGTAAGTTTGTTCCCTGGACTGGGCCATATCTTTGTGTTTCCCAGTGTGGCTCATGATTTTTTGCTGTTCAGGCATCTGATTTTCTTGATTAGTTTATTCTGGAGGTTATTTTCTCTCTTTTGCCCTGGGTTTTCCTGTTGGTTTTCTTTGATCTCTATATATCTTTGTTTCTCTCGCTGGCCAGTTGTCAAATTGGCTCTGCTCTCCAGTCTTCCCCCAAAATCAGACACCCACCATGGCCTACTGTTTACATCACCAAGTTGATGATGTCATCCAGGTGGGATGTTTTGGGTGTTCATTTTACTTTTATTTTTATTATTATTTTTATTTTTTTTTGGAGTAATGAAAATGTTTAAAGATTGATTGTGGTGATGAATGCACAACTATATGATGGTACTGTGAATGTGACTGTAAACTTGGGATGATTGATTTATGGTAGGTGAATATATCTCAATAAAATTGAATAAATAATTAATGGACATGTGATAAGCTGCTCAACATTACTGATCCTTAGGGAAATTGAAAACCACAATAAGATCCCACTTCACACCTACTAGGTTGGCTATTAAAGGGGGGGACACACCATATTAACAGAATGAAGGAAAAAAACACACATGGTCATCTCAATTGATGAAGAAAAAGCATTTGACAAAGTTCAGCATCCTTCTCGATAAAAACACTCAAAACACTAGGAATAGAAGGAAACTTCCTCAACATGATAAAGAGCATCTATGAAAAGCCCACTGCTAACATCATGCTTAATGATAAAAGACTGAAAGCTTTCCCTTTAAGATCAAGAACAAGACGAAGATACCCTCTGTCACCTCTGTTACTCAACATTTTACTGGAAGTTCTAACCAGAGCAATTAATTAGGCAAGAAAAAGATACAAAAGGCATCCAAATTGGAAAGTAGTCAGTAAAACTTTCCCCATTTGCAGATGACATGATCCTATTTACTGAACATACTGAAAAACCCACAATAAAGCTATAAGAGCTAATAAATGAATTCTGCAAAGTGACAGGGTACAAGATTAACATGCAAAAATCAGTAATGTTTCAATACACTAGTAATGAACAACTGAAGATATCAGGAAAAAGTTTTCATTTACAAGAACAAGTAAAAGAATCAAATATCTAGGAATAAATTTAACCAAGGATGTTGTTCTGATTTGCTAATGCTACCTTTTTGCAGAATACCAGAAATGGATTGGCTTTTATAAAAGGGGGTTTACTTAGTTACACAGTTACACTCTTAGGGCCATAAAGTGTCCAAGGTAACGTATCATCAATCGGTACCTTCACTGGAGAAGGGCCACTGGCATCCAGAAATCCTCTTGTCAGCTGGGAAATCACATGTGGGGGCGTCTGCTCTGGAGTTCTGGTTTCAAAATGGCTTTCTCCCAGGATGTTCCTCTCTAGGCTGCAACTTCTCTCCAAAATCTCACTCTCAGTTGTTCTTAGGGCATTTGTCCTCTCTTAGCTTCTCTGGAGTAAAAGTCTGCTTTCAAAGGCCATCTCCAAAATGTCTCTGTAAACTACAGCTCCTCTCTCAGCTCCTGTGCATTCTTCAAAGTGTCCCTCTTGACTGTAGCAAGCTTGCTCCTTCTGTCTGAGCTTATATAGTGCTCCAGTAAACTAATCAACGCCAATGCTGAATGGGCAAGGCCACGCCTCCATGGAAATTATCTAATCAGAGTTATCACCTACAATTGGGTGGGTCACATCTCCATGGAAACACTCAAAGAATTACAATCTAATCAACACTAATTCATCTGCCCACGCAAGACTGCATCAAAGATAATAGCTCTTTGAGGGTCATAATACATCCAAACTGGCACAGATGTAAAGGACCTGTACACAAAAAAAACTATAAAACGTTGCTAAAGAAATCAAAGAAGACCTAGATAAATGGAAGGACATTGTGTGTTTATGGATTGGAAGACTATACTATACTTATCGTTAAGATGTCAATTCTACCCAAATTGATTTACAGATTCATTGCAATACCAATCAAAATTCCAATGGCCTCCTTTGAAGAAATGGAAAAGCCAATTATCAAATTTAGTGGAAGGGTAAGGGGCAACAAATAGTCAAAAACATCTTGGAAAAAAAGAAAGAAGTTAGAGGACTCACATTTCCTGACTTTAAAAAAGCATATTACAAAGCTAGAGTGGTAATAGCAGCATGGTACTAGCATAAAGATAGACATACTGACCAATGGAATCAAATTGAGAGTTCAGAAATAGACTCTCACATCTATGTATGGTCAATTGATTTTTGACAAAGCTGCCAAGTTCACTCAACTGTGACAGAACAGTCTCTTCAACAAATGGTTGTGGGAGAACTGGATATCCATAATCAAAAGAATGAAAGAGGACCCCTATATCACACATTATACAAAAATTAACTCAAAATGGATCAAAGACCTAAATATAAAAGCCAAAACGATAAAACTCCTAGAAAATGTAGGCAGCATCTTCAAGATCTTGTGGTAGGAGGTGGATTCTTAGACCTTACACCCAAAGCACAAGCAATTAAAGAAAAAAAATGGATAAATGGGACCTCCTCAAAATGGAATACTTTTGTGCTTCAAAGGACTTTGTCAAGAAGGTGAAAAGGCAATCTACTCAATGGAAGAAAATATTTGGAAACCACCCTATGATAAGGGCTTAATATCCAGAATATATAAAGAAACCCTACAACTCAGCAATAAAAAGACAAACAACACAATTAAAAAATGGGCAAACTACCCCTTAGAGGGACATGACTCCCAGGGGTATAAACCTCCCTAGCAATGTGGGACAACTGCAGAGATGAGCTGGCCCTGGTATCATGGGATTGAGAAAGCCTTCTGAGACAAAAAGGGGAAGAGAAATGAAACAAAAAAAAAAAGTTTCAGTGGCTGAGAGATTTCAAATAGAGTAGAGAGGTCATTCTGGAGGTTATTCTTATGCATTATAGAGATATCCCTTTCTAGTTTTTAGTGTATTAGAATAGCTAGAAGGAAATACCTGAAACTGTTGAACTGTAACCCAGTAGCCTTTATTTCTGAAGATGATTATTTGCTGGGAAGACATGTGGCTGGCGTCTGCTTACTCCCAGGCTGCGCTTCAAAATGGCGTTCTCCAAAATGTCTGCATCAGTTTCCAACGGCAGTCTTCAAAACGTCTGTCTCAGCTCCAGCTCACTATGAGCTCCTTCTGTCTGAGCTTATATAGTGCTCCAGTAAACTAAACAAGACCCATGCTGAATGATATGATACTGCATATCACATAAATAAGGTCCCAGTGTCCAAAATATATAAAATTCTTTCAATTCAAAACCACAAGACAAAAAGCTAGTTAGAAAGTGTGCAAAGGACTTGAGCAGACATTTCTTCTAGGAAGATGTTCAAATGGGCAACAAACACATGAAAAGATGTTCAGCACCAACAGTCATTATGGAAATGCAAAAACAAAACAAAAGAAAACCCACAATGACATACCACTCCACACCCGTTAGATGGATATATTATAAAAAGTAAAGAGAAAATTACAAGTTTTGGCAAGGATGTGGAGAGACTGGAACATTCATACATTACTGGTGAGAATGTAAGATGGTAATCCTGCTGTGAAAAACAAGTTTGGTGTTTTTCAAAAAGTAAAACACAGAATTACCATATGAAACAGCAATCCCACTCTTAAGCAGAATTGAAAATACATATTCAAACCTAAAAGAACTGAAAACCAGCACTCAAATTTTTTAATTAGAAAAGATGCAGGTTTATAGAAAAACCATGCATAAAACACAAAGTTCCCATATACCACCCAACTATCACTGTTTATTAGTGATAGTTTTTTTTTACAATTCATGAAAAAAAATTTTATAATTATGCTATTACTATAGTCCATTGTTTATACTGTTCATATTGTACAGCCCTTTTATTTGTTTTTTTAAATTTTATTCCAGTAACATATTTACAACCTAATATTTCCCCTTTTAACCATATTCAAATATATAATTCAGTGAGGTTACTTAGGTTCACAATGCTGTACTACCTTCAGCATCATCCATTACCAAAACTTTATGATCAATCCAAATAGCAACACTTTACAATTTAACCATGAACTCCCCATTCCTAATCCCCACCCCAACCCCAAGTAAACTATTCTAGATTTGACTCTGAGATTTGTTATGCTAATTATTTCATATCAGTGAGGACAAACAAAATTTGTTCTTTTGTGTCTGCCTTATTTCACTTTACATGTTGTCTTCAAGGTTCATCCATGTTGCTGCATGTATCAAAACTTCATTCCTTTTTGTGGTTGAATAATATCTCATTGTGAGTGTGTTGTGTGTGTATCACATTTTATTTAACAATTCATTGGTTGACACTTTGGTTGCTTCCATCTTTTGAAAACTGAATAACTCTGCTGTGAACATTGGTGTATAAATATCTCTTTGAGTCTTTCCTTTCAAATGTTGTGGGTATTTTACCTAGATAAGGGACTGCTGGATCATATGGTGTTCCAGTTTGCTAAAGCTGCAAGAAATGCTATATACCGGAAATGCACTGGCTTTAACAATGGGGGTTTATTAGTTCACAAATTTACAGTTCTAAGGCCATGAAAATGTCCAAATTAATGCATCAAGGAGTAGATACCTTACCTGAGGAAAAGGTCAATGGTGTCTGGAACACCTCTGTCAGCTGGGAAGGTACGTGGCTGGCATCTACTGGTCCTTTCCTCCCCAGTTGCATTGCTTTCAGCTTCTGATTCCAGTGGCTTTCTCCACAAGTGTCTGTGGGTTCTCACTTAGCCTCTCTGGGGCAAATTCTGGGCTTCATCTCTTAGCTTAGCATCTCCAAACGTCTGGGTCTGTGTTAGCTCTCTCCAAAATGTCTCTGGGCATTTTCTCTCTAAGCATCTCTGAGCTCTCTTCAAAAGTCTCTCCTTTTATCCTCTCATAGAGGGCGCCAGAAAACTAATTAAGACCTACCTTGAATGGGTGTGGCCACATCTCCATGAAAATAATCTAATCATAAGGTCCCATCCACAAATGGATGGGTCACATCTCCATGGAAACAAACCATCAAAAAATCCCACCCAAAATAGGTCTGCCCCCACAAGACTGGATTAAAAGAGCATGGCTTTTCTGGGGGACATAACAGATCCAAACCAGCACATATGGTAATTCTACATTTTCTTCTTGAGTCGGTGCAGGTTGTTTGTGTGTTTCTAGGAATTAGTCCATTTCATTGAGGTATCCAATTTGCTGGCATGCAGTTGTTCATAGAATACTCTTATAGTCTTTTTTATTTCTGTGGGGTTGGTAGTGATTTTAGTTATTTCTGTTGTCTGTCATTTTTCCCTTTGTCAGGCTACCTAAGGTTTTGAGAATTTTATTGATTTTTTTTCAAAGAACCAACTTTTGGTTTTATTGATTCTCTCTCTTGCTTTGTTGTTCTCTAGCTCATTTATCTCTGCTCTAATCTTTATTACTTCCTTTCTTCTGCTCACCTTGGGTTTAGTTTGTTCTCTTTTTGGATACTCTAGTTTTGAGGTAAGTTTTCTGATAAGACATCTTTCTCCTTTTTTGTAACAAGCATTTAGAGCTCTAAATTTCCTTCCGAGCACTGCCTTTGCAGCATCCCATGAGTTTTGCTCTGTTATATTTCATTTTCATGCCCCTCAAAATATTTCCTAACTTCCCTAATGATATCTTCTTTAACCCATCTGTTGTTTATGAGTACGTTGTTTTATTTGCACCTTTTGCAAATATTCTTTCTCCCTCTGTTATTGATTTCTTGCTTCATTCCATTGTGTTTGGAGAAGAACATGGGATAATTTCAATATCTTTTAATTAGTGAGAAAAATTTTGATTAGTATGATTCAACACAAACGAACCATCCCAATCCCTAAGTTATCTAGCTAGACCAAGACAGATCTAACCTGAGTTGGCCTACCTGACATGCAAAGTATCCTAAAACTTAACTAAACGAAGTATGTAGTCAAATTGTGCATGTTCAGTGTTTAGATTATCTCTAACCTCCTCATTATACTAAATCTGCCTGCCTGTGTTTGAATACTATAAAACACTGAAAAGTTTTTCCAATTTGGGGAGACACATTTATGGCCCATAGGCCTTCAGATCACCTTGTTTTGGGCTTGAAAATAAATTCTCTCTTCAATGCACATCAGACAGAGAATACCCAATTGATCAGTATCAAAATGATGGAAAAAATATTCCACGCAAAAAGTTACCAAAAAAGAGATGGGGTAGCTATACCAGTATCAGACAAAACAGACTTTAAGTAAAAAGCCATTATAAGACATAAAGAAGGGTACTATATATTAATGAAAGGGGCAAATAATCAAAAAGAAAAACAATCATAAATATTAATATACCTGACCACAGTGCTCCAAAATACACAAGACCTACACTGGCAAAACTGAAGGCAGAAACTCAGTAGCCTTGATTTTTTAAGACAACTGTATAACTATGAAGCTTACATGGCGTGACTGTGCAATTATGAAAACCTTGTGGCTCACATTTCCTTTATCCAGTGTACGGACAGATGAGTAGAAAAATGGGAACAAAATGTGCTAGTTTGGATATATTATATCCCATCAAAAGCCATATTCTTAAATGCAATCTTGTAGGAGCAGACATATTAGTGCTGATTAGGCTGGAATCCTTTGATTGAGAGTTTCCATGGAGATGTGAACCCGGGTGAGTCTTGATTTAATCACTGGAGACCTATAAAAGAGCTCACAAATAGAAGGACCTCAGAGCAGCTGAGCGTGACATTTTGGAGAGCAGCTGAGAGAGACATTTTGGAGATGGCCACTGAAAGCAGACTTTTGCTGACAATTTGGAGATGCTAGCCCAGTGTCTACTCCGGAGAAGCAAAGAGAGAACAAAATGCCCCAAGAGCAACATTTTGAAGAATGCACAGGAGCTCAGAGGAGCTGGAACACAACCTGGGATCAGCAGACACCAGCCACATGCCTTCCCAGCTAACAGAGGTTTTCTAGACATTATTGGCCTTCCTTCGGTGAAGGTATACTCATGTTGATGCCTTAATTTGCACATTTTCATGGCCTTTCAGACTGTAAATTTGTAACCAAATAAACCCCCTTCATAAAAGCCATCCATTTCTGGTATTTTGTATAACAGCAGCATTAGCAAACTGGAACAAAAAATTAAATGAATAATGGGGGAGTAGGGAGGGATGGGGTGTTTTGGGTATTCTTTTTTTGGATTTTTATTCTTGTTTTAATTTTTTTTGGAGCAATAAAATATACAGAAATTGATTTTGGTAATGAATGCACAACTGTATGATGGCATTGTAAGCAACTGATTGTAGACTGTGGATGATTGTAGTTTATGTGACTATATCAATAAACTGAATAAAAAAAGTAATTTAGATCATTGCAATATATTCTATAACAATAAAAATGTCATAAGCATATTTATATATTTGGAGCCTAGATATACTAAAGCATAATGGATACCATTATATTGAAGAAAATGTAAAATAGATATAAAAGCATAAACAAAGCATTTTAGAGGTAAATTTTAGAAAAAAGAAACTACACTGATTATTTGATATTTGCAATGACTCTGGAGACTTATATATTTGCTTTTAATATAAAGGTCATTGTCAAACAATGTTGAAGACCTAACTGTAAGCATAGTAAAGACATAGTTGAAATGAAGAATACTCCTTGTTTTCCTTCTCAAAAAACCAAGAACAAAAAGAAAAAAAAAAAAAAACTGAAGGCAGAAATAGACGCCACTACAATAATAGTCAGAGACTTCAAAACACAACTCTCATCAATAGATAGAACACCTAGTTGGAAGATAATAAGAAAACTTAAAAAATACGATAAATGAACTAGACCTAACAGATATATACAGAACACTGAATCCCCAAATAGCAGAATATAAATTCTTCTCAAGTGCACACCGAGCATTCTGCAGGACAGAACACATGCTGGGTCACAAAAGAGGTCTCAATAAATTTTAAAAGATCAAGGCTGAAATTATACATAGCACTTTTTCTGATCACAATGGAATGTTTCTGGAAATCAGTAACAGGCATTGAACTGGAAAATGCACACATATATGGAGGTTCAGCAACATACTTTTAAATAATCAGTGGGTCAAAGAAGAAATTGCAAGATAAATCACTAAATTGCTCAAGACAAATGAAAACAAGGACTCAACATGTCAAAACTTATGGATGCAGTGAGGACAGTGCTGAGAGGGAAGTTTATAGCCCCAAACAACTACATTAAAAAAAGAAGAAAGAATAACATCAAAGATCTAAGTGCACATCTGGAGGAACCAGAAAAAGTACAGCACATTAATTCCAAAGCAAGCAGAAGGAAAGAAATAAGAAAGATTAGAGCATAAATAAATAAAATTGGGAATAAAGAAATAATAGAGAATAAACAAAACCAATAGTTGGTTCTTTGAGAAGATCATTGAAATTGACAAGTCCTTAGCTAGAATGACAAAGAAAAAATAGAAAAATGTAAATAAATAAAATCTGGAAGTAGAAGGGGGGCCTCACTACTGACCCCACAGAAATAAAAAGGTACATAGAAAATACTATGAATAAAAGTATGCCAACAAATTAGAAAACTTACATGAAATGGACAATTTCCTAGAAACACACAAACAACTTATACTGACTCTAGAAGAAACAGAAGACCTCAATAGACCATTTACAAGTAAAGAAATTGAATCAATCATCAAAAATATCCAAACAAAGAAAGCCCAGGACCAGACAGCATTAAGGTGAATTTTATCAATCATTCCAAGAAGAATCAATACCAAGAGAGAAAACTACCTTGTTCATTCTGTGAGACCACTGCCCTAATACTTAATCCAGATAAAGATACTACAAGAAAAGAAAATTACAGACCAATTCCTCTTACAAATACAGATGCAAACATCCTCAATAAAATACTTCCAAATTGAACCCAACAAGACATCAAAAGAATTATACATCTTGATCAAGCAGGTTTTATCCTGGGTATGCAAGAGTGTTTCAACATAAAAAAATCAATTAATGTTTTACATCACATCAATAAAGGTAAAAACAGCATGATCACAATTGATGCAGAAAAGGCATTAGACAAAATCTAGCATCCTTTCCTGATTAAAAACACTTTGAAAAAAATGAATAGAAGGAAATTTTCTCAACATGATAAAGGGCATATATGAAAAACCCACAGATCGCATACTCAATGGTTAAAGTACTGAAAGCATTCCCTATAAGATCTGGGAACAAAGGAAGGATTCCTATGTCACCATTGTTATTCAATATTGTACTGGAAGTTCTGGCCAGAGCAATTAGGTAGGAAGAAATACAAGTCATCCAAATTGGAAAGGAAGAAGCAAAATTTCACTACTGGCAGATGACATCATCCTATGTATAGAAAGTTCCAAAAAATATACAAATCTCCTAGAGCTAATGAACAAATTCAGTAAAATAGCAGAGAACAAAAACAATACCCAAAAAATCAGTACTGTTTTTATACACTAGTAATGAGCACACTGAGGAGGAAATCAAGAAGAAAGTTCCATTTAAAATGACACTAAAAGAATGAAATATCTAGGAATAAATTTAAGAAAGGATGTAGAAGAAACTCCCGGAACTTCTGGGAAGATAGTAGAGTAGGGGAGGCAGAAGGACTTCTCCTCCATCAGAGTAACTAGAAAGGGGTCAGAGGGCACTAGGGACCGTGGTTCCGGGGTTATGACCAGCCATAGAGGGTCCCCCACAGTATGTAGAGGGAACAGCCGACAAAAATGGTGGAGAGTCAGCAGCTCAAGGAAGGGGAGTTCGGGAAAGACCTACTTGAGCATGCCATCTGCTGGCAGAATTGGGAAACTGCACTAAAGCAAACAAAATAATATGTATGTAAACACTCAAATAATTCTGCACTTCCCAAAATAACCCTATCAAAACAAGCAAATGTCCCAAAGCCAGCAGAAAATTATAAAGCACTTGAAGGATATAGAAGATATGGACAAGCCAAACAAATTAAAAAGCCAAAGGAGACACAAAATTTGGAGCAATTAATCAAAGAAGTACTCATAATTATAAATATTATGGCTCAGGATATAAAGGACATGAACATGGCTCTAGAAGAGCATAAACAAGAATTTGCCAGAGTAAATTAAAAAACAGCAGATCTTATGGAAATAAAAGATATTGTTGATCAAATTTATAAGATTCTTCAGACACATAACACCAGATTTGGAAGAGTAGAGGAAGGAATAAGCAACCTTGAAGATAGGGTAATGGAAAGTGAAAGCACAAAAGAATGAATGGTGAAAAAAATAAAAAAATTGGAAATGGAGCTCAGGGAAATGATGGACAACATGAAGTACAAAAATATAAGAATCATTGGAAATGGACAATTTCCTGGAAACACATGAACAACCTAGACTAACCCAAGAAGTAAAAGAAGACCTCAACAAACCAATCATAAGCAAAGAGATCCAATCAGTTATCAAAAATCTACCTACAAATAAAAGCCCAGGGCCAGATGGCCTCACAGGGGAATTTTACCAAACTTACCAAAAAGAATTGACACCATTCCTGCTCAAACTCTTTCAAAAAACTGAAGAAAAAGGAACACTACCTAACTCATTTTATGAAGCTAACATCACTCTGATACCAAAACCAGACAAAGACACTATAAAAAAGGAAAACTACAGGCCAATCTCCCTACTCAATATAGATGCAAAAACTGTCAACAAAATACTTGAAAATTGAATCCAAAGGCACATTAAAAGAATTATTCACCATGCCCAGTGGGGTTCATTCCTGGCATGCAAGGGTGGTTCCACATTAGAAAATCAATTAATGTAATTCAACATATTAACAAATCAAACACAAGAAAACAATCAATAAAAGAAAAATTAATAATTGCAACATCCTAACAAATCAGAACCAAGTAATCATCCTGATAGATGTTGAAAAAGCATCCAACAAAATTCAACATCCCTTTTTGATAAAAAAACACTTCAAAAGGTAGGAATTGAAGGAAACTTCCTCAAGATGATAAAAGGCATATATGAAAAAACCACACCCAGCATAGTACTCAATAGTGAGAGGCTGAAAGCCTTCCCTCTAAGATTTAAAAAAAAAAGAATGTACAGCACTTGTACCCAGAATGCTACAAAACACTGCTATAAGAAATTAAAGAACTTAAATAATTGGATAGACACTCTGTGTTCATGGATTGGAAGACTAAATATCATTATGGTCAATTCTACCCCAAATGATTCATTGATTCAATGTAATCCCAAGCAAAATATGAACAACCTACATTGCAGAAATGGAAAGGCCAATTATCAAATTTATTTGAAAGGGGAAGGGGCCCAGAATAGTCAAAAACATCTTGAAAAAAAAAGAACAAAGTTGGAAGACTTGCAGTTCCTTATTTTAAAGCATATTACATTTTTCAACCTGGTCTAGGCAGAATGGCTCCTGCAAAGAAAGGTGGCAAGAAAAAGGGCCATTCTGCCATCAATGAAGTGGTGACCAGGGAGTATACCATCAACATTCACAAGCACATCCATGAAGTGGTGTTCTTCTTTGATAATGCTTCCAGACTGCAAAAATCAGAAAGAGATCGGCTTTTATAAAAGGGAGTTTATTTGGCTACACGGTTACAGTCTTAAGGCCATAAAGTGTCCAAGGTAACACATTAACAAATGGGTACCTTCATTAGAGGATGGCCAATGGCGTCCAGAAAACCTCTTTTAGCTGGGAAGGCACGTGGCTGGCATCTGCTCCAGAGACCTGGCTTCAAAATGGACCTCTCCCAGGACGATCCTCTCCAGGCTGCAGTCCCTCAAAAATGTCACTCTTAGTTGCTCCTGGGGCGCTTTTCCTCTCTTAGCTTCCCTGGAGCAAAAGTCCGCCCCCAATGGCCAACTTCAAACAATCCTTCATCTGCAGCTCCTCTCTCAGCTCCTGCACATTCCTCAAAGTATCCCTCTTGGCTGCAGCAAGCTTGCTCCTTCTGTCCTGAGCTTATATAGTGCTCTAGTAAACTAATCAAGGCCCACGCTGAATGGGTGGGGCCACACCTCCATGGAAATTATCCAATTAGAATCATCACCCACAGTTGGGTGGGTCGCATCTCCATGGAAACACTCAAAGAATTACAATCTAATCTACACTGATACGTCTGCCCACACAAGATTACGTCAAAGATAATGGTGTTTTCGGGGACATAATACATTTAAATCCGCACAAGTGGGCTTCAAGAAATGTGTCCGCCCAGGTACTCAAAGAGATCTTGAAATTTTCCAGGAAGGAGATGGGAACACCAGATATGTACATTGACACAAGGCTCAACAAGGCTATCTGGGCCAAAGGGATAAGGAATGTTCCCATATCATATCTACATATGGTTGTCCAGAAAATGTAATGAGGATGAAGAGTGCCCAAACAAGCACTGTACATTGGTTACCTATGTGCCTGTCACCACTTTCAAAAACCTACAGTCAATGTAGATGAAAACTAACAGCTGATTATCAAATAAAATTATAAAATAACTGCAAAAAAAAAGCATATTACAAAGCCACAGCAGTCAAGACAGCATGGTTCTTGCAGAAGGACAGATATAGCAACCAACAGAATTGAATTGAGTGCCCAGAAATAGACCCTCACATGTAGGGAAAATTAATTTTTAACAAGGATGCCAAGTACACTCAATGGGGAAAGAACAGTCTCTTTAATAATAGTGCTGGGAGAACTGGATATCCATCTCTAAAAGAATGAAAGAGAACCCTTACCTTATACCATACACAAAAGTTACCTCAAAATGGATCAAAGACCTTATTATAAGAGCCAAGAATATAAAACTCCCAGAAGAAAATGTTGGGAATCAACTTCAACATCTTGTATTTGATAATGTTTTCAAAACACAAGCAATGAAAGAAAAATACATAAATGAGATCTCAAAATTAAAAACGTTTATGCATCAAAGGACTCTGTCACAGAAGTGAAAAGAGAAAAACATTTTTAAACCACATATCTGATAAGGATTTAATAAACAGAATATAAAAGGAAATCCTACAGCTGAAACACAAGAAGACAAGCAACCCAAGTTAAAAATGGGCAAAAGACTTGAATACACATTTTTTCCAGAGGATATATAAATGACTAAAAAAGCACATGAAAAGATGCTGAAGGTTACAGTGATGCGCCAGCTGGACGAGGTCTGCTAGTATCACAGGGGCCATATACTTGGTGAAACCGGGAGTCTGCATTCTGAAACGAAGCCCTATCAAGCAAAGCAAATGCCAAGAGGCCAAAAACAACAGAAAATCTTAATGCATGTGATAAAACCAGAAGATATGGAGAATCCAACTCCAAACACATAAATCAAGATATCAGAAGAGACTCAGTACTTGGCAAAATTAATCAAAGAACTAAAATTGAGGCATGAAAACATGGCAAAGGATTTAAAGGACATCAAGAAGACCATGGCCCAGGATATAAACGACATAAAGAAAACCCTGGAAGAGCATAAAGAAGACATTGCAAGAGTAAATAAAAAAACAGACAATCGTATGGAAATAAAAGAAACTGTTGGCCAACTTAAAAAGTTGGATATTCTGGATATTCACAATACAAGATTAGAGGAAGCTGAACAATGTCTCGGTGTCGTAGAAGACCACAGAACAGAAAAATGAAAGAATAAAAGAAAGAATGGAGAAAAAAATCAAAAAAATAGAAATGGATCTCAGGGATATGATAGATAAAATAAAACATCCAAACTTAAGACTCACTGGTGTCCCAGAAGGGGAAGAGAAGGGTAAAGGTCTAGAAAGAGTATTCAAGGAAATTGTTGGGGAAAACTTCCCAAACCTTCTACACAATATAAATAAACAAAGCATAAATGCCCAGTGAACTCCAAATAGAATAAATCAAAATAAACCCACTCCAAGACATATTCTGATCAGACTCTCAAATACTGAAGAGAAGGAGCAAGTTCTAAAAGCCGCAAGAGAAAAGCAATTCACCACATACAAAGGAAACAACATAAGACTAAGTAGTGACTACTCAGCGGCCACCATGGAAGTGAGAGGGCAGTGGCATGACATATTTAAAATTCTAAGAGAGAAAAATTTCCAACCAAGAATACTTTATCCAGCAAAACTCTCCTTCAAATTTGAGGGAGAGCTTAAATTTTTCACAGACAAACAAATGCTGAGAGACTTTACCAATAAAAGACCTACCCTACTTCAGATGCTAAAGGGAGCCCTACCAACAGAGAAGCAAAGAAAGGAGAAAGAGATATAGAGAATTTTAACAGACATATATATAGTACCTTACATCCCAAATCACCAGGACACTCATTTTTCTGTAGTGATCATGGATCTTTCTCCAGAAGGGACCATAGGCTGGGACATAAAACAAGCCTCAGTAAATTAAAAAAAAAAAAAATTGAATATACTCAAAGCACATTCTCTAACCACAATGGAATACAAATAGAAGTCAATAATTTTTGAACTGTAACTCCACTATTTACTTCCTACATGATATAAAATACACAAACTCTAATGACAAATCAGTGGTTTTGAACTCAACGTAAAATATGTAATTTTAGACAACTATATAAAGGTGGGGGAATGGAGGAGTATAGGAACAT
Organism: Choloepus didactylus; assembly: GCF_015220235.1. Lineage (NCBI taxonomy): Eukaryota > Metazoa > Chordata > Mammalia > Pilosa > Megalonychidae > Choloepus > Choloepus didactylus. The sequence continues at coordinate 59,717,247 of NC_051322.1, read as the reverse complement.
AGTTTATGTGTCCTACTGAAATGAAGGTGGTATCAAAGAAAAACAAGACTGTTATGGATTTAAGAGGTTAATTTTAAGCCCCACAGTAAACACAAAGAAATTATCAGAGAATATGACCATAGAGATGAAAAGTAGAGTATGGGTTAAGAGAAATGGGGGAAGGGGCAATGGGGAGTTAAGAAATAAGTGTAGGGTGGCTGTTTGAGGAGAAGGGAAATTTCTAGTAATGGATGGTGGGAAAGAGCATTACAACATTCTAAATGGGATTAATCCCACTAATGGAATGCTAGGGAGGGGGTGGAACGGGAAGATTTAGGCTGTATATATGTTTCCACAATTGAAAAAAAAAAGACAGTCTAAATAGATGACAACTGAATGCCAAGGATGAACCTGGATGGGATTGGAGGATGGAGGACAGGAGGCTCAAAGGGACACAGTGGAGACATAAGGAAAAGGAAACACAGAATGTAAGCTTTGTATCATTGTTGAATCTCTTGTACTTCTTAGGTGCGCTTAATGAGATTGCATAAAAGAATGTTCTTATTCATGGGAAGTGATTATGTGAATTACAGGGTTTGTTCAAGGGTGTGTGCAGCTAGCTCTCATATGTTCAGAAGACAGAGCAACAGATGATGGATGATAGATAGGGAGGGAGGGAGGGATGGAGGGAAAGAAAGAAATAGCGATGTGACAGCATGTTAAAGTTGGTGGATTGGGCTATCCGGGGAGGGGGGTCAGGGTATGATGGAAGTCTGTGTATGGGGTTGGTATTGTTTTTGCAACTGTTCCTATCACTTTGAATTTATTCAAAAAAAAAAAAAAAGAACCCTGAGAGAATTAAAAAAAAAAAAAAAGCCAATGAACTGTACACTTTATGAGGGTGGACTGTGTAGTATGTGGATTATATCTCAGCAAAACTGTTTTTAAAATATTCAAAAAAAAAAAAGATGCTCAATATCACCAGCAATTAGGTAAATGCAAATCAAAACCAAAATGAGATGTCACTGCACACCCACCAGAAAGGCTACTATTTTAAAAAAACAATATATTACAAGTATTGGAGAGGATGTAGAGAAATAGGGACACTCATTGATTGCTGGTGGGAATATAAACTGGTGCAGCCACTATGGAAGACAGTTTGGCAGATCCTCAGTAAGCTAAGTATAAAAGTATCATATGACCCAGCAATCCCACTACTAGGTATATACCCAGAAAAATTGAAAGCAGAGACTTGACCAGATATTTGTGCACCAATGTGCACATTGCTTATTTTTAAATCAGGTTGTATTGCAAAGATTTTCTCCCAGTCTGTAGCTTCTCTTTTAATCATCTTAGAAGTGTCTTTCAAAGAGCAAGAACTTTGATTTTTGATTATCCCATATATAATCTTTTCTCTTCTATGACCCATGCTTTTCAGATTGTATAAAAAACTCACCACTGAACATATATGATCATGTGAATTTTTCAGAAAGTTTTATCGAGCTGTAATTTACATAACATGCAATGCATCCATTTAAAGTGTAGAATTCAATGTTTCCTGGTATACTTACAAATGTTTGCAATATCTTATGATCTCCAAAAGAAACTTAGGACCGTTTAGCTATCAGCCTCATATTCCCCTATGTGCTTGCAGCCTCAAACAAACCACTTATCTATTTTATTTCTGTAGATTTCCCTGTTCTGGAAATTTATGTGAATAAAATCATATATATTTGATCTTTTATGACTGGCTTCATTCATATAGCATAATGTTTTCCAGTTTCATGCAAATTGAAACATGTATCTGTTAAGATCCTTTGCCCATTCCACAATTGTTATTTTTGTTTTCACTCTTGAGTTGTAAGCATTGTCTATGATTTCTAAATACAAGTCTTTTGTCAGATATATGACTTTCAAATATTTTCTCCAATTTTCTGGGCTGATTCTTACTTTATCGATGATATTATTTGAAGCACAGAGTTTAAAATTGTAGTTATGCCCAATTTATCTATTTTTCTTTTTTTTTTTTTTTTTTTTGCTCATGCTTTTGACGTCATCTGTAAGAACCCGTTGCCAAACCCAAGATCATGAAGATTTACTCCTATGTTTTCTTCTAAGAGTTTTATAGTTTTAGCTCTTAAATTTAGGTTTCTGGTATATTTTGAGTTTTTTTTTACATGGTGTGAGGTAAGGGTTCGATTTCATTCTTTTGCATGTGGCTATCAAGGTGTCCCATCACCATGTATTGAATGCCTATTCTTTTCCCCATTGAATGGTTTTGGCCCCCTTGTTGAAAACAATTGATCATTTATTTATGATTTATCTCCAGGCTCTCAATTCTATTCCATTCATCTATAGCATCTCTTTACTTGTGTATTTCCTTTAGTTCTTTTTCTATGTTTTCCTTTATCTCCTTGAGCATATTGAAGATAATTTTTCTTGTAATTTTTAAAACAAAAGGATTTTAATTTCTTTATCTTTTCAGCAATTAAGGTTGAGAATAACACTTTTTGATAAAAAGACAGAAATAACGACAAAGGTTTTGTAACACCTGATATCCCTGTGAGCCAAGCATATCTGATCCAATAATAATTACTGTTAACATTTATTGAAGATTTACTTTGCTCCAGATATTCTGCTAAGGTCATTTCATGTATTAATTTGTTTAAGCCTCAGAGCAAATCTATTAGTAGGTCTTATTAATATTCCCATTTTATGGATGGGGATACTGAGGCACAAAAAATTTATACAATCCCCCCAATGTGGCTCAGCTTGTAAGTTGTGAAGCTGGGATTTAGTGTACTTTAAATTATAAACAATATTGCCTTACAATATGCAAGGGTCAGCAAACTATGGCTTATAAGTCAAATCTAGCCCATCCCCAGCTTTTTTGTAAAAAAAAAGTTTTAATGGAACACAACCATGCTCACCATTTACATGTTATCTGTTGGCTGTTTCATGCTACTACAGCAGAGTTGAGTAGTTGTGATAGCGATGCTATAGCCTGTAATGCCTAAAATATTTTTTAACTGGTCCTCTACAGAGTTTCCTGCTGCCTGTAATATACTATATGGACTACAAGTTACAGTACAACCTGAACCTACCACCCAGGAATGCTCCTTTTGTCCATATTGATCCACCGTGGTTGCTCTATCTTCCAGTTTTTCAGTTATATCCACTGAGGATCTTCTTTCAACCACATTAATAGGAGAGACCTCCTTCCTCTCCCATCAGTAAGAAGGAACAATGTTTACCAAACAGCAAAATGTACTATAACAAAGCATGCTAATTCCTATATACATCAAATATAAGATCCTACCTCAGATCTCCAATCCTCTAAGAAAAATTTTCATCACCATTGCTACTGCCTCAGGCACATGATTATTTTTCCTTGATCTTTGATTTTGCCAACCACCTTCCCTACAGAGCAGGCTGTGCTCACTGTCTTCAGTTCCTGAGTATTCCCCAAAGCATTATAGTCTGGTGACCCCATACAACTTTTCTAAAATTATCTTTATGATGAGCACCAATGATCTCCTTTGGCAAAATCTAACTACCTTTCTCAGTTCCTTCCCAGGAATTTGAAACTGCTCTTTTCCTGGAATGCCTATCATCTGAGGCTGCATTAACCCTTCACATGGCTTTTCTGCCTCTCTGCCCTCCCTTCTCTACCATTTTCTCAAAAGTTTCTTCCTCCCAACCCAAAAGGTGGGGGGGTCCCCAAGACTCTGTCCTTGTCTTCTTCTATAGTCTTTTATTAGTAATTTAATACATCCCAACAGTTTCAACTATAACTCGATACAAGAGACTCCAAAATATAAATCTCCAGGCCTAACCACTCTTGGAGAGCCTCTACCTAGGTATCTCAACATCTCAAATTCAGTGAGTACACATATTAATTTATTAGCCCCCTGATGAAACTGCTCCTAATGCTATGTTCCCAGAGACTTTCAAAATCACCACCATCCATGATCGCCAATGTTCCAAATCTCTACATCCCTTTGTCCTCTTCCAAAGTAGTTTTTTTAAACATGTTATGCTAAAATGCAATATATGTAGAAAAGTGATAGATTTCAAAGCACAGTTTAACAAGTAGTTACAGAGCAAATTTCAAAGTATAGTATGAGTTACAGTTTCACAATTTCAGGTATTTCCTTCTGGCTGTTCTCATACACTAGAAACTAAAAAGAAATATCTATATAATGATTCAGTGGTCATATCATTTGTTATATCCTAAGTTCTCCGTTAAAACTCCTCCCTCTCATTTGATCATTCTCTCATTCTTCAGGAATATTTGGGCAATGACCATTCTAACTTCTTCATGGTGAAAAGGGGTGTTGACATTATGCGGTAGGGAAATGCATTTGGTTGATGTTCTGGGAGTCTGGTACCTCTAAGTTTCAGGGCTTATCTGTCATAGGAACAATCTGGAGGTTTCAAGTTTCTGAAAAATAAACTTAGTAAGAAAAACTTTTATTGAGTTTTAGATAGAGCCCTGGGTTTTCTTTAGGGTTTTCAGGAATACTGTTGGTTGGGGCTTGGAATACCATGGCAGTTTGCAATATCTGGCTGAAACTTGCATAAGAGCAACCTCCAAAATGAAATCATTTTTAAAGCCTTTTTCTTACATGTCCAAAGTCTCAAATTCTTTGTTGATGGTTCCTAAGTTTTCTATACGTCTATCCTTGTACAAGTACCATACTGTTTTGATTATTGTTGCTCTGTAGCAATTCTGAAATTTGGAAGTGTGAGATTTACTACTTTGTTCTTTTCCAGAATAGTTTTGGCTATTTCAGGTTCCTTGTGATTCCACACAAATTTTAGAATCATTTTGCAAATTTCTACAAATAATTTAACTGGGATTCTAATAGGAATTGCATTAAATCAGTAGAAGAGTTTGGGGAATATTGCTGGGTTAACAATGTTAACTCTGATCTACGAACATGTGATGTCCTTCCATTTATTTACATCTTCTTTAGTTTCCTTAAGCAATATTCTGCAGTTTTCAAAATATTAGTTACATTTATTCCCAAGTACTTTATTCTTTTTGATGCTATCATAAATGGAATTGATTCCTTAATTTCATTTTCAAATTGTTCATTGTAAGTGGTTAAAACTAAAATTGGTTGTTGTTTATTGATATTGCATCCTGTAATGTTGCTGAACTCATTTATTATTTCTAACAGTTTTTTAGTGAATTCCTAAGGATTTTCTATGTAAACAATCATCTCATCTGCAAACAGCTCAATCCTTTCAAATATGGAGGCTTTTTAATTCTTTACTTGCCTAATTTCTTGGGCTAGAAACTCCAGTGCAATCTGCATTAGTGGGGCAAGAGTGGGCATCCAAACTCTGCAAATAAACTCACTACCCTGCCTCCTATGTGGGATATGACTCCCAGGGGTGTTAACTCTCCTTGGCTATGAGGGACAGGACTCCCAGAGATGAACCTGGCCTGGCATTGTGGCATGGAGAATGCCATCTTGACCAAAAGGGGGCAAAAAAACGAAACAAAATAAAGCTTCAATGTCTGAGAGATCTAAAATAGAGTCGAGAGGTCAATCTGGAGGTTATTCTTACGCATTATATAAATATTCCTTTTTAGTTTCTAGTATATTACAAAAGCTAGAAGGAAATATCTGAATCTGTTGAACAGTAATCCAGAAGACTTGATTCTTGATGATAATGGTATACTACATAGCTTTTATCATGTGACCGTGTGATAGTGAAAAACCTGGTTACTGGCACTCCCTTTAACCAGTATATGGGCAGGGCAGATGAGTAATAAAATAACACAAAAATATATAAATAATGGGGGTGGGGGGGTAAGGGGTGTGGGATGTTTTTGGTGTTCTTTTTTATTTATTTATTTTTTGTTTTTTTTTCTTTATTTTGGAATAATGCAAATGTTTGAAATTGTGGCAATGCGTGCACACCCATGCGATGATACAGTGCATCAATGATTGTATACTTTGGATGGATTATACAGTGTGTGAGTAAATCTCCACAAAATTGAATTAAAAAACAAGAGTGGGCATCTGTTCCTGATCTTAGGTCAAAAGCATTCAGTCTTTCATCAGGTACAATGTTAGCTGTGGATTTTTTGAAAATGTCCTTACCAGATTCAGAAAGGCTATATTTCTCCACTTATTTGCCATTGCACCATTATAAAATAAAAAAATTTTCATTTTTGGTGAAAATCACTTGGTTGTAGTTTATTACCCTTTTATATGTCTATATTCATGAGATATATTGGACTGTACTTTTCTTCTCTTGTATTCTCTTTGCCTGGGTTTAATATTAGGCTAATACTGTTCTCCCTTCTTCTGTTTTCTAAAAGATATTATGTAAATTTGGTTTTATTTCTTCCTTAAAGTTTTCATAGACTTTGTCTGTGAAAAGACCCTGGTGAGGAGTTTAAATTTGGGGGAATTTATTAATTACAAATTCAATTTCTTTAATAGCTAGCAGACTAGAGTTGTTCATAGAATTCTATTACCGTCCTTTCTTTGGTTTAAATACTGATATCCTTCCTTTCATTTCTGATGGTATTTGTCTTATCCCTTTTTTTCTTTGTCACCCTGGATAGAGGTTTATCAATTTGATTGACCTTTTCAAAGAACAAGCTCTTCCTAACAAGGGAATGATTATTGTAATGGTCCCTAGAATGTAAGCTCTTACAGCAGTCAAATCTATTCCTGAACTGTAAGTGACTATCTCCAAACTTTGAGATGCTGAGTCCTTAGGGTATAACCTGATTGGTCTCCGGAACACTGGGTATCTATGTGACACCTGAAACTCAGAGCTAGAGCTCGGCAGGTATGAATGTCAGTATTAGCACATACAGCAACTGTTACCAAAAAAAAAAAAGCTGAAAAAGAGCCCAGACTTCAATTAGTGATATGAATGAAGCAGATCTGGGTAAGACTAGGGCAAACGGGGCCAAAGGATAAAGGCTAAAACTGACTCTGATTTAAAACTTCAACTTCCATGTGACACCAAGGGGAGAGATGTCTATTAGGTGCAGGATCTGTATTTTCTAAACAGTATAACTCTACTGTCAGTTTGTTCAAACACCACAATTACACGAAACTTTGAATATGAAGTGAGATATGGCAGATCTGTATAGGTTAAAGTGAAATAGTGACACATTCAAAAGTAATTTGGGCAGAGAATAAAAATATATTTGCAAGGCCCCCCTGAGGAGCTGCAGAAAAATGTGGAAGTGTTGGACTTCCTCACCTGGACTGATGCTGATGTCACAAACATTGAGAACTGGCAGTTTGATGTGCTGAGTCCTCGATCACGGGCCTTGTCCTTATGAAGCTCATTACCGCAAAGGAGAGACTAAACTTGCATATAATTGTACCTAAGAATCTCCCTGAGTACCTCTTTGTTGCTCAGATGTGGCCCTCTCTCTCTCTCTCTCTTTCTAACTAAGCCACCTCGGCAGGTGAACTCACTGTTCTCCCCTCTACGTGGGATCTGACTCCCGGGGGTATAAATCTCCCTAACAAAGCAGGATATGACTTCCAGGGATGAATCTGTACCTGGCATCGTGGGATTGAGAATAACTTCTTGACCAAAAGGGGGATGCAAAATGAAACGAAATAAAATTTCAGTGGCTGAGGGATTTCAAATGGAGTTGAGAGGTCACTATGGTGGACATTCTTATGCACTATATAGATAACACCTTTTAGGTTTTAATGTATTGGAATAGCCAGATGTAAATACCTGAAACTATCAAACTCCAACCCACTCAGTAGCCTTGACTCTTGAAGACAATTGTATAACAATGTAGCTTACAAGGGGTAATAGTGGGATTTTGTGAAAACCTTGTGGATTGCACTCCCTTTATCCAGTGTGTGGATGGATGAGTAGAAAAATGGGGACAAAAACTAAATGAAAAATAGGGTTGGATGGGGGGGTGATCTGGGTGTTCTTTTTACTTTTTACTTTTTATTCTTATTCTGATTCTTTCTGATGTAAAGAAAATGTTCAAAAATATATTTGGGTGATGAATGCATAACTAACTATATGATGGTACTGTGAACAGCTGATTGTGCACTATGGATGACTGTATGGTATGTGAATATATTTCAATTAAAAAAAAAAACTAAAAAAAAATCATGGGATAGAAGAATAGTCATTGTTCCAGTTTGAGAATGCTGCCAGATGCAAAACACCAGCGATGGATTGGCTTTTATAAAAGGGGGTTTATTTGGTTACACAGTTACAGTCTTAAGGCCATAAACTGTCCAAGGTAACAAATCAGCAATCAGGTACCTGCACTGGAAGATGGCCAATGGTGTACAGAAAACCTCTGTTAGCTGGAAGGCATGTGGCTGGCATCTGCTCCAAAGTTCTGGTTTCAAAATGGCTTTCTCCCAGGACATTCCTCTCTAGGCTACAGTTCCTCAAAAAATGTCACTCTTAATTGCTCTTGGGGTGTTTGTCCTCTCGTAGCTTCTGCGGAGCAAGAGTCTGTTTTCAACGGCCATCTTCAAACTGTGTCTCATCTGCAGCTACTCTCTCAGCGTCTACGCATTCTTCAAAGTGTCCCTCTTGGCTGTAGCAAGCTCGCTCCTTCTGTCTGAGCTTATATGGTGCTCTAGTAAACTAATCAAGGCCCATACTGAATGAGTGGGGCCATACCTCCATGGAAACTATCCAATCAGAATCATTACCCACAGTTGGGTGGAGTGCATCTCCATGGAAACACTCAAAGAATTACAATCTAATCTACACTGATACGTCTGCCCACACAAGATTACATCAAAGATAATGGCGTTTGGGGGGACATAATACATTCAAACTAGCACAGTCATTATAAGGAAAAATCACAATTTATTACAAGTGAAAAAGTGAACTGTCAAATAACATGGACAGTATAATTCCATTTTCCTGTTACAAAAAAAAAGTAGTGAAGACTTAGAAAGTCAGATAGCCTGTACACAGGCCATAGACTATAGATTTTTTTTAAAGACATAATACATACACATTCAAAAAAATAAATGGATGCAAAAAAAAAACCAAACAAGCTGTTGATTTCATTGGTTTTCTCCAGTTATGAAGTGGTTTCAATTTATTAGATTACTGCTCCAATCTTTACTATTTCCTTCCTCTTTCATTCTTGTTTGAATTTTCTCTTCATCTAATTTTTTAATGTGATAGTTTAGTCTACTAACTTTAGATCTTTCTTCATTCCTAATATACACCTTTTATTTGATAAATGACCCTCTAAGTTAGGTTTAGCTGTATCCACAAATTTTGATATGTTGTATTTTCATTTCACTTGAATAAATATTTTAATTTCCCTTAAGAACTCCTTTTTTGCCAACCCATTATTTTGAAATGTGTGACACTGAAGTTTGACACAACCCTGCAGGCACTAAGACTGCCTGTTATTCAGATGGCCAAAATCTACCAGGTAACAGGAATTCTTTATACTGATACCTGTCTCAAACATGGCCCTGAAAATCACATATTTCCTTTTCTCCATCAGCACACCGTTAGGTGAATAAATGAAGGTTAAGGCCCAAAGAAGGAAGCAAACATATAGGGATTTGACAATAGAAAAACAGTATCTGTGCACTGTTAAAAGATGAAATCTGTAGATTAAAAAAAAAAAAAGGAATGTGCATGTACTAATGCAGATGGAAAACTTCCCCAGTTAACTCACAGAAAGGCACTAAAAGACACACACAGAGCTTCTAGTCAGCTGTTTACCCCTAGTACATAAGTATGAATAGGCAACCAGGAACATTGATATTTGAGGAAACTGTAGTATAAAAGATGGGGAAAAAAAAATACATACTGAAAAAAGGGAGCGATGAAAAGAGAATAAAAATAGTGGACACAGAAAAAATCTATTAATACCTTCAATATTGTAAAAGAAAATTTTGTACAAATAAAAAATACATATATGTGAATATGTATGAATTTGTATATGTGTACAGATACATGTTTATGTATGTATACAGTGATTGCTCCATGTACACTACCCAGATAATCACACTAACAGGCCTGTTACATTCATGTCCTGGCTCTAGTGAAGCTAATAGAAGGTGAAGCCCCTACACACCCTGGAAGGAATATGAACAGAACCAATATAATTGCTGCTCCTTGGAAAGGGCACCACAAAACCCACTTCCATCACAAATACCATCTCTAAGGTCCCCATTTCTCCAGTAGCACAAATGGATACAGGGCCAACTGTGCACTAAGCACCACCATCAAAGACTGTTCCCCTGGTCCCCTGACTCCCATGGGACACATGGCTTCGAATTCCCACACAACAACTTCACTGCAGAGCTATTTGAGTATTGATCCTTCCACTCAAATTTGGTGAATCTGTCATAACACTACCTCATACAGTTATTATGAGTAAATGAGTTAATGCAATGTCTAGTTTTGAATTCCTTCTCAAGACTGGATTATGCTGTTTTAGGCTAAATTCCTGGCAGGCTTAGGGAATGCATACTGTTTGGAAGGGCTGAGAAGTTCTAGCTAAGTATCTTTAAGTATCCAAGAGCCCCAGGCTTGGACAATAGAGAAGATGGTGATTGATTCAATGGGCATTAGGGTGAAAATTCTGGGAATGACTTTCAGAAGCATGAGGACCTGGTGGGTTTTCTAATCATCCCATGGTTATCCCAATGATGAGGGGCACAGGAGTCCTAGAGTAAGATCGCCAGAGATAAAAGCCCAATCGCAGACAGACAGTAAAACAATTTTCCCAGGTATAACACTGGTTGGCATGACCTTTCCACAGCCATGAGCAGAGCTTTCTCCCTGTTCCATGACACTGTGGAATGGTCCAGACCAATTCCTCAGCTCTCTTCAGGGCTTCCTGGCTACCTAAACTGTTCTTGCCCTTGGTGGGGAAAGAACTGTACAGAGGATTCTGGAAAACTCAAACCATAACATGTGGAAACAGTTGGGCAGTTCACAGGTGAAGCTCCTTGTAATGTTGATGATGATGGGAAAAACTTAAAAGAGGAATGTGGCTACAAGCAGACCCACTATTTTACCCATTGGGATCTTCCCAGTCTTTAGAAGTCTTCTCTGTTATACTCACCCACTCACTGATGACTCATTACATTTATAATGGCACCTGTGATCACTCTGGGACCAAGTGGCTTAAATCACTTGAGAGCTTGGTATTTCTAATCTGATTTCTCAGGGGCTTTTGAAACCTTACTCCTCCCACAAAAACTCATTCCAATTTCCCAGCCATCAAGTTGATGGAGGATGCTACACCTCATGAAGATGCCCAGGATGAACTCCTTGTCCTCCTCTCTCCCCTCTTCTCTTGTACCCAGAGGTAACAGAAAGTCTCATAGGCTATGCCTGAAGATCAGGTCCTGGATTTGACCTCTTCTCTGCATCTCCATCTCCACTACTCTGGCCCTGGTCCAACCCTCACCACCCTCAACGTCAAGTGCATAATCTCCATGTGGTCTCTCTGCTTTACCTTTTTCCCCTTGTCTCAGTCACTGTCATTTTAAATTAAAGTTAATCTCTCTACCCTGGTGTCAGTGCACTCAGTAATCTGGCCCATGGCAGCCTTTACTTCCCTCACCCTGGATGTCACTCACTGCTTTCCAGCCATTCTGGCTTCTGGCTGGTCCTCACACCCATCATGTTGATCATGCCTACTTTGGGTCATCACCTGTTCTGACCCCTCATCCAACAGTGCTTGTCCCCAGATTCCCTCATTGCTCAGATGAACCCTTTTCAGAAAGGACTCCCCTGACTTCTCCTTACAAGAGCCCCCCTTTCCCCACATCCACCATTCTCTACCCTTTCCTGCTTATTTTCTTGATCACCCTTATCATCTCCTGACCTATGTCTTCTATGTAATTTCCTTTGACTCTCCCTTTATCTCTTAAAATATCAGCTCCCCAGGAAGAGAGAATTTCTTTCTTATCATCACTGTATGATACACATGGCCCAAACCCAGTTTTCTTTCTCTATTTTAAGGAGAAATCATGATGCATTATCAGTCATTTATCTCATGTAGATCCCCCAGAAGCTCAGAGTGTCACCTGCTGCTTTCAATTGTCACTAGTAACCTCCATTTGTGCTCTCTACCACAGGGACATTATTTATGACAAACTACTTATTTTAGGGATGCTATTTCCATAGGAAAGGAAATCCTTGCTTCTCCCTCAGCTTTTCTTTGACTTGTGCCCACAGGTGAGTGAAAGAAGGATGAGGGGTGAGGAGGTGGACATTTCCTGGTATTGTTTAAGAGGGATTTTCGTCCTTCTCAGAAAACTGATATTGCAGCAGTTGTGTTGGAATGAAAACACCTTCCTGTGAACTTATGGCATTAATTACATATATAATATATTGAGAACAAAATATTAATATACAAATACATAAATAAATACTAAAAAAATAAATAAACCTATATAAGCCTATACATAAGTCTCTTATGTTGTCTCATAAATAATCTCTTAAAATAGTAGCAACTCCTTTCATGCTAAATGATAATTCAGTTTCTGTAAAGTCCCAAATTTCTGGGAATGTTTCTGAAAGTCCAATACTCTGTGTGACTGAAGGAGGAACTGAACATGAAGGAACTCACTTGTGTGTCCAAGAGGTGAAGGCAGAGGAACTCCAGCCTACAGAGTTGGTTCCCTTGGATCTATTGGCCTCAATGTCCCTCAGATAGCAGCTGGGGCGGGTAAATGCAGACTAGTGATTCGGGAGACCCAAGTGGAGCAGAAGGACAGCACAGTGCTGCATTAAGACCCAGGGCCACCCCTGGATAAGGAACCATCAGGAAGTGGAAAAGTGCCTTGTGCTGTGGTGGTTCTCATTTTCTCTTCTAGGGACTTCAGTATTTTAAACATCTCTGCCATCTGATCTTGTTTGGAGCCTTTGGATCTCTCTTCCTTTAGTTCTAGGACCAAGCAAAGTTAATTCCTCCATCAGCATTGCTCTCATTCTCTTTGCATTTCTGCAGGTGTCAAAAAGGCCGGGTATTTTTAAAGACTCTTCCTCTAAACTAGCTTCCCTAAAGAAGAGTCCATCTCTGCATGCCTCTTGAGAGCAGCACTAAACTTGGCAAGGAGTTGACATTTCTTGTCAATCAGTGCAGCCAGAGTGTCTGCAAGCTGCTTTTCACGTCTTAAATAAAGTTGGTTTCTAACAGAGTGCACAAGCCTGAACAATAATAAGAGACCCACCAAAGAGCTGATGAGAGGTGGATACACTCCTGACTCCCACTGGAGGTTGTGGAATGTGAAGTCTGGACTCATGTCATTGGGCAGCAACTCCATCACACTCTCTAAGAGGTTCCCAAGGATGGTCCAAAAGAGAAGCTCCACAGAGGGTTATAGCCCCTCCATGGCACTGAAGCCACCAGAGGACTCGGCCCAGTTACCGTGAATCCACCAGCCTACAAAAAACCTCTAAGAACTCCCCAGCATTCCACCTGGAAGCCACCAGCAACTGACAGCCTGGACACTATGGTCATCACTGAGGTGGTCAGCGGGTGGAAGATTCTGAAAATTAAACGTACTGATCTCCATAATATTCTTATGCTCGCTCATTCTTCTTTCTTTCTTATTGTTCTTTTTAAATTGATGTAAAACTGAAATACAGTGAAAAGTGATGATCTTAATTGAATGACTAGTCAATTTTTCAAACTTTTCATCTCCTGTCCCCTTCAATATCCAACAACCATATCAAGATTTGAATCATTTCCACTAATAAGAAAATGGCCCCTTGCCCTTCCATCAATACCCACCTTCCAACATATTCACCACTGTTCTGATTTTCTGTATCATACATCACTTTTGCCACATCTTAAAATTCATAAAAATGAAATGAATCAGGATTTATCCTTTGGTGCCTGCATCTTTTGCTCAAAATATTAATCCATGTTAAGATTAACCCGTGTTGCTGTGTGGATCCGCAGTTCTCTTCGTCATGTTGAATGGCCTCTGATATTAAATATAACCAAAATCCGTTTAACCACTGTGCCATTACTACATACATGCCAACGTTCCATGTGACAATTACAGTGCAAAAAACAAGTGTCCCAAATTGTTTAGCATAACATAAAATGGCTCTTCACAATCACTCTTCAACTATGCCTCTACAGCCTCATTTTTTCTACACAAATGTAGTTAGGTAGGCCTGAGCCACAGTGTGCTACCAGCCATTTTCCAAATAGGCCATGCTCACTCTATCATACTGCCTTTTGCACCTACTCTTCTCTAACTGGAATGTGAACACCACTTATATTTAGCCTGTCTCAAATGTGCTACTTTCCCCAATACCCTAAGGCCAGGTTACTAATAACCTCCTTTGTGCTGCCTACTATAGGAATAAAAGGTATTTGTGTTAATATAGAAATTTTTTTTGTTTAATTGTTGTATTGTAATTATTTTAAGTCTGTCTTCTCCTCTGTATGAAAAGAGAAAATAATAGTAATTTTTAAAACTTCCTGTCTCTGGGAAGTTCTGAGGCTAGTAAGTGGAAAAAATAAACAATATAGGATACTTAGTGTTATAAGTAGGTATTACATAAACAAAGAAAGGGCTGTCTAATTGTGATGGTTAAGTTCATGTGTCAACTTGGCCAGGTGATAGTACCCAGGTGTCTGGTCAAGCAAGCACTGGCCTAACCATTACTGCAAGGACATTTGTGGCTAGTTAAGAAACCAGAAGTCTGGTTTATTAAATCATCAGTCAATTGGCTGCAGCTGTGACTGATTACATCAATGAAGGGCATGTCTTCCACAATGAGAGAATGCAATCAGCTGGATTTAACCCAATCAGTTGAAGCCTTTTAAGTGAGACAGATAGAAGACCTTCACTTCTTCAGCTGACCAGCAAAGTGTTTCCTGTGGAGTTCATCGAAGTTGCCAGTTTGATGCCTGAGGATTTCATTGAACACATTCATCAAAGTTGTCAGTTTGCTGCCTGAGGAATTCATCGAACAATTTCATTGGAGTTGCCAGTCTGCTGCCTGCCCTATGGAATTTGGACAGTTGCGTGAGACACTTTTATAAATCTTATATTTACAGATATCTCTTGTTGCTGTTTCCCTAGAGAACCCTAACTAATACACTAATTGTTTGGTGCTTCACAGAGAAGACAAAATTTGAAGTGAACCTTCAAGAATGGAATTTACAAAGAATACAGTGGAGGTCGGGCAGGGCAATCTAGAGAGAGGAAAAGGCAACGAGTAAGAGAGTAAGAAGAGGATGCTCTGCTTAGGGAAGGATGGGAAGAAGGAGTGGCAGGAGACAAAGCTGTGAAGATGGGTTAGGGAATGATTATAAAGCTATTACAGGCCAGGTTGAGAATTTAGCCATTCATCTTCTGGTACACATTTGAAGCCCTAGGAAATTTTTCTGAGAAGGGAAGTGACATCAAGTCTGGCAATGATAAAGATGATGAATTGGAACAGGAAGAGAAAGATTGAAAAGGGAGCAATTAGGAGGATACTCTGGTAATAGAGGCACAAGGATAAAGGCCTGTACTAATCTGGCATAATAGGAACAAAGAATTAGAAGGAATAGGATCTGCTGAATAACTAAAAGAGGAACAGATAGGGTTAAGAATGATTATATATTTTCTAGTTAGAGTAAGTAGACAGTGACTTCATTAGCCAAAGCAAAGAATAAAATCTGGAGGGAGAAAATTGTTTTAAACATACTGAATTTTGAGGTTCCTGTCGGACATCATCCTTATATGGATTACTAGATGGCAGCTGAAAATATGAGTTTGAATTCAACAGAGAAACTGGGACTGTGATTCAGATTTGGAAGTCATGAGAGCACTTGAAATGAGTAAATACTTAGAGGCAAATGAAAATGAGAACAAAACATAGCAAAACTTATGGGATGCAGCAAAGGCAGGGTTGAGAGGAAAATTTATTGCCCTAAACATCCATAGTAAAAAAGATGAAAGAGCAAAATTTGAGGACTTAACTGCACACCGGCAGGAATAAGAAAAAGAATAGCAAACTAACTGCAAAGCAAACAGGAGGCTGAGAGGAAAATTTATTGCCCTAAATGCCTATAATAAAAAAGATGAAAGACGAAAAATAGAGGACTTAATTGCACACCAGTAGGAACTAGAAAAGAATTGCAAACTAACCTCAAAGCAAACAGAAAGAAAGAAATAACAAAGATTAGAGCAAAAATAAATGAGATCAAGAACATAAAAACAACAGAGAATCAACAAAAGTTGGTTTTCTGAGAAAATCAATAAAATGGATGGACCATTAGCTAGACTGACAAAGAAAACAAGAGAGAGGATGCAAATAAATAAAATTAAAAATGGGAGGGGGGACATTACTTCTGACCTTGCAGAAATAAAAGAGATAATGAGAAGATACTATGAGCAACTATATGCCAACAAACTAGACAACTTAGACAAAATGGACAACATCCTAAAAACACATGAAAAACCTACAATGACTCGAGAACAAACCAAGCATGAGTAAAGAGACTGAATCAGTAATCAAAAAACTCCCAACAAAGAAAAGCCCAGGACCAGACGGCTTCACATGAGAATTCTACCAAGCATTCTAGCAAGAATGAATAGCAGTTCTGCTCAAACTCTTCAAAAAAGAAAGAAGAGGACGGGAAGCTACCTAACTCATTCTATGAAGCCAACACCACCCTAATACTAAAGCCAAACAAAGATACTACAGGAAAATTACAGACCAATCTCTCTAATGAATATAGATGCAAAAATCTTCAACAAAACACTTACAAATTAAGAAAATGGTGGCACAGAGAGGAGTGGAAGTTAGTTAGTCACCCTGGAACAACTAATACTCAAACAGGAACAATTAGTAAATAATCTGGAATAACTACTGGAGGACAATTGTGACTGTCCACATATTGTACACCAACCTGGATTGGGAGGAATGCCTGAGATCACAACATAAAATCTATAAGTAAAAACTGTGGACCTGAGCCAGGAGCCCCCCCCCCACACACACACACTGTAGTCCAAACTGCAAAACCTCACTGTGGTAGCAAGCAGCACTCTCTTGAACAAGCAAATATACCTCAATCCAGCTCGAACTGAGGTTTTAATTAACAAAAGTGGACTGCTGAATACAAGCTACAAACCCTCAACAAGCAGTCAGAGGCTTTTAGTGATGACTTACCTTAAAGAGCCAGAAGACTTCTCTGTCCTGGGAGGGGAAGCCCAGAAGACCATGTGCTATCTCTGGCCAATGAGTGAAACTGGGGGGGGTCGTGTACTGGCTCTGAAAGGGAGCTTTCTGTCCCTTTCTCTCTCTCAACCTGAGGGGCTCAGAGGAGAGAGCCGCAGCCATTTTCAGATCGCAGCTCTCTGACCCGGAAGGGTGGAGATAGCAGAGTCAGAGAGACAAAGAACCTATTTAAATGCAGATGATAACTCCCTAGGGGGTGTATCTTCCCTAAGAGGAAGGAGGTGGTACACAGCTCTACTACCCGCCTTCCATTCAGAACCAGACCCCAGAGCCTGGGGGAAAACAGCCAAAACAGAAACTAAAGGAGCCACACCTCCTTACACCAGTCAGGAATGACAGGCAGGAGCAACAGGCTGACAGGTGTCACCTGTTGGGCAGATTAGGAAAAGCAGAGCGACTAGAGGCCTCATAGGGTGTGTCAATCTTCTAAGATACACCCTCAGGAAAACCTGATACTGACTATTGCCCCCTTCTGACACCTGAGCCCATTTTGGTCTGGGAAAACCTGACTGGGGTAACCAAGGAAACCAGATGCCTAAACAACAGAAAATTACAACTACAATAAGAAAAACGAAGATTCGGCCCAGCCAAAGGAACAAACTTACACTTCAACTGAGATACAGGAATTTAAACAACTAATGCTAAATCAATTCAAAAAGTTTATGGAAGATATTGCAAAAGAGAGAAAGGGTATAATGAAAACAATGGGCAAACATAAGGTAGAAATCGAAAGCTTGAAAAAACAATGGGCAGAATCTATGGAAATGAAAGGCATAACACAAGAAATGAAAGACACAATGGAAACACACAACAGCAGATGTCAAGAGGCAGAAGAAAACACTCAGGAACTGGAGAACAAAACACGTGAAATCCTACACACAAAAGGACAGGGAACAGAATGGAAAAATATGAGCAACGTCTCCAGGAAATGAATGACAACATGAAGAGCATGAATGTACATGTCATGGATGTCCCAGAAGGAGACAAGAAGGGAAAGGGGGCAGTAATAATAAAGGATAATCAATGAAAACTTCCCATCTTTATAAAAGACATAAAATTACAGATCCAAGAAGTACAGTGTACCCCAAACAGAATAGATCTGAATAGGCCTACACCACGATACTTAATAATCAGATTATCAAACGTCAAAGACAAAGAGAGAATCCTGAAAGCAACAAGAGAAAAGCGATCCATCACATACAAAGGAAGCTTCATAAGACTATGTGTGGATTTATCAGTAGAAACCATGGAGGCAAGAAGGAAATGTTGTGAAATATTTAAGATACTAAAAGAGAAAAACTGCCAACCAAGAATCCTATATCCAGCAAAACTGTCCTTCAAATATGAGGGAGAGTTCAAAATATTCTCTGACAAACAGACAATGACAGAGTTTGTGAACAAGATACCTGTGCTATAGGAAATACTAAACGGAGTGTTACAGACAGATAGGAAAAGACAGGAATGAGAGGTTTGGAGTACAGTTTTGGGTGATAGTAGCATAGCAATGTAAGTACACTGAACAAAGATGACTGTGAGTATGGTTGAAAGAGGAAGGTTAGGAGCATGTGGGACACCAGAAGGAAGGAGGAAAGACAGATAAAAACTGGGACTGTATAACCCAGTGAAACCTTGAGTGCTCAAAAACTGTGATAAAATGTACAAATATGTTTTTACATGGGGGGAGAACAAATGAATGTCAACCTTGCAAGGAGTTAAAAATAGGGTGGTATTGGGGGAAAAATACAATCAGTGCAAACTAGAGACTATAGTTAACAGAAACATTGTACTATGCTTCCTTTAATATAACAAAGGCAATATACCAAAGCTAAATGCCTTTAAGAGGGAGACATAAGGGAGGGGTATGGGACTCTTGGCATTGGTGATGTTGTCTCTTTATTCTACTTTAGTTTAATTCTATCTTTCCTTTTGTTGCTTCCTAGCTGTCATGTTTTTCTCTCTCTCTTTTTCTTTTTCTTTTGTCTCTCTACCTTCTTTGACTCTTCTTCCTGCTTTGTGGAAGAAATGGAGATATCCTTATATACATAGTGCTGATGGTGGTGAATACACAAATATGTGACTGTACACAGAACCATCAATTGTTTTCTCAGGACAGAAAGGATGGTGTGTAAACAAAACCATCTTAAAAAAATAGGTTGATGAAGAAACCTTCAGGGCACTATATTGAGTGAAATAAGTCAGACACATAAGGACAAATATTGCAGGGTCTCACTGATATGAACTAATTATAATACGTAAACTCATAGACATGAAATATAAGTTACCAGGATATAGAATGAGGCTAAAGAATGGGGAGCGGTTGCCTATTATGAGCAGAATGTTTAACTAGGTTGAACTTAAATGTTTGGAAATGGACAGAGATGACAGTAGCACATTGTGAGAATAACTTAACAGTGCTGAATGTGGTAGAAAGGGGAAGCCCAAAGTCTCGTATGTCACCAGGAGGAAAGCTGGAGGTTAAAAGATAGGAATGTATAAAACAGTGAATCTTGTGGGCAAGGTCCATGATTAACCATACACATATAAGAAATCTCTTTCATGAACTAGAACAAATGTATGACACTATAACTAGAAGTTAATAATAGAGGGGCATATAGGGAAAAATATATACCTATTGCAAACTATATACTACAGTTAGTATTTTAATATTTTTTCATCAACAGTAACAAATGTACTATACAATACTATGAGTCAATAATGGAGGGGGGTGGTTAGGGGTATGGGACGCTTTAAGTTTCCTTTTTTTTGTCTTTATTTCTTTTCTGGAGTAATGGAAATGTTCTAAAAATTGAAAAAAAAATGGTGGTGATGGATGCACAGCTGTATGATGGTACTGTGGGCAATTGATTGTACACTTTGGATCTTTGGATAATTGTATGGTATGTGAACAATCTCAATAAAAAAAGTTTGAAATAATACTTGCAGATCAAATCCAGCAGCATAGTAAAAGAATTATACACCAATACCAAACGGGTTTTATTCCAGATATGCAAGGGTGGTTCAACACAAGAAAATCAATTAACATAATACACCATATCAACAAATCAAAGGGTAAAAACCACATGATCATCTTTATTGATGCAGAAAAGTCATCTGACAAAATTCAGCATCATTTCTTGATAAAACCACTTCAAAAGACAGGAATAAAAGGAAACTTCCTCAACATGATAAAGGGCATATATTAAAAACCCACAGATAACATAGTACTCAGTGGTGAAAGACTGGAAGCTTTCCCTCTAAGAACTGGAACAACAAAAAGATGTCCACTGTCACCACTGTTATTCACCATTGTGCTCGAAGTTCTAGCTAGAGCAATTAGGCAAGAAAAAGAAATAAAAGGCATCCAAATTGGAAAGGAAGAAGTAAAACTTTCACTGTTTGCAGATAACAGGATCCTATATGTCAAAAGTCCTGAAAAATCTGCAACAAAGCTACTAGAATGGATAAATGAGTTCAGCAAAGTGGCAGGATACCAGATCAACATGCAAAAATCAGAAGGGTTTCTATATACCAGTAATGACCAATCTGAGGAGGAAATCAAGAAAAAAAATCCATTTACAATAGCAACGAAAAGAATCAAATATCTAGGAATAAATTTAACCAAGGACAAAAAGGTCTTATACAAAGAAAGCTACAAAACATTGCTAAAAGAAATCAAGGAAAAGCCAAATAAATGGAAGGACATATTGTGTTTATGGATTGGAGGACTAAATATAGATGTTGATTTTTACCCAAAATGATTTACAGATTCAATGCAATACCAATAAAATGCCAATAACTTACTTTGCAGAAATAGAAAAAACAATAATCAAATTTATTTGGAAGGGCAGGATGTTCCAAAGAGCTAAACATATCTTGAGAAAGAAAAATGAAGTCAGAAGTCTCACAATACCTGACTTTCAAGCGTATTACAAAGCCATGGTGGTCAAAACAAAATGGCACTAACATAAAGGTATACTGACCAATGGAACATACTGACAGTTCCAAAACAGACCCTCTCATCTATGAATAACTGATTTTTGACAAGGCAGCCAAGACTACTCAATGGGACAGAACAGACTCTTCAACAAATGGTACATGCAGAAATGGATTATCCATATGCAAAAAGAATAAAAGAGGATCCCTATCTCACACCCTATACAAAAATTAACTCAAAATGGATCAAAGACCTAAATATTAGAGCTAAGACCATAAAACTCTTAGAAGAAAATGTAGGGAAGTATCTTAAAGATTTTGTGATACTAGGTAGTTTCCTAGACCTTACACCCAATGTGCAAGCAATGAAAAGAAACAGATAAATGGGATCTCTTCAAAACTGAATACTTTTGTGCCTCAAAGGGCTTTGTCAAGAAAGTAAAAAAGCAGTCTACTCAATGGGAGACAATATTTGGAAACCACATATTGAATAAGGGTTTAATATTCAGAATACATAAGGAGATCCTACAACTAAACAACAAAAAGACAACCCAATTAAAAAATGGGAAAAAATATGGATAGACACTTTCTAAAGAGGAAATACAAATGGCTCAAAGCATATGAAGAGATGTTCAACTTCACTAGCTATCAGGGAAATGCAAATTAAAAACATAATGAGATACCATCTCACATCTAGTAGAATGGCCATTATCAAAAACAAAAAAACAGAAAACCACAAGTATTGGAGAGGATGTGGAGAAACAGGTACACTTATATACTATTCATGGGAATGTAGAATGATGTAGCCGCTGGTCTGGAAGGCAGCTTGGTGGTTCATCAGGAAGCTAAGTATAGACCTGCCACGTGATCCAGCAATCCAATTACTAGGTATATATATTCAGAAGATCTGAAAGGAGGTACATGAACAGACATTTTCACACTGATGTTTATAACAGTATTATTCATGATTGCCAATAGATGGAAACAGCCCAAATGTCCACCAACTGATGAGTAGATATGCAAATGATGATATATATATATATGAGAGAGACTATTATGCAGTTGTAAGGCAGAATAAAGTCACGATGCATGCATCAACGTGGATGAACCCTGAAGACATTATGTTGTAAAAAATAAGCCAGAAATGAAAAGACAAATACTATATAGTCTTACTAATATGAACTAACTATAATGAGCAAACTCTGAGAGTCAAGTTAGAGAGCACAGGTTATGAGGAGATAGAAAGAGGGCAAAGATTGGGCAATCAATGCTTAAGGAATGCAGAAAATTCAATAAGGTTAACTGTAAAGGTTCAGAAATGGACAGCACAATACTGTTTAAGGGTAACATAACACAATACTGTAAGTGTAATTAACAAAGCTGAGTTTGAGTTTGGTTGAAAAAGGAAGGTTGGGTTGTGTATGTCACCAGAACATAAGCTAGAGGATAAAAACTGGGACTGTATTAACTTAGCAAAACCTAGAGTGGACAATGATGATGGTTCATTGTACAAACATAAGAAAGTTTTCACATGAATGGGAACAAATGTGTCATTATTGCAAGGTGTTAAAAATGGGATGGTACATGGAAAAAATACAATTAATGCAAATTAAGGTCTATTGTTAGCAGTAACACTAATATTCTTCATTAACTGTAACAAAGGCAATATATCAAAGCTAAACGCAGCATTTTTGTTTTCTTTTTCCCTCTTTCTTTCTGGAAGAAATGGGAATTTCTCATACAGACTGTGGTGGTGAACACAAAACTATGTGATCTTACCAGGAACTATTGATTGTACACCTAGGACGGAATGTCTGGTGTGTAAATAAAACTGTTTAAAAAATAAATAAATAAACAGAAGAGGAGAGGGAAGATGGCGGCATAGAGAGGAGTGGAAGTTAAGTAGTCCCCTTGGAACAACTGAAAAAAACCAGAAACAACTAATGAATGATCCAGAGTAACTGCGGGGAGGCAAACAAGACCATCCGCTCATCATACAACCACCTGAATTGGGAGGAATGCCCAAGATCACAACATAAAATCTGTAAGTAAAACCTGCGGAACCGAATTGGGAGACCCCTCCCCCCATAGCCCTAGCTGCAAAGCCTCGTGGTGCCAGAGAGAAGCTCGCTCCCAGCAAGCAAATATAGCTCAGCTGAGCTCCAACTGGGGTTTTAAGTAGCGAGTGTGAACTGCTCACTACAGGTACGAATCCCCAAAAAATAAGACAGAGGCTTTGGGTGACGACTGACCTTGGAGAGCTGGAGGGTCACCTTGGACTAGATCTGAAGGGAACTATCTGTTTCTTTTTAGGCTCAGTGGAGAAAGCCCCAGCCATTTTCAGTTCCCAGTGCTGCGACTCAGAGAAGGGTGGAGATAGCATAAGCAGAGAGAGAGACCATTGAAATGCTAATGACCTCCCTCTACGGGGTCTGTCTTCAAGAGGAAAGGGGTGGGGCCCTTTCCATTCAGAACCAGACCCCAGAGCCTGGGGGAACACGGCAATACCTCCTCACACCAGTCAAGAATTACAGGCTAAAAAGGAGAAAAAAAACGCACGACTTGCAGCCATCTCCCCAGTGGGCGGGGGCACTCCTGCCCAGGGCTGAACCCACAGCACAGAGACCCTCCAAGAAACCCAGTTGACAGGGAGTCTTTCCCGCAGCACCACTCACACGCCACAATATCGGCCGCGGACAGTGGCCTTGAATACACCCATGGCTGATTGTCCCGGAGCCGGGAGGGCGGAGCTGTGCGGAAGAGGGACATTAACATGTCCCATTCAACAATCTTTGAAGTGGCCTGGGAATGCCCGTGCACAGCCCAGCGTCCCAGGGCTTCCCTCGAGGCCAGTGCACACCTGTGATGTGGCACGGCCCTCCCTCCCTCAGCAGAGGTCCTGGAAGAGCACAGCAGGGAAGGGGGAACCACTCAGAAATCCCAGGGAACCTACGCCAATACCAAGGACTTTTGAGTCAGCAGCAGAGAACAGCCTTAACTCTCCGGGAACACCTGGGAGGTTTGATTATTAAAGCTGCCCTTCCTCCCTAACCGCTCAGACACACACCCCTCATTCACGGCAGACAGCACCAACAGCACACCCAAATTAAGTGCACCAAGTGGACCCCACGGGGGTCAGAGCCCCACACACCACAAAGACAGGGTTGGGGAGAGTTGACTTGAGGGGAATTGGTGACTCACAGACGCCATCTGCTGGTTGATTGGACAGAGTGTATGCTACCAAGCTACAATTCTGACAAATTAAAGATCAAGTACAGCAAATGCCAAGAGACCAAAAACAACAGAAAATCTTAAAGCTTATGATAAAACCACATGATATGGAGAACCCAAACCTAAACACCCAAATCAAAAGATCAGAAAACACACAGTACTTGGTGCAATTAATCAAAGAACTACAGACAGGCAACGAGAGCATGGCACAGGATATAAAGGACATGAAGAAGAGCATGGCACAGGATATAAAAGACATAAAGAAGACCCTAGAAGAGCATAAAGAAGATATTGCAAGAGTAAATAAAAAAATAGAAGATCTTATGAAAATTAAAGAAACTGTAGGCCAAATTAAAAAGACTCGATACTCATAATACAAGATTAGAGGATGTTGAACAACTCAGCCTCCTTGAGGACCACAGAACAGAAAATGAAAGAACAAAAGAAAGAATGGAGAAAAAAATCGAAAAAATAGAAATGGATCTCAGAGATATGACAGATAAAATAAAATGTCCAAATTTAAGACTCATTGGTGTCCCAGAAGGAGAAGAGAAGGGTAAAGGTCTAGAAAGAGTATTCAAGGAAATTGTTGGGGAAAACTTCCCAAACCTTCTATACAATATAAATAAACAAAGCATAAATGCCCAGCGAACTCCAAATAGAATAAATCAAAATAAACCCACTCCAAGACATATTCTGATCAGACTCTCAAATACTGAAGAGAAGGAACAAGTTCTGAAAGCAGCAAGAGAAAAGCAATTCACCACATACAAAGGAAACAACATAAGACTAAGTAGTGACTACTCAGCGGCCACCATGGAGGCAAGAAGGCAGTGGCATGACATATTTAAAATTCTGAGAGAGAAAAATTTCCAACCAAGAATACTTTATCCAGCAAAACTCTCCTTCAAATTTGACGGAGCTTAAATTTTTCACAGCCAAACAAATGCTGAGAGATTTTGCTAATAAAAGACCTGCCCTACTCCAGATACTAAAGGGAGCCCGACCAACAGAGAAACAAAGAAAGGAGCAAGAGAGATATAGAGAATTTTAACAGACACATATAGAATATTACATCCCAGGTCACTGGGACAAACATTCTTCTCTAGTGATCATGGATCTTTCTCCAGAATGGACCACATGCTGGGACATAAAAACAAGCCTCAATAAAAAAAACAAACAAAAAATGAATTTGTTCAAAGCACATTCTCTGACCACAATGGAATACAAATAGGAGTCAATAACCATTAGAGACCTGGAGAACTCATAAACAGCTGGAGGATAAAAATGATGGGGAGATGAAAACATTCCCAGGTAATCAAAAGCTGAGGGACTTTATCACCAGTAATCGGTCCTATAAGAAATGCTAAAGGGAGTTGAGCAGGCTGAAAGGAAGGGACACTAAACAACTGACTGAAACTACATGAAGAAATAAAGATTTCCAGTAAAGATCACATGGTAAATATAAATACCAATATGACTGTATTTTTGATTTATAACTCCACTATTTACTTCCTACAGGATCTAAAACACATAAACTGTAATGATAAATCAGTGGTTTTGGACTCAATGTAAAATAGGTAATTTTAGACAAGAACTACATAAAGGTGGGGGAATGATGGAGTATAGGAACATAGTTTGTGTCATACTGAAGTTAAGTTGGTATCAAAAAAAAAGAAGATTGTTATAGATTTAAGATGTTAAATTTAAGCCCCACAGTAAACACAAAGAAAGTATCAGAGAATATGACCACAGAGATGAAAAGTAGAGTAGGGGTTCTGAGAAGTGAGGGAAGGGGCAATGGGGAGTTAAGAAATGAGAGTAGGGCTCCTGTTTGGGGTGAAGGGAAACTTCTACAAATGGATGGTGGGAAGGTGATAGCATTGCAACATTCTAAACGTGATTAATCCCACTAATGGAATGCTAGGGAGGGGGTGGAATGGGAAGATTTAGGCTGTGTATATGTTTCCACAATTGGAAAAAAAAAAAAAACAGAAGACAGTCTAAATAGATGACAATTAAATGCCAAGGATGATTCTGGATGGGATCTGAGGACGGAGGAGAGGAGGCTCAAAGGGACACAGATGGGACATAAGAAAAAAAAAAGGAAATACAGAATGTAAGCTTTATATCAATGTTGAACTTCTTGAACTTCTTAGTTGCACTTAATGAGACTGCATAAAAGAATGTTCTTGTCCACGGGAAAGGTATATGTGAATTATATTGTTTTTTCAAAGATATGTGCATCTTGCTCTCATATGTTCAGAGGAGAGAGCAACAGATGATGGATGATAGATAGGGAGGGAGGAAGGGAGGGAGAGAGGGAGGGAAAGAAAAATGGTGGTATGACAGGATGTTAAAGGTGGTGGATCGGGGTATTGGGGGAGGGGGGTCGGGGTATGATGGAGTTCTGTGTATGGGGTTTGTACTGTTTTTGCAATTGTTCCCATAAGATTGAATTTATTTCAAAATAAAATTTATTAAAGAAAAAATGAAAATAAATAAAAAATAAACAGAAAACTAAAAGTGCTAGAGGACATGTGAAGAAAGAGGGACACCCATTCACTGCTTGTAGGGAAGTAGAATTGTGCAGCCCTTCTGGAGGACAGTGTGGCGGTTTCTCAGGAAGGTATGTATAGAACTGCCATATTATCTAGCAATCTGGTTACTAGGTATTACTCAGAAGAACTGAAGATAGGGACTCGAATAGAATAACTCCAAATATACCCACTCTGAGACACATACTAATCAGACTGTCAAATGCTGAAAAGAAGAGTCCTGAAAGCAGCAAGAGAAAAGCGATTCACCACATACAAAGGAAGCTACATAAGACTAAGCACTAACGACTCAAACATTCCAAGAAAAACTATCACCATTCCTGTTCAAACTCTTCCAAAAAGTTGAAGAAAAGGGAACACTACATATTCATTGAATGAAGTTAGCATCACTCTAATATCAAAACCTGATAAAAATACTCCAAGAAAGGAAAACTACAGGCCAATCTCCCTAATGAGTACAGAAGCAAAAATTCTCATCAAAATACTTGCAAATCACATCCCAGGGCACATTATAAGAATTATACACCACAATCAAGTGGGGTTTATTCCAGGCATGCAGGTGTGGTTCAACACAAGAAAATCAATTAATGTAATACAACACATTAACAAACAGAATGGGAAAAAATCACACAGTCA
This sequence comes from Choloepus didactylus, assembly GCF_015220235.1. Taxonomy (NCBI): domain Eukaryota; kingdom Metazoa; phylum Chordata; class Mammalia; order Pilosa; family Megalonychidae; genus Choloepus; species Choloepus didactylus. The sequence continues at coordinate 59,689,693 of NC_051322.1, read as the reverse complement.
TCTCAACTGATGCTGAAAAGGCATTCAAGAAAATTCAGCATTCTTTCTTGACAAAAACACTTCAAAACGTAGAAATCAAAGGAAACTTCCTCAACATGATAAAGGGCATATATGAAAAACCTACAGCCAACATCATTGTTCAACAGTGAGAGACTGAAAGCCTTCCCCCTAAGATTCAGGAACAGGACAAGGACACCCACTGTCATGACTGTTATTCAACATTGCGCTAGAAAATCTAGCTAGAGCAATTAGGCAAGAAAAAGAAATAGAATCCAAATTGGAAAGTAAGAAGTAAAACCCTCATTATTTGCAGATGACATGATCCAATATTTGGAAAATCACAAGAAATCTACAACATGGCTACGTGAGCTAATAACCAAATTCAGCAAAGCTGCACGATACAGGATTAAAATGCAAAATTCAGTAATGTCTCTTACACTAGCAATGACCAAAGCAAGAAGGCAATTAAGAAAAAAATTCCATTCACAATGGCAACTGTAAGAATCAAGTATCTAGGAATAAACTTAACCAAAAACGTAAAGAACCTGTACACAGAAAACTACAAAGCACTGCTGAAGAAATCAAAGAAATCTAAATAGATGAAAAGACATTCTGTGTTCATGGATAGGATGGCTAAATGTCATCACAATGTCAATTCTACCCAAATTGATCTACACATTCAATGCAATACCAATCAAAATTCCAACAACCTACTTTGCAGACTTGGAATAGTCATTAAATTTATTTGGAAGGGGTCTCGAATAGCCAAAAACATCCTAAAAAAAGAAGAACAAAATGGGAGTACTTACCCTTCCTGACTAAGTAAGTAAAGCTTAGTATAAAGCCACAGTGGTCAAAGCAGCATGGTATTGGCACAAAGACTGACATACTGATTAATGTAATTGAAATGAGAGTTCAAAAACAGACCCTAAGAACTACAGTCAATTGATTTTTGACAAGGTCCTCAAATCCAGTGAGTTTGATATCTGGTATAAAGAAATCCTACAACTCAATAAAAAAGGACAAACAACCCAATTACAAAATGGGCAAAAGGCATGAATACACATTTTTCCAAAGAGGAAATACAAATGGCTAAAAAGAACATGAAAAGATGTTCATCTTCATTAGCTATTAGGGAAATGTAAATCAAACCCACAATGAGATATCATCTCACACCTATAAGAATGGCTGCAATTAAAAAAACTGGAAACTATAAATGTTGGAGAAGATGTGGAGACATAGGAACACTTATTCACCGCTGGTGGGAATGTAAAATGGTACAGCAGCTGTGGAAGATAGTTCGGCGGTTCCCCCAAAAACTAAATATTTAGTTGCCCTATGACCCAGCAATTCCACTACTCAGTATATACCCTGAAGATCTGAAAGCAGAGAAAAAACAGACATTTGCACATCAATGTTCACAGTGGCATTATTCACAATTGCCAAAAGATGGAAACAATCCAAGTATCCATCAACAGATGAATGGATAAACAAAATGTGGTATAGACATATGACGGAACATTATGTAGCAGTAAGAAGGAATGAGGCCCTGAAGCATACGACAACTTGGATGAACCTTGAGGACATAATGCTGAGGGAAATAAGTCAGACACAAAAGGGCAGATACTGTATGATTTCACTAATAAAAACTAACTAGAACATGTAAACTCAGAGTCTTAAAATGTAGAATATAGGATACCTAGAGATAGAAGCTAGAGAAGGAGGAGCAGTTACCTATTATGTACAAAATTGTTAAAAATGTTGAACTTAAATGTCTGGGAACGGATAGAGGTGACGGTAGCTTGTTATTGGGATTATAAGTAATAGTACTTGTTCTATTTTGCTAATGCTGCCAGAATGTAAAACACCAGAAATGGATTGGCTTTTATAAAAGGGAGTTTATTTGGTTACACAGTTACAGTCTTAAGGACATAAAGTGTCCAAGGTAACACATCAACAATCAGGTATCTTCACTGGAGGATGGCCAATAGTGTCTGGAAAACCTGTTAGCTGGGAAGGCATGTGGCTGGTGTCTGCTCCAAAGTTCTGGTTTCAAAATGGCTTTCTCCCAGGACATTTCTCTCTAAGCTGCAGTTCCTCAAAAATGTCACTCTTAGTTGCACTTGGGGTATTTGTCTTCTCTTAGATTCTCCAGAGCAAGAGTCTTGCTTTCAACGGCCGTCTTCAAACTGTCTCTCATCTGCAGCTCCTGTGCTTTCTTCAAAGTGTCCCTCTTGGCTGTAGCTCCTCTTCAAAATGTCACTCTCAGCTGCACTGAGTTCCTTCTGTTTGTCAGCTCATTTATATGGCTCCATTGATCAAGGCCTACCCTGAATGGGTGGGGCCACGCCTCCATGGAAATTATCCAATTAGAGTCATCACCCACAGTTGGGTGGGGCACATCTCCATGGAAACACTCAAAGAATCACACACAATCTAATCAAAACTAATACATCTGCCCACACAAGATTACATCAAAGACAATGGTGTTTGGGGGGACACAATACATTCAAACCAGCACAGTGCTGTACTGTAGCTGTATTTGGTTGAAAGGGGTTGTTTAAAGTCATGTATGTAACCAATTAATACTACAAATATAAATAAGTTCTTGCATGAACCACTACAATTGTATGACATTTGTACCAAGAGTTAATAACATGGTATATGGGGAAAAATTACCTATTCCAAGCTACAGGCTATAGTTAACAGCAATACCTTAATATTCTTTCATCAATAGTAACAGGCATACCACACCAATACTAGGGGTCAATAATAGAGGGAGATAAGGGATATGGGGTGTTTAGGGTTTTCTTTTTGTGTACCTATCTGTTATTTTTCTCTTTGGACCAATGAAAATGGTCTAAAATTGAGTGTGATGATGATTGCACAACTAAGTGATGATACTGTCGAGACATTAATTGTATACTTTGGATAGAATATATATGTCAATGTTCCGGTTTGCTAATACTGCCATCATGGCAAAATACCAGGAATGGACTGGCTTTTATATGAGGATTTATTGGGCTAGAAATTTACAGTTCTAAGGCCATAAAAGTGACCAAACTAAGGCATCAAAAAAGGATACTTCACTGAAGGAAGGCTGATAGCGTCCAGAACACCTCTGTCAGCTGGGAAGGCACGCGGCTGGCGTCTGTCTGCTGGTCCTCTGCACCCAGGCTGTGTTTCAAAATGGTTTTCTCCAAAATGTATCTGGGTTTCTGTTTCAGCTCCTGTGCATTTTTGCTTCTTTCTCCCAGGGCATTTCTCTCTAGGCATCTGGGGATCCTCTCTTAGCTTCTCTAGGGCAAACTCTGGGCTTCATCTCTTAGCCTAGCATCTCCAAACATCCTTCTGTTCATATCTCTAAGCATCTCTAAGCATTTCTTTCAGCTCCTTCAATTTCTGTGTGCCCTGGCTTAGCATATCCTGGGATGTTTTCATCTCTCTGTTCTCTTTTAAAGGACACCAATAAACTAAACAAGACCTATCCTGAATGGGCAGGGTCAAATCTCCATGGAAACATTCAATTAATAGGTCACACCTTAACAAAAAGACTAATAAGTCTGCCCCCACAAGACTGCATTAAAAACATGGCTTTTCTGGGGGACATAAGAGATCCAAACCAGCACAGTTAATATATCTCAATAAAATCTGTAGGTGCCAAAAAATGCAACAGTAATCAAAACAGCATGGCATGATTCTTAGTTAAGTGAAAAAGATTATAAAACAATATATAGTATATGATTCAATTTTATTAAAATTAATACATATGCAGAAAAAAGACTGGAAGCAAATATATCAATTGTTAACAGTCGTTTTTTGGGGAGGAGGTGGAATTTTGGGTGATTTTTGGTTTCTTTTCTGTGCTGTTCTTTGTTTTTAACTTTGTCAAAAATTAAAATGTATCAGTGTTATATATAATAAAATTATTTTTAATATTATTAAAGAAAAATCTATCTTAAAAAAAAAAAAAACAGCATGGTACTGGCACAACAAGAGACACACAGACCAATGAAATCGATTTGGGAGCTCAGAAATAAAACCCTCTTATCTATGGCCTATTGATTTTTGACCAGGGTGCCAAATCCACTCAACAAGAAGTCTCTTCCACAAATGATGGTGGGAAAACTGGATATCCATAAGCAAAAGAATGAAGATGACCCCACTCTCACACCATACACAAAATGTAGTTCAAAATGCTTATGGATAAAGACCTAAATGTAAAAACCAAAACAATAAAACTCTTAGAAGAAAACATAGGGAAGCATCTTCAGGACCTTGTGATAGGTAATGTTTTCTTAAACCTTACACCAAACATATGAGCAACAAAAGAAAAACAGATAAATGGGACTTCATCAAAATTTTTAAATTTTGTGAAAAGGACTTAAACATGGAAGGAAAATAACAACTTACAGAATAGGAGAAAATATTTGGAAACCACATATCCTATTTTATGTACAGAATTAAAGGGTTTAATATATAGAATATATAAAGAAATCCTAAAACTCAGAATCAGAAAGTTAAACCACCCAATTTCAAAATGGGTTCAAGACTTGAGAACACATTTCTCAAAGACATGCAAATGATCAAAAAGCACATGAAAAGATGCTCAACATCACTAGCTATTCAGAAAATCAAAACGACCAGGAGATACCATTTCACACCCACTAGGAATGGCTACTGTTAAAAATAAAATGGAAAATAATAAGTGTTGGAGAGTTTGCAGAGAAGCAGGAACACTCATTCACTACTGGTGGGAATGTAAAATGGTGCAGCAACTGGGGAAACCAGTTTGGGAGTTTCTCAGAAAGTTAAATATAGAATTACCAATATGACCTGGCAATCCCACTTCTAGATATATACCTCAAAAATTGAAAGCAAAACTTGAACAGGGATTATTCACAATTGCCAAAATATGGAAGTAACCCAAGCGTCCATCAATAGATGAATAGATAAACAAAATGTTCCAAACTATTCCCAAAAAATATGGAATATTATTCAGCCATAAAAAGAAACGAAATTACATGCAATATGTATGAACCCTGTATATATCATGCTGAATGAAATAAGCCTGACACAAAAAGACAAATATTGTATGATCTCAATGATATGAAATAATTAGAATGTCATAAATTTATTGCCAGAAACCAGAATATATGTTACCAGGGGCCAGGGTATAGGTAGGCAATATGGAGTTAATGCTTAATGTGATAAGAGTTTGTGTTTGGGGTGAGGGAAATGTTTTGATAATGGATAGCAGTGATAGTAGCATAACACTGTGAATGTAATTAACACGACTGAATTAAATATTTGAAAGTGGTTAAAACGGGAAATTTGGGTAGTATATGTGTGACCAGAATAAAAATTTAAAAAAAATAAAATAAAATAACCCACAAAACCCATGGGTATGTACAACATAAACTGTGAACCCTAAAGTAAACTATGGACTATAGTTGATAGTATAATTATGATAATATTGTTTCATCAATTGTAACATAGTTACCACACTATTGCAAAGTGTTAATAGGGAAAACTATGTGTGACAGAGGTATATGGGAATGCTCTACTTCTGCACGTTTTTTATAAAAACCTACAACTTCTCTAATAATAAGAATAATAATAATAAACAATTTTTAAAAAATTAAGAACTTTGCCCAAGGTCATAAGGTTATTAAGTGGCTGAGCTGGATGAGATTCAAAATCAAACAGACTTATTCCAGAGCCCATGGTACACTGTACCTACCAGAGACTATGATTCTACTAGAAATGAGCAGGAAATAAATTAGCATGAGATGAGCAAACACCTTTAGGATGAACGATAAAAATGAGAGAAACATTTTCTTTTTTCTATTGCTACTGACATAGTAAATTCTAGCAGTAATGAAAGAACAAACAGAAGACATATATCTAAAACATTTCCTCTTAAGGTTGGGAATTTAAATAAACTCATATCTAGACACAAATTAATTTGGAGATGGTTTCAATTGGTGAATGTGTATTATATTCCTAAAGAAAACCAAGGTTCAAAGACTGGAATGATATCTCTAAGGTCATACAACTAGTTGACAGAGCCAAGAGTAGAATTCAGGGTTTCTGAGACCCACTTCACTCTTCTTTTCACCATACCATACCCACATATTTGGAAACCAATGTATAAGTATCTACTAGGTTGAGAGGTACTTGTCAAGGCAATCCTGCTCGTGCCATTAAATCCTCACAACAACAGTATAAGGTAGGTATCTCAGTTCTGGAGGAAGCAGAGTAACCCTCATGCATATATAGGAAGCATGTATGCCTGCCCCAATCTGTCTGATGGTGGCCTGAGAAACTGAACATCATAGACTTGCCATCCCAGAATTTATCCTATGTATAGATGACAGCTCACAGAGCTGTGTTGGAAAGCAGCCAAGTTGTGACTACCTGAGGTAAGGGATTGCTGTCTGTAGAAACTGTTTCCTAGGAAAGAGGAGATATTCATATCCATGTAAAAAGGGGAATTCCTAGGCCCAAACGTATATGCCGAAGAAAAGACATGTGCAGAAAGGATCAAGGAGGCTCCTATGCTTTGGCTTCAAACTAGTCTCTAAACTCACTGTATGGATAAGCTCTGAAGGAAAGCTTGTTTTCCTTCCTTTCTTTTTTTTTTTTTTGTTAACTCCCAACATTCAAGGAAAGCTGGCATAAGACTTACTGGATACAAGCTTAAGGAACAGATGCCTCAGAGTCAGAATTTCAATAATAACACATTAAAATATCAAAATGTCCAGGTTTCAATAAGATTACAAAACATACAATGGCCCAGGCAAAGAAAAAGATTAAAACATTAGAAACCATCAATGAGGAGGACCAGACCTGCTAAACAGAGGTCTGCAAGTTGAAGGAAAAAGAATATGGTCAACAGATTGAAGCCACATGAGGAAATAAAGATTTCTGGTAAGGGGAGCGAAGTGGGTAAATATAAACGCCAGCACCATTGCATTTTTTGTTTTGTAACTGCACTTTTTATTTCCTAAAGGACCTAAAAGGCAAATGCATAAAATGTACTGATAAATTTGTAACTTTGGACTCATTATGCATAAATATGTAATTTGCGACAAGAACTACATAAAGGTGGGGGATGGAGGGAAAGAAGAACATAGGTTGTGTATACTATTGAAGTTAAGTTGGAATCAAAGCAAACGAGATTGTTAACCATTTACAACATTAAATTTAAGGCCCCATGGTAACTACAAAGAAAACATTGGAGAACATGAATGCTCATAGACAGAAAAGAATGACAGAATTAGAAAATCATTTCACAATCCCTAACGAAATAACTGATTCAAGTAAAGATCATGAATGGACGGAATCATTAGATGAAAGGGCAATGAAGCATTATTTTACAAGGAAGTTATCATGGGTTGTCACCACCTAAACAAACTCATCAACCTTGATACCACTCAAGGCAGGCCAGCCAGACATTATGTGCCCCTTGAAGTGATGCGAAAGAAAACACATACAAGCAATCTATGAAATACTCTATTTGAAATAATTAAATAAAACTTTTAGATCTAACCACCAGTTTACAGGAAATTTGGAGGATAGAGAAATAAGTTAAATGACATCACAGGAAACAAAAAGAAAAAGCCAGAATGTGAAGCATTGTACAGCACCACAGACCTAATTTCTTCAACAAGACAATGGGGGAGAGGGCATCTGGAAGAGTGAGGAAGAGGAGAGACTATTGTTATAGTGGAAAGAACATAAATTTTTTTTGGTATCTTTATAATGAAAAAGACCTAACATACAAAAGTAGCATGTGGACTTTGTCTGGATCCAGAATCTAATAAAGCAAGTATAAACAAAGGTATTGTTTTAGACAATCAGAAAAACTTTAATATAAACTAGGAATTAATGGTACCAAGGAACTTTTAATTCTGTTATGTATGATAATGGCCATTGTGGTTATGTAAGAAAATGTCCTTTGTTGTTTTAGAGAGTCTTATTTTAGGTACGTAAGAGTGAAATGACAATCTCCAGAATTTAAAATATTTTGAAAAGAAAAATAATCAATGAAGCAAGTGTGACAAAATTTTGTAAACTGCAGAATATGGGTAATGGGGATTCAGTATATCATCTTACCTACTGCTGTGTATATTTGAAATTTTTCATTATAAAGATACCAAAAAAAAAAATTTATGTTCTTTCCACTATAACAATAGTTCTCAAACTTGAGTGTGTCCAAGAATCCAGAACTGATGCAGAATACTAAGACTCATCTCCAAAAATTCTGGTTTTGTTTGTCTGGGCATGGGTCCAAATTCCATTTTTAACAAGTTCCTCAAATGAATCTAGTACAATCTATAGCCTCATATCTGAAAATTAGACACTTAAGACTACTTTACAACAAGTTTTTAAATATATCCCAAACTTTAATGGAAAGTCATGATCACATAGTTTACCTTCCCTTCAAGCTTTCTCCACACCTACCTGCTCAAAATTAATCCTTTTCATGAGACTATAAATTCCATGAAAGTAAGCACCATGTTTGTTTTTACTCACCATGGTGTCCCAAGTGCCCAAAAGAGTGCCTAGCATACAGTATACACCAAATGAACATTTATTGAATGAATGAATAAAAGCCAAGAAAAAAAAAAAAAGGAGTTAACTATGGTTAACTGTTTCAGAATTAGTTCCAGAGAATGATCTGAGATAAAATTTCAAGTTCTTGCCAAAAGTCAGTAAAGTATAGAAAGTATGGCAAAATAAAGAAGAGCACAGGTTGGTCTACCTTTTAAAATATGACACAAGTATAAGACAACCTCTCACCTCCTTGAGACATCAGACTTTGGATATTAATTTGAGCATCTAACTTTCTACTGATTGTTTAGACACTGTTTTGGTTTGCTAAAGTTGCCAGAAGGCAATATATTAGAAATGGATTGGTTTTTTCAAAGGGGATTTATTAGGTTGCAAATTTACAGTTCTGTGGCCATGAAAATGTCCAAATTAAGGCATCAAGAGGTAGATACTTTCTCTGAGAAAACGCTGCTGGCATCCAGGATTCCTCTGTCACATGGGAAGGCACATGGTGATGTCTGTCATTCCTTCTCTCCTGGATTCTGGTTTCACTGGCTTTCTCCAAAATGTCTCTGGGCTTCTGTGGATGTTTTCCCTCAGCTTCTCTGAGCTGAGTTTCGTCTGCCTTTTATCTTCTCATAAAGAACTCCAGAAAGGGGATTAAGACCCATCTTGAATGGGCTGGGTCATATTTCCATGGAAACACAAGAATGGCTTTTTGGGGGTACATAACAGCTCCAAACCAGCACAGACAATATAATAAAAATATACTCTATATTTCACAATTCCAAACAGGAAGGGCAGGTATGTTAGAGAAGTAAACTACATGTGAACTTAATTTCTACTTCCTCTGTTTAAAAAGTACAAATCCCTACAGTTATGAAAACAAGTCACAAATTCAAAAGAGAGGATGTACCAAAAACAACAATTAAAAATTAATTTAGGATGATCTTCCAAGGCTATCTTAAATTAGTTCCCAAAAATAGCACTTACTAGAGATAGCTCCTATTCTTAGAATTTTTACCTCAACATCATTTAACTTTTTAATTTTATTTCTCAAGTAATAAATTGACACAAATTTTTTTAACTTTTTGTTGAAGTATAATGAACAAAAGCTCATAAACTTTTTAGAAACCCAAAAGACATCAGAAATTATCTGGTCCAACTCTTCATTCCACAAATAGGGAAACTGAAGCTCAAATAAGAAAAAAGATTTACTTGGTCGTACAGAGAGTTAATAGTAAAACAAGGTTCTGTCGTGACTGAAACTCCCTTTAACCAGCGTATGGGCAGATGAGTAATAAAATAATCACAAAAAAATATAAAAATAATGGGGATAAGAGGTATGGGATGGTTGAGCTGTTCTTTTTTTATTTTTTAATTTTTTTTCTTTATTTTAGAGTAATGAAAATGCTCAAAAATAAGACTGTGGCAATGAATGCACAACTATATGATGATACTGTATATGCACAGCTATATGATGATACTGTATACTTCGGATGGATTATACGGTATATGAGTACATCTCACTAAAATTGCATTAAAATAAAAAAAAAGACCCTGAGCAAAACATCCAGATAGGCTTTGCCCAGACTCTAGACTCATGGAAACAGTGAGATAATAAACGTATGCTGTTCGAAGACAAAAAACAAAACAAAACAAAACAAAGGCTCTGAATTTCCAGTCTGTATGCTTTTCACTAAAGCGTGCTGGCAACATATTTAAAAAATAAATAAATATTGGCCATTATGAAATACAATACTATCTAGTAATCTTGTACATACAAATGTGTGGTATGTATCAGCTATTCCCTGGGTTTAAACTAAATGGATGTATCCTTTATGGGGCTATTGGACTATCTTCAGCAAGAGAACTCCATGTGTAATATTTCCTGACATGTAGGCTTTTCTCACATATATTATAATAGTCTCTAGATTACACCATATATACATAACACCAAAACTTATAATAATGAAATAAAACTAAACTGTGAAGTTATGAAAAGTCTAATCTAAAACTGAGAATCTCCTCTTTGTTCATTATAAAACTTTATATGTGGTTTCTTCTTCTGGATTAAAAACATTTCTGACTCAAGAGTAATGAATGGCCCAATTCATGTCTTAGCTGTTACTCTGCGCACCTCTTTATATACTCACAGAGTGCTTGTAGTGCAAGAGGGCCTTACACACTGAAAGTATAAAAAGATACACACCGAACGGGAGCAAGATAACTAAATCTCCACAAACTGTGAACACCTCCCAATTGCCTTTCATTGCATTCCAAACTCTTGACAGAAAGTAGGTATGTTATAAATCATGATTAAATGAATAGTTTCCAAAAACCCCTCCCCCCATCCTATTGTATCCTATTTAAATATCGCCATTTTCAGTAACAATTGATTCTGATGCTTTAGAAACTTCAACAAAGCAAAGTTGGATTATGAATTTATGAGGATGGCCTGAGGTACTACACAAATTACTCTGTACTTAGAGAAGATTACCTCCCAGCCAAAGTACAGTGACTAACATATAACAGGAATAATATAAATATGACAATAATAATTGTTATCAATCATCAAACACTCATTAAATACCAGATACTGTGATAATTGCTTTGTCTATATTATTTATTTAATATAATCCTTACAGCAATCTAATACTATTATACCCCCATTTTCCTGAAGATGAAACAAGCGTTAAGAGGTTAAAATAACTCACCTAAAATCATCCAGCAAGTATATGGCAAAGCCTGAATTTGTACCCAAGTTTAAACCCTACACAAAGATTTGCTGAATGAATGAGTTAGGAGAGTAATTCAATTTAAAAAAAAGTTCTTGCAACGTATTAAACCAAAACGTTAGTCTGGTCCAAACTAACCAGATAAGCAACAGATGCTGGTAACACCCATTAATCATAAATTATGAACACTGGTAGACTTTAATGATCAAAGATTTCATGATCTCAGGTCTTTTCATCCCACCAACAGTAACATAACCCATATATGATCAATTTAACTGGCAGGGTGTGCTCAGGGATTATACAGCAATAATCTAGGAATCAGGAATGCTAGCTAACAACTTGTAATAACCCAAGAATAATATGTCACATGTGTGCCTTAGGATGTTCAAAGTTAAAGTACACATCAAAAATTCCAGTTGAGTGACTGGATAATAGTGTTGCTAATGACAAAATAGTTAAGTATATGGGAGAAAGCTTACTATGGAATATATGGAATTTGAGTGATAACATGACATCCAGTAGAGATGGCCAGTAGGCTGTCAGATATTTAAGATTTGAAATCAGATAAAAGACTAAAATTAAAGATTTGGATATCATGGGCATAGAAGATGATAGTAATCAAAGCTGTAAAAATGGATGACTTCTCCAAGAGAGTGAAGAGAAAAGATAAATACTATAGGCCAAAGACTAGACAGAAAGAGATGTCAGTAATGAAAAGATGAAAAAGAACTGGGCCAAGGAACCCCAGGAAAAATTGATTTTAAAGTAAAAGAAACGCAAAGATTAACACCTGAAATTTAATTTACATTGACCTTTAACATTCTGAAAAAATGAATAATAAGAAATGGTAGGTTCAAATACGTATAAAGGGGACAGCACAATGTTAGAACCTGGTATGCACTGTTCAACTAATACTGGTTCCCTTCTCTCCCTAACACCCACTTATTACACACCTCTACCAGCTAAATGAAAACTGGAAAGGTCATGCTCTTGTAACTGGCATGTTGAAACAGTGTGCTAAATATGCTACAGGCAAAATAGCTGTATTTTCATGAAATGTACTTCGAACTTCAAGATAAATATATCCCTAACTCTCCCATCCACTTATGTTTTCCTTTTTAATTTAGGAATCATATGCATTTTTCCTCTGGAAAAATTAAACAGACTTAATCTCTATCCCTTATTCTGTTTTCAGAGGTACTCAAAATTATTGAGAAATTATCACAAGCCCTAGATAAAATAATTCTGTAGTAAGGAAGTTGGAAAACGGAAAACAGCTCTTGATAATCATTAGAAAATATAATGTAGATAACAAGAAAGATAACCATAAGGTCACCGGAGAGAATCTGACTTACAGAAAAGCAAGGATGAATAATTTGAATGACTAGGAAACAAGTGGTTATATTAGTATCTGCAGACTACTTTAGCATTTATATTTATATATGAAAAATGGGCTCAGTTAGTTTTAAAAAAACTTTATAGGTGTTCAAGGAAAAGTCGGATAGCCATTTATCAGGGCTTCTTCCAGCTACATGATTTTATAACTATTAATAGTCATTATTAGTATCTCAACATAAGAGCTGTTTTATGGGTAAGGTGGTTGAAAAAACATTTCATTTGCCAGCAAAGTATTCTGAAACCAAAAGGTTTAGAACTCCCATTTCTATAATGGATCTAGTCAAGGAAGTGGAAAATAAACATAATTTGACAACCTTATTTTTTAGGTTACAAAAAAATCTAGAACTAGAGTAGTGCATGTGGCATATAAGTACACAAAAAGTATCAATTAAACAAATAAAGGCCAAAATAAAGAGCAAGAAAGGCAACCAGAGTGAAAGTTGCATTATGCCTATAATATACGAGATGTAGTCCAGATAAGTCCAGATAGGGAAGAATAAAAACAGACGTGCAGAATAAGGCCAAGTTACCTAATTCATTCTGAACAGTAGACATAAAATGAAGGAATAAATGAATGTTCAATGATAAATACAAAATATCACAAACACAATTTCAATAACAGCTATCAAAAAACAGTTGGGGAACTAAAAAAAAGGGGGGGGGCAGATTACAAGGAGAAAAAAATTAACGAACCTGTTCACTATTTTTTCCTTTTCAAAATGTTCTTTCAAAAGTCTTGGGCTCCATAATAACTCTGAAAGGCCTTGACTGCCTACTTCCTTGACTCATCTTTGCTCAACCTTCATCTTTTACCCTCTGTTATCTCTCTACAACATCTCCCTTTATCATATATCAGTTATATGTTGCACCTCTACGCAAATAACTTTCAAGTCACAATCTTTAATTATGAGTTCAGTTTCATATCTGCAATAGTCTACAGTTCATTTTTTTGTGGCTGTCCCACTATCCCATCAAATACAATACATCTAAACTTGAATTTATCTGTAGGCCTATTCTTCCAATCCTGACTTAGCTGTTTTCACCATTTCCCCTATAATTCAGGCTCAAAATTTTAGAAGTCATCCGACTACTCCCTTTCTCTTTGGTTCTCCTTCTCCTCTCCAATCCCACCAATCAAGTTCCAGCAAATTTTTCTCCTCCATTCTCATGTCCCAATTTTGGACTCCTATCATTTCTGGACTGTTACAGTGATTTTTTCTTAAATCCCCAATATCATCCCATATCCAGTCTCTTTCCACACTAACCTATCCTACACACTACACACACAACTACCAAATTCATCTTCATTAATCACAGCACTGTCTTGTTTATAAATATATAATGGCCACAACATATTGAAGAAAATCTAAACCCTTAAGCCCAACAATCGAATCTTCCACAATCTAACTCCAATTGGTCCCTCTGTTCCCCTAAACGTGTCATGGCCAGTCATGACTCTACTCCTTTACTCACGTTATTCTCCTCTCCCACTCTGCATATCCTCGATCTAAATCCTATCCATCCTTCATATTCAAGCATACTCTAGCTCTCTCAACTCACAGTCATTCCTCCTCCTTTTCAATTTTCAAGAGAACATACTACCTATACCAGTCATTTTAAAATTTATCACATATTTTCTTAATTTGTGACGTATTGTTTTATTTTTGCATATATGAATAAGATTAGATCTTGTTTTCCTAAATAGAATAGGTTTTTTGAGGAAGGAGTCAATGATACACATTTCCTTATATTCTCCACATCAATATTTGTTGAGGTCCCTACCAAATGAAATGTACAGCAAGAGACTAGAAGAAAAAACTTACTAACCTTTCCCTGTAATACCACTTCATGGAATAAGGAGATCAAAAAGCAAAGTAAAATCAAAGATATATGGAAATTGTGTAAAAAATAAAAGAATTAGACTTAAAAGTTATAGAAATCCTTGTTTAGGAAATGTGTTCTAATTTCTTCCACTTCTCTCATTCAATTAAATGTTTTAAATTGTGTTAAGTGGCAATATTCCTTGGTGTTTCTCAATATGAAGAGCATCCATAATGTGGGTGAGATGTTTCACACATACAACCCACAATACTCTTTATGTTATAGTCAAGAATGCTTTAGAATAATGTTGAAAGCTTAGGGGAGAACCTGTCTTGTAAAACTACATGTATTTAAAAGTATATACAGGTTTTTAGAGTAACTGAAATTCACATTAATTTTAAGCAACCTACATAACTTCCAGAGTTTAAAATGGTATATTTCTCTGAATGGTATTATTTTATTCACTTAATTTTAATCTCAAATATTGTGTATTTCTAACATTAATTCTCTGAAGACAGCTGTAAAATCCTGTCTACAGACACACTCTCCGAAACTTTTATAGATTATGTAGTTTTGTTCGAATTAAAAGATTTATTATATAACTTTTAATTGTTCAACAAAGTAAAAAGAAACACTTAAAAACAGAATGCGCAACTATTAGTATTAGGGAAAACTGACAAAATTTAAAAACTCCAATTGTTTACAGATAATTTTATAAGCTATCAACCAATGAAAGATTTTCAAAATGGGATTTTGACTTTTTGTGTCATAAAAACTTCTTTAGAATGTTTTAAAAGTGATGATGATAAACACACCACCACCAAAAAAGTAGTTATAATAAGAAACCTGTGAGGTCCTTTTGTAATCAACAATAAAGTCTAAGAGTTAGCAAGCACTGTGATGCCTGACCCGTAATCTTGGTTTTTACATTTAATAGTTCAGCAGAAAGTTCCTTCATACTCAAGTCACCTATGACATTTTGGCTCAAAAATACCTTCAATATCAATTCTCCATCGTCACTTTCAAGTGTAATAAGACAAACTTTTAGAAGCTAAACCGCCGTAAATGGAAAGTAATCTTTCCAATATTAGTGTCAAACCGATCCGGAAGATTCATATCACTAAGACAACCATTCAAGAAACTATTTACATGCTTAGTAATAACTTCGACCTGAAAACTTTTATATGATGCCTGCAACAGCAGTTTATAAGTATCTTTTCTGTACTGCTGAACTGAGTCAGAGCTAAAAGTTCATAGGAGTAGTGAGTACAGAGCCAGCCAAATGACAAACAGGGCCACGCCATGAGATTTGAGTGGTACTCTCTTCCGGAAACAGAAATCTGTTTTTTTCCGAGATGATAATGCACACCTTAAAACTTCTTTTGCAGATAACGAGACTGTAGGACAGCGGAGTACCATACACACAGAACTCACCGACAAGCAAAACCGAACAGTGCTACTCACCAGCAAACAATCCGAGTTCACTTCCGATTTGGGATCCCGCAGCAGGTTGTCGATTTTTTCAAACCGAGTCTCAAAACTGTCCCCAGTCGACATGTTGCTTCTACTGTGACAATACCCTTGTACCACCACCAGCAGCGGAAAGCAATTTCAACCAACTTCCTCCGCGGTGGGTTCGCAGCCGCGGGGCGGAGGAGCCGGAACCTCAGGGTCACCAGGTGCGCCCGGTTCCCCCTCCTCCCCTCACTGAGGGGATCTCCGCTCTCCGGACCCCGGGCCGGGGGCAACGGCGACCCACAGCCTCTCGGATGCCCAAAGTCGCATCCCCCCCGGTAGCCCCTCACGACAGCCGATAGCGCCGTCGCCACCAGCCCCGTCACTCCGGCAAAGCGCTTCAGCCTAGCGGGCCCCGGCAGCCTTCGCCACGGAGGGTTCCTGGTCCCGAGATGCCAGGAGGGGCGAGAGGAAGAAAAGCAGGGTGGAGACTCCCTCTGGGCAGCAGGGGAGGGAAAAGAGGAAAAGGGAGAGCAAAGGGCGGGTGAGGAGCTGTGCCAGCTGCCGCCGCCGCCGCCTGGGCCACCGCCGGGCCCGCTCCGTTCTGAGGTGCCGAAGGCGATCTAGCTCCGCATTCTCGGCTGGTCTTGGTCGGGCCCGACGCCCCGATCTGTCTCGGCCGAGAGTTGTTCAGCACGGGACGCCCTCACTCTCGCATTTTGTCCTGTCGCTGCTAGGGCTGCTGCCGCGGTGTCCGGCGGGGCAGACAGGGCGAGGTCGGTGCCCGATGGGGATTTAGCAGAGAGCAAAGGCTGAAGAGCAAACGCTGGGGAAGACGAAGTTGGGTCCCCGCGGCTGCTGATGCGGGAGCTTCTGGGAGGGGCTGCGGTCCGGCCAGGGAAAGGGCGAGTCGCGGCGGCGAATGCCTGGGGGGGGTGGGGCGAGGGGGGCCGTGAGGGACTAATATGTCCGCCTTCCTGTTCAAACAAACGGAGACCGCCGGCAAGGACTGCGCATGTGCGATGCGGACGCTGGGTAGGGGAACCAGCTGGGCACCCCGCGCGCGCGCGCGCACACGACGGCGCCCTCGCAGGGCGGGGTCGGACCCGGCGTGGGGCGGGGCGCCCAGGGGTAGGGGCGCGGGCCGGGCCGGGCCGGGCCGGGCCGGGAGCTTGAGGCCTGGCGCGCGGGCCGCGAGGGCGGCGGCCGGGGGGAGCCGAGAAGAGTTGAGAGGGTGAGGCATCGGTCCAGCCCTCCGCCCCGCTGGCTCTAGGGAGCTGCCGCGGAGGTCCGTGGGGAGGCGGAGCTATCGAGGTCTCTGGCCGCTGTCCTGGCAGCTGTCCCAGCTCTGCCTCGCATGAGCTGCAGCCCGTCGGGAGAATTCTGACAAGAAAGAAAGGGCGCTTGTTATTTTTGTCACTGTAATTATCGAGGTAGGTTCTTTTTGAAGCAAAATGCATTTTCGTCGGCGGGCACCAGAATGTTAACCCCAGAGGAGTTTGTTTTTCACAAGTATTTCATCGTCGGACCCCGTGAGCCCCACCACCCGTCTGCGACGCAATGGGAAAATCACCAAGCAGTGCAAGCACTCAGCCCTCCCAAGCCCGGCGTGTTGTGTCAGGGGAACATCAAAAATATTGACCCTGTAAAATGCAGTCAATAGAAGTCAAGCTCAATTTAATTTAAAAAATGAAAAAAAATTCACGGGAAAAAAACTATTTTAAGTTGTTCATACTATTTCTGTCACGCCATTAACACCGCCCCCCCCCCATAGTTCTCACCTTGAGTTAAGGCTGTCATTTCAACTTCCATTTCAATATCCAGTGAGACACAGAATTTAGATTTTACCAAGACTAATATAGAACATAAAAATAATGGGCATTTCCTGCTAATTCAGTTGCTTCATTGACTGAGGTGTGAGTGCAGGTGAAAGACGTGTTGTTGAACCTACTGATCAAGTAATGTTCTTCACTGCCTTAAGCAGAATTCTACCCTAATTTAATTCTAATCCGTCTGTATTTTTGCTCATAAGTCAAATAAGGATCTCAGAAATAGAAAACGTGGATGTTTTACCCCACACTGGAAAATGCTACGGATTAATCAATTGTCTTTCTATGTAAAAAGCCTTGGGCAAAATCTAAACAGTTCACCAGGCTAATGATGAGTCAGAGGTTAGAAGAATGTTATATCGTTTGAAAAATGTCTATTTCTGTTTTCATTTTATTAGATACCTAAGAAATATTTAGATATAAAATCTGTATAAATCAAGATAGGAAGTAAATCTTCACAAAAATTACAGCAAAGAAGACAAAATTCAGGAATTTTATTAAATGCTTTTACGGTGACTTTTCTTGGCTCCAATATTTTAAGTCAGTCATGTGAATTAGACTTATTTTTAAGCATAAGGCTTAAAATAAATCTGGCAATTGCCCTAAAATAAATTTCCTAAACCCTGCTTGTCCTCTTTTATTACCATTTTTAGGTAATCGTGGGAATTGTGTTGTTTCTCAGAGAACTGTGAGCTTTATGTTGATTTTCATTTGGACCCATATGAAAAGGTGTTAAATAGCTAAGACAATAGGAGAGGGGCACTGAGGGATTGATAGCCAATCTGGCAAGACTACTGGAAATATTATGTGGGGGCTTGGATGTATTTATAAGGCTAGTCTGATGATTGTAACACACTCCTAATTGCCTTTTACCATAAAATAGATGGACTGTAAATATCAATGTTTTCTTTTTAACCATGAAATAGAGTGGAATCATATGACATCAAAGTTCCCTTCCAACTTTAAAATTCTGTTGTCCAATTGTAGCTAATCTCTTGAAAAACCTGTAAATATTAGAGATCCTAAGTGCAATAGCAAAATACTGGTATTGTGTATAAATATAAGAATGTTATATCAGTTATACATATTGAGTGTTATGTGCTATGCACTACTCCATGCACACAGTTTATACATAGTATCTCATTAAAACTTCAAAAGAACCCTGCTGTGATTATACCCACATCACAGATAGGGAAACTGAGGAGCAGAGAGACACTATGTTACTTGCTCAAGGTCATGACACAGCTACAAAGGAGGCAGACCGGAAGTGAAACAGAGCCCCTAGTCTTAACTCTGTAACTCAATCCAATCCTAATACAGGAACAAGTATTTCACAATTGTATTATTTGCATTCAGACATTTAAATGAATCCGTGTAAAAGAGGGATTTATAGAATTTGCAATATGACCAGTGTGACTTTAGCGAGGATTAGAATAAAAAGGACTTTGAAAACATTTGTTAATACTGGCTTGATTAGAGATTCCCAAACACTGGATCTAACAACCAGTGGAAGTTCTTGGTGGAGTTTTTACTACCTGTAGCAAAAAGGGATGAATAAAGTCATAAAGTAACTTTTCATAAAGTCAACAGTTCTAATTTAAGAGTGTCCTTTGATCTGAAATTGTCTTTGCTGCTTTTTTAATTAAATGCACTTTCCTTTATGAAGCAAGAGTACTAATGGATGGCACAGTTTTTTAATATTCTTACTTTGCAGTTAAAAAATTACAAAGTTGGCAACTCGATGCAACTACATAAATAATTTATATCTTCATTTTTCTGGTTTTTGAAATTCAAACATCTGGAAACATTTAGTTTAGATGAGACTCGTGCTGGTACCTACTAAAGAGATTGCAGTGCTGAAAGAATTTGGATGAAGCATATTTCGGAAAGATCAGGGAAACCTCAGAAAGATTTGGGTGTGGACATTTGTATAGTGAAAGACAGTTAAGTGGAGCATTCTTTTGCTTTTGGTTTGTTGGTAGGGAATAGACTCAGTTTAATGTTTATGGAATTTCTTTCATAAACATTGGTGTGGTAGCTAGCCTCCAGAGATGGCCCCCGATGAACCTTGTCTCCAGTATTTCACACCCTTGTAGAGTTCCCTCCCACATTGGATCTGGGCCTTGTGACCTGCTTTAACCAACAGAATGCAGTGAAGGTGGCATTGTGCCAATATCAGGCCTATGCTTTGAGAGTGCGTGGCAGTTAACACTGTTGTGCTTCGGAGGGTCCAACTAAACGCGGATATCACTATGGTGTGAGGAAAACCGAGCTAACTAACCATGTGAAGAGGTCACAAGACAGATGAGGGATCAAGCAGACCTCGAGAATAGAGGCCTCACATTTAGGGCCCAAGTCGAGCCCTTCCAGCAACCCCCAGCCATTCAGAACATCCCAGATGACACCATGTGGAACAGGGACAAGCTGACCCCCCCTAGCACAGCCCACACAGCAGAATCATGAGCAAATGATGAATGGTGATTGTTACGGTTTGCTAATGCTGCCTGTTACGCAAAATTCCAGAAATGGATTGACTTTTATAAAGGGGGTTTATTTGGTTACACAGTTACAGTCTTAAGGCTATAAAGTATCCAAGGTAAGCCTTCAACAAAGGGTACCTTCACTGAAGGATGGCCATTGGCATCTGGAAAACCTCTGTTAGCTCAGAAGGCACGTGGCTGGCATCTGCTTACTCCCAGGTTGCGTTTCAAAATGGCGTTCCCCAAAATGTTGCTCCTGGGGCATTTTGTCCTCTCTTAGCTGCGGCTGCTTTTCAAAATGTCATTCTCAGTGGCTCTCTCTTGGCTGAAGCTCTGAGCTCCTTCTGTCTGAGCACTTATATAGGGCTCTAGTAAACTTATCAAGGCCCACACTGAATGAGTGGGGCTACACCTCCATGGAAATTATCTAATCAGAGCTATCACCTAGAGTTGGGTGGGTTACATCTCCATGGAAACAACCTAATGCAAAGGCTCCAACTTAATCAAAAGTAAAACGTCTGCCCTCACAAGATTGCATCAAAGAATATGGATTTTTCTGGGGGACAATATATACAAACTGGCACAGTGATTATTTTGAGCCATTAAGTTTTGGGGTAGTTTCTCATCTATCAATAACCAACACAGATTGGGGGGGGGATTATTCATAAGTAAATGTGTATGTAGATATTTATTGGAAGCTCCTTTTATAGGAGCTCCTTTTACATATTACGCATCATATGAGGAAGCTGTCCACAATGGAGTGTTGTAAAGGTATAACAATTAACTGCCTTTACGTCAACATAACCTTTGTACCAAAAACAAACAAAGAACAAAAAAGTAAAGGCTTTTTAAACAAAATTAAATAATGCTGCTAGACTGTTTAAATTATTAAATTACAAAGTTATATTCCCATATAAACACAGTTTTAGCTATATATTTCTATTTTCTCCATTTAATGCATATAATCATGTCAATTCTATCTCTAAAACACAGGTACCTACCATAAATTGCACATCTATGGTAATTGTGTCATAAATTTTATGTTATTTGAAAAATGCATACCACAAGTGTGTTAAGAATGTGATGTGGCTGAGTTCCTATAGAAACTTCAGCTAACATTTCCAAGAAAGTATGATACTTATGTTTAATATAACTTTCCAAAAGGTCATTAAAATTTTTTTAATGTAGAACAACTTCGTTTGATTTTGAACAACTTTAGTGAACAGAAAGCTGTGAAAATTTAGGTTCAATTCTGTTTTAAAAGGTTGGTTTTATATGATTAATATTTACACAAAAGTAGTTTGTGTGTAATATTTCTCTAGATCTTTGGATTGAATCAGAAAGAATACATTCCTTTCCCTTTACTCATTTTGAGATCCACCAAGATTTTCTTTTCTTTATACAGGGTATTCAGGCTTGGGAGTAGCTATATTTTGACATTTTTAGATCTAATACAGCCTTGATGCTGCCTAGGCAGATTTGGGCATAGGAGCATCTATCAAGATTACAGCAAGGAAAAGTATAGGGCAAGTCATGAGCCCAGAGTGCCCTTAAAGTTCCTCCTGACTCATTCTGGAAAGCTTTCCTCTAACATCTGTTTTTTATTTCTTGGAAGCTGCTATTCCATTCAAGTGCAAAAATACTTGCATTGACCCTAGAAACAGAGTGAAGAAACAGAGGGAAAATAGATTTCTGTATAACAATTACTCCCACTGCTCTATGCCTTTGCCATTTTGGGGACCCTGCTGTTGCCACATTCAGAAGCCCAAGCATGCAAGTGGCTGATATTACAATTTATTCCAAGGGCAGTGACTGTTTTGTGGAACCCCTGAGATGGTAGGTGTGTGACCATGGGAGTGGGAAGCCTAAATCAAGGAAGTAATGATAGATACGCATAGCTTGTCTCATGCTCTTTCATCTTTTGCAACAGCCTCCTCTCCAAATTCCCCCTTTACCCAGCACCATACCACTGAGTTCCAAGGCTTAGTGTGTTTTCTGACCCACTGCTTTTTAGGTTCTTGTATCTTTTTTTTTTTTTTTTTTTAAATCAACTACAGGCTGTTCATTGAATATTTACTTCTCTTGTTTTATTCTCACAGCTTTTATTACTTCTCAGTCCCAACCTTAAGTCCCATAACCAAACACCTAGAATGTCTGTTTCTGATATATCACCATTTTCCCTCCCCCTCTTCCATCATTCAAGTACCTCCTGAAATCTAACATCTTCCCCCAAATCTCTGTAACTGGGAGACACTGATTCCTCATACCTATCCATAATTATATAAATATTGTCTATAAACACTTTATATACCCTTTCTTAATTACCATGATACCTTATGCACTTTATCCCTTTTTATTTGTAGACGGTGTAAATACTCTGCCAGTTGAATTCATACATTTGTTTTTTGTTTATATGTGTTCTTGCCATTGCTCCTTCATCCATTCCCTAGGGCATAGGCTAGGGCTTTAAAAGCAATAACTATGTTTTTCTTTTCATTATAAAAATAGTACAAGCTTATTTTTTAAATTTTGGAAAATATGGAAAAGTAAGACAGAGAACAAAAACCACCCATATTCCCACCAACCCAATTATGAGCACTATCGATACAATTGGAGTTTTCTTTTAATCTTTGTTTTTCTATGCAAAGGTTTGTTTGCCTTATATGCTAAATTTACAATTCTTGTATCCTGTTTTATTTCAGCTTAATAATCTTATAAGCATATTTTACTCTACACATAACTTTTAATACCTACATAGTAGTCCATTCCAGAAATTTACCATAGTTTATTTACCCTTATCTGTTCATCCTATAAATAGTGCTACTATAAACATCTTTATGCATACATTTTTTTGTTTGTTTATTTAGAATTATTTCTTTAGGAGTGATTCTCAGGGCCAAAGCTGTTTAAATGCTTTTGACATATTTTTCCAGATTCTTTTTCAAAACAGTAATCTGCCTTTTTTTCATCCTTTCGCGGGCACTGAGTGTATTATTATTTTAATCTAGGCTCATTATTGTGTCAATTTGCATATTTTTGATTACTCTGAGTTTAAATATTTTTCCATATGTTTGTTGACTGGTTGTTTTTCTTTTTCTGTGAATTAATTTCTTTAAGTTCTGTGCCTATTCATCAATTAAGTCCTAGAATTTTTTTATCAATTTGTATGAGTCTAAAGATAACTAAAGATACTAACTCTAAGTGTAAATTTTTACCAATTCTTTGTTTACTTTAAAATTGGGGATGTAATTTTGACACCAAAATGTTTACTTTTTAAATTATGTCCAACCTGTACTTTTTCTTTAGCATTTCTTTTGCTGTTTATTTTTGGAAAGTCCTTCCACCTTTCATAAGTTTGATATATATTCACTTCTATTTTCTTGGTCCCTATCCACCATAGTTTAGTTTTATATATTTTGTCTTTAATTCCAATTGGAATGTATTTTTGATATATTGAATAAGGCAAGAATCTAATTGCAGCTTTTATATTGCTAAACAATTATATTAACACCATTTATTAAGTAAGCTTGTCTTTTCACTATTGATTATTGTGCCTTCATTATCACACATTAATTTTTATACATTATTATATTTAATCCTGAACTATCTATCCTATTCCACCATGGTAGTTATATTTATTCTACTCATATAATAATATAACTCTAATTACGTAGTGTATTTTAATAGCTCAGAAAAGCTAGTCCTTCCTTGTTATTCTTAAAAAGAAAGTTTCTACTTTAACCTGTTTTTCTTACATATGATTTTTAAAATAATTTTCAAGTATCTCCCACTCTACCCCCAATTCTATTGCCTTTTTTAACAGAAAAAAATTTAAATTTATAAATTAATCAAGAACAAAAATCTTTATAATATTCCATCTTCCCAGTCAGGAATTAATAACATTTATTCAAAAAACTTCAAAAATATTTCTTAAAGTTTTGTGAATTTTATCACCCAGGCCACAGACATTTGTCAGTGAGACCATTTCTAGGTATTCTAAAATGTTTGTTGCTGTCCTGAATAGAGCCTTAGTTTAGAGTTTAGAATATTTCATGATTATCTTTAAAAAGGGATATTGTTGATTATGATATATTTAGCACCATTCATGCATCATTTTGCTGAACTCCTTTTGGGTGTATAAAATTATCTCAATTATTTTGAATTTCTGAAATTTATATTGATAACTATCATATTTCATCACCATCAATTTTAAGACATAATTATTTTACATACCACCAAAAGAAAGGGGGAGACACTGTGACAAACCTTTGATTTTGAGATGAGATGTATCTGAATTTTGGAAAGGTTAAAATGTGAAAAAATGGAAAATTTTAGATTTGATAAAATAGCATGTATTTCTAAAGTAATAATGCTTTGGACTTTTTTAAGTCTCAGTGTCTTAGATAGGGCAGTAGAGATAGATAACAGGCATACTTGTCCTTAGCCTGTTTTCCAAGGAAATAATTCATCTTTAAACATCATGTTTAAACATCATTTTAAATAAATACTCTCTGTCATTTTAAGGCAATATCTTTCTATTTACTGAGGCATTGAGGTCAATCATGTTTATGTTTATTATTTAGACTCTTCTCAACCATACTTTTTCCCCTCGGTCTTAATAATGTATCTTTAAGATTATTCTGTACCAGCAAATGTGGAACTGTCATTCTTTTTAACAACTGCAGAATAGTTCATTGAATCCTTGCAAAATGATTTGTTTAACCTGTACCCTATTTATGGACATTAAAGTTGGTTCTAATCTTTTGGTATTATAAACAACAATGTAATGAATAATCCTATGTATAAATGACTCCTTAGTTACTTATTGTGATTCTTCTCATTGTTAATGCTCTCTTCATCCAATAGTTGTTTTTGTTCTTGTCTTTAAGAAAGGCTCATATGTAGCTACTGTGGTTTTCTTTTTTTTTTTTAATTATACTTTGTCATTGTCTTTTTTTAAAAAACATTTTTGTTGCAAAATATAACATATGTACAGAAAAGTGATAACATTCAAAGTACAGTTTATAGAGCAAATTTCAAAGTGTGGTATGGGTTACTGTTCCACAATTTCAGTTATTTCCTTCTAGCTGTTCTAATACACTAGGGACTAAAAAGAAATATCTATGTAATGATTCAGTATTCATAATCCTTTGTTAAATCCTATCTTGTCTGTTGCTACTTCTCATTTGATAACTATTTCAATCTTCAGGGACATCTAGGCAATGACACTGTAATCTGTTCATACTGAAAAGGGGAGTCAACCTAATGGGGAAGGGAGATGAAGCTTGTTGATGTTCTTGAAGAAACTGATGCCTCTGAGTTTCAGGACTTATCTGACATAGGAACAATCTGGAGGTTTTAAGTTTCTGAAAAATAAAGTTAGTGAGTGAAACTTCTATAGTCTCAAATAGAGATCTGAGTATTTGGGAATGCTGTTGGTTGGTTTTCAGGAATACTGTTGGTTGGTGCTTGGCATACTGTGATAATTTGCAATATCTACCTGAAGTTTGCCTAAGAGTAACCACCAGAATAGCCTTTCGACTCTATTTGAAATCTCTTAGCCACTGAAACCTTATTTTATTGCCTCTCTTTTCCCCCTTTTGGTCAAGAAGCATTCTTGATCCCACAATGCCAGGACCAGGCTCATCCCTGGGAGTCAGGTCCATGTCGCCAGGGAGGCTCACACTCCTGGAAGTCATGTTCCATGTAGGAGGGAGGTTAATGAATTTATTTGCAGAGTTGGGCTTATAGAGAGAGACGCCACGTCTGAGCAACAAAAGAGGTTCTCTGGAAGGTACTCTTAGGCACAATTATAGGTAGGCTTAGTTTCCCCTTTACAGAAGGAAGTTTCGTAAGAGCAAACCTCAAGATCGAGGGCTTGACTTATTAAATAGGAGAACACTAATTTCACATAGCATATATTCTATCCAAAATAAACGATCAATGAATCACATTATCCTCAATCAGTTGTACAATCATCATCACTCTCAATTTTAGACAATTATCATAACCCAAAATGTCCCATAACTCTTATCCCCTGCCCCCAATTATTTACCCCTAGTATTAGTGTTGGTATTAATAAAGTATTCCTAGTAAATATAATGTACCATAGCATACGGTAGGTAGTTTTTCCCATATACCACTCTGTTGTTAACTTTTTGTACTAGTGTCATACTTTTGAAGTAGATCATGCAAGAACTTATTTATATTTGTAGTGCTAATCTGTGAGACACATGACTTTAAGCAACCCTTTTAAATCACATTCGCCTTCAGTATGGCACTGTTACTTATAATCCCATTAATGAACTCTCATCACCATTGTCCATTCTCATACCTTTAAGTTCAACCTTGTTAACAACTCTGTACATATGAGGTAACCACTCCCCTTTCTTTAGCGTCTGTCTATGTCTAGATCACCTATATTCTACATTTTAAGACTCTGATTTTACATTATATAAAGGGTTCTTATTAGTGAAATCATACAATATCTCTTGTTTTGAGACTGACTTATTTCAATCAGCATTATGTCCTCAAGGTTCGTCCATGTTGTGACATGTTTCAAGACCTCATTCCTTCTTACTGCTGCATAATATTCCATCTTATGTATATACCACATTTTGTTTCTCCACTTGTCTTTTGAAGGACACTTGGATTGTTTCCATCTTTTGGCAATTGTGAATAATGCTGCTATGAACATCAGTGTAAAAATGTCTTTTTGTGTCACTGCTTTTAGATCTTCTGGGTAAATACCAAGTAGTGGAATTGCCAGGTAGTAGGGCAACTCAATATTTAGTTGTCTGAGAAGTTGCCAAACTATATTCCTCAGTGGCTGTCCCATTATATGTTCCCACCACCAGTGGATAAGTGTTCCAATTTCTCCACAGCCTCTCCAGAATTTGTAGTTTCCTGTTTGTTTATTGGCAGCCATTCTTATTGGTGTGAGATGATATCTCATTGGGTTTTGATTTGCATTTCCCTAATAGCTAATGAAGATGAACATTTTTTCATGTGCTTTTTAGCTATTTGTATTTCCTCTTCAGAAAAAAAGTCTATTCATATTTTTTGCTCATTTTGTAATTGGATTGTTTGTACTTTTGTTGTTGAGTTGTAGGATTTCTTTATTTATACTGGATATCAATCCCTTATCAGAGATATGGTTTCCAAATATTTTATCCCATTGACTTAGCTTCCTGTTCTAGTTTGCTAATGCTGCCAGAATGCAAAACACCAGAAATGGATTGGCTTTTATAAAGGGGGGTTATTTGGTTACAAAGTTACAGTCTTAAGGCCATGAAGTGTCCAAGGTAAGGCATCAACAGTTCGGTACCTTCACTGGAGGATGGCCAATGTTGTCCGGAAAACCTCTGTTAGTTGGGAAGGCACATGGCTGGCGTCTGCTCCAGAGTTGTGGTTCAAAATGGCTTTCTCCCGGGATGTTCCTCTCTGGGCTGCAGTTCCTCAAAAATGTCACTCTTAGTTGCTCTTGGGGTGTTTGTCCTCTCTTAGCTTCTCCGGAGCAAGAGTCTGATTTCAATGGCCATCTTCAAACTGTCTCATCTGCAGCTACTCTCTCAGCTTCTGTGCCCTCTTCAAAGTGTCTCTCTTGGCTGTAGCTCCTCTTCAAAATGTCACTCTCAGCTGCACTGAGTTCCTTCTGTTTGTCAGCTATTTATATGGCTCCAGTGATTTAATTTAGACCCACCTGAATGGGTGGGGTAACACCTCCATGGGAATTATCCAATCAGAATCATCACCCACAGTTGGGTGGGGCACAACTCCATGGAAACACTCTAAGAATTACAATCTAGTTGACACTGATATGTCTGCCCACAAAAGATTACATCAAAGAACATGGCTTTTTCTGGGGGACATAATATTTACAAACCTGTACACTGCCTCTTCACCTTTTTGACAAAGCCCTTTGAGACACAGAAGCATTTTACCTGTTTTTTTCTTTTGTTGGTTGTGCTTTGGGTGTAAAGTCTAAGAAGCCACCTCCTATTACTAGGTCTTGAAGAGGTTTCCCTATATTTTGTTCTAGGCGTTTTATGGTACTGGCTCTTACATTTAGGTCTTTCATCCACTTTGAGTTTATTTTTGTATAGGGTGTAAGGTAGGGGTCCTCTTTCATTGTTTTGCATATGGGTATTCAGTTCTCACAGCCCCATTTATTGAAGAGACTGTTCTCTTCCAGTTCAGTGGATTTGGGACCTTGTCAAAAATCAGTTGACCATAGATCTGGGCATCTATTTCTGAGCTCTTAATTTGAGTCCATTGATAAATGTCTGTCTGTGCAAATACCATGCTGCTTTGAACACTGTGGCTTTATAGTAGGTTTTAAAATCAGGAGAGATATGTCCTCCCATTTTGTTCTTCTTTTTTGGATGTTTTTGGCTATTGGAAGCCCCTTTCCCTTTCAAATAGATTTAATAACTAGCTTTTCCAAGGCTGCAAAGTAGGTTGTTGGAATTTTGATTTGTATTACATTAAATCTGTTGATCAATTTGGGTAGAATTGACATCTTAACAACATTTTGCCTTATCCATGAACACAGAATATCTTCCCACCTATTTAGGTCCTCTTTGATTTCTTTTAGTAAAGTTTTATAGTTTTCTGTGTACAGGTCCTTTACATCTTTGGTTAAGTTTATTCTTAGATACTTGATTCTTTTAGTTGCCATTGTGAGTGGAATTGTTTTCTTGATTCCCTCTTCAGTTAGGTCATTATTAATGTATGGAAACATTACTGATTTTTGCACAATAATCTTATATCCCACCACTTTGCTGAATTTGTATATGAGCTCAAGTATGTCTGTCATTGATTTCTCAGGATTTTCCAAATAGGATCATAACATCTGCAACTAATGAAAGTTTACTTCTTCCTTTCTGATTTGGATACCCTTTATTTCTTTTTCTTGCCTGATTGCTCTGGCTAGAACTTTTAGCACTTTGTTGAACAATAATGATGACAGTGGGCATCCTTGCCTCATTCCTGATCTTAGGGGGAAAGCTTTCAGTCTCTCACCACTGAGTACTATACTGGCTGTGGGTTTTTCATATATTCCCTTTATCATACTGAGGATGTTTCTTTCAATTCCTACATTTTTTTCTACAATGTTTTTATCAGGAAAGAATGCTGAATTTTGTTGAATGAATTTTCAGCATCAATTGAGATGATCATATGACTTTTCCCTTTCAAATTGTTAATATGTTGTATTACATTGCTGATTTTCTTATGTTGAACCACCCTTGCATGCCTGGAATAAACTCTACTTAGTTTGTGGTGTATAATTCTTTTAATGTGTCTTTGGATTCAATTTACAAGTATTTGTTGAGAATTTTTGCATCTATATTCATTAGGGAGATTTCCTATAGTTTTCCTTTATTGTAGCATCTTTATCTGGTTTTGGTATTAGAGTGATGTTAGCGTCATAAAATTAGCTAGGTAGTGTTCCATTTCCTTTAATTTTTTTAAAGAGTTTGAGCAGTAATGGTGTCAGATCTTTTTGGACAGTTGGGTAAAATTCCACTGTGAAGCCATCTGGCCCTGGGATTTTATTTGTAGGAAGCTTTTTGAGACTGATTGGATCTCTTTCCTTGTGATTGGTTTGTTGAGGTCTTCTGTTTCTTCCTGAGTCAGTGTAGTTTGTTCATGTGTCCAGGAAATTGTCCTTTTCCTCTAAGTTGTCTAGTTTGTTGGCATAGTTTTTCATGGTATTCGCTTATGACTTTTTTATTTCTTCAGGATCCATAGTTACTCCCCCCCCCTCATTTCTGAATTTGTTTATTTGGATCTTCTCTCTTTTTGACTTTTTGTCAGTCTAGCTAAGGGTTTGTCAATCTTATTGATTTCCCAAAGAACCAAGTTTTGGTTTTATTTATTCTCCCTATTGTTTTCTGTTCTCAAGCTCATTTATTTCTCGTTTAATATTTGCTATTTATTTCTACTTGCTTTATGGTTAGTTTACTGTTCTTTCTCTACTTTCTTCAGTTGTTCAGTTAGGTCTTTGGTTTTAGCTCTTTCTTCCTTTTTTAATGTATGCATTTAGAGCTATAAATTTCCCTCTCAGCACTGCCTTCACTGCATCCCATAGGTTTTGTATGTTGTTTTCTCATTTTCATTCATCTCTAGATATTTACTTATTTCTCTTGCAATTTCTTCTTTGACCCACTGATTGTTTAAGAGTGTGTTGTTTAGCCTCCATATACTTGTGAATGTTCTGGTTCTTTGGTGTTTATTGATTTCCAGCTGCATTCCATTATGGTTAGAGAAAGTTCTTTGGATAATTTCAATCTTTTTAAATTTGTTGAGACCTAATTTATGTCCCAGCATGTGATCTATCTCATAGAACATTCCATGAGTGCTATAGACGAATGTATATCCTGGTGCTTTGGGCTGCAACAATCTGTATATGTCTTGTAGGTCTAATTCATTTATCACATTGTTTAGATTCTCTATTTCCTTATTGGTCCTCTGTCTAGTTGTTCTATCTATTTAAGAGAGTGGTGTGTTGAGTCTCCCAGTATTATTGTAGAAACATCAATTGCTCCCTTCAGTTTTGCCACTGTTTGCCTGGTATACTTTGGAGCACCTTGATTGGGTACATAAACATTTATGATTGTTATTTCTTCTTGGTGAATTGTCCCTTTTATTAATATATAGTGTCCTTCTTTGTCTCTTATGACATCTTTGCATTTAAAGTCTATTTTGTTTTATATTAGTATAGCTACCCCTGCTTTCTTTTCGTTAGAGCTTGCATGTAATATTTTTTTCCATCCTTTCATTATCAATCTCTTTGTGTCACTGAATCTAAGATGAGTCTCTTGTAAACAGTAAACCAGTGAACCATACTTTTTAATCCATTCTACCAGTTGGTATCTTTTAATTGGGAAGTTTAATCCATTCATATTCAAAGCTATTACTGTAAAGGCAGTTCTTGAACCAACCATCTTATCCTTTGGTTTGTATTTGTCAAATGTATTTTTCCCCCCCTTTTTTTCCTTCAAGTTACCCTTACTAATACTCTTCAGTTATGTGCCCTTCTCCAGAACTCTCTCTCCTTCCTTTTCTTTTTCAGCTGACAGAACTCCCTTTAGTATTTCTTGCAGGGCAGATCTCTTGATAACATATTCTCTCAGCATCTGTTTGTTGTCAAAATTTTAAACTCTCCCTCACATTCGAAGGATAGCTTTGCAGGATAAAGAATTCTTAATCTTATGTGGTGTCCCTTGCTGCTTTCAGGACTTTCTCTTTCTCTTCAGCATTTGACAGTCTGATTAGTATGTGTCTCAGAGTGAGTATATTTGGATTTATTCCATTTGGAGTTCGTTGGGCTTCTTTGATTTGCATATTTATGTCTTTTATAAGGTTTGGAAAGTTTTCCCCAACTATCTCCTCAAATACTCTTCTTAGCCTTTTACTCTTCTCCTTCTGGAACACCAGTGATTCTTATATTTGTGCACTTCATGTTGTGCACCATTTCCCTGAGATCTGATTCAAATTTTTTTTTATCTTTTTCACCATTTGTTCTTTTGCACATTTTCATTCAATTGCCTTACCTCTGGTTCACTTATTTCTTCTTCTGCCTCTTCAAATCTGCTGTGTGTGTCTCTAGTATATTTTTTATTTGATCTGCAGTATCTGTCATTTCCATAAGAGCTGCTATTTTTCTATTTGCTCTTTCAAATTCTTCTTTATGCTTTTCTAGTGTCTTCTTGATGTCCTTTATGTCTTTACCTAGCCCATTAAAGTTGTTTTGGAGATTTGTATGTACTTCTTTGGTTAATTGTTCTAAGTTCTGTGTGTCCTCCAGCTTTTTAATTTGGTCATTTGGCTTGACCATATCTTCTTGGGTCTTCATATGCATTCTGATTTTCTGTTGATTTCTCAGCATTTGCTTATTGTAATAAGTTTGTTTTGGGAGATGCAAGTCTCTTTGAACATGTGCATAAAGTTTGGCAGAAACATACTTTGCCACAGCGCACTTTCCTTGTCTTCCCAGCTAATGGAGCTCTTGGGCCACCTCTTCCCCTGAACTTCACTTTTCCCTGACTGCAGATGCACACTGGGCAGGGTTCATACCAGGTGGAAATCCAACCAGTGCAGCAGTTCTACATGAACACTAGAGATTGCCTGCCCCAGGCTGTGGGTGGGCACTCTGCAGTTCAGTGGGGAATCCACTTGGGGGCATGGTGGATGTGGCAATTCCCAGGCTTCTGAGTGGATTGATCTCGGGGTGTGGGGCTGCAAGTTTTACCTTCCCCAGCCCTCAGTCAGCTCAGAAGTGCCCTACTTCTATTCGGCCCACAAGATCCCTGGCCACCATGCACTCCTGGGCTTCTGGGGTAGGGGAGGGGCTCTTGGTGCTTCCGTGTGTGTGTCACTCTCCCTTGTCTCTGCCTCTCCACCAATGTGTGCCTTACGCCTCCACATAGAAGGGATATAGGCTGTGGAACATTGACTCTCTCTTGCCTGCTTATTGTCAGATTGGCTCTTCTCAGCTCTGCATCCCCTCTCCTCCTGAATGGAGGGCCTCCAGTCCTCCCCCAAACCAGGCCCCTGCAGTGGCCTGCCTCAGGGTTGAGGGGCAGGCACTGCATATTGCAGCAAGGCCTCTGTGTGGCTAAAACAAGTCTATTAGTTCCCGAGTTCCCTCACAGGAGCTCCCAGCTGCAGGACTGAGGATTATCTCCCCAGCTGGTTGCAGAGATAGGAGTGTGGTTGTGCAGAGCTCCTCCCTCTCCTGCCCTGGCTGGCATGTAGCTTCCAGCCCCGGAGGTGGTCATGACTGAATAAACTCATGCTGTTCTTTCAGTTGTAATTTCTCTGCTTTTTCATCTAGGTCCCCCCTGTGTATTGTAGAGGTACTTCTCTGGCTGCTCATACACTGCAACACTCTCCCTGATGTTTTCTGCTTTTTCTCTCATTACTCCAGGAGGGAGAAGTTAGCTTTGCCTCTCCTATTTTGCCATTTTCCTGAAGTGCCACTGTCTTTTATATTTTTATATTTTGCTATATAGACTTGAGCATATTTTTCCTTTTGCTTCTGCAATGGTCTGGATTTTGGAATAAAGAATTTTTGTTTTTTTAGTCTGTTAGTTACCTCTAAGCAAAAGCAATCTTTAATATGTATTTCTATGATTTATATATTTGAAAATAAAAGTATAACTTTCAATAACTTTCTATTTGCATGAGAAACTTAGCACTTTTGCCACCTCCAACTTTATCTTTCTCTCTTCTTTTTAAAAACAGTATAAACTTTTCCTTCAAGTTTTATATTACCTTCACATTTGTAATTAAATTTTGACTAATGTTTAGATTTTAATTTCTGTATGTGTAAATTTCTATATTTGCTTCCAATCCTTGTAAAGAATCTGTTTTCTTGATATTAATTTTGAATCAACTTTGAGGGTTCTAAAGTAAAACATTAAATAATTTTTAAAGGAAGGACTTAGGTGAGAACTTGCATATCTGTCTATTGTGTTCACACAATTAACAACATAGATAGATAAAGATTTTTTAGCTTACAACTTTTTGCCCTAAAAATTCATTAGATTTTCTCCATTATCTTTTTTTTAGATTTGGTTGCCCTAAGGAAAAGTCAGAGACTGATAATAATGCTACTTTATGGCATTATTTTCCTGCTTAGCTCATGTAGGATTCTTTGTGTATTTCTGAAATCCCAAAACCTTCACTGGGATAATTCTAGGGGTGGATCTCTTATCATAAGTTTTTTTTCCCAAAAGAAAGATTTCTTTCTTTAAGGCACAGGCTTTGTTCACCTCAGTAAAATTTTGTTCTTAAATCTTAGTTTATTGCTTATGCTCCATTTATTTCATTTCTTCTTTTTGGACATCTGTTATCAATACTTAAGTCCTCATTCTCTGTCTTCCTTCTCTCTTTATTTCCTTTTTTGCTTTTTACCCATATTCTAGAATAACCTCTCAAGTTTGTCCCCTAAAGCTTGATTTGATTTTCTGCAGTAAGTCTGCTATATACTGCCTCCAAAATGGATTTTATTTGAGGTACTACATTTTAAATGTTTAAAATTTAAAAATTTTGGTTTTCTTGAAGACTTTTCTTTTGTTTTCTTTTCATCTTAATCTATTTTCATTTCTTTTTAGCCTGCTCTCTTTTTTTAATAGCCTGTCCTTATTTCATAGGCACAGATTTTTAAAAGATGTAACTTGCATCTAGTAAAATGCACAAATATTAAATGTACAACTCAATATATTTTTAAATATGTATGCATCTGTGTGACCACAACCAAAATCAAAATATAGATCATCCCCCAAGTTATAGAATTCCCCAAAGATTCTCATTTTCCCTCCCCATGAAGTCCTCACCAACAATTATCAATATTCATATTTTTATCATCATAGATTAGTTCTGCCTGGTTTTGAACTTCCTGGAAATGAAATCATACATTATGTACTCTTTTGTGACTGACTTCCTTGGCTTTTATTGATTTTTTAAAGAATCTTTCTAAAATTTCTTCCTATTCTTATAGTAAATCAATATTGGATGAAGACTTCTCTTTAAATTCTTGGGAGTTACTTTCCTTGTCTGGTACAGCAGAATTTTTTGCCATAGGCCCCAGTTTTTCCCCGTTTTTTAAACTTTGAATTGCAAGAATCTAGGCCCAGAGTTTGAAAACAGATAAGGTGCAGAGTTTTGCTCTTTAGTTCTCTCACCATTTACTTAGACACTGGTGGAATCTCCTTCTCTAATACTTAGTGATTTTGATATGCACAGGCTCCATTTGTGTTTTTATTGTTTAACAGGCATTTATTTTGTGTATCATTTCCTGATTATTAGAAAGAGGACATTTGGCCTAGAGAATTTGAATGTACGTACCCTTCTTTAATGACATTGAATGGTACGTGAAAAATTGTACCCCTCCCCTAGCTTGCACTACTTTTACTTTTATGGTGCTTCTACCTCATCTGAAATTCTTTACCTTTGAGAGGAGTGCATATTCCAAAATCTCCATTCTCGTTATACTAGCTTATTATGTGCTGGGAATTGTAGAAACTGACTTGAGTAAGAGAAGATTGTTGATGACAATAAGGGACATAGTGACTGTGCCAGTTTGAATGTATTATGTCCCCCAAAACGCCATTATCTTTGATGCAGTCTTTTATGGGCAGACATATTAGTGTTGATTAGGTTGTAATTCTTGGAGTGTTTCCATGGAAATGTGACC
Source organism: Choloepus didactylus (assembly GCF_015220235.1). NCBI lineage: Eukaryota > Metazoa > Chordata > Mammalia > Pilosa > Megalonychidae > Choloepus > Choloepus didactylus. The sequence continues at coordinate 59,654,208 of NC_051322.1, read as the reverse complement.
TACCCAGCTGTAGGTGATAACTCTGATTAGATAATTTCCATGGAGGTGTGGCCCTGCCCATTCAGCATGGGCCTTGATTAGTTTACCAGAGTACTATACAAGCTCAGACAAAAGGAGCAAGCTTGCTACAGCCAAGAGGGACACTTTGAAAAACGCACAGGTGCTGAGAGAGGAGCTGCAACTTACAGAGACATTTTGAAGATGGCCGTTGAAAGCAGAGTTTTGCTGATGTTTTGGAGGTACTAGCCCAGAGTTTGCCCCAAGAATCTGTAGCTTAGAGAGGAACGTCCTGGGAGAAAGCCATTTTGAAACCAGAACTCTGGAGCAGACACCAGCCACATGCCTTCCCAGCTAACAGAGGTTTTCCGGACACCATTGGCCATCTTCCAGTGAAGGTACCTGATTGCTGACACCTTATCTTGGACACTTTATGGGCTGAAGTCTGTAACTTTGTAACCAAATAAACCCTCTTTTTAAAAGCCAATCCATTTATGGTATTTTGCTTACCGGCAACATTAGCAAACCGGAACATTGGGCATTCAGAAATCTATCCTCACACAGTAAAGGCATGGCTGCCTAGCTTTCTCATTAATGAAGCTCTGTACTACCAGAATACAGGCAGTCAGTGAGGGAAGTTGAGGAGAGATATCACAGAGTTTTATTCACCTATTTTCTAGCTGTGTTTTCCTGATTTAGAAGACATTATATGTATCACATACCAACTCTGCTTCTAAATTTGGCACTACTGAAGTGTTAGAAAATAGAAATATATCCAGGAATCTTTTTTTTGTTCAATTTTTATTCTTTATTTCAGGGGTTGTTGTGCATTTTTGTCTTTGTCTACTACTTTGTGAATAATTAATGGGTGTTTAGAAAAAGAAGTATTAGGTGCTATATTATTAAGCAACACCGTCCTAACCCTGAAGTCTGGGTCTAAGATTATTTATTTACTTAATATAATCTGGGTGTTATAAATTACCTAAGGAAGATTCTTTTCCCCACTAGCCTGATACCTTACATGCAAGTATTTAAAAAAACTGTTTTTGAGTAATTGACATTCTCAGAGGTCTCTTATAAAAAGTAAATATTCTCCTAAGGGATAAAACAAGTCAGTATCCTCTTGGTTTGATAACTTTAGGTCATCAAGCAAAGCTGATTTACTGTAGCAGTGAGGGACTAAAGCACAAAAGCTGATGACAAAGATTTATATCAATATTAAAGTTTTTAAACATGATAACCCTACTTAAGGTGGTTACATAAGTGAATTCTGTATTCTTAAGAAATATACATGGAAATATTACTGTCAAGGGGCATAATGTATACAACCTACTCTCTCTACTTTATTTTTAGAAAAGGTAGAAGCAACCCAAATGTCCAGCAACAGATAAATGTACAAACAAAATGGTATATGCATCCAATGGAATATTATTTGGGCATAAAAAGGAATGAAGGCCATTTTGAAACCAGAACCCAGGAGAAGGGCCAGCAGACATTGCCATGTGTCTTCCCATGTCACAGAGGAGCCCCAGATGCCATCGACCTTTCCTCAGAGAAGGTATCTACCTCTTAATGCCTTAATTTGGACATTTTCATGGTCTTAGAACTGTAAATTTGCAACATAATAGATCCCCATTGAAAAAGTTCACTGGAGTCTTATAAAGGGGTTCACAAACAGGAGGACTTCAGAGCAGCTGCAGCTAAGAGAGGACAAGATGCCCCAAGAGCAACATTTTGGAGAATGCCATTTTGAAACGCCACCTGGGAACAAGCAGAGGCCAGCTACGTGTCTTCCGAGCTAACAGAGGTTTTCCAGATGCTAATGGCCATCCTCCAGTGAAGGTACCCTTTGTTGATGTGTTACCTTGGACACTTTATGGCCTTAAGACTGTAACCGTGTAACCAAATAAACCCCCTTTATAAAAGCCAGTCCATTTCTGATGCTTTGCGTAAGGGCAGCATTAGCAAACTGGAACACATACCAAAGTAAATCTTAGTTGTTATAACATATAATAACACAGTTTAATATGAAAAACAGAATAAAGTAGGGCTGCCCTAATTGCAGCAGGGGTTTAGCACCAGAGTTCACCTACTCCTCACCAACTTTGGCCCTGAGGGGGCTCCATGGAGTAGTGAGTGTTCTGAGTAGCATAATTTCTAAATCACTATCCTAGACATCACTGAAAGATATTTAGGCAAGACGACCCAGTGAAGAAGAGTATGAGAAAGGGCATCAAGACATCCCAATATAATTAGAAAGCTTGAGTTCTGACTTTGGTCAATTATTTTCAGAATACTCTCTATTAGTACTATCTATATTGAGCACTCTTACCACCTTCCCACCTGAGGCAAGTAGGGTCTTCCACTGATCTGTGTAATCTCTAAGCTCACCCTTCCATTATATTAAGTTTTTATACATTTAAAAAAATCCTTAAAAATAAAACTTTGCTTATATCAAATATTAGGATGTAGCTTCTAGTTATAACTAAGATAGGGTATGATCACTGTGGCCTATCTCTCCTGATGACTACAATTAAAAAGTCTGGACAAAATTCAAAAAGCAATTACCTGAAGATTCTGAAAAGTAGACAAAACCAGATAGTTGGGGGGGGGGTCAAAACTTAAGGAAGCAACACATATGAGAATGAATTTTCCATTGTTGCCCCCTGCGGCTTTGACCCAAAGGCAGGCCCCCAATCGTGGAACTGTGAAATGATGGCACAGAAGAATAAAACTTTCATGGAAACCCTGTCTTTTTGGCCAGAGGATCTAATTAAAGGAGCCCCTGTGATTCAAAGAGGGCAAAGGGAAACCACATTTTTTTCTGTCTCCCTAGGTTAACCCCAAAGGCAGACCCCAAGTATGGAATTGCTCAGCAGCAGCAGTGATATAGGCAGTTAAAACTCAAAGAGAAACTTCATATTTCTATCCAGAAGAACTTGGAAAGGGGGATGCTATGGGACAGAGTGTTTAGGAGGAATCCTGGGAAAAAGAAAGCTGGAGACTAGGATGCCTTCATTATGTGTAAGAAACTACACATCTCAAGCTTACCCTTGAGGTGCACATATATGAGACAGACACAAACAGCATAACAGAAACTTTGAGAAATGAACTAAGATTTAAACCAAGTACTGATACCTCAGAGGTTTATGTGTGGTACAGAATCAAATCAGCATTGCCAAGACTTGTAAAACTGAACTGAGATTGGAACCACTGCTCACAAAAACCAATGAAAAAAACTTGTGGCTACAGGTCTACCAATATGGCATCATAAGATGCTCTAGGGTGTCATTCCCCTCCAGAATATTTGAACAACCAGCAAAAACCGGTAGAGCCATCTTCCTCAAGACTGGAAAACAGTTAAAGGGTCACAGTAAAAGGATGAGTGCTGAATCCAGAAAATGCACCTTGAAAAACAAGTGATGCTCATGGCACCCTTGCTAGACCCTCCTCCCCCTAGTACAATGTAGAGCCTGTGCTCCTATTATGGGTCCCGGGCCTTGTTCCTGAGGGAGCATAATAACCCTTAAACACATACTGGGGTGCATGTATGTCAGTGCTAATCTCTCAGGTGACAGCCTGAAAGACTAAACGAGGAAAAATTGTCTCAAGCTTGCCCATCCAGAACATGCTGTGAAGGCAGAGAAGCTTGCTGACAGTTAAAGCAGGAAAAGAAACAAGTGAAAGTGGGCTGGGGCAAAACAGCTCATGCCTCAATGCATACAATGGAGCTCCCAGGAGTGGGGTAGGTCTATTTCTCAGACTTGGGGACATTTGAATTCCTATAAATAATGGTATTCCTAAGGCCACAAGCAAGGAAAAGCCAAGGATAAGAAGCAGGCCCAAAAAAGATGGAGAGGACCTTGCATTTTGCATTTGCCTAAAGCTGATTTTGATAGTAGGGTTAAACTCTGAAGGAGAGCACCAGCTAATACAGAGCTAATATGCAAAGACTATGAAGAAGGTTTTTATGGTTTGTTTGTGTTAGTCTCTGGCACTCAAAGAAGCATCTGTCATATCGTTAGCTGAATACAAACTTAAGGAAAGATAGCTCAGGGACTAAATCCTAGAGTTAATACTCTAAATAATCAAAATGTACAGTGCACAATAAAAGATTACGAGACAAAAAAATAAAATAGAAAATGATGACCCATACAAAGGAACAAGATAATCCAGAAGCCATCAGCAAAGAAGATCAGACTTAAGATACACCAAGGACTTAAAAAAAAAAAAGACCCTCAATATGCTCAAGGAGACAAAGAAAAACAGGGAGAAAGAGCTAAAGGATACTAGGAAAACAGTGAATGAACAACATGACAATCTTAATAAAGAGCCAAAAATTTAAAAAAAGGAACTGAACAGAAATACTGGAGTTGAAGATCACAATAGCAGAAATAAAAAATTCTCTTGAAGGTTTCAACAGCAGATTAGAACCGGCAAAAGAATCAGTGAATTCCAAGACAAGACAATTGAAATGATTTTGCTGAGGAGCGGAAAGAAAAAAGAATGGAAAAAAGTGGACAGAACCAGAGAGTCCTGTGGGTTACCGTCAAGCATAACAATAAATGCATTCGGGAGTTCTAGAAAGAGAAGAAACAGAGAAGGTGGCAGAAGGAATATTAAAAGAAAAAATGGCAGAAATCTTCCTAGATTTAATGAAAAATGCACATTCAGGAAGCCCAGTGAACCCTAAACAGAATGAACTTGAAGACAACCATGCCCACTCACATAATAGGCAAACTTTTGAATGCCAAGGACAAGGAGAGAGTTCTGAAAGCTGCAAGAGAAAAGCAACATGATGTGTACAGGGAGTCCCAGTATGAGTAAGTGGTGAGATCTCATCAAAAAACATGGAGTAAAGAAGGCAATGGGGTGAAATATTTGAAGTGCTGAAAGAAAATAATTGCCACCAAAAATTTTTATATCCAGTGAGACAGTTTTTAAAAAATGAGTTAGAGATTAAGACATTCCAAGACAAACAAAGCTAAGGCAGTTCGTCACCGCTATACCTGCCCTACAAGCAATGCTAAAGGGAGTCCTTCAGACTGAGAGGAAAGGACACTAGACAGTGGACTGAAGCAGAATACAAAAATAAAGCTATCCAGTAAAGGAAACCATATGTGCAAATATAAATGCTAGTATCATTGCATTGTATATTTTGGTATTTAACTCCACTTATTACTTATTCTTATAGGTTTTTTAATGTAAGGATAAAAAGTAATGATTAACTTATGGTTTTGGACATAAATTGTATGAAGATATAAAAGATACAATTTGTAACAAGTGAAACAAAAAGGTGGGATGATGGAGGGGTATAGAAACTGTGTATGTGTATGCTGTTGAAGTTAATTTACTATCAAATGTGATTGTTATAGATATAGGATGTTTAGTTTTAGTCCCATGTTAACCATAAAGAAAATACCTGAAAAAATATTTGTACAGAAATGAGAAGGGACTCAAAATGGAATACTACACAAATTTAAATAAATGTGAAAGTAGGCATTAATGGAGGAATTGGGGGAGGGCAGGAAGTGTATAAGACTTACAAAGACCAAATAGCAAAATGGCAAGAAAAAAAAAAAAAAGATGCATGATCTGTCAATATTTTTCATATAAATGGATTTAACTCTCCAATCAAAAGACAGAGATTGGAAGAATGGATTAAAGAAAAAGCATAACCCAACTATAGGCTGTTTACAATAGATTCACCATAAATTCAAAGAAACAAGTAGATTGAAAGTGAAAGGATGGGAAAAAATATAGTATGCAAATAGTAACCAGAAGAGAGCTGGAGTGGCTATACTAACATCAAATAAAAAAGACTTTAAGTAAAAAATGCTTATGAGGAACAAGGGTCACTATATACTGTTAAAGGGGTCAATTTAACAAGAAGACATAACAACTGTAAATATATACCTAACAGCAGAGCACCAAAATATATGAAGCAAATATTGACAGACTTGAAGGGAGAAATAGATGGTTCTACATTAATGGTAGGAGACTTTAATACAACACTTTCAATAATGGATGGAACATCTGGAAAGAAGAGCAATAAGGAAATAGAAGACTTGAGTTACATTATAAACCAACTAGATCTAGCAGACATATATAGAATTCACATTCAGCAGAATACACATTCTTTTCTAGTGCACATGGATAATTCTCTGGGATAGACCACATGTTATGGTCTATATAATTCAAGTCTTTATAATTCAAAATATTGAAATAATACAATGCCTCTTCTCTGACCACAAAGGAATGAAGCTAGAAATTCATAAGAGAGGGAGAACTGGAAAATTTTAAAAAGATGTAGAAATTGAACAACATACTCTTAAACAACCAATGGGTCAAAGAAAAAATCACAATGGAAATTAGGTAATATCTTAAGTCGAATGAAAACAAAAACGCAACATCCTGAAACCTAAGGGTATGCAGCAAAGACAATGCTGAGAAGGAGATTTGCATCTCTAAATGCTAACATTAAAAAAAGATAGATCACAGTTCAGAGATATCACCTCTAAATTGGAGAATCTAGAAAAAGAATAAAACCCAAAGCAAGCAGAAGTAAGGAAACTCCACACCAATGTATTAAATAACCTGGATGAAATGGACAAATTTATAGGAACACAGAAATGACCTACATGACTCAAGAAGGAATAGAACTCAACAAATCAATAACTATTAAAGAGATGGAATTTGTGATTAAAATCTCCCAAAAAAGAAAAGCCCAGGAGCATATGGCTTCACTGGTGAATTTTACCAAGTATTCCAAGAAGAATTAACACCAATCCTGCTAAAAATCTTCCAGAAAATTGAATAGGAGAGAATGCTTCATAATTCATTCTAAGAGATCAGCATTACCCTAATACCAAAGCCAGATAAAAATACCACAAAAAAAAATTTCAGAACAATATCTCTTACGAATATGGGTGCAAAATTCCTCAAAATACTAGCAAACTGATCCAATAGCACATTAAAATAATTATACACCATTGTCAAGTGGGATTTATCCCAGGTATGCAAAACTGGTTTGTTCTGGTTTGCTAAAGCTGCCATTATGTAAAATACCAGAAATAGATTGCCTTTTATAAAGGGGATTTATTAGGTTGCAAATTCACAGTTTTAAGGCCATAAAAGTGTCCAAACTAAGACATCAACAAGAGGATATCTTCACTGAAGGAAGGCTAGTGGCATCCAGAACACCTCTGTCAGCTGGGAAGGCACGTGGCTGGTGTCTGCTGGTCCTTTTCTCCCAGGTTGCATTTCAAAATGGCTTTCTCCAAAATGTCTCTAGGCTTCTGCCTCTCTTAGCTTCTTTCTCTCAGCTCCTGTGCATCTTTGCTTGTTCTCCCAGGGCGTTTCCCTCTGAGCATCTGGTGGTCCTCTCAGCTTCTCCGGGCAAAGTCTGGTCTTCATCTCTTAGCTTAGCATCTCCAAATGTCTTTCTGTCTGCACCTCTGAGTATCCCCAAGTGTCAGCAGACGCCTTTGTCTGTGTCAGCCCTTAGCTTCTCTCTTAATTACTCCAGTGAACTAATCAAGACCCACACTGAATGGGCAGGGTCCATATCTCCATGGAAATAATTCAATCAAAGTTCTCACCCACAGTTGGGTGAGTCACATCTCCATGGAAACACTCCATCAAAAGGTTCCATCCAACAAGATTGGATTAAACGATCATGGCTCTTCTGGGGTCCATAACAGTTTCAAACCAGCACATGGTTCAACAACAACAACAAAAATCAATTATTATAATAAAACACATTAATAGAATGTGGGGGAGGGAGGTCATATGACTATCTAACTGATGGAGAAAAGGCATTTGACAAAACCCAGCACCACTTCTTGATAAAAACAAACAAACAAAAAACGTAGAAAACTGGGAATAGAAGGAAACTTCCTCAACATGTCTGCCAGTTTGGATGTACTGTGTCCCCCAAAATGCCATTATCTTTGATGCAGTCTTGTGGGGTCAGGCTTGTTAGTGTTGATTAGGTTGAAACCTGTTGTTTCAGTATTTCCATGGAGATGTGACTCAATCAGCTGTGGGGGAGACCTTTCATTGGACTATTTCCATGGAGGTGTTGCCCTACCCATTCAGGGTTCATCTTTATTGGATCACTGGAGTACTTTAAAAAGAGCCACACAGGCCCAGACACAGTGCAGCTGTGAGTGACATTTTGGAGAGCAACTGAGAGAGACATTTTGAAAAGGAGCTGCAGGTAAGGGAGGACAGAATGCCCTAAGAGCAACATTTTGGAGAATGCCATTTTGGAACACAACCTGGGAGCAAGCAGACTCCAGCCACATGCCTTCTGAGCTCACAGAGATTTTGCAGATGCCAATGGCCATCCTTCAGTGAAGGTAACCTTTTTTGATGCCTTACCTTGGACACTTTATGGCCTTAAGACTGTAACTGTGTAACCAAATAAGTCCCCTTTATAGAAGCCAATCCATTTCTGGTATTTTGCAAATAGGCAGCATTAGCAAGCCAGAACAACATGATAAAGGGCACATTTGAAAATCCCAGTGTTAACATCATACTCAATGGTGAAAGTCTGAAAACTTTCCCTCTAAGATCAGAGACCAGACAAGGATGCCTATTGTCAGCACTGCTATTCAACATTGTACTAGAAGTTCTAGCCAGAGCAATTAGGCAAGAAAAAGAAATAAAATACATCTAAATTGGAAAGGAATAAATAAAACTTTCCCTATTTGCAGATGACATGATCCTATATATAAAAATATCCTGAAAAATCTACAACAAAGTTACTAGTGCTAACAAATTTAGCAAAGAGGTGGATTACAAGATCAAGGCACAAAAATCAGTAGTGATTCTATACACCACTAGAAACAATTTGAACATGAAATCAAGAAAAAAGAATTCCATTTACAAGAGGAACTAAAAAAATCAAATATCTAGGAATAAATCTAACCAAGGGTTAAAGGACTTATACATGGAAAACTACAAAACTTTGCTGAAAGTCCTACAAATATGAGGACATTTGTGTTCCTGAATTGGAAGATTAAAATATCTGTTCTACTCATAGTGATTTATAGATTCAATGTAATCCCAATAAAAATTCCAATAGCTTTCTTTGCCAAAATGGAAAAACCAGTCATCATACTTATATGGAAAGGTAAGTGTCCCCGGATAGCCAAACCATCTTGAAAAAGAGGAATGAAGTTGGTTGACTTATGCTTCCAGATTCTTATAACTTTTTACAAAGCTTCAATAATTCAAACTGCATGGTAGCTGGTACAAGGACAGATATATATACCAATGTAATCAAACTGAGAGTTCATAATTAACCCCCACATCTATGGCCAATTGATTTTTTTAATTCAATTTTATTGTAATATGTATATATATATTCACAAACCATACATTCATCCACAGTGTACAATCATTTGTTCTCAGTACCATTATATAGTTGTGCATTCATTACTGTAATCAATTTTTTAACATTTTCATTACCACCAATTGATTTTTTATAAGGGTTCCAGTTCCATTCAAAGTCCTTCAACAGATGTGTTGGAAAACTGGATGTCCGTTTGCAAAAGAATGAAGGTGGCCCCCACCTCACATTATATACAAAAATCAACTCAAAATGGATCAAAGACCTAAATATAAGATTAAAAATCATAAACTCCTAGAGGAAAACATCTTCAGGACCTTTTGTTAGGCAGTGATTTAATTGAGACAGAATTTCTGTTTGTGGTAATGGAAATATTTTGGTAATGGATGGCGGTGATGGTTGCATAACATTGTGAATGTAATTAACACCGCTCAATTATATATTTAAATGTGGTTAAAAGGGAAATTTAGATTGTATATATGTTGCTAGAATAAAAAAATAACAACATCATGGAACTGTGCAACACAATGAACCCTAATGTAAACTATGTATTAAAGTTATAATTATAATAATATCTCTATTAATTGTAAGAAAAGTTAAAATTTAATTGCAAAGTGTTAATAATGGGGGGTATATGGGAACTTTGTATTTTCTGCATTACTTCTCTGTAAACCTACAACTTCTCTAATTAAAAAAAAAACACACAAAAAAAACCTGTACAAATCCCAATACATCCCACAGTAATTTGGACAGAGAATAAGAATGTATTTGCAGGTCCCCCCCTGAGAAACTGGAGAAAAATATGGAAATGTTGGACTTCCCCACTTGGGTTATTACTGATATTCTCACAAACTTTGAGGACTACCAATTTAGTAGGCTGAGCCCTTGATCTTGGGGCTCATGCTTATGAAGCTTGTTAGTGCAAAGGAGAGGCTAAGCCTACTTATAATTGTGCCTAAGAGTCTCCTCCCCCAGAGAACCTTTTTGTTGCTCAAATGTGGCCATCTTTCTTTCTCTAAGTCTACACAGCAGGTAAACTCACTGCCCTTCCCGATTTATGGGACATGACTCGCAGGGGTGTAAATCTCCCTGGCAATGTGGGACATGACTCCCAGGGATGAACCAAGACTTGGCATTGTGGGATTGAGAAAATCTTCTTGACCAAAAAGGGGAAGCGAAATGAAACAAAATAAAGTTTCAATGGATGAGAGATTTCAAATGGAGTCAGAGGTCATTCTGGAGGACATTCTTAGGCACTTTAGAAATACCCCTTTTTAGTTTTTGGTGTATTGGAATAGCTAGAAGGAAATTTCTGAAACCGTAGAACTGTAATCCAGTAGCCTTGATTCTTGAAGATGATTGTGTAACTATGTAGCTTACACGGTGTGATTGTGTGATTGTGAAAACCTTGTGTCTCACAGTTCCTTTACCCAGTGTATGGACAGATGAGTAGAAAAATGGGGACAAAAATTAAATGAAAAATAGGGTGGGATGGGGGATGGAATACTTTAGGTGTTCTTTTTTACTTTTATTTTTATTCTTTTTATTTTCCTGGAGTAACGAAAATGTTCAAAAATTGATTGTGGTGATGAATGCACAACTATATAATGGTAATGTGAACAATTGATTGTACACTGTGGATGATTTTATGGTATATGAATATATCTCAATAAAATTGAATTTTAAAAAACAGCATCCAGGCTGAAGCTAACTGCGGTTTTCCCAGCTAAAGCAACAACACTAAACAAATAAACAAATAATAACATTCCTTATCAAGACTCATATCTACCTAATATAATATTCAAAAAGCCCATAATATAATCCAGAATTACTCAACTTAGAACCAGGAAAATGTAAGCAAATAAGTGTAAAGATAATCAACAATGCTAATCCTGAGATGACACAGATATCATAATTATTAGACAAAGATTTTAAGTCAGATATTGTATCCAAGCTCCATGAGGTAAAGGTAAATACACATGAAATAAAATTAATGGAAAGGTAAAAGTTCTCAGCAATTAAATGAAATTGCAAAAATGGAACAAAATAATAAATTTAGTTTTAAGGTATATGATCTCTGAAATTTAAAATTTACTGGATGGACTCAATAGCATAATGGAGATGACAGAGGAAAAAGTCATTGAACTTCAATAAATTAATAAAAATTATCCAATCTGAAAAACCAAGGAGAAAAGATTGAAAATACTAAATAGAATTTTATGGAATCATAGGATTTTATCAAAAGATTAACATTTGTAACATTGAAGCTCCATAAAGGGGAAAAAAAAGATGGTGCTAAAAATATATTTGAAGAAATAATGACTAAAATTCTCCCAAATTTAGTGACAGACATAAATATGCATATTCAAGAAATTCAACAACCTCAAACAGAATAAACTAAAAGAAATCTACACCCAGACACATTATAATTAAACTACTTAAATCCAAATGTAAAGAAAAATTCTTAAAAGCAACTAGGGGAAAATGACATATTATTGTCCAGAAATTCCACTTCTAGGTATATACCCAAAATAGTTGAAAACAGGGATTTGAACACATATTTGCGTACCAGGGTTTGTGGCAGCATTCTTCACAATGCCAAAAGATGGGCACAACTCAAGTATCTATCAACTGATGAATGGATAAACAAAGTGGGTATATACAGACAATGGCATATTATTCAGCCATAAAAAGGAATAAAGTTCTGGTATATGCAATGACATAGATAAACCTTGCATATATCATGTTGAGTGAAATAAGTTGGATACAAAAGGAATATTGTATGACTCACTGTTATGAAATAACTAGAATAAGCAAATTCATAGAACCAGATACTAGAATATAGGTTACCAGGGGCTAGGGTGTGTGTATAGTGGAGAGTTAATGCTTAAATTGCCAAGAGTTTCTCTTTGAGCTGATGGAAAAGTTTTGGTAATGGATGGTGGTAATGATAGGATAACATTGTGAATGTAATTAACACCACTGGATTATGTTGTTGAATGTGGTTAAAGGAGGAAATGTCACATTATATAGATGTTTCTAGAATAAATTATTTTAAAAAGCCATAGGAGTGTATAACACAAACAGGGAACCCTAATGTAAACCATGAACTACAGTTAATTATAAAATTACATTAATATTGGTTCATCATTTGCACCAAATGTACCACACTAATGCAAGGTGTTAATAATAGGGGGTTATATGGGAGCTATGTCTTTTCTGCATGATTTTTCTGTAGCCTACAATTTCTCTCATTAAAAAAAATGACACACTACATGTAGGGGAACAATGATGTGAATTATGATGGACTTATGAAAACCATGGAGGCCAGAAGACAGTGGAAAAACATCTTTAACATGATGAAAGAAAACCACTCTCACAGCATTCTATACTCAGGAAAAATATCCACCAGGAGTGAAGGGGAGATAAAGATATTCTCAGATGAAGGAAAACTAAAGGACTTACAGTCCAGTGACAGAAATGCTAAAGGAAGTACTTCAGACTTAAGGGAAATAATATCAGGGAAAATTTTGGAACTTTAGGAATGAAGGAAGAACAACAAAAGTACTAAATATCTGGGTAAATATAGAAGATTGTTTTTCTCTTTTTAGTTTTTAAAAATATGGGTAAGTGTTGAAAACAAAAATATTAACATCTGATTGAGTTTTCAGTGTAGTTTAATATGCATGACAACTATAGCCAAAATAAGAGATTGAGATAAGGGAACCTATATGGTTGTAAGTCTTCTACATTTTCCTTAAAATAATTAAAAACTATTACTCTAGGTAGATGCTGAAATGTTAACTATTTCTTTTGTGCTCCCTAGAGTAATAGTCCTCAATTGAGGGTAATTTTGCTGCCCCCTCAGGAGACATTTAGTAGTGGCTGGAGACATCTTTGATTGCCAGACTTGAAATGAGGATGACTGGCATCTAGCAGGGAGAGGCCAAGGATGTTGAGAAATATCCTACAATGCATGGGACAGCTTTCCACAAAAATTATGTGGCCCAAAATATCAATAGCATTGAAGTTGAGAAACCCTACCCTAGAGCAATCCCAATGAAAGAGAGAGACAGAGAGAGAGAGAGAGAGAGAGAGAGAGAGGACAATAAATGAGTTAAAATGGAATACTGAAAGTATTCAAACAATCCAAAAGAACCAGGAAAAAAGTACAGGGAAACAAAAAAGCAGACAATACAACAGAAAACACATATCAAAATGATAGGCCTGCTTGAGCAAAAAGAAAGAAACAAATAGATAAGTTGGACTTCATCAAAATTAAAAACTTTTGTGCATTGAAGAACATTATGAAGAATGGGAGAAAATAGTTGCAGATCATATATATGATAAGAGTCTAGTTTCTAGGATATGTAAAGAATTCTTACAACTTAACAACAAAAAGACAGACAACCCAACTTAAAAATGTGCAAAGAACTTGAATTAGACATTTCTCCAAAGAAGATAATACAAATGGCTAATGCGTGCATGAAAAGATGTTCGACATCATTGGTCATTAGGGAAATGCAAATAAAAAGATACCACTTCATGCTGACTAGAATGGCTTTTTATTATTTATTATTTTTAAGTAATGGAAAATAACAATTGCTCAATAGCAAGAATGTGGTGACATTGGGACTCTCCTGCATCACTGGTGGTGATGGGTGTAGTGCAGCCACTGTGGAAAATAGTTTGGCAGCACCTCAAAAAGTTAAACATGGAATTACCATATGACCTGGTGATTCCATTCCTAGGTATATACAAAAAAAAAGAATTGAAAGAAGAATCTAAACAGATTCTTGCAAATGTCCATAGCAGCATTACTCATAACAACCAAAGAGTGCAAACAACCAGAGTGTCCCTCAACAGATGAATAGGTAAACAAATTTGATATATTCATACAATAGAATACTTTTCAACCATAAAAAGGAATGAATTTCTGACTCATGCTACAATATGGATGAACCTGAAAACATTATGTTAAGTGAAATTAGACAAACACAAAAGGACAAATATTGTGTGATTCCACAAGGGTAAAATGTGTAGAATAATCAAATTTATAGAGACAAAGTAGATCAGAGATTACCAGGGGCGTGGAAGAGGGGTAAGGGAAAGTTATTGTTTAACAGGTACAGAGTTTCTGTTTTGAGTGAGAACAATTTTTTGTTAATGGATGGTGTTGATGGTAGCATAATATTTTAAGTGTAATTAATGTTGCTGATTTGTACACTTAAAATGTTTAAAATGGCAAAATTTTTAGTATGCATGTGTTCTATTACTACAATAAGGCAGTTTTTTTTTTTACTAAAAAGATGTGTGGACACATTTGTACTATTTAAGAAATAAATTTTTAAACTAATAGACATAAATCTAAACACATGAATAATTATATCAAATGTAAATGGTATAAACATACCAGTTTAAAAATGAATTGTCATAGTTAATTAAAAACAAAAGTAGCCCACCTTTTTTTTGGCCACAGGAATATGGCCAGTTTAAATATAAAGATATAGATGGGTTGAAAGTAAAATGTTAGGAAAAGATATTGTGCAAACAATAATCAGAAGAAAGCAGGAGTGGCTACTTTAATATCAGACACAAACCCAGTATATTCTCTATTTAGGTCTTCTTTTATTTCTTACATGAATGATTTGTCGTTTTAGCACATTTTATTAATTATACCCAAATATTTAATTCTAATACTATTTTAGATAGTATTCTTTTTAAGTGTCGATTTCTAATAGTGTATGCTAGTATATAGAAGTACAAATGATGTTTTTATATTGACCTTGAGTCCTTTGAATTTCTTAAACTCATCTGTTAGTTCCAGTTTCTGTTTTGCACATTGTTTGGGATTTTCTATTTGGATAATCATGTTATGTTCCAATACAGAGAGATTTCTCTCTTTATTTTTAATCTGTATTCATTTTATTTATTTTCCTTGTCTTGAACTATCTCAGATCTCCAGTACAATGTTGAACAGAAATGATGAGAGTGGACATCCTTTTCTTGTTCCTGATCATAGGAGAAAGCATTCAGTCTTTCACCATTATGTTAGCTACAGGTGACCTCTATTAAATTGAGGAAGTTTCCTTCTATTCTTGGTTTGCTGTGCTTTTTAAAAATTCAAGTATGGATGTTTTATCTGCACCTACTAAAATGTTTATATGTTTTTTGTTTTCTGTTGACAAAGTAAAAACATTGAAATTTGGATGTCAAGCCAATATTCCATTCCTTGGATAAACCCCAATTTATCGTGAAGCATTATTCTTTTTATGTATTGCTGGATTAAATTTGCTAACATCTTAAAGGATTTTTTGCATCTATTTTCATTTTCTAACTAACCAAGATGATCAGCCAGAGGTAAATGTGAAGTGCAAGGTCCTCTTTGTCTTATCCGAGCCTACAGGGAGCTTGCTTCTTGTCTTGTGCTTGTTCTTGCTTGTGGCCTTAGGGATTCCTCCTTTTACAGGAATTTGAATGCCTCCTCTATTCCCTATGAAATAGACTTTTATTCCCTCCTGGGTGCTCTTTGTCTTACTTAATGCAGTAAGTACCTTTGTCCCAGGTACTTACCTTTACTTACCTTTGCCCCAGGACACTTGGACTTAATTATTTCATACACTACTTTAGCTGTCTGCAAGCTGCTTCTCCTACAGGACAAGTTCTGGGAGGGCGGACCCAAGATAATTTTCTTGGTTCAGCCTTTCAAGCTTCCACCCCATAGATTGACACCAATATATAGGCACCCTAGTATGCACATAGAGGTTACTCTTCTTCCTTCAGACCAGAACCTGGACACCCAGTGGAAGCACAGGCTGACTCCACACTGCACCAAGGAAGTGTGAGGTGGAGGTGGCTAGCAAGGATACCATAAACCTTTTTCAAGCTGCATTTTGTTAATGTGGCACTCGCCCAATTACTGCAACCCTTAACCGTTTTCAGGAGTTTTGAGGAAGATGTCTTTGCAAGTTTTTGCTAGGTGTTCAAAGATTGTGTATGGGAATATCACCCTTGAGCATCTTATTCCGCCATATTGGTTGACGGAAAGCCTATCCATTTGTTCTTGAGGGAGTTTGTTCATGCCTTTCAAGGAATTGGTCTATTTCATCTAAGTTTTGTATTTTTTGAAATCAAGTTTTTCATCATATCCCCTAATTGTCCTTGTAATGACTGTAGTGTCTCTAGTGATGCCCCCTTTTCATTTCTGGTATTGGTAATTTGTATCTTATCCATAGTGATTTCACGTAGTCGTCTGCTTGACCAGGACAAACGTTAAAAGTCATCAGACCTCCCCAGGGGAGAAAAAAATGTATTGTTAACAAAGCATTAATATATTTTGTATATTTTTAAATCTTTAAATTTGTTAAGTTTTTGTTTGTTTGTTTCTCTGTTTGTTTTATGGCCCAGACTATTGTCTCTCTTGGAAAATGTACCATGTGCACTTGAAAAAAATGTGTATTCTCCTGTTCTTTGTTGGAATATTTTATAAATATAAATATGGTCAAGTTGATTGATAATGTCATTTTCTTATATCTTACTGATTTCTTTCTTTTTTTTATTTATTTTTTCTTAATCTTCATTTTATTGAGATATATTCACATACCATGCAGTCATACAAAACAAATCGTACATTCGATTGTTCACAGTACCATTACATAGTTGTACATTCATCACCTAAATCAATCCCTGACACCTTCATTAGCACACACACAAAAATAACAAGAATAATAATTAAAGTGAAAAAGAGCAATTGAAGTAAAAAAGAACACTGGGTACCTTTGTCTGTTTGTTTCCTTCCCCTATTTTTCTACTCATCCATCCATAAACTAGACAAAGTGGAGTGTGGTCCTTATGGCTTTCCCAATCCCATTGTCACCCTTCATAAGCTACATTTTTATACAACTGTCTTCGAGATTCATGGGTTCTGGGTTGTAGCTTGATAGTTTCAGGTATCCACCACCAGCTACCCCAATTCTTTAGAACCTGAAAAAGGTTGTCTAAAGTGTGCGTAAGAGTGCCCACCAGAGTGACCTCTCGGCTCGTTTTGGAATCTCTCTGCCACTGAAGCTTATTTCATTTCCTTTCACATCCCCCTTTTGGTCAAGAAGATGTTCTCCGTCCCACGATGCCGGGTCTACATTCCTCCCCGAGAGTCATATTCCATGTTGCCAGGGAGATTCACTCCCCTGGGTGTCTGATCCCACATAGGGGGGAGGGCAGTGATTTCACCTTTCAAGTTGGCTTAGCTAGAGAGAGAGGGCCACATCTGAGCAACAAAGAGGCATTCGGGAGGAGGCTCTTAGGCACAATTATAGGGAGGCCTAGCCTCTCCTTGGCAGCAACTGTCTTCCGAAGGGTAAAACCTATGGTAGAGGGCTCAACCCATCAAACCACCAGTCCCCTATGTCTGTGGTCATGTTGGCAACCATCGAGGTGGGGTAGGCCAATACCCCTGCATTCTCCACAGGCTCCTCAAGGGGGCACTACATATTTCTGTCCTTGTTTTTCTTTTTTTTTAACTTTCCCTTCTTTTTTAAATCAGCTGTATGAAAAAAAAGTTAAAAAAAACACAAACAAACATACAATAAAAGAACATTTCAAAGAGACCATAACAAGGGAGTAAGAAAAAGACAACTAACCTAAGATAACTGCTTTACTTCCAACCTGTTCCTACTTTACCCCAAGAAAGTTACCTAATATAGCAACATTTCTGTGAACTTGTTCCTACTATATCCATCAGAAATTAACAAACCATAGTCATTCCTGGGCATCCCCAGAATGTTAAATAGCTTATCTGTTCTTCTTGGATTATTGTTCCCCCTTCCTTAATTGCTCTCTATTGCTAGTTCCCCTACATTCTACATTATAAACCATTTGTTTTACATTTTTCAAAGTTCACGTTAGTGATAGCATATAATATTTCTCTTTTACTGCCTGGCTTATTTCCCTCAGCATTATGTCTTCAAGGTTCATCTATGTTGTCATGTGTTTCACGAGATCGTTCCTTCTTTCTGCCGTGTAGTATTCCATCGTGTGTATATACCACATTTTCTTTATCCACTCATCTGCTGAAGGACATTTGGGTTCTTTCCATCTCTTGGCAATTGTGAATAATGCTGCTATGAACATTGGCTTGTAGATATCTGTTCGTGTCACTGCTTTCCGATCTTCCGGGTATATACCGAGAAGTGCAATCGCTGGATCAAATGGTAACTTTATATCTACTTTTCTAAGGAACTGCCAGACTGACTTCCAGAGTGGCTGAACCATTATACAGTCCCACCAACAATAAATAAGAGTTCCAATTTCTCCACATCCCCTCCAGCATTTGTAGTTTCCTGTTTGTTTAATGGCAGCCATTCTAATCGGTGTGAGATGGTATCTCATTGTGGTCTTAATTTGCATCTCTCTAATAGCTAGTGAAGCTGAACATTTTTTTCATGTGTTTCTTGGCCATTTGTATGTCCTCTTCAGAGAACTGTCTTTTCATATCTTTTGCCCATTTTATAATTCGGCTGTCTGTACTATTGTCATTGAGTTGTAGGATTTCTTTATATATGCAAGATATCAGTCTTTTGTCAGATACTTGGTTTCCAAAAATTTTTTCCCATTGAGTTGGCTGCCTCTTTACCTTTTTGAGAAATTCCTTTGAGGTGCAGAAACTTCTAAGCTTGAGGAGTTCCCATTTATCTATTTTTTCTTTTGTTGCTTGTGCTTTGGGTGTAAAATCTAGGAAGTGGCCGCCTAGTACAAGGTCTTGAAGATGTTTTCCTACATTATCTCCTAGGAGTTTTATGGTACTTTCTTTTATATTGAGATCTTTCGTCCATTTTGAGTTAATTTTTGTGTAGGGTGTGAGGTAGGGGTCCCTTTCATTGTTTTGGATATGGATATCCAACTCTCCCAGCCCCATTTGTTGAAAAGCCCACTATGACTCAGTTCAGTGACTTTGGGGGCCTTATCAAAGATCAGTCGGCCATAGATCTGAGGGTCTATCTCTGAATTCTCAATTCAATTCCATTGATCCACTGATGCTGTTTTTGCAACTGTGGCTTTATAATAAGCTTCAAAGTCAGGGAGTGTAAGTCCTCCCACTTGGTTTTTCTTTTTTAGAGTGTCTTTAGCAATTCGAGGCATCTTCCCTTTCCAAATAAATTTGATAACTAGCTTTTCCAAGTCTTCAAAGTAGGTTGTTGGAATTTTGATTGGGATTGCATTGAATCTGTAGATGAGTTTGTGTAGAATTGACATCTTAATGACATTTAGCCTTCCTATCCATGAACATGGAATATTTTTCCATCTTTTAAGGTCCCCTTCTATTTCTTTTAGTAGAGTTACGTAGTTTTCTTTGTATAGGTCTTTTACATCTTTGGTTAAGTTTATTCCTAGGTACTTGATTTTTTTAGTTGCTATTGAAAATGGTGTCTTTTTCTTCAGTGTCTCTTCAGTTTGTTCATTTCTAGCATATAGAAACATTACTGACTTATGTGCATTAATCTTGTATCCCGCTACTTTGCTAAATTTGTTTATTAGCTCTAGTAGCTGTATCGTCGATTTCTCAGGGTTTTCTCGATATAAGATCATATCATCTGCAAATAATGACAGTTTTACTTCTTCTTTTCCAATTTGGATGCCTTTTATTTCTTTGTCTTGCCGGATTGCCCTGGCTAGCACTTCCAGCGCAATGTTGAATAACAGTGGTGACAGCGGGCACCCTTGTCTTGTTCCTGATCTTAGAGGGAAGGCTTTCAGTCTCTCACCATTGAGTACTATGCTGGCTGTGGGTTTTTCATATATGCTCTTTATCATATTCAGGAAGTTTCCTTCAATTCCTACCTTTTGAAGAGTTTTTATCAAAAAGGGATGTTGGATTTTGTCAAATGCTTTTTCAGCATCTATTGAGATGATCAATTGATTTTTCCCTTTCGAGTTTTTAATGTGTTGTAATACATTGATTGTTTTTCTTATGTTGAACCATCCTTGCATGCCTGGAATGAACCCCACTTGGTCATGGTGTATGATTTTTTTAATGTGTCTTTGGATTCGATTTGCAAGTATTTTGTTGAGGATTTTTGCATCTATATTCATTAGGGAGATTGGCCGGTAGTTTTCCTTTTTTGTAGCATCTTTGCCTGGTTTTGGTATTAGATTGATGTCAGCTTCGTAAAATGAGTTAGGTAGTGTTCCATTTTCTTCAATGTTTTGAAAGAGTTTGAGTAAGATTGGTGTCAGTTCTTTCTGGAAAGTTTGGTAGAATTTCCCTGTGAAGCCATCTGGCCCTGTGCATTTATTTGTGGGAAGATTTTTGATGACTGATTGGGTCTCTTTGCTTGTGATGGGTTGATTGAGGTCTTCTATTCCTTCTCTGGTCAGTCTAGGTTGTTCATATGTTTCCAGGAAATTGTCCATTTCCTCTGCATTATCCAGTTTGTTGCCATACAGTTGTTCATAGTATCCTCTCATAATTTTTTTAATTTCTTCAGGATCTGCAGTTATGTCACCTTTTTCATTCATTATTTTGTTTATATGGGTCTTCTCTCTTTTTGATTTTGTCAGTGTAGCTAGGGGCTTGTCAATCTTGTTGATCTTCTCAAAGAACCAACTTTTGGTGATACTTATCCTCTCTATTGTTTTTTTTGTTCTCTATGTCATTTATTTCTGCTTTAATCCTTGTTATTTCTTTTCTTCTACTTGGTTTAGGATTGGTTTGCTGTTCATTTTCTAGCTTCTTCAGTTGATCCATTAGTTCTTTGATTTTGGCTCTTTCTTCCTTTTTAATATATGCGTTTAGTGCTATAAATTTCCCCCTCAGCACTGCTTTTGCTGCATCCCACAGGTTTTGGTATGTTGTGTTCTCATTTTCATTCGTCTCCATATATTTAGCAATTTCTCTTGCTATGTCTTCTTTAACCCACTGATTGTTTAGGAGTGTGTTGTTTAACCTCCAGGTATTTGTGAATTTTCTAAGTCTCTGATGGTTATTGACTTCTAATTGTATTCCATTGTGGTCAGAGAATGTGCTTTGAATAATTTCAATCTTTTTAAATTTATTGAGGCTTGTTTTATGTCCCAGCATATGATCTATTCTGGAGAAAGTTCCATGAGAACTAGAAAAGTATGTGTATCCTGGTGATTTGGGATGTAATGCCCTGTATATGTCTGTTAAATCTAATTCATTTATCAGATTGTTTAGGTTTTCAATTTCCTTACTGGTCTTCTGTCTGGTTGATCTATCTGTAGGAGAGAGTGATGTGTTGAAGTCTCCCACAATTATTGTGGAAACATCAATTGCTTCCTTTAGTTTTGCCAGTGTTTCTCTCATGTATTTTGTGGCACCTTGATTGGGTGCATAGACATTTACGGTTGTTATTTCTTCTTGTTGAATTGCACCTTTTATTAGTATGTAGTGGCCTTCTTTGTCTCTCAAAACATCCCTGCGTTTAAAGTCTATTTTATCTGAGATTAATATTGCTACACCTGCTTTCTTTTGGCTGTAGCTTGCATGAAATATTTTTTTCCATCCTTTCACTTTCAGTTTCTTTGCATCCCTGTGTCTAAGATGAGTCTCTTGTATGGAACATATTAATGGTTCATTTTTTTTATTCCACTCTGTAAATCTATATCTTTTAATTGGGGAGTTTAATCCATTTGCATTCAACATTATAACCGTGAAGGCATTTCTTCAATCAGCCATCTTATCCTTTGGTTTATGTTTGTCATATTTTTCCCCTCTCTCTATTAATATCCTTTATTGTACCCATACCGAATCTCTTTAGGACTGAACCTTTCTTCAAGTCTCTCTGTCCTTTCTTTGTTTCTCTGTCTGTAGGGCTCCCTTTTGTATCTCCAGTAGGGCAGATCTCTTGTTAGCAAATTCTCTCAGCGTTTGTTTGTCTGTGAAAAATTTAAGCTCTCCCTCAAATTTGAAGGAGAGCTTTGCTGGATAAAGTATTCTTGGCTGGAAATTTTTCTCACTCAGAATTTTAAATGTATCGTGCCAGTGCCTTCTCACCTCCATGGTGACTGCTGAGTAGTCATTACTTAGTCTTATGCTGTTTCCTTTGTATGTGGTGAATTGCTTTTCTCTTGCTGCTTTCAGAACTTGCTCCTTCTCTTCCGTGTTTGACAGTGTGATCAGAATATGTCTTGGAGTGGGTTTATTTGGATTTATTCTATTTGGAGTTCGCTGAGCATTTATGATTTGTGTATTTATGCTGTTTAGAAGATTTGGGAAGTTTTCCCTAACAATTTCTTTGAATACTCTTCCTAGACATTTACCCTTTTCTTCCCCTTCTGGAACACCCATGAGTCTTATATTCGGACATTTTATATTATCTATCATATCCCTGAGGTCCATTTCGATTTTTTCAATTTTTTCCCCATTCTTTCTTTTATGCTTTCATTTTCCATTCTGTCATCTTCCAGGTCACTGATTCATTGTTCAGCTTCCTCTAGTCTTGTGCTATGAGTGTCCAGAATCTTTTTAATTTGGTCAGCAGTTTCTTTAATTTCCATAAGATCATCTATTTTGTTATTTAGTCTTGCAATGTCTTCTTTATGCTCTTCTAGGGTCTTCTTGATATCCTTTGTATCCCATACTATGGTCTCATTGTTCATCTTTAGTTCTTTGAGTAGCTGCTCTAGGGACTGTGTCTCTTCTGATATTTTGATTTGGGTGCTTGGGCTTGGGTTATCCATATCGTCTGGTTTTTTCATATGCTTTATAATTTTCTGTTGTTTTTGGCCTCTTGGCATTTGCTGAACTTGATAGGGTTCTTTTAGGATTTGTAGGCCAATTGAAGTCCTTATCTCTAATTTATCAGATCTACAGCTTCGTGGAGTACACTTTCTCTAACTAACCAACAGGTGGCATCCACGAGCCACCTGTTCTCCACAAGCCAGTTCTCCCCTGCTTAGCCTTTTTGGTGAGTGGGGAAGTGAGTCTTGTGGGGTCCAGTTGGTGTACCAAGCTTGCGTGTGTAGTTGGTGTTGTCCGCCCTGTATATGGGGCGTGTTTCTGGGCAGTCAGGGAGGGGGGGTGGCTCTAACAATCAAATCTCCCTGGTGATCCTAGAGTTTTAAAGCTGCTGCAATAGTCTAATCCTTCAGTTCAGTCCTGCCACAGTTTGTCTCTGCCACTGACCCACAAGTCCTTGGTATTGGCGTATGGCTCCTGAGACTTGCAAGTGGGCCCCTCTTCCAGGCCGTGCACCCCTTGTCCTCTGTTGAGGGATGACTGTGCTATGTCACAGGTGAGTGCCGTCCCCCCAGGGTGGTTCTGGGCTGCTGGGCTGTGTAGGGAGGCTCCCAGTCTGCTGAAATGATGGCTGAATGGGGCTTTGTTAATTCACACTGCTCCACCTTCCCAACTCTGGGACAATCAGCTGAGGTTGCAGGGAAGGCTAATGTCCACACCCAGTTTTGTGGTGTGTGCCTGTTACCTGAAGCACTTCCGTCACACTGGGTTGTCTGGGGCAGCTCTGGGCTATGGGGCTGGCGATGGGCAGGAGTGTTTTCTGTCCACCAGGATGATGGCTGTGAGCGGACACCCCCCTTTTCTTGGGAAGTTGTGGTGTTTAGTGAATTTTCTCAGCCACTGGATTATTGCCTTTTGTCTCAGAGCTCTCTTAGTTCTGCTCTTGTCTTGACCTGCCCAAATTGCAAGTCTTTGAAGCTTTGTGTATTGGGCTTCTTAGAGTAGTTGTTTTAGAAAAAGAAAAAAGGATTAAAAAAAAAAAGGGGGGGGCACTCCTCAGAGATCTAATGGGTTATTGAAATGCTAAGAGACAAAGCAATTAGGGCCATTAAGGAAAGGTCCACAGGGCAGAGAGATCAGCTTTTCTTCGGGATTTGCATATGCGCCTCAGGGCCTGAGCTCTGCCCTTCCCCTTTCTATGTTCACCAGAACTCCAAAAATCCTCCACTTTTATTTTGGAGTTTTTCGTGTTGTTTTTTTCTATGCCTGTCTCCTCTCTGCTGGGCTGGCTGCTCTCAGATTCTCTGGTGTCTGGTCTCAGTCTATCTATGGTTGGAGTTTGGATCAGTAGAATGAGTTTCTGATAAGGGCTGCCACTGCAGTTCTCCCTTCTCCTTCCCGGAGCTGACAGCCCCTCCTCCCATGGGACTGAGCCTGGCAGGGAGGGGTGTGGGTCCCCTGGCCACAAAAACTTACAGATTTCGCTGATCTCAGCAGTTCCACGTTTTCATGAGTGTTGTATGAAGTATGCCCAAAGTCAGATTGCTCTGTGGTGTCCAGTCCACGCAGTTCCTGGCTTTCTACCTACTTTCCTGGAGGAGTAATTAAAACATACAGCTCACCAGTCCTCCATCTTGCCCTGCCTCTCCTCTTACTGATTTCTTAAATGGTTCTATCAATTTCTGAGAAAGAAGTATTGACAACCCCATGCATAGATAATGGATTTCTCTATGTTCCTTTACTTCTATTAGTTTTTGCTTCATAGATTTTGAAGCCCTTTTGTTAGATGCTTACAGATTTAGGATTCTTACGTCTTTTGATGAGTTACCCATTTATCAATATATAATTTCCCTCTTTACCCATGATAATACTACTTTTTTTCCAAATCTCCTTTTATATAAGCTCTACAGATACAACAACTGGAAGTACTCTATCTCACAGTCCCTGTCCATATCTTAATCTAGTTTGATAACTACAGTAGTTTACATGTTTCCAAAAAAGAACTGGTTGAGAGCTGTTCAGTGACTGAAACATATGCCCTCCAAATATAAGGCAATCTCACATTAGAAAAAGAGAAAAATTTCAGAGTGCATTCTACAATGGTTAATTGAAATAGTAGATTGAATGAAGTGTGAAATCCTATACGGGACTCTCTGTCATATTTTTTTTCTTTTATTTTAGTACCTCCACCTTGTTTCTTGTACTAGTTTCCTCAAAACTGATGTTCTCTCAGCAATTAGAGTGACCCCTAATGCCAGATTGCATGCCATCCCACTCCCTAAATGCCAACCTAAATTCCTGAGGGAGCCAGGATTGGCTTGATATCTATTTCTGGATCTCAGAACAGTTGAGAGTTTTATTAAGTTGTTTTTAGTCCTAACAAGGCAGCATAAGCCAGCATAACTTGTTGTGTAATGGGTGGAGGAAATAGTATCCCCTCATCTCCTATTCATAACTGTTATTTCCCTGGTAAAGGACTTTCAAAACACACTACAAACCAGAAAAGAATTCTTACTTCTGCACAGAAAAACTATCTTTGGCAAGATTTGGCAGAAAAGTTAAACAATGAAAGTAGGTAATATCCTTTTTTGAATCTCAGATTTCTCCTCTGGAATAAGAAGAGTATCATGCCTGCCTCAGAGGGTTATGGTGAGAAACAAATAAGGTAAGTGATAAGAAAGAATTAATAAACTATAAAATTCCAAGTAAATGTTAGTTATTAGTGTTGCTTTTTATATGCACTAATATGATTTATCATCTTGATAATTTGGTTTTAATTTGAAAAATCAGTAGTTTTATTTAGTTTGTAATTCTTTCAAATTTCTTGTTTGCTTTAAGAAAAGAAGCAGTTGGCATTTCAACATATTATTTTTAAAAGTCCTTTACCCTTTGTTCTAGTTTGCTAATGCTGTCAGAATGCAAAACACCAGAATTGGATTGGCTTTTATAAAAGGGGGTTTATTTGGGTACACAGTTACAGTCTTAAGGACATAAAGTGTCCAAGGTAACACATCAACAATCGAGTACCTTCACTGGATGATGGCCAATGGTGTCCAGAAAATCTCTGTTAGCTGGGAAGACACGTGGCTGGTGTCTGCTCCAAGTTCTGGTTTCAAAATGGCTTTCTCCCAGGACATTCCTCTCTAGGCCACAGCTCCTCTTCAAAATGTCACTCTCAGTTGCTCTTGGGGCATTTGTCCTGTCTTAGCTTCTCTGGAGCAAGAGTCCGCTTTCAACGGCCGTCTTCACATGGTCTCTCATCTGCAGCTACTCTCTCAGCTTTTGTGCATTCCTCAAAGTGTCCCTCTTGGCTGTAGCAAGCTCACTTCTTCTGTCTGAGTTTATATAGTCCTCCAGTAAACCAATCAATGTCCATGCTGAATGGGTGGGGCCACACCTCCATGGAAACTATCCAATCAGAGTCATCACCCACATTTGGGTGGGTCACATCTCTATGGAAACTCTCAAAAGAATTAAAATCTAATCAACACTAATGCACCTGCCCACACAAGATTGCATCAAAGATAACGGCGTTTTGGGGGACATAATACATCCAAACTTGCACACCCTTTATCTTAACTTCACTGCTTTCTATGTTCAACAAAATGATTAAATCCATCCGCATTATTTTAAATGGAAGACATGTTCATTTAAAGGTATTTTAAGTATGCAAAATAGTCCCATGACACAAAAAGAGAGATATTGTATGTTACCACTAATGTGAATTCTGTGAAAAATGTACAATGTTTTATACTGTAGAATGTAGGGGACCTAGAGATACCAATTAGTGGAGGGGGAATGATAATCTAATAAGAACAGATAAACTATGGAGGGTAATCTCAATGTTATGGGAATGCTCAGGAATGATTATGGTTTGTAAACTTTCTTGGATATAGTAAGATCATGTTGGAAGCAATAGAGTTATTTTAGGTTTTTTTTTTCTCTTATTCCTTTGTTTTCTTAGGGGTGGTTAATTTTCTTGGGGTATGGTAGGAACATGTTGGAAGCAATGTAGTTATTTTAGATTATTTGTTTTTCTTACTCCTCTGTTTGGACATGGTTTATTAATTTTCTTGGGGTATGGTAGGAACATATTGGAAGCAAAGTAGGTATTTTAGGTTATTTGTTTTCCTTAATCCATTGCTTTGTTTGAAATGTTGTGGGGTTTTTTTGGTTGTTGTTTGCCTGTTTGTTTTTAATTTTTTGATAAACAAAGTTAAAAAATTGAAAAAAAATCAGTAGAAAAATGGGAGTAAAAACTAAATGACAAATAGGGTGGGATGGGGGGATGGTTTGGGTATTCTCTTTTCACTTTTATTTTTTATTCTTATTCTGATTCTTTCTGATGTAAGGAAAATGTTCAGAAATAGATTGTGGTGATGAACGCATAACTATATGATCATACTGTGAACAGTTGATTGTATACCATGGATGACTGTATGGTTTGTGAATATATTTCAATAAAACTGAATTAAAAAAAAAAATAGTCCCATGAATATACATAGTGCATCTTATCTTTTAAAGACTGAATTTGAAAAGCTAAAAAATCTTTCCTCTACTATTTCTAAAACATGTTGCTCCTAAATACCAGCCTTCAAGTGCTCAGAATTCATATCCAGTCACTACAGTTCAAGATATAAATATATTTTCTGTTTCAGATAAGGCCAGTTGGAATATGGCCTCAATATGTAATCCAGCTCTTTAGTTCTGTGCAAAGCACAGTTTAAAAATCACTACACACATGGTATAAGTTTTTGTTTACATATGTAAAGTTTGACAAAAATAACTTAACACAATAAATTCTATTTTTATCTAATTTATCTTTAGCACTAATTATACTGAATGATTTTTTTTTGAATTTTTAGAATAATTTAAAGATCTTGTTGTGTCTCAGAAACTACTTTTTGAACATTAACTATCTAAATGTTTATGGCTATGATAGGAAATAATGTTGAAAGCATACACAGGAAAAAAGAAAAGTATAAAAAAAGCATATATATAAGTCCTTCAAATCAGCTTTTCTTGTTGGAATTTTTTTTAATGGGGTTTTCTTTGCAAATATGAAGTGTAGAAAATTTTCAGTTATTTGAGTTTCCCAATTGCTCACACTCATATAAATAGGAGTTTTATGCATTTTTCACAACACAGGCAATTGGGGGAGGGGAAGTACATTAATAATGACTAAGAATTGGCATTTACAAAGAATAAAAATAGTGTCAAATAAATAAAAGTTTGTAAATGAATTGTTCACTTAATTATTCAAATTCTTACTATTAAAATCTGATGACCATTAAAAAAAATCTAATGACTAAATTTTTAAATTGAAGCACTCCAAGAGAATGAAAATTTTAATTAAAATAACTTTTGTATTTTTTCATAGTTAAGAGACAAATGTAGATAATTCACTAAGATATATTAGTTTTTTGAAATTTTATAAAATATGTATTAGATCTCAAAGTTAGGTGTTGGGTATATGTAATAATAAACCTATTATTTATTAATATTTAATGAGTATTTATTGTTATGTATTGTATTTATCAATTATTACGTGTTTCCATGTATCTTATACAGTCTAGAATTTTATTTGGATATATTATTTTAATTATCACAACCTTCTGATACATCTTCATTTAACAGATAGACATTGAGCCAGTCTCCAGTTTTGGGCTGTTATGAAGAAAGCTGCTATAAACATCTGTGTATGTATTTCTGAATAAACACAAGTTTTTATTTCTCTGGGATAAATACATAGGAATGCAATCACTGTGTTGTACAGTAGTTGCATGTTTTGTTTTTAAGGGACTGCTAAACTGTTTTCCAAAATGCTTATGCCATTTTACATTTTCACCCGGCTGAGTATGGATGATCCAGTTTCTCCACATCCTTGTCAGCATTTGGTGTTATTGCTAGTTTTTATTTTAGCCAGTGTGCTGGATGTGTAATGATATCTTAAGGTGGTTTTAATTTGCATTTCCTAATGGCTAATATTATTCAACATCTTTTCATATGCTTATTTGCCATTTCTATATCCTCTTTGGTGACCTGTCTTTTCATGGCTTTTCCCATTTTCTAAATAGATTTTTTGGTTTTCTAACCATTGAATTTTTTGCTTGTTTTTTAGTTTTTGTTTTTTAACCATTGAATTTTGAGACTTCGTTATGGATTGTGGCTACTAGTCTTTTGTTGGATACGTGGTTTGAAAATATTTTCTTCCAGTCTGTAGCTTATTTGGTTTTTATTATTATTATTATTAGACATCATTTTTCAGAGCACTTTTAGATTTACAGAAAATTGAGCATATATTAGAGAGTTGCTATGTACCCCCTTTCCCTCCACTCACAGCTTCCCCTATTATTAACATCTTGCATTACTGTGATACATTTATTGTAATTGATGAACCAAGAGTGATCCATTGTTATTAACTAAAGTCCATAGTTTATATTAGGGTTAATGCTTTGTGTTATAGAGTTCTACGGGTTTTGATAAAAGCTTAATGCCAAATATCCACCATTACAGTATCATACAGAATATTCTTCCTGCCCTAAAAATCTCCTGTGTTCCACCTATTCATCCCTCTCCCCCTTCCCTAAGCTCCTGGCAACAACTGATATTTTTATTCTCTCTATAGTTCTGCCTTTGCGAGAATATCATGTATCTGGAATTATACAGTATGTAGCCCTTTCAGTCTGGCATCCCTAAGCAATACAAATTTAAGGTTCCACTATGTATTTTTGTGGCTTGATAGCTCATTTCTTTTTATTACTGAATACTATTCCATTGTATGCATGTATCACTGTTTGTTTTCCATTCACTTATTAAAGGACATCTTGGTTGCTTCCAGTTTTGGGCAACTATGAATAAAACTGCTATAAACATTCATGTGAAGGCTTTTGTGTGGATGTACATTCTTAACTCATTTGGGTAAATGCCTAGAAGTGATATTGCTAGATCATATGATAAGACTATGTTTAACTTTGTAAGAAAGTGTCAAACTTTTCCAGAGTACGTCTCTGTGGAGCAATGAGTGAGACTTCCTGTTGTTCCACATCCTTGTCAGCGTTTGGTACTATCAGTTTTTCAAGTGGCCATTCTAACAGGTGTTTAGTGGTATCTCATTGTTGCTTTAATTTGTGATTCCTTAATGACACATGATGTTGAACAATTTTTCATATGCTTATTTGACATCTATATATCTTCTTTGATGAGATGTTCAAATTTTTACCCATTTTTAAATAGCAATTTTTGTTTTCTTATTTTGGAGCTTTATATGTTCTTTGTATACGTTGTATTCAAGTCCTTTATCAGATATGTGTTTTGAAATTTTCTCCTAGTCTGTAACTTGTCTTTTCATTTTCTTAGCAGTGTCTTTCACAGAGCCTAAGTTTTTAATTTTAATGAAGTCCAACTTATCAATTTTTTCTTTCATGGACTATGGCTTTGGATGTTATATATAAAAACTCATCTTCAAATCCAAGATCATGTGGATTTTCTCTTGTGTTATTTTCTAGAAGTTGTGTAGTTTTATGTGATCCATTTTGAGTTAATCATTCTGAAAGGTTTGCTTTTTGCATGTAGACTTTTTGCATATCTAGTTGTTCCAAAACCATTAGTTTAAAAGACTATGAAAGCAATAAGACATAACTACAAAAGCAGTTTTGTAGTTTTTTCTCATACTGATCTTGAACATATTTTGTTAGATTTGTTCCTAAACACTTCACTATTTTGGTTCCAGTGTCAGTGGTAATGTGTTTTTCATTTAAAATTCCAATTATAGATTGCTGGTACACAGGAGAGCAATTGGGTTTTTTTTAATTCAATTTTATTGAAATATATTCACATCCCATACAATCATCCACGGTGTACAATCAGTTGTTCACAGTGCCATTATATAGTTGTGCATTCATCACCACAATCAATTTTTGAACATTTTCATTACCACACACAAAAAATAATAAGAATAAAGTTAAAGTAAAAAAAAAGTACCCAAAACATCCCATAGCCCCCATCTCTCCCTATTATTCATTTACTTTTTGTCCTCATTTTCCTATTCATCTGTCCATACACTGGATAAAGGGCATGGGAGCCACAAAACGTTCCCAATCACGTGGTCACATAGTGTAAGCTATATAGTTATAAAGTTGTCTTTAAGAATCAAGGGTACTGGGTTGCAGTTTAACAGTTTCAGGTATTTCCTTCTAGCTATTCCAATGCACTAAAAACTAAAAAGTGATATCTATATAATGCAGAAGAATAACCTCCAGAATGACCTCTTGACTGTATTTGAAATCTCTCAGCCACTGAAAATTTATTTTATTTCCTTTCTCTTCCCCCTTTTGGTCCAAGAAGGCTTTCTCAATCCCCCAATGCCAGGGCCAAGCTCATCCCTCTGAGTCATGTCCCACATTGCCAGGGAGATTTATACCCCTGAGAGTCATGTGTCATGTAGTGGGGGAGGGCAGTGAGTTTACCTGCCAAGTGGACTTAGAGAGGCCACATGTGAGCAACAAAAGAGGTTCTCTGGGGATGACACTTAAGCACAAATTTTAAATAGGCTTAGCCTCTCCTTTGCAGTAACAAACTTCATAAGGGCAAGCCCCAAGATCAAGGGCTCGGCCTTCTAAATTAGTAGCCTCCAATGCTTGTGAGAATATCATTAATTCCCCAGGTGGGGAAATTTAATATTCCCACATTTTCTCCCAGTTCCTCAAGGGGCCTTTGCAAATACATCTTTATTCTCTGCCCAAATTACTCTGGATGTATTGGGGCGTCACACTAACCTGTACAAACCAATCAGATTTCACTCCCTATTCAACATTCCATGTAATTATGTTGTTTGAATAAACTGACCATACAAGTTAAATTACATAGTGTGTCACAAAAAATATAGATTTTACGTCTAATGAATATCTCTTCCTTTGGTCTCACACTGAAGTTGAAGTTTCAAGAACACTGTCAATATTGTCCTTTACCCTTTGAACTAATTTGCCTTAGTCCTAACCAAGTCCATTTTGTTCATATCTTGAGTTGAAGTTTGATCTCTTTTTTCAGACTCCTTCACATTTACTGTATGGAGTAATGCCGACATTCATAGCTGCCAGACTCCGGCTCTGAATCTCAGGTGTCACACAGATACCCAAAGTTCCAGAGACCGACCAGATATGCAAAGAGCTCAGCATCTCAGAATTAAAAAAAAACAAACAAACGCATTACAACTTAGCAATAGATGTAACTGCTGTAGGAGCTTACAATCTAGGAACCTTTACAATAAGCCTTCCCCTGATAACCTGTGCCCTCAGATTCAATTCTGAGCTTGCACATTATAGTTAGTCCATATTAGTGAGGCAACATAATGTTTTTCTTTTCATTTCTGGTTTATTTCACTCAACATACTGTCCTCAGTGTTCATTCACCTCACAAATTCACTCCTTCTTGTAGCAGTTTGCCATTCTGTTCATCAGTCAGGGTACCCTTAGGTGATCTCCTTCCACTGCGAATTTTGAACACTGCCACCATAAACTCCAATGTGCAGATGTCCATTCATGTCCTTCTTTTCAGTTCTTCCAAATATATACCCAGTAACCAAGTTGCAGGACCATATGGCAGTGCCATGCTTAGCCTCCTGCAGAACCACCACACTGTCCTCCAGATGGGCTGCACCATTCTACTTCTCTACCAATAGTGATTAGGTATATCCCTTTCTCCATATTTTCTCTAGCACTTGTATCCCTCTGTTTATTTTTTAGATGGTTTTATTCATATACCATACATTCCATCCTAAGTAAACAATCAATGGTTCCTTGTATAATCCCATAGTTATGCA
Organism: Choloepus didactylus; assembly: GCF_015220235.1. Lineage (NCBI taxonomy): Eukaryota > Metazoa > Chordata > Mammalia > Pilosa > Megalonychidae > Choloepus > Choloepus didactylus. Next base: position 59,621,337 of record NC_051322.1, on the reverse strand, counting down.
TTCACCGCCATTATCTATATAAGGACATTTCCGTTTCTTCCATTAAAAAGAGGAAGAGGCAAAAAAAAGTAAAAAGAAAAAAAGGAAAAGAAAGAAAAAAGTGACAACTAAAAAGCAACAAAAGAAGAAATAAAATAAATTGTAGTAAAAAGTCAGACAATTACATCAACGCCAAGAATCCCATACCCCTCCTTATATCCCCCTCTTACAAATATTTAGTTTTGGTATATTGCCTTTGTTACAGTTAGTGGAAGCATATTACAGTGTTATTGTTAACTATAGACTCTAGTTTGCATTGATTGTATTTTTTCTTCAATGCCACCCCATTTTTAACACCTTGCAAAGTTGGCATTCATTTGTTCTCCCTCATGTAAAAGTATATTTGTAGATTTAATCACAATCATTGACCACACTAGTTTTCACTAAGTTATACAGTCCCAGTATTTATCTTCTAGCTTTCCTTCTGGTGTCCTACATGCTCCTAACCTTCCCCTTTCAACTGTACTCACAGTCTTCTTTGTTCAGTATACTTACATTATTGTGCTGCCGTTACCCACTACTGTGCTCTAAACCTCTCTCTCCTATCTTTTCCTATCTGTCTGTAGTGCTCCCTTTAGTATTTCCTGTAGAGCAGGTATCTTTTTCACAGACTTTCTCAGTGTCTATTTGTCTGAGAATATTTTAAATTCTCCCTCATTTTTTTTTTAATCTTCATTTTATTGAGATATATTCACATACCACGCAGTCATACAAAACAAATCGTACTTTCGATTGTTTACAGTACCATTACATAGTGGTACATTCATTACCCAAATCAATCCCTGACACCTTCATTAGCACACACACAAAAATAACAAGAATAATAATTAGAGTGAAAAAGAGCAATTGAAGTAAAAAAGAACACTGGGTACTTTTGTCTGTTTGTTTCCTTCCCCTATTTTTCTACTCATCCATCCATAAACTAGACAAAGTGGAGTGTGGTCCTTATGGCTTTCCCAATCCCATTGTCACCCCTCATAAGCTACATTTTTATACAACTGTCTTCAAGATTCATGGGTTCTGGGTTGTAGTTTGATAGTTTCAGGTATCCACCACCAGCTACCCCAATTCTTTAGAACCTAAAAAGGGTTGTCTAAAGTGTGCATAAGAGTGCCCACCAGAGTGACCTCTCGGCTCCTTTTGGATTCTCTCTGCCACTGAAGCTTATTTCATTTCCTTTCACATCCCCTTTTTGGTCAAGAAGATGTTCTCCGTCCCACGATGCCAGGTCTACATTCCTCCCCGGGAGTCATATTCTACGTTGCCAGGGAGATTCACTCCCCTGGGTGTCTGATCCCACGTAGAGGGGAGGGCAGTGATTTCACCTTTCAAGTTGGCTTAGCTAGAGAGACATCTCCCTCATTTTTGAAGGACAGTTTTACTGGATATAGAATTCTTGGTTGGCAGATTTTCTCCTTCAGTATCTTAAATATATCATACTACTGCCTTCTCTACTGAGAAATCCGGACTCAGTCTTATTGAGCTCCCCTTGTATGTGATGGATCGTTTTTCTCTTGCTGCTTTCAGAATTCTCTCTTTGTCTTTGACGTTTGATAATCTGATTATTAAGTGTCTTGGTGTAGGTCTATTCAGATCTATTCTGTTTCAGATACGCTGCACTTCTTGGATCTGTAATTTTATGTCTTTCATAAGAGATGAGAAATTTTCAGTGACTATATCCTCCATTATTTGTTTCTGCCCCTTTTCCCTTCTCTTCTCCTTCTGGGACACCTATGACATGTACATTCATACACTTCATTTGTCATTCAGTTCCCTGAGACACTGCTCATATTTTTCCATTCTTCTTCCTCTCTGTTCTTCTTTTGTGTAGGATTTCAGAAGTCCTGTCCTCCAGCTCATGAATCTTTTCTTCTGCCTCTTCAAATCTGTTGTATATCTCCATTGTGTTTTTCATTCTTTGCATTGTGCCTTTCACTCCCATAAGTTCTGCCAATTGTTTTTTCAAACTTTTGATTTCTTCCTTATGTTTGCCCAAGGTCTACTTTATATCCTTCATCTCTTTTGCCATGTCTTCCTTCAACTCATTGATTTGATTTTTTTGATTGATTTAGGAGATTTGTTTAATAATTAGTTGTTTCAATTCCTGTATCTAAGTTGAAGTGTAAGTCTGTTCCTTTGACTGGGCCATATCTTCATTTTTCCTAATATGACTCATAAATTTTTGTTGTCTAGGCATCTGGTTTCCTTGATTACCCCAATCAGATTTTCCCAGACCAGATGGGCCCAGGTCTCAGGAAGAAGGTTTAATCAGTATCAAGTTCCCCTGAGGAGCAGGTTGTCAGACTTTCCTGTGAGTCCTCTAGACTCAGTGCTTTTTCTGTCCTGCTCAACTGGTGGCACTTGTCAGATCACAGCTCCCCACTGGTGTAAAGATGTGTGGTCCCTTTAATTCTCAGTGGACTCTGTCTTGGCCACGGGCCAAGAGTGTCAGAAGCCAAGCTTAGGTTGTTACTGGTTTGTTTTGTTTTCCCCCAGACCCTGGGGTCTGAATTCTCTGAGGGAGGGGAGCCACTTGAGCTGGGGCCCACCCCTCTTTTCTTAGGGAATATACATCCTTTATGAAGTTATCTTCTAGACTTGAATTCTTCCTTTGTTCCTCTGAGTCTATTAACTCCACCTTGCCTGGGTCAGTGCTGACAATTGAAAATGCCTGAGGCTTTCTCTAATGAGCTTCTTAGAGTGAGAGGAAAAAAAAAAAAAAGGAAAAAGAGCAAAAGCCCCTTTTCAGAGCAAGCCCCAGCTCCCCAGTTTTGCCAGTCAACTGGTGTTGGTACCCAGTTCTCAGCGCCCCATTTCTTGGGACACTGTTGCTTTCCAGTGTTCTGAATTCAGCCCTCTCCAAAAGCCTCTGTTTCTATTTCTTTATGTATTTTTTTTTTCCTGTCAGCCCTGCCTCCTCTCTGCTGGGAGGAACCTCAGGTTCCTTTCCTATTTGCTCCAGGTTTATCTGTGCTTGTAAGTTGTATTCAGTAGTCCACATTTGTTCATTAAAATTGGAGTTGGAGCGTGATTGAGTTACTTTCCCTCATTCCAGCTAACCAGCTTCTTTTTTCCAGAGGGAAGTATTTCAGCCCAGCCTGCCATGCCGATGCGGGAGGGGCACTGGCTCCACAGTTTGGGGAGCTTTACTTATAGTTTATGTTGCAATCTCAGCTGTTCCACTCATTCCAGGCTGGTGTACAATGTGTGACCGGTCACAGATGTCCCCCAACGGTTGTTCCAGACTGTATACTCGTTGTTACTGGCTATTTACTAGTTGCTCTAGAGGACTAACTTAATTCCACACTTCTCTATGCTGCCATCTTGACCTGCTTCCAGAAAGCAATTGACTTTTGCATGTCAATCTTGTATCCTGCAACTTTGCTATAATTGTTAATTAGTTTCAGGAGTTTTTGTTATTGTTGATTTCTTGGGATTTTCTACATAGACAGTCATGTCGTCTGTGAACAAAGAGAGTTTTCTTTCTTTCCTTTTCTTGTCTTATTGCATTAGGAATAGGGGTGGTGAGAGAGTATCCTTGCCTCATTCCCAATCTTAGAGGGAAAGCATCTAATTTCTCACCGTTAGGCATGATGTTATCTGTAGATTTTTGTAGATGTTTTTTATCAAGTTGAGGAAGTTCTCCTCTATTCCCAGGTGCTGAGAGTTTTTATTATGAATTGGTGTTGGATTCTATTAGGTGCTTTTTTTGTACCTATTGATGTGATGATATGATTTTTCTTCTTTGGAGTTGATGTAATGAATGACGTTATTTATTTTCTGGTGTTGAACCAGTCTTGCATACCTGGAATAAATCTCACTTGGTCATTGTGCTGGTTTGAATCTGTTATGTACCCCATAAAAAGCCATGTTCTTTAATGCAGTCTTGTAGGGGCAGACCTATTGTGGGTGGGATCTTTTGGTTAGGTTGTTTCCATGGAGATGTGACACACCCAATTGTGTGTTAGACATTTTTATTAGATTATCTCTGTGGAGATGTGATCCTGCCCAGTCAGGGTGGATCTTAATTAGTTTACTGACACCCTCTATGAGAAGATAAATGCAGAGACATTTGAAGAAAACTCAGAAATACTTAGAGAGAAAATGCCCAGAGACACTTTGGAGACAGCCGCTGAAACCAGAACTGTAACAGACCCAGACACTTGGAGATGCAGACTGAAAGACGTTTGGAGATGCTAAGCTAAGAGATGAAGCCCAGAGTTTGCCCTGGAGAAACTAAGTGAGAACCCACAGATCCTTACAGAGAAAGCTACTGGAATCAGAAGCTGAAAGCAGTGCAACACGGGAGCAAAGGACCAGCAGACGCCAGCCATGTGCCTTCCCAGCTGACAGAGGTGTTCCAGATGCCATCAGCCTTTCTTCACTGAAGGTATCCTCTTGTTGATGCCTCAGTTTGGACACTTTTATGGCTTTAGAACTGTAAATTTGTGAGCCAATAAACCCCCCTTGTAAAAGTCAGTTGATTTCTGATATTTTGCTTTCCAGTAACTTTAGTAAACCAAAACAGTCATGGTGTATAATTCCTTTTATACTTTATTAGATTTGATATGGTAATATTTTGTTGAGAATCTTTGCATCAGTGCTCATGAGAGATATTGGTCTGTAGTTTTCCTTTCTTGTAATGTCTTTTTCTGGTTTTTATATTAGGGTAATGAATGAATTACCATAAAATGAATTAGGAAGTGTTCACTCTACTTCTGTTTTCAGGAAGAGATTATAGAGAATTGGTATCATTTCTTCCTTAAATTTTTGGGAGAATTCACCAGTGAAACCATCTAAGCTTGGTGTTTCTTTTTTGGATGGTGGTTAATTGATTCAATTTCTTTAATAGGTATAGGCCTATTCATATTATATATTTATTCCGTGAGTGTTGGTAGATTGTGTCTTTCAAGGAATTTGTCCATTTCATGTAAGTTATCAGTAGTCCTTTATTATTCTTTTAATGTTCAGAAGATCAGTAGTGGTGGCCCCTCTTTCATTTCTGATATTAGAAATTTGTGTCTTTATTTTTTCTTTGCTAGCTGGGCTACAGGTTTGTCAATTTCATTGTTCTTTTCAAGAACCAGTTTTTGGTTTCAAGGATTTTCTCTAGTTTTTCCTGTTTTCAATTTCACTGATTTCTACTCTATTTTTATTATTTCTTTTCTTCTGCTTGCTATAGGTTTAAGTGCTCCTTTCTCTAGTTTACTAAGATGGAAGCTTATACTATTGATTTTAGATCTTTCTTTTTTTCTAATATATGCAGTCAATGCTGTAAATTTTCTTCTAAACACTGTTTTCACCATATCCCACACAATTTGATAAGTTGTATTTCCTTTTTCATGTAGTTCAAATTATTTTAAATTTCTCTTGATACTTCTTCTTTGACTTGTATTATTTAGAAGAGTGTTGTTAAATCTCCACATATTTTGGGGTTTCCCAGCTATTTTTCTGTTATTGATTTCTAGCTTAATTCTGTTGTGGTCTGAGAATATATTTTGTATGGTTTCCATTCTTTTAAATTTGTTGAAGAGTGTTTTATGGCCCACAGTATGCCCTATCTTGGTGAAAGCTCTTGGGAGTTGAGATGAATATGTATCCTGTTGATGGATGAAGTATTCCATAAATGTCAGTTATATACAGTTGGCACTTTTCAGTTCAACTATATCCTTACCTGATTTTCTTCCTGCTGGATCTGTCCATTACTGATGGAGGTATGTTGAAGTCTCTATATAGTGGATTTGTCTATTTTTCCTTGTAGTTCTATCAGTTTTTGCCTCACATATTTTGATGCTCTGTTGTTAGGCACATACTCATTAAGGATTGTTATATCTTCCTGGAGAATTGACTCCTTTATCATTATATAATGCCTCTCCTTATCCCTGATAATTTTCTAATTTTCTTTGTTCTGAAGTCTGCTTTGTATGAAATTTATCTAGTTACTCCAGCTTTCTTTTGAATTAGTGTTAACTTGGTATATCTTTCTCCATCCTTTAGTTTTAATTATCTGTGTCTTTATATTTAAAGTAGGTTTCTTGTAGACAACATATAGTTGGGTCTTGTTTTTTTATCCACTCTTGTCAGTCTCTTTATTTTAATTGGTATATTTAGACCATTCACATTTAAAGTGATTATTGATATACTTGGATTAATATCTACCATATTTTACACTGTTTTCTATTTGATGCATTTGTTCTTTGTTACTTTTTTTTTTTTTTTTAATCATCATTTTATTGAGATATATTCACATACCACGCAGTCATACAAAACAAATTGTACTTTTGATTGTTTACAGTACCATTACATAGTTGTACATTCATCACCTAAATCAATCCCTGACACCTTCATTAGCACACACACAAAAATAACAAGAATAATAATTAGAGTGAAAAAGAGCAATTGAAGTAAAAAAGAACACTGGGTACCTTTGTCTGTTTGTTTCCTTCCCCTACTTTTCTACACATCCATCCATAAACAGGACAAAGTGGTGTTTGGTCCTTATGGCTTTCCCAATCCCATTGTCACCCCTCATAAGCTACATTTTTATACAACTGTCTTCGAGATTCATGGGTTCTGGGTTGTAGTTTGATAGTTTCAGGTATCCACCACCAGCTACCCCAATTCTTTAGAACCTAAAAAGGGTTGTCTAAAGTGTGCATAAGAGTGCCCACCAGAGTGACCTCTCGGCTCCTTTTGGAATCTCTCTGCCACTGAAGCTTATTTCATTTCCTTTCACATCCCCCTTTTGGTCAAGAAGATGTTCTCCGTCCCACGGTGCCAGGTCTACATTCCTCCCTGGGAGTCATATTCCACGTTGCCAGGGAGATTCACTTCCCTGGGTGTCTGATCCCACGTAGGGGGGAGGGCAGTGATTTCACCTTTTCAAGTTGGCTTAGCCAGAGAGAGAGGGCCACATCTGAGCAACAAAGAGGCATTCAGGAGGAGACTCTTAGGCACAAATACAGGGAGGCCTAGCCTCTCCTTTGCAGCAACCGTCTTCCCAATGGTAAAAACTTATGGTAGAGGGCTCAACCCATCAAACCACCAGTCCCCTATGTCTGTGGTCATGTTAGCAACCATGGAGGTGGGGTAGGCGAATACCCCTGCATTCTCCACAGGCTCCTCAAGGGGGCACTACATCTTTTTTTTTTTTTTTTTTTTTTTCCCTTGTTTGTCTTTTTTCTTTTTTTTTTTTTTTTTTTTTTTTAACTTTCCCTTCTTTTTTCAAATCACCTGTATGAAAAAAAAAGTTAAAAAGAAAACAAACATACAATAAAAGAGCATTTCAAAGAGACCATAGCAAGGGAGTAAGAAAAAGACAACTAACCTAAGATAACTGCTTAACTTCCAACATGTTCCTACTTTACCCCAAGAAAGTTACATAATATAGCAACATTTCAGTGAACTTGTTCCTACTACAACCATCAGAAATTAACAGACCATAGTCATTTCTGGGCATCCCCAGAACGTTAAATAGCTTATCTGTTCTTCCTGGATTATTGTCCCCCTTCCTTAATTGCTCTCTACTGCTAGTTCCCCTACATTCTACATTATAAACCATTTGTTTTACATTTTTCAAAGTTCACATTAGTGGTAGCATATAATATTTCTCTTTTTGTGCCTGGCTTATTTCGCTCAGCATTATGTCCTCAAGGTTCATCCATGTTGTCATATGTTTCACCAGATCGTTCCTTCTTACTGCCGCGTAGTATTCCATCGTGTGTATATACCACATTTTATTTATCCACTCATCTGTTGAAGGACATTTGGGTTGTTTCCATCTCTTGGCAATTGTGAATAATGCTGCTATGAACATTGGCGTGCAGATATCTGTTCGTGTCACTGCTTTCCGATCTTCCGGGTATATACCGAGGAGTGCAATCGCTGGATCGAATGGTAGCTCTATATCTAGTTTTCTAAGGAACTGCCAGACTGACTTCCAGAGTGGCTGAACCATTATACAGTCCCACCAACAATGAATAAGAGTTCCAATTTCTCCACATCCCCTCCAGCATTTGTAGTTTCCTGTTTGTTTAATGGCAGCCATTCTAACCGGTGTTAGATGGTATCTCATTGTGGTCTTAATTTGCATCTCTCTAATAGCTAGTGAAGCTGAACATTTTTTCATGTGTTTCTTGGTCATTTGTATTTCCTCTTCAGAGAACTGTCTTTTCATATCTTTTGCCCATTTTATAATTGGGCTGTCTGTACTATTGTCATTGAGTTGTAGGATTTCTTTGTATATGCAAGATATCAGTCTTTTGTCAGATACATGGTTTCCAAAAATTTTTTCCCATTGAGTTGGCTGCCTCTTTACCTTTTTGAGAAATTCCTTTGAGGTGCAGAAACTTCTAAGCTTGAGGAGTTCCCATTTATCTATTTTCTCTTTTGTTGCTTGTGCTTTGGGTGTAAAGTCTAGGAAGTGGCCTCCTAATACAAGGTCTTGAAGATGTTTTCCTACATTATCTTCTAGGAGTTTTATGGTACTTTCTTTTATATTGAGATCTTTGGTCCATTTTGAGTTAATTTTTGTGTAGGGGGTGAGGTAGGGGTCCTCTTTCATTCTTTTGGATATGGATATCCAACTCTCCCAGCCCCATTTGTTGAAAAGACCATTATGGCTCAGTTCGGTGACTTTGGGGGCCTTATCAAAGATCAGTCGGCCATAGATCTGAGGGTCTATCTCTGAATTCTCAATTCGATTCCATTGATCTATATGTCTATCTTTGTGCCAGTACCATGCTGTCTTGGCAACTGTGGCTTTATAATAAGCTTCAAAGTCAGGGAGTGTAAGTCCCTCCCACTTCGTTTTTCTTTTTTTAGAGTGTCTTTAGCAATTCGAGGCATCTTCCCTTTCCAAATAAATTTGATAACTAGCTTTTCCAAGTCTGCAAAGTAGGTTGTTGGAATTTTGATTGGGATTGCATTGAATCTGTAGATGAGTTTGGGTAGAATTGACATCTTAATGACATTTAGCCTTCCTATCCATGAACATGGAATATTTTTCCATCTTTTAAGGTCCCCTTCTATTTCTTTTAGTAGAGTTATGTAGTTTTCTTTGTATAGGTCTTTTACATCTTTGGTTAAGTTGATTCCTAGGTACTTGATTTTTTTTAGTTGCTATTGAAAATGGTATCTTTTTCTTGAGTGTCTCTTCAGTTTGTTCATTTCTAGCATATAGAAACATTACTGACTTATGTGCATTAATCTTGTATCCCGCTACTTTGCTAAATTTGTTTATTAGCTCTAGTAGGTGTATCGTTGATTTCTCAGGGTTTTCTAGATATAAGATCATATCATCTGCAAACAATGACAGTTTTACTTCTTCTTTTCCAATTTGGATGCCTTTTATTTCTTTGTCTTGCCGGATTGCCCTGGCTAGCACTTCCAGCACAATGTTGAATAACAGTGGTGACAGCGGGCATCCTTGTCTTGTTCCTGATCTTAGAGGGAAGGCTTTCAGTCTCTCACCATTGAGTACTATGCTGGCTGTGGGTTTTTCATATATGCTCTTTATCATGTTGAGGAAGTTTCCTTCAATTCCTACCTTTTGAAGTGTTTTTATCAAAAAGGGATGTTGGATTTTGTCAAATGCTTTTTCAGCATCTATTGAGATGATCAATTGATTTTTCCCTTTCGAGTTTTTAATGTGTTGTAATACATTGATTGTTTTTCTGATGTTGAACCATCCTTGCATGCCTGGAATGAACCCCACTTGGTCATGGTGTATGATTTTTTTAATGTGTCTTTGGATTCGATTTGCAAGTATTTTGTTGAGGATTTTTGCATCTATATTCATTAGGGAGATTGGCCGGTAGTTTTCCTTTTTTGTAGCATCTTTGCCTGGTTTTGGTATTAGATTGATGTTAGCTTCATAAAATGAGTTAGGTAGTGTTCCATTTTTTTCAATGTTTTGAAAGAGTTTGAGTAAGATTGGTGTCAGTTCTTTCTGGAAATTTGGTAGAATTCCCCTGTGAAGCCATCTGGCCCTGGGCATTTATTTGTGGGAAGATTTTTGATGACTGATTGGATCTCTTTGCTTGTGATGGGTTGGTTGAGGTCTTCTATTCTTCTCTGGTCAGTCTAGGTTGTTCATATGTTTCCAGGAAATTGTCCATTTCTTCTACATTATCCAGTTTGTTGCCATACAGTTGTTCATAATATCCTCTTATAATTTTTTTAATTTCTTCAGGATCTGCAGTTATGTCACCTTTTTCATTCATTATTTTGTTTATATGGGTCTTCTCTCTTTTTGATTTTGTCAGTCTAGCTAGGGGCTTGTCAATCTTGTTGATCTTCTCAAAGAACCAACTTTTGGTGATATTTATCCTTTCTATTGTTTTTTTGTTCTCTATGTCATTTATTTCTGCTTTAATCCTTGTTATTTCTTTTCTTGTACTTGGTTTAGGATTGGTTTGCTGTTCATTTTCTAGCTTCTTCAGTTGATCCATTAGTTCTTTGATTTTGGCTCTTTCTTCCTTTTTAATATATGCGTTTAGTGCTATAAATTTCCCCCTTAGCACTGCTTTTGCTGCATCCCATAGGTTTTGGTATGTTGTGTTCTCATTTTCATTCGTCTCTATATATTTAGCAATTTCTCTTGCTATTTCTTCTTTAACCCACTGATTGTTTAGGAGTGTGTTGTTTAACCTCCAGGTATTTGTGAATTTTCTAAGTCTCTGATGGTTATTGACTTCTAATTGTATTCCATTGTGGTCAGAGAATGTGCTTTGAATAATTTCAATCTTTTTAAATTTATTGAGGCTTGTTTTATGTCCCAGCATATGATCTATTCTGGAGAAAGTTCCGTGAGCACTAGAAAAGTATGTGTATCCTGGTGATTTGGGATGTAATGTCCTGTAGATGTCTGTTAAATCTAATTCATTTATCAGATTGTTTAGGTTTTCAATTTCCTTATTGGTCTTCTGTCTGGTTGATCTATCTATAGGAGAGAGTGATGTGTTGAAGTCTCCCACAATTATTGTGGAAACATCAATTGCTTCCTTTAGTTTTGCCAATGTTTCTCTCATGTATTTTGTGGCACCTTGATTGGGTGCATAGACATTTACGATTGTTATTTCTTCTTGCTGAATTGCCCCTTTTATTAGTATGTAGTGGCCTTCTTTGTCTCTCAAAACATCCCTGCATTTGAAGTCTATTTTATCTGAGATTAATATTGCTACACCTGCTTTCTTTTGGCTGTAGCTTGCATGAAATATTTTTTTCCATCCTTTCACTTTCAATTTCTTTGTGTCCCTGTGTCTAAGATGAGTCTCTTGTATGCAACATATTGATGGTTCATTTTTTTTGATCCATTCTGCGAATCTATATCTTTTAATTGGGGAGTTTAATCCATTTACATTCAACGTTAAAACCGTGAAGGCATTTCTTGAATCGGCCATCTTATCCTTTGGATTATGTTTGCCATATTTTTCCCTCTCTCTATTAATATCCTTTATTGTACCCATACCGAATCTCTTTAGTACTGAACCTTTCTCCAAGTCTCTCTGTCCTGTCTTTGTTTCTCTGTCTGTAGGGCTCCCTTTAGTATCTCCAGTAGGGCAGGTCTCTTGTTAGCAAATTCTCTCAGCATTTCTTTGTCTGTGAAAAATTTCAGCTCTCCCTCAAATTTGAAGGAGAGCTTTGCTGGATAAAGTATTCTTGGCTGGAAATTCCTCTCTCTCAGAATTTTAAATATATCGTGCCATTGCCTTCTCGCCTCCATGGTGGCTGCTGAGTAGTCACTACTTAGTCTTATGCTGTTTCCTTTGTATGTGGTGAATTGCTTTTCTCTTGCTGCTTTCAGAACTTGCTCCTTCTCTTCTATGTTTGACAGTGTGATCAGTATATGTCTCGGAGTGGGTTTTTTTGGATTTATTCTATTTGGAGTTCGCTGAGCATTTATGATTTGTGTATTTATGTTGTTTAGAAGATTTGGGAAGTTTTCCCCAACAATTTCTTTGAATACTCTTCCTAGACCTTTACCCTTTTCTTCCCCTTCTGGGACACCAATGAGTCTTATATTCGGACGTTTCATATTATCTATCATATCCCTGAGGTCCATTTCTAGTTTTTCAATTTTTTTCCCCCATTCTTTCTTTTATGCTTTCATTTTCCATTCTGTCATCTTCCAGGTCACTGATTCGTTGTTCAACTTCCTCTAGTCTTGTACTATGAGTGTCCAGAATCTTTTTAATTTGGTCAACAGTTTCTTTAATTTCCATAAGATCATCCATTTTTTTATTTAGTCTTGCAATGTCTTCTTTATGCTCTTCTAGGGTCTTCTTGATTTCCTTCATATCCCGTACTAGGGTCTCATTGTTCATCTTTAGATCTTTGAGTAGCTGCTCTAGGTGTGTCTCTTCTGGTCTTTTGATTTGGGTGCTTGGGCTTGGGTTATCCATATCGTCTGGTTTTTTCATATGCTTTATAATTTTCTGTTGTTTTTGGCCTCGTGGCATTTGCTGTCCTTGATAGGGTTCTTTTAGGGTTTGTAGACCAGTTGAAGTCCTTATCTCTAATTTATCAGATCTACAGCTTCGTGGAGTACACTTTCTCTAACTAACCAGCAGGTGGCGTCCACGAGCCACCTGTTCTCCACAAGCCAGATCTCCCCTGCTTAGCCTTTTTGGTGAGTGGGGGAGTGAGTCTTGTGGGGCCCAATTGGTGTCCCAAGCTTGCGTGTGTAGTTGGTGTTGCCTGCCCTGTATGTGGGGCGTGTTTCTGGGCAGTCGGGGAGGGGGGGGTGGCCCTAACAATCAAATCTCCCTGATGATCCTAGAGTTTTAAAGCTACTGCAATAGTCTAATCCTTCAGTTCAGTCCTGCCACAGTTTGTCTCTGCCACTGACCCACAAGTCTTTGGTATTGGCGTATGGCTCCTGAGACTTGCAAGTGGGCCCCTCTTCCAGGCTGTGCACCCCGGGTCCTCTGTTGAGGGATGACTGTGCTATGTCACAGGTGAGTGCCGTCCCCCCAGGGCAGTTCTGGGCTGCTGGGCTGTGTTGGGAGGCTCCCAGTCTGCTCAAATGATGGCTGAATGGGGCTCTGTTAATTCACACTGCTCCCCCTTCCCAGCTCTGGGACATTCAGCTGAGGTTGCAGGGAAGGCTAATGTCCACGCCCAGTTTTGTGGTGTGTGCCTGTTATTTGAAGCACTTCCGTCACACTGGGTTGTCTGGGGCAGCTCTGGGCTATGGGGCTGGCGATGGGCAGGAGTGTTTCCTGTCCACCAGGATGGTGGCTGTGAGCGGACACCCCCCTTTTCTTGGGAAGTTGTGTTGTTTAGTGAATTTTCTCAGCCACTGGATTATTGCCTTTTGTCTCAGAGCTCTCTTAGTTCTGCTCTTGACTTGACGTGCCCAAATTTCAATTCTTTGAAGCTTTCTGTATTGAGCTTCTTAGAGTAATTGTTTTAGAAAAAGCAAAAAGGATTTAAAAAAAAAAAAAAAAAAAAAAAACAAAAAAAAAAAAAACGGCCCTCCTCAGAGATCTAATGGGTTATTGAAATGCTAATAGACAAAGCAACCAGGGCCATTAAGGAAAGGTGCCCTGGGCAGAGAGATCAGCCTTGCTTCGGGATTTGCATATGCGCCTCAAGGCCTGATCTCCGCCCTTCCCCTTTCTGTGTTCACCAGAACTCCAAAAATCCTCTGCTTTTACTTTGGAGCTTCTCGTGTTGTTTTCCTTCTATGCCCGTCTCCTCTCTGCTGGGCTGGCTGCTCTCAGAGTCTCTGGTGTCTGGCCTCAGTCTATCTATGGTTGGAGTTTGAATCAGTAGAATGAGTTTCCGATGAGAGCAGCCACTGCAATTCTCCCTTCTCCTTCCTGGAGCTGACAGCCCCTCCTCCCCCGGGACTGAGCCTGGCAGGGAGGGGCGCGGGTCCCCTGGCCGCAAAAACTTACAGATTTCGCTGATCTCAGCAGTTCCACGTTTTCATGAGTGTTGTATGAAGTATGCCCAAAGACAGATTGCTCTGTGGTGTCCAGTCCACGCAGTTCCTGGCTTTTTACCTACTTTCCTGGAGGAGTAACTAAAACATACAGCTCACCAGTCTGCCATCTTCCTTTGTTACTTTTTAATCTTCCCCTCTTTTTCTGCCTTCTCTGGTTTTAACTGAGTATTTTATATGAATCCTTTTTTTCTCTTTTCTCTTGCATATAAATTATACTTCTTTTAAAAATGTTTTAAGGGGTTGCCCTAGAGTTTGCACTATACATTTACAACTAATCTAAGTCTACTTTCAAATAACACTATATACTTTATGGGTACTGCATGTACTTTGTTATAACAGAGATTTCCCAATTCCTCCCTCCCGTTCCTTATAACATTGCTGTCATTCATTTCTCTTGTCCATAAGCTATAATCATCTAATACATGGTTGCTGTTATTATTTTGAAGAAACTGTTACCTGTTAGATTAATTAAGAATAATAAAAATGAAATATTTAATTAGTCCTTCATTTATTCCTTCTTTAATAGTCTTCCTTTCTTTATTCAAAGAATTGGGTTTCTGACCCATATCATTTTCCTTCTCTCTGAAGACTTTTTTTTTTAAAAAGCTCTGGCAAAGTAGGTGTACTGATGACAGATTTCCTTAATTTTTGTTTTTCTTAGAGAATCTTAATTTCTCCTCCAATTTTGGTTGATAATTTTGCTGGATACAGATTTCAAGGTTGTTTTCTTTCAAAACTTTAAATATCTCCTTCCACTCTCTTCTTGCTTTCATGGTTTCTGAAGCAAAGTCAACTCTAATTCTTATTCTTGTTTTCTGTAGGTAAGGTTTTTTTCCCCCTCAGACTTTTTCTGCAGTTTGAATATATCGTGCCAGTTTTTGGTATTTATCCTGCTTGGTGTTCTCTGGGCTTTCTGAGTCTGTGGTTTGGTGTCTGTCATTACCTTTTCAAAATTCTCAGTCATTATTACGTCACGTATTTTTTCTATTTCTTTCTCTATTTCTTTTCCATCTGGTATTCCCATTATGTTTCACCTTTTATAATGTCCCACCGTTCTTGGACATTCTGTTCCATTCTTTTTTCACTTTGCTTTTTAGTTTGGGAAGTTTTTTTCCATTCATTTTTCACTTTGTTTTTTAGTTTGGGAAGTTTCTATTGACATATCTTCAAGTTCACTGATTCTTTCCTCAGCCATGTCCAGTCTACTGATGAACCATTCAAAGGCATTCTTCATTTCTGTCACAGTGTTTTTTATTTCTAGCATTTCCTTTTTATTTTTTCTTAGACGTTTCCATCACTCAGTGTATATTACCCATCTGTTCTTGCACATTGTACACTTTTTCCATCAGAGTTCTTAGCATTTAATCATAGTTATTTTAAATTCCCAGTCTGATAATTCTGACATCTCTGCCATATCTGAATCTTGTTCTCATGTTTGCTCTGTCTCTTCAGGCTGTCTTTTTTGTATGCCTTGTAATTTTTTGTTGAAAGCCAGACATAGCTTATTGGGTAAAAAGAACTGAAGTAAATAGACTTTGAGGTGATATTATATGTTTATCTGGCTAAGAGTTTAGTGTTTGCCATAGCTATAGGTGTCAGAGGCTAAAATTTCCTCTGGTGTTCTTTCTTTCTTTCTTTCTTTCTTTTTTGTTGTTGTTGTCTCCTTTTAGGTTTGCATAGAGACTCCTTCACAGATAAGGCCTGAGCATTGCAGCTCTTTCAGCTGTAATCCCTTTTCATTATACAGGAGCCCTATTGATGTTGTGGTAAACTGTGTGGGGAGGAAAAGTGTTACACAATCCTATGATCACATCTCAGTCTTCCAGTGAGCCTGTGCCCCTGGGCCATGACCTTCATAAGTGCCTCTCAGCTTTTTTTCCCCCTTAGATGAAACAGGAAGACTAGAGGGAGATAGAGTTGTGCTCCCATGGGTCTTTTTGCATCAAATTTCTAGTATAAGATGCATCACATTGTATCCCAACTGCTTGATTAGGTGTCCAACTTCCTGTTGTTATATATAAATACAAATGTCAACAAATCAGACCCATGGTAGGATTTGGGCTACAATGATGAAAAAATATGCTCCCTACACTTAAGGAATTCCTAGCATAGAAAGACATGATCCTTTTAAGACAATAAGCAATAACAATGCTATAAAAGTGCAGTGTGCACAAGATGCTGTGTGTAGGGAGGAACATCACCTAATACGTTCAAAAGACTCTGCCAAAACATCACAGTAATGTTATTTGATCTGAAATTTGAGGCCTAAATAGGATTCTGTAGGTAAAAGAGTAGTTAAAAGAGATTCTATAGTTAATAAACAATTGATGGAAATCCTGAGAAGTGTAAAGAGCATTAAACATTTGGGTAAGGGCAAGTAGTTTTACTGTGGCTAATTTTTTTATTTTATTGAGATTATTCACATACCATACAATTATCCAGAGATCCAAAGTACACAATCAGTTGCCCATAGTACCATCATCCAGCTGTGCATGCATCACCACAATTAATTTTTTCCCAATTTTTTAGAACATTTTCATTACTCCAGAAAAGAAATAAAGACAAAAAAGAAAACTCAGTTCCTCCCCTACCACTAACCACCCCCCCTCCATTATTGACTCATGGTATTGATATAGTACATTTGTTACTGTTGATGAAAGAATGTTAAAATACTGTTAACAGTAGTATATAGTTTACAATAGGTATATATTTTTCCATATATACCCCTCTATTATTAGCTTCTAGTTATAGTGTCATACATTTGTTCTAGTTCATGGCATGGCTATTTTAATGCTGTTTTCTTTATTCATTTGAATTTTAAATGTTCAGAAAAAAGTAAACCAAAGCTACTTTATCCCTCGTCATTTGAGTGCTGTGCTAGTTTGGATATATTATGTGCCCCACAAAGCCATGATCTTTTAATTCAATCTTGTGGGATATTTGGATTAGATTGTTTCCATGGAGATGTGACTCACTCAATTGTAGGTGATACTTTTGATTAGGTTATTTCCATGGAGGTGTGGCCCCACCCATTCAGCATGGGTCTGGATTAGTTTAATGGAGTCCTTTAAAAAGAGCTATCACAGACTGCTGCTGACACTTTGAAATGCTAGCCCAGAGTTTGCTCCAGAGAAGCTAAGAGAGATAAGCCCATTTTAAAACCAGAACCCAGGAGCAAGGGAAAGCTAAGAGAGATAAGCCCATTTTAAAACCAGAACCCAGGAGCAAGGGAAAGCAAACTCTAGTCATGTGCCTTCCCAGCTGACAGGTGTTCCAGACTCCATTGGCCATTCTTCAGTGAAGGTATCTTCTTGTTGATGCCTCAGTCTGGACACTTTGGTGGCCTCAGTACTGTAAATTTGTAACCAAATTTGTAACCCCTTTATACAAGCCTATCCATTTCTGGTATTTTGCAGAACAGCTGCATTCGCAAACAGGAACAAGTGCCTACTCTATGCCATGTTCTGCTAGGTTCTTAGGGTATAACGGTGAGCAAAAAGAGGTCTCCCATGTAGCTAATAGCCAATGTCAATTTCTGGAGGCCTAAAACAAAACATACATGTTAAATAAAATAGAGTCCAATGATCTTACCAAGTCATGTCAAGTATGTTCTTATGATGGAAACGCATGAAGCAGAATTTCCAGATTGAGGTTTTTGCCCAAGTTAGTCCATTTCCCATCACTGGTAGCCTAAGCACCTGTCTTGTGCTCAGGGAATGCAAACTAATGCTAATATTAACTTCATCAACACAGGAATGAAAGCAGACGGAAGGAACACAAAGAGGAAGGAAGGCAAATCTCCTGCCCCCAAAGGCAATTAAAACTTTCTGTTCTACCTCCTGTTTTGGTATTATCCATGGTACTGTTTGCATTAGGCCATTTTGTTTAGCTTACTTAAAAGCTGGCCTACCTCTCTCTCTAGCTAAGCCAACTGGGTGGGTGAATTCTCTGCCCTCCCCTCTACATAGGATCTGACTCCCAGGGGTGTAAATATTCCTGGCAACGCAGGATATGACTCCTGGGGATGAATCTGGACCCAACATCGTGGGATTGAGAACATCTTCTTGACCAAAAGGAGGATTCAAAATGAAACGAAATAAAGCTTCAGTGGCTCAGATTCCAAATGGAGTCGAGAGGTCACTCTGGTGGCATTCTTATGCACTACATAGATAACCCTTTTTAGGTTTTAATGTGTTGGAATAACTAGAAGTAAATACCTGAAACTATCAAACTCCAACCCAGTAGCCTTAACTCTTGAAGACAATGATATAGCAATGTAGTTTACAAGGAGTGACCGTGTGATTGTGAAAGTCTTATGGATCACACTCCCTTTATCCAGTGTATGGATGGATGAATAGAAAAATGGGGACAAAAAACTAAATGAAAAATAGGGTGGGGGGTGTGATTTGGGTGTTCTTTACTTTTATTTTTTTTTTATTTTTTTTAAACTTTTTTTCTTTTTTAAATCAACTGTATGAAGAAAAAAATTAAAAAAAAAAACATACAATAAAAGAACATTTCAAAGAGACCATAACAAGGGAGTAAGAAAAAGACAACTAACCTAAGATAACTGCTTTACTTCCAACCTGTTCCTACTTTACCCCAAGAAAGTTACCTAATATACCAAAATTTCTGTGAACTTGTTCCTACTATATCCATCAGAAATTAACAGACCATAGTCATTCCTGGGCATCCCCAGAACGTTAAATAGCTTATCTGTTCTTCTTGGATTATTGTTCCCCCTTCCTTAATTGCTCTCTATTGCTAGTTCCCCTACATTCTACATTATAAACCATTTGTTTTACATTTTTCAAAGTTCACATTAGTGGTAGCATATAATATTTCTCTTTTTGTGCCTGGCTTATTTCACTCAGCATTATGTCTTCAAGGTTCATCCATGTTGTCATATGTTTCACGAGATCGTTCCTTCTTACTGCCGTGTAGTATTCCATCGTGTGTACATACCACATTTTAT
This sequence comes from Choloepus didactylus, assembly GCF_015220235.1. Lineage (NCBI taxonomy): Eukaryota > Metazoa > Chordata > Mammalia > Pilosa > Megalonychidae > Choloepus > Choloepus didactylus. The sequence goes on along the minus strand of NC_051322.1, from coordinate 59,602,369 downwards.
TTCTCCACTCATCTGTTGAAGGACATTTGGGTTGTTTCCATCTCTTGGCAATTGTGAATAATGCTGCTATGAACATTGACGTGGAGATATCTCTTCGTGTCACTGCTTTCTGAACTTCTGGGTATATACCGAGAAGTGCAATCGCTGGATTGAATGGTAACTCTATTTCTAGTTTTCTAAGGAACTGCCAGACTGACTTCCAGAGTGGCTGAACCATTATACAGTCCCACCAACAATGAATAAGAGTTCCAATTTCTCCACATCCCCTCCAGCATTTGTAGTTTCCTGTTTGTTTAATGGCGGCCATTCTAATCGGTGTGAGATGGTATCTCATTGTGGTCTTAATTTGCATCTCTCTAATAGCTAGTGAAGCTGAACATTTTTTCATGTGCTTCTTGGCCATTTGTATGTCCTCGTCAGAGAACTGTCTTTTCATATCTTTTGCCCATTTTATAATTGGGCTGTCTGTACTATTGTCATTGAGTTGTAGGATTTCTTTATATATGCAAGATATCAGTCTTTTGTCAGATACATGGTTTCCAAAAATTTTTTCCCATTGAGTTGGCTGCCTCTTTACCTTTTTGAGAAATTCCTTTGAGGTGCAGAAACTTCTAAGCTTGAGGAGTTCCCATTTATCTATTTTTTCTTTTGTTGCTTGTGCTTTGGGTGTAAAGTCTACGAAGTGGCCGCCTAATACAAGGTCTTGAAGATGTTTTCCTACATTATCTTCTAGGAGTTTTATGGTACTTTCTTTTATATTGAGATCTTTCGTCCATTTTGAGTTAATTTTTGTGTAGGGTGTGAGGTAGGGGTCTTCTTTCATTCTTTTGGATATGGATATCCAACTCTCCCAGCCCCAATTCTTGAAAAGCCCTTTATGACCCAGTTCAGTGACTTTGGGGGCCTTATCAAAGATCAGTCGGCCATAGATCTGAGGGTCTATCTCTGAATTCTCAATTCGATTCCATTGATCTATATGTCTATCTTTGTGCCAGTACCATGCTGTTTTGACAACTGTGGATTTATAATAAGCTTCAAAGTCAGGGAGTGTAAGTCCTCCCACTTCGTTTTTCTTTTTTACAGTGTCTTTAGCAATTCAAGGCATCTTCTCTTTCCAAATAAATTTGATAACTAGCTTTTCCAAGTCTGCAAAGTAGGTTGTTGGAATTTTGATTGGGATTGCATTGAATCTGTAGATGAGTTTGGGTAGAATTGATATCTTAATGACATTTAGCCTTCCTATCCATGAACATGGAATATTTTTCCATCTTTTAAGGTCCCCTTCTATTTCTTTTAGTAGAGTTATGTAGTTTTCTTTGTATAGGTCTTTTACATCTTTGGTTAAGTTTATTCCTAGGTACTTGATTTTTTTAGTTGCTATTGAAAATGGTGTCTTTTTCTTGAGTGTCTCTTCAGTTTGTTCATTTCTAGCATATAGAAACATTACTGACTTATGTGCATTAATCTTGTATCCCGCTACTTTGCTAAATTTGTTTATTAGCTCTAGTAGCTGTATCGTCGATTTCTCAGGGTTTTCCAGATATAAGATCATATCAACTGCAAACAATGACAGTTTTACTTCTTCTTTTCCAATTTGGATGCCTTTTATTTCTTTGTCTTGCCGGATTGCCCTGGCTAGCACTTCCAGCGCAATGTTGAATAACAGTGGTGACAGCGGGCACCCTTGTCTTGTTCCTGATCTTAGAGGGAAGGCTTTCAGTCTCTCACCATTGAGTACTATGCTGGCTGTGGGTTTTTCATATATGCTCTTTATCATGTTGAGGAAGTTTCCTTCAATTCCTACCTTTTGAAGTGTTTTTATCAAAAACGGATGTTGGATTTTGTCAAATGCTTTTTCAGCATCTATTGAGATGATCATTTGATTTTTCCCTTTTGACTTGTTAATGTGTTGTAATACATTGATTGATTTTCTTATGTTGAACCATCCTTGCATGCCTGGAATGAACCCCACTTGGTCATGGTGTATGATTTTTTTAATGTGTCTTTGGATTCGATTTGCAAGTATTTTGTTGAGGATTTTTGCATCTATATTCATTAGGGAGATTGGCCAGTAGTTTTCCTTTTTTGTAGCATCTTTGCCTGGTTTTGGTATTAGATTGATGTTAGCTTCATAAAATGAGTTAGGTAGTGTTCCATTTTCTTCAATGTTTTGAAAGAGTTTGAGTAAGATTGGTGTCAGTTCTTTCTGGAAAGTTTGGTAGAATTCCCCTGTGAAGCCATCTGGCCCTGGGCATTTATTTGTGGGAAGATCTTTGATGACTGATTGGATCTCTTTGGTTGTGATGGGTTGATTGAGGTCTTCTATTTCTTCTCTGGTCAGTCTAGGTTGTTCATATGTTTCTAGGAAATTGTCCATTTCCTCTACATTATCCAGTTTGTTGCCATACAGTTGTTCATAGTATCCTCGTATAATTTTTTTAATTTCTTCAGGATATGCAGTTACGTCAACTTTTTCATTCATTATTTTGTTTATATGGGTCTTCTCTCTTTTTGATTTTGTCAGTCTAGCTGGGGGCTTGTCAATCTTGTTGATCTTCTCAAAGAACCAACTTTTGGTGATATTTATCCTCTCTATTATTTTTTTTGTTCTCTATGTCATTTATTTCTGCTTTAATCCTTGTTATTTCTTTTCTTCTACTTGGTTTAGGATTGGTTTGCTGTTCATTTTCTAGCTTCTTCAGTTGATCCATTAGTTCTTTGATTTTTGCTCTTTCTTCCTTTTTAATATATGCATTTAGTGCTATAAATTTCCTCCTCAGCACTGCTTTTGCTGCATCCCATAGGTTTTGGTATGTTGTGTTCTCATTTTCATTCGTCTCTATATATTTAGTAATTTCTCTTGCTATTTCTTCTTAAACCCACTGATCGTTTAGGAGTGTGTTGTTTAACCTCCAGGTATTTGTGAATTTTCTAAGTCTCTGATGGTTATTGACTTCTAATTGTATTCCATTGTGGTCAGAGAATGTGCTTTGAATAATTTCAATCTTTTTAAATTTATTGAGGCTTGTTTTATGTCCCAGCATATGATCTATTCTGGAGAAAGTTCCGTGAGCACTAGAAAAGTATGTGTATCCTGGTGATTTGGGATGTAATGTTCTGTATTTGTCTGTTAAATCTAATTCATTTGTCAGATTGTTTAGGTTTTCAGTTTCCTTATTGGTCTTCTGTCTGGTTGATCTATCTATAGGAGAGAGTGATGTGTTGAAGTCTCCCACAATTATTGTGGAAACATCAATTGCTTCCTTTAGTTTTGCCAGTGTTTCTCTCATGTATTTTGTGGCACCTTGATTGGGTGCATAGACATTTATGGTTGTTATTTCTTCTTGTTGAATTGCCCCTTTTATTAGTATGTAGTGGCCTTCTTTGTCTCTCAGAACATCCCTGCATTTGAAGTCTATTTTATCTGAGATTAATATTGCTACAGCTGCTTTCTTTTGGCTGTAGGTTGCATGAAATATTTTTTTCCATCCTTTCACTTTCAATTTCTTTGTGTCCCTGTGTCTAAGATGAGTCTCTTGTATGCAGCATATTGATGGTTCATTTTTTTTAATCCATTCTGTGAATCTATATCTTTTAATTGGGGAGTTTAATCCATTTACATTCAATGTTATAACCGTGAAGGCATTTCTTGAATCAGCCATGTTATCCTTTGGTTCATGTTTGTCATATATATTTTTCCCCTCTCTCTATTAATATCCTTTCTTGTACCCATACCGAATCTCTTTAGGACTGAATCTTTCTCCAAGTCTCTCTGTCCTTTCTTTGTTTCTCTGTCTGTAGGGCTCCCTTTAGTATCTCCAGTAGGGCAGGTCTCTTGTTAGCAAATTCTCTCAGCATTTGTTTGTTTGTGAAAAATTTAAGCTCCCCCTCAAATTTGAAGGAGAGCTTTGCTGGATAAAGTATTCTTGGCTGGAAATTGTTCTCACTCAGAATTTTAAATATATCATGCCACTGCCTTCTCGCCTCTATGGTGGCTGCTGAGTAGTCACTACTTAGTCTTATGGTGTTTCCTTTGTATGTGGTGAATTGCTTTTCTCTTGCTGCTTTCAGAACTTGCTCCTTCTCTTCCGTGTTTGACAGTGTGATCAGAATATGTCTCAGAGTGGGTTTATTTGGATTTATTCTATTTGGAGTTCGCTGAGCATTTATGATTTTTGTATTTATGTTGTTTGGAAGATTTGGGAAGTTTTCCCCAGCCATTTCTTTGAATACTCTTCCTAGACCTTTATCCTTTTCTTCCCCTTCTGGAACACCAATGAGTCTTATATTTGGACGTTTTATATCATCTATCATATCCCTGAGGTCCGCTTCGATTTTTTCAATTTTTTTCCCCATTCTTTCTTTTATGCTTTCATTTTCCATTCTGTCATCTTCCAGGTCACTGATTCGTTGTTCAACTTCCTCTAGTCTTGTACTATGAGTGTCCAGAATCTTTCTAATTTGGTCAACAGTTTCTTTAATTTCCATAAGATCATCTATTTTTTTATTTAGTCTTGCAATGTCTTCTTTATGCTCTTCTAGGGTCTTCTTGATTTCCTTTGTATCCTGTACTATGGTCTCATTGTTCATCTTTAGTTCTTTGAGTAGCTGCTCTAGGTGCTGTGTCTCTTCTGATATTTTGATTTGGGTGCTTGGGCTTGGGTTATCCATATCGTCTGGTTTTCTCATATGCTTTATAATTTTCTGTTGTTTTTGGCCTCTTGGCATTTGCTGAACTTGATAGGGTTCTTTTAGGATTTGTAGACCAATTGAAGTCCTTATCTCTAATTTATCAGATCTACAGCTTTGTGGAGTACACTTTCTCTAACTAACCAGCAGGTGGCATCCACGAGCCACCTGTTCTCCACAAGCCAGTTCTCCCCTGCTTTGCCTTTGTGATGAGTGGGGGAGTGAGTCTTGTGGAGTCCAATTTGTGTACCAGGCTTGCGTGTGTAGTTGGTGTTGCCTGCCCTGTATGTGCGGCGTGTTTCTGGGCAGTCAGGGAGGGAGGGTGGCTGTAACAATCAAATCTCCCTGGTGATCCTAGAGTTTTAAAGCTGCTGCAATAGTCTAATCCTTCAGTTTAGTCCTGCCACAGTTTGTCTCTGCCACTGACCCAGAAGTCCTTGGTATTGGCGTATGGCTCTGAGACTTGCAAGTGGGCCCCTCTTCCAGCCCGTGCACCCCCTGGTCCTCTGTTGAGTGATGACTGTGCTATGTCACAGGTGAGTACCATCCCCCCAGGGTGGTTCTGGGCTGCTGGGCTGTGTAGGGAGGCTCCCAGTCTGCTGAAATGATGGCTGAATGGGGCTTTGTTAATTCACACTGCTCCACCTTCCCAACTCTGGTACAATCACCTGAGATTGCAGGGAAGGCTAATGTCCACACCCAATTTTGTGGTGTGTGCCTGTTATTTGAAGCCCTTCTGTCACACTGGGTGGTCTGGGGCAGCTCTGAGCTATACTACTTTTATTTTTTACTCTTATTTTCCCTGTTTTCTGGTATAAGGAAAATGTTCAAAAAGTAGATTCGGTGATGAATGCACAACTATATGCTGGTACTGTGAACAATTCATTGTATACTTTGGATGATTGTATGGTATATGAATATATCTCAGTAAAATTGAATTAAAAAAAAAAAAAGCTGGCCTAGACAGCTGAGTAATACAATAAAGACAGAAAAGCAAATAATTAATGGGGGGTGGGGTGGAGGGTGGGGCTTAAGAGAAATGGGATGTTTTGGGTGTTCTTTTTAGTTTTATTTATTTATTTATTTTTGGAGTAATGAAAATGTTCTAAAATTGATTGTGGTGATGAATGCACAACTATATGATGATGTTGTGAGCCATTGGTTGTATACTTTGAATGGAGTATATAGTGTGTGAATATATCTCAATAAAATTGCTTTAAGAAAAGAAAAAGATGGCCTAGAGTGATACTGAGCACACTATATTTCACATTATCAACTGACTTTCTCTTCTAACTGTAGAGTCATGTATTCATATTAAGTGGCTTTCTCACTGAAAGTTATTTGCAATTTTGATAAGCAACATGGCTGAACCAGTCTAAAACAAACACATTTGGAAGAATAAGGGGTTGGGGGCATGGAGAAGGGGTGTTGGATCCTGCTCCTGAAGAATTACTGTTATCTGAGCATTGCATGTGGATTTCAAATAGATCACAAGAGGAGTTTGTATATCATTTTTTAAAGTAGAAGAAGGAGAAAGTTTGATACTAACTTTCTGCCTTGATCTCATTGAGATGCCTTTTTTTTTTTTTTTTTTTTGATCTGATGTATTCTTCCTCAAAAGGGCAAAATCTAGCCTGATGCAGTGTGAGAGGAAGGGTTAGTCTGTTGTATAAACTGTTAGAGATATTTAAAAAGTAGGCAATCTAATTGACTCATACATGGCTCGCAGCCATATAAGTGCTTGCAAAATTGCTTCCTGCGCAGTAGTGATGACCACAAAGAAGCAGAAGTAAAAAGGAAGCAAGCAGAATGAAAACTCTTAGGAAATCTTTAACAGGACTTTAAAACGTTTGTTAAACCTTTTGTTTAACTTATGTAAAATGGTCCTTTGGAAGATTAAGTGCCTTTTCAACAAGCATACCTCAACTCATAATTCACACAATTTGCCTAAAACGTAATACTTCTTTGTTATGAAAGTTTGTTTCTAGAAAACATTGTCTTTCAGAACCAACTGCTAAAGAGAACCAATTTTTTATTCCCCAAGGACTGGGGCTACATCATTACTAGGAGATTTGTAATATGCTTTAAACATGTTACTAAAATGGAAGTTAACATAACTACTGAGTTTGATGTTTACATTTAATTAAAGGAATTGCTTAAAATAAAGTGTATTTGCATGTTTAGTTATTAGAGATATACACATGTATAAACTTTCTCCATACTCACCTTTTGAAATACAATTTTATTGAGATATATTCACAAACCATACTATCATCCACAGTGTACAATCAGTTGTTCACAGTACCATTATATAGTTGTGCTGTCATCACTACAATCAGTTTTTGAACATTTTCATTACCACACACAAAAAAATAAGAATAAAAATTAAAGTAAAAAAGAACACCCAAAACATCCCAACCCCCAACCCCCATTCCCCCATTGTTCATTTACTTTTTGTCCCTCATTTTTCTACTCATCTGTCTATACACTGGATAAAGGGAGTGGGAGCCTCAAGGTTTTCACAATCACATTGTCACACAGTATAAGCTATATAGTTATACAGTTGTCTCCAAGAATGAAGGCTACTGGGTTGCACAAGTTCAACAGTTTCAGCTATTTTCTTCTAGCTATTCTAATACACTAAAAACTAAAAAGGGATATCTATGTAATGCATAAAAATAACCTCCAGAATGACCTCTCGACTCTATCTGAAATCTCTTAGCCATTGAAACTTTATTTTGTTTCCTTTCTCTTCCCCCTTTTGGTCCAAGAAGGCGTTTTCAATCCCACAATGCCAGGGCCAACCTCATTCCTGTGAGTCATGTCCCATGTTGCCAGGGAGGTTTACATCCCTGGGAGTCATGTCCCATGTAGTGGGGGAGGGCAGTGAGTTTACCTGCTGAGTGGGCTTAGAGAGAGAGGCCACATGTGAGCAACAAAAGAGGTTCTCTGGGGGTGACTCATAGGCACAATTTTAAGTAGCCTCTCCTTTGCAGTAACAAACTTCCTGAGGGCAAGCCCCAAGATGGAGGGCCTGGCCTTCTAAATTGGTAGCCCCCAATGCTTGTGAGAATATCATTAATTCCCCAGGTGGGGAAGTTTAATATTTCCACATTCCATACTCACTTTTAACAAAACCTTTTCGTTGCTATCTTCTTCAAGAATCTCTGCCCCTCCTTATATTGATTGGCATTATCTGTGGTTTTGTCGTAGTTTCATTTTATGCTTTGCTGAAATTTGCCTTATACCATCCATCACTTGTCATCATTTGTTTTTTCCTTGTCAGTCATACTCCAATATGTTTGTGCTTCCCTTCTACTAACTAAAAACAATCAGCTGAAATATAATGCAATTCATTTATAGTTTTAACCTCTAAATTAGTTTGTTGGTAACCAGCTTTGGAGGTAGGAAATTATTTCCTTCTGTATAAGACTTTATTCTAAAAGCTCCAGTTATCATAATAATAATAGTTACTCAACATGTTCTTTGTTATAAACAGTTATCTCTTGAGTTGTCAAAGATATTTTTTCAGTCATCCACTTGAACTTTTTAATTAATTTTATAATTTGTTTAATTACTCTCCTTATTGGTTTTTTTTTTTAAGATAAACAATGCAATTTAAAAATGGCAAAATACTTGAATAGGCATTTCTCCAAAGAAGATATACAAGTAACCAAGAGACACACAAAAAGATGCTCAACATCATTAGCCACTAGGGAAATGCAATTCAAAACCACAATGAGATGCTGTTTCATACCCAACAGAATGGCCACTGTTAAAAAAACAACAAAATTACAAGCTTTGGAGGGGATGTAGAGAAATAGGAAAACTAATTCATTGTTGGTGGAAATGTACAATGGTGCAGCAGCTGTGAATGACAGTTTGGCAGTTCCTCAGAAAGTTAAGTACAGAAATACTATATGACCCAGCAATCCAACTTCTGGGTATATACTCCAAAGAAAGCAGGGAGTCAAACAGACATTTGCACACCAGTGTTCATGGTGGCATTATCACAATTGCCAAATGGTGGAAGCAATCCAAGTGTCCGTCAACAGATGAATGGACAAACAAAATATGCTCTAGATATACAATGAAATATTATTTGGCCATAAAAAAGAATGACGTTCTGATACATGGCACAGCATGGATGAACCTTGAAGACATGTTGAGATAAATAAGCCAGACACAAATGGACAAATACTATATGATCTCACTTATATGAAATAAACAGAGAAAGCATATTCTTGAAGTCAGAAGCTAGAATACAGGTTACCAGGAGCCAAGTGGGGGAGGGAAGAGGGAAGTTAACTTTTAATTGGTATGGAGTTTTTTGTTTTGGGTGACAAGAGTTTTGTCAATGGATGATGGGGGTGGAGGCTCAACTTTGTTTATGTAATTTACAACACTGAATCGTAAATTCAAAAAGGGAAATTTCAGGTTGTATATAAGTTGCCACACACATATACCAATAGAACTGTACAAAATGGTATACATAGTATGCTAAAGTTAATAGCATAATTATAATAGTATTGTTTCATGAGTTGTAACAATGCAAAATTTTAATATTAGGTAAAACTTTGTATGGAGAGGATATATGGGAATATGGGAACTCTGTTTGCCGGCAAAGTTTCTGTAAACCTACAATTGCTCTCAAAAAATGTATAAAATATATAGTACAAAATACATATTTACTCAGTGTGTGTATATATGTATACTGGAAAAAAAGACTGGAAGGAAAGAGGCCAAAATGTCAAAAATAGATTCTCTTTATGAAAAGATTCTGTAATTTTAGTTTTTCTTACACTTCTCTCAGTTTTTGGAAATTTTTAAATAATGAGCATGTATTTCATTTAAAATACATCTCCCAAAGCGATAAGTGGTTATTTTCACGCTAGAGGAGAAACAAGTCATGGTGGGACACAGGTGGACTTTGGAGTCAGAACTGGGTTTGAGCACTGGCTCTGCCTCTTTCTAGCTATATTCCCATGAACAAATCACCACAGTTGGCAGAACATTGGTTTCCTCATCTGTAAAATGGGATGACAATCATACCTCCCTCATGGGGTTGTTTTGAGGAACATCAGTAATTCATGTAAAACGTCAGGTCCACTGTCTAACACAGAGTAGATAATTCTGTCAATGGTTGCTATTGTTGTTGTCACCTCCTAATTCTTTGATATGTCCTGTGTTGATTGTTAACTTGCTGAGATGTTTTTTCCTAAGCCATCTCATGCACATATATTTAGTTTTCCTTTATTGTGACAGGTTCTTTGAACACAGGGACTGGTTTTGTGTTATCTTACAACAGTGCTTTACCTAGAGCTGGCTTTTCTTTTCCTGATTCTTCTCTTCTTTTCTCCCTCCTCACTGCCCTGTTTTTGCATGCAATCCTGTAATAGTCACCTGACAACACTGATTGGTTGATAAGTTATGTACCATACAGTGAATCTTCCATGAATTACCAGGAAGAGAAAAGTTTGTGTGTACATGTGTGTATGTATGTAGGTGTATATATTTTTTCATATTGTAGATGCAGTAGGAAGATGATAGGGTGACCTGTCTAGGGTTTCAGAGGATCTGCGTGTCTTTTTGCCTATCAACCACATATGCCTCAAAAGATATGATTCTAGACTGCAGAAGGCTCCCTACATTTGAATTATGGCTATTTGTAGTCTCTTCACAGTGATACTGAGGATTTTCTTCCATTCCAAAGTTTCTGATTTTGAGTGAGGATGGTGAAAGATCCAACCATTTTCTAAACACATCTTGAATGTCAGTGAGAAGTAGATGACATCTGATAAACTGCTATCCTGGGAGATCTGGAAGGCTGGTGTTGACAAAAGTTAGCTCTTGAGGTGTATCTCAAACAGGGAAACAGGTTTTCACGTTTTCTCTTTATCCAGTTTTTCCCTTTGAGTTTCAACTGGTCAAAGGAAAAGAGGGGCCAAGTGTCCAAAGGCATGGCTTGAGTAGTCTTCCAGTCTGCCATAAGACGATTCTGTGCTACAATCTCAGCTGCTTGACCCATTCCAGGCTAGTGTTGATGTGTGTCCTTTCATGGATGTCTCCCAACAGTTGTTTCAAATTATATACTAGTTGTTCCTGGTTATTTGCTAGTTGCTCTAGAGGACTAACTAAATTCCGCAACTCTCTATGTGGCTGTCTTGCTCCACCCCCCCCTTACTAGTTTTCAAAATACTAATTTACTAGAACTTTATGGTGTCATCATTTTGAGTCAAAATGAAAGACAGATTTCCTTTAGAAACTGAAAGCTGAGATTCATTATTAGAGTGATTGTATTTTTTTTTTTTTTTTTTGGTATTTTTGTGATTTACTTATGAACAATATTTACACATTTTGTGTATGTATGTATATGACTTACCTGATTATAATACCAACTGATTAAAGGGTTAAACCAATTTAAGGGAATAAAAGTTTTATTTAAACATTTAATTTTTTAATGCAACTATTAAAGCAGGAGAAAAATATTCATTCTCAATATACTATATTTTCTATTTTCAAGATGTATTTTCTTTTAGGATAAATCTCTTTTAGGAAAAAGTTTATTGAGAATTATTGAAAAGTCATAGTCTTCTGTATAGCAATACTGAAATTCCAAATTCATCTGGCTGTCTGAGGACTTATCTGATCTAGTATTGAACTTACAACCCTTGAATTGACATTCACCATGTGCTTGTGCAGTACCTACTATTTTTGTACATCTCTAGAATTGTAGAGAAAGCAATAGTGATTCACTATGCTTAGCATGATTCTTGGCACATGTTAAATAAAGGTAGAAAAATGGAGAAAGGGAAGCATAGAGAAGGGCAGGGATTTTTTAGAAAGAGGACAAGGAGAAGGGTACAGATCCTACCAGGTTTCTGCCTTGCCTTCAGAAAATTTGCCCTGTATGCTATGCCATAGTTAGTGAGGAATGATTGCTCTTCCAAACTGGGTTCCAATAATTTGAGATTTCCTATGGGTCTCATGAGATATTTTGAACATTTTCTAGATCAAATGTCTTCTCAGTAAATCTCATAGAATTTAGGGATTCCAATTAAAATGTGTGGAAGAATGGAAGCTACAACTTTCAGATGACTACCAGGATATATCCTATCCTCTTTCCTCTAGCCTTTGTGGCTTTAAACATAGAGGCTGAGGTCAAATTAAGTTTTGGAAAAATACTGCATTTCTTAACCCAAAGAAGGCAGGGGGAGCAGTGTCATAGGTCATTACATTAGCCCGTTCCATGAAATTTTAACCCTTCCTTCATGAGAGCCAACAATTACAGAAAGAAACCTATTTCCAGCCTATCTGTATGAAGAACAGATATAAGTAAATTTAACTCCCACATTGCTATCCTTTGGCTTCCAAATCACTAGCTGCTGTGGCAGAATGATTCAGTTTTTCCCTCACTTCAGGATTAACATAAATGGGCCTGAATTTACTCTAGAGCAAAAAGATGTCACTCATGCTCTGTTGTCAGCCCTTTACCTTTGTAAAAACTGTATAAGGCAGGCCAGGCAGATGAATACGCTTGTTGCTAAGACACCAGATCGTTTCCAGGGCAGCAGGCTACTGCTGTTTGCTGCTCTCCTTACTACTAGCACACACACCTGTTCCTTAAGAAATAGGCTGGTTTTCCTTCTTTATAAAGCAAACACTTAATGGGAAATAAAACAACTAATTGGCTGCAACTTGTCTAGTCTTCCAGGAACAATATAATACATCAAATACTTTGATTTGTGGAAGGGGATTTCACATATCCACGCAACATTTTAGTCTTCATATGTAATAAAATGCTTTATGTATTCACCTGATTTATTGCTATATTTATAGCCCACCATGTTCCACAAAGGATTTGAGGCAATAGTATATATTGTTCTGAGGCTACACCAAGATTTGTCTTACATGCTGCTCACCAGTGACTGTCTTTTATGAGTTTTCAAAGGCTACATGTGATGGCTTCCTGTGAAACTCATCATTTTATCCTCCTACCATCTCATTGTCACCAAAATTGCCACTACTTCTGCCTATGACTGCTAACCAGGGCCAGGACCAGGGTAAGGTGAGTGAGGCACTTAGGCACAAAATTTAAGGAGGTCCTCACATTCAGAGTCACGCAAGTGCCTTGCTGCCAACATCTACTCAAAGTTAGTAAATACCTAAGGGCAAGAGTGCCAACGTCTGTGCCAAGAGCAGGTGTCCTGTTACTGATAAAATCACTAATTCCTAGGTTTCTTAATCTCTCAACTCACTTAGTTGTTTGTTTGTTTTTTCCCAGTTGCAATACTTAACTTTATCTTCATTTTCTGGTGCTCAGGGACATTACAGTATAGTGAAGCATATCTCACAGTGTGGGATATCGACACAAGATAATGCTTTAAGTCTTGAATGAAAGCAACATTAAATAACATAGAATCACATAATGAAAAAGCTGTTTCCTCCTTATTTTTTTCCTGTCCTTCTGGTTAAATCAAGGAGACCATGTCAGTACTATTATTGCTGTAGCATCTAAACTTCCTCTTTAAAAAAAAATTAATTTTTATCACTCAGTTTTAACTCCCTACTTAATTGTCTGTCTCTTCAATTCCCTGAGACTCAAGCATAAGTCTGTGGAGGCTGCACCGGAGAACAAGGTAATTGGTAGACACAGCCATATTCAGAACCAACCCTCTCCTCCAACACTGACTTCCCAAGCAAGATCCATCGGGCTTGCACGTAAAAAGACTCCTATTGCCCAGACCCTTTGCTCTTTGATACATGCCACATATTCACCTTAAATACAAGTGGACAAGGTTCAAGTTAGAGATGAAACTTCAGCAGAACATAATTTCCACATTTTGAGAAGGAGGACCACTTGATACCATGTCTAACTAATGTTGCATTAAAGCTATTGATTACTATGAAATCTATTAGACAACTGAGAATTTGACCCAGGTGACAGGATTATGTAATCTAACAGAATAGACTGCAAAGTACCTATAAAATGGACTCAGTACCTACAAAACTAGTGTCAGAGAAAGTTATCCTCCTCCTTTCATGGGATCTGTGCAGTGCCTGAAAATAGAGCTCAAAAAGCCTCCTCTTTTTTTTGCCCTGTCAGTTCATCTTTAAAATGTTTGATTCTGGAAGAAAGGTGGAATTTATATTTGACAAAATGAGTCTCCCATTACCATACCCTTCATTTCCCTTTTTTTTTAGTTGTTAATTCCCCTAACAGTCTCTTCCCTCCTGTCCTCAGGAAAATATCAGAAATATTCCCAATGACATACAAATGGCTCATATGGCTTCATGTGCCCCTTCCCAGAGGTAATCGCAGGGTTCAAAGCCTAAACCTAAAGCATTGGTAATTAAATCAAATGTCACAGAGGCTAGGCTAGGCAGGTAATGTACATGAGTGAAACAGGTGGCATTTAATGAAAGCAGATTGTGGGGGAGGAGCAGAGGGAGGGGGGAGGAGGCCCAGGGCAAACAGGAAATGAGAAAGTTGATTAAATTCTTATAAATAAAATAGGGAAAATACAGTTCAACCTAAACTTTATTAAAATGGGCTACAGTAGTACTGGTTGTCCTATCTTCCCCTCATTTTAATCTGTATTCCTGCCAAAAGTTTTAACAACTTTACCATGGATCTCCCCCCCTCCCTGCCCTTAAAAAATGTTCAGGAGGAAGAGATGAAACCCGCTGGATGAAGTAAGGCAAAGGGAGTCTGATACCAGTTGTTTTTATTCTGCTGGAGGATAAGGATTTGTAATTAATGTGTACTGAGTCTGAATACCAGAGGGTTTAGGAATAAATGCAGAGGGGCTGGGAGCTAGATTCCTGCAAATGTGGGATTAATGTTATTTGGGTCGATTTTCATAAACTGGATCTTCCAAATTTCTTTCTTTTATCAACCCTCCCTTTAATTCTTATCTCCAGCTTTATTAAAAGTAACAGACATTCTTAAAATTCTGGTAACTCTTTTAATAAGGTGGGTTTGTTCATCTTTGGTTGGAGGAAAGGGAAATGGAGGAGTGTTTTGGAAGTTGTTCTAAATTAAAACAAAAGAGGAAGATTGTTAAAAAATTTGTGATTTTGATATCAAGGTAGGTAATTGGCACTCTACTTAAAATTCAGACAATGTTAGTACACATGACTCATTTATTTACTACTTCAGGACAAGATTTGTTTGGTTTTGGTGGCAGAACTAATTCCATCTCTGTTCCAAAGGGACTTTTACTCCACAATTATGTCCTATGTTTGAATTACTGTACATAGAGCAGTCATGTTTTCTGGGTTTTATTTTTTTCCAAAGAAGTTTGGGTCAGACCAATACTATATTTGAAGTGGTTTTTATGAGTTTATGTTTGTTTTGCAATTAGATTGGCATAAGATGTGTCCTCTTGTGGGGTTTCTGGAAAGAATTTTATTTTTCCTTTACTTTGCCATAAATCGAATGTTTAACTTCCTCTTAACATTTTTCTCCTTTTAGAGTGAAAATATCTTATAGGAAAGGGGAAAGAAGAGTTTGAGTAAAGACAGCAATAAGTTCTTAATGCCACCGTCCTCTTCCCTCCATCCCTTTTTCTGTACTGCATTCATTACTTTTGGTGCAAAAGTAAATACAAACTGGTCCTTGGTTCATTGCTCAATTTGTCTGCCTCTTCAGACTCTGCTGCCTAATGACATCTGACAGGCTGTTACACTAGAGCAGCATAAAAACAATATATTCATGTGCAATAATAATATGCTTTATTTTTCTAGTATTTATGATGGTGGAATATAGGAATCAATGAAGTTGGATTAGCAAGAAAGAGACAAAGCTAGGAATCCAGGGAGCAAGGACTGTGTCATAAAGCATTCAACAAATACTTACTGAACATTTTTTATGTACAGAGTGTTCAGTTGAACATCAGAGAAGTTACAAAGGTGCAAAATAGCAGTCCTTACTTTTGATGTGCATACAGTCAAATGGGAGAGGCATGGTCACATACCTAAATCACAGCACAAAGCGATAAAGGTATTTGAAGAATAGTTCAGTAATGTAGGGGTGTGCACAGGGTCTGTATTTTTTTACTTGCTTGTTAACAGCTATATAGATACATAATTTATATGCAATAAAATACACCATTGGATATGCACAGTTAAATGATTGTTTAGTAAATTTATACAAATATGCAATCATTACCAATTTCCTTCACTCTATAAAGTTTCCTTGTGCAGTAAATTCCCACTCCTACCCTCAGCCTCAGGCAAGCAGCAGTCTACTTTGTGTCAGAAACCCTTGATGTACACCAGTGATCAAAGCAGCATTATTCACAATAGCCATAAGGTGGAAGTAACCCAAATGTCCTTTGGCAGATGAATGGATAAACAAAATGTGGTATATACATACCATGGAATACTTGTCAGCCATAGAAAGGAGTGAAGTTCTGATATATGCTACTACATGGATGAACAGTGAAAACATTATACTAAGGTAAATAAGCCATGTATGAAAGGACAAATATTGTGATTCCACTTAGATGAAATATCTAGAATAAGAAAATTCCCAGAGATAGAAAAAAGATTGGAGGTTACCAGGGGCTAGGGGGAAGAGGGAGTGGGGAGTTATTGTTTAAAGGGTAAAGAGTTTCTATTTCAGGTGATGAAAAAGTTTTAGTGATGGAAGGTGGTGATGGTAGCACAACACTGTAGAAATATTTAATGTCTTTGAATTGTACACTTAAAAATGCTTACCATGGCAAATTATACATATATATATATATATATATATAAAATAAAAACAAACAACAAAACAAGCCTTGATCCTAGGGATGATTGGACTTCACCACTGAGACGGTACACTTCTGAGGACTCTATCCAATGCTGGTGGGAAAATGAGCTATTCCCAGCCCTGTGTGAATAACTCTCTGGAGATTGTTCCTCCTGCTCCTTTCCAGTGGTTCTTTCCTCATCTTCGGTCATTTCCCCACACTCAGCCCAAAACTCAAGAGGATCTCTCTGCCATATCTGAAGCTCTGTCTATATGCCACTCTCTTTCTGATATTCTCCCATAAATTTTAGTTGTTTTGGCCTCCTTGAACTCCCAACTCTGTCTCCTCAACCCAGTGATATTACGGGGCTTCATGTTCTCCCTACATTTTGGCCTATGAGCTAGGAAACTCATGGGCCTCACCCCATTTGTTTCCTTTCTCTTAGGGATCACTGCCCTGTGCTGCCTGTTATCCAATATCTGAAAACCATCATTATACATTTTACCCGGTTTGCTAGTTACTTAACCTGGGAGAGTAAATCCAATTTCTGTTATCCCATATGGCCAGAAGTAGCCAGCAGTAGAAATACTAGTTTTGAGGGTATCTTCATATTATTCCCATGTACCAGCCATCTGTGGCCAGTTCAGGTATATACTATACAGTCAATTCTCAATATTCAGGGGTGGAGTAAGTCAATTTTGAGATCAAACATGATAAAAACATATATAAGTTTAAGAGGCATAAAAATTATTATGAATCAGTGATATATTGATTATATATCAATATATATAATTTATACATTGCTGTGAACTACAATACTTAACACATTATGTCTACCTCAATTTAGTAACAACCCATTCTTTTCCAATCATGTCTAGATAAATGTTATCTTGAATTTCATGTGGAATAGAGGTCTGTTGGGGATTGAATCATGTGCTCCACAAAAGACCTGTTCAAATGTTAATCTGCATTCCTGTGGTTAAGAATCCATTTGTAAATAGGACCTTTTGAAAGTATTATTATTAGTTAAGATGTGGCCAAATTGAATCAGGATGGGTCTTAATCCATAAGACTGGAGGCCTTATAAAGAGAGGGAATTCAGATATAGTCAGTCAGAAGAAGTCAGAAGTCAGAAGAAGCCAGAGAATGAGACAGATTGCCATTACAGAGGCAGAGATGCAAATCAGGGAGCCCCAAGGATTGCAGCAAGGCAGCCCCAGAATGCTACAGACTGAGAAAGCATGGCCTGTCAAGACCTTGATTTTGGACTTCTAGCCTTCAAAACCATGAGACAATAAATCCCTGTGTCATAGTAGCTGGTAAGCTAAGAGTCAAATAATACATTTTTTTAATTAAAAAAATAAACTTTATTTTATAATTTCTTGCATGGCATTGCAAGTTTGCTTATTAGGGAGGAGAATGGCAGCATTAGATGGTGGAGGTACTAAGTAGGAGAGCTAATATCCTGCATGGTGCACTCATGGTGCTCCGTCCAAACTATTGTTTTTGTATTCTTTCCATGCTTTTCAATGACATTTACAGAATTATTAAGTGTGTTCTTTTATCAGATATGGTTGCTAGTGACAGAAAACCCCACCCAAACTTTTTGTAAAAGAAGAAATTAAATGGCTAACTAAACTTAAATTCCAGAGTTAGGTCTTAGGTCTAGTTTCAGATACGGCTACATATGGAGGACCAAAATATGCTACCAGGTTTCTATTTTTCTTTCTCCAATCCTGGCTCCACTTGCATTATTTTGACTCCATTCTCATACAGGATGTCCCATCGTCATTGCAAGGTGACTCCCTTGGGCTTCATGTTTCCACTTCATATTTTCAAAATATTTCAAGCAGAGGTCTCAAAATTCACTCTAGTGCAACCTAGGTCATATGTCCATCCTTGGCTACTTTGGCAAAGGAAATGTAATGCACTGATTCGCTCAGGCCAAGGTCATGGACTTTTCCTTAATAGAGGGTAGAATTGCTTTCAGATCATGTGGGCTCCATGGCAGTGGTTAGAATATGACTGAATGGCTTCTGGAAAGGTGAGTCACAAATGGGCTCTGTGTACACTGGATGTAATTGTAGCCAAATAAGTTTACATTATATCCACTTGGAACCATATTTGACTATGACATCCTGCGTTATTACCACCCCCATTCTTCCCCCAACACACACAGAGAACTGATTATACTTGAGATATATTGTACAGTAGGAGAACAGATGAGGAGAATATGTAACCTGACTGCAGGAAACTTGGAAGAGCTATGGAAAAGGGAGGCCTTTAATATCAAGAGATGGGAGGGGAAGGACCTTACCAGGAGAGACGAGCACAAAGACCACAGGCAGTAAAATGTATATCAAAGAATAGGTAAGTAAAAGTTGAGGCTGGGATGAAGGTTGAGAACGTGTAGAGGCTGAGGAAAGGCCATGCAGTTCTTTGAGCCTCCTAGATCCCTGTTCTGAATGTACTAGGGTAGAAGTCAGCAAACCTTTTCTATAAAGAGCCATATAGTAAATATTTTAGGCTTTGCCTACCAAGAGGCAAAATCAAGGATATTTTGTAGCTGCTTATGTAACAAGAGAGAAAACAAATTTTAATACATTTTTATTGATGAAATTCAAAATATGATAATTGAGTATGATTTTTTTTTTTAAATACACATGTACTAATGAGAATGGAATTCTTTTGGAGAGGATCACATTTTACTTAATTGTGTTTCAAAGTCTGTATTCCCTGTCAACAAATGCATTGCAAGTGTTTACCTGTAAAAACCAACAAGATTTACAAAAACAGCTGGACTTGATCCATAGGCTATAGTTGCCAATCCCCGTTCAGGGGAATCACTCCATGTTGTTGAGAAGAGGGGGTGGTCTGATCATAATGTTGATTACATTACAGACAGACTGACTGCACGGTGACTAGTTAAGCTTGAAGAAGTATAATGGCAGAAGATCATGAGAATCTAAATTATAATATCATGGGCCCATGTGCCAGTTTGGATATATTATGTCCCCCGCAGAAGCCATGTTTTAATCCAATATTGTGGGTTGGATTAGGTTGTTGCCATGGAGATATGACTCACCTAACTGTAGGTGATACTTTTGATTAGATTATTTCCATGGAGCTGTGGCCCTGCTCATTCAGTGGGTCTTGATTAGTTTACTGGAGTCCTTCAAAATGAGCAGACCCAGATGCTGCTGGTGCTTTGAGATGCTAGCCCAGAATTTGCTCTGGAGAAGTTAAGAGAGGACAAAACACCCCAAGAGCAGCAGAGAGAGACATTTTGGAAAAAGCCATTTTGAAACACAACCTGGGACCAGTAGATACCAGCCACATGCCTTCCCAGGTGACAGAGGTGTTCCAGATGCCATTGGCCATTCTTCAGTGAAGTCATCCTTTTGTTGATGCCTTAGTTTGTACACTTTTATGGCCATAGAACTGTAAATTTGTAACCAAATAAACCCTCTTTATAAAAGCCAATCCGTTTCTGGTATTTTGCATAATGGCAGCATCAGCAAACCAGAATGGCCTGGGCGTTCATGTTCAGGAAAGCAGCTAAAATAGAAAAATAAGAATCTTGGGTTATGGCAAAGTCACATGTAGCAGCCTTAACCACACAAATGGATAAACCCTCATTGTAGGGAGCGTCTGTGGTAGTTTGAAGCTGTATGAACCCCAGAACAATATGTTCTTTAATCTAATCTATTTCTGTGGCTGTAAACCCATTTTAAGTAGGATCTTTTGAAGAGGCTACGTAAGTTAAGCTGTGACCTATCTCATTCATGATGGGTCTTAATCCTATTACTAGAGTCCTTTATAAGAGAATGAAATTCAGGCAGAGAGAAAAAGACAGAAGCAAGAAGCTGAAATCAACCAAACCGTGAAGAGAAGGAAGACACCAGCAGGTGCCGCCATGCACCTTGCTATTTGACAGAGGATCCAAGGATCACCAGCAGCTGATCTTCAGGAAGAAAGCGTAGCCTTGATGATGATTGATTTGGACATTTTCTTGGCCTCAAAACTGTAAGCTAGTAAATTCCAGTTGTTTAGGCTAACCTGTTTCATGGTATTTGTTTTCAGCAGCCTAGAAACTAAAACAGAATCTAAGCTTGCAATTGGGAATGTAAGGTAGTATTTGTCAATTGGCATGTGTTCTGGTTTGCTAATGCTGCTGTTTTGCTAAACACCAAAAATGGATTGGCTTTTATAAAGGGAGTTTATTTGGTTACAAATTTATAGTCTTAAGGCCAGAAAGGTCCAAGGTAAGGCATCAACAATAGGGTACCTTCACTGTACTAAGGCCATTGGCATCAGAAAACCTCTGTTAGCCGGGAAGGCACATGGCTGGCGTCTGCTTGTTCCCAGGTTGCGTTTCAAAATGGCGTTCTCCAAAATGTCAGTGTCAACTTTCAATGGCCATCTTCAAAATGTCTCTCTAGGCTGCAGTTAGCCTGAGCTCTTTCCATCTGAACTTTTATAGGGCTCCAGTAAACTAATCAAGACCTGAATGGGTGGGGCCATACCTCTGTGGAAATAATCTAATCAAAGGTATTACCCACAGTTGGGTGGGTCACATCTCCGTGGAGACAACCTAATCCAAATTTTCCAACCTAATCAACACTAATACGTCTACCCCCACAAGATTGCATTAAAGAACATGGCATTTTGGGGGATATAATACATCCAAACCAGCATAGCATGGCTTCGTGATTGTTTTTTGTTTTTTTTTTTTGTTTTTTTGACCTTATAATATCTGGTTTAAAAAAACAAAACTTTTGGGAGAGGAGAGGTAAAGATTGGTGAGCCCAACATTAGATTGACAATTTTACATTACCAGTAACCATAATCAATGATAGATTATCAGCATGACTGGAATAAATTTTTGCATCATCAAGAATTTTATTTCACAAATAGGAAGACAAACTCAAAATTTTAACTTACGAATTTTGTTTTGAACATTTTAATTCCTGTATCTTTCAGGCACCTTTTGACATATTCTTGAGGGACCACTAGCTTGCTAGACGCCATGATATCTAGGTTATACATTCTTCAAGGTCAGGCTCAAAGAAAAGATGTAAGTACAAGAATGTTCTTCATAGGATTATCTTTCCACTCTGAGCCAGAATGATCTTTCTAAAAAGTAAATCTGTGATCCAGCCATTCTCCTAGTTATATACCTGAGAAAAATATATGTCCTCATAAACATTTGTACATGAAACTTCATTGCAGCATTACTTGTAATAGCCAAAAAGCAGACACAACCCAAATATCCATCAACTGATGAATGGATAAATAAAATATGGTATATCCTTACAAAAGTGGTAGGCAAACCATTGTGTGTCCACAGCCTAATCCCCAGAATCTGAGAATATTTTATATCACTTGGCAAAAGAGGATTAAGGTAGCAGACGGAATTAGGATTGCCAATCATCTGACCTTAAAATAGGTAGATTATCCGGGATTACCCATATGGTGCAGTGATTAAAAGGGTCTGGAAGAGGGTACAGGCAGGAGATTACGTCAGGGTGATGCGACGTGAGAACTCAACCTGCTCTGCTGGCTTTGAAGATGAAGGGAGGGGGAGGCGGGGCAAGATGGAAGACTGGTGAGCTGTATGTTTTAGTTACTCCTCCAGGAAAGTAGGTAAAAAGCCAGGAACTGCGTGGACTGGACACCACAGAGCAATCTGTCTTTGGGCATACTTCATACAACACTCATGAAAACGTGGAACTGCTGAGATCAGCGAGATCTGTAAGTTTTTGCGGCCAGGGGACCCGCGCCCCTCCCTGCCAGGCTCAGTCCCGGGGGAGGAGGGGCTGTCAGCACCAGGAAGGAGAAGGGAGAATTGCAGTGGCTGCTCTTATCGGAAACTCATTCTACTGATTCAAACTCCAACCATAGATAGACTGAGACCAGATACCAGAGACTCTGAGAGCAGCCAGCCCAGCAGAGAGGAGACAGGCATAGAAAAAAAACAACACGAAAAACTCCAAAATAAAAGCAGAGGATTTTTGGAGTTCTGGTGAACACAGAAAGGGGAAGGGCAGAGATCAGGCCTTGAGGCGCATATGCAAATCCCGAAGCAAGGCTGATCTCTCTGCCCTGGGCACCTTTCCTTAATGGCCCTGGTTGCTTTGTCTATTAGCATTTCAATAACCCATTAGATCTCTGAGGAGGGCCGTTTTTTTTTTTTTTTAACTTTTTTGCTTTTTCTAAAACAATTACTCTAAGAAGCTCAATACAGAAAGCTTCAAAGAATTGAAATTTGGGCACGTCAAGTCAAGAGCAGAACTAAGAGAGCTCTGAGACAAAAGGCAATAATCCAGTGGCTGAGAAAATTCACTAAACAACACAACTTCCCAAGAAAAGGGGGGTGTCTGCTCACAGCCACCATCCTGGTGGACAGGAAACACTCCTGCCCATCGCCAGCCCCATAGCCCAGAGCTGCCCCAGACAACCCAGTGTGACGGAAGTGCTTCAAATAACAGGCACACACCACAAAACTGGGCGTGGACATTAGCCTTCCCTGCAACCTCAGCTGAATGTCCCAGAGCTGGGAAGGGGGAGCAGTGTGAATTAACAGAGCCCCATTCAGCCATCATTTGAGCAGACTGGGAGCCTCCCAACACAGCCCAGCAGCCCAGAACTGCCCTGGGGGGACGGCACTCACCTGTGACATAGCACAGTCATCCCTCAACAGAGGACCCGGGGTGCACAGCCTGGAAGAGGGGCCCACTTGCAAGTCTCAGGAGCCATACGCCAATACCAAAGACTTGTGGGTCAGTGGCAGAGACAAACTGTGGCAGGACTGAACTGAAGGATTAGACTATTGCAGTAGCTTTAAAACTCTAGGATCATCAGGGAGATTTGATTGTTAGGGCCACCCCCCCTCCCCTGACTGCCCAGAAACACGCCCCACATACAGGGCAGGCAACACCAACTACACACGCAAGCTTGGTACACCAATTGGGACCCCACAAGACTCACTCCCCCACTCACCAAAAAGGCTAAGCAGGGGAGAAGCTGTCTTTGTGGAGAACAGGTGGCTCGTGGACGCCACCTGCTGGTTAGTTAGAGAAAGTGTACTCCACGAAGCTGTAGATCTGATAAATTAGAGATAAGGACTTCAACTGGTCTACAAACCCTAAAAGAACCCTATCAAGTTCAGCAAATGCCACGAGGCCAAAAACAACAGAAAATTATAAAGCATATGAAAAAACCAGACGATATGGATAACCCAAGCCCAAGCACCCAAATCAAAAGACCAGAAGAGACACAGCACCTAGAGCAGCTACTCAAAGAACTAAAGATGAACAATGAGACCATAGTACGGGATATGAAGGAAATCAAGAAGACCCTAGAAGAGCATAAAGAAGACATTGCAAGACTAAATAAAAAAAAAAATGGATGATCTTATGGAAATTAAAGAAACTGTTGACCAAATTAAAAAGATTCTGGACACTCATAGTACAAGACTAGAGGAAGTTGAACAACGAATCAGTGACCTGGAAGATGACAGAATGGAAAATGAAAGCATAAAAGAAAGAATGGGGAAAAAAATTGAAAAAATCTAAATGGACCTCAGGGATATGATAGATAATATGAAACGTCCAAATATAAGACTCATTGGTGTCCCAGAAGGGGAAGAAAAGGGTAAAGGTCTAGGAAGAGTATTCAAAGAAATTGTTGGGGAAAACTTCCCAAATCTTCTAAACAACATAAATACACAAATCATAAATGCTCAGCGAACTCCAAATAGAATAAATCCAAATAAACCCACTCCGAGACATATACTGATCACACTATCAAACACAGAAGAGAAGGAGCAAGTTCTGAAAGCAGCAAGAGAAAAGCAATTCACCACATACAAAGGAAACAGCATAAGACTAAGTAGTGACTACTCAGCAGCCACCATGGAGGCGAGAAGGCAGTGGCACGATATATTTAAAATTCTGAGTGAGAAAAATTTCCAGCCAAGAATACTTTATCCAGCAAAGCTCTCCTTCAAATTTGAGGGAGAGCTTAAATTTTTCACAGACAAACAAATGCTGAGAGAATTTGCTAACAAGAGACCTGCCCTACTGGAGATACTAAAGGGAGCCCTACAGACAGAGAAACAAAGACAGGACAGAGAGACTTGGAGAAAGGTTCAGTACTAAAGAGATTCAGTATGGGTACAATAAAGGATATTAATAGACAGAGGGGAAAAATATGACAAACATAAACCAAAGGATAAGATGGCTGATTCAAGAAATGCCTTCACGGTTATAACGTTGAATGTAAATGGATTAAACTCCCCAATTAAAAGATATAGATTCGCAGAATGGATCAAAAAAAATGAACCATCAATATGTTGCATACAAGAGACTCATCTTAGACACAGGGACACAAAGAAACTGAAAGTGAAAGGATGGAAAAAAATATTTCATGCAAGCTACAGCCAAAAGAAAGCAGGTGTAGCAATATTAATCTCAGATAAAATAGACTTCAAATGCAGGGATGTTTTGAGAGACAAAGAAGGCCACTACGTACTAATAAAAGGGGCAATTCAGCAAGAAGAAATAACAATCGTAAATGTCTATGCACCCAACCAAGGTGCCACAAAATACATGAGAGAAACACTGGCAAAACTAAAGGAAGCAATTGATGTTTCCACAATAATTGTGGGAGACTTCAACACATCACTCTCTCCTATAGATAGATCAACCAGACAGAAGACCAATAAGGAAATTGAAAACCTAAACAATCTGATAAATGAATTAGATTTAACAGACATATACAGGACATTACATCCCAAATCACCAGGATACACATACTTTTCTAGTGCTCACGAAACTTTCTCCAGAATAGATCATATGCTGGGACATAAAACAAGCCTCAATAAATTTAAAAAGATTGAAATTATTCAAAGCACATTCTCTGACCACAATGGAATACAATTAGAAGTCAATAACCATCAGAGACTTAGAAAATTCACAAATACCTGGAGGTTAAACAACACACTCCTAAACAATCAGTGGGTTAAAGAAGAAATAGCAAGAGAAATTGCTAAATATATAGAGACGAATGAAAATGAGAACACAACATACCAAAACCTATGGGATGCAGCAAAAGCAGTGCTAAGGGGGAAATTTATAGCACTAAACGCATATATTAAAAAGGAAGAAAGAGCCAAAATCAAAGAACTAATGGATCAACTGAAGAAGCTAGAAAATGAACAGCAAACCAATCCTAAACCAAAGTACAAGAAAAGAAATAACAAGGATTAAAGCAGAAATAAATGACATAGAGAACAAAAAAACAATAGAGAGGATAAATATCACCAAAAGTTGGTTCTTTGAGAAGATCAACAAGATTGACAAGCCCCCTAGCTAGACTGACAAAATCAAAAAGAGAGAAGGACCCATATAAACAAAATAATGAATGAAAAAGGTGACATAACTGCAGATCCTGAAGAAATTAAAAAAATTATAAGAGGATACTATGAACAACTGTATGGCAACAAACTGGATAATGTAGAGGAAATGGACAATTTCCTGGAAACATACTGAACAACCTAGACTGACCAGAGAAGAAATAGAAGACCTCAACCAACCCATCACAAGCAAAGAGATCCAATCAGTCATCAAAAATCTTCCCACAAATAAATGCCCAGGGCCAGATGGCTTCACAGGGGAATTCTACCAAACTTTCCAGAAAGAACTGACACCAATCTTACTCAAACTCTTTCAAAACACTGAAGAAAATGGAACACTACCTAACTCATTTTATGAAGCTAACATCAATCTAATACCAAAATCAGGCAAAGATGCTACAAAAAAGGAAAACTACCGGCCAATCTCCCTAATGAATATAGGTGCAAAAATCCTCAACAAAATACTTGCAAATCGAATCCAAAGACACATTAAAAAAATCATACACCATGACCAAGTGGGGTTCATTCCAGGCATGCAAGGATGGTTCAACATAAGAAAATCAATCAATGTATTACAACACATTAACAAGTCAAAAGGGAAAAATCAATTGATCATCTCAATAGATGCTGAAAAAGCATTTGACAAAATCCA
Source organism: Choloepus didactylus (assembly GCF_015220235.1). Taxonomy (NCBI): domain Eukaryota; kingdom Metazoa; phylum Chordata; class Mammalia; order Pilosa; family Megalonychidae; genus Choloepus; species Choloepus didactylus. The sequence goes on along the minus strand of NC_051322.1, from coordinate 59,575,869 downwards.
ACATCCGTTTTTGATAAAAACACTTCAAAAGGTAGGAATTGAAGGAAACTTCCTCAACATGATAAAGAGCATATATGAAAAACCCACAGCCAGCATAGTACTCAATGGTGAGAGACTGAAAGCCTTCCCTCTAAGATCAGGAACAAGACAAGGATGCCCGCTGTCACCACTGTTATTCAACATTGTGCTGGAAGTGCTAGCCAGGGCAATCCGGCAAGACAAAGAAATAAAAGGCATCCAAATTGGAAAAGAAGAAGTAAAACTGTCATTGTTTGCAGATGATATGATCTTATATCTAGAAATCCCTGAGAAGTCGACGATACACCTACTAGAGCTAATAAACAAATTTAGCAAAGTAGCGGGATACAAGGTTAATGCACATAAGTCAGTAATGTTTCTATATGCTAGAAATGAACAAACCGAAGAGACACTCAAGAAAAAGATACCATTTTCAATAGCAACTAAAAAAATCAAGTACCTAGGAATAAACTTAACCAAAGATGTAAAAGACCTATACAAAGAAAACTACATGACTCTACTAAAAGAAATAGAAGGGGACCTTAAAAGATGGAAAAATATTCCATGTTCATGGATAGGAAGGCTAAATGTCATTAAGATGTCAATTCTACACAAACTCATCTACAGATTCAATGCAATCCCAATCAAAATTCCAACAACCTACTTTGCAGACTTGGAAAAGCTAGTTATCAAATTTATTTGGAAAGGGAAGATGCCTCGAATTGCTAAAGACACTCTAAAAAAGAAAAACCAAGTGGGAGGACTTATACTCCCTGACTTCGAAGCTTATTATAAAGCCACAGTTGCCAAAACAGCATGGTACTGGCACAAAGATAGACATATAGATCAATGGAATCGAATTGAGAATTTGGAGATAGACCCTCAGATCTATGGCCGACTGATCTTTGATAAGGCCCCCAAAGTCACTGAACTGAGTCATAATGGTCTTTTCAACAAATGGGGCTGGGGGAGTTGGATATCCATATCCAAAAGAATGAAAGAGGACCCCTACCTCACCCCGTACACAAAAATTAACTCAAAATGGACCAAAGATCTCAATATAAAAGAAAGTACCATAAAACTCCTAGAAGATAATGTAGGAAAACATCTTCAAGACCTTGTATTAGGTGGCCACTTCCTAGACTTTACACCCAAAGCACAAGCAACAAAAAAGAAAATAGATAAATGGGAACTCCTCAAGCTTATAAGTTTCTGCACCTCAAAGGAATTTCTCAAAAAGTTAAAGAGGCAGCCAACTCAATGGGAAAAAATTTTTGGAAACCATGTATCTGACAAAAGACTGATATCTTGCATATATAAAGAAATCCTACAACTCAATGACAATAGTACAGTCAGCCCAATTATAAAATGGGCAAAAGATATGAAAAGACAGTTCTCTGAAGAGGAAATACAAATGGCCAAGAAACACATGAAAACATGTTCAGCTTCACTAGCTATTAGAGAGATGCAAATTAAGACCACAATGAGATACCATCTAACACCGGTTAGAATGGCTGCCATTAAACAAACAGGAAACTACAAATGCTGGAGGGGATGTGGAGAAATTGGAACTCTTATTCACTGTTGGTGGGACTGTATAATGGTTCAGCCACTCTGGAAGTCAGTCTGGCAGTTCCTTAGAAAACTAGATATAGAGTTACCATTCGATCCAGCGATTGCACTTCTCGGTATATACCCGGAAGATCGGAAAGCAGTGACACGAACAGATATCTGCACACCAATGTTCATAGCAGCATTATTCACAATTGCCAAAAGATGGAAACAACCCAAATGTCCTTCAACAGATGAGTGGATAAATAAAATGTGGTATATACACACGATGGAATACTACGCGGCAGTAAGAAGGAACGATCTCGTGAAACAAATGACAACATGGATGAACCTTGAAGACATAATGCTAAGCGAAATAAGCCAGGCACAAAAAGAGAAATATTATATGCTACCACTAATGTGATCTTTGAAAAATGTAAAACAAATGGCTTATAATGTAGAATTTAGGGGAACTAGCAATAGAGAGCAATTAAGGAAGGGGGAACAATAATCCAAGAAGAACAGATAAGCTATTTAACGTTCTGGGGATGCCCAGAAATGACTATGGTCTGTTAATTTCTGATGGATATAGTAGGAGCAAGTTCACAGAAATGTTGCTATATTAGGTAACTTTCTTGGGGTAAAGTAGGAACATGTTGGAAGTTAAGCAGTTATCTTAGGTTAGTTGTCTTTTTCTTACTCCCTTGTTATGGTCTCTTTGAAATGTTCTTTTATTGTATGTTTGTTTTCTTTTTAACTTTTTTTTCATACAGTTGATTTAAAAAAGAAGGGAAAGTTAAAAAAAAAAAACAGGGAAAAAAAAAAAGATGCAGTGCCCCCTTGAGGAGCCTGTGGAGAATGCAGGGGTATTCGCCTACCCCACCTCCATGGTTGCTAACATGACCACAGACATAGGGGACTGGTGGTTTGATGGGTTGAGCCCTCTACCACAGGTTTTACCCTTGGGAAGACGGTTGCTGCAAAGGAGAGGCTAGGCCTCCCTATGGTTGTGCCTAAGAGCCTCCTCCCGAATGCCTCTTTGTTGCTCAGATGTGGCCCTGTCTCTCTAGCTAAGCCAACTTGAAAGGTGAAATCACTGCCCTCCCCTCTACGTGGGATCAGACACCCAGGGGAGTGAATCTCCCTGGCAACGTGGAATATGACTCCCGGGGAGGAATGTAGACCAGGCATCGTGGGACGGAGAACATCTTCTTGACCAAAAGGGGGATGTGAAAGGAAATGAAATAAGCTTCAGTGGCAGAGAGAATCCAAAAGGAGCCGAGAGGTCACTCTGGTGGGCACTCTTATGCACACTTTAGACAACCCTTTTTAGGTTCTAAAGAATTGGGGTAGCTGGTGGTGGATACCTGAAACTATCAAACTACAACCCAGAACCCATGAATCTCGAAGACAGTTGTATAAAAATGTAGCTTATGAGGGGTGACAAGGGGATTGGGAAAGCCATAAGGACCACACTCCACTTTGTCTAGTTTATGGATGGATGAGTAGAAAAATAGGGGAAGGAAACAAACAGACAAAGGTACCCAGTGTTCTTTTTTACTTCAATTGCTCTTTTTCACTCTAATTATTATTCTTGTTATTCTTGTTTGTGTGCTAATGAAGGTGTCAGGGATTGATTTGGGTGATGAATGTACAACTATGTAATGGTACTGTGAACAATCGAAAGTACGATTTGTTTTGTATGACTGCGTGGTATATGAATATATCTCAATAAAATGAAGATTAAAAAAAGAAAAAAGAAAAAAAAAAAAAAAAGACATAATGCTGAGCAAAATAATCCAGGCACAAAAAGAGAGATATTGTATGTTACCACTAATGTGAATTCTGTGGAAAATGTGCAATGTTTTATACTGTAGAATGTACGGGACCTAGAGATACCAATTAGTGGAGGGGGAATGATAATCTAATAAGAACAGATAAACTATGGAGGGTAATCTCAATGTTATGGGAATGCTCAGGAATGATTATGGTTTGTAAACTTTCTTGGATATAGTAAGATCATGTTGGAAGCAATAGAGTTATTTTAGGTTTTTTTTTTCTCTTATTCCTTTGTTTTCTTAGGGGTGGTTAATTTTCTTGGGGTATGGTAGGAACATGTTGGAAGCAATGTAGTTATTTTAGATTATTTGTTTTTCTTACTCCTCTGTTTGGACATGGTTTATTAATTTTCTTGGGGTATGGTAGGAACATATTGGAAGCAAAGTAGTTATTTTAGGTTATTTGTTTTCCTTAATCCATTGCTTTCTTTGAAATGTTGTGGGTTTTTTTTGGTTGTTGTTTGCCTGTTTGTTTTTAATTTTTTGATAAACAAAGTTAAAAAATTGAAAAAAAATCAGTAGAAAAATGGGAGTAAAAACTAAATGACAAATAGGGTGGGATGGGGGGATGGTTTGGGTATTCTCTTTTCACTTTTATTTGTTATTCTTATTCTGATTCTTTCTGATGTAAGGAAAATGTTCAGAAATAGATTGTGGTGATGAACGCATAACTATATGATCATACTGTGAACAGTTGATTGTATACCATGGATGACTGTATGGTTTGTGAATATATTTCAATAAAACTGAATTAAAAAAAAAGAAAAAGATAAAATACAGACATGCTATGTTTAGAACAGTTTCACTCATTAAGTAAGTTAATTAACAAGAATCTATTTTCAAAGTGAACTCAGACTTTCCAGTAAAATTGTTGATAACTGTCAAAATCCTTCTTTATGATTCCAGCTCACAAAGGCTTTAGTTTTAGAATTCACAAAGCGGAAGAGATTTTATTTATCATCATGTTCACATTGCTAGTCCTTCTGGATTTTGCCTTTCAGAACTTTTCATTGTCCTAATTTAATTACTCCCCAGTGGTGAATTTATTTCTTTTGGCCACTCTTAATATAATAGTTGGCAATCAGAAGATTTCACATGATATTTAGGATAGATTTTTACTTTGTTCTAGTGTTTCTAGTTGAACTGTCATGGAACACGATAACTGAGTAACTTTTCTCTTTACTTCTATGCCCTTTAAGTTCTAGGCTGCAATCATGCCCTCCTTCCTTCATAATTAGCTTTCATTCTCATTTATCAGTGCTGCTACTCCAATATTTTTTCCATTTCTTTTTCTTTTTTATTTCTGAGGTTTTGAAAGTGAATGCACTGTGTGGGTCTTATGACGATCTGTTATTAAAGTGCTGTGAAAACCTAAAAAAAATAAAATAAATAAAAAAAATAAAAAAATAAAAAAAAAATAATAGGTTGCCGTTCTTAGGAGTTCAGTTTGAAATTTATCAGATAATTTTGAAATGTCATATTGTATTAGCTTCTAATTTTAGTGAAAATTTTTTAGATATAAATTCATCTGCTTTAACATTATTTCTACAATGAAAAATCTTCCTATAAAACCCTTGAAAATAAACAGTCTCTTAAAAAAAAAGAATTCCATGATAGAACACAGGATAGATATACTTAGGTTTGAAGATTTGGAAGAAATAATGTGTAAGAATGGTAAAGGTAGAAAATGTCTTTAGACCCTTAAGTTTGACTAGATTTCAGTTTGTGGAAGTTTTGTCTATTTCAGTGTGAAACTATCTTGAATTTACAAATATAGTGTTATATTTTATAAAGTTTCGTAAAGTCCCAAACAATATTTCTATTTTTGTAAAACGATAATGTTTAATCTGTTTCTGAAATCTTTTTGTAATCTATGGAAATAGAGTAGCAATTGGTATTTCTAAATTGTGGATTTTGTTGAATCAGTTTAGATTGCTTTTGAGGAGTGGTAAGTTTTCACTCTGCTTTTGAGACAGCCGTTAGGTTGAAAGTATATTTATCACAGAAAACTTGATGCATTGTGTGCTACTCTCTCCGTTTGTATGCTGCAAAAAACTCCAGTCTTTCAAGCACAAAAAAATCAGTTCAAAATTTTTAAAATTCTTGATTCTTTTTAAAAAATCTTTAATTCTGGAAATATTGCAAATGAGAGTCTGACTCAGTAACTTGGGATGAAGGATTGATTCTTTGGTGTCTTATTGTTTGATTAAAGCACTAATTTTACTTTACTGTTAAATTTTGAAAGCGTTTGAGATATGCAGATCTCCCTGTAGGAAGTGTGAAAGAAAGGCACACCAGGGATAGTTTTTAATTGTTGGGTTTTTTTTTGTTATTTGAAAATATCAGATGGACTTTTGTTTCTAAGCAATATATATATATAATCCATCAACATCTGAAAAGGGCCATGAAGCCTGAGAAGTGCTAATAGAGACTTGCTGATGTATAGGAACCCAGCAAATTCAGGAATCAAGGGAAGTATTCTGAGATAACTTTGCATTGTTGACCTCTATTGACTCTGTTTTTACAATAAAAATATTTTACAACTTAAAAAAAAAAAAAAAAAAAAGGCATATCTCAACATGCCCCATACCACTGGACACCTAGAAATTTTACTGAGGTGGAAGTCCACTGCATTTCTGTTGGGTTTATCTCCCATCCTCTCCCAAGGAAATACCTTACTAACAAATCTAGACTAGTTGCTACTTCCTGCTCATTAGGTCCAGTCAACATGATATCATCAATATAATGGACCAGTGTGATGTTTTGTGGGAGGGAGAAATGTTCAAGATCCCTGTGGACAATATTATGACATAGGGCTGGAGAGTTGATATATCCCTGAGGTAGCGCAGTGAATGTATACTGCTGGCCTTGCCAGCTGAATGCAAACTGTTTCTGGTGGTCCTTACCAATAGCTATTGAGGAGAAAGCATTTGCCAGCTCAATAGCTGCATACCAGGTACCAAGGGACATGTTGATGCTCAAGCAATGATACCACATCTGGAACATCAGCTGCAATTGGAGTCACCACCTGGTTAAGCTTACAATAATCCATTGTCATCCTCCAAGACCCATCTGTTTTCTAAACAGGCCAAACAGGAGAGTCGAATGGGGAGGTGGTGGAATCACCACCCCTGCATCCTTCAAGTCCTTAAGAGTGGCAGTAATTTCTGCAACCCCTCCAGGAATCCAGTATTGCTTCTGGTTTTCTATTTTGCTAGGCTGGGGCAGTTCTAACAGCCTTTCCTACCATGATAGCCCTCACTCCATGAGTCAGGGAATGTTCCAGTCTGCTAATACTGCCATTTGCAAAATAGCAGAGATGGACTGGCTTTTATAAAGGGGGTTTAGTTGGTTACAGAGTTACACATACAGTGTCCAAGGTAAGGCATCAACAATCGGGTACCTTCACTGAAGGAAGGCCATTAGCATCTGGAAAGCCTCTGTTAGCTCAGAAGGCACATGGCTGGTTATCCATTTGCTCCCAGGTGGTGTTTCAAAATGGCATTCCCCAAATTGTTGCTCTTGGAGTGTTTTGTTCTCTCTTAGCTGCAGCTGCTCTTCAAAGTATCACTTTCAGTTGCTCTGAGGTCCCTCTGTTTGTGAGCTCTTTTTATAGGACTCCAGTGAAGTAATCAAGACCCACCGTGAATGGGCGGGGCCACATTTCCATGGAAACATGCAATCAAGAGGTCACACTCTAACCAAAGGTCATTCACAGTTGGGTGGGTCACATCTACATGGATATACTCAATCAGAAGTTCCCAACCTAATCAACACTAATATGTCTGCCCCCACAAGATTACATTAAAGAATGTGGCTTTTTCTGGGGGACATAATATATACAAATCAGCACAGGGAACCAAGTGAGGATTCTGCCAGTTGCTGAATATGTCTGTTTCAATTATGCATTCCAGAACTGGGGAAATAACCACAGAATGGGACCCAGTATGAGACGGACCTGAGCTAGAACTCCATCAATCACCTGGCCTCCATAAGCTGCAACTCTGACTGATGGACCAGAGTGATGTTTTGGGTCTCCTGAAATTAATGTCACTTCTGAACCAGTGTCTAATAATCCCCAAAATATCTGATCATTTCCTTTTCCCCAATGCACAGTTACCCTGATAAAAGGCCATAGGTCCCCTGGGGAAGGCTAGGAGGAAGATTAACAGTATAAATTTTTGGCAGTGTAACAGGGTCCTTCCCCAAGGGTAACCAGCCTCCCCCTCATTCAAGGGGCTGTAGGTCTGTAAACTGTCTCAAGTCTGGGAATTGATTAAGGGGCTGTGACTCTCTGTTTTTGTAATTCAAGGTAGACTTTTGTTCACTTAACCTAGAATTCTTCTGCTTATACAGATCAAAGAAGAATTAGTAGACTGCCCATCTATTTTACTTCCAGGTACTCCATGATCTACTCGCCAATGCCATAAGTCTCTGCAAGTCAGATTATTTTGACTGCTGCTTTAAACCTGTTTTCATTATGGTAGCCATGCCCACCATGTCTTTGGCGATTAATTGCTGCCAACTCGGGATCTGATTATCCCTATTGTGCTTTTTTATTTTTTCTTATTTTTATCCCTATTGTGTTTAAAGATTCCAGCTCAGTGATAGCAGTTCCCACAGTAATATCTGACCTACAGAGAAGGGCAACTACAGAGCTCTTCAGGGATGATGGAGCTAGTCTCACAAATTTATTCCTCGCAGTCCTTGTAAAAGGTGTGTCCTCTGGACATTCCAGGGGTATGTGAGCAGGTCTGTCATGATAAATTCACTCTAACATTCCAGTCTCTCTCAGCCTTTGGATCATCTCCTCTACATTATACCAGGGCAGTTCTGGCATTTGGACTTCAGGTAATATGAACCACCTTTTGAGCCATGTTTTAGCCAACCATCCAAACAAACTGTTAATGCCCTTTCTAGCTCCTCGAGCTATAATACTGAATGCAGAATCTCTGCTTATTGGTCCCATATCAATAAAGTCAGCCTGATCCAACTTTATATTCCTTCTACCATTATCCCACACCCTTAATATCCATTCCCACACATATTCCCCTGATTTCTATCCATATAAATTGGAAAATCTGTATGGTTCTTTTGGAGTATAGTGTACTTCCCCATGGGTCACACTTTGTACCTCACCCTTTGGGGCCTGTTGGGACTTTAGTCTATCCATATGTCTTGAAGAAAAGGCTGGTGTTGGAGGTGGGTCATGAAAAGAATTAGAAGTATCCCTCAAGCCATTTACCTCAGGACATTTCATTGCAGTTTCACCTTGTGAAACAGGATTAATCCTTCCAGACAGAGGAGTGAGGGCTGCTTCCTCAGGGAGGTGATTATAGGTTTAGCAGGCACTGAAGGGTTAATCTTTTTAGGTGGAGGTTGGATGGCAGGCTCCTTAGGGAAGACTGGAGGCCAGGAAGCTGTTTCTTCAAAGGAGGCTGGGGGTTGGATAGCTATCTCCTCCGGGCAGACTGGAGATGGGGGGTCTGTTTCCTCAGGGCAGACCACTACAGGTATATCTAGCAGACTCAGCAGAATCCAGGGTTCCAGTGTCCTCACTGCCATTATTATCAATCCGTATGTCCCCATCCCAAGTTTCAGGATCCCATTCTTTTCCAATCAGTGCCTTTACTTTAACAGCAGACACCCTGCAAGTTTGAGATTTTAGTTTATGTTGTAAATCTGCTAATTGCACAATGAGACTCTGGATCTGGTTTCAGAAATCTCAAGTCTGTGGCCACAGGAAATAAGATTTTCTTTCAGGGCACACATAGAAACCTTTACATCTGTCATATGGCACTTAAGTTTCAAATTTGAAGCCTTTAGCTTGTCCCTTTCTCTTATAACTTTATCCAGCATATCTAAGAACAACCAGCCAACATCATTATACTTCTTAACTCTACAAAACTCTGTTAAGCTGTCAAAAACACTGTCACCCAGAGCCTTTCTTCATAGAAGAGTATGATTAGGAGAATCAAATGGTGATATTTTTGCATATCTCCATTGCCAACTCACACTATGGGCTGTCAGTGCCATCTTAATTATTGGAAATGGAGTCATTAGTGCCTCTGAATCTAATCAGATTAGAAAACCAATTGTAAATGCCAATTTTAAAGATTCTGATTCTCAAGAACCACTCCCAGTACCAATCTGTATTAGTTAGGGTTTTCTAGGGAAACTAAACCAACAAGAGATATCTGTAAATATAATACTTTATAAAAATGTCTCACGCAACTGTGGGGATGCAGGAGTCCAAATTCCACAGGGCAAGCAGCAAACTGGCAACTGTGATGGTAGTGTTTGATGAACTCCTCAGGAAATGCTTCACTGGCTAGCTGAAGAAGTGAAGGTCCTCTACCTTTCTCCCTTAAAAATCTTCAACTGATTAGATTAAATCAAGCTGATTGAATTCTCTCATTGTGGAAGACACACCCTTCATTGATGTAATCAGTCACAGCTGCAGTAAATTGATTGATGATTTAATAAACCAGCCACAAGTGTCCTTGCAGTAGACGTTAGGCCAGTGCTTGCTTGACCAAAGATCTGGACACCGTCACCTGGCCAAGTTGTCACATGAACCTAACCATCACAATTGTCTAGTTTATTTTGTTTTGTTTTATATATATAATATTTATCACCAATTCAACCCCAAAGTATCCACTAACTTTTGAAAACTCCTCTTCACATATTCAGATGCATCAGGTATTCCATCAATTTAATCTTCTTAAGAAACTTTTCTGAGTTTTCAGGAATTTTCCAGTCTGGACCAATTGCTGCCTATCCCTGGTAGATAGGCATTATCCTGTGATATTTTTTCACCATTATAGGGATTCTCTTGGTCTCTATATTTCATTGGATCCTTTGTTTCCTATATCCCACATCATTTTTTGACATTTAACACTTCGTTTTTATGAAGCAAATTCTCCAGTAGTTTTCTGAGAAACAATGCATGGAAAGTAAGTACCTGAGATCTTTGCATGACTGAAAATGTCTTTATTTGACCTTCCCAGTTAATTGGTAGTTTAGCTGTGTCCAGAACTATCACTTGGAAATAATTATCCTTCAGAACTTTTAAGGCATTACTCCATTGTCTTCTAGATTCCAGTATTGCTGTTGAGAAGTTTAAAGCTATTCTGATTCCTTATCTTTTTCATATGAAGTTTTTTGATCTCTAATAGTGTGTAGATCCTCTATGTATCCCTAATTTTAATATATTTCACAATGATTTTCTTTTGGGTGTGTTTATTTTTATTCACAGTGTTGGGTCTCTTCAGTCCAAGAACATATATCCTTTATTTACAGAGAAAATTTTTGAATTATTTCTTTGATTATTTCCTTCCTTCCATTTTCTCTGTTTTTGCTTTCTGGGACTCCCTTTAGTTTTATATTGGATCTCTAAGACTGGTCCTCTAGTTTTCCTGAATTTTGTTTTCCAATTTTCCTCTTCTGTTTTTTGTTTGTTTGTTTCTTTGTTTTTGCTCTATTTTCTGGAAGAGTTTCTCAATTTTATTTTCCAGTTTTTCTATGTAGACTTTCATTTATGCTATCACATTTTGAATTTCCAATGGTCCTCTTTTATATTGTACTGTTTTTTAATGTATACAATATCTTCTCTTACCTCTATGAAGATATTAATTGATTATTTGAAGTTTTCAACTCTTTGCATAGCTTTATATTCTCCAAATTTTTTTCCAGTTTATGTTTTTCATTGTTGATGCTATTTTGATTCCTGTTACATTTTTTAAAATTTTAGTTTACTGAGATTTTTCTCATACCATACAATTATCCAGAGATCCAAAGTGCACAATCAGTTGCCCATGGTACCACCATACAGCTGTGCACCCATCACCACAATCATTTTTTTTTTCAATTTTTGGAACATTTTCATTACTCCAGAAAAGAAATAAAGACAAAAAAAGAAAACTCAAATCCTCCCATACCCGTAACCACCTCCCCTCTATTATTAACTCATAGTATTAGTATAGTATATTTGTTACTATTGATGAAAGAATGTTAAAATACTACTAAATATAGTACTATATTTCCCCTATATATCCCTCTATTATTAACTTCTAGTTATAGTGTCATACATTTGTTCTAGTTCATGAAAAAGATTTATAATATTTTAGAAATATTTTAGAGATTGTCCACCACAAGATTCACTGTTTTATATATTCCCATCTTTTAACCTCCAGCTTTCCTTCTGGTGATGTACATGACTCTAAGCTTTCCCTTTCCACCACATTCACATACCATTCAGCACTGTTATTCTCACTGTAACGTGCTACCGTCACCTCTGTCCATTTCCAAACACTTCAGTTCAACTTAGTTGAATATTCTGCTCATAATAAGCAACTTGATCCCCACTCTTTAACCTCATTCTATATCCTGGTAACTTGTATTTCATGTCTATTGAGTTTACATATCATTAGTTCTTATCAGTGAGACCATGCAATATTTGTCTGACTTATTTCACTCAATGTAGTACCCTCAAGGTTTCATCAATCCATTTTTTTTAAAGATGGTTTTGTTCATCCACCATACTTTCCATCCTAAATAAACAATCAATGGTTCCTTGTATAGTCATATATTTATGTATTCACCACCATCACCAGTATTTATATAAGGACATCTCCATTTCTTCCACAAAGAAGGAGGAAGAATCAATGAAGGTAGAGAGACAAAAGAAAAAGAAAAAGAAAGAGAAAAAAAACACAACAGCTGAAAAGCAACAAAAGGAAAGATAGAGTTAACCTAAAGCAGAGTAAAAGAGTCAGACAACATCACCAATGCCAAGAGTCCCATACATTTCCCTTATGTCCTCTTAAAGGCATTTAGCTTTGGTATATTGCCTTTGTTACATTAAAGGAAGCGTAATACAATGTTTCTGTTAACCATAGTCTCTAGTTGGCATTGATTATATTTTTTCCCCAAAACCACCCTATTTTTAACACCTTGCAAGGTTGGCATTCATTTGTTCCCCCTCATGAAAAAACATATTTGCACATTTTACCACAATTGTTGAGCACTCTAGGTTTCACTGAGTTATACAGTCTTTATCTTTCCTCTTTCCTTCCAGTGTCCCATATGCTCCTAACCTTCCTCTTTCAACTATACTCACAGTCATCTTTGTTCAGTGTACTTACATTGCTGTGCTGCTATCTTCCAAAATTGTGTTCCAAACCTCTAACTCTTGTCTTTTCCTATCTGTCTGTAGTGCTCCCTTTAGTATTTCCTGTAGAGCAGGTATCTTGTTCACAAACTCTCTCATTGTCTGTCAGAGAATATTTTAAACTCTCCCTCATGTTTGAAGGACAGTTTTGCCAGATATAAGATTCTTGGTTGGTGGTTTTTCTCTTTCAGTATCTTAAATATATCACACCACTTCCTTCTTGCCTCCATGGCTTCTACTGAGAAATCTGCACATAGTCTTATCAAGCTTCCTTTGTATGTGATGGATTGCTTCTCTCTTGCTGCTTTCAGGATTCTCTCTTTGTCTTCGGTGTTTGATAATTTGATTATTAAGTGTTTTGGCATAGGTCTATTCAGGCCTATTCTGTTTGGGGTACACTGTGCTTCTTGGATCTATAATTTCATTTCTTTTATAAGAGATGGGAAATTTTCATTGATTATTTCCTCTATTATTGCTTCTGCCCCTTTTCCCTTCTCTTCTCCTTCTGGGACACCCATGACACATACATTCATGTGCTTCATATTGTCATTCAATTCCCTGAGACATGGCTCACATTTTTCCATTCTTTTCCCTATCTGTTCTTTTGTGTGTAAGATTTCAGGTGCCTTGTTCTCCAGTTCCTGAGTATTTTCTTCTGCCTCTTGAGACCTGCTGTTGTATGTCTCCATTGTGTTTTTCATCTCTTGTGTTATGCCTTTCATTTCCATATATTCTGCCAGTTGTTTTTTCAAACTTTCAATTTCTACCTTATGTCCACCCAGTGTTTTCTTTATAGCCTTCATCTCTTTTGTTATATCTTCCCTGAACTCATTGGTTTGGTTTTTTATTTGATTTAGCATACTTCTTTGAAAATCTTTAATAGATTGTTTCATTAAAGTGAAATAATATCTCAACTGTATGTTGATTGACATGTAAGTTTGTTCTTTTGACTGGGTCATATCTTCATTTTTCCTAGTATAGATTGTAGTTTTCTGCTGTCTAGGCATCTGGTTTCCTTGGTTACCCCAGTCAGATTTTCCCACACCAGAACAGGTTCAGGTCTCAGAATGGGGTTATATTCAGGGTTTATCTTAGAAGAATGACAGACTTTCCTGTGAAGTCTTCAGTCACTGTGCTTTTCCTAACCTGCCCAGCAGGTGGTGCCTGTCAGCCTGTCGCTCCTGACTGGTGTAAGGAGATGTGTTTTGGCTTCAGTTTCTGTTTTCGCTGTTTTCCCCCAGGTTCTGTGGTCTGGTTCTGAAGGGAAAGCTGGGCCCTACCTCCTTACTCTTAGGGAAGAGAAACCTCCTAGGGAGTTATCATTTGCATTTGAATTGTCTCTCTGACTCAGTTATCTCCACCCTTGTCTGGGTCAGAATGCTGAGAACTGATAATAGCTGAGGCTCTCTCCACTGAAAATGGCTGCAGCTCTCTCCTCTGAGCCCCTCAGGTTGTGAGAGAGAAAAAGGGACAGAAAGTCCCCTTTTAGAGCCAGTGCATGGCCCCCCAGTTTCACTCATTGACCAGAGGTAACACCAGCTCTACTGGGCTCCCCCTCCCAGGACTGATGAGTCTTCTGGTTCTTTAAGGTCAGTCATCACTAAAAGCCTCTGTCTGCTTGTTGGGGGTCTGTAGCTTGTATTCAGGTGTCCACATTCGCTAATTAAAACCTCAGTTGGAGCTCAGTTGAGCTATATTTGCTTGCTGGGAGAGTGATGCTCTCTACCACAGCGAGGTTTTGCAGCACAGCCTGCTGTAGGGGGAGGGAGCACCTGGCACATTTTCGCAGTTTTTACTTACAGATTTTATGCTGCAATCTCAGGCATTCCTCCCAATCCAGGTTGGTGTGCGTTGTGTGGACAGTCACGATTGTCCCCCAGCAGTTATTCCAAATTATTTACTAGCTGTTCCTGGTTATTCATTAGCTGTTGCAGGGGACTAACTAAATTCCACTCCTCTCTATGCTGCTGTCTTGCCGTCTCTTCCTCTTTTTTTTCCAGTTTATTTGTTTTACTTTTTATCTTTTCATGTCAGAGACTTTCCCCCAATATTTGGTGATCACTGGTTATCACTTTACATTTAAGGAATCTCTGAGCACATGGGTAGGACTTCAGTATAGGATGATCTGGCTGGGTCAATTACTTGGAGAATCATTCCATCAGTACCTGTCCTCAAAGAGTATCTTCCAACCACCTTTCTGGAGGTTAATGCCAAGATGCCAGTGTTCTATGAGTTCAGTGGGGGAACAGCACTTACAATTTCAGCATTCAATTTTAAAATGTTCACTTACTATCTCTGTCTTCAGCTACAGCTATGCCTGGTATGTCCAAGGCCAAGGATCCTCTATTTCACCCTCTTCAATGAACAAATTTCCATTATTTTTCCAAGTGAAAGAAGACAGTCACTCATATACATGGAGTTGAGGAGGAGATATGGGAATTTAACTGCTTCATACAGTTTCAACTTAGCCTCCTATTTTGAGCCCCGACTTGTAGTAAAACCTGATGCTAACAATTCTTTTTGAAGGATCCTTATAAATTGAGTTGTTTCTAGGCTTTCCCCACTGCCAGTTTAGGAATCTGCTTTCTCAGATATGTTAGATCAATTGTCACATATCCATCTGCTTTCCAACTTCCAAAGTTTGTTCCTATTGTCTCCTCTCCCATTATTTAAATCACTATGGATTTGTCTTTTAAAATATCCCTTTACTGCTTTTTGAATAGTTTCAATAAGATGCAAAAAAAAAAAAAAATGAGTTCAATTTGTCATTTCCCACCATAAATTAACTTTGTTTGAAAGGTTCTATTCTTCTCCAACTAAATGCATACAACTAAATGTTGAATTTGGAATTAAATTTCCAATAGTGACCATGCTCCACTTTATAGTGCAGAATAAATCATTTATCTAACACTATGCCCTTAGTTTTGGTTTAGTCAGAAATTTTGGGAGCCAAACTACAACACAGATTGGGAACACACAACTGACCCTGTTTCTTGGTCATAACTTTCTAAACATTTTTTTTAACATTTTATTTTGGAATAAATTCAAAGTTATAGGAACAGTTGCAAAAACCATACAAACCCCATACACAGAACTCCTGCATTCCCTGACCCCACCCCGATACCCCTGATCCACAAACTTTAACATGTTGTCCCACTGCTATTTCTTTCCCTCCCTACCTCCCTCTCTCCCTATCTATCGTCCGTCATCTGTTGCTCTGTCTTCTGAACATATGAGAGCTAGCTGCACACCTCCTTGAACAGACACTATAATTCTCGTATACAATTCCCATGAACAAGAACATTCTTTTATGCAACCCCATTAAGCGCAGCTAAGAAGTGCAAGAGATTCAACAATGATACAAAGCTTACATTCTATATTTCCTTTTCCTTATGTCTCAACTATGTCCCTTTGAGCCTCCTGTCCTCCATTGTCTGATCCTATCCAGGGTCATCCTTGGCATTCAATTGTTGTCTATTTAGACTGTTTTTTTTTTTTTTCTCAACTGTGGAAACATATATATAGCCTAAATCTTCCCATTCCACCCCCTCCCTAGCATTCCATTAGTGGGATTAATCACATTTAGAATGTTGTAATGCTATCACCTTCCCACCCTCCATTGCTAGAAATTTCCCTTCACCTCAAACAGCAACCTTACACTCATTTCTTTTTTTTATCTTCATTTTATTGAGATATATTCACATACCACGCAGTCATACAAAACAAATCGTACTTTCGATTGTTTACAGTACCATTACATAGTTGTACATTCATCACCTAAATCAATCCCTGACACCTTCATTAGCACACACACAAGAATAACAAGAATAATAATTAGAGTGAAAAAGAGCAATTGAAGTAAAAAAGAACACTGGGTACCTTTGTCTGTTTGTTTCCTTCCCCTATTTTTCTACTCATCCATCCATAAACTAGACAAAGTGGAGTGTGGTCCTTATGGCTTTCCCAATCCCATTGTCACCCCTCATAAGCTACATTTTTATACAACTGTCTTCGAGATTCATGGGTTCTGGGTTGTAGTTTGATAGTTTCAGGTATCCACCACCAGCTACCCCAATTCTTTGGAACCTAAAAAGCGTTGTCTAAAGTGTGCGTAAGAGTGCCCACCAGAGTGACCTCTCGGCTCCTTTTGGAATCTCTCTGCCACTGAAGCTTATTTCATTTCCTTTCACATCCCCCTTTTGGTCAAGAAGATGTTCTCCGTCCCACGATGCCGGGTCTACATTCCTCCCTGGGAGTCATATTCCACGTTGCCAGGGAGATTCACTCCCCTGGGTGTCTGATCCCACGTAGGGGGGAGGGCCACACTCATTTCTTAACTCCCCATTTCCCCTTCCCCCATTTCTCTTTTATACCAGCTTAACTTCTATAGGACACATAGACTATGTTCCTATACTCCTCCATTTCCCCACCTTTATATAGTTCTTGTCAAAAATTACATATTTTACATTGAGTTCAAAACCACTGATTTGTCCTTAGAGTTTGTGTATTTTATATCATGTAGGAAGTAAATAGTGGAGTTACAATTCAAAAAATTATTGACTTCTATTTGTATTCCATTGTGGTTGGAGTGTGTGCTTTGAATATATTCAGTTTTCTTTTTTCTTCTTGAATTTATTGAGGCTTGTTTTATGTCCCAGCCGATGGTCCCTTCTGGAGAAAGATCCATGATCACTAGAGAAAAATGAGTGTCCTGGTGATTTGGGATGTAAGGTTCTATATATGTCTGTTAAAATTCTCTGTATCTCTTTCTACTTTGTTTGTTTCTCTGTTGGTAGGGCTCTCTTTAGTGTCTGGAGTAGGGCAGTTCTTTTATTGGCAAACTCTCTCAGCATTTGTTTGTCTGTGAAAAATTTAAGCTCTCCCTCAAATTTGAAGGAGAGTTTTGCTGGATAAAGTATTCTTGGTTGGAAATTTTTCTCTCTCAGGATTTTAAATATGTCATGCCACTGCCTTCTTGCCTCCATGGTGGCCGCTGAGTAGTCACAACTTAGTCTCATGTTGTTTCCTTTGTATGTGGTGAATTGCTTTTCTCTTGCTGCTTTCAGAATTTGCTCTTTCTCTTCAGTATTTGAGAGTCTGATCAGAATATGTCTCGGAGTGGGTTTATTTGGATTTATTCTATTTGGAGTTTGCTGGGCATTTATGCTTTGTGTATTTATATTGTGTAGAAGGTTTGGGAAGTTTTCCCCAACAATTTCTTTGAATACTCTTTCTAGACCTTTACCCTTCTCTTCCCCTTCTGGGACACCAATGATTCTTAAGTTTGGACTTTTTATTTTATCTATCGTATCCCTGAGATCCATTTTGATTTTTTCGATTTTTTTCTCCATTCTTTCTTTTGTTTTTTCATTTTCTGTTCTGTGGACTTCTAGGACTTTGAGTCTTTGTTCAACTTCCTCTAATCTTGTATTGTGAATATCCAGAATCTTTTTAATTTGGCCAACAGTTTCTTTTATTTCCATAAGATCTTCTATTTTTTTATTTACTCTTGCAATGTCTCCTTTATGCTCTTCTAGGGTCTTCTTTATGTCACTTATATCCTGGGCCATGGTCTTCTTGATGTCCTTTAAATCCTTTGCCACGTTTTTGTTCCTCGATTGTAGTTCTTTGATTAATTGAGCCAAGAACTGGGTGTCTTCTGATATTTTGATATGGGTGTTTGGACTTGGGTTCTCCATATCATCTGGTTTTATCATATGCATTGAGATTTTCTGTTGTTTTTGGCCTCTTGGCATTTGCTTTGCTTGATAGGGTTCTTTTGAGTTGTTAAAAAAAAATGCCAACCTAATTTTTCAGAAACACAGGTTGGTGGCATACACTTTCTCTAGCTAACCAGCAGGTGTCATCTGTGAGTCACCTATACCCCTCAAGTCAGCTCTCCCCAACCTTGTCCCCACGGTGTGTGGGGAAATGATTCTTGTGGTGTTCAGTTGGTGAATTCGGTTTGGGTGTGTTGCTAGAGCCATCCGCCCTGAATGTGGGGCATGTGTCCAGGTGGCCAGGGAGGCAGGGCAGTTTTAATATTCAATCCCCCCAGGTGTTCCTGGAGATTCAAGGCCGTCACAAGAGTCTAAGCCTTCATTTCAGATCCGTCCCAGACCCTCTCTCTCGCTGACCCACAAACCACCGGACTTGGCACAGCATCCCTGGGTTTTCCGAGCGGGCCCTCTTTCCCAGCTGTGATCTTCCAGGACCTCTGCTGAGGGAGGGCTGTGCTATGTCACAACTGTGCACCGTTCCTCAAGGGAAGCCCTGGGCCACCCTGCCGTGCTGGGGCCCTCTCAGCCTGACGCAAAAATGGTTGAACGGGGCGTCTCCACAACCCCCTCTCTTTGCACAGTTCCTCCTTCCCAGCTCCGGGACAATTGGCGGGGCTCTGGGGTGTGGGCACGGCTCCGGGCAGGAGTTTATCCAGCCCTCCGGGGATCCAGCTACAAGCTGCGGGGCTTCTCCCTCTCTCCAACTCTCCCCTGTACTCCCCTGGTCCCGAGGGTGTCTGCCACTAGCTATCCTCCACGGCCGACACCGAGAGGCTGGCTCAGCTCGCTCCTGTCATTTCGCTGCGTGGTTTCCACCATCAGCAACTGCGGCCACTCCTGGGTTTCCCCCCCCCTTTTTTTTTTTTAAAGAACCAGTTTGTCTCCAGCCGCCAACCCCTGGCTTCCCCACACTGCAGCACAGCTGCAGGTCTTCCAGCCAGCTTACTCACTCATTTCGGAACGCAGACTCCTGGTTACACCAAGTGTAAGGCCCCTGTGGTGCTAGGAGGCCTCATCCAACTGGCGCATCACTGAAACTGGTACTCTGGGTCTCCTTCTGGTTTTTTTCTAGTATTTTTCATGGAGATTTTTTTTGTCCTGTCTCATCTAGCCGCCATCTTAGGTTCTCTCTAAACATTTTTAACACCCAAATTCTAGGAAGCCTCTAAAAATAAGGTGACCCATTCAGATGTGACTGTGGCAGTTACAAATAGGAATCTGGATGTCTGGGCTTCATGGTGCAGTTTTGCTCTAGGCAAATCTCATAGGATAACTGGTTATAGCAGCAGAGTGGGATTTGGGAATGAGGAGTCATTTACTTGGCATTTTATATCCTTACATACTTTTTTCTGCTCTGAGTATATATTACCTTTACAAAAAATAAAATTCACTTTCTCTCAATCATTTATTTATTCACAAATATTTTTGATGGCCAGCTCTGTGCCAGGAACTTGGGAACAAATTGGACAAAATACCTTTCTCTTGAAGGGCTTTTATTCTAGTAGATAACAAGCACTTATATCATGGATCAGGAATTATTCCAGTTCTTTAAACATAGTAATTTATTTAGTCCATCCCCATTTTAAAACAGCTTTATTGAAATATAATTCACATATATACAATTTTCCCATTTAAAGAGTACAATTCAGTAGCTTTTAATATATTCACAGAGTTGTGTAGCCATCACCACAATCAGTTTTAGTACATTTCGTCACCCTAAAAGGAAACCTTATATCTCTTAGCTATCACTCTACATTTCCCCTCTCAAGTTCCCCAACCCTAAGCAACCAGCAAACTACTTTCTGTCTCTAGATTTGCAAGTTCTGGACATTTCATGTGAATGGAATCTTACAATATGTGGTGCTTTGTGAACTGGCTTCTTTTATTGAGCATGATTTCAAGGTTCATCCATGTTGCATCATGTATTAGTACTTCATTCCTTTTTACTGTTGAATGATATTGCATTGTATGTATATACCACATTTTGTTTTTCTGTTCATTTATTGATGGACACTTGGGTTGTTTCTACCTTTTGGCTATTATGAATATGCTGCTGTGAACGTCTGTGTACAAGTTTTTATGTGGATATATGCTTGTATTTCTCTTGGATATATATCTAAGATGTTCAATTGCTGGGACATATGGTAACTCTTTAACTCATTGTAGAACTGCCAGACTGTTTTCCAAAGTGGCCGCACCATTTTACATTCCCATCAACAGTGTGTGAGGGTTCCAATTTCTCTGTGGCTTCACTATCACTTGTTATTGTCTGTCTTTTTGATTATAGCCATGCTAGTGGGGGTGAAGTGTTATCTCATTGTTATTTTGATTTATATTTCCCTGATGGCTGATGATGAGTCTCTTTTCATGTGCTTATTGTCTATGTCTTTATCTTCCTTGGAAAATGTCTATTCAGATCCTTTGCCCATTTTAAATTGGATCATCTTTTTATTATTGTACAGATTCTTTATAAATTCTATGTATAAATCCCTTATTAGATATATAATTTGCAAATATTTTCTACCATTTTGTGGGTTGTCTTTTCACTTTCTTGATAATGTCCTTTGATGCATAAAGTTTTTACATTTGAAGATGTCCAGTTTATCGATTTTTTTCTCATTGCTGTGATTCTAGTGTAATCTATCCCTATTTTAAAGATGGGAAAATTGAGGCACCAATTTGCCTGATGTCAGAGAAATAATAAGTAGAAGAGCTGGAATTTGAACTTAGATACCCTGGTTCCAAAATTCCAGGCACCTAGCCACTTCACTATGTTGCCTCCTGAGGAACTGGTTTCTCTTAGTCTATTTATTCCTTTAAGGCAACTACTTTATCTGTGACTGTAAAGTTCCATTTATATCTTGTAGATGTCTACTGTGTAGAAGGCAGCATGGAGTGAAATCACAAGGCATTCATGTTTTAAGTTCATCTCCTCAAATTGTTTTTACAGTAAGAACAATTTAATTCTCATAGCAGCTTGTGATAAAAGAGTAAAAATTAAATGTCACTGCTGCTGAATATTTTGGATTGCAATGATTTATAATTTAATTATAATAGATAAAGTCCAAAATCCTGCATGCCAACTCTACCTATTTGTCCAGCTTTTGTTCCCTCTAATCTCCAACTACATTGGCTTTCTTCTCTGTTTCTAGAATACTCTGTCTCTCTCACCTCCTATCTCTAACTCCTACATATTTCAGGTCTCAGCCTAAATTATCAATTTCTCAAGAAATTTGTCACTGCCTCCCCAGTTGAAATTAGGCCTCCTGTTACATGCATTCATAGCTCTCTCTGTTTATCTTTCATGACACACTATACTTATAATCATGTTGTTCTTTGTATGTCCGTCTCCTCTATAAGGTTTAAACTCAACAGTTACCTTGACTACTTATGTACCATTTTATCCCCAGCATCCAATACAGGGCCTAATACACAGTAAACACATTGCTTCTATTTGTTAATAAGCTATATGCATGGAATTAATATCCTTAAAACTAAGTCAAATTTTTGGCTTTACCCTGCCAACTGGGTAATGAAAAACTAAGCAAATTTATTTATAGACCACTAAAATAATAGTATATTAAATTTATTTTAAAAAATAATAGTCCAGTGATTAAAATTGTATTCATTTATATATATTCTGCCTTGCAGGAATCAAGAATTGGGGCCATCTCAGAGAATTAACAAAATAACGAAACTGGGATGGATAGACTACCTTGCTTTCTCTCAAACCCTGTCCTTCCTTTAATGCTTACCTCAGGTCCCATTTTCTTCGTTAATTCTTCCATTACTGCTGAAACTCCCAGTGATTACCACTCCCACACACCCCCCTCCACGGATTTCTGTTGTAAAGTCCAAGGCTCACAAGTCAGTTGTTTTCAATGTTAGTCTTATCTCACCTTTTTAGATTGTAAAACCCTTGTGGGGAGGAACCAGACCTTTACATGTTTTTTATAAACCCACAGTGCCTAAAGCAGGGCTAAGAAGATGTACTTGCACAAATGCTCATTGATTTGTTTGCAGGAAAAACAATGAATTAATCTGACACTGTTGGTCTGCATCTGTCAAAAATATATTTGTAACAAAAGTTATAACTCTTAGGAACGGTGGTAGATCCCATCTTGAAAGTACTGGATCTGTTTCAACCTTTTTTAATGCAGAGCTAATCTTCTAGGCAAGTCTGCCTGGATCGTCAGCAGTAAGAAGGGATCAGGAATTTCCTTTCTTCCTTTAAACTTCTCTAGGGTCTTGCTATAAAAAAATAATTAGAACTATCCCTACTCTAGGATCAGTTTATCCTTGAAGAAGACAGTTTGAGTATCAAAAAAGCAGCTATTTTGTATTTTTGGTGAATGCATCTAATTAGAGGCAAAACAAGTAGAAATAAAATCAGGCTTCCATTTTATTTTTGACGAAGGCCCATTTGATCTCCAAACTGATTCTGGGCATGACATGTACTTCTTCTGATTTGAAGAGTTTCTCACTGAGTCTCTGGAATGTTGGCAGGGTCAAGCGGTGTCCCTTGAGCAAGGGCAGCTTAGCTGGCCAGGGATCCCTAGACAAGACTGCCTAGAGGGTGCTGCTAGCCATACATGCTGAGTGAGAGGGGTTTGGGGAGCTTCTGCACTGAAGGTAGAAAGAAGGTGGAAGGCTGGAGTCCATTCCTAATCTATAAGGCTAACAATTTCTCCATTTCCATTCAATTGGTCATTTTGTGAGCTATTCAGAAATATTTCTTGAGAATCTATTACGTGTCTAAGGTAACTTAAAAGAAAAGTAAGAATTAGTTCTAGCTTTTCAGGAGCTTGAATCTGGTTAGGGAGATAAGATACACACAAGGCAGGAAAGTATCAATAGAAGACAGAATTTGATTACATATTGATCAGAGTGAAATCACTGTGAACAGGAGTTGTCAGAGAAGACTTTGTAGATCATGGAAACTACTTACCTAGAAATGACGGTTTATGGTGGTATTTTCACAGCTAGGTTATTATCAGGTAACTCACCCTCCCAAATAATTTATATCAGATGCTGAGTTACTTGGTTTACATAAGCCAATTTAGGAGTCAGGAAAGACTGGAAGTGTATAGTATGTTTCACCAAGGTCTAGGTTGTTTATGCTAATGACCACTGATAATTCAAAACAAAGTTGCAATGGGAAAATGCTGTATAGCTTACCTTCTTATGAATTTCCCTAAGTAAATAAAGGACTGTTTCCTTAAATGAATGTTTTTCTTTGGGGTCTCACTTTCCATAAAAATGAGGGCAGTCCAATGAAATGTTATTCAGCCATAAAAAGAAATGAAATTCTGATACATGCTATAATATGGACAAACCTTAAAAATATTAAGCTAACTGAAATAAGCCAGATACAAAAAGATATTGTATTATTCCACTTATATGAAATATCTAGAATAGACAAATTTATAGAGACAGAAAGTAGATTAGAGGTTATTAGGGGCTGAGGGAAAAGCGAATGGAGAATTATTGTGTAATGGGTACAGAGTTTTGATTTGGGGTGATGAACATTTTGGTAATAAATGGAGGTGAAGGTGCACAATATTGTGAATATAACTAATATTCAAATTACACTAAATTATACACTTAAAATGGTTAAAATGCCAAGTTTTATGTTATATATAAGTGTTACCATAATAATTTTTTTAATGAGGCATTGTTTTAGAACAGAGAGGTTCTGCAAAATGTCAGTAGATATTATCCAAAAAGACCTCCATGGTCATGGAAGTTTCAGAAACATGGGGTCAAAGTTATATTAAGTTCTTATCATAGATTTTCTTGCAGCCTTTAATATGACTATTTGAATTACGAATTTTCAAGATAAGAGTAGAATATGTATGTAGCATTTCCCAAACTTATTTGAGTATAGAATACATCTTTCATGAAGTATCATGTAGGACTGTGTTCTGAAAACTCAGTTGGGGAACTAAGAAGGTCTTTTCCAGCTTAAAAAATGCCATGATTCTGCATTTTGTGTATTAAATGTATATTTGTACATTTATATGAATCCTAATTGCTAGTACTAATTTCATTTAGAAGTGATAAGAACTGTGTGATTTTTATGCATTGCAAACTTAGAGAACATGTTCATTTTTTTCCTTATGTAATCCACACCAAGTTACAATTATGGGCAAATCTATATTATCCCAAACCACTAAAATGGTGTCAAGTACATAATGTAAGCTCAATAAGTTTTTGATATTAATTTTATAGTCTCTTGATTCTTTAGTATTTTCCCCAAAGAGATAACTTTTTTCTATGCTTAAATTTGTCTATTAAATGGGCTCAGTTTAATATGTGGTGGAAAATAACCGGATTGAAACAACAGTTAAGTCTAAGAAAAGTTACCTTTTTATTAAATAAGATCCAGAGATGATGTTTCCATCTGATAACTGCTGGAGAGTTTTTTTTTGTTTTTTTTTTAATAGAGACCAAAAAAAATGATGGTCACATTTGTTTGTTTGTTTCAAACACCTGCAAACACTTACTTTTACATGAGAAAAAAACGTATTCTGCCCTGAAATGTCATATTCTCCAGGGGTTTTGTGAGCCCCCCCCCCCACACACACACACACACTGTTTGACCCTACCCTTGACCTTAGCTCCAAATCCCAACTCCTTTCTGGCATGCCAGTACAGAGAATTTATTTATCTTAACAGTGGGGAGAGAGAATACCAGGAATATTCTTACAAAAAGCCCCAAGATATATTTACCAAATCATCGACTCCACATGAGTGGGAGGCCTCTAATAACACACAAAGTGGATAATAATGGATGGTTGCTGTCGAGGACTTGTACATGGATATGGGTCAGCTCTAGGCAACAGGACCTAGCAGGGATCTAGAAAGAGTTCAGCTAGAAATGCCCATTTGATCATTAAGGAAATAATGAAAATAGGTGTATTTTAATAGTGGAAAACTTCTGGGAAAAAAGAGGTGGGGTAATCTTATCAGCCTCAGGTGATATTTATCAAAGCAGGAGGCAGTCTTAGGGACAATTCTCTGTTTCACCTGTCTGTCTCTAATCTTTGCTCCCTATTCTCTCACACAGCCTGCTAATTTTACTATAGGATTGTAAAGTACAATTTCCTGTGCATTTTTACTTTTCTGAAAAACTTTACTTTTTTATTTGAAATGGATAATGTGCTCATCAAACATTTGTAATACACTAAAAAGTGCAAAAAGGAAAAAAGTAAAATTACCCATAAGATTCTATTCAAACATAACAACACTGTTAAAAATTGAGTAAATTTCCTTTAGATTTTTTTGTGGTGGAGGTCAGGGTCTCTTAATATATTTTTGAAATCTGATATAAAAATTCTCATGTTTTTAATATATTATTTTATTAAAAGGAATTTCCATATTAACAAATACAATAGATATTGTATAAATAAGACATTATAAAACATACAGAAGAGTTGAAAACCTTTTACCGTGAAAACCCACATTCTCATCACTTTTATTCTACAGTTAACATTTTACTTTATCTGCTCTATCACCTATCTATCCCTCTCTCTGTCCATCCATCAACCCATCTTATTTTTTATGCATGTCAAATTAAGCTGTGGTATTGATATTTTTGATTGCTAAAAGATAGTCCATGGAGTGAATGTATGATTTTTAGACTATTTCCCTATGGTTGACTGGCTGCTTCCCATTTTTCACTACTTAAATAAGACTTCATAAGAAGGATACATTTCTAAGACAATAATAGTTTTTGGCTAAAGTACAAAGAGGGACCATATTGTGGAAGGCTTTTGAATACCAGGGACATTGTCTTTTGCACCTGGCGGTTACTCCTAGTAAGTTTGCTAATTTACACTGGATTCCTCGCTAATCACCTACACACTTTTATGTTATTTAAAAACCATACTGATTTTATTTACTAAGGTGGTATTGTGTGCAAGACCCAGAAAGGTGGTAATACAGAGGTGATTGAGAAAGCTGTTTCCTGCCCTCATGGCAGGTAGAGATGTTTCTAAGTGTTTTAAAGGCCAGGCAATTGGGAATCAACTGTAAAACAAAACAAAACAAAACACATTTATCCTTATCCTCACAAGAAGCTAAATGACTCCCTCTGCCCCCAATTTTTTAATGGCAGCAGATTATATCTTCCCAGTAAGAGAGGGAGAGAAGACAATCCAAACTACTAAGAAATCACTTACTTTTGCTAGTCATAACTGAATTATGCCTTGAGTTTTTTTCTGTTGATTCCAGACTTCCCAGTCAATTCCCTCTGTATCGACCAAAAAAGAAAGGGAAAACTTATGTATTTCGAGTCTTCTCTCGCTCTCGCTCTCTCTCTCTTTTAAAGGCAAGGCAAGCAAATAAAATGAACTGAGATCACATGAGATCTGGTTTAACAGCCGCTGACTTGAAACTATTATTGACAATGATACCGTAGCAATAGACTTATACCAACCCACCGAAGACCCTGCGCCATGCTCAACGGTAGCCTCCCCCACTTCCACGAATACGCGGAGGTACCTGGGGTTGTATCTGTCCCAATGGAACAAAAAGATCAGCCCTAGACTCTTCCACCACATCCAGCATGGAGCTGCTTCTTTCAGAAAGGGCAATCCAGTTTGTAAACGGGTATAGTCGACGTTTCTCCGGCAACATTTACAAATGGAAGTACATTTCTAATAGCAAAAACCACCAGCTGTGAAAAGTGGACTAAATCTCAGTCGCTACTCTGCCACAGCATCTCTCGAGAGCGTTTGTCCCTGCAGCACCCGTCCAGGCCAGGGGCCCACTGGAGAAGGCTGTACTTGAGGCAGGGCTTCCCGTTGGGTCCCAGAAGGCTCCCTCCGAGCCGTGGCGAGCAGGCAGTGAACCGGTGCCGCTCGCCTGAGCGCCAAGCCGAGGTCCGCTGGCCGGAGGTCATGCTTATCCAGGGGGTGCAAAAGTCTGCTGTGCCCCGGAGCTCCGGATTGGTTTGGTTTGGGCCGCGTCCTGTTCTGGCCCTACACCCCTCATGCAAAAGGCCAAGGTTTGGACCCACCATTACCCGGGCCGAGTTCATACCTAGGGTTCTTTCGCCGTTGACCAGTGAACAGAGAAAGCAGTCGCACAGTGAAACGAGAACATTCTGTGAATGAACGCGCACTCGGCGATAAAAAGAAATTTTTGCTTGACTGTGCGCGTCAGTAGCAGTGGAGAGCAAAGCTGCTTCCCAGAAGGCCACCCCCACCACCCCGCCCCCCCATCACCGTGCACACCACGCAGTGGCCACACACATCTTTTGCGCCGTGGGGGTTGGAAATGGAGGCGTGAGGACAGTGCACTGAAGGCTCCACAGGGTAAGTGGTGGCATTTGTGGACGGGGTGGGTAGGGAAATGTGCGCCTCTATTTTCAAGCAGCGCAAGGGCCTGCAAGGGGGCTAGAGGCGGAGCAGGGCGGGAGGCGACGCGAGGGTCCCTGCCGCGGAGGTTCTGGGGAAACGGGAGGGGCAGCACCTGAGGAATCCGCCTCTGGCCGTAGCGGCCACCGCCTCGCTCCGCCCCGGGGAACTGAGCGCGCGGCGAGCGCGCCTACCAGAAAGACACCAGCCGCCGGCGGCGCTAGCACCTCGGAGGAGGCCGACGGAAGGAGCAGAGCGCTGCGCTGCGCTGGGACCGGGCCTGGGGGTGGGGAGACGAGCCCTGGCCGAGGCGAGGGCCACCCCCTGGTCCTCTGCCCTAGCGCCCCGCCAGAGCCAGGTGAGCGGCTGCGGGGCCTCCGGGGCGCGGGCACGGGGAGGGCGGGAGGTGAGAGGACGCAAGCTGGGCGCGAGCGCATGCTTCTGTCTGGCAGGAGCTGCTCTTTGGCGGGCTGAGGACACTGCGTGCGCGGGGAAGCGTTGCTGCGGCCGACTTTTCTAGAGGGACAGAAAGGTGGAGCAGGGGTGTGAGGGTGAGGGCGTTTGTGTGGGGAGGGTCGGCTTCTGTGCCAGCCTCTATACGAACCCGTTCTCCTTCCCGCCGCCTCGCGTCACCCACTGAAGGGACCTGGCCCGTGCTGTCTGCGCTCGGAGGCCAAAGGCCTGTCATCCCGGGCTCTACTCGTTGCCTTTGTGGCGGGAGCGAGGAAGCCGTGTGTGGATGAGGGAGGCTACAGCGCGCGGCGGAGGGGAGGGGGCGCGCCCCGGACTCATCTCCGGCAGCCCCAGGGGCGGTGAGGGGGTCGCCGGACGGTGAACAGCAGGTAGGGAGGCGCGGAGGTGACCGCAGAGAGGATGGATAGAGCTCAGCTTGGGAAAGTTGAGAGCGGCCAGAGGTGGCTGGGCGTTTGCTGGGTGTCCATGAGTCTCTTTTCTCCTCTCCAAATGTCACTCCGGTACGAGCGCGCGCGCGCGCGGCTTTCGGCCATCATTTCCATTTTACTGAGTGGCTGAGGACCACTCTTACTCAGAATGAGACACAAAGGATTGTGTTGACAGCTGACCCTGACACAAGTAGACAGCGCGGTGAGATGCGCGGCTTGGCCCGGCGAGCGTGGTAATGAGGCGGTTTGTTAAAGTGAGTCAATCCCTTAGTCCCTCTTCTGAGTTCCATTAAAAGAAAATGAGCCTTTCAGATTCAGTGCAGGGGTTTTCAGTTAAAACGAGAGCCCAACTAACGTCCCAGGACACGGTTCATCTGCACAGGAGCAGCTGCTGCCTCCAACTAGGGCGGGCGGATCCTGGAGAAACTCCTCAATCATACTCTTTTCTTCTGTGAACATGACTGTTGGAAGGTCCTTATCCTCCCCATCCCCTGACCTCTGTCCCCAGTTGAGAGGATAGAAAGCAAATTTAAATTTCTACTTTTCACACCGTTAAGTTTTTTTTTGTTTTTCCCTTTGAGATGGGAAACCCCGTTTAAACACCGGGGCAACCATTTAAAAACCTGTCCTTATAAATATGGGGACGAGTTTTTCCTCAAAAGGCTTTTAAATGGTCCCTTAAAAACTTCTCGTTTCTCTGTACATTTTTCTTATGTTTTAAATCCTGAAATCTGTGTTGAGTTTTCTATGTTGGTTCTTTTTTCTTTCTGAGCACTGTACAAATTGAAATTCTGAAAACTTGAAAGATAAAAAAAAATCATGGAAAATATTTAGTAATAAAATTACATGCATACAGGTATGTATCTAAAGGGAAATTTTAATTAATGAATATTAAAAAGCATGCACAGGGTAAAAATTTCAAAGAACACTGAAGGGTATACTGTGTAAAGGAAGGCTTCTCTTTCCCATTCCTTAGTTAATACCCTGGTCCTCTTCAGAGACAATTTCTTGTATATCGCTCCATAAATCTGCTAAAAATCGAGTTACTTATGGAAATAGAGGATGAAAGGAGCAGAATATAGGTAAAAACTGAACTGTAGTATCAAATTAATAGCCATCATTATTGATAAAGTTCGTGAAGACATTAGAACCTTTTATTTGGCCTAGGTTAGACATTTATTTGAAGGTCAGAGTGCTAAAAACATTAGAACCAGTATTCAGTGGAAAACAGAACTAAACTGTTATCCCCTCCACCACCAACACCAGTTTTTCTGCACTAGTTTATGTAACCTTTGTTGAATTTTCTCCTCCATTTTGTAACTCTTTATAAAGTAAAGGTTAAGAACTATAGTTTATTCCACCCAGTGAATGCATATCTGAAAACACTGAAAGGATTTGTATGTACTTGTTTCACAGGGCATAATATTAAAATTTAAAGAGTAAGAGAGAAATATCGAGGCCACATTGAAGACATTTGGTCTCATCTTTTAGTTCTGGGCCTGGATCTGTCATAAACTAGCTAAATGAAGTAACTTTCTTGGAAACACTTTTGTTTTCTACTCAGCTAAATAAAGAAATAGAACTCAAGGTTTGTAAGGATTCTTCTAACTCCAAGGTTCTGTGATTCAAACAGTAGTTTGGCAGATGTCCTGAGAATGGCTAAGGATAGCCATTCTGGATTATGGGCATTAGACAATGGGGTGACAAAAAAAAAAAAAATTCCAAATGGTAGATTCATAAAGAGGAAGTTACAGATGTTTAAACTACTTTCCTGTTTTTACAAGTTTGATATCATTGGAGAACAGCTACTTCACTTTCTCACAAAATGTCTGTTATGTTGCTGATTGAGGCCAAACCCTGAGCTGAATGGGCCTTGTTATGACTGAAGAGTGTTAATTTTCTTCACAACTCATGGTGCGATTTTTAGGGGAGATTACCCTCACCAACACTTTTCTTTTTGGTAAAGAGGTAACAAAGTTCATTTACCTACTTCAAAGGGGCTTGACATAATTTAATTAGTAATTCTCATAAGTAGATTATGAATATCCCTTACAGCCAGGATATTTTAGTTAATAAGTTTTCACTCAGAGATCATGTTCTCAGTAGGAAACTTCTAATTTCTAAAACACCTGCATCCTCTGAGCTAATGATTCCTGGATGGGGACAGGGAGCTGAGAATTGATTGCAAGACTGCGATAATAAAAAAAAAATTAGCTGATTATAGTCACTATGTATGATCTTAATTAAGGGATTTCAAAACCGTAACTTTGAATGGTAATTGCAAAAATCGTTCCTGTTAAGAGGTGATCAGGCCCAGAACTAAAAGACAAGACCAAAAATCTTAAATGTGGCCTCCCTATTTCTCTCTTATTCTTAAAATTTTAATATTATGCCCTGTGAAAAAAGTATATTACAAATCCTTTCAGTGTTTTCAGATATGCATTCACTGGATGGAATAAACTATAGTTCTCATCCTCTACTTTAAACAAGAGTTACAAAATGGAGGGGAAAATTCAACAAAGGTTATATAAACTATGTATATTCTGATCACACTTCAGAACCATTGTTAAAAATATTATGTAAATTTTTTTGAATTAGTCTATAATACAAATAAATTTTAGTGAAGTTTTAGGAATTTTTTAATTGGGATGCTAAGAATTTGAACTAGAAAAATAGACTTGGTGCTTAGCATAATAACCCTGACTGACTGACAAAAATGACAAAAACAAAAGAAAATTAAGCACCAACAGGGATATTCTTCTAAAATGGTAATAGTTTTTATTTCTTCCAGTTCCCTTCCTAAACTTGCCACATGAATACATATTATAACAGATGTCTTATCATATTGGAGATGCATTTTTATTCTGATTATTTCAATAAATATTTTCTATAGTTTACTTCCTATAACTTGTACTAATTTTATAATTATTTTATCCAATTGATGTCCCATAATTTACGTAGCCCTTCCTCTATTTGGGGGTTTTCCAATATTTAAAAAAAAATAATGATCATCTTCATGAATGTAACTTTATCTGTTAAAATAAATTATTTCTTCAGGATTGTTTCTCAGGAGAGGCGGTATAGTGTAACTGTAAATGTATGGGCTTTAAAATTAGAAGTTCTGGGTTCAAAATCTAGCTCCATCACTTATTGGTAAGATTGGACAAGTAATTTATTTTCTCAGAACTTTAGCTTCCTAAACTTTTGTAAAATGGGTATTGTAATAGCTGTCTACCAAGTTAAGATCAAAAGCAATGATACATGAAAATACATGTAAATGTAAGGTCTTATTTTTATTAGAAAAATTCCAGATTTCCAAATTACTCTCCAAAAGAATTATATAAATTTATACTGTCACTAACAATGTATATGTGTGCTTGTTATTTAAAAATATTTGTTATTTTTACTAATTTGGTTAGTATACAATTGTATCCCTTTGTTTTGATTTGCTTTTCTTTGCAAAGTGAGAGTTTTTCAGCATTATTACTACTGTTTCCTAAATGTATGCTTCATCACCTCAGTCATTTTGAGCTAGACTATGAGATGGGTGTAGAGGAGAAGCCAGTGATAAAACTGATGAAGAGTAAACTAAATTTCCCAATAGGCCCTTTCAAATTAATTGACATTTTATTGTATTTTCATTCTCGGAGGATCTTTATTAGCTATTAAAATAATCCTTATAAAAGTAGCTGTTAAAATTAATAAATAAAAATATCACATATACTTTCTATTTAAGCAAAAATGCAACCCTCTCTTTTTCTCCTCAAAGAGCTGATTTATGATTAACATTACTGTGATCACTATTTGGTAGCTTTTTACTAGGAATGCTTCTCAAAATTTGGGAAAAAAATCAGGAGAGAAAGTTTCATGATCCTTAATCATGTTATCTTTTGGCTACAAATGGATAATGAAGTTATGCCCTCTGACTTGAGTTCTTATATAGTCAGGGTAACTTAGACTGCACAAAAGCATGCCCTGGCAAGTTCTGGAGTTCCAGCAGCCCTGATATTTCTGGCAAACATACACCCAACACGGATAACAGCATCTCTTTGTGCTGTTGAGCCCGGGGAGAGCTCCCTATTGTGTACTCTGCCTTCCCTCCCATTCTCGACTAGCTGGTGATAGCACTTCCTCCATGTCCAGATGTTAAGCTCCCACAGTGACTGTCTCTTCTTCCACCCAATTCTTTATTTACCCCTACCACCCACCCCTTAAGTGAATTTACTTTTGTTCTGTCTATGATATAGAGGAGAAGTCACTTATCGTTTCAGGGTTGCGATTTCAAGTTTTGTTTTTATTTTTCTCTATGCTTTATGTGAATATCTTCAGTCCTTACAGCAAGGTCAGTAGCCATGATTTGCATAGATTAACACATAATCAGCACTCACGTAAATGATTGTTGCTGTAAACTGGTTGTTGTACTGGCTTTTCTGTTCCTGTGGGTATGGCATCAGTCTGCTGGAGAAAAGTACACTAATCATGCTGGGTTTGCCTTTATTTCCAAGATGAGGAGTTAGCAAACCTGCTCAGAAATTTCCCTTCTAGGAATTTATTAGGAAGAAATATTTAGACAAATGCACAAAGGCATATACCAAAAATATCACCTGAAGTATTATTTGTTAGAGTGAAAAATTAGACAATCTAAAAACCAGGCTTTTATTGAAACTTAAGTGGTAGTAAATATCCATGATATATTGTTAAGTGAAAGTA
The DNA here is from genome assembly GCF_015220235.1 of Choloepus didactylus. Lineage (NCBI taxonomy): Eukaryota > Metazoa > Chordata > Mammalia > Pilosa > Megalonychidae > Choloepus > Choloepus didactylus. Next base: position 59,542,536 of record NC_051322.1, on the reverse strand, counting down.
TCCCTGTTGTAGAATCATTTTATTTACATGGAGGTTGGGGGAACAATTTTTCTCGTCTTGTCTTTCCAGCTCTTCCAACAAACAAAACTTTTCCTTTTTCAGCCTACAGTTCTTGCACAGGAGAATTGGTTGACTTCCATTAAAAAATGAGCAGAGGCACTTGACAAATCTCTATGTTGCATCAGCATCACCTGGGTTCTCATTAGAAATTCAGATTCTCGGCCCAACCCCAGACCTCTTGAATCAGAATCTCTGGCAGGGCCCAGGAGTCTGTGTATTAACAAGCTAGCCATTAAACTGACTGCATCTGCTTCTCATCACTGAACCTCTCAAGCTTCCTTTGTTTTGTCTTGGTTAAATTAGATCTCCCTGAACTCTGTCCAGGCACTCACTGTTCTAGGTGCTGGGGATGCCGCAGTGAAGGAAACTGGTGACTATTCCTGTCCTCGTGGGAATCAAACAAAAGCAAAAGAAAATGAGTAAAATATATTTTATTTTAGATAGTAAGTAAGGCTAAAGAGGGAAAAATAGCAGAAAGGGGAATTAGAAAGTGAATTGGGGTTGGGATTCTCTGTAATGTATCTAGGGAAGGTCTCCCTGAGAAGTGATACCTGAGTGAAGACCTGAAGTTGGTGGGGAACTGAGCTGTGGAAAATCTGGGGGGAAAGCATTTTGGCCTGCTATTAGGGTAACTAGGAGGTCAGTGTTGCTGAAAGGAAGGGGCAAGTGAGGGAGTGAGTGGGGATTAGATCAAAGAGGTAATCTAGACCTTTTTACTCCAAAATTCTTTATTTTTTCTAGTGTACCACGCTCCTCAAATTCTTTGATTAATCAGTTTGTAAAGAGATCAAGTCTCCTTAAATTCACTGTTTTTCAGTGTGAGCTGTCAACACCTGCCTCATTCACCCAGGGTGCTTGTTAAATACGGATTATTGGTCTCTAGACCTACGAATAAGAGTTTCTGGTGTGGGACCCAGGAATGTGCATTTTGAAAACCTTCCCAGGTGCTTTTTGTGAATACAACAGTCTTAGAACTATTCTTCAAATTTATGTTTCCCGTTAAGTTTAGCTTTTATGGAGCAGGCATGCCTAAGGTTTTCACCATTACCTATATTGGTTGTTAAGTGGAGAGAAAATGTAATTGGTATAATGTCTCATTTATCTCCTGCATTTTAAAACAGATTAAACTGACCCTGTTTATAATAAATTTATCCATCCATCCCTATGGAGTTATTGGGGTCTATTACTGTGATTCTTACCCACATCAGAGGGTGGGGGGAACCTTTTCACTTGATGGTTTGGCCTCTTATCCAGGCTGTTCTATTTCTTGGAAAGGGTGAATTTAAGTTTGTTTATTTGATTTTTTTTTCATGTTGTCTTTTTCTATGTTTTGTTCTCCTTTCTTCTTCACCTTCCTCTGTTCTTCTTCTTTTTCTTCTTCTTTTCTCTTTCTTACTGGTGTACTAATACCACTCTCCTTTGTATGTCAAGAGCACATGTAGGAATTTTAAGGGTGAGCAAGGGTCCTGCTTGAGTTAGTAGGCACTCCATTAGAATTGTAAAATTCTTGACTAGTATTAGGAACACTTTTTTGGAAAATAAATTAAAACTACTGTTAAAAAATACAGTCAATTGACTGCAAACAGATGTGAGGGATCTTTTGCCAGTGATGGCAGTGTTCTAAAATTAGATTATGGTGATAGTTGTACAACATTATAAATTGACTAAAAATCATTGAATTTTAAATGAAGCATGGACATATTTTATGGTATGTAAATTGTATCTCAGTAAAGCTGCTTAATTCATTAAAATAGAATCAAAATTTTTCGCTTCTGTGTATACTGTCTTTTAAAAAAACTTTTTATTTGAAAATAATTTCAAACTTATAGGACAGTTATAAACATAATAAAAACCCCATAATGAGAACTCCAACATACCCTTACCCCCCAGTTACCCAAATCCACCAATTTTAACATTTTGCCACCTTTGCTTGCTCACTGTCTTCCTTCCTTCCTTCCTTCCTTCCATCTCCCTCCGTCCCTCCTCCCCCGAATATTTAAGAGCAGATTTCATACACCATACTCCTGGAATACATAAAACTTCCATGTTTATTTTGTAGGAACAAGGATAGTCAATTATATAATCACCTTAAGTGTAGTTATGAAGTTTAAGAAATTTAGCATTGATACAAAGCTTATGTTCTATGTTCCATTTTTCATGTCTCAGTAATCTTCTGAGCCTTTTCTCCTCCATTCTTAGATCCCATCCAGTATCATGTATTGCATTTAATTGCCATTATCTCTTTAGTTTCTCTGTCTTTTAATTGTGGAAACATATATACAACATAAACCTTCCCATCCCAACCCCTCCCAAGCATACCATTCAGCAGGATTAATCACATTCACAGTGTTCCAGTAACTTCACCATCATCCATTACTAGAACTTTTCTTTCAACCCAAACAGAACACTATACTCATTTTGCATTAACTTTCCATTGTCTCTGCCCCCCACCCCTGGTAAACTGTGCTCTACTCTCTTTCTCTTTGGTTACCATGGGACTTAAATTTAACATCCTAAATTTTAACAGTCTTGTTTGTTTTGATACCAACTTAACTTCTGTAATATATAAACTATGTTCCACCCCTCTATCCCTCCTCCTTTATATGTAGTTTTTGCCACAAATTACAAATTTATACATTATGAATCCAAATTTAGTATTACATTTTATGCATTTGCCTTTCAGATCCTGTGGGAATTAAAACGTGGAATTACAAATAAAAAAAATACAGTGGTACCAGTATTTTTATTTACCTATGTCACTATATTTACCAGAGATCGTCATTTCTTCATGTGGCTTCTGTCAGTTGTCTAGCGTCATTTCCTTCCAACATGCAGAACTTCCTTTAGCAACTCTATTCTTCTTGAAAACTTTCTGGTTTATCATATTGTTCCTTATACCTTTAATTGCAGTTAATATAGATAAATCATATTTCAAGAATTTTTCCATCCTAGGTTGAGCACCATTAATATTTTGGTGGCTATTTTGTGCATTTCTATGCATAGTTTTATATATTCACCAACATAAATAATTTACATAAATGTGATCATATTATGTTCCTTAAAAAACTAGTCAGTTCTAAAAAATTCAAGGGGCTTATCTTTCCCCTTTCTCTTCATCCCAGCAGTGTCATGATCTGCTATAGTTTTTCCATGATCATGTGTTCTTATATGTACATTCTATATTTTTGTATATAAATTTATTGTATATTTTGTATGTGTAGTATATTTTGAGCATCTTAAATATACTATCACATTATACATATAGTCATCTTTTACATTTATCATGTTATTTTTATATATATATATTATTGTCTTTCTTTTTACACATAATAAAACACGGTGGACATACCTCCAGGTCAGCTGGTATAGCTCCTAGTCATTCTTAAATGGCTACATAATATTCTGTAGTAAGATATTCCACAGTTAAACAGCCATTACTTTATTGAAGGGTATTTATTTTAACTAAACAAGAAACAGGGAGCTATATATTAAAAGATAAATACATCTGATTCCACAATTAAGAACATTTTTGTAAAGCAAAAAAGAACCATAAACAAATACTAAAGACAAATGATCAATGGGGAAGAAAACCTATACATATTCAGATAAAAGATTATCATTTCTGGTACATAAGGAACTCTTACAATGTGATAAAAATATTTTTAAACACATAATTTAAAACTATTTTGTGAATGATATATACTAGGCTGTTCACAGAAACATAATTCTAAATGTCAACCCATATGAAAAAGCCTAGCCTTATTAGTTATTTGGAAATGTAGGTTAAAAACAGAAATAAACTATCACTTGATGCCTCCTTAGTATTAATATAGAATTTCAATCCACATTAAAATTTCTGGAACTAGTTTGCTTATTTACTGAAAATCTATGCAGGAACTCTTTTTTTTCAAAGGAATATTAAAGTCTGAAAATAATTATTTCCCAGGGTTTCTGGTTTGCTTGGAGAATTTGAGTGAGATCGACTTTTATTCCCTTTCTGACTCAGCTCCTAAGCCAAATGGTGAGAACAGAGCTCAGATAATTAAATTTTGATATCAGTTGTGTGGCAATTTTTATTCAAGGGGTTCCTTCTTTTTGAAAATGGAGCTCTGTGCCATTTCAGAGCTGGCGATTAGTTTACCCTGAGGGAAGCTGCACTGCAGGGTTTTGGCTTGCCTTAGGTCACCAGCTAGTTCTGCATGCTTTCTGGTTTACAGTATTGTTCATCAGTGTCTTCTCATCTCTTTATTTCAATGATTTTTCCATTTTCAAGAATATAAAGAATGCCGAATATGCATTTAGAGAAATAATACTTTGTTAAATTTGTTTGGATTTTAAATAAAGATAACATGAGAAAAACATTTAAAAAAATCAGAAAGGAAACATTGAAAATCTACCACCTTAGCAGTTGAGCTGTTTCCTCAGTTTTGCTTGACGTATTTATTTATATGCATCAATGATTTTACATGCTAGTAATGCTTCTCTAACATTTCTAAAATCTTTTGGTATCTGTAACTTTTAGGCCATTTGGGCTGGTGTGCTTGACTCTACCTTCCCTTTCCTCCTTTTTTTCAGGCGTGTCATTTTTTATTCCTTGAATATTGTTTTGTATCAGTCTCTAACCTTGATGGCTGCCAATCACCCACCTCAGCACTTCCCAAAGGGTGTTGTACTAAACATTAGTCCCCCTAAATGCTGTTACCTGCATGGAACAAACCAAAATAGTAAAGGTATTCAACAGTAATTAATTCATTATATCACGGAAATGTTGAGAGGAATGGGGAGGGCATATACCGGGTTAATTCAGGTGCTTGACATGTCATCAAGAGTGCAGTTTCTTTCCATCATCCTCTGCCATCCTCAGCATACTGGCAATTGTCTCATAGCTTCTCTTTCCATTATCCCAAGATGTCAGCAGCAAGCCCTTTTAGCCTCGTGTCCCCAAAAAGCCTTGTCTGGAGTCAGAAAAAATGTTTTTAAAGCATTTACCCACACATATAGACATTTCAAATCTCATTGACCAGAATTTATCCACCCCATGGGTAAACCAGTCACTGACAAGGAATATGGAATTATCACAACTGGTTTATAATAATCAAGATCCATCCCAGAGGCTGGGGAAGAGTCCATTCTCTGAGGCGAGCATACAGAACTTGAAGGCATTGTAACAAAGGTAGTCAGGAAATGGCTTGACCGGGCAATCCGCAGTGTTTGCCACGAAGTCTAATTTCTTCAGTCCCTTTCAAGGCATTTCATAATCTGACCCCATGATAATCGAATACTAAACTTCTATTCTAGACAAACCAGTCAGTCATCTCCCCTGCTTTATACATATCCTGCTTGTGCATGTTCCTAAGTATGGCTTAGCTCATGTTATTTCCCTTTCTTAGCGTCTGTGGTTATTTTAATTTAAATTAATTGAAATTAAATAAAACATAAAATTCAGTTCCTTAGCTGTACTAGCCACACGTGGCTAGTAGCTCCATATTGGACAGTGCAGATATAGGAATTTCTGCTATAACAGAAAGTTCTGCTGGGCAGTGCTTCTCTAAGAGATTGTTGCAAATCGTACCTATTATTTAACATAATGTTTCTCAAACTGTGGAGCACCTACATCAGAATCAACTGGAGATGCTGTTTAACTGGAGGTTTTGAGCACTAGGAGTAAGTCCCAGGCCACTGTCATACCTGATAAAGTTAAAGAACTGTTCTGAGGTCTAGTTTAGTTTATTTTTTGGAAATATACTGAACCCTGGAGTTGTCATTAATTTTCTCCTGCTCTAAGCTTCCATAGCATTTATAGTTTATATGTCATGTTTTAAGAATTCCGTTATATGTATTTGTATTCTTTGATTGTTTCAGGAAGTGTTTTTCTGAATATTAGAGTTACTCTCCCTTTGAGAGGAGGTACTATGGCACATTATTGTTTGTATTTTCCAAAATGTCTAATTCTATATTGGGTACATAGTAAATACAAAGTATTGATCGATTTGTTGCATTCTATAGAATTGGCAGTCTGCAGTCTATTATATAGTTGGCAATTCTTTTAGAAATCATAACACCGTCTGCAATATTGAGGATGGAAAATGGATGATGGGAAGGATATTTCCACTCTATTTTTCCTCAATTTCATTCATTGGAAATAAACTAGAAAATTCTGGGTAGATTTTCAACAAGTGTTATTATGGGGATGTTCCCTATAGATTTGCAGATTAGAAGAAGTACTCTGAAGCCTTGGTTCTGTTTTGGAACATAAGCTAACCAAACCCCTGAAACCATAGCTGATTGAGAAATTTCCTGTTGCAGCCAAACTCCCCACATGAATCAGAGATCTCCTGATAGGCTGGAGAATCCCGTAAAGGCTGCTCTGGCTGCTTTGGCTGCTTTAATAATGGTCTGACAATTGCTGGAGCATGGTTAAGGGCTTGGTGTATTAGGGAATGGCTGCATCTCCATCCTTCCAAGCTGGAGTCCAGTAAAGGATCAAGGTAGACTAAGAATATGGTAGCTATGAGTGGCAGCATCTCACTTAAAAATAATGTAAGGAACTTTTTCTTTGTATATAATTTCACAGATTGAATCATTCCATGGGTTGATGTGAAAACAAGTAACTACATTCTCTGGTTGATTCATTGTCTTAAAATACAAAATCAGTCTACTCTATTATGTATGAAATAAAATATCTATTGAACAAGTAACTGTTTTCCTCTACGACTCTTGATGTTTGACTCTAGGAAGGTTGACGCATAATTTAATTCCCAAACAGTCACATGTCTGAGTTAATGGGTCACACACAGCCACAATGCTTGGTACAAAACAGACCCTCAGGAAACTTGAGTTCTTTTTCCTCATCAGACTTGTTTAAGAACAGTCCTTGGGCTTTTCCAGAGAGCAGCAATTAGTACTAAGTGTTTATTCTCCCAATTAAAAATATTACTAAGTTCTTACTTTTCTTGAAAAATTAGGCCATGTAAAAATGACCTTTCTCCCCCTTGTCATATAAATGGAACAACAGAATACTAGTTGTGATATTTTCATACTATTCTTGGTGAAAAGACATGTAGGGGTTGTTTAGAATTGATAGGTAGTAAATAGATCATCTGCACAGTCTGTTGAAGTGCTGACAGAGTCTGGAAGTGTAGTGCCTAGGTTATGGTGTTTCAGATATTCTAAATGTTTGAGATTTTATGCCATCGTAAATACCCTTGAGTCAGTGGTATGCCTTATCTCAACTTCTGCTTCCAGAACAGGAACTGTGATGGGACAGTCTAAAATGTGGCATAGTTACATATCTGGGATTTCAGAGAGAGTGTGTATGTATGCCAGATTTTGTGTGTATGCACAAAACATAGTCCTCAATTTTTTTAAAGGCTCTTACTTTCAATATACTCTTCTCTGCCTAGTCTTTTCCTGTGATCAGTATCATTAGTAAAAATTAAAAATAAAAAAGTAGTAGCTGCCATTTATTTAATAAACACTACCTCAGGCATTGTACTCATATCATTTCTAATCCTCACAAGCCCTGTGCAGTAGGCATCATTATTCTCATTTTTACAGATAAGAAACTGAGGCTCTGGAAGGTTTAACAATTTCATAAGAGCCCATAGGTAGTAAGTGTCAAAAACAGAATTCAAGCCTTGGGCTGGCTGATTCCAAAGCCTTTGTTCTTTCCTCTCTATCATACTTTTGTGTACATGTCTTATGACTCAAGTAGATTTTAAGATCTGGGTGTCAGGAATTGTATGTTACATTTAATTAATTAATTTAGTCATTATAATTTATTTAATTTAATAAAAATTAAGATGTTTTTTATTACCCAGAAAGTTGACAAATGTTGCTTACTCTTGCTAAATTGCTCTGGGTAGGTTCTGAGGGGCATGCTAACCCTTTCAGACACTAGGGTGCCATTTAGTGCATTATTTTTGGGAAACAGACCAAGGGGGGTATCTTGGTAAGGAATGGTGCTAACGGGGGTCAAGTCTTGGGTTTACTCACCCAACTCAAATGAAAACTGCAGGACTGCAAGTGCTTTGTCTTATTTGCTCACCGCTCTATCTCCAGCACCTAGAACAAGCACATAATTGCCCCTCAGTAAGTATTTGTTAATGAATGAATGTACTCTGTAAGGAACTGCTAGCTTTCTTCATTGGATGTGGATTCCAACTTTAACCTGGACCAAACTTCTTTCAGTGATAAACCACTGACTACAAGGCAGCTGGGAGAAGGGAGGATAGATGGAACAATATAAGCCTATCGTCTCTTCTGGAAATACCGAGACAAAGTCCATGCCCTTCAGAAGACTTGTCTTCTGAATAAAGGATGGTAACAGGGAAAAATAAGTGCAAACAATACTAGAGCAGAGGTGAAGGGTGAGAGATGCATTTCATTTCTCTCTTCCTGTTGAATTTCATGAAATGATGTTGCCTTCATGTATGTTCAGTTTATCATCAAATTTATGTGGTAATTTAGGGCTTTAAACTCGCCACCAAATACTTAGTTAATAAAAAATAATTTAAGGCTATATATTTCCAGGATAATTCTGCCTTGTGGAATAGAACCATGAAATTGATGTCTAGAAAAAGCATTTTGAAAATGGGACAAAACTGTTGTATTAATGTTACAATTCATATGGCTCATTAGATTCTTAAATTGACAAAACTACCAAAATCAAAACATTGTTGGCTTATTTTAGATACTGTTACATGGGAGATTACCAGACATCTGTTACAGTGTTTACCCTTGGGAAGCTAAAGTCACGTATTGCAAACAGACGCTATAACTCTATCTTAAATTAAGGTTTGTGTTTAAACTGCACTGATTTTTTAAAAAGACTTTGCAGTAATAATTGGCAACAGCAATTAAAATATCACACTACCTCTCAGTTTCATTTGGATAAAAAGTAATTACTTCATCAAATACATTTGTTACTTCCTTAAAAGTAATTTTCTCTTCCATAATTTTCCTACTGAGTGAGAGGTTTATATCCAGTGGGGATAATAGAATTCTCCACTGGGCAGGAAATTAACAATAAAAGTCAAGTTAATAAGTCTTTATTAAGCACTATAATTGGAATGGGTGCTGTGGAGAAAGAGAAAGGAAAATAAAGAACTGTCCCTGCCCTTGGGGAGGCCAACAATTGGGTTAAAACACAGTAATGTGGCTTGCAGTTATGTAGATTCAGATCTAATTTTATTCAAATCGTGTTCCTCAAATCACTACTAACATAGTAAAAGATTTATATAGCATAATATATCAGACTGTCATTTGTTCTTGTTCTCAAATACCAAAATTATTAAATGACTCTATTGAGCTGATATCTAGTGAGGATTTAGTGTCCAAATTTTTATTTCATTTTTTAAAACCAAGAAGAGGATTTTAGCTTTGTTCATGAGGCATTGAATGTAAAATTTAAAATAGTGCTGGTAATGTCAAGGAAATCATGGCAGGAGCTGTGAGTTTATTGATGACACTTCATGGGTATTAAGGTACCAAACTGTGGCATGTATTTGGGTAGGGGATGGGGAGTATGAATTTAATCACTATTTAGCTTATGTACTTTTAAATGTTGTTTTATAGAGCAGATACTAATTTTAGTAAATATATTCCTTTTGAGATGTTCTTTAGGTAGTAAATTTAAGACATGGGCAAATATCATTTAGAGAGAAAATGAATGAAAGTTCATTTTGACCTGCAGACTATATTTAAAACACACTTACAGTTATGTGAGATTACTTACTTAGTACATTACCAATTTGCTGATACATGTTTAGGTTATTTTGAAAAAATAAACAAAGCATAGGTCATAAAGTATTTTTGTATAGATACAGTTTACTCTAGAAATTTGGTTCCTGGCAATTTTTCATCAGTGAAAACTGTGCTAACTAACTAGGTCATTGACGTATGTTTCTCATTATGTACAGTATTAAAAATAAGAAGAAGAATCAGTACCATATTTGTCATGAGATATGTTGTCTTTTTACAAGTTTCCTTTGAATTGAATGAAATTGAATTTTTTACCTGATTTGTGGCCTACCAGACAAAGGAAGATACATGTTAAGAAAAAGAAAAGAAAAAGAAGTGACTTAAAGGATAACTGGCATTTCAATCCTTATACAAGAGTATTTTAGCTTTTAACTATTAATTTTTTATATTAAAGAGGAAATTCATAATTTTGTTTGCTAAATTCTAAGTCATTGCATATATGTAGTCATTTATTTTTGTTGACATATTTCTTGTTTTTATCTTATTGAAAAAGCTGGTTTTCCAGAAACTTCTGTGCATGGGAAGTCTGATCCGAGTTGACTTTTGTTACTAGAATTCTATTTTGACCTGTTTAGAGATACTTTCCCCTTAAAGCTTATATTTTAAATTGTTAGCATGTAAATCCTATTGAAACAATGTATAAATAAAATTGATTAAAAATAGTTGTGTAGTACAATAATCTCTCTCCTAAGAATTAGAGATTTAAATTTCTGAAAACAATGTGTGGGGGTGGTTATGATAGTCCAGCTGCTTTTGTGTGTGTTTCATTTAAATGTAAATTTATCTTAGAGACACTAAAGATGAGCTCAGAAGGTAGAGGATTTTAATGTGAATAATCATTTTCTTCCTTTCTTCATGAATACTTCAATTCCTGCTTTCCATTAAAGAAAAAAACTTATTAAACACCCAGTACTTTGTTAACTTATTTTAAATTCTTAATGGATTAGTAATTTTCTCTCATTGGCAGTTTTTCTAAGATTATATATTTATATTAAAAGAAAGTTAATTTGTATGCTCTAAAAACAACAGTAATTCAACAGTTTTCACTAAGATCCTGAGTATTATTTTGTAATACATGAAAAAGAAAGCAGTTGTGTTTTAAAAGGAAATCAGATTGTAGAAATACATTTCAAATAATTAAAACTGAGATGTAAAAAAAAAAATTACTGAATTTAGCAGAAGCACCCTGAGGAGATACACACACGTGTGTGTGTGTATGTATTTAGATTATATTTTTAACCACTAATTAAGACTTCGTCTGATTTTGTAATTATCAATAAATTTCCAGAAACCGTTTCTGAGGACAGATTTTTGAAGTTTCCAGTTTTATTGTAGAATATAACGTATATACATACAAGTGATAACTTTGCAAGTGAAATTTAACAAGTAGTGAGAGAGCAAATTTCAAAGAATGTTATGGGTACAGTTCCACAGCTTCAAGTTACTTCCTTATTGTGAAATATATATACAAAAAGATAATATCTTTCAAAGTATGATTTAACAAGTAGTTATATAGGAAATTTCCAAAAATGTTATGAGTTACAGCACGATAGTTTCAGTTATTTCCTTGTTGTGAAATATAACATATTCTCTTAAGGGATGTTGCCTTCTGTTGTCTTTAGCACTCTTTCTACTTCCCCACAATAAAACAGGCATTTGTGTGAGCTGCCATTGATTGCATGTTTTGAAAGTCATTTTAGTCTTTGGTTATTCCATTACCAGCCTGTGATTATCTTGTGTAAAAACAAACAAACAAACAAACAAAAAAACTCTTTGAACTACTCTGACCTTTCCGTATGTAAATTTTGGAAAAATGGTTCTATAGTATAAAAATGTATGCCATGCCAATAAAGCATACTCCTGCACTGACATTTCCAAAGTAATTATAAAAAATTATAAAGTTTACTAAATGAATTGCTGTTTGTTGGTTGCTAAAATTTACTGAAGTCACATAAATGTAAATATTTTCCAAGGACCCCCTATAGCGTCAAGGGTTTCCTTGAAAGAAAATAATTTTGTTTATTCTAAATATCTTTGTTTTATACAGTTTAAAGGAATGTTTTCTGAATATTTTTATTGGAAGATCCTGAATTTTTATTTGTAACATTCTTTTACATGCATGTTTACAAAGCTCTTGAGGATTCAGAATACAAAATTCTTTATATTTTACTTTTAATAGTTGCTGTTTAAAATTAAAACTGGGTTTAAAAGTAACCAACCAGAAGAGATGTGAAAAGTGTATTTACAACAGTGTCCTAATTTACACATTCTATGACATGAGGTCAAACACATTGGTTTGGTCTCTAAATACTAATCAAAATGAGTGATTATTTTCTTCTATTTTTTTTTTCTGTAATTCCAGTAGGTTTGGGGGAGGTGTTTTCTTTGACAACAGAGAAATATGTTAGTACCACTCTTAAAAGCAATAGCAGTTCTCTTCTCCTCAAAACCACTCTTTTTGTTCCTTTCCGTACTTCTCTCCCATTCCTCTAAACTCGTGAGGCTTAGAGAAAGTGAACTCTAGAACAAGAGCCTCTCTCTCTTTTGGACCAACGCCTTTTGAGGCATTTGTGTGACCGAGTTTCTCTCATCCCAGATCCATTATGTAAATGCTTTGTAAAATACTGTGCTGTAAAAGTCTCACCTTTATTTTTCCAAACATTTGGTTCTCTTTTTAGACAAAGAAAACATTATCCTGCTTCTTATTTGGATCAAAGCCCCCTTAGTTTAAGCCATGTATTTTGTAACAAAAACTTTATGTTTCTTAAGAATTCATATTCATCCTTATTACATTCCTTTTTTTGGGAGCTTGTCATTGGTAATTGTAAAAATTTGTGTCTAAATTACAAACCAGGAGACTTTGCAAGATAATGCCTCAGTGAGGGGATCAGTTTTATGTCAACCTGTAGAAAATGACTGTGATAAATCGGTTTCCTCTGGGTTCGTTTCTATTTTGTGTCATGGTTTGAGAAAAATAATAGATGAGAACAAATTTGTATGAAAGTTTTCAATCGTTCCAACTGGTAAAAACTCGATGCCATGCCTTGCAGACAGATTGTGTATTTTCAGAGGTGTTTTCCTTTTAATTAGTGCTGCATAGCAGTTTACCCATTTAACTTTTTATAAGGACATTGTGTTTTAACAAATTAGATGGTGTTGGGGTGACTAATACACAGATGATTGTAAATGGTTTATACCTTACACTCAGGGTAGTGATTACCTGATAACTGAAAATGCTGCCTGAATCTATTTTTGGAGTGCCAGGGAGGTTTGGGGGATGGGAAGAATGAAACTTGAATCACTGGCCATCTGGCCGAGATTTGGCTGATTTCCTGTGCACTGCCCTTTGTTTCAGCCAGACAATGGATTGTTCCTTTTACAGATAAGAACGCTGCTGATGACTTTTTGCTGAATCAGCAGGTTTGGTTTGGGATTGCAGGCATAGACTCATATCAAGGGGTTTTCTGTTCTGAGATTACTATCCTTGTCTTCATCTATTCTAAGTATCTGCTTAAAGTTGTCTTCTATCGTGATGGGATTGCAGGCAAATTGAACAAAATATTTGGGAGTGTAGCTTTCTAGTTTGGTATTACCTGTCTTAAACAGATATTGAAAATTTCCCTGACCTTAGTTTCCAAAATTCATATCTCCTTGATTGTAATTTTTCACAAAGGAAGTTCTATTATATCTGAACTTGAATTTTCCATTCTAACCTTTAATGATTTAAACTTAATGCTGTCCTAAATCTAGGTTAGGCTTTTACGATATGGCTATGTAAACAGTAAGTTTTCCGTGACATCTGTTGCCATATATCTGCAAATTACAGCTTAGGTGTTAGAACTGTTTTCCCTACTTTAAATGCTACATAATCATTGTGAAACTGTTAAAAAAAAAAAAAAAATTAACTAGAAGAATCTTTGTCATCCAGCATTCTAAGTCAACCGTCAGTTTTTTGTTTTTTTGTTTGTTTGTTTGTTTTAATAAATACATGTTTTATTTCTGTAAAATGTAGCCTTAGGTCAACTAGTTTATGGTAGGGGAAACCTATGATTATAAATAAGAGCAAACTTCAATGCTACTTGCTGTGTAGCCAAGAAATAGAAAAATAATCATTTTTACTTTTGAAGTTGTGGGAGGTTGGCAGATGTAAAGTCTACCTTTTAGTCTAACTCTCATTTCCTTAGAGCTGAATTACCATTGAGGCCTTCAGTACAGATTTTTCTCCAGACATTTTTTTCTCAAACCACTTATAGCTTTAAGATCAATATTCTGATCAAAATAGAGTCCTTTGAATCTCATCTATAATTCTTTTTAGATAAAGATAACACTTCTTAATTGTTAGCTACGTGGGGATCTAATTTTGTAGCAGATGGGACTACACTCCACAGTTCACTGTCATTTGATTTAATTAATTTTAGGTTCACATGCAGCAATTGAATGACAACAAATGGCACAAAGTTTTAGTTTGCATCTATATGGGGCACTGTCCATTCATGTATTTTAACTCTTTTTCTCTTTTGGATCTCTTTACTTCACTACTTGTTATATTGGATGGTAATAAACCTTGGAATTGCTTGTTTGTTTTATGCATGGTAGTTTAGAAGATGACATGGTGGTTTGTGGATTACATGGATGTTAATTGTAATTGAATATTCAGATTTGGGGAATTGGTTAAATAGTAAAATAAGGCAATATATAAACAGTAAAATAAAGTTACACCACCACCACCAAGACAAGTTCTCCTCTATTTTTACCCCGTTTTAACCAGAGACTAGTTCAGGAACTAGTTCGAGGTAGAGGGGAAGGTCTTATCCTTTTTCCTCCCACCCCGCTCCTGGTCACCCTTCACCCCCCAAACTCTGCTTCTCCTTCAGTTCTTACTGAGGAGTCATAGTCTCTACAGAGGCTTGGTTGCAGAAGCCTGGGAAGTTTACACTGCAGAGAGTTGTTTTGTTTGGCATAGCTAATCAGGAGGCAGGCTGGAATTGCTCATGGCTGTCATTCAGGTTTTGTTTCAAAGTCCAAGGACCTGCTGGGAAAAAACAAAAAGCTAATGAAAGCTGACTGTATTTAGGCCTTAAATCTGTAGAATCTGAAATGATGTCCTGACAGTGTATTCTTATTCTTCCACATTCTTGCCGTTACTAAAGTAACAGATTTTTAGAGGCTTTCCATCTTCATTGTCAAGTATTTGCTACATTTATTGTTGTTTTTCAGATCAGAGCAATTCAGATGATCTCCTTTGAGATGAAGGAAAAAGAGAAAATAATGGAAATAAAATGTCTGAATCAGTTACCCCAAATGCTAGTAAGATTTTTTTTTAAAATATCTTATAATTTTTAAATTTGTAGCATATATTAAAATTTAGGACAAGATAAATTACCCCAGGTTTCAGTGAGAGTGGTTTGTGTGTGTGAAAAATCCTATTCCTGTTATATGAGGTAGTAAGTATTCATATAATCACTAAAGATTATATTTTATGGGGTAAAGATACATAGTAAAACACCATTCTTTAAGATCTTCCTTCTTAAATCACACACACACACACACACACACACACTAAACACACAGAGTATATGTGTTTGAACTTTTATCTTTTTATTTTAAATGGGAAAATTAAGTTACATGAAAAAATGTACCATGATGACCATCTTTACCCAATAAAAGGTCATTTAATATTGTTTTCACAGGGTGTTTTGCCTTGGTGGATTAGCATTCGTTTATGAAAATGCTGTTGTTTTTGCAGTCAGGAGACCATTTGGGGCACATATTATCTAGGGTTTGATAAGTGATAAAAGATAATTTTGTGGCAACAAGGTGTTCCTTGGGTTGGCTTTAGATTTGAGAATCCTGGGGATGTTCCCCGGTCGTGTTATAACCTTTATGAATCTTCTTGTTGAGATACTGACTTACTGAAAGATGACACCGTCTTTTCACAGTTTTATCAAATATTTCATCAAGTATTCTTTCCCTTGCGGTAATAACTGTAATATTGAAATTATCTAGTTTTATTCCTGAGCACATCTTGTCAATTGCTTGGTTCCAACTCATTAAAAACCCACATTCATAGAGATAAGGTCTGATTTAATTTTCTTCTTGGAAATAAATTAGAGAATGGGCAGTTGGGTGAATGGAAAAGAAAAATTAGGATCTGGAAGAGAAGTACTCAGTTGTGTCAGGAGGCCTTCATTTCAGTCTTTCTATCTTTACTCATCTGGCTCCCCAGCCTGGAATTTTATCTTCTCTCTGTTTTACTAACTAAATCCTCCCCTTCTCAAGGTCCCAGCTTAGGTCCTTCTTCATCCATTAAGCCCCGTTCAAGTACTGGTGTGCAGATAGTAAGGGCGACAGTAGTTCAACTATATTGTGAACTGATCATAGCTAAAGAATGGTGTTTCAGATAGATTTTCACAGTTTTAGGTGGAGGTAGATCAGGGCAGGAGAGAAAAGGGGGAAAATGATATAAAAGTAATAGACAATTTGAAATGGGCAAGTTTAATACAAAGAATATTTAGAGAGAGATAAGATAGCTGTCTTCACGGTCTGACCTATGCAGCTAGAATTAGATTTACTGTAATTACCTTTAAGCAGTGGTTTTCACGTTGTCCTCTGCGTAGTTGAAGAGTTCTTGTGGTATGTCTTGGGCTGCAGCGGGGCTAGAGGAGGAGAGGGGTCTAGAGTGGCTTGCTGAGTGCCCTTGCTGCTTTCAGCAGAAGAGTTCGACTTTTAACTGCAAAATATATATATTGTGCTTGTACTGTATACTGCTTAAAAAAATAAAGTTTTGAAAAATTGTTGTACTACGGAATAATTAATATTTGAGAATTTTGAGCCAACGTAAGATAAAATGTTCTAAAAGCCAGAGGCCTTAGAAAACTAAATGGACTTGCTTTGTGAGATGTCAGTTCCATGTTAAATCAGAAGCATAATGTCCCTGACAAGGATGTTGGAAGATTTCTGCCTATGGGTAAAGGTTAGGTTGGATGCCGTCTTGGTTTCCTACAGGTCTAAGATTGTGTAGTTTTACCCCACAGTCCAGTTGATTTGTTCTCTTACTGTCGGTATCAGATAATTTGGCATTTCCCTGTTCTCAGTTGGGTTTTGGGGTAAACCACACCTCCCATTAAATCATGAATCCCAGAGAGTAGGAACCATGTTTTCTCTGCTTTTGGATTCTTCAGATCTTAGCACAGATGTAGGGGCTCAAAAAATACCTGTTGATACAAGAAGTGGCTACAAGAAGAAGCACTTGCTTGACTGCCTTATGACCTCAACCAATCATAAAGGGTGATAAGGGAAGGAATTTGCAGGAATTTTCTTCTACCATTGCTTTTTGCCCTTTAGGAGTACTAAAAATGACAAAGGAGATTTAAGATAAGCCCTTTTTTACCAGGAGGCCTGAATACTACTCTGTTGAAAAAGTGAACATGGCTTACCCAGTTCACTGGAGAAAAACGTGAATGTGTAAATCATAACTCTCTGTACAAATTGAGAAACTGAGACCCAGTAGAAGGGCGAAGTGAGATTTCCAGATATCTCAAATGCAGATAGGGGAGTGCACTGTGAGAGAATCACATTGCCAGCTGGACTTCTGACCATGCTTTTTTGCCCAATGATTCAGATGGCTCTGATTTTATTGAGAACTAAAGGGTAAGAATTACAGGAAAGTTTTTCAGATACAAGGTTGGAATCTAGTAATCATGATAAGAACTGATAGGGGCAGACAGATGCTTGATGGGCACAGAGTAATCTGAAGCTCTTTCACTCCTAGCAGGGCTTTCATATATCCTCCCTTTGTTCTGGGTGGAAAAGGGTAAAAAGTGTCTCCTGCAACTCCTGGCACATTGCCTAGTGCCTACTAGACACTTAAGAAGTGGTTATTGAATTGAGCTGACTTTCATTATTGGAATTTTCAGAGTCAGTTACAGGGACATGTACACTCTAGTTGGTGACAGTAGTTCATCATTGCTTGAAAACCCAGGGTTTCTCTACAAACTCAGGAAAATTTAGGGATGACAAGTTTCTTGATGTCAATATCTTACATTTCAAATGGGGAAATTGGTCGCAACTGAAAACAAATACAGGCTTATGAAGATCTCTGTACAAGTTGTTTATTTTTAATACATGACAAGGAATGACTCTAGCTTTAAGGAAGCCTTGCTTTACCCCTGGGTAGAGGAATGCTTTTCCTTAGGCGAGCAGCGATAAATCCAAATCACATGTACTTTAATACTTGAGTACCTTCTGGTGTGAAGATGTTCTAAACAGACAAAAAGCTAGATTTGGAAGGGCTCTCATAGAGTCTGTTTTTCTAATGGAGAATAAATTTAAAGAGCCAGGGATTAGAATATAGGTTATTTGATTCACAACATACTTTCCACTATAATATACTGGTTCTCTAAAAGGTTTAAAAGTTGTGTGAGATGTTTAATGTAAGCTTATTCTTAATGGTGAAGGAAAATATTTTCGTTCATTCTGTAAAGCCTTTATAAAATTTAAGAATGACCTTTCCTCCTGAGGCTGTTGTGAAATTTGGGAATTATGCATAATTCTGAAAATTGTTAATATATCCTTAAAGCTGCTAAGCATGTCTTAGGGCTTCATGTAACACTGCAGGTGTCAAGAATGGCACAGAGCTTCTCATTTAATATACAAGATAACATCATAATGCCTTAGGCAGCGAGTGTCTTATGACAGTATGGATGAAAATAAAATAAAAGACCTATAAGAAAAGTTTAATTAAGGTAACTGATTTGGAAATTTTACAAATTTGGAAATTAATTATTCCAATATGTGTTAAAAAAAAAGCATCATTTAAGCATTTTAAAGCATATCGAGGGTGAATTTTTCAGTCATTTAAGAGAATATGTGACTTTTAAGGACTTTAACAAGCCTGTTACATGTATATATTTACATGATTCTAAGCAATAGTTCATTAAAATGTCAGTCAATTAATCAGCATAGTAGAGCTGTGCTGGGCAGTTCCATAGATCAGAAATAGGATCATGTTAAAAGTTTCATGGAGGAAGATGTAAGCATAGAACCAGAAAGAATTTAGGACATATTTTACTTATTTAGTATCAAATATATCAAAGAATTTAATAGTAAAAATTAGTTCTTCTTTTAACCCTGTCTACTGCCTACTAAAATCCCCTTTCAGAGATAACCACAGCTTCCTGTGTATCCTTCTTGAGACATTCTGTACATGTACACACATATAGGTAAGCATAATGAACATATTGCTTGGTACTTTGCCTTTTCACTTGGCTATCTCTTGGAGATTGATGAAAACCTTTCTATTAACAAGTGCCCTTTAGCAGTGGAACAGACTGTCTTGTGAAATAGCTGAGACGTGTCCCTAGAATTTTCAACAAAGACTGGAGAAGGATTGCCTGTAAGGAGTTCCACACTGGGTGGGAGCTGGGAATAGATTACCTCAAAGGTGTCCCTCTCAGATTCTGTGATAAGTTTAAGTGCCTCCTAGCTGGTAAGCATGGTGGAGACAAAAAGCAGTATAAGTAATTTACATTTTAGTTGGGAAGACAAGATACTTACTCCCATATGTGCTGTCAGAGTAATTGTGAAAAATTCCTAAAGACAAAATTACAGATATCACAAATAGCAATATATAAATAGTTATTGAATGAGTCAGGTAGAAAGTAGGTACTATGAGTTAAGCAAAGAGTGTGGAAGTCTAAGAAAACTTTGTGTAGGAGGTGGGACTGTATATACTTAAATCTTGAAAAACCAAATTTGGGTTAATAGGAAAGAATTAAGGAGAGCAGTTGACATTGCGGAACTCTGAAAATGAACACTGGGACAGTGGTTACAACAGTATGAGAGTAAAAGAAATAAGAGGTTGATAGGGAGCAAAACTGTTATGTTGAGACCATGTTACAGGGTAGGTAGATTCCAGGTTCTGAAGTTCAGCCTTCATCTAGTAACAAGGGCCCACTGAAAGTTTCTCAGGCAGGAATGTGACAGCGTTGTATTTTAGAAAGATGTAATTTAGAAACATGAATCTAAGCTATTGCATAAATACAGGTTACCCTATTTATGAACATTAGTATTAACGATAAAAGAAGAAAGAATCTCAAAAAATAAAATGAAAAGAGATATGTGATTGCTACCTGAATTTTGGAGTCAAGAGAGAAGATTGAGAGAATGTTGACTCCAAGTTCTTAAGCCCAGATGCCATTAGTGGAAGAGGGAAGACAGAACAGGGAGAGAACTTGATAGTAGATTAAGGTTAAGATGATTGTGAGACATTCAGATAAATGTATGTAGTAAAGAGAGTGGGACCAAAGCTCTTGAAAGAAATTGGAGCTGTGGATGGCAATATCCTCAACTCTGTACCTTTGGGGTCTGCTGCTAGTGCCCCATCTTCTGACCAAACAGAAAAGGCAAGCTATGGCTTTCCTTGAGCTGAACTCCCATCAGACCCAGTTTAAGTGAAAGGGAATTGTTTATTAAGACAAAGTGAAGTCCAGTATAGGGAGATGTAAAAATAAGCATGCTGTTATTTTTTATTCTAACATTACATTTCATCTCTATATGATGTTTGCTTTCTTGTGGTGGTGACTAAAATTTGTTTGAATCCTTGTATACTATTTCGGCTTATTTGATTCTGAAAACACATTTCAAGATGGTGTACTAGGGAGTTACACTCCAAAATAGCATTATTGCCTTGGTGTTTTTAATAAAATATAGTAAGTACATTTAAGGAGTTTGAAATTTAGTGAACTGGTTTGTATCCTATGGCATATTGTACATGCCTCTATTTTAGCAGTTTTGACATTGAAATGTAATTATTTGAAATCTCTATAATATCCCAATACTTTGGGGTCCGGAAAAAGTCTCATTTGCCCTGAGGAGCTGGTATGCATCCTCTTCTCTGCTGATAAGAGAGTGGTGGGATAAGAGATCTTGTGTTTCCCTTCTGCCCTGGCTCCCCCAGGAAGGCCGGAGCTTGATTTGGTGCTGAACCTTATATTTACTAGATAGTATATTTGATTTCTTTTCTCTCCTGGATTCTTTTACTCTTCTGTTACATTGTGTATATCCCTTATTGTAAGCCAAAGCACATCCTGTTGGGGAAGTGACAAAGTACAAATAAATTCAGTTTATCATTACTGTTAATCTATTCTTGAAGGGCTGAGGCCATATCCCCTCAGTACCTTGGATAATTCCAAGGTCCAAATTCTACAAGGGTTCAGGAAAGTAGAGACTATTTGAGTGGGAAAACTAAAGATGCTAACTTGAAAGAGGAGGCATTTATGCTTGACTCGGAGAATTAAGTAGGGTTTTGAGACAGAGTCAGGCTGTTGGTTTTTTAGGAAGGGAATGGCAGGAGCAGACATCTGGAGGCAGTAAGATGTGGGCTATGTCCCTCTAATAGTGAATAATCCGTTTTGGAGAAGCAGGGGGAACGGGGAATGTGAATAGAGTGGTGGGAGAGTGGTCTGGCCCCCGACCATTGTCAGGATTATCACCAGTAACTGTTAATTTTGCTCTTGTCTCTTTATCATCTTGCCTGGTGTGGGGCCCCAGGGTCCACCAGCTTAGGGCCTAAGAGTTCATGGGGACAGGAGAGAGCAAATACCCCACACCTCCACTGTGCTCTCTCATCCTGCTCTTGACTCTTAGTCATTGACTCTGATCCTTCACTTAAAACAACTTAGCTGCGATGTTTTATTAACCCTACTTAAAACCCAGGCTGTCCAAATGCTGTCAGGCAACCTTTATTCTTCGGTTTATTCACTAGGAGGCCCTGAACACAAAACAGATACATATGCATAGGAAGCAAAGACCAGCACTCAGACAATGGATTATTTCATTAATTGAAGCTGTGTGTCTGAACTTTGGAGGTAATAAAAATAAATGCTTATATTTGTTAAGCATTATATGCCAAACTTCATACTAAGTGCTTTATATTGTTTGTCATTTAGTCCTTATCGCCATCCTTAGTAGTTATGCTATTACTATCTCCACTTTAATAATGGGAAAAGCTGAATGAAGTTTAGTATTGTTTAGCTTCACACTGAAAGTGCCAGAACTGGGATTCAAACCCAGACAGTGTGACTCCAAAGCCTGAAGTCTTAACCAGTACATTATACTGATTTAAAGGAAGCACATTAATAAAATGTGAGAGAGAAACAGGTTTTTCGATATTCAATAGATGACAAAAAGTTAAGGGTTTGTGTCAAATTAATAGGCATTTATATCTTGAATTTCACAAACTGAGCACCTGGGGCCACAGTGAGGCTTTTATTTTGTCGTTTCAATGTTTAAATGAAAAAAGTATCTTTGAATCCCTTTAGGCAGGGCATGTGCTCTTCCTTCCATGGAAAGACCTAGTATCCATGTCGTATATCAGCACACAAACTCACGGCATTGGTGAATATGTTATATTAGTTCAGAACACAGTGCCAACCACGTGTTGGCAAGGAGAGGTAGCAAGGGATGATGCCAGCCATGTAGGCCTCCTTTTATCAGGGAAAGAAAGCCTTTCCTGGAAGCCCTTGCAACACACTTCCTTGAGTCTCATTAGCTTCAACTGGGGCATTGTCTTCCCTTACTGCAAGGCAGGCTACAAAGGTGGGAAACAGGATTTTCATGATGAGCTTAGACGGAACAAAATCCTTCATCTGAGGCTGTGTGCATTGCTACCCCAAACACAACTGGGGTCCTGTTATCAGAGAAAAGGAGGTGGATGGGTATTAGAATAAGGACTAAGAATGTCTAGCATTGTGCTCTTTAAAATTCTGATTCCCTACATACCACCCTCACAATGGAATGGTTTGAAGGGCAAGCTAACATCCTCAAAATTTTAGTTGTTTAATTGCTCACTCACATTACAGTCCAATATGGTCAAACACTTCTCCTTGCAGTTGTTCCGGAATCCAGGCTTCTTTCCTCGTGTTCCGCTGCCATCTTCAAATCCTGGCCTCTAAGATTGCTGTGGAAGGAGGAGAGAGCCTAGGGAAGGCACACAACTCTGAATCAGTAGGCCTTCATTTCAGGCACATTTCACTGGGAGAACTAGGAAGTGTTGTTTAGCTGTGTCTCCAGAGAGAAGAAATGCATTTGGTGAGCGTCTAGCCAGCTTCTGCCACACTATGGTTGAGTGAAATCTAGTTGTCATTGAAGACAGCCAGCAAAATGGATGAGGGTGTTCTTTACAAGTGTGAAAAATGAGTTTCACAAGAAGTTGTAAATAAATGGGATTTACTATCTATGGGTATTTCTTAAAGCTTCTATTGCAGCTAATATTTCTCTTTATAGACAGTTAAAATATGGATAGTAAAGTCTCAAGCACATTATTTCCAAAAAGCCTTCCTTGCCCCTCCAACCCCAACCCCAGACAGCAAACTGCCTGTTGTGCTTACTTTTGGGTTGCGCTGGTCCTTGGCTATAATAATTGGTTTTATTTCATTGTCTCACTTGAGAGCTCTCAGAGGGCAAAGACCATGGGCAATTAATCTTTCAGTCACCAAGGCTTAAAGCCTAGTAGGTACTCAATAAACATGGAACTGAATTAATGATTAAATGGATAAATGCATGAACACTTAATTGACAATAATAAAACTTCAATTCAGACTAAAAGAAGAAAAGGCTAGTTTTGAATTCATAAAAATTTTGTTTACAGAACTTTCTTTAAAAATAAGTTTTTTCTGAAGCATAAATGATAATTTGAATTTGCTGCTCACAAAATAGTCATATTTGGGCCTGCTTTAATTAATATATTTAGTAGCATCTAAATATACAAATGAGTATGAGGCAAAGATCATTTATTTATTTTCATAAATAGATAAAATATGCAGTTCATTTTGAGTGGCCTTAAATTTCACATTAGTGGCGAATAAGTTAGTGAGGTTTTAATTTTATTAATAATATTTGTAACACTTGTAACACTTACTCTTTAAATTTCCTATTCATTATAATTCAACCAGTATTTATTGAATTCTACTCAAACAGAGAAGACAAAGATATCCTGGCCAAGTACACTAAGTGTGTCCCTTCCATCCCTGCAACCTATCTTATTTGACTGATTTGTAGCTTGTGATACAGTTGACTTTTACCTTATTTTAAACCTTGTTTCATTTTCTTTGTTGATAACATTCTATTCTAGTTTTCCTCTTTTTATTTTTATACCTCAAGTACTTTACATGTTCTTACTCATTTTCCCACTTCTTAAATATTGATGTACCTTAGAATTCCATCCTTAGTTCCCTTGCTCTCCCTTCGTGTGCTTTTCCAAGGCAATCTCATTATCTCTTTACTAACAACCTACAAATCTCTATCCCTAGCCTAGCCCTTTCTGCAGAACCCTCAAGCATGGGCCTACTAGGATGTCCCCATGCCTGGTGTTCTAAGTTTGTTTCAAACTGAACTTAGCCAAACTTCAACTCCATGTCACCTCATGCCATTCCACGCCATGCCAACTTATACCATGTCATACCACATGAACCACTATCATAGTACTCTTACTTGTCTCTTTTGCCCAGTTCAGTTTTGAGCTTCTTGTGGGTAAGGACCATGTGTTTTATCTCTGTATCTTCATGGTCTGGAACATTGAATATGCTCAATAAATGTATGAGAGAATGGAAGTAAGGAAGAAGAATGAAAACAAGAAAGAATGAAACTTATTTTGAATTCAGGTATTCCCAGCAGAAACAGAATAATGGGTAGATTGTGCTGTGGAATGAACTGAGTCTGGGAAATTGACTGGATGATGATAACGCCATAAATGTTCTCCTTACTCTTAGGGTCTATTGATAAAACATGGTAAGAACTCATGAGGCCTGTTGAAACTGATATAGCTCTGACAAATGACTTTTTATTTAGTATTGAAGTCATTTAGATTTATAGAGTTATACTGATGCTACAACAGCACTCTTCTCAAATCATGAAGTTTAGTAGAAAACATTAAATATTTTACATTTAGTACTTAGCACATGAATTCTTGGTATTTGGCAGCACCGAGAACACTTAGTGTAAAATATTCTGGGTATAAAATGTTCTGGTATCAAGTGTTGTTAGGATGTTTAAGTGAGAGTTCTATCCTTGAGCAATTCATAGCACCAACTAAAAGAATATGCAAGAAAGAAAACACTAGTCATATTTTATTCTGAAAAAGAAAAATTATGGCCTTTAGAGCCCAGATTTGCATTAATAAAGTGGCAATCAGAAATCAAGAGGAAAAGCTATGCATGTCACACTTAGTTCAGAGACTAATCAATTATACATTTTAAAAATCAAATTGTCTTGATACCAATAATAATGCTTTATTTAAAAAAACAACTCAAGACTTTTTGGAAATTTGAAAGTATTGAATATTAGAATAGTTCCTATACAACTGAATACATCTCATTTAAAGTAATGTTATCTATAACTCTCTAATTTTTCTGATTAGTATTTTATTGTGAAAATAAGCATTCTGTGTGTTTAGGGTGATGAACAGTTGTACAATATTGTGAATGTAATTAATGCCACTGAACTACACACTTAAAAATGGTTAAAAGGGCAAATTTTATGTTATATATATTTTACCTCAATTTAAAAATGTCAAGGTGTAAATCTTCCAAAGGATGAAAATCATCATTAAGACATTACCACATCCAGTGTTTGTATTAAAGTAATTCTAACAATGCAGTTTGTGTCATCACTCCAAACCCCTTCCCCATTTAAAGAAAATATAACATTCTAGAAAGTTTGGGAAATAGAGAAAAAGGGAATCTATAATCCTACAAATTTCACATAGCTTTTTTCAGAAATAATTTTGTAATTGTATTTGTATATGTAAGTTTGTATTCCACTTTTAAAATTAGTATTTCTTTCATGAATATTCTTCTATGATACTAAATAATTACAATTTTTATAGCAGTCTGATTCCATGTAAATGATATACCGTAATTTACTGGACCAAGTACCCACTGGATGATTTTGATCCAGTTTTTTTCTTGGTGCTTATGGATCTCTCCCTCCCCCTTACTTTGTACTTTTTTCATAGAATAGATTTCCAAAAGTAAAACTGCTGAGTTGAAAGTTACACTTTTAGATGCATAATACCACAATGATCTCCCAAAGGATTCTTCCCCCTAGAATGTAAGATTACCAATCTCATTACTAATTTAATAGGTTTTTAGAATGAATACTTTTTTTATTGTGGTAACATATATACAACATAACATTTCACATTTTAACCACTTTCGAGTATTCCATTCAGTGGTTTAATTACATTCACAATGTCGGGTGAATATTACTACCATCCATTATCCAAGCCTTTCTGTCACCCCAAACAGAATCTCTGCACCCATTACGCATTAACTCTCCATTTCACACCTCCATCCCTGTTGCTGGTACATTATAATCTTCTTTCTGACTCTATGAATATGCAGGGTGTAGTTATTTCATAGACGTGAGATCATACAATAGTTGTCCTTTTTGACATAATGTACATTGACAATGCAGTGACCACTATCTAATTCCAGACTATTTCATCATCCAAAACCAAAATTCATACTCATTTAGTAATAACTCCTCATTCCCCGCTTCTTCAACCTCTAGTAACCACTATTCTGCTTCTCATTTCTATGAATTTTCTTATTCTAAATATTTCATATGAGAGAAATCATATAGTATTTGTGTCTGGCTTATTTCATTCAACATGATGTCTGGCTTATTTCATTCAACATGAAGTCTTCAAGGTTTATCCAGGTTATAGCATGTACCAGCAATTCATTCCTTTTTACAGTGGAATAATACTCCATTGTGTGAATATGTCACATTTTGTTTATTGATTCATCTGGTGATGGAAACTTGGGTTGCTTCCACCTTTTGGTTATTGTGAATAATGCTGTGTTGAACATAGGTGTACAAATATTTGTCTGAGCCCCTGCTTTCAATTCTTTGAAGTTCATACTTAGGAGTGGACTTGCTGGGTCATATGGTAATTCTATGTTTAACTTTCTGAGGAAAAATCAAACTGTTTTCACAGGGGCTGCAACATTCTACCTTCCTGCCAACAATATGAGTGCTCCTATTTCTCTGCATCCAACACTTGTTATTTTCAGCGTTTTTTTAAAAAATAGCCATCCTAGTGGGTTTGAATTGATATCTCATTGTAGTTTAAATTTGCATTTCTTTAATGGCTGATGAGGTGAAATACATACTTATTGGCCATTTTAATATTTTCTTTGGAGAAATTTCTATGCAAATTCTTGGCCCATTTTTAAATTAAGTTGTCCTTTTGTTGTTGAGTTATAGAATTTCGGAATTGATTTAGCATGTTTGAAGATCTTTAATTACTTGTTTCAACTCCTGTATTTCATTTGAAGTGTAAGTGTGTTGCTTTGGGCCATATCTTGTTTTTCTTCTGGTGTGATTCATAATTTTTTGTTGTCTAGGCATCTGGTTTCCTTTATTACCCCAATCAGATTTCCCCAACCGGACAGGCCCAGGTCTCAGGAAGAAGGTGTAATCAGTACCAAATTTCCCTGAGGATGAGACCCAACAAGTTGTCAGACTTTCCTGTGATGCCTCTAGACCCTGTACTTTTCCTGTCCTGCCCAGCAGGTGGCACTTGTCACCTGCAGCTCCCCACCAGCATGAAGGGGTGTGTTGCCTTAATTCTCAGTAGACCCTGTCCCTATCAGGAGCTGAGTGTGTCAGAAGCCAAGCTTAAGCTGTTTGTGTTTCCCCCCACCCCACCCCACCCAGACCCTAGAGTCTGAGTTCTCTGAGGGAGGGCAGCTACTTGAACTGGGCCCTGCTATCCCCTTTTCTTAGGGAAGATAAGCCCTTAGGGATTTATCTCCTACATTTGACTTCTTCCTTTGTCTCTCTAACTCTCTTAACTCCACCCTTGCCTGTGTCAATGCTGACAATTGAAAATGCCTGAGGCTTTCTCTGATGAGCTACTTAGAATGAGAGAAAAAAAAAGGAAAAAAGAAAGAAATCCCCTTTTAGGGCCAGTCTCCAGTCTCCTAGTTACCAGTCAAGGACCAGAGTTGGTGCCTGGTTCTATGTGCCCCCTTTTTAGGCACACAGCCCTTTTTCAGTATTCTGAGCTCAGCCAACTCCAAAAGCCTGTTTTTATTTATTTATGTATTTTTTTTCCATCAACCTCGCCTCCTCTGCCAGAAGAAACCTCTGGGTTCCTTTCCTACTTGCTCCA
Source organism: Choloepus didactylus (assembly GCF_015220235.1). Classification (NCBI taxonomy): domain Eukaryota; kingdom Metazoa; phylum Chordata; class Mammalia; order Pilosa; family Megalonychidae; genus Choloepus; species Choloepus didactylus. The sequence continues at coordinate 59,514,536 of NC_051322.1, read as the reverse complement.
GCTTTTTTTGTGCTCAGAGCCTGCATTCAGTAGTCCAAATTCATTAACTAAAATTGCAGTTGGAGCTTGGTTGAGCTACCTTTCTTTTCTCCTAGTAGACTGCTTCTTTTCCCTGTAAGGAAGTGTTTCATCTCAGCCTGCCATGCTGGTTGGGGAGGGGCGCCAGCTCTGCAGTTTGGGTAGCTTTAGTTTCGGTTCTTATGGTGAGAGCTCAGCCATTCCACCTATTCCAGACTGTTATATGATGTGTGTTCTGTCACAGATGTCCCCCAACTGTTGTTCCTGACTATTTACTAGTTGTTCCTGGCTATATGCTAATTATGCCAGAGGACTAACTAAATTCCACGCCTCCCTATGCTGCCATCTTACCCCGCCTCTCTCCATATGAATTTGAGGATCACCTTTTCCATTTCTGCAAGAAAGGCTGCTGGAATTTTAATAGGGATTACATTGAATTTGTAGATCACTTTAAGCAGTATTGACATCTTAATAATATTAAGTCTTCCAATCCATGAACAGAGGATGTCTTTCCATTTATTTAGGTCTTCTTTAATTTCTTTCAGCAGTGTTTTATAGTTTTCCACATACATGTCTTTCACCTCCTTAGTTAAATTTATTCCTGGATATTTTGTTCTTTTAGTTGCTATTGTAAATTGAATTGTTTTCTTGATTTCCTCTTCAAGTTGTTTATTACTAGAGTATATAGAAATCCGACTGAATTCTGCGTGTTTATCTTGTGCTTGGCTACTTTGCTGAATTCATTTATTCATTTTAATAGCTTTCTTGTGAATTCTTTGGGATTTTCTACATATAGGATCATGTCATCTGCACATAGGGATAATTTGACTTTTTCCTTTCCAATTTGGATGACCTTTATTTCTTTTTCTTGCCTGATTGCTCTGGCTAGAACTTCCAGTATGATGTTGAATAACAGTGGTGACAGTGGACATCGTTGTCTTGTTCATGATCTTAGGAGGCAAGGCTTCAGTCTTTCACCATTGAGTATGATGTGGGTTTTTCATAAATGCTCTGTATCATGTTGAGAAAATTCCCTTCTTTTCTTAGTTTTCTAAGTGTTTTTATCATGACAGTATGGTGAATTTTGCCAAATGCCTTCTCTGTGTGAATTGAAAGGATCATGTTTTTTTTTCTTTTTTTCCCTTTCATTCTTGTAATGTGTTGTATTACATTGATTGCTTTTCTTATTTTGAACCATCCTTACATTCCTGGAATAAATCCTACTTGGCCATGGTGGATAGTCCTTTTAAGATGCTGTTAGACATGGTTTGCCAGAACCTCATTGAGGATTTTTGCTTTCCCTGGGTGTTGCTCAGTGTTCCACTTGACTCCAAGGTACATGTATGTTTGTGTATTTACATTATTTCAAAATTTCTATTGTTAAAAATGATGTAATGCGTACCTTTACGGATTTTTGTCTTTTTTTAAATTTATTTAGGATAAATTCCTAGAAAGTGTCTACTGCTCTTGAACCTAAACAAACAGCAACTTTAAAGCAAAACAAATTGGCTTTTATATATTTCTTTTTTAATGTATTTCAGAAGCTTCCATGTGTGTGGAACCCTGTCATTTGTTACATTTATAGGGGATTGTGCATAATGTACATTATGGTTTCTGATATTTTGCTGAACATACTTTCTATCAGTTATACTGATTTGAAGAAGTAAAGAAAGGAAAAAACGTTGTTTTCTCTTGCTGAAAGACAATAGCAACCTCACAGTGCTTTTACTCTACTTAAAATTTCTAAGTGAAGGAGTACAGTACCCTCCATTTTAAGAAAACAGTGCCTATTCATTCTAAATAACTCTTTGCATTGGGACATCTCATAACTGATTTGCAGCTATGCTTTTCTGAATAAATGCTGAGAAGCCTTATTTTAAACCAAAAACAATTTTTAAAATTTTTACTGAGCATTAATGGTTCACTACTTGGCCAAGTAGGGAAATGACTGGCTCCTCTGGAGAAGGCTACAGGTGTTCTCGGCATCCAGGAAATGCACCTCACTGGAGGATAGATGAGCAGTTACTTAAGTTACAAAACCTGGGAGTCTCAGTGACCAGTGAGATGACCAGTGACCTGAAGCCTGTATTAACTGCCTTTAGGATACGAACCCTGTGCTAAAAGGATGAATTAGATGGTAGGGAAACTCAGGATCGAGTTGGTTTCTAAAGAACAGTGTGCTTTCCCTGCACTTCTCTGTGTTATAGTCTGAGCATGAGTGCAGGGGCCTTTATCACCAACATTTTAAGAAATAATTTTAAAGATTGTGCCAATTTTAAAGCTTGCTCCCTCCTTAGCAAACACTCCCCCTTCTCTCCCCTTTCCAGTCCCTGGGAAGCCAGAAACACACAAAGTCAGGGGAAGGGAGCACTCCATTTTCACCCCTCGGTGTGTGTGGTGCCTGTCAGCCTTTCACATGCCCCCATTCTGCTCCCATTGATTCAAGGCCCTGTTATTTGTTAACAGCATTATTGAAATATAATGCACAATAGTACAATTCACTCATTTAAAGTGTACAACCCATTGGTTTTTAGTATATTCAGAGTCATGCAACCATCACTACAATGTAAGTTTAGCAACCAACAAAGAAAGCCATAACCAGTAACAGTTACTTTCTATTTCCCCCAAAACTCTCAGCCTTGGCAACTACTAATCTTCTTTCTTTCTAATCTACCATAGATGTGTCTATTCTGGACATTTCCTATAAACGGAATCATACAATATGTGGGCTTTTGTGGCAGGTTTCTTCCACTAAGCATAAAATTTTCAAGTTTCATCCATGTTGTAGCATGTATCAGAAGTTTATTCCTTTTTATTGATGAATAGTATTCCATTATATGACTATACCACATTTGGTTCATCTGTTCCTCATTTTGGGGTTGTTTCTACTTTGGAGCTATTATTAATAATGCTGCTATGGACATTTGTGTACAGATTTTTGTGTGAATGAATATTTTCATTCAGAGCGGAATTGCTGGATTATATAGCAACTCCATGTTTAACCGTTTGAGGAACTACCAAATGGTTTTCCACGATGGCTGCACAATTTTAAATTTGTACCAGAAATGTAGTTGCTCCATTTCCTCACTAAAACTTCTTGCTGTTTCTCTTGTTTTATTTTTTATTTTTTAAAAGGAGTTTTATTGAGATATATTCACATACCATATAATCCATCCGAAGTAGACAATCAATGACTTTCAGTATATTCACACAGTGGAGCATTCATCATCACAATCAATTTTAGAACATTTTCATTACTCCAAAAAGAGAAACCTCATACCCATTAGCAGTCACCCCTCAATCCCTCTATCCTTTTCTAGCCCTACATAACCACTGATCTATTTCTGTGTCTATTGATTTATTTATATTCACATTTTATATAAGTCGAATCATTCAATATGTAATATTTTTGTCTGATTTCTTTCACTTAGCATAATGTTTTTTGGTTTTTAAAAATATTATTATTATTATTTTAATTATAGAAGTTGTAAGTGTACAGAAAAGCCCTTAAAAAATACAGCATTCCTACACATACCTCCCTACTACCTTTGTTACAGTTGATGAAAGAATATTAAAAATAGTATTAACTATAGTCCATAGTTTACATTAGGTGTATTTGTTTCCCATATACCACCCTATTATTAACACCTTGTATTAATAAAGTGTCGTACATTTGTTATAGTTCATGAAAGAACATTTTTTATACTTGTACTGTTAACCCTATTCAGTCATCCACAACAGTGTTTTACAGTCCATGTTTTATCTTCTAACTTTCATTCTAGTAACATACACAACCCAAAACTTCTCCTTTCAACCATATTCCTATACATAATTCAGCAGTTAATTACACTCACAGTAATGTGCTACCATCACCATCATCCATTTCCAAACCTTTACAATCAATCTAAATAAAATTCTGTACAAATTAAGCATTAGCTCCCCATTCTCTTCCCCAATCCAGTTGTTTTAGTACCATTTGTTGAAAAAAAACTATCCTTTCTCCTTTGAATTGTCTTGGCACTCTTGTCAAAAATCAGTTGACTATAAATATAAACATTTTTTCTGGATCCTCAATTCTGTTCCATTGGTCTATCTGTATATCCTTATGCCAGGACCACACACCACAATCTTGATTGCTGTAGCTTTGTTATAAGTTTTGAGATCAGAAGTGTGAATCCTTCAACTGTGTTCTTTTTAAAGACCTTTTTTGCTCTCTATATATGTTATGAGATTTTTTTAACAGGCATTGGCTCACATGACTGTGGGGATAGGGTCCAAATTCTGTAAGTCAGACTGCAAGTTGGGAACTCTGATGAAGAGTTTCAGGGAATTCCCAGGAGAAGCTGGCTGACTGAAGTAGAGATGGAAACTCTGCCTTCTAACTGCTGAAATCATCATGTATCCTTTGAAGGCCTTCGACTGATTGAATGGGACTTCTCTCATTGCTGAAGGCATTCTCCTCAACTGATTGGATGCAATCAACTTACTGATAATTTAAATCCATGAAATATCCTCATGGTAACAAGCAGGCCAGAACCTGCTTGACCAAACAATTGAACACCATAATCTGGCCAGGTTGACATAGAAACTTAACCATCACAGAAGCCATGTGAAGCACCCAGAAAGTGCTTAATAAAATGTGTCCTTAATAATGATAGTTATTTTCCCAGGCCTTTTTGCTTCTAGATTGATTCTCTAAGTCTTTCATGCTGTGCCCTTATCTCCTGCTACTCTCCCATCAAGAAAATCTTAATGGGGAAAAGTATAATTTCTAGTCTTCACAGGAAGGGTGAAGAAATAGCTGTTTGACTATTTTAATTTAATCCTTAAGAATTTCAGTTTCCTGGACTTGCAGCTGGGCTGAAGCTAGCAGATATAGAAGAACCTGGCAGGTCTGTTGGGATGAAGTGTCAAATAAGGGGATTGTGCATACAGCTTTATTTTATTGTGACCTGAATGTCTACCTGTTCTCCAGCCTGCAGGGAGAGTCCCCTCCCTTTAATTCCCAACCAACCAAGTCTGTACCCCAGTTCAGACTTCTCCAAGTGTCTGAGAATTTCTGGATGTTGCTTACATATTCCCATCGTGGCTTGTCACATCTCACTCTGGAACATAGCTTGGGTTTCTGCGCTTCTGGTCAACCTAAGGAGTTGAGGTTAGTATTTTGCAACTAGATAATCTTCTTAATCACTGGAGTCCTGTAAAAAAGCTCACGAAGAGAAGGACCTCAGAGCAGCTGAGAGAGATATTTTGGAGACAGAAATGTCTTTAAATGTACTGTCCTTTTCCTAAAATTGGAAATCTAGTTTCTTACATTCACTTTTGGAGATATCAAACTCAAAATGCAGTATAGTCCTTTCCTTAGCAGTTTACAACTTTTCCTTAGCAGTTTACAACTTTTACAATTGATATAATAGTTTGGGTACACTGGCCACAGATTTTGTGGAGGATGTTTATGGGCAAGAAACTAATGAGTCTGTTTGTGTGTAACTAATATCATGCTTCTTTCTTTATCCTCTACCTAAACCTGTTAGCTGTTGCTGTCTTGTTCTTCCCCTTGGCTTCCCTCAAATGCAATCTGTTCCATTTAACGTCTCCAGACCCTCCTAACTAGTTGTGAGAGTGTCCTCTTTGGACTTCTGTACAAACAAGATTTATGAATCTCTAGCTGCTCCTACTTTATGTCACTGTATAATAGTGTTTTTGGATTATTCACCTAATAGGTTGTAAGGCACTATGAAGTGTTAATTTTGGTATACCCTCAGTTCCTATTACAGTTATGTGTACATAGTTGTGTTTGCTAAATTGAATTTCTGGCTCAAGGTAGAAGGAACTTGGCTAACCACCCACTTAAATAGGCAGCCATTTTTATGTTCTTCCCTGGGGTAGCTCATTAAGGATCTCTGATGAAAGCTTACCATACCTGTCTCTGTGCCCTGGCACTGGGGTTTATAATTTATTTGGAAGGCACTAGCAGCAGTCTTCTTGAAGATAAGGAGATAATGGTGATTAATTTACACTGCTGATAAAAGAATAAATCAACTAGAATTCCTCATAATGTTGTCCTCTGCGTTCATGCTGTAGGCATGCTTATTTAATTTTTTTTCCTTTTGATTCCATGCTGAAGTTAATATCTAAAAAAAGCATCTCATTCAAATAGTGGATAAAAACTTGGAGAATGCTTAGAAGGTGTCCAAAGTAAACTAACCCTATATATGTTGTCATCTAGCAAAATTACTGTGGTCAAAAATTACAACTAACACATATATGTAAATAGATGTCTCTGTTGCTTCTGAGACAGAGTATGTTCTACACAACTTAGTTGTGGTCTTCAGTGCTCAGATTACCTGGAACCTATTGCACTGGGTAGGGGAGGTGAGCTGTGCTTAAAAGCCTAAGAAGAGTCAACCATGTAGAGTATTGAAAAAGGGATGGTATTTGGGAAAAAACATAATCAAAGAAAACTGGAGTCTATGGGCAATAGTAACTTTGTAATATACCTCCAGTAAATATAACAAAGGCAGTATACCAATGCTAGATGTATATGAGAGGGGGATATAGGGGAGGAATGTGGGATTCTTGGTAGTGGTGGTGTTTTCTGTCCTTACTATTATATTGTATAACATGTTATTTTTCTTTTTATCATCTTTTTTATTATTGCTAAAAAAAAAATTTTTTTTCTTGTAGTAACCAATATGTACAAGTGCTGATTGTGGTGATAAATTTACAACTTTATGACGGTACCATGAACAACTGATGGTACACTGTGGATAAATGTATGGTATGTGAAAATAACTATAAAATTGTAGGAAAAAATATATATAGGAGTAAAAGTATTGGAGAAAACATGGTGAGAGGGATGTACCTATCTACTGTTGATGAGCAGGTAGAATGGTGTAGCCTTTCTGAAGGTCAGTGTGGTGGTTCCACAAAAAACTAAGTATGTGGGGACCATATTTGAAGATCTGAGAGCAGAGACATGAATGGACATTTGCACACTGGTGTTCATGGAGGCAGTAATCATGATTTGCAGTGGTGGGGGTGACCTAAGGGTACATAGACTGAGGAACAGAATGGTGAACTGTGGCATATGCTACAATGGAATATTGACCAACTACGAGAAGGAGTGAAGCTGTGAGACACACAATGATGTGAATGGATCCTGTACACAGTATTTGAGTGAAGTACGCCAGAAATAAAGGCAAACACCATAATGCCTCACCAATATGGACTAACTACAATATGTAAACTCAGAATTGAATCTTAGAACATAGCCTAATGTGGAAATGATTATTGTGATGGTCCCTAGATTGTAAGCTCTTACAGCAGTCCACTCGATTCCTGAATTGTAATGCCTATCTCTAAACTTTGAGATGCTGATCCCTTAGTGTATGACCTGATTGGTCTCTGGAATAATGAGTATCTCTGAGACACCTGAAACTCAGAGCTAGAGCTCGGCAGATATGAATGTCAGTATTAGCGCATACAGCAACTGTTAAAAAAAAAAAAAAAGCTGAAAAAGAGCCCAGACTTGAATGAAGCAGATCTGGTTAAGACTAGGGCAAGCCAGGCCAAAGGGTAAAGGTCGAAACTGACTGTGTTTTAAAACTTTAACTTCCATGTGAGACCAAGGGAAGAGATGTCTATTTGGTGCAGGATCTATATTTTCTAAACAGTATAACTCTACAGTTGGTTTGTTCAAACACCACAATTACATGGAACTTAGAATAGGAAGTGAGATACAGTAGATTAGTATAGGTTAGAGTGAGATAGTGACACATCCTAGAGTAATTTGGGCAGAGCATAAAAAATACATTTACAGCCCCCTGCCCTGAGGAGCTGGGGGAAGGTGCAGAAGTGTTGGACTTCCTCACCTGGACTGTTGTGCTGAGCCCTCTGTCGTGGGACTTGCCCTTATGAAGCTCGTTACTGCAAAGGAGAGGCTAAACTTGCATATAATTGTGCATAAGAGTCTCCCCCTGAGTACCTCTTTGTTGCTCAGATGTGGCCCTCGCTCGCTGTCTAACTGAGCCACCTTAGCAGGTGAACTCACTGCTCTCCCCGCTGTGTGGGACCCGACTCCCAGGACTGTAAATCTCCCTGGCAATGCAGGATACGACTCCCGGGGATGAATCTGGACCCAGCATCGTGGGACTGAGAATATCTTCTTGACCAAAAGAGGGATGCAAAATGAGACGAAATAGTTTCAGTGTCTGAGAGATTCAAGTGGAGTAGAAAGGTCACTCTGGTGGACATTCTTAAGCACTATATAGATAACACCTCTTAGGTTTTCATGTATTGGAAAAGCTAGAAGTAAATACCTGAAACTATCAAACTCTAACCCAGTAGTCTGGACTCCTGAAGACAATTGTATAATAATGTAGATTACAAGGGGTGACAGTGTGATTGTGAAAACCTTGTGGATCACATTCCCTTTATCTAGTGTATGGATGGATGAGTAGAAAAATGGGGACAAAAACTAAATGAAAAGTAGGATGGGATGGGGGTGGTGGTTTGGGTGTTGTCTTTTACTTTTATTTTTTATTCTTATTCTGATTCTTTATGATGTAAGGAAAATGTTCAGAAATAGATTGTGGTGATGAATGCATAACTATATGATCGTACTGTGAACAGTTGATTGTATACCATGGATGATTGTATGGTATGTGAATATATTTCAATAAAACTGAATTTAATTAAAAAAAGAAAAAAGAAAAAAAAAAGCCTAAGAAGATGGTAGTTAATAGAGCAAGGGTATACACTGGAGCAGTGCTTCTCAAATAGTCTGTGTTAAGGCATCAGGTTTTTTCTATCCAATTGGGAGTAAACTGATAATTTGTAAAATATAATAAATATGAATTACCAGAAAAATTTAATTTAAAAAGATATACAACTCACACTTTTTTAATAGGAGATTCAAAAGACATAAAATTATTCTGTCAAGTGGCTGTTTTTGTACTTACCTCATCAGGGCTGTCTCTGGTCCTTGGGCCACACTTTGTAGTCGATGGTGTAGAGCATGGAGCATCCTGATATGCCCAGGCAGGGGTGTGGGTCACCTTTATGTGATGTTGATGAGGAGATCTATTTGACAAAAATGAACACTCTGGGGTAATTGGAGATGTTCGTTTGTTTCTTGAGGTGAGGCCAGGTCAAAAATTAAGCTTTTTCTTCATTCTGTAGAGTCAAAAGATTTGAGCAGGAAGGAGGAGGACGTAATATAATTGAAATGGCACCATTGGAAGATAATTTTCATGTTTAAGGTGGATTGTAGGAGTAGAAATGAAAATCAGTGAGATTTTCAAGAAATAGATTATTGAAATGGACTTGGTTAGAAACAAAGTAAATCTGACTGAAGAATAAAGGATGATATTGACTGTGTTTTAAAGCTTCAACTTTTGGTCTTGACCAAAGGAAGACATGTTCATTTGGTACAAAATCTATATTTTCTGTAGTACACTATAGAATTTAACTTGTATGACAATTTTTTTCAAACATCGTAATTACATGGAATCTTGAATAGGGAGTGAGATCTGGTTGGTCTGTACAGGTTAGTGTGAAGCCTCAATATATCCGAGAGTAATTTGGGCAGAGAATAAAAATGTATTTGCAAAGTTCCCTTGAGGGACTTGGAGAAAAATGTGGAAATATTAAACTTCCCCACCTGGGGAGTTACTGCTATTCTTGCAAGCATTGGGGACTACCAATTTAGAAGGCTGGGCCCTTGATCTTGGAGCTTGCCCTTATGAAGCTTTTTACTGCAAAGGAGAGGCTAATATGTAAATATTATAACTGTGCCTAAGAGTCACTGCCAGAAAACCTCTTTCATTGCTCAGATGTGGCCTCTCTCTCTAAGCCAACTTAGCAGGTGGACTCACTGCCCTCCCCACTATGTGGGACATGACTCCAAGGGGGTGTAAATCCCCTGGCAGTGTGGGACATGACTCCTGGGGATGAGCTGGACCCTGCATTGTGGGATTGAGAAAGACTTCTTGACCAAAAGGGTAAAGAGAAATCAAACAAAATAAAGTTTCAGTGGCTGAGAGATTTCAAATGGAGTTGAGAAGTCATTCTGGAGGTTATTCTTATGCATTATACAGATATTCCTTTTTAGTTTTTAGTGTATTAGAATAGCTAGAAGAAGATACCTGAAACTGTTGAACTGCAATCCAGTATCCTTGATTCTTGAAGATGACTGTATAACTATATAGCTTATATGGTGTGACTGAGTGATTATGAAAATCTTGTGGCCCATGGGCCCTTTATGATGAGGGGCAGTGATGTTTTGGGTGTTGTTTCATACTTTTATTTTTGTTCTTAGTTTTCTTTTTTTTTTTTTTTGGAGTACTGAAAGTGTTCAAAAATTGATTGTGGTGATGAATGCACTACTATATGATACTGTGAACAATTGATTGTACCCTTTGGATGGTTGTATGGTATATGAATATATCTCAATAAAATTGCATAAAAAATAAAAAAAAGAAATAGGTTATGAGAGTTCAGGCAAAAGTTGACAACACCTGTTGAAGTCTGAGGCTTAGAAGTAAAAAGGGAGCAGCAGAAGCTTTTATTGAGCCCCTATCATATACTAAATACAGTGTCGAGCACTTACGTGTACTTTCTCATTTAATTTTTACAGCAGTCATGTGTGGTGATATTGTTAACCTCATTTTTTTCAGATGAGGAAACAGGTTCCAAGAAGTTGAGTAACTTGCCCCAAATCACATGATTTTCTGATGGATGCAGTGTGTGACCCAGAACTTAGATTTATATAAGGTTCTGAAATGAGTGTCTAAATAAAGTGGCTTTGTCAAATCTTTCTTAGCATTTGGGTCATGAATTTGAAAGTGAGTTATAACTGTCCTCTGATAGCAAATATCCCATGAACCACTCTTCTCAGCCCTTCAGCTGCGTTTTGTCTAAACTTTTTAGAGATTTGGCCTTGAATAGAAGAGATGGAATGACTTAGCAGGAGACAGTTAATTCTGAGGGTTGCAGTCATGGCTAGAGCAGCATAACCCTGTGAAGTGGATAAAACCTAAACTGGATACCACCAATGGGCCAGAGATTCTCAATTCCTCTTTTTAAGTGGTATTTTATACTCTAATTCTAATCATCTATTGTAATCTTTCCACTGCATATGATAGTGTTTCATCTAGCCTCTCTTAAGTCTTGTTTGTCCCAGGCTTTTCAAAATGAGTTGACCCTCTAATAGATTAATTACATGGAACATTTTTGTTGGATGTGTTTTTTTTAAATGATAGGAAAAAAATAGGGTAGAGCATGTAATGTCATAAATGCTATTTTTCCCTGCACTAGAACTTAGAACAAGAACTTACACACATTGTCCTAAAGAGCTACACATTCCACCACACCACTGGCACTCTGTAAATGTTAAAAAGTAACTCCTTGGAGAGGAAGGGGAGTTTTCCTTAAAGATACAGTTCAATATTCATTGCCATCTGAAATACGTGTTTCCCAATAAATAGCCCGATTATTTACAATTGTCTGTTGGCATAATCTTATACTCAGCTATCTGTTCTTCATTAAAATTATCTATTTTTCTACATGTTATTAAAAATGAATTTTAATTTAAAACCCAGATCCAATATTTTTGTTCCTTGCCACAGCTGTATCTTTTTTTTGTGGTTCCTAGAGATCAAGTTAGTAATTTGGGGTTTCTTACTACAGAATTGAGAATTACTTGGGGTTTTTTAAAGCAGGTGAGTGTCAGGATCATAGCAATATTATAGGAAAATAATGATTGTGTTGAGATGGATTGGTGGGGCTGGAGTCTAGAAGTAATCGTCTATTTAGGAAAAACACAGAGGTTTCTCAACATTCACAAGAGGGTGTGAAGCATACCACCTTCTCTGGCTAGCTGGCGTCTGAAGAATATGACTCCCCTGTCAACAACACACCAGCTGTACCTTTTGGCTTAGTCTTACATTTAACACAAGAAACACTGTCTTTGAATATATTTCCACACCAAACATGTGAGTTAAAAGTTATCATCTTTTCATTTGGGTAGAGTTGTTGGCCTGGGGGAAGTAGAGAATGATTCTATGATAGCTTTTAGCAGCAGTAAGAGGAAAAGGATATAAAAATCAACTTAACCCTATCTGTATGAAGTAAGTTAAAAATTAGTTTTAAAATCTGTTTTATATCATCTCCCTTTTTGAGTGTGTATATGTGGCTGCACAAAATACTTGGAGTTGTGTTAGCTGAAAATAATACCAAAAGTATTTTTCCGGGATGAACAAGAAAGCTATCTAGAAAAAAAATAAGCTGTGGTCTTTCCTCCACTTAGGGGAAAAGGGTTTGTGTTTGTGGAGCGGGGCTGTACAGGGAACCACATTCTAGCACAAATGTGTTTGTGCCCTGAAGCACTGCATGGAGGAGCCGGTTTTTGGACCAAGGAAACCCCCTCTCTGCTGACCAGTCAGCAACTTAATGAAAGATGGTGGGCTCAGCTTTGAAAAATGCCAAAGGAACAGGCTTAAACATTAAAAAGAAACAGGCTGTGTTTCATGTTAATTTAATATCATTGTTTTCGTAGTTTGTGTCTGAGCATACTACTACATCCAGGAGATTTTTTTTTTTTAATTCAGTTTTAGTGAGATATGTTCACATATCATAGTCATCCATAGTGTTCAATCAACTGTTCGCAGTACCATCATATAGTTGTGCATTCAGCACCCCAATCTATTTTTTTAATATTTTTCTTATACCAGAAAAAGTAAAAATAAGAATAAAAAATAAAAGTAAAAAAGAAAACTCAAATCACTGCCCCCCTCCCCCATTTTTCATTTAGTTTTGTCCCCATTTTTCTACTCATCCGTCCGTACACTGGATAAAGGGAGTGTGATCCACAAGGTTTTCACAATCACACTGTCACCCCTTGTAAGCTACATTGTTATATAATCATCTTCAAGAGTCAAGGCAACTGGATTGCAGTTTGATAGTTTCAGGTTTTTACTTCTAGCTATTCCAATACATTAAAACTTAAAAAGGATTATCTATATAGTGCGTAAGAGTGCCCACCCGAGTGACCTCGTGACTTCATCTGGAATCTCTCAGCCACTAAAACTTTCATTTTGTTTCATTTTGCATCCCCCTTTTGGTCAAGAAGATGTTCTCAATTCCAAGATGTCCGGTCCAGATTCATCCTTGAGAGGCATATCCTGTGTTGCTAGGGAGATTTACACCCCTGGGAGTCAGGTGCCACATAGAGGGGAGGGCAGTGATTTCACCTACCCAGTTATCCAGGAGATTTTTCAGAGCTGAACTAAAAATATCCTTTTCCTATAAGCCTAAGAACTTTTTTACAGTTCAGTTTTTATATAAATTCTGAGGGTGTGTGGGAAGTTATGATATTTAAGAAAAACAACTCTCCTGTGCTTTTGTCTACACTCTAGGTGATACTTTACCTGTCTTGACAGATAAATCTTTAACAGGGAGAGTTACATTGCAAAATAAAACTTCGGGTAGTGTTTAAGAGGCTGCTTTTTGGCCAGTAAATACGAAAAAATTTATGTAAATGGATAGTAGTAATGAGCTCTGTTTAGTTGTTTTCTTTTAAATAGTTTTATTGAGATATATTCACATACTGTACAGTCATCCACAGTGTACAATCTGTGTAGTTGTCTTTAACAATAAAAAATGGTAGGGGATGCAGAAATGTTCTTTGTAATTTTCTAATCTGTACTTTGGGAGAGTAATTAAGTATAATGCCAACATGGTAACTGTTACAAGGCATTGTTATACTCATGAATAACAATGCTTTGCAGTTTATAATGTGATTTCCTTTAGGTTATTCCTCACTACCATTCTGTGAGGTAGACATTACTATCCCCATTTTCAAAGGAGGAAATTGACAGTCAAACTCAGCTCTCTGTGACAGAGCTGTGGCAACCAGGCCTTTTAATTAAAGTCCACACACATGCCCACCCACTGTGTGTGTCTCAAGAGAGGTATAATGAGAATGGTAAGGGCCGGTGGTGCATGAGCATAGGAGGTGTGAGATGTACAAGAAGAGAGACACACATCTCAAATCGAAGGCATTCACTCTCACCTCTCTGATCATTCTTGTTTTCTTTCTGGGGGCAAGGAAGGTGGGCCTTTCTGCCCAGTCGTCTTCCTCCATTCCCAGACTCGCTCTTGGAAGGGATAGCCCCTGATTTAAGAAGCTTGCCTTGGTTTTGGAAATTACTCATTATGTTGCTATGACGTGCAAGGCACCGTGATTGATTTGTGTACCCTTAGCTTATGATGCTTTGCTCCTGACTGAGTAGTTAAAAACAACCAGTGGCATAGAATTTTTTAAGGCCACAATGCTTTCTTCCCCTTCGTTGTTCATTCTCCCACAGCTCAGGGCATTGTCGAAGATGTGGATTGTATATTATGCCATCAGTAAGAAATAGAGCAACCCAACTATACACTCAAGATTTACTGAAAGGAAACTGCTAAAAGGCATCTCACTCTCCTTTATCCCGTGGTAAAGATTCACCAGAGTGGGACTTTAGTAAATAGGCTTTTTAGTTTTATTACTGAGGTACAGTTCATATAACATACAATTAACTGTTTTAAAGTATGCAAGTCAGTGGTTTTTAGTGCATTCAAAATGTTGGGCATTGTTTCAAAACTTTTTCGTTACCCCAGAAGACTGTGTATCCATTACATAATCATTCCCCATTCCCCCTTCCCCTGGTAGCTCCTAATCTCTGGATTTTCTCCTAATCTCTCTGGATTTTCCAAATCTGGATATTTCATGTAAAAGGAATCATACAATATATGACCTTCATGTCTGACTTCTTTCACTTAGCATAACGTTTTGAGGTTCATACAAGTTGTAGCATGCATCAGTCTTCCATTCCTTTCTATGGCTGAATAATATTCCACTGTATGTATCTGTTCGTCCATTGATGGATATCTGGGTTGTTTCCACCTTTTGTCTATTATGAATAATGCTGCTATAAACATTTGTGTACAAGTTTCTGTGTGGACATATGTTTTCATTTCTTTTGGGTATATACCTAAAAGTGGAATTTCTGGGTCATACCATAATTCTATGTTTAACTTTCTGAGGAACCACCTAATTGTCTTCCACAGCAGCTACGCAATTGTACATTCCCACCAGCAAGGTATTAAGGCTTCTGTTTCTTTACATCCTCACCAATGCTTGTTATTTTCTGGTTTTTTAATTCTGTCTGTCCTAGTGGATGTGAAATGGTACCTCATTATGGTTTTGTTTTGCCTTTCCCTAATGACTAAATGTTATTGACCATCTGTTCATGTGCTTATTGGCTATTTGTAGATATTCTTTGGAGAAATGTCTATTCAAGTCCTTTGCCCATTTTTTAATTGGTTGTTTTTCTTTTTGTTGTTGATTTGTAAGAGTTTTAAACCCTTAAAGGATATATTATTTTTTAAAATGTTCTCCCATTTTGTAGATTGCCTTTTCACTTCTTGATAATGTCTTTTTTTATTTAGAGAAGCTGTGGGTTTACATAAAAATCATGCATAAAATATAAGGTTCCCTTTTACCACCCTACTGCTAACAACTTGCATTCGTGTGGTACATTTGTTACAATTGATGAAAGCACATTTTTATAATTGCGCTATTAACTATTTAATTATTTTATTACCATTTTACTGATACTGGCTTAAATAATTATTTTGTGTAGGTTGATTCCACTTTACGTTGCATTCAGTCTGGCCCTTGAAGGGGCGTGGGAAGGGGAATAATCCGTGTTTACCTTCATGGTAAAAGTACAGTCACTGTGATAACCTGGATTATTTTCTGCTCTATGTAGGCAATTAAATCAGAATTGTGTATATTTGTCCATGGGTGATGTTTGATGGTGATGTGCCATTACCATAGCAACAGGCTACATTCTTGGTTGCTACTGATTGCCTCGAATTAGGAGGGCACGAGATTTTCCTGTTGACAGTGCATTCTGTTTGTAGAAAATGCAAGAAGTGCTCTATCAGACCTACCTTACTCAGAACCAGCAGCTCACTGATAGCAATGACTGAATCAGGTAGAACTAGAAGAATTTTCTGGAGAATTACAGCCCTGTCTTTGTAATTGCTGGCAGAAGCTCTTCTGCTTCCTGGCTCCTGGGAAGTGGAAACAGAAAAGTGTGCTTCAGCCTTGAAGTGTTTTTGTGGAAAATGTAATTGCATGAACACCTGGTTTGCTATTCTACCTCTTCTTTCAACTACCAGATGGATCTCTATAATTACCTTTCAAATGGAGCCCAGAAATGAGAGAGGTGAGGGGTTTCAATGAATTTCAAGGACGGAATAAGCTTTTATCATTTTTCATATAGAATGCTTTTATTTTCTATGAAAATAAAATGGTATTTAAATTGCCATTTTATTTTCAATACTGTAATATAAATGTTGTTACCTTTACAAAATTACAGCTTATGTAAATGATTATTTAATCCTTAACTACTGGGAAAATAAAGATGGCTTCATTCACCTTTTCTAAATTGTGGTTTGGATTCCACTCTCTGGCCAACCCCCACCCCACCCACAAAATTCGTTTAGGTAGAACATCTCAAGTTTATGGTGAGGCTTTACTGTAGGCTCAAGGCATATAATCCTTAGCAGACCTGGACAAGTTGGCAGGATTTGCTGTTGTTTATATAATGAGATTTTCCCTTTTAATAGTACTTTATTGTCAGCATTATTTATCCTATGATAGTAAGATTTATGTCCAACCAATAAATTTATTCTGCATACATGGTTATCTATATCCATCTCACTGGTGTCATCAGCTAAAAACAATTTCTAAGCCAATATTCTATTGCCTTCTTCAGCCAGTTGATCGCAAATGATAATCTGGGCCTGTTCCATCTCCTGTCCTACTCCCTCCAGGCTCTTTTGTAGTTATACAGCAGACTTACCCATTGTTCCTAGAGCCCAGTCTTTCTCACACCTCATTGACTTTGGACGCACTGTTCCCTCTGCTGGCCTAGAATGTGCTCCCTGCCCTGTTCTCTCCATGTACCTGGCTTATTTCAGCTCAAGTGTGACCTCTTTGGTGACGCTTTCCCTGACTCTGTCCAACCTCTGTATGAGAGACTTCTAGGGCATACCCTTCTCATGTCTGTTATACCACGACAGAATAAGTGCCATTTCTTTTTTGTGTCCCAACACCTACTGCTGTACTTGTTGCTTAATATATGTTGGTTAAATGAATAAATGGTGAGAGCAACCCATATCATCTTTATTCTTTCTTATTCCTTTATGCTGTTGAGGGAGGGAAAAAGGGAGGAGCCCTTCTTCCTGAAAATACTGTGAATATGATGGTTCTGTGTTAAAATAAAACACTGAGATTGTGAATCAGTGCCAGCATTAGACAGAATAGTGAGGTAGGCAGTCTCCTAGGCTTCTATTATATGGTTTAATTAATGCATTTCAATGGGAGCTAAAACCTTAATGTATGAATAAATTAAGTACAGAGCACTTTTGGGGGTGAGGGGTAGATTGCGGAATTTCTGGGGCCCTGAAATCACCACCACACCCATGTGTGCAGGTATCTGTGTAGTGACACCAAAATGACTGAAAGATGTGTTCAGAATAACAAAACCCATGCTCTGAAACGAGAATTACTGTTCTACATAGTTTACTCTGTATATTTGTATAATGTGAACTGTAAAGGATACAGGATGGATCTTGATATTAGTTTCCATTTCTTCCTCACAAGTTGGTGATGGACCTTACTGAGTAGCCAAGAGTATGTTCTGGGTTGAACTCTCTTCTTCATATCCCACATTGCTCATTCACAAGCTTTCTGTGCTGGGATGTCTGCCCTTGTTTGAGAGCCTTAATTACAAGACAGAAAAGTAGAAAAGCCCTTAATTTTTTTTTTTTACTGATTAACTTGCTTTTAGTCCAGTCTTTAAATACCATTTCCCCATGCTAGATTTCTAGGGAGGAGTCTCCTTCCATGAATATTCTTTGCCCAGTGCTAGTTCTCTGTGTTACTAGTTAGTGGTGCTACTGTTTTGTGCTCTTTCTTTTCAGTGGTCTTTTGGTTAGATGTCCTTTTCCTCTCTGTGAGATTGTTCTAGTTTGCTAATGTTGCCGGAATGCAAAACACCAGAAATGGATTGGCTTTTATAAAAGGGGATTTATTTGGTTACACAGTTACAGTCTCAAGGCCATAAAGTGTCCAAGGTAACGCATCAACAATTGGGTACCTTCACTGGAGGATGGCCAGTGGCATCCGGAAGACCTCTGTTAGCTGGGAAGGCATGTGGCTGGTGTTTGCTCTGGAGTTCTGGTTTCAAAATGGCTTTCTCCCAGGACATTACTCTCTAGGCTTCAGTTTCTCTCCAAAATGTCACTCTCAGTTGCTCTTGGGGTGTTTGTCCTCTCTTAGCTTCTCCAGAGCAAAAGTCTGCTTTCAAAGGCTGTCTCCAAAATGTCTCTGTAAACTGCAGTTCCTCTTTTAGCTCCTGTGCATTCTTCAAAGTGTCGCTTTTGGCTGTAGCAAGCTTGCTCCTTCTGTCTGAGCTTATATAGTGCTCCAGTAAACTATTCAAGGCCCATGCTGAAAGGATGGGGCCACACCTCCGTGGAAACTATCCAATGAAAGATCTCACCCTCAATTGAGTGATCACATCTCCATGGAAACATTCAATCAAAAGTCTCCAACCCAATCAACAACAATATGTTTCCTGCTCACACAAGATTGCATCAAAGATAATGGCGTTTTGGGGGACATAATACATCCAAACCAGCACAGAGATGTACATGCTTTGTGCACTGTGGCAATAGGAGGGGCCTTTTCTGAGGGAAGTGGCATTTCTATTTGTAGTTCCAGTTGAAAATGGATCCCCCATTGCTTGGAACTTAATACATCCTGGTTGGCACCATTAGATGTGTGCTCCAACACCAGCAGCTCCTGGGTGTCCTTGTTTATTCCATGCCAACACCATCTTGGGATATGTGTTGTTGGTAATGTGGGAACAAGCAGACTAGAGAAGCTATATTTGTTCATTGGTTTTAACTATAGAACAGCATTCCAAAAGCTATATTACTGACTGGGGCAGTTTTATGGTAAAATTTCAAAAGATACACAACTGATGGGTTTCAGAGTAAAAGGTGAAGGAAATGAACTAGGGAGGAATACAAATAAAGATAAAGTAGAAGTTTTTATTTGGGAAACTCTGTTAGGTGCTACTGAGTTTCTTAAGTGACTGCTGTACTCAAAGTGTATTTAATGCACTTACTTTAAGAGACTGTTCTTTCTTGATTCTCCATTTGACTTTCTCTGAGGAAGGTAAAGCTAGCTCTGATACTTGCACAGAAAACTGTACTTCCAGGCAAAGGCAGAAAATTAGTTGTTTATTGAGATATAATTCATATACCGTAATTTTTACTCTCTTGAAGTGTACAATTCAGGGATTTTTAGTATATTCACAAGGTTGTGCAACCATCACCACTGTCTAATTTCAGAACATTTTTATTACTCCCCAAAGAAACCCTGTGCCCCATTCTCTCTCCCTTCAGCCCTTGACAACTACCAATCTTTTCTTCTCAATAGATTTGCCTATTCTGGACATTTCATATAAATGGAATTATACAGTATGTAGATGTTTGGCTTCTTTCACCTAAAATGTTTTCAGGGTTCATCCATGTTATAGCATGTATTATTACTTCCTTCCTTTATGGCTGAGTAATATTCTGTTGAGAAACTTGGTTCATCAAAAATTAGATGGCTAAATGACATTCGGTTGATTTCTGCTATGGGAAATTTTATGGGGTGAAATAAATGCATTCAGGAATTCTACTGAAGTCAGTTAAAGTTTATTACTTAATGCATCGAGGTTGAGAGCACAGCAGGGGAATTGTGGGGCATCTCAGCAAGAGAATGGAGTTTTCATAGGGTTTGGACCTGTGCTGAAAGGTTCTAAGGAAGGACCAGCACTGGATTGGGCGGCACGATGAAACAGGGGCTGTTTAGTAATTGGGTATCTCAGCAATATTTGTTCAGGGTGGGGAGGAACAAAGAGGGATTAGGGAAGTCATTGGTAAGAAAGCAGTAGTCATTCGAGAGGAGTGATTTTGCAGCTCTCGGATGGCCTTGGGAGAAACATCATTTTCTGTTGTCCATGCCATTGTCTGTCACAGACGATATCCCTGTGTCTCTCAGGGACATTGCAGTCTAATTGTCAGCAGAGCTAATTTTTACTCTTCATATGAGAGGGTTATGCTCTGGTTCTGAGATTAGGGAGCAAGTAAATTTAGCAAGACTGGGAAAGTAAGACACAACGAAACTATCAAATAGGACTGACCATTCACCCACTGAAGTAATATCCCTTAACATAAAATCTCTTTATTGGTTTGTTGCCAGAATAACTTCATGAATTATTAGAAGGTGAGAAGTAGGAATTCTCAACCAGCTCTTATTAGTAACCACCTTTATTCATTGCCTGCTATGTGATGGCCTTCATGCTAGGTATTTTATATATGTTCTCTTGGAGGTTTAAACAGTAATGAATAATTAATCCTTTGTCATTCAGCCTAAAGAGTGTGTGTAAACATATCTGTATTTGCCAATATAGTCACTCATTTACAAACTCACCATAGGTAGTGCTGGGCACTAGGAATGAACAAGACATGGACCCACTCGAGACAGTAGAACAGTGCTGTCCAACAGAACTTTCTGGATGATGGACATGTTCTATTCTGTGCTGTCTGCTACAGTAGTAATCACTGCAGTGGCTCCTGAGTGCATGCAATGTGGCTAATGTGTCTGAGGAATTGAATTTGAATTTATTTTTAATTTAAATTTTAATAGCCACATGAAGCTAGTGGCTACCATATTTTATATCATGGCTAGAGAAACTCACAACAAAAGGAGAGAAGGAGATGCAGATAGTCACAATTTGTGGTGTGGTGTGTCCTAAAGCATAGATCTGTGGGCTCAGGACACAGGTGGTGGAGGTGTTAGGGAAAGTATCCAGAGGAGAGGAGGTAGCATGGAACTGAGATGTAAAAACGTAGTAATAATAACAATAAATATTATTTTGGTAGAGAAGAAGGGATGGGAGCAGAGAGGGTTCATTCCAAGTAAAAGGCATAGTGTCTAAAAGCATCGAGGCATTAAAAATATGCATGCAATTTCAGTAAAAGGCATGTGGCTTGGATGGGTTGAAGTGTAGGTTACAAAAATGTTGCCGGTATATGAAATGGTTTTTATGATAAAGGCCTGTTTTAACCAATCGAAAAACAAATTTAACACATGTATTTAGCATTTACTTGTCTGGTATATGTTGTTTGAGGAACTGCCATATTTATTATTTAAAAGAGATCATTGTTGTTTTAATCTCCATCCTGCAGAGAGAAATTTAAGGATTGAAAAAAGTAAACGAATTTGCTCAAAGACACATAGTGAGGAGGGGGAGAGTCAGGATTTGAATCCAGGCCTATTTGACATCAGAGTTCAGTGCCTTCATTAGTCACTCTCTCTCCCAATTTAAGCTGTTCTCAGAGTAGAATTGTGATTAATTTTCCTGGGTATGTCTTGCAAGATTAGTTTTTGACCACTTCTTTTAGTTTTTTTATCTTCTAATTTCATATTGAAAATGTATTCTGATTTAAAAAAAAAAAACAAAACTACATAGGACTGTACACCACAAACAGTGAACCTTAAATGTAAACCATGGACTATAGTTAATAAGATGGTTATATTAATCCTTCATCAATTTTAGCAAACATACCACACTATAATGCAAGGAATTAATAAAAGGGGAGTATCTGTTGCATGATTTTTTCTGTAAACCTCAAACTTCTCTAATTAAAAAAAAAAGTATTCTGGCTAAGAGACTGGTGTTATAAGATACTGTATTGCCTTAACTAGAAATAGCTATATTGACAATTTCCCTTCTTTTTCTGCATATTTATGGCTCTAAGAGCCTTTTATATCCTAAAATAGAGTGGTTAGGGAATTAGTTAAATTGGAGGACCCAGTCCATTCATTCTCAGATTTGAATGGGCTTCTGTGACCATCAGGACCCAGAGAATTCTTGCTTCCTTGTGGTGGAGAATGGTTTGTTATCTGAGCCTCTCCACATCTGTACCTAAAGGTCATGACCCTGGGCTCTGACTTCCTTCTTCCTTTTTTTACCCTTTCCTCAGGAACAAATCTTGGTAACTGGAAAGAGGCTTTGCTCTTCTTAACTAAGAGGAATTGGATCTCTGCACCTGTCTGGCAGGTACCGTCAAGTCCTGAAAACCTCTATTCCTGGCTAAGAAAGCACTTGTGCTCTGAAGACTTTTTGTTTTGATTTGTGTCTTTTCAGAAGCGAAATAACTCACTTCCTGTTATTTGGGAATTTCCCCCAAAAGTCAATCACAAAGTCATAGTAAGGTGCTGTTTTAGTTTCCTGGCTGCTAAAACAAATACTGTACAATGGGTTGGCTTAACATGAGAAATTTATTGGCTCATGATTTCAGAGGCTAAAAAGGCTTGCTTCCTCCCGAGATTGCTATCTTCTGGCTGGCATGCAATCTTTGGGTTCCTTGGCTTTTGTATCATGTGACAGTGTACATGGAGGTGTCTTCTCCTTTCTCTTCTGGGGGTTCCATTGACTTCCAGTTTCTGGCTGCTTCCCGTGGCTTCTCTTTCTGTTCCTTTCTCTTCTGCTTATAAAGACTTCAGCCATACTGGATTAAGGTCCATCCTCATTCAGTTTGGGCACAGTTAACATAGTTAGTACCATCTTCAAATGTCCTCTTTACGAATGGGTTCACACCCAAGAACAGGGAGTTGGGACCTGAATGTGCCTTTTATGGGAGATGTGATTCAATCCCCAACAGGTACATCTAACATTTGTATTTACTAGGCCTTAAGACTACTTGCATAGTACTTGCATACTATGTGCCACTGCAAATACAGAATAGAGATTAAAGACGGGGACAGGCAGTACAAGGAAGTGACTGTTATGGGGTGGAGACATCTTCCTGGAGGGAGGACTAACGTTAGGTCTTAAAGGGAGGGCAGGACTGAGCTGGGCTGAGAATGGGAGTTCCATGCATGGAGTGTTGCACAGGCAAAGGCACAGAGGTAGAGAGGATCATGGGTAAAATGGTTTGGCTGAAGAAGAAAATGTACTTTGGTTGCACTTTAGGATCATCTGGAGAACTTTAAAAACACCCCTAAAGATTCTGATTTAATTGATCCAAATTGCAGTCTGTGCGTCAGGATTTAAAAGGTTTCACTGGTGATTTTAATGTCTGACCATTGCTATAGAGACTCTTTACTGACCAGCAGCTCTGGCCTCACCTGGAAGCTTGTTAGACATGCACAACCTGAGGCCCCATCCCTGAACCCATAGAATCAGAATTTGCGTTTTCACAAGATCGCAGGTGACCTATGTGTTCAGCAAAGTTTGAGAAGCATTTCTTTAGAGAAAAGGTGAGAAGTATGGTTGAAGAGGGCCAGATTAGCTAACCAGATTTTCCCCAGCAGCATGTGAGGCGAGGAATGAGTTACTGGTATGCAGTGATATTGATTCCTTGCAAGCCCTTGGGGCTGCTTGTACTTGTAGTCAGCCAAGAAGGCTCCTCTGGTTATCTCTATGCCCTGCACAAATATTATCACATTTTCTATGGGTGCCTCGAAGCAAAAAAGGTAGGGACACACCAGCTGGAGACTTTAGACTGTGCCCTATCAGTAGTGAAGATCCCCTGAGGATTTTTGATCAAAGTATGTTACATGTACCAAATTGTGGTCTAGGAAGATTGTCCTGAGAGAGTGGACAGGTGGGGAGTGTAGTAGAGTCTGGGAGGCACATTGGTGGACAGTTGGAATAATTCACATACGAGGTGAGAAAACCCAAGACTAAAGAAATGGTAATGCTTAAGAATCCAAGTAACCCTTTAAATTCCCATTCCCAAATCTTCAGGGTGAAACTTGGAAAGAACTACAATAGATTTCTTCCTTTTTGAAGTCAATTTGTAACTTTTGTTTGTTTTTAGTTTATCCTTGTGTGGTATTCTCTCAAAAGGGGTCAAGAAAGCTGATTAAAATCTACTTGGCATAAATAAGGTCATAAACATTCAGCTCTTACTCTGCGTGATCCCCCTGGTTCTTGGTGGGTGGGATCATCTGATTTGAGGGTTATTAGTGATTTCAAAGGAGAAAGGAAAACAATGATGGTCATCATTTGGTGAATGGGCAGAGAAGAGGAATTTCAGGAAATGGAGAGGTTAAAAGTCCAAGTATGAAAGGACTGTTGTTGTGGAAGACTCAGGGCCATACTTGCTAGTTGGGACAATATTTATAGGAGAATCCATGCTTTCCATAAGACGATTTTGTTTTTTAAAAATGTTTGAATTATCAGTATTCTCATTTTCTTATTCAAGTTGCATCTCTTAAGTCAACAAGTATTTATTTGGTCCTGATATTTAAAGTACTTTGATATTGACTTTTTTCCTAATAACTTTCCTACTGTTTATTTTATTTACATGTTCTTTCTCCCCAGATGATTATAAGTACCTCAAGGACATAAACCATATCTTATTCTTCTGTGTCTCCCAAAGTTTTGCTCCAGTAACTGTGTGCAAAATCATGCTGATTTCCTAAGATGAGTTATTTCCTTTGGGAATTTGTGATCTATGAAGCAGCTATTTCCTGGGGTGCTCATAATTGGATGTAATAAAAATAATATGCCATACACTTTTTTGTTTTCCAAGTTTATTGGTATTTCTAATGAAAAAATGGAAGGGGAGAAGGCTGAAGAATCTTCAAAAATAAGGTGTAGTTAAAAAATACTATCAAAGTCAAAGCAATACTATCAGGTAAATATTGAAAACTTCTGGTGCTTTCAGTGACTCATTTCAAAACAGGAGGTTTTTTAAAAAAAATTATAGAAGCATAGAATCTTGGTATTTATCCCTGTTGTCCCTGTTTCTTTATATGATACCCTTTTTCTTTTTTTCATCTTACCATTTGGGTTTCTTTTTCTTTTTTCTTTCTGTTTGGAAGTAGTACCATTTGTTGTGGGAATGTAACTCCTGACCATGATTGTAGTCAGGAGTGTCAGTAATCATCTGGATGTGACCCACTAACATGTTTAAACTGTTAGATTGTATTTTATGGGAAATGCAGTGACCTTAAACACTTTAACAATTTTATTTAGTTTCAAATCACAATATTCTATTTTCATCCCTTTTATTGGAATTGTGAAACCTACTATTAACCAAAATTCAAAAAAGCTTATGCTTTTTTCTGAAACTTGGGATACTGAGAAATTCTTAGTGCCACCTAAATCTTGGGAGGGGTTGGTGGTGGTATTTTAATTGCAGCCTGTTGTGGTATTTGACATTATGGTTGAAGAACTCTGCATAACACGTAGAAAAATAGAGCTTGACTAGAAAGAGTGAAACTACTTTGAAAGAGTAAATCAGTACTTAAAATTTAAAAAAAGTGTAGGCTGGGAAAACTTCTTTAAAGAATTCCTTAATGAATCAATGAGTAGTTTATATCCTTAAAGAATTTTTTATGGTATAATAATGAACATTTATAACAGAACAAAAATAAGCCATTTCCTAACATTAGGCTCTCTGCCTACGGAGGTCATAAAAATTGTTAATGCAGATGAGGTTGCCTTCTGTTGTGTGATGCTAATAGGAAATGGATCATTGCGGTTTATGGGGTACTTAGCCATTTTGGTTCATGATAAATGACTGACTTCAAGTGACATTCCTTCCCTGATTTCCCACTATTCATCACCTGAAAGAATGGGACCCAAACATGAAGTTGATTTTGAAGTTGTCAGGAGTTTCACTGTGGTGTAAATCCTTCATAAGCCAATGTTTTAATTGATTTAGGAAGAAATTGTATGAATGAAAACACTCATAAATGTTTTATGCTCCTGTTTTCTTTTGTTTAAAAGGCAGTTTTGTGACTATCTTATCCTGCTTTAACTTCTGTTGCCTCTTCCTTTTCCCCTCCCCCTCTCCAAACATTCTCCAGTTTTGAAAACTCCCTAGATTTTATCTTGCAGATGCTTTGATGTAATTATATTGTTTTGCCCTATAAAATCAGCCAAAAATAAGCAGAAAAAAGGGAACATGTTTTCAACTTTATGTCCTCCTATAGGCTAGACATTATAAAACTGATATGGAAAACTTTCACTGCTGTGTTTTTGCTATTATCCTATTTTCTTCCCTATCTCACCATCTTTTCTCAAAATACTTGCTCCTCTTTCTCCACCTATTTCCCCCCACCCCCCAACACAAATCATCCCTGAATATGGAGGAAAAAGGCTTTCTAATGGAATATGGTCACATTATCCTATAATTAACCTCTCATTCCTAGCAAATCATCCCCCAGCTTATTTTCAGGAAGGCTTTGCTGGCACTGTTGGGATTGCCCAAGAAATCCAGTCATGCCTTGTGAATGCCTAAAGGAAGTTTGAGAATTCCTTGTGTTGTCTCAGTGTGTGGTTTTCTGATGTTTGGAATGTTTACCTTTGAGACAGAGCCTGTATTTCATTCAGTGCTCATGCTGTTCATGCTACTGGCATTTGAAGAGTGTTCAATATCTGGCAGAATGCTATCCAGGAAAGACAGTTTAAAATTTTTTTGCAGGTTGTCTTAAAATCATTTAGTGTAATTGAGGTAATTTGCTATTTATTTCATTGGTTCTTAAAGAAATGTTGAGCTCCCTTATCTACATGTGTTGGAGGGATGGTGACATCTGGTTATTTTGTTTCCTTTGTAGAACTTCAGGGGAGGAGGTGCATCCTTGGCTGGTGCTGGAGGGGAAGCGAGGACACTCCCTACTAAAGGCTGTGTCTTTGACACAAAACTTTTTATTTCCTAGCAGATTCCCCTGAGGAATTTTTCCTTTAACAAATGGTATCCATATATGCCCTGTTCAGAAGGAACTTTAGGCCGATAAATTGGGAGCATTTGGAGTGTCTGAATTCTTTTCATGCTCTAGAAACCCAGACACTAGTGAAATTTGAGGAGAAAGCCTAGAAATGGGGCAACAGAAATATTCATTTGGTTTCCTATGGTAGTTTTTCCTTTTGAAACCCTAGAAATAGCTCATGGGATGTAATTTGATTACATGGTCTTAGATAAATCCTATCAATCTTTTATAGCTGGTTGTGATATCTGGAAAGAACAAAACATCTTTTTTTTTTTTTTTCCAAATATGTTTAATGAGGGATCATTAATATTGAATACTTATTCAGCTCAGCCCAAGCCAGTTAGCAAACCCTTAAATAGCCAATTCTAATATGCTACAGTAATCTTAGGACTGTAGAAACATATCCATAATTTAATTTTTGGCCTATTTCTGCATGGTGTGGCGATTGATGGTCTGGGGAGGAAGAGAGAAATGAGAGGAGGAAACTGCAAGAAGAGAGGCTGAAAGCCTGGGTGCCTGGGCTGACCATTTCTACTTTGGACTCACCCGTTTGTAACTGTTATATTAAAGTGAACATTGATGGTCTTTTACTTTCTTCTTTCCCTTTTTCTCCTCTTTTTCCCTCCTCTTCTCCATATATCGGTATAGATGTGTTGAAACAGGAAAAACAAACTAAGATCTAAAATGCACAAGATTTCCTGGAAGAAGGGTGAAAGATCAGAAGAAACACACCTCCCTGCCCAAAGAATGACTTAGGAATGAATAAGAGTAGTATGGTTTTTTGGAGGGGGGGGGGGTCAGTATTCAGAGGTTTTAAATTATTACCTTTAATCTACATTGCCAAATCTTTTGGATGCAATGTGTTCTTGAAATCTAGGTCTTCACTTGGATACTTTTAAAGTAAAACTTAAGCATTTATGTGCTGCATTCTCACCACCTGGGTGCAATTACTATCATCTGTTTGACTTGCTAGAAACCACCAAATAATCCCACTGAACTGAACTAAAAGTAGAAAAAGAAAAAGCTCCCAAAAGAAAAATTAGTGTTCTTTGAAAGTTTTTTTTTTTTTTGTATTATTTTGAAATTGATGGGAAATAAATTCTTGGGAAGACTAAACTATTAAGCATAAATGTAACATCTTTCAGGGTCTTTCTAATTGGTTTGAAAGTCTCACTAAAAGAATAGGTTAGCTGTTAATGATTTTCTCTCTTCACTTACTGATTCAAAGGTGTGATGTTAGTTTTACTCTGTAGGATGTTACTTTGCTTTTTTGCACTTCAGAAAGATCTAAGGTCACTGATTATGACTTTGCCACTTCCTGTCCTATTGTCCTTACAAAGAGGTTTTTTTGGTTTAGACCTTACTGTAAAGAAATCAGCCCAAGTAAGAATTCTTGATACTTGCATGTCTATTAAATTCTACAGTTTTGCTTTTTATTTGGACGATTTTAATTGTATGATTTATAGGGTGATACTTGGACTTCAGAATTCCTCTTAGGGGCGTTGAAATGCCTTTTACCTCACTCTTCTTTCACAATGAATTGTGTAATGGAGTAGAGAAACAGCAACCAGGAGCCCAGACTGTGTTGGGGAGCAACAAGATCAGAAGATGTTTACATTTCTATGAAATTCTTACCTACAACTAGAAAAGGCATTATCAATACCTTTTTTAGTCAGTTGCCCCTCGTAGAATTTTGCTTTTCTTTTATGTAACAGTATTGATAGACTTTTCCTGCAGTTGTATTCCATCCCTCTTCCTAGACATCATCTGTGAGTGACTGTTGTGTTCAAATGTAAACTAGCAAACCTATGCCTCTGGTTCTGAATCACTAGAGTACTGCATTGACTTGCTTTCAAATCTTCATTAGCTAAGCCTGTGTGTGTGTGTGTGTGTGTATATATATATATATATATATATATATATATTACCCCCACCCCCCCTTCCCAGATTGTGGTAATTCTCTGCTACAAGTAATTGTCAGTCATATGGCTTTGGGTGGGGGTATACTTGAGTAAGTTGGCAAAAGCATCAAGCAAACAAATCACAGATGATATTTCAGTTTTGGGTTTTATGATTACTTCTTCACTCATCCTGTTTTTCAACACTTCAGCAGGAGGCACAACAGCCTAGGGAGAAAATTTAAGAACACAGTCCCCACCTCTCTTTTTTTTTTTTTTTTTTTAATCATCATTTTATTGAGATATATTCACATACCACGCAGTCATACAAAACAAATTGTACTTTCGATTGTTTACAGTACCATTACATAGTTGTACATTCATCACCTAAATCAATCCCTGACACCTTCATTAGCACACACACAAAAATAACAAGAATAATAATTAGAGTGAAAAAGAGCAATTGAAGTAAAAAAGAACACTAGGTACCTTTGTCTGTTTGTTTGCTTCCCCTACTTTTCTACACATCGATCCATAAACTAGACAAAGTGGAGTTTGGTCCTTATGGCATTCCCAATCCCACTGTCACCCCTCATAAGCTACATTTTTATACAACTGTCTTCGAGATTCATGGGTTCTGGGTTGTAGTTTAATAGTTTCAGGTATCCACCACCAGCTACCCCAATTCTTTAGAACCTAAAAAAGGTTGTCTAAAGTGTGCGTAAGAGTGCCCACCAGAGTGATCTCTCGGCTCGTTTTGGAATCTCTCTGCCACTGAAGCTTATTTCATTTCCTTTCACATCCCCCTTTTGGTCAAGAAGATGTTCTCCATCCCACGATGCCGGGTCTACATTCCTCCCTGGGAGTCATATTCCACGTTGCCAGGGAGATTCACTTCCCTGGGTGTCTGATCCCACGTAGGGGGGAGGGCAGTGATTTCACCTTTCAAGTTGGCTTAGCCAGAGAGAGAGGGCCACATCTGAGCAACAAAGAGGCATTCAGGAGGAGACTCTTAGGCACAAATACAGGGAGGCCTAGCCTCTCCTTTGCAGCAACCGTCTTCCCAAGGGTAAAACTTATGGTAGAGGGCTCAACCCATCAAACCACCAGTCCCCTATGTCTGTGGTCATGTTAGCAACCATGGAGGTGGGGTAGGCGAATACCCCTGCATTCTCCACAGGCTCCTCAAGGGGGCACTACATCGTTTTTTGTTTTTTTTTTTTTTTTTTCCTTGTTTGTCTTTTTTCTTTTTTTTTTTTTTTTTTAACTTTCCCTTCTTTTTTCAAATCAACTGTATGAAAAAAAAAGTTAAAAAGAAAACAAACATACAATAAAAGAACATTTCAAAGAGACCATAGCAAGGGAGTAAGAAAAAGACAACTAACCTAAGATAACTGCTTAACTTCCAACATGTTCCTACTTTACCCCAAGAAAGTTACATACTATAGCAACATTTCAGTGAACTTGTTCCTACTGCATCCATCAGAAATTAACAGACCATAGTCATTTCTGGGCATCCCCAGAACGTTAAATAGCTTATCTGTTCTTCTTGGATTATTGTTCCCCCTTCCTTAATTGCTCTCTACTGCTAGTTCCCCTACATTCTACATTATAAACCATTTGTTTTACATTTTTCAAAGTTCACATTAGTGGTAGCATATAATATTTCTCTTTTTGTGCCTGGCTTATTTCGCTCAGCATTATGTCTTCAAGGTTCATCCATGTTGTCATATGTTTCACCAGATCGTTCCTTCTTACTGCCGCGTAGTATTCCATCGTGTGTATATACCACATTTTATTTATCCACTCATCTGTTGATGGACATTTGGGTTGTTTCCATCTCTTGGAAATTGTGAATAATGCTGCTATGAACATTGGCGTGCAGATATCTGTTCGTGTCACTGCTTTCCGATCTTCCGGGTATATCCCGAGAAGTGCAATCGCTGGATCGAATGGTAACTCTATATCTAGTTTTCTAAGGAACTGCCAGACTGACTTCCAGAGTGGCTGAACCATTATACAGTCCCACCAACAATGAATAAGAGTTCCAATTTCTCCACATCCCCTCCAGCATTTGTAGTTTCCTGTTTGTTTAATGGCAGCCATTCTAACCGGTGTTAGATGGTATCTCATTGTGGTCTTAATTTGCATCTCTCTAATAGCTAGTGAAGCTGAACATTTTTTCATGTGTTTCTTGGCCATTTGTATTTCCTCTTCAGAGAACTGTCTTTTCATATCTTTTGCCCATTTTATAATTGGGCTGTCTGTGCTATTGTCATTGAGTTGTAGGATTTCTTTGTATATGCAAGATATCAGTCTTTTGTCAGATACATGGTTTCCAAAAATTTTTTCCCATTGAGTTGGCTGCCTCTTTACCTTTTTGAGAAATTCCTTTGAGGTGCAGAAACTTCTAAGCTTGAGGAGTTCCCATTTATCTATTTTCTCTTTTGTTGCTTGTGCTTTGGGTGTAAAGTCTAGGAAGTGGCCTCCTAATACAAGGTCTTGAAGATGTTTTCCTACATTATCTTCTAGGAGTTTAATGGTACTTTCTTTTATATTGAGATCTTTGGTCCATTTTGAGTTAATTTTTGTGTAGGGGGTGAGGTAGGGGTCCTCTTTCATTCTTTTGGATATGGATATCCAACTCTCCCAGCCCCATTTGTTGAAAAGACCATTATGGCTCAGTTCGGTGACTTTGGGGGCCTTATCAAAGATCAGTCGGCCATAGATGTGAGGGTCTATCTCTGAATTCTCAATTCGATTCCATTGATCTATATGTCTATCTTTGTGCCAGTACCATGCTGTTTTGGCAACTGTGGCTTTATAATAAGCTTCAAAGTCAGGGAGTGTAAGTCCTCCCACTTCGTTTTTCTTTTTTAAAGTGTCTTTAGCAATTCGAGGCATCTTCCCTTTCCAAATAAATTTGATAACTAGCTTTTCCAAGTCTGCAAAGTAGGTTGTTGGAATTTTGATTGGGATTGCATTGAATCTGTGGATGAGTTTGGGTAGAATTGACATCTTAATGACATTTAGCCTTCCTATCCATGAACATGGAATATTTTTCCATCTTTTAAGGTCCCCTTCTATTTCTTTTAGTAGAGTTATGTAGTTTTCTTTGTATAGGTCTTTTACATCTTTGGTTAAGTTTATTCCTAGGTACTTGATTTTTTTAGTTGCTATTGAAAATGGTATCTTTTTCTTGAGTGTCTCTTCAGTTTGTTCATTTCTAGCATATAGAAACATTACTGACTTATGTGCATTAATCTTGTATCCCGCTACTTTGCTAAATTTGTTTATTAGCTCTAGTAGGTGTATCGTTGATTTCTCAGGGTTTTCTAGATATAAGATCATATCATCTGCAAACAATGACAGTTTTACTTCTTCTTTTCCAATTTGGATGCCTTTTATTTCTTTGTCTTGCCGGATTGCCCTGGCTAGCACTTCCAGCACAATGTTGAATAACAGTGGTGACAGCGGGCATCCTTGTCTTGTTCCTGATCTTAGAGGGAAGGCTTTCAGTCTCTCACCATTGAGTACTATGCTGGCTGTGGGTTTTTCATATATGCTCTTTATCATGTTGAGGAAGTTTCCTTCAATTCCTACCTTTTGAAGTGTTTTTATCAAAAACGGATGTTGGATTTTGTCAAATGCTTTTTCAGCATCTATTGAGATGATCAATTGATTTTTCCCTTTCGAGTTTTTAATGTGTTGTAATACATTGATTGTTTTTCTTATGTTGAACCATCCTTGCATGCCTGGAATGAACCCCACTTGGTCATGGTGTATGATTTTTTTAATGTGTCTTTGGATTCGATTTGCAAGTATTTTGTTGAGGATTTTTGCATCTATATTCATTAGGGAGATTGGCCGGTAGTTTTCCTTTTTGTAGCATCTTTGCCTGGTTTTGGTATTAGATTGATATTAGCTTCATAAAATGAGTTAGGTAGTGTTCCATTTTTTTCAATGTTTTGAAAGAGTTTGAGTAAGATTGGTGTCAGTTCTTTCTGGAAAGTTTGGTAGAATTCCCCTGTGAAGCCATCTGGCCCTGGGCATTTATTTGTGGGAAGATTTTTGATGACTGATTGGATCTCTTTGCTTGTGATGGGTTGGTTGAGGTCTTCTATTTCTTCTCTGGTCAGTCTAGGTTGTTCATATGTTTCCAGGAAATTGTCCATTTCCTCTACATTATCCAGTTTGTTGCCATACAGTTGTTCATAATATCCTCTTATAATTTTTTTAATTTCTTCAGGATCTGCAGTTATGTCACCTTTTTCATTCATTATTTTGTTTATATGGGTCTTCTCTCTTTTTGATTTTGTCAGTCTAGCTAGGGGCTTGTCAATCTTGTTGATCTTCTCAAAGAACCAACTTTTGGTGATATTTATCCTTTCTATTGTTTTTTTGTTCTCTATGTCATTTATTTCTGCTTTAATCCTTGTTATTTCTTTTCTTGTACTTGGTTTAGGATTGGTTTGCTGTTCATTTTCTAGCTTCTTCAGTTGATCCATTAGTTCTTTGATTTTGGCTCTTTCTTCCTTTTTAATATATGCGTTTAGTGCTATAAATTTCCCCCTTAGCACTGCTTTTGCTGCATCCCATAGGTTTTGGTATGTTGTGTTCTCATTTTCATTCGTCTCTATATATTTAGCAATTTCTCTTGCTATTTCTTCTTTAACCCACTGATTGTTTAGGAGTGTGTTGTTTAACCTCCAGGTATTTGTGAATTTTCTAAGTCTCTGATGGTTATTGACTTCTAATTGTATTCCATTGTGGTCAGAGAATGTGCTTTGAATAATTTCAATCTTTTTAAATTTATTGAGGCTTGTTTTATGTCCCAGCATATGATCTATTCTGGAGAAAGTTCCGTGAGCACTAGAAAAGTATGTGTATCCTGTTGATTTGGGATGTAATGTCCTGTAGATGTCTGTTAAATCTAATTCATTTATCAGATTGTTTAGGTTTTCAATTTCCTTATTGGTCTTCTGTCTGGTTGATCTATCTATAGGAGAGAGTGATGTGTTGAAGTCTCCCACAATTATTGTGGAAACATCAATTGCTTCCTTCAGTTTTGCCAATGTTTCTCTCATGTATTTTGTGGCTCCTTGATTGGGTGCATAGACATTTACGATTGTTATTTCTTCTTGCTGAATTGCCCCTTTTATTAGTATGTAGTGGCCTTCTTTGTCTCTCAAAACATCCCTGCATTTGAAGTCTATTTTATCTGAGATTAATATTGCTACACCTGCTTTCTTTTGGCTGTAGCTTGCATGAAATATTTTTTTCCATCCTTTCACTTTCAGTTTCTTTGTGTCCCTGTGTCTAAGATGAGTCTCTTGTATGCAACATATTGATGGTTCATTTTTTTTGATCCATTCTGCGAATCTATATCTTTTAATTGGGGAGTTTAATCCATTTACATTCAACATTAAAACCGTGAAGGCATTTCTTGAATCGGCCATCTTATCCTTTGGATTATGTTTGCCATATTTTTCCCTCTCTCTATTAATATCCTTTATTGTACCCATACCGAATCTCTTTAGTACTGAACCTTTCTCCAAGTCTCTCTGTCCTGTCTTTGTTTCTCTGTCTGTAGGGCTCCCTTTAGTATCTCCAGTAGGGCAGGTCTCTTGTTAGCAAATTCTCTCAGCATTTCTTTGTCTGTGAAAAATTTAAGCTCTCCCTCAAATTTGAAGGAGAGCTTTGCTGGATAAAGTATTCTTGGCTGGAAATTCCTCTCACTCAGAATTTTAAATATATCGTGCCACTGCCTTCTCGCCTCCATGGTGGCTGCTGAGTAGTCACTACTTAGTCTTATGCTGTTTCCTTTGTATGTGGTGAATTGCTTTTCTCTTGCTGCTTTCAGAACTTGCTCCTTCTCTTCTATGTTTGACAGTGTGATCAGTATATGTCTCGGAGTGGGTTTTTTTGGATTTATTCTATTTGGAGTTCGCTGAGCATTTATGATTTGTGTATTTATGTTGTTTAGAAGATTTGGGAAGTTTTCCCCAACAATTTCTTTGAATACTCTTCCTAGACCTTTACCCTTTTCTTCCCCTTCTGGGACACCAATGAGTCTTATATTCGGACGTTTCATATTATCTATCATATCCCTGAGGTCCATTTCGAGTTTTTCAATTTTTTTCCCCATTCTTTCTTTTATGTTTTCATTTTCCATTCTGTCATCTTCCAGGTCACTGATTCGTTGTTCAACTTCCTCTAGTCTTGTACTATGAGTGTCCAGAATCTTTTTAATTTGATCAACAGTTTCTTTAATTTCCATAAGATCATCCATTTTTTTATTTAGTCTTGCAATGTCTTCTTTATGCTCTTCTAGGGTCTTCTTGATTTCCTTCATATCCCGTACTAGGGTCTCATTGTTCATCTTTAGTTCTTTGAGTAGCTGCTCTAGGTGTGTCTCTTCTGGTCTTTTGATTTGGGTGCTTGGGCTTGGGTTATCCATATCGTCTGGTTTTTTCATATGTTTTATAATTTTCTGTTGTTTTTGGCCTCGTGGCATTTGCTGACCTTGATAGGGTTCTTTTAGGGTTTGTAGACCAGTTGAAGTCCTTATCTCTAATTTATCAGATCTACAGCTTCGTGGAGTACACTTTCTCTAACTAACCAGCAGGTGGCGTCCACGAGCCACCTGTTCTCCACAAGCCAGATCTCCCCTGCTTAGCCTTTTTGGTGAGTGGGGGAGTGAGTCTTGTGGGGCCCAATTGGTGTCCCAAGCTTGCGTGTGTAGTTGGTGTTGCCTGCCCTGTATGTGGGGCGTGTTTCTGGGCAGTCGGGGAGGGGGGGTGGCCCTAACAATCAAATCTCCCTGATGATCCTAGAGTTTTAAAGCTACTGCAATAGTCTAATCCTTCAGTTCAGTCCTGCCACAGTTTGTCTCTGCCACTGACCCACAAGTCTTTGGTATTGGCGTATGGCTCCTGAGACTTGCAAGTGGGCCCCTCTTCCAGGCTGTGCACCCCGGGTCCTCTGTTGAGGGATGACTGTGCTATGTCACAGGTGAGTGCCGTCCCCCCAGGGCAGTTCTGGGCTGCTGGGCTGTGTTGGGAGGCTCCCAGTCTGCTCAAATGATGGCTGAATGGGGCTCTGTTAATTCACACTGCTCCCCCTTCCCAGCTCTGGGACATTCAGCTGAGGTTGCAGGGAAGGCTAATGTCCACGCCCAGTTTTGTGGTGTGTGCCTGTTATTTGAAGCACTTCCGTCACACTGGGTTGTCTGGGGCAGCTCTGGGCTATGGGGCTGGCGATGGGCAGGAGTGTTTCCTGTCCACCAGGATGGTGGCTGTGAGCGGACACCCCTCTTTTCTTGGGAAGTTGTGTTGTTTAGTGAATTTTCTCAGCCACTGGATTATTGCCTTTTGTCTCAGAGCTCTCTTAGTTCTGCTCTTGACTTGACGTGCCCAAATTTCAATTCTTTGAAGCTTTCTGTATTGAGCTTCTTAGAGTAATTGTTTTAGAAAAAGCAAAAAGGATTTAAAAAGAAAAAAAAAAAAAAAAAAAAAACGGCCCTCCACAGAGATCTAATGGGTTATTGAAATGCTAATAGACAAAGCAACCAGGGCCATTAAGGAAAGGTGCCCAGGGCAGAGAGATCAGCCTTGCTTCGGGATTTGCATATGCGCCTCAAGGCCTGATCTCCGCCCTTCCCCTTTCTGTGTTCACCAGAACTCCAAAAATCCTCTGCTTTTATTTTGGAGTTTTTCGTGTTGTTTTTTTTCTATGCCTGTCTCCTCTCTGCTGGGCTGGCTGCTCTCAGAGTCTCTGGTGTCTGGCCTCAGTCTATCTATGGTTGGAGTTTGAATCAGTAGAATGAGTTTCCGGTAAGAGCAGCCACTGCAATTCTCCCTTCTCCTTCCTGGAGCTGACAGCCCCTCCTCCCCCGGGACTGAGCCTGGCAGGGAGGGGCGCGGGTCCCCTGGCCGCAAAAACTTACAGATTTCGCTGATCTCAGCAGTTCCACGTTTTCATGAGTGTTGTATGAAGTATGCCCAAAGACAGATTGCTCTGTGGTGTCCAGTCCACGCAGTTCCTGGCTTTTTACCTACTTTCCTGGAGGAGTAACTAAAACTTACAGCTCACCAGTCTGCCATCTTGCCCCGCCTCTCCCCACCTCTCTTGAACATTTGTTTCTAACAATATTTTTCATTTGGATTAAAACACACACACACACACACACACACACACACACACACACACACAGAGTATGTGTGACCCCCTCCCCAGAATTCCAGATTGATACACAGGACTGCCTACTTGGATAGCTAATAGGGAGCTCAAATATATGTACACAGTGCAGCTCTTGATTCCTTTACATGATTACTCCACCCCACCTCACATGCTTTTCTCCATTTCTTGCCCTTTTTAGTTAATGGCGATACCACCCACCTAGTTGCTCAGGCTAAAAACCTAGGAGTCGATTTTTACTTTTTTTTCTTTCCCTATACACATCCCTAGTAGACATGTCTCCAAAACATGTCCCCAGTCTGACCACTTCTCTCTACCTCCAGCCACCATCATCTCTTACTTGAATGACTCCAACAGCCTTCCCTCCCTATAGTCTCTTCTCCATATGGAGCCAGGGGGATTCTTTTGAAACAGAGATCAGATCCTCTCTAGCTCAAAATCCTTTGCCAACTTCCCATCAGGCTTGGAAAAAATTCCAAGTTCCTTGCCCTACATGGTCCTGCATGGCCTGCTATCTGGTAGCCTCTGCTGTATTATCCCCTATCATCTTCCTCTCATTTTCTGGCTGCCTTCTTATTCCTCAAACATACCCAGCTCCTCCCACCTCAGGGCTTTTGCCATAGCTGTTCTCCTGGAATGCTCTTTCTCAGGATCATTACCTGGCTGACT
Organism: Choloepus didactylus; assembly: GCF_015220235.1. Taxonomy (NCBI): domain Eukaryota; kingdom Metazoa; phylum Chordata; class Mammalia; order Pilosa; family Megalonychidae; genus Choloepus; species Choloepus didactylus. The sequence continues at coordinate 59,476,847 of NC_051322.1, read as the reverse complement.
TCTTCCCATTGTTCAAGACTAATCTAAAAATGTCAACACTCCGAGAGGCCTTCCCTGAACGTCATCTCCTGTCCCTGTTGCTCTTCATCCCATCACCCTTTTCTGTTTTGTCCCTGGCAAAGATCACTATCAAAGATTTCTTATTTATTTATTGACCTGTTTATTATAATTTACCCCCTAGAATATATGCTCCATGAGGGCAGGGACCTTGTCTCCTTGTTCACTGATGTATCCCCAGTGCCTGTCACAAAGTCTGGGATGCACAGGAGGTGCTCAGTAAATGTTTACCATTGAATTCGTGAATAAGTGTATTGAGGCCCATGAAGAATATAAACTACTGAACCGGTAAGTGTGAGTGTAGATTATATTTTAGTGAGAATGCTCCTTTTGTAGTTCCTTAATAATTAAGTGGCCCAAAGGCAAGGAAATGGATCCTTCTCTTCTGGTTATTCTATTAATTTTTTACAAGGCAGAAGATATTGGCAGTCCTTGCCAGTTGGCTTTTCCTCTCACAGGATCTGTGCACATAAGCTGGTCATCATTTATCAATTCTACATATCTTTTATTTGTAACTTAGTGTATTATATGCTTCAACAACAGTACAAAATGTACACCTTGCAGATAAGAGTTTGAAACTGTGGTAAGCACTCATTATGATGAGAACAGCTTGCACTGAACAAGCAGGAGCCTTGCATAGGTTGCCATCAAGAAAGAAAACGCCAAATTGCAGACTTTTTATTAAAAAAACAGCTTATTTAACTGTAAAGATTTTGAATATGTAATGATTTTGCAAGAATTGATGAGCATATAATAGATAATGAATACTTACAAATTTGTTTTGTGATTGCAAATCAAATGTAGTAAATTGGAGTATGCCTATGATTAAGGCAGAAAGGAAAAAACTGAGAGATCTTTTCCTTTCCCTTACTGTGGTTTTCTACTACATGTCAATAGACCACAGGCCACCAATTCACCCAAATTAAAGGATGAGTAAAGATGTTTTGCTTTTATTTCTTTTATTTCTGAGGCCGTTTCATCATTCTTCTTAGACTCTTCTTTCCAGTATTCTGTCGTGTTATTTTCTGTCATTTGATTGATGATGTTTTCCCTTCTCCTCTCTTAGGAAAAGTAGCGGCTTTCAAAGTTAAGTACTTTTCCCACTGACATTCCTCATAAATTTCCTAGTGTCGACTGTCTTCTGTGTTCTACTGCATGGTAGTAATTTTCCCATTAGGAGTTTTGGGCACCTTTCCTCCCCCCGCCCCGCCCCGTTCCATTGGCAAATCCCCAATACTGAGTTCTCCTGTGTCCTCTAAGAATAAAAGCTTTAGTTACCATCAGCGCTTTGATCAGTTCCCCTGATGGGAAGAACAGCAACCTTTGCCTTTAGCCAGGAATCCAGAATTGATGTATTTATGGCTGACTAATTGAGGTCTGGCAGGATTATTTGAACTTAACTTTCTTATTTGGGATCTGATTTTTGTTCTCAGTGAAATTCTGCTTTGAAATTAGAGTGGTGTTCCGAACACTCAGATTTTGATCATCAGTTCAGAAAAAGAGTTTAAAGTGATTTTTTCTCATTAGATTATGGATAAATTGATCATGAATTTGGTATCTTGAAGATTTCCATCCACTACCATTTCAGGGATAGAGATCACCTATTGTTAAAGAGGTCTTCCTTTTTTTTTTTTTTAAATTCAGTTTTATTGAGATATATTCACATACCATACAGTCATCCATGGTATACAATCAACTGTTCACAGTACCATCTTATAGTTGTGCATTCATCAACCCAATATATTTTGGAACATTTTCCTTACACCAGAAAGAATCAGAATAAGAATAAACAATAAAAGTAAAAAAGAACACCCTAATCATGCCCCCATCCCACCCTATTTTTCATTTCTTTTTTGTCCCCATTCTAATTGTCCAAGGAATGTCTTCCTTTTACCATTTCTGATCTACTCTCCGCCCTCCTTCCCCCTCCCTCTCTCTACCCTGGGGAGGCTGCCTGTGAGCACTCCAGCAAAGGCTCCTATGCCCTCTGACTTCAGCCAATGGCAGAGACCCAGCAGGCGATCCAAGAGAGGAGAGTGAGGTCAGGCTAATTATTCTCTGTGCTCCCTCCTTGTGGGGTTGCCTTGGGCTGCCTGTGCCCCTCGACCTAAGGTCATGTTTCTTCACTATAAGACTTTCTTTTTTTGGGTTCCTGTAATCAATCCTTCTCTAGTTCCTTTTTTGCTTAGGAGTAGTAACAGTCCTGCTGTTACTGATCCCAAATTATGGCAGTATCCCTTGTAGTTCTTCCTACACCCTATCCATGTCTTTGCAAATATTCCCTTTCAAATAAACCTCCACAAATTACCCTAATCTTAGGATGCCTTCTGTTTCCTGTTGGAAACAGGAGCCTGGTACAACTGTTATTGCTTATTGGATTTGGGGTACTGTCAACTATGTATCTGCTAAATAGATAGCTCATTAATAGAGTCTATGGAATGGGCACACAAGAAAAGAAAGAACCTCTGCCTTGTGGGGGATCTGTCATATAAGACAGCTTCTCCTTTATCAATAACATTGACTGACTAGCTATTGTAAACCACACATGATTTATGGATCTCAGGTGACTACAAAGGTGAGCACTTTTTGGTCCCTTTATATATCTTTATTTTAATGGTGTGTTCACACAACAATCCAGGTGTCCAGAATCTTTTGATAATTATAATTTACAATTCTGGACCAGGTAGAGATGAAGTCCTTCCATCCCAGTCTCACATATTTGCCAAGATTAAACAATGTATCAAGAGCATCATCACCACCACCGTATAACCACCATCGTCATTCATCCACGATGGCACCGGCTTCGCCTTTTTCAGCTTTAAAGCCTTAGCACCACACAGTGCCTTGCTTGAGCCTGCAGGCGCCTTTCAGCCCTTGATTTACTTTGTTTTGTTAAGTCATATCATTAGTTTTGTAAACCTCTGTAATGCCCAGTTCTTGAAACTCTGTACCTGCTCTTTGTGGCCCTCGACTGAATAGGATGGGGCTGGCCTGATTTCTGCATCCCTTCGGTACTGTAGCGCCTCATTAGTCCTCAGGAGTCTTCTGCCTTGAGAGCTTGATAAGAAAACAGAAAATCCCCAGCCTGACTGATGGTACCTGACACCTACTCCTGACCCATTCTGTTCTGAGTTTCCTACTGCAAGTTCAATATGGTGACCTTTGTGCTTCTCAAGTGTGAGCATTTTCTGACATAACAGGACCTCTTTTGTGCCTTGATCTCTCTGGATGGGAATCTTTCAGAGTGTCAAGGAAACCAGTCCAGGCAGATGGAAGATTTAGTTGAGCCCAAGTCTTCTTTATGCTAACATTGGCTAAAATATATTCAGTACATGTACTTCAAAAGAAAGGGTCTGTGGTTCAATATACTTGGGGAAATGTCTTTAGACTTTTTCTTTACTTTAGGGTATCTCTTAGAGCTGGTCGCCACATTTTAGGAAAACCTTTGTGTAGGTAAGTTGTATCCACTAGAACCCCAGGATATGATAACTTTCCCCTACAACTGTCTCATTGCCTGCTAAACCAGAAGGTTCTTGGAGTCAGTTGAAGAGTCAGTATTAGGCAGGTCAAGAAAGCTGTGACACTCTCTAGTCCTGTGCTAGAGGGAGGCATGTGTGTGAGTGGCCCTATCCTTTTGATTATCTTTAGCATTGTTATGCGATGATGTGTTGGCAACCGTGTACTTCATGCCCCTGTCTAGAGACATCATTAATCTGCCGTCTAGTCAAAAATCTCTCTTATATTTTTGAGGGTGGGGCAGGGGCATGGCACCTCATGATTACCCTGTTTAAGTGCCAAGGGGCAGCCAGAAGAAAGTTCACTGCACCTTACTTAAAGACTACTACTAAAGTAATAAGGTAAGACTACTGTACCTGCTAGTAAAAAACGAAAAGTTATAATAAATGGCACAAATGTTGCATAGAAACCTTTCATCCTCTGGCCCCCCTCTGTAATCTGTCTACTATCACCTACTCCAAGTAGGTCTCTTTTCTTTTCTTTCATGACTTCTCTATCCACCAGGGCAAAACACAATCTATAGCTGTATGGTTTCATCTAGACTGGGGTTTGGCAATGTCTTGACACATTTTTGATTGTCACAACTAGGGGCTTGCTACTGGCATTTAGTGGGTAGAGGCCAGGGATGCTGCCAAATATCCTACAATGCACAGGACAACCCTCCATGATGAAGAATTATCTGGCCCAAAATGTTAATAGTCCTAAGGTCAAGAAACCCTAATCTAGACCACCTCCGTCTAAAAGAACTTTCTGTGATGATGGAAATGTTCTATACAACTGTCACTACTATGTGTGACCATTGAGCACTTGAAATGTGACTAGTGCAATGGAGGAACAGAATTTTAAATTTTTCTCAATTTTAATTTAGTTGGCCACACTATAGCTAGAGGTGACCATGTTGGACTGCAAATCTAGACTATGGAGGTTCCCTATCACAATGTCTGACTTAGAGATGGGCGGAAAACATTGGTACCTGAGAGAGAGGAGGACTCGTCAAGGGAGTTAGAGGAGGCCACAAGAGAGTATCTTCAGAGGAGCATGAGACTGAAGGAAATGTTTGTCTCCTATGGAGAAGATGGAAGATTTGGAGGGCCAGTCATGAGGATATTTACATGAGGCAGGGTCCAGAAAGCCATGTGGTGCCTTGTGTTGAAAGATGAAGCTGTATATTTATTTCAAAATGGATAAAGAGTTGGATAAAGCATCCAGGAGAAAGAAACAGCTTAGGTTAGTAAACTAAAAGGAATGGATATAGAGGGAAGAGATGACTGTGGATAAAGGACGGTAATGAGGAAGGTGGATGAAGAAGCGTGGATGGAGAGAAGCTTAGTGTAGGAGAGGAATTGGAGGAAGGATATGGCCCAGACAGGTGAAGGGCATGTTTCATGGAGGAAAATTAGCTATCAACTTTCCTCTTCCTCCTCCTCCTTCCTTCTATTTAGTCCCACTGAGTTTTTCTTTTTCTTTTTTTTTTTTTCTGTAGCCATGTGTATTAGCTCCTGTGGCCGCTGTAACAAACTACCACAAACTGGGTGGCTTGAAATAACAAAAATGTATTCTCTCACAGTTCCTGAGATTGGAAATCTGAAATGAAGATGCAAGCAGCCTCCTACCCCCACCCCCCTTCTGAAGGCTCTAGGGAAGAATCCTTCCTCTCCTCTTCCTGGTTTCCAGTGGTTGCCAGCAATCCTTGGCATTTCCTGGCTTGTATCTGTGTCACTCCCATTTCTGCCTCTGTCATCACAGTGTGCGTGTCTGTGTGTCTCTGTCTCTTCTCTTTTAATAAAGACACTAGTTATATTGGATTTAGGGCCCACCTTAATCCAGTATGACCTCATCTTAACTAATTGCCTCTGCAAAGACCCTATTTCCAAATAAAGTCACATTCTCAGGTTCTGGGTAGACATGAATTTTGGACACTATTCAACATAGTACACCATATGTATCAATCCGGGTCGCAGCAGGAAACACAACATACTCAAGTTGGTATGTTTTGAGGTGAGTTTCATAAAGCAACTATTTATAAAGGTGTGGGCAGGGTGTGGGATGGCACATGTGATGGTGCAGGACTCCAGGACAATAACTGTGGGGTGTGCTTCCCATCTCTAGGTCTGAAGCGCTGGGGGAAGGAGCTATTACTGGAGCCCAGATGACAATGGAGGACTATGGGAGAGGGCAAAGGATTCAGGCAGCCAAAGGAGATCTGGCTAGTGGAAAAATTTCACTCTCCCCCTTTCCATAGGCCAACCCCAACCAGAAACCAGAGTACAGGTATACTTAGTTGATGTGGTGGCTGCAGGTCAGCCTCTGGGCACAGAGCAGGGTGATGTGTGCACATGGGGTCTTTGAAGGGACCAACAGAAGATCTCCAGCACACCTGGTCTACTCTTTTGTCCTTCAACCTTCTCCTTCCCCTCTTAGTAACCCTGTGTGTAACTTTTTCCTCCCACTGCTACTCAGCCATCTGTTGTTTACATCATTCTGTCCTCTATAGCTAAGATCATTTTAACTCCAATAATTGCATGTATAGTATTGGTGTTAGAGCTATCTGAGATGACTTCTCAGTATCTCCACTCTGCCTACCTAGTAGTAGAGACTCTTAGACTCTTTAACACTTCAGCCTCCTTCTAAAAAAAATTCCTGAGCTGTATCCTAGCCCTCTCGTATACCAAAGCCTTGCTTCTTCTGCCCATTCAGACCTCAGTTTTCTGTGCTAGAAGTAGCCCCATGCCTATCTCCAGTGAGAGAGTGAATGGCCACACAAGAGTCTCCCAGAAAACTGCTGGAGAGTGTTGTGAAATACTTACCTGCCAACAGGTGGCATTAGAAATTACAGGGGCATTAAAGGGTGCTGGTTTTCAAGCCATTGAGAAATTGAACTTCCTGACATTCTTTGGAAAGGTGATTTAATCATCCAGGGCAGAGATAAGAAGGCCTAAACTAGGTTGGAAGTGGAGAGGAGAAAAAAGTGAGTTTCAGAGATGGATTTGTAGTCCTGGGCACCTGGTTGAACATGGAGGCAATGGCGAAGGGGTAGAAGGTAAAGATCACTTTAGTGGTCCAAATCTGAGTAATTGTATAACTGTGATCTGATTAACTCAGACAGAGACAACAGAATGAGTTCTGATTTGCTTGAGAACTGAAGAGTTACACCTGGGGCATGTTGAGCTTCAAAGAGTAGCAAGACAGTCTGTGCAGATGGTAAAGGAGCATTTAAAGATGCATGTCTGAAGCTCAAGAGAGCACCTAATTCTGGAGAAACAAAAAAGAGGTGTTTAAGGACATGGAAAAGGGTGAGATCCCCAAAAGAGAGAGAATTAGAGGCTTCTCAAACTTGTGGTCATCATAAGAGTCATCCATGGATATTAGACTGTTGACTTCTGGACCCCCTCCAGAGTTTTGTGATTTAGTAGATTTGGGGTGATACAGTTGTTCCAGGAATGTTCATTTGTAATAAGCACCCCAAGTGATTCTAATGCACTTTGAGAAGCACTATATTTTAGCAGAAAGAAGTTTGAGTCTAAATCAAGGGGAATGACTGGTGCTTATCATATTAAGGGAAAAGTGGGAGGAGTGAGAGATAAGTATCGGGGTAACATAGAGTATCATAAATATTATGGATAAATAGAAGAGGATTCTGTGTTGTTCTGTCTTAGCCAAGCCAAGGGTAAGTAAACTTGGGTGGTGGTGCAGTTTGCTAGAGCTGCTGTAAAGCAAAATACCAGAAATGGATTGGCTTTTATAAAGGGGATTTATTAGGGTATAAATTTACAGTTCTTAGGCCATAGAATTGTCCAAACTAAGGCATCAACAACAGGATACCTTCACTGAAGAAAGGCCACTGGCATAGGGAACAACTCTGTCAGCAGGGAAGGCACGTGGCTGGCATCTGCTGGTCCTTTGCTCCTGGGTTGTGTTTCAATATGGCTTTCTCCAAAATGTCTCTGGGCTTCTGTCTTAGCTCCTCTCTCTCAGCTCCTGTGCATCCTTGCTTCTTTTTCCCAGGGCATTTCTCTGTAAGCATCTGGGGGTCCTCTCTTAACTTCTCTGGACTTCATCTGTTAGCTAAGCATCTCCAGATGTCCTTCTAGCTGCATCTCCAGCATCTCCAAGCAGTTGCAAGCATCTGCATCTGTGTCGGCACTTAGCTTCTCTCTTAAATACTCCGGTGAACTAATCAAGACCACCCTGAAGAGGCAGGGTCACACCTCCATGGAAATAATTCAATCAGAATTCTCACCCACAGTTGAATGGGTCACATCTCCATGTAAACATTCAATCAAAAGATTTCACCCTAATGAAGACTAATAAGTCTGCCCCCAGAAGATTGCATTAAAGAACATGGCTTTTTTGGGGGGACATAATATACCCAAATTGGCACAGGTGATGAAGAGGGAGGTGGAAGGAGTATCAAGAATGTAGTAATTAATGGTGTTAAATGCTATAGATCATAGGTTCTCAAATTTTTTGGTATTAGGAACTCTTTACCATGTTAAAAGTTATTGAGGATGCCAAAGAATTTCTGCATAGGTGACTTATATCTGGTAGTATGCTGGTAATCCAGCTCTCCAAAATGAAAGCCCTGATTTGTGGTGTTTGCTGACTCTGTGATATAAATTCCCACAATGGTCCACTTCAAGCTTCCAACAGCTCTTTCACAAGCTTGTGCAGGCTGGCTCCAAAACACAATTGGATATCTATGAATATTTACTGTAATGATATTTAAAACCAAGACTTAAAAATATGTATTTCATTTTAAAAATAATCCATATGTATTAACATAAATAGAATCTTTTTATGAAAAATAACCGTTTTCTAAAACAAAAAGAAATTTAGTGACAAGAGCATCAGTGTTTTTTTAAAATTTCATTTTATTTTTAACTTTATTGAAAAATTAAAATCATCCCACAAACAACAAAGAACACCATGTTTCAAACAAATCAAAGCAAATGATTAAGAAAAAGAAATAACCTAAAGTAACTACTATTCCTCACATTCATGTTCCTAGCTTGCATTAATGTGGTATCTTCAATGCAGTCGATCATAATTACATTTCAGATATTTTAAACTGTGCTGTTAATTCAGGCTATGTATTTTTTTATGGGTCATGTGTACCGATACACACTCCTATGTTCCTTACTTGCCTGTCTTTCCTTCTTGTAAGATACACACTACTTCATGTCCCAGTTTCCCACCTTCAAATATATATTACTGTGCCGATCATTATGTGCAGAAATTGCTACAAACAACACCAACAGTTACTGAATTTTTTCCATCAATCCAAAAAGGAATTCCTGTCCCAAGAGGTGCCCAATATGCAGCATGAATTCCCAGTGCTCAGAAACCTCGGGAAAGAAACCTCACTTCACCTAGTACCTGGGGAGAAGACAGCCTCAGACCAGGTTCTCCAAGTGGCCTAAATTTCAGGTGGTTCCTTGGAAGGGGCCTGCAAAAGTGCTGAGCCACCAACCCAATTAACAATGAGAACCAGGTTGCTAAGCAAAAGCCTTAAATACAATGGCTCCTTCTGCAGTTTGAAAATTTAAAGGGCACCCCATGTGGGCAGGCATTGGTACGAGGAATTGGAGTCCCAGCAGTTTGAAGTAGCTGTATGGGGATGCTTCTGCAGCCCACAGGATCAGCTGCACAATGATCATGGTGAGCTTTTGACTCTGCCAAGAAGGATCTGTCCCAAAATACCCAGGGGGACTTCCTGGGGAGCATCAGTGTTTTACACTTCTATAATTCTCTTTAATGTCTGGCACTTAATAGAAAACAACTGTTTTCTGATATCTTCTACATTCAATTTGTTGCAATATCTCATATTGTGTAGCCTTTGAAATGCTCCACTCTGTGCTTGTGAGAGAATGAGTAAAAAAGACAAACTGCCTCTGTTTTCATAGTAAACCGTTTCTACCTTCTGGATTCCCTGAAAGGATCTCAGATACTCTCGGGGGTCTTCATGACACACTTTGAGAACCGCTGCTACATAGAAGTGATCCCGAAAGTTTTATTGATTGCATATTCTGACAATTAAAATTTGAGTGACCATTCCGTCTACTGTATCAATGTGTTATTCATATTGTAAAAAATACAAGAAATAGGAATTTTTAAGGTTGAAATTTAAAACATGAATAAAAGTTAATTTTTTTTCTTCCTGCACCCCAAGCACTGCTTTGGACAATACACACCTCTTTAGACAGCCATTGTTATAGAGAATAAAGATGGAGATCATAAGGCCTTTGGGTTTTGTGAATTAGAGGGCCTGTATTGTCAAACTTTGAGAAAGTGGTATCTATAAAGTAAGAAATATGGAAGTGACGCTTACAAGGAGTGAGGGAGAGTGAAGAAGTTGTGACAAACTGCTTGATGAGGGACAGAAGGACCGTAATTGACCAGCCAGAGACTGGTCAAAAGGGACATTTGAAGCCTTTGAAAAAAAGATATTGTAAGAGAAGCCAATTGGAAGCACTGGTTATCTTTGACTTCTCTCACAAAACAAAGAATTCCTTGGCAGATACTTTTGAGATATTCTGAGAACTGTGTTTTAATAACTGTGGAAGAGAGTCTGGCAATACAAATAGTTAATTGTTGCATGAAGGTTTGTTTATTCTAGGTAGGTCAGAACAAGTCATTCTAATGGTTTTGAATTGGCAAGAACAGGCAGGACTGGCCTCTCCTTTTGCAGATAAGTGCTGCTCTTTGCAAATGAGCATATTTCTGAAATGAGCCATTGGAGATAATACTCAGCAAAATGATAAATTTTGCCCTGTGTGGCGTCCATCCACCTGTCTGCTCAGTTTTTCTTTCCTTCCTCCAGGCACGTGAGCTGTTCAACATGGGAACTTGATTCTAAAGACATTATTAGGTACTACCTAATCCCCAGAAAGGGCTCAGCTTATACCATGTTAAGGTGTTTGCATTTTTGCTGGCCACTCTCAAAGGCAAGGGGACTTCAATAGCTAAAGGAAAACATCTCTGTAATAGAATTTTAATGGCTGTGAAGGAAGACTAGGAGCCAGATGGGTAATCACCTAACCAAGCCATGGAGACAGCACCACTAACTCCACAAAGTCCATTTGCATTTTAACAAGTATTGTAATAATGAGGTCAACAAAAATAGCTGTATTTTACTTAAGACTCACTGCTACTAAGTGCCAGCAACTGTGTCATGAGCTACTTGTATCAGTTGCTCTATTTGATCCATTTTCCAGCCCAGTAAGGAAAATGGTGTTATCAACATTTTGCACATAGACATTCTGAGAGGTACATATACAGTTGCCCAGCTGATTATCTTATCAGCTGGGCAGAGACGGGATGCAAATCCATAAACACAAGATCTTCCCTTGTTGTCCCATTGATGTAGGAGAGCCACACCAGTGAGAATCCCAAACAACAGAGCATTCAAGGCATTTGCTCTTGGTTTGTAATTTATTAATGTAGTTTAACAGATCAGTCATGCCAACAAAAAGTGAGAGAGTATCTGGTTGTAAATACTTTCTCTTCCTTTTTATCTTTCCATTAAATTAAAAAAAAAAAAAAAAAAAAAGAAAAGAAAAGAAAGAAAAAAAAAAATCCCATTTCCCACCAAGTTGGATCCAAATCACATTTCTTAGGATCTTCTGAAATACTTGCCTCATGTTTATGTCCTCTCCCAAAATCAAATACTCTGTTATTGCCCCATCTTTATGGAAAGTAAAACTATTTATTTCTCTCTTCCCTCACTATACTCGTATAGGTCTTTTTCTCATAAATATGAATTTTAATTTTAAAGTAAACAAAATAACCATTAATCAGTCTGTTGCTTATACTGGTACCAAAAATTGGGCAATACTTTCCCCCAGCTGGTTAAAGCTGAAAAAATAAGAGGAATTTCTATGAAAGAGATTACTTAGTGTAGGGGAATTCTTTGTCTTGCCTGTTTGTCTACTCTTCCTTCATCTGCCCACCAGTGGTTTTTCATCAAAGCAGCATAATTATTGCTAGTTCAATTCCAAGTTGCTACCATAAAGGCATTTCTACTCTATGAACACTTGCTCTTTACACACACTTGCTTAAAATCTCAGGGGTGATGGGAGATGGTCTAGGATGACTGGAATGATTCCTCTGACTTGGTTAAAGCTTGGAAACACACACTTGGAAAACTAGTAAGCTCTCTGAGGCCAAAAACAATAACTTATTCTTCCATGAACCACTAGTACCTAGCATGAGGTCTTCCTGACATATACTAAGCACTAGGTAAATGTTTGTTAAACAGAAGCAATGACAGCAGCTTTATCAAGATGCCATTAGGAACATTTACGCCGGGGTCTGATTTGTGAAATGGGGAAGAAGAACTTATTGCAGGTTTTTGACTATTCAGTATTTTCTATGCTCCTGTTACATGGTTGGTATTTTGTGATTATTTTAGAGCAGGGGTTGGCAAACTTTTTATGGAAAGGTCTCAATAGTAAATATTTGGGCTTTGTGAGCCATATGGTCTGTGTTGCAACCACTCAACTCTGCCTTTGTAGAATGAAAGCAGCCATAGACAATATGTAAATGAGTGTGACTGTGTTCCAGTAAAATATATTTACAAAAAACAGGCCATGAGCAGGCTGGATTTGCCCTGGGGGTCATAGTTTGTAGACCACTGATTTTAGGGATTGAAATTTAATGGACTTCTAAAACATATCAAAAGATACTTTGTGAGCCAGTTTCCTATCTTGAAACAAAATGACCATATATTAAAAAGTCTTTAAATAGGCATGGCCTTTATAATTATGAATATAGGTCAGTGGATTTGGCATGTAGCTAAAGGGTATACAGGTAGGGGTTGTATTCAGGGAGATATCCTGTTAATATGACCTTTTGTTTAAGGTTTTGGTTATTAGGAGTTTATATCCTGTGGCCCAGTAATTTCCCTTCTCAGAATATATCAAGAAATAATCAGTTGAAGGCAAATATGTATGTATAGATATTTAAAACATATCATTTTAAATGAAAATTTAGGAACAACTTAAATGGTCACCATTAGAAGAATGTTTTGGTATGATAGTAATGGCCATAAGAAAAAATATATCCATTATCACCTTCCGCCTCCTCCACATTTGGGGGAGCCCAGGGCAAAAAGGACAAATGGAGGCCCACATCACATAATGTCTCAGTGTTTTTAGTTATGAGTCAGGCTAACAGACTGTCAAAGTATGTTTCATCCTCCTACTTTGACAAATACACCTTCTTAGTGACATGGAGGGCTAGGTTTAAATTTAGAATTCTTGGACTATCTGCAGTTCCATGCTAGAATGTGGTGGCATGGGGAGAACCAGTCCCCTTCTCCTCCCATCTCTGTTTTGGTCCTACCCCAGGAGGAACCTTACATGTGCTTGTGAGGATACTCAACCCTCATATCCAAAGTCCAGACAGACCTTCTGAAGATGGTTGCCCCATGGCCACTCCTTGGGCCTGGGGTGCACACAGCTTTGAAAATGAAGAAGGCAGCAGTGTGTGACAGTGGGGAGAGAGGGCAGAGCTGGGTCTGGCTCTCATCCTAACTGTTTACTAATTGTGTAATATTGGAGAAATATTCAACTTCTGAGCCTCAGGCTACTGTTTTAAAATATAGGGAGAATAATAGCTATATTTTAAGATGCTTTTGGGGAGTCATGATAATGATATGCAGGGGGCCATCAGTGTTACCTTCTGATCCCTGCCAGACCCTCCCCTATTCTATGACCTGTAAACAAGGAGTGAGAATAGTAAAGATAATACATGAAACATACAGTTGAACTAAGGAGCAGTATTCAAACAAAAACATCTAAGTACAAGGAGTCTGACTAAGGTGGGGGTAATTGGCAGTGGGGCAGGACTCTTGATGCTTCATTTTTTCTGGATGGTGATAGTTTCACCCAAATAGATATTTATGCATATTTGTGAAATTAACTCAAACCAGATTTAAGATGAGAACTCCCAGAGACTGTGATTGGAGTTCACATGATTTGGGATTCATTTATTGACTGGATAGAAGGGTACACATAGTATATATAGACTCTTCAAACTTCACTTAGTGGGTAGAACTGAAAGGTGGAGGATGTAGCTATTGATTTTACTGTAGAATGAGTTCCTAGCTGTGGTTTGCTTATTCCAGTAAGAAAAGTAAACATGAGTTTGTGAGAAGCATAATAGCAAATCTTTTGTGTTTCAGGCTTCAGCAAAACTAGGGCAAGAGCAATTTCCTTTTGTTCCAGTCTTTTGACTAAGTAGTGGCAGAGGGAGACTGGACTAAAATTATAGAAAACCAGGAAAGTTGCAATATGATGTTAGACTACTCTTAAAATGCCAGTTGAAATTTGTCTCCAAGATCTTTCTGTCTCTTCCAAATGGCAGTGACTTATTTGAAGGTGGCTAAAGAGAAGAAGCGAGGATTAATGGACAGAACACCAGGCACGGGGTTATTATTCCTTACCCCACATGTGTTCTTGGGACTTTCTGAGCTTTCTTTCTCTCATGCTACCTGCAGAAACCTTTTCCTATTGAGGTATTGTAAAGGAGAGTAGGTAAGGCTTCCAAAAACTGTTTTAAATTGTTGAAAACAGAGTTTCCATATAAATACAAAGTTATGCTGCCATTATTGCCAACATCATTTATTATTATGGTTTAAAAAAAATAAAATTGACCTTGTTATTACTATTGCCCAGTAATTGGATGTAAGTTTGAGACACAGGCATCTTTTTTCCTGATATACTTTTTTTTCATTTTTTAAACTTTTTATTTTGAAATACTTTCAAACTTACTGTACAGTCACAAAAATAATACAAATCCCATACAGAGAACTCCAGTATACTCCTAACACTGCCCCCCAGATACCTAGATCCACCCACCAATTTTAAGATTGTGCCACATTTGCCATATCATTCTGTCTACCTATCCATCTATCTGTCTATCAGTCCATTTTCTGACCACTTAAATATAGGTTATATGTGTGTGTATATATATATATATGTCATGCTCTTTGAACACTTAGTACTGCCATGTGCCATTTCCTAAGAACAAGATTGTTCACTTATGTCACCACATTGAGTACAGTTACCAAATTTGAGAAATTTCACATTGATACAAAGCTTACAGTCTATATTCCAGTTTTTTTTTGTATGTTCCAATAATGTCCCTTGAAGCATTTTCTCTTCCTTTGCTATATCCCATCCAAATCATGTATTACATTTAATTGTCATTATCTCCTTAAATGCTCTTTCATCTTCTTTTTTAATTGTGAGAACATACCTAAAACATAAACTCTCCAGTTTCAACCACTCTAAAACATACAGTCAATGGGATTAATCATATTTGCAATATTGTGGTACCTCACCACCTTCCATTACCAAAACTTTCCTATCTCCCAAAACAGAAACACTACACCCATTATGCATTAACTCCTCATCCTTTCCCCCAACCCCCAGCAAATTGTACTTTAATTTCTGTCTCTATGAGCTTGCATATTCTGCAGGATTTTCATTGTAGTTGCCATAGAGGTTAAATGTAACATCCTAGATCTGTAACAATCTCATTTTCTTTGATACAAATTTAACTTCAATAGCATATACACGCCGTGTTCCTATACCCCTCTGTCCCCTAACTTTTATGTAGTTTTTGTCACAGATTAGGTGTTTATACATTGAGTCCAAAATCACTGATTTATCATTATGTTTTTGTGCATTTGCCTTTTAGATCCTGTAGGAAGTAAAAGGTGGCGTTACAAACCAAAAATATAATAGTACTAGCATTTATATTTACCCATGTCATTGTCTTTACTGAAGATATTTATTTCTTCATGTGGCTTTGATCTATTGTCTGTTGTCCTTTCAACCTGCAGAACTCTATTTAGCATCTGTTATAGGGCTGGTCAAGTGGTGATGAAGTCCCTCAGTTTTTATCTGGGAATGTTTTAATCTCTCCCTCATTTTTTTATCATTTTTTTTATTGTAGAATATAACATATATACATAGAAGTGATAACTTTGCAAGTGAAATTTAACAAGTAGTTAGATAACAAATTTCAAAGAATATTATAGGTTACACTTCAACAGTTTCAGTTATTTCCTTATTGTAAAATATGACGTATATACAAAAAAGGTAATATCTTTCAAATTATGCTTTAACAAGTAGTTATATAGGAAATTTCCAAAGTTGTTAAGAGTTATAGTACCATAGTTTCAGTTATTTCCTTATTGTGAAATATAACATATATACAAAAAGGTATTAGCTTTCAGATTACAATTTAACAAGTAACTATGGAACAAATTTCAAAGGATGCTATGGGTTACAGTTCCACTATTTCAGTTCTTTCCTTCTAGCTATTCTAAAACCCCAGCAACTAAGAAAAAGAAAATTATACAAAGATTCAGTATTCATAACCCTTTGTTAAATTCCATCTTGTCTGTTGCTACCCCTTCCTCTAATTTAATCACTTTTCCAATCTTCAGGGACGTCTGGGAAGTGACCAACCTAAGTTGTTCATGTTAAAAAGGGGTGTCAACTTAATGAGAAAAGGGGACACATCTAGTTGATGTTCTTGAAGAGGCTATTGCCTTTGGGTTTTGGGACTTAGCTGGCATAGGAGTTCTCTGAAGAATTTAAGTTTCTGAAGAATAAACTTAATGAGTGAAATCGTTATAGAGTCTCGGATAAGGATCTGGGTATTCTTTAAGGTTTTGGGGACTACTATTCACTTGGGCTTATCATACTGTGGTCATTTGGCATATCTAGGTGAAGCCTGCATAGGGGTAACCTCCACAACAGCTTTCTTGACTCTATTTGTATTCTTTTAGCCATGAAACCTTATTTTGTTGCCTTTCTTTTCCCTCTTTTGGTCAAAAGGGCATTCTCAGTCCCTCGATGCCAGGGTCAGGCTCATTCCTGAATCCAATGCCCCACGTTGCCAGGAAGACTCATTCATCTGGGGGGTCCTGTCTCACATCGGGCGGAGAGTGATGAATTTATTTGCAGAGTTAGGCTTAGAAAGAGAAAGTCCACCTTTGAGCAACAAAAGAGGTTCTCTGGAGGTGACTCCTAGGCATAATTATAGGTGAGCTTAGTCTCCCCTTTACAACCATAAGTTTCACCAGAGCAAGCCTCAAGATCTAGGGCTTGACTTATAAAGTAGGGGGTTCCTAAGTTCACATAGCATGTGTTATGTCCACGATGATCCATCCATATCTCACATTATCATCACTTAATTGTAAAGTCCTCATCATTTTCCATTTTAAACAGTTCTCATGACCCAAAACGTCTCATAGCTCTTGTCAGCCCTTAATTATTTGTCCCTAGTATTTGTGTAGTACTAGTATGGTATTCTTATTAATTATAGTCTCTCTCTCATTTTTTGAAAGACAGTTTTGCTGGATATAGAATTCTTGGTTGTCAGTTTTTTGCTTTCAGCACTCTAAATATGTCTTCCCACTGCCTTCTTGCCTTCATGGTTTCCAGTAAGAAATTGGCACTTAATCTTATTGAAGCTCCCTTGTACGTGACATGTTGCTTTCCTCTTGCGGCTTCCTCTTGAATCTCTGGCATTCAAAAGCTTGATTTTAACATGGCTCAGCATGAGTCTGTTTGGTTTTATCCTGTTTGGAGTTTGTGGAGTAATTTGGATTTGTATATTCATGTCTTTCATTAAATTTGGTAAGTTTTCAGTGGTTATTTCTTTGAATATTCTCTTTGCTCCTTTCTCTCTTTCTTCTCCTTCTTGGGACTCCCTATAATGTATATATTGGTTTGTTTGAAGGTGTCCCACATGTTCCTTGGGCTCTGTACACTTTTCTTCATTCTTTCTTCTGTCTGCTCCTCAGGCCAAATAATTTCAATTGTCTTGTCTTCAAGTTCACTGATCCTTCCTTCTGCCAGCTCCAGTCT
Organism: Choloepus didactylus; assembly: GCF_015220235.1. Classification (NCBI taxonomy): domain Eukaryota; kingdom Metazoa; phylum Chordata; class Mammalia; order Pilosa; family Megalonychidae; genus Choloepus; species Choloepus didactylus. Next base: position 59,459,388 of record NC_051322.1, on the reverse strand, counting down.
GTATTGAACCCCTTTAGAGGAATTTTTTGTTTCTGTTACTGTGGTCTTCAGCTCTTTCCTTTCCATAATTTCCATATCTTTATTGATACTCTCTTTGTATTCATCTGTCATTTTCCTGATCTCTTTTAGCTCTCTGTCCATGTTTACCTTTACCTATTTGAGCATATTTAAGACCATTTTTTTGAAGTCTTTGACTGAAATGTCCCAGGTCTGATCCTTCTCACTGATGGTTTCTAATGCTTGAATTTTCTCCTTTGCCTGGGCCATTTCTTCCTGTTTCTTTGTATGTTTTGTAATATTTTGTTGAAACCTGGACATTTTGATATTTTAATGTGTTGCTGAAATTTAGACTCAGAATTCACTGTTCCTTATGTTTGTATCTAACTAGTATTATGACTGAATGTTCCTTGAATGTCAGGAGCTAACAACAACAATAACAACAACAACAAAAAAGGAAGATAAAAAGAAAACACCTTTTCTAGTCCTTGCTTATTAACCTGTGCCTTACTCTTCTTCAGGGCTTGTCAATACAACAAGTTTGGAGAATAGCTCCAGGCCAAAGCATAGGGGCCGCTCTAATTCTTTCTGCTCATGTTTCTTGTCTTGGGAATGGATATGTGGGTCTAAGAATCCCCCTGTTTGCACTCTGAATGTCTCCTCTTCCCTGGTTTCCTCAGGGTCCTGGGCACTGCACTGTATGTCCACAGCAATCCTTTGCCCCAGGCAGCATGACTTGACTACTCTCCCACAATATTCTGAAAGAGAGCTTTGTGAGCCACCTTCCACAAAATCTGGGGTGGTGAGGCCATCTAGCCACTACCAGACAGATTGGGCCAGACACCCATCTCCCAAGAAGTACATGAGGGTTACTCTGCTTCCTCTGGAACCAGTTCCAGACATCTGCATTGGGAGTACAGGCTGGCTTGGCATGGAGCTAGTGAGGGATGGGGGAAGGACCAGCCAGAATACCACGAGATCCTACTGCTTTTAAGTAGCCTTTTCCTTGATTTAGCGCTAGCTCACCCTGTAACTGCAGTCCTTTAACTGTTTTCTGGAGCTTTGCAAAAGATATGTCTGCCAGTTCATGTTGGTTGTTCAAAGCTTCTATTGGGGTGGGGTGGGGGGGCCTGAAGCATCTCACTCTACCATCTTGACTGGGGCCCTGTCCTAGGTTTAAATCCCCCTATCCCAGGTTTAATGTTACAAAATAATTGCAAATTCATTGTACAGTACTTTGTACTTGTAAAATATATGCAAGTTTATCAAGTGTCTTTCATGGGAGTAGGAAATATGATCTACCCACTCATGTTCCCTCCAGCTAGGAAGTGAAAAATGCATTGAGCTGGCGTCTGGTTTGGCTCTACTGCTTACATCTGGGTATTCTCAGTGAAGTTTCCAACCCCATTGATCTGTTTCCTCATATAGAAAATGGGAACAAATTATTCCCTCAGGATTGATGTAAGGGTTAAATGAGGTGATACCCGTGAATATAGTCATTTCAGAACTTAGTGCATAGTAAATATTCAGCAAATGTTTAGCGAATCGAAATCTGACCAGCAAAAGAAAGAAGTTAAGGATAAAAACAAGTAGTCCTTACATTCAGATGAAGATCCCAAGGTCCATAGGGCATCATATAGGGCTTTTTGTTTTTGTTGTTTCCCCCCAGATAGATACAGGCAGCATACTCACTTTAAAAGCTCTGTCTTATCCTTTCCAAGTTCTTTTAATCATTTGCTTCTTAAAAATTGGTCTAGATTCTTCCAGGGTATAACTTTGATAACAAGGCTCGCTTCTACCTTCCAAGTACCTAAAATTTAGAGAATTCAAAACAACATAAATCCAACAAGTAGGACACTCAGATACTTTTTGGTACATATTCTGACCTCTACCTTCGTGAAGAAGAAGTAAATGATAAACATGCTGATGTCACAGATTTATTCAAAAAATTGTGGGATGGTCAGATTCAGATTGCAGTGGCAAATTCTTTATTGTGGGAATAACCAGTGCTCTCCATTCCGTATGTAAAACAGGCTTACTCTATGTCCACCCATAGCATGCTGACTGATGGCTGAATATTTCTGGCTTTTGGGCTACAATCTAGTACCTCAGGCATTTCTTTTTCCAGAGTTGTTTATGTTTGTTTCCAAATATGTATTTGCAAGTTGTTATTGTAATTGCATAATTTAATTAAATATTAAACAACTAATGGACTATAAGTTCAAAAACAAAGAGAATTATTGCTCCTGTGAAAACTAGGTTGAACAATTTGGAAAGACTTGATAAAGGTGGGTTGCAAAAAACAATTGCTTATGTAGTAAGTGTGGTAAAAGTACTGTAGAAAATGTTAGTAGGGATAATCATAAAAATCTAGAAGTATTCTGAGTTCAAATTGCTTTATAAGTGTATTTAAATTCTCATTTCACTCTAAACAAATGGAAACTGGAGACTATAGATAATGCATTTCTGGATGTGGTTCATGACAGGAATTTCCAAATAACTGACTTATACTCAAAGCAGGAGAACTCATCCTTCATTCAAAAATCAGCAAATGAATTTACATTTATATATTTTAAGTTAAAACATACAGATGGATCTTTGTGTGTGTATGAGTCCCCACTTTATCAGCCAGGGTTCAATCAAGGAAACAGAACCACCATGAAGATTATGGGAATAAGGCGTTTATTTTAGGAATTAGAAATTACACAAATGTGAGAGGAGCTGGGACATTTGTAGGGATGACCTACAAGAGGGAGTCAGAAGATGAGAGAGTCACTGCTCATCGGTCTGCCTGAAACACTGTTGAGGTTGGACAAGTAGAAACTTGTGGAATCCAAACATGTCCAGCTATCAACGTGGGATTTCACCTTGTGGAGAGGTCTGTGGGAAACTGCTGCCTCTGTATATCTGCCTCAGTGGATTCACAGCCAAGCATCTGTTGGTGGGACTGGAGTCTCTCTTGGCCAGTAGTCAGGAAGACAAGCTAGATGCAGAACAGAGGAGAGTGAGAACAAACAGGGACTTAATTTGGCACCTTGTGGCTGTCCATCACTAACTCTGACTACAGTGACATTCTAGGGATAATGACCCTTTCCTCACCTACACCTCCCAAATCTAACCCCAACATCTTCCATATCTGTCAGCTCTAATCAAGAATCATTCAGTGAAGTGGATTCTGGGAAACATATTCCCAGAATATGTCCCAAATTAACGAGACTGAATCCTACACAGCCATTTTAACTGATTCTTTCAATTAACCAATCAATCATGGACTCCAATCAAGCCAGGTTGAGAGGACTTCTACTGTTACTCACTTTACTATCTACATTCAAAGTACCAACATTGATAAATGATGTTAGGAATTATGCCTTAAGGCCCTATAATCTTATGTTGTATCTTTAGAATTATCAGACAAAAGTTGAGTTGTTTTAGGTAGTTTTAGATTAGGATAATTTGTTGTGTAGGATTTTGGGTTTTAAAGTTACGGAGAAAGATTCGCACATATTTTCTCTTTTCCTCTGGGAAATCCCACAAAGGCCACTGGAAGAAAGAGAAACAGGACTACAGACTCCAAGTTTGACAAAACTGGAAGACATCTGAAACCCCAGACCATAATGCATGAGGAGGCACTGTGAAATGAAGTGAAGATAAAACTAGGGCATGGGTAGATGTTGAGAGAGGAAGGCCTTGTGGCTACAGAGGTGAGACAAAGCTGGCAGTACAGTTACCCAAAGTAAGTGGAATGCCTTAAGGGGTGAAACCAACAGTCCTTTATCTGGAACAATGAGAATGTGTCTACATGCTGACAAAGGAGTTGGTTTGGCCTAAAAAAAAAGTTGGAACTAATAAGGAGTGCCCAGAGAATTAATTTGCAGGACATAGTCTGTGAGTGAGGCAGGGTAAAGAAAAGAGACTCAACATTTCGAATGGACCTTTAATTACTGATCTCTTTTGCTTGAGAAGTTATCCTAAAACAATTCATACATAAAACCTTGCATCAAAGAAAAAATTCCTGCTAGCTTAAAATATGGCCTTTGTCTCTTTTCAGTATGAGTCTTTGTAAACTGCTGGTCCTTGAAGAACTCATTTCATTCAAGAATTAATAATAATAATGAAATTGCACGGCATATTTACAAAATTACTATAAGAAAATAGGAAAGTGGTAGATGAGGAATACTGAGAACAAAAAACTATTGTCTCAGTGGAACATATAGAAATTGCCACCAAATAAATCAAGCATTAAAAATAATATGTGCCCTCCCTTGACATATATATGTATTTAATATGATAATTACCTCTATAAAACAAGAGCTTAAACAAAGATACAAGAGCCTAGGGAATATATGGCAGGTCAACAGAAGGATGAAAGATAGTAGAGCTCAGAAAAGAAGTGAAAGAGAAAAATGAAACTATTTTGGCAACATAATCCTCCTTGGAAGCAGCACCAAAGAAGAGAACCATTCTGAAAACACAGTAAAGGACATGGAAGAAGGATTGAAAAGATAAAGCAAAATGAAAAGTTTAAAAGGGCTGGAGGGAAAATAATACATATAGAAAATAGGCAAAAGAAATCTGGTATTTGCATAACTAGTATCCCTAAAGAAGACCCCCCCCCAAAAAAAGGACAAAATATAATATTTAAAGATATAATTTAAGAAACCTTATCCAAAACTAAAGAAGTCTTCAATCAACAGATTGTAATGCATACTATGTTAGCTTTTGAAAATTTGAAGTATGATAATCAACATAAAGACATATCCTAAAAAAATGAATGGATTTAAAGATAGAGAAAGGCAAAAGGATCAATCATCTGTGAAGGGGAAGAATTAGGCCAGCTTGAAACTTCTGTAGAAGCATTCCATTTTAAAAGGTAGATGCATATATAGATGTGAAGGAAAAAAGTATAAATGAAACCTGCACCTCGAATTTAACTATAGAAATAAGGCTTTAAAATATCTGAGGATTATGGTTATAAAAACAGAAATAAAATTTTAAAACCTAACGATGATGTAAAAAAACTGGGGGCAGGAGAGAACAGGGAGGGAATGTTGTAAATGGTTGAGGAATACTGATTTCCTCATCTTTTATAGCCAGTGGTCAAAAGACATAATTTAAAGCTGATAAATCAAGAGTAGAGTTTAAGTACATTTAGAAATACAAAGGTTAAAATTCAGAAAATTATTATAGGCAAGTGAAATCAGGTGAAAAAGGAAAGTGTAGAAAAAAAGAAGTAGAAAAATACCATGTTTGTCATTACTTACAGTATGTAATAGGTAGATAATATATAAATAAATAGAAGTTAAATGCAGTCTACAAAGTTAAAATAAGCAAACAAAAACACTTCAGAATTATCAGAAGAAACATTCACTTGTACAGAAAGCAAATACAACTTATATGGTAAAAGATTTTTTTTTTGTAAAGATGTAATAAAAACAGGAAGCCTAATGTAAAATATATTAAATTGAGATTAAACATATCTATCATGTAATTAATTCATCCAAGATCAATTTATTTTATTTCCTACTATATGCCAGACATTGTTCTAAGTATTGACCCGTTTTATCCTTGCAATAACTGTTTGGTAAAGGAACTATTATTATCCACATTTTATAGATGAGAAGAATGGATACAGAGGGAGGGATAGTGACTTTTGTTCCTAATCTCACAATTAGTAAATGAAGTAAATAGGATTTATATTCAGGCTTCAGTGCTTGGGTTCTTAACCACTATTCTGTATAGCCTTAGATATAGTTAAAACAGTGTTCAGAGAAACACTTATTATCTAAAATGCATATACTAGTAACAAAATAGAATGAAAATAAGCATACTGAGCATCCAACTCAAGGATTTAGAATAACAACAATAAAATAAATTCCAAGACAAACATAAGGAAGGAATTAATAAAGATAACAGAAATAAATAAATTAGGAAACAGAATGGAAGAACTAAGAAAGTGATCCAAGAATTTGATCTTGGGAGAAAATGACAAACCTTTTGATAATTTAATACAAAAAAAAAAGGGAGAGATCAAAAGTTATAAAATAAATAATGCAAGTGAGGAATATGCCCCACTCCAAAAAAAATAGCTGGTTAAAAGAATCCTAAGAAACAAAATTGATCAATGTACAAATAAATTTTAGAATGTAAATGGAATGGAAAATTTTATAGGAAATATAGTTATCAAAACTGACCCCAGAGACAGAGAGAATGAAACTCACCAATCAGAATAGAGAAAATTGTTTAAGAATTACTCCCCAAAAGAGCACCAAACCCAGATGTTTTCATGGGGGATTCTATTAAACCTTTAAGAAACAAAAATTTCAGTGCTATTTAAACCATTCAAAAGAAGGTATGCTTTACAATTCTTTTTATGATTCTCTCATGACATTAATATCAAACCTTAACAAAGATAACACAAAAAGAGAATTCAAAAGCATTCTAAGGGAATAATATACAATTACCAAGGGGGGATTATTCTAGGAATTCTAGAATTTTAAGACATTTTTCTTCATTAATGGAAAAAGCATACGATTATCTCCATAGACACGAAAGGGGCACTTGGTAAATTCAACGTCTACTCTTGGTTAAAAACTCCTTAAAAATAGGAAGAGATGTATGCTTTCTTTGCATGATACACTTCTTATCTAACCCCAAACCGGCATCACGCTTAATGGGGAAATACTAGAAGCATTTGAAATAAGGAATTCACTATTACTAACTTATTTAACATTGTTGTGGGCTACCACACAATTCAGTTAGAAAAGAGAAAGAGGTAAGCACAAAAGTAGAAAAAGGGGGGGGGGGTGAAATTACTATTATTTGGGGATGATCTGATTATCTCTACCTGATAAACTCATGAGAATCAATTGGAAAGCTCTTATAAACAATAAGAGAAATCAGAAGGTGGCTGGATGTGTCACCAAAACATTAAAATACGTAATATTTATATATACAAACAAACCAAAAGACATAATAAAGAGACTCCCTTTAGGTTAGCAACATAAAGGAAAAAGTCACTTGGTTTTAAACTTAAAAAGATGTTTTGTCTCGATGAGTGGTTCTTAAATGGCAATATGATTTTTACCCCTCAAGAGATATTTGGCAATATCTAGAGACATTTTTGATTGTGTGTTGCCAATAGTGAGATTGAGACGCCTTGATCTAGAATGAAGGAAACTTTAAAATGCTACATAGAAGCTGCTGGGAATTGAATCATATCTCCCACAATGGGCATGTTCAGGTCCCAACCCCTGGTTCTGTGAGTATGAACCCATTGGTAAATAGGATCTTTGAAGATGTTGTTATTTAAGGTTGGCCTTGATCCAGTATGGCTGAAGTCCTTATAAGAAAAGGAAATAGGACACAGAAAGAGAAGCCATGGGGAGCAGCCAAAAGCTAGAATCAACAGAACCCAGAACGGAAAGGAGAAGACGCCTCCATGTGTATTGCCACATATTGGAAAAGCCAAGAAAAGTCCAAGATTTCAGGCCAGGAGGAAGCAAGCCTTCTTAGACTCTGAAACTGTGAGCCAATAAATTCCTGTTGTTAAGTCAACCATTGCATGGTAATTGTTTTAGCCGCCAAGAAACTAATATAGAAGCACAAAGGAAATTTAATCCATGTTCTTAGATAAGAAACTCCAAAATGATAAAATATATGTTTTCCCTAAATTAATAATATAAATTTAAGGAGATCTCAATAAATATTTTAAAATTATTATTTGGAACCAGAGGAGCTGGTTCTAAAGTTCGTATGTAAAATTAAGCAAGAAATTTGAGGAAAATTCCCAAATGTACCTTTCTCTTGATTGCTTAGGTTATTTTTAACATCTTAGTTTTGAGCTTAGCTATAGACTAGAACCATTCTAAATTAAATGACTCCAGATTGTTAATATTTTAAGCTTTTCTGTCTTCTTTTCAAAATTATTTTTCTGTTTTCACTCTGTGTCAGATTAAAAGTTCCACTTTTTTGTACTGCCATTATCCTTGCCCTTAGCATCCCACTCCTTTTAACCTGCCAAAGACTAGGAATCATATAAGGAAACTTCCGCAAACTGTATCTAAAATGAGAGGAAGTAAGTTTCGGTGAGTGCCCAAGTTAACCCCTTGAGTAAAGTGCAAATACCTTTAGAATGTGAACTTTGGGCTCTCTGTTGTATCTGTTTATATTCTTATTTGCTCACTTGTAGATACTGGACCATGTTCCAGTAGTTGAGAATTCTGGATCAATGACCCCTAGAGAGAAAAGTTATTACTCTATTTGAATTGTTTGAAAAACTGGGCATGTATGTTGTTATGCTTTTATTAATAATAATTTAATAAAATGACTGTGCAGTCCTACCTAGGTGTTCAGTTCATGTTTTCTGAACCCAACTGAAGAAGTGCTATAGTAGTCTATCATTCTGGATAGGCATACAAATTGCAGTAGAGAGCTTAGTTTGTGGGAAGTTGAGTGCAGATGTGTGCTTATTGCTATGGGGTCATTTGGCTCTTGTGATCAGGAAAGCTAAATCTTGATTTAATATAAAAGGTGTTATTCATATGATCAGATAACAGGTAGCTATAAATTCTAGGTAACTGGCAATTTTTGTCCCTCTAAAAATCAGCCAGAAATGATTTTTATTTTAATCTTTATTATTGAAAATTGTTTCTAAGGGGAATTAGTCTACTTTTCTGCTTTAGCAGAAGACCGTATCTGGCATAAGTTAATTAATTGCTGTGTATGAGGACTCTTACTGGGTCAGGAGCATTTCTCACTACATACTTGTATAGTTGTAAATTCTAATTACCTAGTACACAAGACTGACTCTTCATCTCTCTCAGGATACTCACTGGAATTTGAGAAAGGTTTTAAATAAAATTATTGGTAAGAGTTCATTTTATTGACCTCTTCCTTATTTTTGAATGTTGTTAAACACAGTTTTGTTTTTGAGCTTCCTAATGTCACTGAAGTCCCTTTAGTGTAAAAATCCTACCTAAGCTGTATCTATTTTTGCCCAATTATTCTAGGGAACTTGTCCCAGAGCTTCCAAAGATAGATTTTTGTGGGAGTGAAACTTCTAGTCTGATGCTTCTTGGTAAAATGTTAGTTATAATAAGGTTATACAGATTGACAGCATCATCATCTGTTCTTTTTCCTTCTTCTGTGGACAAATAACCAAATATCTGATAGATTCCTTTTGTACCTCTCTCTGTCCTCAAACCCAACTTATACAGAAATTGAGTGAAGTAACAGCCACACTTCTCATCACTCTGTGGGAGACAGTACTTATTGTTCTGGTTGAGGTAAGGTACAACTGTATAATTGTTTGTCCCTCCTGTCAGTTAGCAAATCATAATAAATTGAAGTTGTCCATTGGTAAGTAAAACTACTTACTAAATTTCCCTAAAACAGGGCATTGGTTATGTAAGTGATAGTACATTGATGTGGTGAATTCTAAAAGATTGTCATATATAATTTTGACATCAGAAAATATCATAAATTGATAAATGGAAAAAAAAAAAACAGGCTCCAAGTCAATGTGTACAACATAATACCTACTTTTTTGAGAGAAATTATATACACATGCACACAAACTAGACAATAAATCTAAGATAAATAGGAAAGGCATCAAAAGGAGATGTTTCTGTTAGGATCAGGTATGGCAAAAGAGTAGCAAAATCTAAGAAATAGTAGCTTAAATAAAATAGAATTTATTTCTCTCTCACTTTTAGGAAGTCCTAAGAGAGGCAATCAAAGCCTGAGATGGTGATTCATGGTGTCAGGGACAAAGGCTCTTTCTGCCTTGTTGCTCCAGCATGTGTAACTTCCTTTCCCAAAGATACCTTATTGTCCAAGATAGCTGGCTGCTAGAGTTCCATCACATCCACTCTCCTATACTCCTTTCCCACCCTCAGTAGTAATTTTATTTTATATTTATGAAGATGAATGTGCTGGATAATCATGTGTTTTGGAGCATAACCAAGTTGTTTTTCATTAAAATGTCATGTTAATTTTAGTTAATATATGAACCCAAGTTAATAAATACAAATCTTCTTTTAATCTAATGTAATAAATACATAAAAAATAATAACAGAATAAAACTGTTACTACTTTTTAAAAAGGACTCATATTCTCTGTGACTTGTATCTCTCTATATTAAACAAGTTCTTAACTTCTCATCATTAAACAAGTTCTTCCCACTTAGAAACTACCCTAGCAGTAAAACAAGGGGTACTAACCAGCCTATTGTTCCTTTCTCCTCTTTCTCTAAACTTGCTTGCTTTCCCATTTGGCACGTGCAGCTGTTTGGCAGATGTCTTCTATTCTTTTTTTTTCTTTTTTCACTTATCTACTCATACATCTCTTCCTCACTTCTGCCCGAGTCCAGGTGTTAGTGATACAGGGTAAACAAGAGATCCTCAGACACATGATTCTACAAATTTCTACCCCCATCCAAATTAATGGCACAATATTTACCCTAGTGCTCAAGTTAGAAACTTCCTGCTTATCCTAGGATTTCCCTTTCTTCCTCGTGTCCTATGTCCACTGGGTCACCAAAAGCTGTCCATGTAGCATCCTATATAATTCTTGAATAAATCACTTTTCAGCTCCACTGTCCTTCTCAGTCCTTCACTGTTTCTGCCTAGACCATTTTAACCATCTCCTTACCAAGCTCTAGCTTTGACTGTTCCCCTCCCCACTTCAGTGCCTTCCATTTATCTTTTTGAAAAACAAATTTATCTCACTCTTTTGTCTACACTCTTCAGTGACTCCCCTATAAAACTGTATTTTTTTTTTTTAATATAAGGCCCAATTGTCCTTTTTAACCTAGTTCCACTCTCTAGCTTAACCTCCTGCCATTCTGCCTTGTTGTACCCTATGATTCAGACACAGGGAAAAAGCGACATCTATTTATTTTATCCCTCTTGCTCTTTACATAGAATGTCTTCAACCTTGCCCTTTCCCTGTTGTTCAAACTCCTGCTCATCTTTAAAGTCCTAACTCAGTGCCACACACCCTCACCCCAGGCTTCTTGAGAATTATGTAATAATTTTAGGGCCCTAATTACACTATATGTAATTGTTAAGTCTGTCTGAGCTGTGAACTTCTGGACAGTATGGTCTGATTCATGTTTGTATCCTCAGCATCCATCTCAATGCTTGGCACATATAGAAACAAAATAAATATTGATCGAATTGAGTGGAACTAAAAACAAGTACAGGATATGCTTTGCCATAAAATATGCATCCTAGTAAGACCCCAAACTGAAAACAACTCCAAGATAACCTAGACACCGGATGTTGACGCTGGGGTGGAGGGAGGTACACTTGGGTCTGCAGGAGTACAGATATCGTCCTGGGAAGTCATCCGTCCCCAGCCTTCATGTCATCCTGGCCAGCCTCATTTGTCTTTGCTTTTCTGCCTAATTTCCTTGCTCTTTTTGCTCATTCTCTTAGAGTTGTCCATTTAGCTCAATCTGTTCGCATAGCACCCTTCTCAACACTGAAATCTGCTATCTCTATTATAACTAGACCTATATATCTATATTGTCTATATTATATATGCTGCATCTGTTATATATATTATCTATTATGTGCATATGTATGTGTGTATGCCTCAAGGTAAACTCATAGAAATAGAGCTAAATGTGCCCACTTAGATGAGTGAATGAGAGGAATGTGTAATAATCATAGTTCTTATGTAGTTTGCCAAGTGCCAGGATTTACATTGAGTACTTACAACCACCCTGTGAAGGATGGGTACATTTTATGATTTACCACTTTATAGATGAAGTAACTGAGGCTGAGAGAGGGTGAATAGCATGCACGCTGGAGAAGTGGTGGAGCTGGGATCCATTTGACGTGTCTTAATCTAAAGTCAGTGCTGTTAACCCAATTGGACTAAAAAGTTTGCAGTGCACTACATTACAACTGATTCTTATCTTAGAAGATATCTTTGCAGGGTAAAAAAAAAAAAAAAAAGAAGTGTTAGTTTTTCCCTGAAATTTTGTGAGCACCAGTGGGTTTTTCTCAAGGATTTAACTCCAAGGATCATTGTAGCAAGAAGATATACTTTTTGAATTCAGACTTAATCCCAAGGACCTCATTGCTTTTCCAACTAGAGTACCCAGGAAGATTTGCCTGTCCCCTTCCCGAGTTTTACACTACATAGCCTTGAGCAGCCACAATAGCCTGTTTCTCAAGTTCCATTCTGATTAATTAGTATTTATTGCTCCTTCCTGACAAGATGCTATACTATGTATGATAAGCAAGCAAAAACTAATGAGGACTGGTTCTTATCCCGTCCCTGTCCAACACCCACCCACCCACCCGCAGCAAACAAACAAAACAAAAACAAAAACACCACAATCCTGTTGGGAGCACTTGCCAGTCACAAAAGAACTGTTAACCAACGATGTAGAGCAGTAGGTGAGGTGAGTCCTCAAGAGATTTCTGGGTCCTCAGTGGCTGGTGAGAGAACACACCAGAGTCCCTTCGGGGCTCCATGCCGCACTTCCCACCTGGCTCTCTCCTGTGTTACTTTCACTACCAACTCACTCTCTTTTGACACCCACCTGCCCTGTGTTCAAATTCTGTGGTATAATCTACATTCAAACTGCTTAGAGTGCCTTTTTGTCCACAAAGATTTTCTAGGTCTTTATCCTGGGTTTAACTCCTTCTCTTCCTAGGTCTCCAAAGGGTTAATCAATCCAGAATATAACTCTTTGATTTAAGAAAAACCAAAATAAGCCACTCATGACAGAATACGTGGGTCCTGGCTGTGCTCATCCCCAGCCTCATTTGGAAGAGTCAGGCTAGCTCAAGAAGAAGCCCCGGGGGGGTCAGGCATTGGTAGTCTCTTCTGACTAGGATAGGGGGTACACCAGTCAGCCGGACCCTGGACTGTGAGGGCTGGCCTCGCTGTTTAGTGATTTGAAGGATAAACAAATATTTTCACAGGGTGCGTCCAGAACTGAGTCGTCAAGGTGATGGTGGTGCAAATAGAGCATATGGTGTCAGTGTGTCCTGGTGTCTGGGCTCAAGTAGCCGTTCTTGGCGGCATCTATAAAGAACACAAAGTGTAGTTTAATCTCAAAACTGTGTGGGGTGTGCTCTTACCACCGCTTAGTGAATTTTCTACATCTATTTCCATTTTGTGTAGATTGCTTTGAAAGTGGAGCCAGGCTTGCATTTTCTGTGGATTGGAGCTTTCCCCAGCAGTCTTTGCTACTCCACTTGAAACTGACCTATATAGCTCTGATTCCTTCGTTCTACCCGAGGAAGTAGCAGGTACTCATAAGGAGTCTCAAATGGCCTTTGATTTTCCTTCACAGATGGGGGTAAGAACACACAGACATACCGAAATCTCTCTTTGAAAAAACTTTATATAATGAGGCTGAAAAAAAATTTTAGGGGAGTGTTGTTAGCACTCTCTTCTGTGATATACCTAATATTTTACATGGTAACACATTCAGTAATTCTTTTTTTAAGATAGCTATTGTGTAGGTAGGAAGTATTGAGTGACTGGATAAAAAGAAAATCATAATATTATACAAGTGTCAGACTTCCCTTGTTTTTCACAAAGGAATGCCCATCTATGTACAGTATAATATATAACACTTTTATTTACACACACACACACACACACCTCTCTACTGCTCTGAGAATTTTCTCAGACATCCAGTCTTAATTTATCAGCTCAGTTTTTATCTGGCTTCAAAATCAGAGCCTTGTCATTAGCAAAATTCACTTACTAGTTTTAGTCAAGTCTAAGCTGCACAATGGTTGAATTGGTGACTATTATATTTGTTTAACTGCTGTAAAGTAAGTTTGCAACAATAGATGCTTGCATTTAAATAGGCTTGCAGTGCTTTGGGGCTCTATCAATCATGCAGAGATTTCCCTCCCGCTGTCTCCTCTGATGGACAATTCTGCTGATGTGGATATTCAAAACGAAGGGATCAGGAAGAACAGATGATGGATAAAGACAATCTTCTGTCTTGGGAGGAAATCGGAGAAATCCTTTTAAGGAATTTCTTTGTCATGGTGTCAGAAGATTAATTATGCTCGTGTGAGAACAACTTTCTCATTGGGTGAAAAGAGACATTATCCTTCTGACTTGTGACAGAAGATTTTCAAAGAAAGAGAGTTAAAGATTTCAGCTACTCTGAAATCTCCTTATTCTGTTGTCCTCTAAGGAGCCTCCAAGACTCTTGGATTACATCCATGACATTTGATGTTCTCTTAGTAATTAATGAATTGGGAATTTTTGTTTCAAGCAGCTCCTCCTCCTTTTCCTCAGGCACATCTCTTCAGAGGCCTTAAAACCTGAGTTTGTGTATAGGATTTTAAAATAACCTAAGAATAGATGGATGATAACTTATTACAAGCCAGAAATGGTATCTTATGGTAATATGAAAAGCAGACACCACAGTCCAACCCAAAACTTGCATAAACAGCTTAGAAAACAGTTTTTAATAAGGCAAGTGATTCTATAATCTGAAAAAGTATTCTAAAAAATTCTACTCTTAATCTAGTTTTAAATAATGATAACATTTAAGATGTTACATTCCTTACAAGCACTGACAAATCAGTATTCAAAAAGACCTTTGAAAGTTAGAGACAAAATACATTGTAGAAAACATAACAATGGTAGTGTAGAAAACACAACAAAAAGTAGCCTTGTTTCAAATAACTTCATACTCCAGATAACTGAAGCCTCAAAACTTACAAATAAAATATTATTGTAGTGAAAGATCTTCCTAAAATGCATTACAAAACAGTCTGCCTTTTAAATAATGCACATTAACTGACCTAGGGTCATAATTATAAAGAGCTGTTATTGTGCTGCACTGAGATACAATGATATCTTCAGGGACCATTGAAGTATTTAAATGCAGGGTTATTTGCCTCTTCGCTAAATGGCCCGAGTGGCCATATTTTAATTTTCACTGCCTACTTTTTGTAGACATGGAGGTGCTTCCCTTCAGGTGAGTTATCTCTTCTCTCTGGAATCTGTGTGTCCTGTTGCTGGTCAATTGCCATTTTGCTTTATACCTGAGAGTGAACTTGTCTCTCCAGTACAAATACACAAACCAGATACATTTCTTTCATTACTTCACTGTAGAAATGCATTTTGTTCTTACTTCTGGGTGCTTGGATGGTTCTAGGCTAGGGGATTGAGGCTTACTAGAAGTCTGATGTCTGGAGCAAGGGGGATTGCTATATGCACATGCACATATGTGTGCACACACCCACACACATAAATGTGTTCATTTATTAATTGTATTAAATGTTAGTACTATGTATAATGTATTATTTTAGTCACTCTGTGAGTATTTATCACCAATGGCACACTTTTACATCCAAGTCTTCAGAATAAATTTGCAGTTACATTCCCACTCTATATTTCTTCTCTACCTTTCCTGGGTCCCCTTTCCTGCTGCAGGTGGTTGCTACACCTTGGTTTTAAATAAAAATTAACTATTATATTGCTTGGGGAAAAATCATTAAAATAAGCATTAAATATCAGCTGATGGTAGTAATTGTAAGTTTTGCAGTAACTATAGGAATATATGTTCACATTCAGATCTTTGTGAGAGTTCATAGGTGAGACCATTTGAGTCTTAATTTATATTTCAGTCACATACTTAAATTAAGAGATTTAAGTGCAGAGGGTAGGATTCTTAAATTTTGAGGAGGATCTAAACTTCAATCTGTTACCAACTCTGTTTCTAATTTGGTGATTGCAGTTTGAGTTTTTGAAGATGCTAAATGAAAGCAATGATGTTCATGAATCACACAAAGTGTTTAAGAAGTAATTTCCAGAAAAATAAGAGTCCAGGAGGTAAATACAAGCACTTTCCCTTCATCTTTATAAAGAGGGAGCTGATGATTTTGTTGCATTTTGTCTTGCTAGAAGAAAAAACATACCATTTTTCATCTTTTAGCAGGCTGAATTTGAGAGGGCTTTGATTAAAACTGGAGATAGTTTATCCTCATGACATGGAACATTTTGAAGAAAAAACAATTTGCTAATTAATAAAAAATATAGCCAGTTATAGAAAATTTTTCTTTCTCTGTCTTTCTGACCCTACCATTAAAGGAGAACAATCAGTTGATCACCCACCAGCTGCATGAATTCACTGGAAAAGAGCTTCTGGTTTTCTCCTTCCTAAACCCTTGCTGAGCTGTTCTGGCAGTACATAAAAGTGGGTCATTTGTACCTAAAATACTTTACCGATGTTCCATTAATCTTAGTGATGGTGTTCTTTCTTTCCTTGCTAGAAGCAGGATGAGGGAATATTATGGGGAAATAAGAGGAGGTAAGCATTTTAAGAATAGATGTATAAATGCATAGTAAAGAAAGGTCATTTAATATTTTGTAGCCTGGCCTTTTTGGAATGAATGCATAATCAAAAATACCCATGGTATTGTTTATTGGTAGTATATCATACCTTTAGCATTAAGAAGAATGTGTTAAGAATTTGCAAAAAAGATAGTGCATGTCTTTGGATATATGCCAAAACAAATGGTTTGTTTAGAAACAAATGGTTTGTCAGATCAAAATAATGTAAATAGATGGATGAATCAAGGACAAAAGATGCTTTTCTTTGGTTATTTTGTTTTAAATGCAAAAGCTCTATCACTCTGCCTCTTATACTCAATGAGTTTCTCAGCTGATGTTTAAATGAATCTTATGAAGACCTTAGTTATAGTCTCTATAATGTGTTTTGCATTTCTTAAAATAATTTCCTCAATAATCATTTTCTGTCTAAAGAGTGAGGGAATGCCAGAAGGGCAAGGCTACCTTGGCTTTCCTTCATGGTCTTCTCTGTTGATTGGCAAGTTTTAAAGGTTAAACCAGCTACAGATGAAATGTCCTCATTAGTGGCTTGCTTCCTTTTCTGATCCCTCTGGAAACTGCATTAGCCAACACTGTTCATTTATAAGGAAAGAAAGTCATTCTTGAGCAGTTTGGAATGGGAAGTAGCTGCTGTCTCCTTCTTTCTTACTCAAATAAACTAAATGGAAAAATAAACTTCACTTCTTCACTTCTGGTACAAAGCTTCCTCTTTTGTTGAAAATTCACAAGTTCTCTTTGGTACGCCTTGTGTGAACCAGGTGTCTTCCTTCCTTCTGAAAAGTGACTTGTGTGGCTACAACGAGAATAGGCCCTGGCATAGTTTAACAGTACAAGAGCATCATTACATAGAAACAAATACGATTAAGTCCTTGGCATTGGGGGTGACGTCAGATGGTATCTAAGCCAGCCTCCCACGTATCTATCAGCAGTAAGGCACAGGACCTTTTGAAAGTGATTCAGCAAGAAATCTTGAAAAAGTGAACAAATTCTACTGCGTTTCTTCTTTTTTTTTTTTTTTTTTTTTTTTAATTTATTTTTTTTTTTTAAATTCAGTTTTATTGAAATACATTCACACACCATACAATCATCCATGATATATGATCCACTGTCCACAGTATGATAACATAGTTATGTGTTCATCACCACAATCTGTCTCTGAACATTTTCCTTACATCAGAAAGAACCAGAACAAGAATAAAAAATAAAAGTGAAAAAAAACACCCAAATCATCCCCCCATCCCACCCCATTTGTCCTTTAGTTTTTATCCCCATTCCTCCACTCATCCATACACTAGATAAAGGGGGTGTGATCCACAAGGTCTTCACAATCACACTGTCACCCCTTGTAATCTACATTATTATATAATTGTCTTCAGGAGTCCAGACTGCTGGGTTGGAGTTTGGTAGTTTCAGGTATTTACTTCTAGCTATTCCAATACATTAAAGCCTAAGAGGTGTTATCTATATAGTGCATAAGAATGTCCACCAGAGTGACCTCTCGACTCCATTTGGAATCTCTCAGCCACTGAAACTATTTCGTCTCATTTTGCATCCCCCTTTTGGTCAAGAAGATACTCTCAGTCCCACGATGCCGGGTCCACATTCATCCCCGGGAGTCATACTCTGCGTTGCCAGGGAGATTTACACCCCTGAGAGTCGGGTCCCACGTAGGCGGGAGGGCAGCGAGTTCACCTGTCGAGATGGCTCAGTTAGAGAGAGAGAGGGCCACATCTGAGCAACAAAGAGGTACTCATGGGGAGACCCTTAGGCACCATTACATACAAGTTTAGACTCTCCTTTGTGGTAATGAGCTTCATAAGGGCAAGTCCCATGCTCGAGGGCTCAGCACATCAAACCGCCAGTCCCAGTGTTTGTGACAACATATGCTAGGGGATCAGCATCTCAAAGTTTAGAGATAGGCCTTACACTTCAGGGATAGAGTTAACTGCTGTAAGAGCTTACAATCTAGGGACTATTACAATTATTGTGTCCACGTTAGGCTATGTTCTAAGATTCAATTCTGAGTTTACACATTGTAGTTAGTCCATATTGGTGAGGCATCATCCCTCTCACCATGTTTTCTCCAACACTTTTACTCCTATATATATATTTTCCTACAATTTTATAGAGTTATATTCACATACCATACATTTATCCACAGTGTACAATCAGTTGTTCATGGTATCATCATAAAGTTGTACACTTATCACCACAATCAGCATTTGAACATACTTATTACTACAAGAAAAATTGTTTTTTTTGTTTTTTGTTTTTTTTTTTAGCAATAAGAAAAAATGATAAAAAGAAAAATAACATGTCATACAATACAATATACTACTAAGGACAGCAAATAACACCACTACCAAGAATCCCATATTACTCCCCTATATCCCCTTCTCATATACATTTAGCATTGGCGTATTGCCTTTGTTACATTTAATGGAGGTATATTACAATGTTACTGTTGACCATAGACTCCAGTTTGCTTTGATTATGTTTTTTCCTGAATACCATCCCTTTTTCAAATTTCTACATGGTTGACATTCATTTGCTTTCCCACATGCAAAAACATTTTTATATTTGTATATTTAGTAATAGTCATTGGCCACTCCAGTTTTTGCCACGTTATACAGTCCCAGTCTTTATCATCTATCTTTACCTCTGGTGTCATACATTCTCCTATCCCATCTCTTTCAGCTTTACTCACAGACGTCTTTGTTCAGTGTACTTACAATACCGTGCTACCATCACACAGTATTATCCTGTCTATTTCTGGATCTATGCAATCAATCCTAAACATTCTGTAGTCCTTCAGCATCAAATGGCTGATCTCTGCCCTCTTTCTATCTCCTGGTCGCCTGTGTTGTCAGCTTTTAACTCCCAAAGTTTGTTCATTAATGTCTGTTTATATTAGTGAGACCATACAGAATCTGTCCTTTGGTTTCTGGCCAACTTCACTCAACATAATGTCCTCAAGGTTCATCCACATTATTACATGATCCATGTCTTTGTTCTGTCTTACAGCTGCATAATATTCCATCATGTGTATATACCACAGTTTGTTTATCCACTCGTCCTTTGATGGACATTTGGGCTGTTTCCATCTCTTGGCAATTGTGAATAATGCTGCAATAAACATTGGTTTACAAATGTCTGTTTGTGTCTTAAGTTTCAGTTCCTCTGAGTATATACCCAGCAATGGAATAGCTGGGTCATATGGCAAATCTATATTTAGCTTCCTGAGGAACCTCCATACTGTCTTCCAGAGTGGTTGCACCATTCTACATTCCCACCAACAATGAATAAGTGTGCCTCTTTCTCCACATCCTCTCCAGCACTTGTCATTTTCTGTTTTTTTGGATAATGGCCATTCTGGTAGGTGTGAGATGATATCTCATTGTGGTTTTGATTTGCATTTCCTTAATAGCCAGTGAAGTTGAGCATTTTTTCATATGCTTTTGAGCCATTTGTATTTCCTCTTCAGAAAAATGTCTGTTCATGTCTTTTGCCCATTTTTTAATTGGATTGTTTGTCTTTCTGTTATTGAGATGCAGGATTCCTTTATATATTCGGGATATTAAACCCTTATCTGATATGTGGTTTCCAAATATCATCTCCCATTGTGTAGGTTGCCTTTTGACTTTTCTGACAAAGTCCTTTGATGTACAAAAGTGTTTAATTTTGAGGAGATCCCATTTGTCTATTTGTTCTTTGGTTGCTCGTGCCTTGGGTGTGAGGTCTAAGAAACCACCTCCTTTCACAAGATCTTTAAGATATTGCCCTACATTTTCTTCTAAGAGTTTTATGGTCTTGGTGCTAATGTTTAGGTCTTTGATCCACTTTGAGTTAATTTTGGTATAAGGTGTGAGATGGACATCCTCTTTCATTCTTTTGGAAATGGATATCCAGTTCTCCAAACACCATTTATTGAACAGGCTGCTCTTTCCCAGTTGCTTCAGCTTCACTGCCTTATCAAAGATCAGTTGTCCATAGATGTGAGGGTCTACTTCTGAACACTCAATTCGATTCCATTGATCAGTATATCTGTCCTTATGCCATTACCATGCTGTTTTGAGCACTGTAGCTTTGTAATATGCTTCAAAGTCAGGTAGTGTGAGACCTCCCACTTCATTCCTCTTTCTCAAGACATTTTTGGCTATTCGGGGCACCTTACCCTTCCAAATAAATTTAGTTATTGGTTTTTCTTTTTCTGTAAAGTAAGTTGTTGGGATTTGAATTGGTATTGCATTGAATCTGTAAATCAGTTGAGGTAAAATTGCCATCTTAACTATATTTAGTCTTCCAATCCATGAACATGGTATGTTCTTCCATTTTTTCAGGTCTTGTTCAATTTCTTTTTGCAGTTTCTTATAGTTTTCTATGTAAAGGTCTTTTGTGTCCTTGGCTAAGTTTATTCCTAAATACTTGATTCTTTTGGTTGCTATTGTAAATGGGATTTTTTTCTTGATTTCTTCCTCTTGTTGCACATTACTTGTGTATAGGAACACTACAGATTTTTGCGTGTTGATCTTGTAGCCTGCTACTTTGCTGTATTCATTGACTAGTTCTAGTAGCTTTGCTGTAGATTTTTCTGGATTTCCTACATATAGAATCATGTCATCTGCAAATAGTGAAAGTTTTACTTCTTCCTCTCCAATTTGGATGCCTTTTATTTCTTTTTCTTGCCTAATTGCTCTAGCTAGAACTTCCAGCACAATGTTGAATAGCAATGGTGATAGTGGGCATCCCTGTCTTGTTCCTGATCTTAGAGGAAAAGCTTTCAGTCTCTCCCCATTGAGTGTGATGTTAGCTGTGGGTTTTTCATATATTGCCTTTATCATATTGAAAAAGTTCCCTTCTATTCCTATCCTTTGAAGTGTTTTCATCAGGAAAGGATGTTGAATTTTGTCAAATGCCTTTTCTGCATCAATCAAGATGATCATGTGGTTCTTCTGCTTTGATTTATTGATGTGGTGTATTACATTAATTGATTTTCTTGTGTTGAACCAGCCTTGCATACCTGGAATAAATCCCACCTGGTCGTGGTATATAATTCTTTTAATGTACTGCTGGATTCGATTTGCAAGTATTTTGTTGAGGATTTTTGCATCTATATTCATTAAAGAAATTGGTCTATAATTTTCTTTTTTTGTAGTATCTTTGCCTGGTTTTGGTATTAGGGTGATGATGGCTTCATAGAAAGAGTTAAGTAGCTTTCCCTCTTCTTCAGTTTTTTTGAAGAGATTGAGCAGGATTGGTACTAATTCGTTCTTGAATGCTTGGTAGAATTCACATGTGAAACCATCTGGTCCTGGGCTTTTCCTTTTTGGGAACTTTTTGATGACTGACTCAATCTCTTTACTTGTGATTGGTTTGTTGAGGTCATCTATTTCTTCTTGAGTTAATGTTGGTTGTTTATGCTTTTCTAGGAAGTTGTCCATTTCATCTAAGTTGTCTAGTTTATTAGCATATAGTTGCTCATAGTATCTTCTCATTATCTCCTTAATTTCTGCAGGGTCGGTAGTTATATTTCCTTTCCCATTTCTGATTGCATTTATTTGCATCTGCTCTCTCTTTTTTTTTTGTTAGCCTAGCCAGTGGTCCATTGATTTTATTGATTTTCTCAAAGAACCAACTTCTGGTTTTGTTGATTCTCTCTATTGTTTTCCTGTTCTCAATTGCATTTATTTCTGCTCTAATCTTTGTTATTTCTTCCCTTCTGCTTGCTTTGGGGTTAGTTTGCTGTTCTTTCTCTAATTCCTCCAGGTGAGCAGTTAACTCTTCAATTTTTGCTCTCTCTTCTCTTTTAATATAGGCATTTAGGGCAATAAATTTCCCTCTCAGCACCGCCTTTGCTGCATCCCATTAGTTTTGATAAGTTGTGTTTTCATTGTCATTTGCCTCGAGGTATTTACTAATTTCTCTTGTAATTTCTTCCTTTACCCACTGGTTTTCTAAGAGGGTGTTGTTTAGCCTCCATATGTTTGTGAATTTTATGACCTTCTGCCTTTTATTTATTTCCAACTTCATTCCATTGTGGTCTGAGAAAGTGTTTTGTATAATATCAATATTTTTAAATTTGTTGAGACTTGCTTTGTGACCCAACATGTGGTCTATCCTAGAGAATGTTCCATGAGCACTTGAGAAAAAAGTGTACCCTGCTGTTGTTGGATGTAGTGTTCTATAAATGTCTGTCAAGTCTAGTTCATTTATCATACAATTCAACATCTCTGTTTCTTTAGTGATCCTCTGTCTAGATGTTCTATCTATTGATGAGAGTGGTGTATTGAAGTCTCCAACTATTATTGTAGAGGTATCTATTTCTCCTTTCAGTGATCGCAGTGTTTGCCTCATGAATTTGGGGGCATTCTGGTTTGGTGCATAAATATTTATGACTGTTATGTTTTCTTGATGAATTGACCCTTTTATTAATATATAGTGTCCTTCTTTGTCTCTTTTCATTGTTTCGCTTTTGAAGTCTAACTTGTCTGATATTAATATAGCTACTCCCGCTTTTTTCTGGTTGTTGTTTGCATGAAATATATTTTTCCAACCTTTCACTTTCAGTCTATGTTTGTCCTTGTGTCTAAAGTGAGTTTCTTGTAGACAGCATATAGATGGGTCCTGTTTTTTAATCCATTCTGCCAGTCTGTGTCTTTTTATTGGGGAGTTTAATCCATTTACATTTAGTGTTATTACTGTAAGGGCAGTACTTTCTACTACCATTTTGTTTTTTGGAATTTATATGTCATATCTTATTTTTTCCTCTCCTTTTACCTTTCCTGATAATCTTCATTTCTGCACTCTTCTCCAACTCTCTCTCTCCTGTCTTTTCCTATCAGCCTGTAGCGCTCCCTTTAGTATTTCTTGTAGTGCTGGTCTCTTATTCACAAACTTTCTCAGTGTGTGTTTGTCTGAAAATGTTTTAATCTCTCCCTCATTTTTGAAGGAAAGTTTTGCTGGGTATAGAATTCTTGGTTGGCAGTTTTTCTCTTTCAGTATCTTAAATATATCATGCCACTGTCTTCTTGCCTCCATGGTTTCTGCAGAGAAATCTGTACATAGTCTTATTGACTTTCCCTTGTACGTGATGGATTCATTTTCTCTTGCTGCTTTCAGAATCCTCTCTTTGTCTTTGACATTGGACAATCTGACCAGTAAGTGTCTTGGAGTAGGTCTATTGGGATCTATTCTATTTGGGGTACGTTGTACTTCTTGAATCTCTAATTTTCTGTCTTTTATAAGAGTTGGGAAATTTTCAGTGAATATGTCTTCTATTACTCTTTCTGCCCCTTTTCCCCTCTCTTCTCCTTCTGGGATACCCATAACACGTATATTTGTGCATTTCATGTTGTCACTCAGCTCCCTAAGACCCTGCTCATATTTTTCCATTTTTTTCACCATCTGTTCTTTTGTGTGTATGAATTCGAATGACCTGTCTTCCAGTTCACTGATCCTTTCTTCTGCCTGTTCAGATCTACTGTTGTATCCCTCCATTGTGTTTTTCATATCCTCCATTGTGGCCTTCATTCCCATGAGTTCTGCCATTTGTTTTTTTAAGTTTATGAATTCTTCTTTATGGTCAGCCAGTGTCTTCTTTATATCCTTCAACTCTTTTGCTATATCTTCCTTCATTTCATCAAATTTATTTAGCATTAGTTGCCTCCACTCCTGTGTCTCAGCTGAGCTATTAGTTTGTTCCTTTGGCTGGTCCATGTTTTCGTGTTTCCTGGTATGGCTTGTTATCTTAAGTTGTCTAGGCATCTGATTCTCTTGATTAGTTTATTTTGGAGCTTGTTTTCTGTCTTTTACTTAGTGGTTTTCTTGTTGGTTGGCTTTGTTTTCTGGCCTCTGTTATTCAGTTCAACTTATTCTAGACCTCTAACTTAGGTTCTATTTAGTTGATCGGAATTTTTCCCCTCTTGTTTTTTCTTTTTCTTGCTCTGCCTCTATGTAACCTTTTTGTGAGTGGGTCTCCTCAGATATGGTCGACCCTAGTCAGATTTTCCCGGTCTAGTGAGGCCCAGGTCTCATTGGGAGGGTATGGAGTTTTCCTGAGAATGAGACCCTCCTATGAGGCCTTTAGAATTGGTGCTTTTCCTCTCCTGTCCAGCAGGTGGCGCTGGACAGCCTGCAGCTCCCCCACCAGTGTAAGGAGGTGTGGAGCCTTTAGTTCTCCTGGTGACTCTGATCCTGTCGGGGGCGTGGCTGACTGAAGCAATGTTCGCTGCGATCTCAGCTTTTCCTCCAGTTCCAAACTCGTGTCCAATGTGTGACTGGTTACTGGAGACCCCGAAAACACTGTTTCATATAGTTCTTGGGTAATTGCCAGCTGCTCTAGGGGAGAGACGAAATTCTGCTCCTCACCACTCCGCCATCTTGCCCCGCCTCCTCTGCTGCGTTTCTTCTTAATTAGAGTCAGATTACACTTATTGGTGCACATGAGTTCTACTTAATGTGACTCATTTTTCAGCTTATGCAGTGATTTATACCCCTTTGCAGCCTACACCAGCTAGGGCAACCCAGAGCAGGTGTGAGATGTAGCAGTGCCTGCTTTCAGAGGGGTGCTGTGTTTGCCAACCACCAGGATTCTGTATTAGTTAACATTTATCCTTGCCGACTCCCCAGCTGTTTCTCTTCCCTTCCTCCTTCCACCCTGCTTTTCTTTCATTTGCTGCCTCCTTTACCTCAGAATTCCACAAACTTGCTGCCTAGTTGAACATTCTACATATTCTTTAGAAGGGTGCCTGCCCTTCATGTAACGTATAATGCAATTATCATTACTTAAAGCTTGATTAGAAGCCATTTTTTGGACAAAGTGAAATACAAAACCTAGAGGAATTGTTTTTCATTTGGACCCTAAGCATAATGTTTCATCTCGATGTTATGAGGTTTTATTACGGATCGTATTTCCTTGGAAGTTGTTGGGATTCTTTTGTTGTTTGTTTTTAGTTCTCCATTGTTGGCTTTCTTTTTTTTTTAAGGTTTTATAGTTAAAACCTAGTTGATAAACAATGCTTATTTTTGTTAATGCTCTGGTTCCCTGATAGGGCCAGCCCAACGAGGCAGTGAAGGTCAATGTCAGACTTCCAAGAAGTGGTGGAGGCTGGACACGGTGCTTGGCCCGGGAGCAAGCTGCTGTTATCACGACAGAGTGGTCTTTCTTAATTCTCTTGGCCTCTTAGGCAGCTCCTTTGGGGAACACTAAGAAATGGGGTAGCGAGCATAACCACTGGATGGCAAGGGGCTTAGTGGGTACTGTAATGGATTTGTTTCCATTTTCTAAAGGAGAAGCTGGAAGAGTGTCTGTCTGGCCACATTGGGTACATCAGGCAAAGTCAGTAATTCCAATCAGAATTTCTATTGTGATATGTTTCTGTAAATGTAGGTCATTATATAGCTGCTGCTGAAACAAATGAGAACATCCATTCATTTCTTCTTCTCTGTGATTCTTGACTTATCATTCAACACTTTCTACCACTGCCACCCTCCTTATCAGACCAGTTGAATGACTTTTGGAATCCTTGTCTCTGGGTATACAGTTTCATTGTCTCCACCCATAGCTGTGATCACTTCTTTCTTTTTGCTGTTTCTTCCTAGAATTGTCCTTAATTTCTTCACTTGTTATCCAAAACGAAGAGTACTTTATCTTCCAACTTATGCCATCAGCCTACATACCTCATCTCCTTTAGGAGGGTCCTTATGTTTTGCTTCTCAATAAAGACTTTCCCAGAGTAGATAATAGAAGAAAGATTGGTTATAAGGGATAGAGATCACATTTGTGGATGAAAAACTGTCAACCTGGATTGTTTTTAAATTATTGTATTAGAAAATCTGGACTTTAAAAAAATGCAAACAGTAAAATGAGAATTTATTTAATTGTATAGACTCATACAACAGTGGATAGAGTCTCATATTCTTTTAGTCTGACTTCTGTAGTAGACCAGGAATAACTTAAAAACAAATTTAAAAAAAACATCTAAACCAATTCTCTTTGACCAGTCTGACCTCAGAACTTTCATTAGGAATTTTCATAATTTGTGTAAGTAAACTAATGTTTGACCAACTTAGCATTCATTAGTTCTCTATTGTTAAAAAAATTTTTAATTAGGGTGAAATTCACATAGCATAGAATTCACTGTGTTAACTATTTTAAAGTGTATAATCCAGCAACTTCCAGTATGTTCCCAGTATTCTGCAGCCATCGGCACTATCTAATTCTGGAACATTTTCATCACCCCAAAAAGAAATCCTATACCCATTAAGCAGTAGCAACAACTAATCAACTTTCTGTGTCCATGAATTTGCCTGTTCTGGACATTTCATATAAATGGAATTATACAGTGTGTGGCTTTTTGTGTCTGATTTCTTTCTCATAACAATGTTTTCAAGGGTTCAGATTGTAACATATATCTGTTATCATTCCTATTCATGGCCAAATGGTATTCCACTGACTAGATATGCCATATTTTGTTTATTCTGTCATTAGCTGATGGACCTCTTGAGTTTTTTTTAAATTCAGTTTTATTGAGATATATTCACATACCATACAATCATCCACAGTGTACAATCAGGTGCTCACAGTGCCATCATAAAATTGTGCATTCATCACCACAATGTTTTAACATTTTCCTTACTCCAAAAAATAAATAAATAATAAATAAGAGTAAAAGTTAAAGTAAAAAAGAGCACCTAAAACATTCCATCCCCTCATCCTACCCTATTTTTTCATTTAATTTTTGTCCCCATTTTCCTACTCATGTGTCCATAGACTGGATAAAGGGAATTTTCACAATCACTGTCACACCGTGTAAACTACATAGTTATACAATCATCTTCAAGAATCAAGGCTACTGGGTTGCAGTTCGACAGTTTCAGGTATTTCCTTCTAGCTATTCAATACACTAAAAACTAAAAAGGGATACCTGTATAGCGCATAAGAATGCCCTCCAGAGTGACCTCTCGACTCCATTTGAAATCTCTCAGACACTGAAACTTTATTTTGTTAAATTTCTCTTCCCCCTTTTAGTCAAGAAGATTTTCTCAATCCCACAATGCCAGGTGCAAGTTCATCCCCGAGAGTCATGTCCTGCGTCGCCAGGGAGATTTATACTCCTGGGAGTCATGTCCCACATAGGGGGCCTCTCTTGAGTTTTTCTTTTTTAAGGGCTTGGATTTATTTATTTAGTTTTTTAATTGAGATTGATCACATACCATACAATTGCCCATGGATCTTTTAACCAAAGATCCAAAGTGTACAATCAGTAGCCCATGGTACCATCATACAGCTGTGCATCCATCACCACAATTATGTTTTTTTTTTTTAGTTTTTAGAACATTTTCATTACTCCAGAAAAGAAATAAAGACAAAAAAAGGAAACTCAAATCCTCCCATACCCCTAAGCACCCGCCCCCCCGTTATTGATTCATAGTTTTGGTGTAGAACATTTGTTACTGTTAATGAAAGAATGTTAAAATACTACTAAATATAGTATCTAGTTTGCAATAGGTATATATTTTTCCTACATGCCCCTCTATTATTAACTTTTAGTTATAGTGTCATACCTTTGTTCTAGTTCATGACAGAGATTCCTAATAGTTGTACAGTTAATCACAGACATTGTCCACCACAAGATTCACTGTTTTATACATTCCCATCTTTTAACCTCCAACTTTCCTTCTGTTGACGTACATGACTCTAGCTTACCCTTTCCACCACCTTCACACACCTTTCAGCACTGTTAGTTATTCTCACAACGTGCTGCCATCACCCTTGTCCATTTCCAGACGTTTAAGTTCACCCTAGTTGAACATTCTGCTTATACTAAGCAACTGCTCCCCATTCTTTAGCCTTGTTCTATATCCTGGTAACTTATATTTCATGTCTATGAGTTTACGTATTATAATTAGTTCATATCAGTGAGACCCTGCAATATTTGTCCTTATGTATCTGTCTTATTTCACTCAATATGGTGCCCTCAAGTTTTCTTTATCAACCCATTTTTTTACAGATGGTTTTGTTCACACACCATCCATTCCGTCCTAAGTAAACAATCATTGGTTCCCTGTATAGTCACGTATTTACGTATTCAGCACCATCGCCGCTATCTGTATAAGGACATCTCTATTTCTTCCACAAAGGAGGAAAAGTCAAAGAAGGTAGAGAGACAAAAGAAAAAGAAAAAAGAGAGAGAGAAAAAAAGAACATGACAGCTAGAAAGCAATAAATGGAAAGATAACATTAAACTAAGGTAGAATAAACAATTAGACAACATCCCCTACGTCTCCCTCCCCCCCATGCATTTAGCTGTGGTATATTGCCTTTGTTATATTAAAGGAAGCATAATACAGTGTTTCTGTTAATTACAGTCTCTAGTTTGCATTGATTGTACTTTTCCCCCAATCCCACCCTATTTTTAACACCTTGAAATGTTGACATTCATTTTTTCTACCTCATGTAAAAACATATTTGTACCTTTTATTACAATCATTGGGCACCCTCGGTTTCACTGGGTTTATACAGTCCCAGTCTTCATCTTTCATCTTTTGTTCTGGTGTCCCACATGGTCCTAACCTTCCGCTTTCAACCATACTCACAGTCATCTTTGTTCAGTGTACTTACATTGCTGTGCTGCTATCTCCCAAAGTTGTGTTCTAAACCTCTCACTCCTGTCTTTTACTTTCTGTCTGCAGTGCTTCTTGTAGTGTTTCCTGTAGAGCAGGTATCTTGTTCACAAATTCTGTCATTGTCTATTTTTCAGAGAATATTTTAAGCTCTCCCTCATATTTGAAGGACAGTTTTGCCAGATACAGGATTCTTGGTTGGTGGTTTTTCTCTTTCAGTATCTTACATATATCATCTCACTTCCTTCTTGCGTCCATGGTTTCTATTGTGAAATCCACACAGTCTTATCAATCTTCCTTTGTATATGATGGATCACTTTTTCTCTTGCTGCTTTCAGGATTCTCTCTTTATCTTTGACATTTGATAATCTGGCGTAGGTCTATTCAGATCTATTCTGTTTGGGGTACACTGTGCTTCTTGGAGCTGTAATTTTATGTCTTTCATAACAGATGGGAAATTTTCATTGACTATTTCCTCTGTTATTGCTTCTGCCCCTTTTCCCTTCTCTTCTCCTTCTGGGACACCAATGACACATACATTCCTGCATTTCGTTTTGTCCTTAAGGTCCCAGTGACATTGCTTATATTTTTCCATTCTTTTCTCTTTCTGTTCTTTTGTGTGTAGGCTTTCAGGTACCTTGTTCTCCAGTTCCTGAGTGTTTTCTTCTGCCTCTTGAGATCTTCTGTTGTATGTTTCCATTGTGTCTTTCATCTCTTGTGTTGTGCCTTTCATTTCCATAGATTCTGCCAGTTGATTTTTCAAACTTTGAATTTCTACCTTATGTACGCTTCGTGTTTTCATTATACGCTTCATAGCCTTTGCCATATCTTCCCTAAAATTTTTTGATTGATTTAGTATTGTTTAAATTCCTGTATCTCAGTTGAAGTGTAAGTTTGTTCCTTTGACTTGGACATAACTTTGTTTTTCTTAGTGTAAGCTGTAGTTTTCTGTTGTCTAGGTATCTGGTTTCCTTGGTTACCCCAATCAGGTTTTCCCAGACCAGAACAGGCCCGGGTCTTTGAAGGAGGGAATAGTATCCGGTTTCTCTGAGGGTGTCTTAGAAAATTGGTACACCCTTTGAGGCCTCAAGTCACTGCTTTTCCACCCAGAAGGTGGCACCTGTCAGCCTTTAGCTCCAGACTGGTGTAAGGAGGTGTGGACGGTGGCTGTTTTCCCCCAGGTTCTGGGGTCTGGTTCTGAATAGAAGGCGGGTAGTAGAGCTTAGCACCACCTCTTTCCTTTTAGAGAAGATACACCCCCTTGGGAGAGGTCATCAGCATTTGAATAGTCTCTCTACCTATGTTATCTCCACCCTTGTCTGGGTCAGAGCACTGGGAACTGAAAATGGCTGAGGCTTTCTCCACTGAGCCGAAAAAGGGACAGAAAGCCTCCTACAGGCCAATCCATGGCCACCCTTTGGCTCTTTAAGGTCAGTCATCACCAAAAGCCTCTGTCTGCTTTTGGGGATTCATAGCTGGTATTGAGCAGTCCGCATTTGTTGGTTAAACCCTCATTTGGTGCTCAGCTGAGTTATATTTGCTTGCTGGGAGAGTGCTGCTCTCTAGTACCCCAAGGCTTTGCAGTTCGGGCTGTGGAGGGAGGGGGCTCCTGGCTGGGATCCACAGTTTTTACTTACAGATTTTATGCTGCAATCTCGGGCTTTCCTCCCAATTCAGGTTGGTGTATGATGAGGGGACAGTCAAGTTTGTCCCACCACAGTTATTCCAAATTATTTACTAGTTGTTCCTGATTGTTTATTAGTTGTTCCAGGGGGACAAACTAGCTTCCACTCCTCTCTATGCTGCCATCGTCTTCCATCCTCTCTTGAATTTTAATGAACAATTCTGATTAGTTTGGAGTGTTTCACCAGTTATTTTCTGTGTCTCTAGAAACAAAGTATGGCTTGGCTTAACTAGCAAGAGAGAGAGTTTAGAGGATGTAGGTTTGAATCTCATCACTAACTTTCTAGAATAAGTCACTTTGGAGTCTGTTTTCTCAGGTAAAATGAATAAAATTATATCTATCTAAGAAGAGTTTTGTGAGGATTAAATTAACTAGAGTGTATCAAACTCCCAATGCAGTTCCCAGGTATTATTTAGAAAATTTCGGTTAATCCAGACGTTGATTGAAACTAATGACAGTCAGGAGACCTCTCCAACATTAGATAAAGCTAATGTAGTTCTCTTATTTTCCTAGGTTTTTCTATGGCCAATCTAAAATAATCACATTCTTACCAAGATCTAGAACCCAGGGCATTATAATTGATGTTTCATTTTTATTTTCATTGACTTTTAAGGAGGACACTATTGATGAACCCCAAGGGCAGCTTATCCCTCTAACAGTTACCCTACTACATGATTTGGGTTTGTTGGTAGATCTATTTTTTTTTTTTTTTTTTTTGCTGCTTTTACTTGCTTCAAGGATCCCTCCTAGTCAGCGTGTGTCTCCCACCCCCACCTACAAGAGTGGGACTGTATCACCACCAGCCTTTGCCTAGAAGCACAATAGAAAGGATGTTGGTTCCAGAGTTAGAAGACATGCATTTGAGAACCAACATGGCTACGTGTAAAGTGTGGTAATCTTATAAAGATTAACTGAGATAATATACGTGAAAGAACCCTATAAGGTATAAAAACATTATTGTTTCTATGGCTGGGGATTTATTTTTAAAAAGGTAATTAACATGTATTTTATGCCTAATATATGCCAGGAGATTCACATACATTATACTCATGAAGTGGGAGATATTCTCACTTAACAGATGACTAGCTTCAGGCCACATGACATAATTTTAATTCAGATTGATCATTCACCTAAACCACACTGTCTGTCTTCATTGATTTGGGGGCAGCCCAGGTCACAGCTTCTTGGTCTTGCCTCTTGGCTACCAAGAAGAGAGGGAAGGAGTAAATGAGAAAATGGAAGGAGATGCCTTGTGTGTGCAGTCAGTGAATAAGAAAATAGCTGAGAAAATACTTTAGCCACTGACTTGATAGGGCAGATTTCTGCCACTTGTCTATATGACAAAACTTAAAAGGCCATGGCAGAATCCAGAGAAGTCATAGCACTGGCAAGTGTTTCTTCACTGGAGAGTTTCTTATGGGTACTGTTCCCCTTGTCTGCAACCAACTTGAAATTTGGTTCAGTCACATGTCCCTTTATCTCTACACTCCTTTTGTCATGTGTCAAGCAAGGATGATTGACTTACTAAAATTTTTAAACTTAGAGAAGTGATGAAGCCAGAAAGCTTTTCGAAGTCCAGACTCACTGAACTTTTCCACTGTTTATCCACTTGAACACAAATGAGGTCAAAGTTTTTACCTGGCCTAAATGCTCCAGGTGACGTCAGCCCATTGGGTGTAAAACATTTCTTTCTGTGTCAGTGCAGCCTTGCTGATGACCATATTAGGGATTTGCAAAACAATGAGAGCCCCTTTCAAAGGGTAAGTGGGAGCTGAATTACTTTTGCTCTTGTTGAGGAATGATTATTATAACCAAACCAAATTAGGGAG
The DNA here is from genome assembly GCF_015220235.1 of Choloepus didactylus. Taxonomy (NCBI): domain Eukaryota; kingdom Metazoa; phylum Chordata; class Mammalia; order Pilosa; family Megalonychidae; genus Choloepus; species Choloepus didactylus. The sequence continues at coordinate 59,426,907 of NC_051322.1, read as the reverse complement.
ATATGATGAAGCATAATTTTTCTGAAAGTAGTGTTTCCAGAGAAAGGTTTTCATTGTATCTCAATTTTGGCTTTAGGTTTTTAGCACTATTTAAATGAACTATTTTTGCCTATATGCTCGTCTCCTCTTGATAGAGGGATTCTAAATACATTTGCAGTGTTTCAGACTGGTTGATGGTCTGTACATCTGAAAATATTCAGTGTGAAACCATTTGATCTAATGTTAAACATCAGTGAGTTAAACTTTAGAGACCATGTCTTCTTACAGGACTTTCAACAAATAATTATATTTATTTCACCACAACAACATTAGGCTTAGCTATCTGGGACATCTTAGGGAATAAAACGGACAGACAAAATTGGCAGTGGTTAAATTTGTTTAATATAATCCCCAAAACAAAATAAAACAACAAATCTCAGTTTTCTCCACATGGAAGTAAAAATTATTTTCCTCCCACGTTTTCAAATTTAAAATCTAAATTGTATTTGAGTTTAAAATTTGCAACAAAAACAAAACAAACATGTAAAGTGATGGAAATCTCTTAGGAAATTTTGCCATAGCCTAATGTTTTGCTTCTTTTCATTTTGATATTTCATACCCCAAAGTGTTACTTATTTTTCTCAAAAATGTGGCAATAATGTGGAAGAAAATCACTGGCAGTTGAAGAGGTTTGAGTTTTTCTAGTTTGTATTAGAAGTAGCACTCTTGAGTAGAGAGGAAAGCTTGAAAAAATGTGTACAACAAATTTTAGTCATTACAGGCCTTTAAGATGCCAACAAGATTAAAAAGGAGAAAAGCTGCTGTGTCTGGTTCATGAGTTATGGTCGTGAACATGTTATATTCAAGAACCGTCTTCGGGTCCCTGTTCTTTTTGGCCTCATTGCCTCAAACACAACTAAGATGGAATTATTTTTTTAATAGTTACACTTAAACACCTGATATCTAATGAAGACAGTTTCTTAATGTGTTAAAATAAGTTCTTTGTATCTTATTTGAATCTATTGTTGCTTTAAACTAATCTGCTTTAGGATTCTCAGATCCAGGCGTTTTACAATAGGGACTCTAGGAATGGTATTCGTGTGGAATGTTGGCTTTTGTTTACAAGCTTTACCAGACCCTCACTGCTTTCTTGGTCATCTGGTGTCTTCACTAATGTGATTTGTGCTCCTCAGCTCTGCAGGTAGCCCTGAGCTTTTAAAAGTGAAATTTACAATGGGACTCGCCACCCTGGCTGCTAATGAAGGGAACCACGGGGATTTTGTTTTGTTTTTTTCATCTGTCTTTCAAAAGAATGAAGGAAAATTGTATTCTGGGTTTTCTAATTCACTTTAATTTTTACAATTAAGTTTCTAACTGTGGTGCAGAAATACAAGTATTTTTCTTTAGGGGTCAGAATGTTTCATCTGCCAGCCCTTCATGCCTGTCACTAGAATTGCTTATTATTGAATCTGGAAAGAACAAAGTGAACTTTCTGTTTAAATTCAACCAACTGGCATTTCACCTTCATCTGTTTTTTGTCTTTTGTGAGTTTTTGACCCATTTGGTGTTTTTTGAAAAAGGAAATGACTGGGATTCTTGGATTCTAGTACCAGCCTTGCCATTTAGGACTTTTGTAGTATTGAGTTAGTCTCATTCTCTTGGTCTCTCATCTGAAAAAAAGGAGTGTGTTAGCAGGGCTCTGTAAGATCCAAGATGATAAACCATATAGTCTTCCAGCTTTCTTCTCTTTTAACCACCAAAATGAACTAAGGTGCTCCTTCACTAGATATTTGAGTAAACCTATCACTGGAAAACAAACTTGCATCTGATAAAATGTTTTAACCAGCAGTTAAAGGAATAATTAATTTTAAACTGTCAGTGTCTTTATTTTTAAAATGATGTGCTTTGTAGATTAGAATCCAATTTAAAGAGAGAGGGATTTGCCCATTTTCCAATAGTGGAACACAGACCCCTGTTTTAACTGTTCTTCATAAGGCAATGATTCTCAGGTGTGATTTAAAGCCCCCCCCCAGGGTCATAGAATCTTTGGATTTTAGAAGAGGGTTCATCAGCAATCATCAGGTCCAATCCCTTAAGTTTTACTAATGAGATTCAAGAGGCCCAGAAATGCTTAATAATTTGTCCAAGGTCATAGAGCCTATTGTGTTGCCAGTAGAGCCCCCAATCCAAGGATGAAGTGGGCATGTGCCCTCTGAATGAAAGGGTGAGGAGAAGGACTCTCTATTCCAAGTCTGAAAACTTGGAAGTCCCTGCTTGACAATATTAAACAGTTGTTTGGTTTTTGCATTTAGCTGCTGCTAGAGTCAGTCCAGTCCCACAAATGTTTAGTGAGAACATACTGCACATGGGGCACTGTACTGAGGTGATGCTCCTACAAAGTTTAAGTCACAACCCCCACCTTCAGGGAGTTTGCAGTCTAACCTGGAGATAACAGTACTATTTGTTACTGTGTGAGTTGCTGGGAATAACAACAATAAAAGACACAATCTCTGACTCTGCAGATTTCAAAGAATAAAAGGGAGATGGACTTAAATAGAACCTTATAGGTCAAGGGTTAATAGCAGGTCAAAGGTAAATTCAGGTTGCTGTGGAATCTCACAGGCAAGTCTTAAATCAGACTGGGGAAAAAAGAAAGGAACCAGTAAGATGTTAAAATGTGGTTTTTCTATTTTCACATCAGTGATTGCTCTTGGATAAAATCCCTTAACCTTGCAGATTGATATCACTATAAATTCATTGTCCCTAACCCTAAGTACTACTTAATGATATTTCTACCTGCCCTTGATTAGTCCCTCGCCTTTATCTTTAATTAGTGATTCCAAATCTACTCCATTCTCAAGCCTTATAATTCAGCACTAGGTCTCTAACTAGAATGTAAGATCTAAAGCCATTCCTAGCTTGTTCACCATAGTATCTACAGGACCCAATACATAGAAGACATTTAATAAGTATTTGTCAAATGAATAAATGAGGAGGTGGCATGCCTGAATTTAAGTACTAAGAGTGGCAATGGAGAAAGTCAACCCAAGTTAGAGACCTAGGCTTCATCCTGAATCACTCCCCCTTGTCCTCTGTCACCAGTTTGTACTGATTTAATGCCTAAGTATTTCTCATGTCTATCCTGTCCTCTGTAACCCTAACATAACTGTACCCCACAGGCTATTGTGGTCTCTCACAGGCACTATAGTAGACATTTCTAACACTCTCCCTACATCCTATTTTGCCTCCTCTTGAGTCCCTACCACACTGCCACTAGAGCAATCTACTCAAAACTGAAATGGAAGCATGCCTCTCCTTTGCTCAACGCCGTTAGTGGTTCCTTTCTATCACATGATCTGGTCTAAACTCCCCAGAACTGGGCTTACATCTCCATCTTCCTTTCTTACCATCCTCTCTCTCATTCTTGGTAAACCGGTAATGCCAGGTTGGTCTTGTATCCTGAACATACTGCTATTTCATGTCTTCATGCTTTTGAAGCATGATATTTCTTATTCTTTCAACACCTTTCCCCCTTGTATCAGTTAGGATTATATTTGTCTGAAAATGGCAGGAAGCACCAAACAGCAATTTAGAAGGTTATTTCTTTTCCACAAACTAAAGTTTGGAGGTAATAGTCCAAGGCTGATATAACATCTCCTCTATCCTCCTTTGCAGGAGCTTGTGATTCTGCTATTATTGTGTGGCTCCCATCTGTGTTCCTCTCTGTCCTTGTCCTCTCTCCCTTCTCTACTCCCTCTAGGACTTTATTCCATCAATTGTTTCCTGTCTTCTATACCATTCATTTCCTTTCCTTTTTTTTTTTTTGAGGGCGAGAACCACATCCTGCAAGCATCCTTCCTCCTAATTATTCCTTCCTGCCATTTTTTTCTTTCCTCCAGCCACCAATCTATTTCCATGCTCATTCACCACACTGACTTCTTGAAAGAGAAATTGCCAAATGCCATGGCATATTTTCATTCTTAATCCTGTTTCACCTTTCTTAACTGTTGAAACTGCTGACCACTCTCCATATCTCCAAACTTTCTATCCTTTGACTTTCACAGCACTATTTGCTCCTGGTTCTCTTCCTAATTTGCTTACTGCTTCTCCTCTATCTGCTTTGCTGAGTTTTCTTCTTCCTCTGCTTGATTCAAATGCCCTTGTTTCCCCAGCCCTGCTTGACCCTCACCTACTCCACATGCTTTCCCTACCCAGGCAATCCCTAGATAATTTCACCAGTACTGCTATCAGCTATTTATATGGCAGCCTTCAGTCTCCAGGGTTTGTTTGTTCAATCCCCACCTCCTGGAGACCTGAATATCTAACTGCCTACAGAAAGGGCTCCTCTTTTCCCATCTCTCCACTGCTGATTATATGCAGTTCCTGTCATCACTTTCTCAGACTGTGGCAAAAACCTCTTATCTGGTATCTAGTCCGGTGTTCATATGAACACCAGAGTTACCTTTACTTTTAAAATACCTGATTAATTCCTTTAAAAAACAAAACACATCTGTCAGCTTTCTCCTGCTTCTAGGATTAAATTCTATTTCCTAATTTGTCATGTAATATTCTTTGGATACTTACCCCAATCTACCTTTTTATTCTCTTCTCTTGTTACTCACCCCACATACGATCATGCATCCAACATTGAACTTTCCATTCTCTTGGCCTGTTAGGTCTTCCCAATTGTGTCTGATGAATTCCTCCTTTTCCTTTAAAGCCACTCAAGATGTCACCTCTTCTCTGATGTTTTCTGCATTTCTCCAGACAGATTGCTACATTTCCTCTGTTGTTTTTTTCCATTTTTTTGAGGTATATTCACATGCCCTATAATCATCCAAAGTGTACAATGAATTGTTCACAGTATCATCATATAGTTGTGCATTCATCACCACAATAAACATTTCATACTCCAAAAAAAAAAGAATAAAAATTAAAGTAAAAAAGAACACCCAATGCATTCTATCCCCCCCTATTATTTATTTACTTTTTTCCCCATTTTTCTGCTCATCTGTTCATACACTGGATGAAGAGAGTGTGAGCTGCAAGGTTTTCACAATCACATGGTCACACCATATAAGCTACATAGTTATATGCTCATCTTCAAGAATGAAGGCTTTATGAATACTGAAACTTTATATAATTACATATATTTTTGGATGCTGGGGTGTTGGAATGGCTGGAAGGAGGTAAATGACATGATGGAACTGTAGTCTATACCATCCTTTGGGATTTGCTCTACTGCTGCTCGTTGAATTGTGTTTTGAAGGTTTTCACCTTTCTGTATATATCTTGTATTGCATAATTAGAAAAGAACTGAAACTGTGGAGCTGTAGCCCATAACAGTTTTTGAAATTATCTGTATGACTGCTTGCTGAGCTGTCCATTGAGAGATGACACCTTTCTGTATAGTATGTTACATTCTACAGTAATGGAAATGGCTGAAGTCAAGGAACTGTGACCCATGACATTCTTTGAGATTTACTCTCTAACTACTTGTGAAATTGTACATAGAAAGTTTTCACTGTTATGTATATATGTTAAAGTTCACAATTTAAAAAAATGAAAAGAAAAAAAAAGAAGGCTACTAGGTTGTAGTTCTACTGTTTCAGGGGTATCTGTATGATGCAAAACAATAACCTCCAGAATGACCTCTCTACTCCATTTGAAATCTCTGAGCCACTGAAACTTTATTTTGTTTCATTTCTCTTCCCCCTTTTGGTCAAGAAGGCTTTCTTAATCCTATGATGCCAGGTCCAGGCTCATCCCCAGAGTCATGTCCCAGGGAGATTTTTCACCCCGGGAATCATGTCCCACATAAGCAGTGGGGCAGTGAGGCAGTGAGTTTACCTGCAGAGTTGGCTTAGAGAGACAGAGGCCACATCTCGGCAATAAAAGTGGTTCTCTGGGGGCAAATCTTAGGCACAATTATAAGTAGGTTTAGCCTCTCTTTTGCAGTAACAAGCTTCATAAGGGCACGCCCCAGTATCAAGGGCTCAGCCTTCTAAATTGGTAGTCCCCAATGCTTGTGAGAATATCAGTAATTTCTCACGTGGGGATGTTTAATATTTCCACATTTTCCCCTAGTCCCTCAAGGGAGCTTTGCAAATACATTTTTATTCTCTGCCCAGATTACACTGGGATGTATTAGGGCTTAACACTAATATGTACAAACCAACCAGATCTCACTCCCTATTCAAAGTTCCATGTAATTATGGTGTTTGAATAAACTGACTATACAAGTTAAATTATATAGTGTCCTACAGAAAATATAGATTTTGCTCCAAATAAACATCTCTTGTTTTGGTCTCACACAGAAGTTGAAATTTTGAAACACTGTCAATATCGTCCTTTACCCTTTTGCCTGGTTTACCTTGGTCCTAACCAAGTCCATTTCGTTCATAACTCTAATGGAAATCTAATCTCTTTTTCAGCGTTTTTAACATGTGCTGTATGGGGGTAATGTTGACATTAATACCTGCCAACTCTGGCTCTGAGTCTCAGGTGTCACATATATGCCCAAAGTTCCGGGAACTGACCAGGTTATACACAAAGAGCTCAACATCTCAGAATTTAGAAATAATCTTTACAATTCAGGAATAGATGCAACTCCTGTAAGAGCTTACAATCTAGGAAGCTTTACCCTGAGCCTTCCCCTGATACTCTGTGCTCTCAGATTCAATTCTCAGAGTTTGCAAATTATAGTTAGTCCATATTAGTGAGGTGTTATAATGTTTGTCTTTTCATTTCTGGTTTATTTCACTCAACATACTGTCCTCAAGGTGCGTTCACCTTGTTGCATACCACAACTTCATTCCTTCTTGTAGCTGCTCAATATTCTATTGTACATATACTCCACAGTTCACCATTCTGTTCATCAGTTGATGTACCTTTAGGCCATCTCTATCCATTGCGAATCGTGAATACTGCTGCCATAAACACTAGTATGCAAATGTCTATTTGTGTCCCTGCTCTCAGTTATTCCAAGTATATATCCAAGTATTTTAAAAGCAGGACCATATGGCAACCCATACTTAGCTTCCTGTGGAATCACCACACTGTGCTCCAAATGGGTTGCACCATTCTACTTCCCCACCAGCAGTGATTAGATGCAGCCCTCTCTCCACATTTTCTCCAGCACTTATATCCCTCTGTTTATTTTTTGAATCTTCTGTTTCTGTAGTACTTTGTTCCTGCATCTGTTGAAGTAGTTAACATGTTGTACATCATATACTGATCTGTCTTCACCTCTGGCTTGGGACTCTTTGTGATTAGATATCCTTTCTAGTACAGTTCACTGTAGTATCTGGGTGAATATATGAATCAAATAATGAAATCAGGGAATAGGCTCAGCTTTTACTCTAATAACGATGAGTTTGAACATATCAATTTTGGATATATTGAGTTGAAATATTGAGGTTGAGGGCATAGCAGAACACATGATGATATTCTATAAACTTTTCTAATTTGCTGCAATTCAGAAAAGACATTAGGGCCAATGATATAGATGTAGGAGTCAAAATAAAGACAATAAGAAACAACTGATTGGGCCCCATGTTTTTCAGGTATGGACTGAAGAAAGGTAGGAAGTCCATGGGAAATGGAGGAAGGCTTGGTAGTGGGAATTTGAGGTATGAAGGAATAAAATCCATAAAAATCCTTGATGGGTGAAAAAAAAATTGACACTTTTGCCTGGGGTCCCCCTCCCCCTACCAGAAGTATCCAGCCCTTTCAGTAATATATGTTAAAGTGCAGAATCCAGAAAAAGAATAGAACAAAAGATGTTTCTTCTAGGATTAGAAGCTAATAGATCAAAAATTTCATCCCAGGCTTCTGCTAGCCACTTCATTCCTCCTTGTCCATTTTCCTTCCCCTTTTCTCCTGTCAGTGGTGGGAGTGGAGTATCCTCTGATCCCTCTGCAATAGCAAGAAAAGGTGAGGAGGGTAGAAATATCTGTTTTGTTCCCTTGACAAAATGTTTCAGTAAACTGAAAAAGCATAGTAATTCCTTTCTTTTTTTTTTGGATATTTTTCTATATTGAAATTGTTCCCATACCATATAATTATCCAAAGATCCAAAGTATACAATCAGTTGCCCACGGTACCATCATACAATTGTGCATCCATCACCACAATTAATTTTTTTTCCAATTTTTAGAATATTTTCATTACTCCAGAAAAGAAATAAAGACAAGAAAAGGAAACTCAAATCATCCGATACCCCTAACCATCCCCCCTCCATTATTGATTCATAGTTTTGGTATAGTACATTTGTTGCCGTTAATGAAAGAATGTTAAAATACTACTAACGGTAGTATATAGTTTGCAATAGGTATATTTTTTCTTATATGTCCCTCTATTATTAATTTCTAGTTATAGTGTCCTACATTTGTTCTAGTTCATGAGAGAGATTTCTAATATTTGTACAGTTAATCACGGACATTGTCCACCACAAGATTCACTGTTTTATACATTCCTGTCTTTTAACCTCCAACTTTCCTTCTGGTGACATATGTTACTCTGAGCTTACCCTTTCCACCACGTTCACAGACCATTCAGCACTGTTAGTTATTCTCACAACGTGCTACCATCACCCCTGTCCATTTCCAAACGTTTGAGTTCACCCTCATTGAACATTCTGCTCATAATAAGCAACGCTCCCTACTCTTCAGCCTCACCCCATATCCTGGCAACTCATATTTCATGTCTATGAGTTTACATATATTCTAGTTTGCTAATGCTGCCAGAATGCAAAACACCAGAGATGGACTGGCTTTTATAAAAGGGGGTTTATTTGGTTGCAAAGTTACAGTCTTAAGGTCATAAAGTGTCCAAGGTAAGTCATCAGCAATCAGGTACCTTCACTAGAGGATGGCCACTGGTGTCCAGAAAACCTTTGTTAGCTGAGAAGTCACATGGCTGGCATCTGCTCCAAAGTTCTGGTTTCAAAAATGGCTTTCTCCGAGGACGTTCCTCTCTAGGCTGCAGTTCCTCAAAAAGGTCACTCTTAGTTGCACTTGGGGTATTTGTCCTCTCTTAGCTTCCCCTGAGCAAGAGTCTGTTTTCAACAGCCATCTTCAAACTGTCTCTCATCTGCAGCTCCTGTGCTTTCTTCAAAGTGTCCTTCTTGGCTGTAGCTCCTCTTCAAAATGTCACTCACAGCTGCACTGAGTTCCCTCTGCCCATCAGCTCATTTCTATGGCTCCACTGATCAAGGCCCACCCTGAATGGGTGGGGCCATGCCTCCATGGAAATATCTCATCAGAGTTATCACCTACAGGTGGGTGGGGCACATTTCCATGCAAACAGCCTAATCCAAATGTTCCAACTTGATCCCCACTAATATGTCTGCTCCACAAGATTGCATCAAAGAATATGGCTTTTTCTGGGAGACATAATACATTCAAACCAGCACAACATATTATAATTAGTTCATATCAGTGAGACCCTGCAATATTTGTCCTTATGTGTCTTATTTCACTCAATATACTGCCCTCAAGGTTTCTTCATCAACCCATTTTTCAAGACAGTTTTGTTCACACACCATACATTCTGTCCTAAGCAAACAATTTATAGCTCCCTGAATAGTCACGTATTTATGTATTCACCACCATCACCACTATCTATATAAGGACATCTCCATTTCTTTCACAGAGAAGAGTCAAAGAAGGTAGACAGACAAAAAAAAAAGAAAGGAAAAAAAAAAGCATGACAGCTAGGAAGCAACAAAAGGAAAGATAGCGTTAACCTAAAGTAGAATAAAGAATTAGATAACATCACCAATGCCAGGAGTCCCATACCCTTCCCCTATCCCCCCCCCCGCCCCGATATGCATTTAGCGTTGGTATATTGCCTTTGTTACATTAAAGGAAGCATAATACAATGGTTCTGTTAATTATAGTCTCTAGTGTGCATTGATTGTATTTTCCCCCCAATCCCACCCTATTTTTAACACCTTGCAATGTTGACATTCATTTGTTCTCCCTCATGTAAAAACATATTTGTATCTTTTATCACACTCGTTGAGCACCCTAGGTTTCACTGAGTCATACAGTCCCAGTCTTTATCTTTCCTCTTTACTTCTGTTGTCCCACATGCTCCAAACCTTTCCTCTTTCAATCATACTCACAGTCATCTTTGTTCAATGTACTTACAATGCTGTGCTACTATCTCCCAAAATTGTGTTCCAAACCTCTCATTCCTGTCTTTCCTAGTTTGTAGTGCTCCGTTTAGTGTTTCCTATAGAGCAGGTATCTTGTTCACAAACTCTGTCATTATCTGTCAGAAAATATTTTAAGCTTTCCCTCATATTTGAAGGACAGTTTTGCCGGATATAGGATTCTTGATTGGTGGATTTTTTCTTTCCGTATCTTACATATATCACCCCACTTCCTTCTTGCCTCCATGGTTTCTATTGAAAAATCCATACATAGTCTTATCAAGCTTCCTTTTTATCTGATGGATCACTTTTCTCTTCCTGCTTTCAGGATTCTCTCTTTATCTTTGACGTTTGATAATCTGATTATTAAGTGTCTTGGTGTAGGCCTATTCAGATCTATTCTGTTTGGGGTATGCTGCACTTCTTGGATCTGTAATTTTATGTCTTCCATAAGAGATGGGAAGTTTTCGTTGATTATTTCCTCTATTATTGCTTCTGCCCCTTTTCTCTTTTTTTCTCCTTCTGGGATACCCATGACACGTATATTCCTGCATTTCATGTTTTCATTCAATTCCTGGAGACATTGGTCATATTTTTCCTTTCTTTTCTCTATCTGCTCTTTTGTGTATAGGCTTTCAGTTGTCTTGTTCTCCAGTTCCTGAGTGTTTTCTTCTTCCTCTTGAGATCTGCTGTTGTATGTCTCCATTGTGTCTTTCATCTCTTATGTTGTGCCTTTCATTTCCATAGATTCTGCCAGTTATTTTTTCAAACTTTTGATTCCTACCTTACGTACATCTAGTGTTTCCATTATGCAGTTCATCCCTTTTGCCATATCTTCCCTAAACTTTTTGAATTAATTTAGGATTTGTTGTTTCAATTCCTGTATCTCAGTTAAAGTGTAAGTTTGTTCCTTTGACTGGGCTATGACTTCGTTTTTCTTAGTGTAGGTTGTAGTTTTCTGTTGTCTAGGCATCTGGTTTCCTTGGTTACCCCAATCAGGTTTTCCCAGACCAGAATGGGCTCAGGTCTCAGAAGGAGGCAATAGTATCAGGTCTCCCTGAGGGTGTGTCTTGGAAGATTGATGCACCCTGTGAGGCCTCAAGCCACTGTGCTTTTCTGCCCAGCAGGTGGCGCCTGTCAGCCTGTAGCTCCAGACTGGTGTAAGGAGGTGTGGCCCATGGCTGTTTTCCCCCAGGCTCTGGGGTCTGGGTCTGAATGGAAGGTGGGTAGTAGAGCTTGGCACCACCTCTTTCCTCTTAGGGAAGATACACCCCCTAGGGAGATGTCATTTTCATTTGAATAGTCTCTCTGCCTGTGCTGTCTCCACCCTTGTCTCAGTCAGAGCCCTGTGAACTGAAAATGGCTAAGGCTTTCTCCACAGAGCCAAAAAAGGGACAGAAAGCCCCCTTCAGGGCCAGTCCGCAGCCTCCCTCAGTTTCACACATTGGCCAGAGATAGCACCTGGTCCTCTGGGCACCCCCTCCCTCCCAGAGAGGTCCTCCGGCTCTCCAAGGTCAGTTGTCACCAAGAGCCTCTGTCTGCTTGTTCGGGATTCCTAGCCTGTATTGAGCAGTTCATGTTTGTTAATTAAAACCCCAGTTGGAAGTCAGCTGAGCTATATTCGCTTGCTCGGAGAGTGCTGTGAGCTTTGCAGTTTGGGCTGCCATGGGGGAGGGACTTTTGGCTCAGGTTCACGGTTTTTACTTACAGATTTTATGCTGCAATCTTGGGCATTCCTCCCAATTCAGGTTGGTGTATGATGTGTGGACAGTCATGTTTGTCCCCCAGAAGTTATTCTAGTATATTTACTAGTTGTTCCTGGTTGTTTATTAGTTGTTCCAGGGGGACTAACTAGCTTCCACTCCTCTCTATGCCACCATCTTCTTCATGTCTCTAATAATTCCTTTTTAAAATTTAAAAATAACAAAAAATAACATCTTGGAGATTCCGTTTACTCAGAAAGGCTTTTTTTTTTTTTTAACCTTACCTCTCTCCCTTTCTTTCTACACTTTTGCCTTCTTAGTGCTTCTAGAAAATATAATACTAGCTTACATCAGCATCTAATTAAAAAGGTAAAATGAGTTCTTTGTTTCCGTCCAACTGCTTAACATTTTAACAACTGATAAATTTAGTTACATAAAAATTAAAACCATCTGCATGGGAGAATAACAACAAACACCATAAGCAAAGTCAAAAGGCACGATGACAAATGGGAAAATGTAACAACTCATACACAAAGAGAAAAATCCCCTAATATATAAATAAATTCTATAAATCAAAAATAAAGCCAACAAACCAAATAGAAAAACAAATATAGGCTGTACATTTCAGAGAAGAAAATTCAAATGCTTTTAAACATTTGAAAAAAAATTCAATCTCATTCATAACAAGAGAAATGCAGTTAAAACTACATTGAGATATAATTTTTCATGTCAGATAGGCAAAGATACAAAAGTATATGATATTCTGTATTGATAAAGTTATGGAGATACATACATTGCTAATGGAAATGTAAATTGGCTCAACCCTTATAAAGGGCAGTTTGGAAATACTTATCAAAATTAAAACTGTACATATCCTTTGACCCACCTTCCTAGAATTGTATCCAACAAGTACAGATTATTGTGTATTAATGCAGGACTCATTATTACAATATCTTTATTAATAGCAAAGATTGAAAACTAATGAATAAAGTGTCCATCACTAAGGGACTAGTTTAAAAAAATTATGGCATATGCGTACCAGGGAATTCTCTGAAGCTGCAAAAAAAAAGAACAGGTAATATCTTTATGTTCTTATATGGAACGATCTCCAAAATATTTTTTAACTTAAAAAGATAAGACGCAAAAGAATGTGTATATTTGTTTTCATTTTATAAATGCATATTATTTCAAAACAGTACACATGTATTCTCTGACAGTTATTGAGGTCAGAAATCTGACACGGATTTCACCAGGCTAAAATCAAGCTGTCAACAGGGCCACATTTCTCCTGGAGGCTTCAGAGCAGAATCCATTTCTTGCGTTTTCCAGCATCTAGAGGCTGCCTGTTTTCCTGGGCTCATGGCGCCTTCCTCCATCTTTAAGGCCAGCAATATTGCATCTTTCTGTTCCTTTTTTCTGAAGTCAAATGACTCCTGATTCTCTTCTGTTTCCCCCCCCCCCTTTTTTTTTAATTAAAGAAGTTGTGGGTTTACAGAACAATCATGCATAAAATACAGGATTCTCAAATACCACCTTGCATTGCTGTGGTACATTTGATGAAAACACATTTTAATAATTGTACTGTTAACCACAGTCCATGATTTAACTTAAGGTTTACTGTTTGTGTCATGCAATTTCATGGATTTTTAAAAAAATTTTTATTCTAGTAACATATATACAACCTAAAGTTTCCACTTTAATCACATTCAAGTATACAATTCAGTGTTTTTAATTACATCCACAATGTTGTGCTACTATCACCAACATCCATTACCAAAACTTTTCCCTTGTCCCAAATATGAACTCTGTACTTTTAAGCCTTAACTCCATTTCCTACCCAACCTGTATTCTAGATGCTGACTTGACTTCGCATATTCTAATTGTTTCGTATCAGCGAGATTGATATTTGTCCTTTTGTGTCTGATTTATTTTAGTCAACGTGATGTCTTTAAGGTTCATCCGTGTTGTTGCGTGTATCAGAATTTCATTCCTTTTTATGGCTGAATAATATTTCATGTGCAAATATACCACATTTTGTTAATCGACTCATTGGTTGATAGACCCTTGGGTTGCTTCCATCTTGTGGCAGTAGTGAATAATGCTGCTATGAACATTGGTGTGCAAATCTCTGTTTGAGTCCCTGCTTCCAATTCTTTTGGGTCTATACCTAGAAGTGGGATTGCTGGGTCATATGGTAATTCTATATCTAACTTTCTTAGGAAATAACAAATTGTCTTACACAGCAGCTGTACCATTTTACATTCCCGCCAGTGATGAATGAGTGTTCTTATTTCTCCACATCCTCTCCAATACTTGTAATTTTTTGTTTTTTTGAATAGTAGCCATTCTAGTGGGTATGAGATGGTATCTCATTGTGGTTCTTATTTGCATTTTCCTAATAACTAATGATGTTGAGTATCTTTTCATATGCTTATTGGCCATTTGTATATCTTCTTTGAAGAGATATCTATTCAAGTGTTTTGCCCAGTTTTTTTAACTGGGTTGTTTGTCTTTTTGTTGCTGAATTGAAAGATTTCTTTATATATTCTGGATATTTATCCTTATTGAATATGTAATTTCCAAATTTTTCTCCCATTGTATAGGTTGTTTTACTTTCATGATAAAGTTCTTTGAGACCCAAAAGTTTTTGATTTTGATGAAGCCTCATTTATCTAATTTTTCTTTGGTTGCTTGTGCTTTGGGTACAAAGTCTAAAAAACCATTGTCTAACAAAAGGTCCTGAAGATGCTTCCTTCTGTTTTCTTCTGGGAGTTTGATATTTCTGGCTCTTAGATTTATGTCTTTGAGCCATTTTGAGTTGATTTTTATACATGGTGTGAGGTATGTATTGATATCCAGTTTTCTCAACACCATTTGTTGAAAAGACTATTCTTTCCCAATTGAGTGGTCTTTGTTACCTTAGAAAAAATGTGTTGGCCATAAATGTGAGGGTTGCTTTCTGTACTTTTAGTTCCATTCCATTGGTCTATATGTCTGTTCTTGTGCCAGTACCATGATATTTTGATTACTGTGGCTTTGTAATATGTTTTAAGATTGGGAAGTGTGAGTCCTCCAACTTCATTCTCCTTTTTCAAGATGGCCTTGACTATTTGGGATTCCCTTACCCCTCCATATAAATTTGATGTTGGCTTTTCCATTTCTACAAAGAAGGTTTTTGGAATTTTTATTGGGTTATGTTGAGTCTATAAATTGCTTTGGGTAGAACTGACACCTTAACAATATTTAGTCTTCCAATCCATGGACACAGAATTCCTTCCACTTTATTTAGGTCTTCTTTGATTTCTTTTAGTAAAGTTTTGTAGTTTTCCATGTACAAGTCCTTTACATCCTTGGTTAGATTTATTCCTAGATATTTGATTCTTTTAGTTGCTGGTTTGTTTTTTTTTTTATTTCTTCTTCCAATATTTGTTACTAGTGTATGGAAACACTACTGATTTTTGGGTGTTAATCTTGTATCCTCTCACTTTACTGAATTCATTTATTAGCTCTAGGAGCTTTTAGGTGGATTTTTCAGGGTTTTCTGAGTATAGGATCATATCATCTGCAAATAGGGAATGTTTGACTTAAAACTTTTAGTAAGTTTTTAAAGTAACTTCTTCATTGTAGAAAATTGGAAAGTAAAGATAAGCATAAAGAAATTACATATCCGTTATGATATGATTTATATCAGACTATTTTAGTTTATCTCTTTATCTTAGCAGATTATCTATATATTTTCTCTTACAGAAATGGGGCCATATTATTTTAATATATTATGAATATTTTTACATGTGAAAAATACGCTTCTTTATAGCTTCATAGTATTCCATTTATAGATAGATTTGTAAAGATAAAATGAGGCAACATATGGCATGTAGTGGTTATTATTGTTACTGTATGTGAATAACCATTTCCCTATTGTTGGAATAACAGGTTGTTCCCAAATTTTGGTTATAATATACACTGCTGTGGTGAACATTTGTGTGCATATGACTTTTTCTGTGTTTTGGAGTATTTCCTTAGGAGACAGTCCCAGAAATAGAATTACTAGCCTAGAGCTGTTAGATATTTTAATGGCTTTTTGTATATATTCCCATATATTCTCCAAAGGATTTTTACTAACTCACTGTGTTCCTTGCAGTTTACAAAAATACCAGCTTCATCGTTAAAATATTTGGTTTTGTTTTATTTGCTTGTTTTGTGCTAATCTATGAACATTAAAATGTACCTTGTTGTTTTCATTTATATTTTTTTATTGGCAAAGGTGGTAATTTTTCTTTATTTCTGTACTGTCTTTTTCTGTGAACTCTCTGTGCATGTCCTTTGCTTATTTACTTATTAGAAGTGGGGAAATTAATGTTTTACTTTTTTGTGTATACTATAGACATCAGCTCTTTTCATTAGCTGGAGACATTTTTGAATAGCTAATTGTTTTTTCTTTGCATTTGTTTTAGGTGTTTAATGTTCAGCTGTTTTATATTTTTACCACCCAAATCTGGTAGTCTTTTCCTTTGTGATTTCTAGGCTTAGAAAGTTAAACTCTCACTATGATACCATAATAAATATTTATAATATATGTGATAAATATTACTGTAATAAATAACTACTTCTGTTTCCTCTAGTTTTTGTATGGTTTAATGTGTGGATGGGCATGTAAATGTATTTATGTATAAATATTTAAATTTAATATTTTAATCTTACTGGAATTTATTTTTAGTGTCAAATGTAAGTTGTTTTTTACATGTTACTTATAAAATTGTTAATCATTATTTCAGTGTCATTAAATGAGCAAATTATCCTTTACTTCATTATTTTATGCCTCAGTTGTCATGCATTAAATTCTTGTAGATAATAGAATCTTTTTGAACTGTCACCATTGGGTTTCCCATTCTTGTGCTAGCCTTACATCTTAAATTATTCAATTATTCAAAAAATATTTTTGAGGGTCTACTATGTATTTGTGGGGGTAATATGCATCATGGTAGATGCTATGATTTCAGTAATAGGCAAACTGAAAGACATAATCCCTGCTTTCATGGAATTTATAATCTACTAGGAGAGGGAAACATAAATCAGTTAATCTTACAAATTATTATTTAGTTCAAAACTGAGTTAATTACTAGGAAGGAGATGAACAAGTTTCTGTGAGAACTTTTAGCAATAGACTGAGGAGATCAGGGGAGGCTTTCATTAGGAAGCAATGCTTGAGTTGATGTCTAAAGGATGAAAGGGATTTAAACAGACAAGAGTAAAGTATGTAGTGGGTGGTGTTACAGGCAGAGGGAGCAGCTATAAAAGCCCTGTGTCAGGAGTGTTTCAGGGTTGGTCAGTGTTGCTGGAGCACAGCTGTGAAGGAAGAGAATGTTTTAAGATAAGGCTGAAGAGATGGGCAGGGATATTTAGGATATTGATTTTTACCCTAAGAGCAATGTAAAACACTGAAGGGCTTCAGCAAAGTGTCGACATGATTATGTTTGCACTGTAATTCAGAGAACTGATTGGAGGGTGCCAGAGAGGAGATAAGGAGACCAATGAGGCAAGTAGGTGCTAGCTGTTGGCACGAGGCCTCAGTTGCTACAAGTGAGGGCTTCTCTACAGAGCTCCTTGAGTGTCTTTAAAGCATAGTGGCTGACTTCCCTCAGAATAAGTGATCCAAGAGATCAAGGTGGAAGCTGCAGTATCTTTTATGATCTCTGAAATTGCACACCATAACTTGTTCAGTATTATAAAGACCACTCAGGTCAACCCTGATTCAATGTGGAGGTGGTTACACAGGAGGCCAGGATCACTGGAGGCCATCTTGGAAAATGGCTGCCACAGCCTGAACCCTTTGAAATGCCGACATTCAGTTGCTGCTGGTTGGTGTGTTCTGTGAGTGCAGATGAAATTGAGAGGCAGCAAATGGGAGGAAGAAGACCAGAAAAGTTGTGAAATGAAGTCCAGTGGAAGGTGGTTTCAAGAATTCTGTTGAGGGGTCATGTTAAATGAGGATTGAAAAATATTTATTGGATTTAGTGATATGAATTTAGTGACCAAGAGCTCTTTCTTCATAAAATGGTTTAACATTTATTTATTAACATTTGTTGACTCACTTTCCTTTACAACCTTTTTTGAAAAGATTTTTTCCCCTGTCTTTTCTTTGATAATCTTCCTTATGAACTTATGGAAATTTTTGTAAAGTCTTCAAAATAATTTTACTGATATTTTGATTGGAATTGTGCTAGCTTTATTATTTTGTTTGAAAAAGATATTTTTACTATATTTTACAATTAGACTTCTCCTTAAGAACCCTGTACATTTCTCTGTGTGTGCAAATTTTCACCTAAATCACCTAATAAAGTTCGGAAATTTAAAAATAATCTTATCACATATCTGCCATTAAGATGATTCCTAGCTATTTTTGTTTTTCCTATTGTAAATAGGACATCTTCCCTGCCCTCGCCACCTCCACTGTGTTTTCAGTCTGGAAATGTATACTTCTGTCACCGTTTTGTGGATAAGGAAACTGAGGCCCAGAGTAGACAGGTGACTTAACCACAATCACAGAGTGGCAGAATGGGAAACCGTAGATTTTGATCATCCAAATTTTACTGTGGTACATTAATAGGACATCAATTTGCATACCCAGTCAAACTTGTTACTGATCCCTTATATTTCACCTCCTGTGTTATTAGGTTTCAAGGCAGTAACATTTATTTTATAGCACATCTCTAGTTTTTAGCATTGTCATTCTGAAATATAATGCCATGATTTGAGAAACTGCCTCTCATCTCCATTCAATTCTCCCAAGACATTATTTCTACCAGACAGGAACTATTTCTTCTTTGAGGTCTAAATAGCACCTAGCAACCACTGCACTGAATAAATTTTTAATGAAGATTGACTATTTCCTCTGTGGTATGGTAGATCAATTACTCTTGTCAATTCTCTGAGGAAGCTTTTCTTTTTTAAACATCATATAGTAGGTTAAGAAAATAAGAAAATCATTTTCATGAATATTGTTATTACTGACAAAGTTTGTTTCCGTGACATAAAATTCATTTCTCTTAAGTTTTCAGTTATCTATTATTCCTGGTTTATATAGCCAGCTTGAATTTTTATCTTATCTCAAATATAAATCTGAGATTCATTGATCTAGTAGCATGCATAAAGGCATTTGCTGGGAATGTTAGTTTTTCTAGACTCTGTGGTATTTGGGGCTCTGAAAATGAAAAATATTTGCTAATGAGGTGCGTTAGTGGTGTACTACTTGATGGAAGAAATATAATTTTTATTGATAAATGCCTCCCAAAACATAAATTCTTTCCTTTTAATTGCCAAAAAAAGCATTTCTTTTATTTTTAGCTATCAATCATATACTTAGTTATTGTATTTTTAAACTTTTCTTAATTGAAATTAAGTTTAAATGAACTACATTCATGTTAGCCAGTGGAGTCTCTAAATTCATGAAATTAGTGAAGTAGCTTGAAAGTTTTCAATTTGTAAAACTAGAATTAATATAGTGGAATCATTTGGTGCAAGTTATTAATATGGCACTCACATGGAATTTATCAGACAATTATGAAACAAGCTCCTCTCATTTAAATGAACACAGAAAAAATTGAACAGGTAGGGAAAAGGGCGCATATACTTTTCATTCTCTTTCTAGTCTAGGAAGTATGTGAGCGTAACTTTGAAATAGAAAATTCATGCCTAGTGACAAAATATCCTCCATGTTTTTAAGGAATAGCTTCACTATGTGTCACATTTAATGATTCCTAGAACTGATAGTTTAAATTAAAAACTGCTGACTCTGTGTTTATTTTACTAGAGGAAAAATGTGTGTGTGTGTGTGTGTGTGTGTATGGCAACAGTTATAGTACATATTTGATAGCAAGGGTTGAATAAATCAGTTTAGTCAGAGTGGCCTGATATCTGTTTTTAAGGTCTTTTTGACCTAGGAGTCTGTGATCTGTGAAATCTCCACTTTTTTGGATTTGTTAAGATATGCAGGGATTTAAATTGATGAACACTGCTGTAAGAAGTTCGGTGATGTGATTTAAAGCCTTAAGGATATCAGAGTATAAGCTGGAAAAAGTTTAAGAAGTTCTGATAACAATTAACATATGTGAGAAGGGAAAGACTAGGGCCAAGGAAGTTCCTTTTCTTCCCCAAGTAATAACAAAGAGAACCTGAAATTTAACCTGGTATTTTCAATGCTCTGATTACTCAGTAGCATTCCATTTTGTGAAATCATTGCCAAGAAAATGTACCCAAATCTTGAGTTACAAACTGTTCTTGCATCTGATTGAAAGGGGTGTATGAGTTGTTTATAAGGTATGGCCGACCCAAGGCTGCACAAATGAAGGTTGAGACCTGGGGGAGGGTTCGAGTCAGGGAGGGGAAGCATCAGAGACGTTATAGCTCAGTCCAGAGGCCAAATGGGAGATAAATCACTGCTGGCCACCTCTCTTATTATTGAAATGGTTCAGCCCTGGGGTTTGACTGAAGGACTTACAGGTTTTGAAGTGCAAATAAGATGGTGAAGGGTAAACCCTTTTAGGGTTTCATTTTGATGGATTTTTTTCCTGTGTGGATTTCTGGCACTGATGTGATCTAGAAGGGGCCGTTAAAAAAAGTTAAGTTTTGTTTTGTTTTTGATCAATCAGGCAACAAGAAGTTTCCATAGGGGTGTAATTTTCCTGCATGCATATCGATCCTATTGTGTTTAAAAGTAGGTCATTTAATTGGGTCTTTTTTTGGAACCTTCTGCAATGGAGCTGTCATTTCAAGGTCATGTTGCTCTACTGGTATTAATGCCGAAGTTTGAGAGTGTTAAATGATGTTGTTCTTTTGGATCAGTATTTTTGGGGGAGTTACTCAGGGTCAGTGTGTTAACCACTCTATAATTATTTAATATTTTTTTCAATTGATTTATATGTAATTGGAAATCTCCATTTAATTTTTGTAGGCATTCAGTTTTGCCAGCGTTAAAAAAATCAATAGAAAATTCTGAGATTTTGAAATATTTTTACTGTATCATTTGTACAGATACATAGAGCTGCTTGAGGAAATCAAGACATAAAAATATTTAGGAAAGGGATATGTTGATTGATCAAGTTGAACATTTTTCTTTTACCCCACAAATAATTTAAACATAGTAGGTAAAATAAAATATCTTTAATTTTTTTGGTTTTTTAGTACTATGGGGATGAAAGGAGTCATTAGTGACTCCAAAGAAAAATAATTGTCATATAACTTAAAGGCTTTTAATGTAAAATTTTAAAAGAAAAAATGAAATATTTTTATTCTTAAATGCCATGTTTCATGTGCTTATGTTTCTTTTCAGAAATATTGTTGATGGAACTTTTCTTGTGCATTTGGCTCTTTATGTTGGACATAAATATTTCTACTAGTTACTGTACTTGAAAATGATAATGCATTTAGTTCCAACAGAGATTTTCCTCTGTGATGCTTGATATCTATTATAAAATCGGGTTATTTCCATAATTGACATTGATTACACTTCTTAATTGACATCCAGGTTGGTTTTTGTTCTTACATTCTTCAGTATATTTCCATCACTATACTTATCTATGTTTTAGAGTTAAATCTACTTCCCATTGCTGTGTGAAGATTTTAAATAAGATGTTTTAAAACACACAAACACACATGCCCACACACACCGCATGCACACACACTAGCTGGCTTTAGGCAGTGTCCTGCTATAGCTTCCCTGTCATTAGTTTGTTGCTGGGAGATGCTAATATGACCTTTCCTTTGTTAGAAAAAAGATCTGCAGCCCTTCCCAGAATCCTCTTGTTAGCTGTCTTTTTAACCCACGTTGGAAGTTGTCTGATGAATGAATGGTGAGCTTTTTTTATGAGCTACACATATTGTTAACATTATGTCACAGGTTACTTTTTTAATATTCTAATGTGTTTTTAATTTGCAAAGCATGTGTATGTCTTTCACACTAGTAGTAGGAGTTGGCATTGCTGAATCCACATATTGCTTTATGTAAACGAGCAGGGCCAGGCTTAAGGATGCAGTATCATAGCCTTAGGTTTACTGAGACACCCACATGAATGAATTTCACTTTGGATATTGTTGAATAAAAGACGATGCTTGAGAAAGGTTTTTTCCCAAGAACTTCTCTTGCCTATTGGCAAGTGAATTGCCCCAATATAAAAGTGTTTAGTGGGAAAAGTGAGCTACAGAGTGAAAAGGCAATCCACAAATAATCCCTCTTTTCTGCCTTTGATTGTGTCAGATTTTTTTGTGTGTGTGGCAATTGTTTTCTTTTTCGCTTAGAAGAGGTTTATGGTCCAATGTCTGTCAAGTCAGCCCCTGTCTTAAGGTTGCAGTTGTATTTCTTCAGTTCCTAGAGGTGATGTTATCTTTTGTTCACTGAGCAGTGTGGTTGTTCCTGAGAGCATCTGTCACTTTAGGCATTACAAGATGGATGGGTCTCCAGTGAACTGCTGGTTGAAGCAAATGGTGAAAATAAGAAAAGACGACAAGGGGTTGCAGGGTCTGCAGAGGGGACAGACAACAAGGAAACACTGTTAGAAATCAAGAGTAAGCTGAGCAATAGAGGAAGAGAGAACAAAGATGGATCATATGTCATTTTATAAACATCTTGGAAATCAGGATCTTTTGGTGGCTACCGGGATCTGAGGGGAACGTCGACATCATGGTAAACAATTTCCTGTACTTTGGATTTTTAAAATGTGATTGGACATTAAAACCAAGTCTGGGGAAAGTGTTAGGAAATTACAATAATGATGTAGAAGGTTTTATGTGAGGATTTTGCTGCTTGGAGAATCAGTAGCCTTTTAAAAATGTTTTAAAGATTAAAGAAACTTTTAATCTAATCTTTAAAATTTTCTGTTTTATTTCTTCTGTTTCACTTTTATAAGCAACTTAGTAACTGTAGATATTAAAATGTTTGAAAAGTTTGGGCCGTATTGCTGACATCCTTGTGGCATTTTTGCATGGGACCCTGAAAATTCTCTGCTCATTCCTTAAGGAGGTTGGGTTTACATTTTAAGTATTACAGGTAACCTCCAATTTATATTTAATAGACTATTCTAGAGCTTACTGTTATTGATCTGTCAGAACAAGTTGGGGATTTTGTATGATATGTAGAAATCCATTTTGTTTGGTGAAGGTCAAAATTTGTAAATCCTGGCTGATACAAAGCCCCTCCTTGTATAAGACAAGGAACAGGAAGGGGTTGGCCAGGGAGTAAGAAAGGGGGGAAGGGTGGGTGAGGGAGGGCATGTCGTTGAAAAAAATGATTTTGTCAAACTTTTTGGCATTTGTCTATGAAAAAGAGGATAGGTTGAAAGGCAAAGAAATTAAGATGATTAGCAGCTCTAAGCTATACAAATGGTAGAGTATCTTCCTTCTCAATGGGTGTAAATAATAGATGAAAGAGTAAGAGTGACAACAAAGGACCAGGTCGTTTAAGAGAATGTGTGCTGCCTGAATAGGGGTCTGTGGCCCAGGGCCAAAGGTCTTAGCTTTGAATGTAATTAGAAAAAAATACAAAAATGTCATTACTAGCAGGTGAAGTGTGCAGCACGTGGCCAAAAATTAGCAATTTTAGATTCTGAAGCTATTGGAATTGGATTACTGACCTTTTTTTTTAATCATTATGGTCCTTGTGGAGCCATATAGTTTCGTTGGCAGTAATGCAGTTTGACCTTGCTGACCATATGGGGTAATCCTGATATTGGATGTAGGTAGCAAGGCTTCTGACTTAGAAAAAGATTCCTGTTTGTGTATGTGTGTGGAGGGGAGGATACAGGAGTTTGAAAATCTGGGTCTTACATTTGTAATTGTTTGTTTGCCTGAAGACATTCTTTTGACAATAAAAGAGGTAAGATAAATATTTTTATTTCAAAATCTAGATGTTTTCTTCACCCCTCCCTCTCCTCTCTTTCAAGGTAGCATAAAGGAGGAGTAAAATGAAAATGTTTTCTTTTTTAGAAAACATAGCTCATATTATTTCAAATATTTTAATGTTATAAATATTCGTATTGAAATTAATGCATTCTTAGGAAAAATCCTGGTTTGTTTCCTTTTTAGATATAGTATTGAAGGAAAATGAATAAAAATCGCAAATAGTTTTTATTTTACTTTATGTTTTTATGACTGTATTTCCTTCCTATTTTCTGTGCAATACTTTATATTGGCCATAATCTATATAGAGGAGAGAATAATATGCCCACTGACATTTTCAACCCATTATATGTATTTATAATTATTTAGTTTAATTTCTTCTAGGAATATAGTACTCAAAAGGGTAGGAAACAATTCCTCCTTTTCTTCTTGCAGGCTTTTTTCTAGGAAATTATTAACCCATTAATTTCAAAAAGTAGAAAAATAATATCAGTATCAGATATGTCTAAAATTTTTGGTATTTCTTTGAGTAGATAAATTTTGGCCAGATATCAAGGATTATAAAACTCTTAAACTCTTTAGAGTAAGAAAATTACCTTGTTCTAATTTCATTCCTAAAGATAAAAATAGTCTATAGGCTTTAGCATTGTGGTAACATCTGTCAAAAATGCAGACTTAACAGACATTCAGTTTACACTTAGTGGGGGAGAAATCTTAAGAACAACAGAATTATTTATGAGTATATGCAATTAGGAGTGATTATTTTGGGGGTAATAGGGAAGGACAAGTATCTGTATTTGCCAGCTATGATGTATATGGATTTGTGTAAGACTTTGATAATTCATTTCTAATTGTACTCTTTGTAGAATTGTAACATTTAGATTATTGTATTGTGGAACATAATACATTTGAAAACTAACTCATATTTTTACATATATATTTTTATTTTCTGTGTTTTTGCAGGTGCAAAAAAAAGCTTTAAAGAAGTTAAAATATAGGCGACAGGCTCCCTGAAGTGTTGACCGCCCAACTTAATCATGAACGTGTTTCAAAAATGTTAATAAATAAGCCAAGGTATTGTACAATTACAATATATCTCCCCCACCCCACCACAATTTTTTCAAGATCAAGTTTTAAGAAGTTATATTCAGAATTTAAATGAAGCTACAATATTTGGTCCTTAAAGCATTGAAGCAGATATGTCTATGAACGTCTCTCCTTGCCTTTCCTCTCCCCTTCCCCATCCTCTCCACCCCACCTCCAAAAAAAAAATCAGTAATAAGTTTTTTGCCCCCTACAACAGCCTCTGTTATTCCCTATATATCTTAATTAAGAAAATAAGAATTCAGTTGTTGATTCCTCTTTGTTGATTGTGGTTTTATCTTTGAAATTGCCTAATGAAAGAGGGTTCTAGATTATTGACCTCTGTAGAAAACACCTAAACCATATCTAGTGAGGGCTTATAGTTTAAATTGTTCCATTACACTGAGGTAAGTATTATAAAAGTTTTAGAGAAGTTTTTGTTTTCTTATTTTTTTTTTTTCAGAAAAAGGTGGTCCTTTTTATTTGATTTTATTTTAGTCTCTTATGTCAAAGGAAATTAAGAGCTTACTTAAAGTTGAAAATTGAGGACTACTGTTTTAGGTAACTGTCTCTCAGAAAGGGCATAACCCAAGACGTGGCTCTCCTTTTGGAAGTTACAATGTGCTTAAAGGGCCTGGCATTTCCAAGGGAGGCTAAAGATCTTCTCCTCTTTTATGACCCGTCGTATCCTTTTGAGGCCAAAAAGAACAAGAGGGTCATTGCCACTCCAGCCCAGGACCCTGCCCGCCCCTTCTTGGTGACCACGTAGATACTGAACCCCGGTATGGGCTGAGCATTTGGGCCTGGAACATCTGGAAAACGGTCAGAGAGGGAGCAGAGGAGACAGAGAAAGGGAGAGAACTGTTGCATCTTGTTTCACCAGGTGCCAGGAGGAAGCAACATTAGCCTTTTTGATATGGGAGGCAAATTCTGTGGGCCCTGGAGTTAGGCTTCAACAATTGAAGAGGTCAAAGGACAGCCGAGTGGGGTCAGTGAGACACCATGGGGTGTATTTTGTTACTTAGTAAAAGGAGCAGCCTCCTAAAACCTTAAAGGATTCTCTTGAAAATCTGTTGTGAAAAGGTTTTATGAGTCTCATGGCAAAAACTCCTGATTTATCTAAGGAATGCTGGCCTTTGTCTTTGGGGAGGATAATCCTTACCAAATGTTGGCAACCCCTATAAGAGTTAATACAGATCTGAAAGAACAGTGAAGGTTAGAAGTGTACTTTGCTTTCCAAAATGTTTATCATTTTAATGTTTCTCTCTCAGTGAAGAATTTTGCACTGTTGAAATATCACCTTTTTCTCCCCTTAGAGCAGAAAGTGGGGGTGGAGGGGTGGGGGTGGGGGGCGGTGAGGTAGATAGAGAGCCTACATTGATTTAAAATTATTCTATATTATTCTATAAGCTTTTAACCTTACTTCACAAACAGGATATTTTTGTTAATCCTTTAAAAACACCAGAACTTGTTATTTCTAAAAAGTTATCTTTGAATTTATTTTAACTTAAAAAAGTACATGCACTGTATGTAATGTTTTTGAAGTACAGAAGATTTTTTTTTAATTTAGTTGTATTTAATAGGGGTATCCGTTGATGAATCATCTTAAACTTGTGTTCCTTCATGAATGTGTTTCCTATACAATTTGTAGTAACAAGAAGAAAATCAATGTCAGAGTCAAGGATAGAGAATAAGAAAAGCAATATAATAAGGAATTTTCCTGAAGGAAAATGGAGAAGGAAAAAAAGATCTGTGTATTGTGCAAGCTCTCTTTACCACAGCCCATGGCCTCAAGATTATATGATTGCGGGGACCTTTGAAAGGTATTGGCCACCTGGCGGATAAGTAAAGAAAGGGTCAGTTAGAGAAAATCAATATTTTGATGTTCCAATTTATAGACTAACACATATACATACACATAAAGAGAGAGCACACATTATAATATATATAGTAAGGGGAAAAAGATACAATAACAAAGAGTATACAATAGACTTAGTTGAACATTTTCTCACTAATTTATTAATTTACAATATTTATATACCACTGTGTGTTTGATTTTCCAGTCCTTTTAAATGATTACTCATTTTAAAGCAACATACATGTAGATATGAGGCTTATCATGCAGTGTGCTCTATTGCTATTTTCTCAAGGTTAAAATGCCTTTCAACAACTAATTTAGAAACTTAAGTGTAATGATTAAAACTTGTCTAGACAAAACCCACAGCTGTAAAGTAGCATTGAAATTGTGGCAAAACTGAAAAATATAATTAGCAATGTTAATAAGAAAAGAAGATGGAAAGATAGGAGCAGATGACAGTGGAAAGATGAAGGTAGCAGAGTAACAAATCCATATAAGAACAGAATATTCACAGTTGTTTTGAATATCCAGCACTTTTTTTTGCCTGCTCTCTGGAATACCTGCAGAATGTGTATTTTGCAAGTTATATTTTTTCAGTCTTGTATCCCTAATCCACATCTGATTTTGGAAGACGATAGCTGTTTGGCAGTAGTATCTAAGAAAAGCAATCAAATTTTGCTAATTCTAAGGCACAATTTGATTTGAGGTGATTTTTAAAGTCTATTTTAAATGTACCTCTATTTTACTATAATTACTGGGAGTGGGAATCTCTTTGTATCCTTATAATTCCCACTGGTCATCCAAATGCATAAAAAGAGACCAAAGCCCTGTTTGTGGATTTAGTTACCCGGTATTACAAAACACACACCCACACCATAAAACAAGAGAAACAGCAAAACTGCAGAAGTCTTTAATGTGTTGCTACTTCTTATGTTTATCTGGCTAATGTTCACAGTCCACTTTCCAAACAACATCTTAGGAAAATTAAATGGGGATAGGGAAATAAGAGAAAGTAGGTGAATGTTATACGAAAACTGTATTTTAGTCATCTTTACTGTTCTTCCAATTGTATTTTTCAAAGCATCAGATGAGATTTAGAAAATGATTGTAGTGTCTTTTGAAATTCTATTCTGCCTTTCAGAAATTGGTTTTTGCTTCTGGTGTTTTATGTAGATCTTAATGATTGTTATGATAAATCCCCAGAAGTTTGTTCTTTGAAACCATAGAGACGCTGAACTCTCCAAGTGTGGCAGCCTTGATGGATGCGGTGAGCCACACTTTGGAAGCATTTCTCCTTATTTAGTGTTTTCTGTTCTGGATTATTGACTCTTACCCCTGTTGAAAAATTGGTCTCTGGTGACATGGCAGAGGTCACACGTTGCCTGTTATCATTTTGCATCTTTGATCTTACACAGGGATTACCTCTGGTAATTATACTAGTTGCAGGGTCTTGATGGAGATGTGTGTTTATTTTACAGAAGAATTTCTGGTATTTCAAGAAAGAAAGTTAAGATTTCCAGTAGTAGCATGTAACTCTTCATTACAAAGGAAAAATAGCATTGTACTTTGTCTTTCAATTATGACAGCTTTTAATAATTATTATGACATCAGTTGTATATTTCAGTAATTATTTTTTGTAACAATTTAAGACACCGTATATCTGTAAGTATATTGGTAAAATTGGCAAGTTTTAGAATTTAGTTACTATCCTGGATTTTCATTTCAGTACCTAAAATATTTTTTATTTCAGAAACTGTCAAAAGAACTTGTCCAAATTTAAATGTGCAAAGTATGGCTCACTATTAAAAGGGGTTGGAAATTTTGTCTTTTAATCAGTTTGCATATTCTAAAAAATTTCAGCAAAGAGGATGAATAAAAATGAAATAAAACACTTGTTTTGAATGCATGGTTAGCTTTGTGCTGTTTTGGGATGTGATTGGGAAGAGATAATACCTCTTCAAATCCATTTAATGTGTAATTGGATAAGACACACACAAAAAAAGCTCACTGTATTCATCTTTTTACTCAATTCAAGTTTTAAACAAAATTTTTGCTCCCAAGAACTCAAAATTTAATGAGGGAGTCGGACAACTAGCTGTACTTAAGAGTGGTAAGTGACAATTCAAATGAGTAATTGCTAAAAAGAGCATAAAAAAGAGAAAACTGTGACTATACGTTTATTTTAAATTTTGGATTGTAAACTCTACAAAAACTTGTAAGAGCCATGTTTGATTTATTTGTCTGGTAGTCACACATTATCACTCTCCTCAGTCAATATTTTTAAAGGGGAAGAGCATGTAAGCAATAATGCTATTAAAAGAATTTTCTTATACAATGTGAAGGAATTTCATAGCTGTAAAGGACAGTAGTAATCTCTTCTATACATTCATTTTACAGATGAAACAACTTGAGAGAGTTTGACTTGTTCAGAGTTACATCACAAGGGATATAGCCAGCCTTCTTAAAGCTTAAGAAATCTTCTGTCTCCTAGTTGTTAAATGTTTTCCAGACTTGCACTGTCCAGTATGGCGGCTACTAGGCACATGTGACTATTTAAATTTAAATCAATTAAAATGAAATAAAATTTAAAATTCAGTTAAAATTCACAGGTGGCAAGTGCTCAATTGCTCCCTGTGGCTAGTGACAGATATAGGCCTTTCCATCCATCATCACAGAAAGTTCTATTGGACAGTGAAGCTCTTGGTGTCAAAGGTCACCCCATGATTTGTATATTTGATTATGAAATTCTTGCTGGATGTATTATATACGGTACCAAATAGGTGCTTCTAGCTTACAATCATTTTTTCCTAAAACAATCCCCAGAATCTATTCTACATGCCCAACACATAGAAGGGAAGGGATGCATCTTATTTTTCTTAAGTGTCTTCATTGTGACACCAGGCTAAAAAACAACAGTCATCACTACTAACATTTTTGGGCACTTACTCTGTGTCAGGCACTATTCTAAGAATTTTGTATATACATAACCTCATCTACTCTCCCCCAGACCTATGAGATTGGTAGTATCACTCCCATTTTACAGAGGAGAGACTAAGTAATTTGCCCAATATCATGCAGGAATTATCAAGTGGAGGATTTGGATTAGGAGTCATGTGCTTAATTAACCACTATGACAGTAGGATTTTTGTAAATGCTGCCTGGTTGGATGGATGATTGTTAAAGGTTGAAAGTGGGGGGCAAGAGAAAGGTCAATGAAAACTGAGAAGTTATGTGAAGTTGGCTTTTGAGTACTGTGCCTGACTTAGTCAATAAATTGTGCCTTTAAAAAAAAATGCTAATCTCGAACCAGAAACAACTATACACACACACACTCATCACAAACATACATACATACATATATATATATATATATATATATATATATATATATATATATATGCATATATAGGTGTATATCTGTGTGTGTATATATCCACATCTACCCGCCCCATAGCCTAACTTGCTGTTAAAACCAGGCAGCCCCAAAGCAGTGTCTTAGAGACAGGTCTTTTTCTTTTAGCATGCACTTGATTTTTTTTCTTGTTCTTTCTTGTCACTAACTGTGATGACCCTTTTTATCCTTTTTTATTAGTAATTTTCTCCAGATAGTTGGTATTAAAAGCCAATTTTTATTAAAAGCCCAAGTGCAATACCTTGAAAATATTTATACTTGGTTAAAAGAGGAACTTGTCAAGGAATTTGGTTAGATTAGTACAAATCTATCACTATAACTGGGGAAAAATAGATAGCAGTAGTAGGAACACCAGCTCTTAATGGAAGATTGCCAGTCTAAGCACTGAAATGAGTTTTATTGAAGCACCAGCTGGATGGTGGCGGCTGTTCACTTTGTAAATTCACTTGTTCTTACTATCTTTTTGAGTAATCTATATTTAAACAACTTCAAGAATAGTCATAGAATTGGGATTAGCTCTGTTGCTATATGATCTTTTCCTTTATGATATTATGATAAAATACTATTCATTACTTTAAAAATTAGAAAATAACAATAAGAAAAAAAATAATAAATAAACAATACCACTGTCAGTAGATAGTCATTATTAACAGTTTATTTTATATACTTCCTGTCCTTTTTTCTACTTGCATTGATATTATCTTCACAAGAAAATTTGCATTTATAAGACTTCTAGTAAATTCAAATTCTTATCATATTATTAGTATCACAGTTTTTTCTTATGACTTTTACTTATCTTGAGTATTCTGCCAGGGAATACTTTGAAATTTTGGGTACCAGATTAGGCAGTATCTCAAATCTAGTACTTCTTTTTAAACTGTTGTAAGAGGAAAGTAACACTTTTAAATTCATGCCTTTTTATTTTATCATTTGAGCTCTAGAAAATTTTCTCTTTTCTTTACTAGAAAATAGAACCTTGTTTAGAAAGGGGTAAGATTAGAGTAAAAGAAGAAGAGTTACATAAACATTCCTAATATTTTAGGGAATTGATGCGAATGTTTTTTATTTCTAGATTTGCTGTGTAATGGATTAAGGTAACATGACCAATTCTTCTTACGTTGGAAGCAATGGGGAGAAAAGGGCAAGAGAATTCCCCAAATCAGGCAATTGCTTTGATGCTTTGGAGTCTAAGGCCAGGACTTTGCTTCCTTTCCCTCTCTGTTGAGTGCACTTGTTTTTTCTCTATTAACTAATTTAGTTTTTGTTCATCTTTCCTGTTCACCTAATACTTGCAGGGAGCTTTGGTTGTTTTTTGGGGGATGGGGGGGTGGGGGTGGGGTTTTTTTTAATTTTAATTTTGCTTGGCTTTGTGTCTGTTAGCCCATGTCTTAAGTTAAAACTCCCTTTTTAGCCTTGTCTTGCAGCTGTGATACACACACACACACACAGATGTGAATCAGCAAACAAAAATCTTATATTTATTTTTTTTGGTAGGCAATTTAGTAGTACTTTACAGAGTATCCTTTTACTCTTTGGGGGCCCTTATTGTAGGTGATTTCACAGCTGAATGGAAAAGTGGCCTAAGAGAGCAGCTTCTGTGCCAGATTGATTAGGTTCTTGACATTTCCTCATAGTATGATCTTGGACAAGTTTTGTAACTTCCCTGGGCCTCAGTTATCTTATCTTAAAAAATGGGTACAGTATTAACACCTGACCAGCACTTAGTAAGCTCTCTAAGTTACTATTATAACCCTCCAAAGAAGAATGCTTCCTTTTACAATTCTTAATGATGACTGCTACTAAGCACTACTGATGTTGCTACCTCTGCTGCTACCACTGCAACCACTAGCACCACCATGAACACGGCCACCATGATCACTACCACCAGTACCTTGGCCACCACTACCACCATCATGATGACCACTACCACTACCATTACTGTCACCACCTCCACCACCACCAACAACAACAACAACAACATGGCCGCTGCCACCACTACCACCACTACAGCTACCGCCATAGCTACCACTACCACCACCACCACCACTACACTAACACTATGGTTGCTACCACCATGGCCACCATCACCATTGCCACTACCATGGATGCCAACACCACCACCACGATGGCCACCACCACCACCAACATGGCCGCCGCCACCACTACCACCACTACAGCTACCACCATCGCTACCACTGCTACTGCTATTACCTCCATTACCATCACCTCCACTACCACAACTGTTACCACCACAGCCGCCACCACTACTATGGATGCTGCCACCGCCACCACCATCCAGGATGACCACTGCCACCACCACATCACCACTCCCCCACCACCCCCACCATGCTGCCACCATTACTGTTACACCACCAACCCCACCTTCACTCTGCCAGTAAGAATGATAGCAGTACTACTATTATACTGCCTACCATTGTGCTATGTGCTTCACATGTAGATTAAAATTAACTTTTTAAAAATAAGAATATGTATTCTGAAATGTGATTTGATGTTTTAATTGTGAAAATTCTTTTGGGAGTAAGTTAAAGGAAAATTTTATTGCTGAGGGTATTTTTCTCCTTGTCACCTGTGTACATAATAATTATTGTGAAAGTAATTATTTTGATGATAATACAGTAATTGTTAACCTTGAAACCTTTGGCAAAGAGGGGATAAAATATTGCAGATCAAGGAGTAGTCTCTCTCAAAGTATATTGCTTTTCCTTTCTACTTTTAGAGAAAGAGAATTGAGGAGAGGGCATGGAGACATTCGTAGGTTCTCCCAAGCTCCCTTTTTCTTTACTTTTCCATGATTGATAGAAGTTGTCTGTTTTACTCCCTTCAGCTATTTTTCTTTCTGTCAAAAAAGGAAAAAAGCTAGGGCAACAAGGCACCAAATCACAATGTCATAGTGGTTTGTACTTGATTCTACTTGCATTTTGAGTAATTAATTAGTGGTTCAGAAGGAGCCCATAATTGTGTATCATCCCTTTCTTAGAGGCTTCCTCAGTGTCATAAAAGTGTCTGCATCTCAGAGGTCTCTAGTGCTATAACAACACATTTAACATAATTTGTTCTTTTGTAATTTAACAATAATAAAGGCAAGCATGAAAAGCAGTCTAATGTAGTCTCAGAAACTTAATGTCAGCGAGAGATACAAAATATGTTCGTATACAATGGCAATCACGAGTCTACTTTGCTGTTGCATTTGATTTAATGACTCATTCCTAAAAATTATTTCTCTATTTTCTGGCCTGAAGTTAAGACTTATTCATACTGACTTTGTTAGATGTTATGCCTTTCAGACATTGGGGGCTCTGAGATTCAGAGAAAAGGAAGGCTGAAAGTTGAGTGGATAATGTCAACAATTTCAGTGACCCTAAATATTGTGCCTTTTGATATTAAGAATACATCGCATCAGCTAGAGAGATGCATGGAAGAATTCTTCTCTAGAGCCTTCCGAGGCAGCCTGGCCAGGCTGACACCTTGATTTCAGACACTAGCTCCAAGAACTATGAGAAATAAATTTCTGTTAATTAAAAAAACAAAAACAAAAACAAAACATTGCATGAAAAAGGCTTCCTTTGAACTCGACTCATCTTTGTTGAGCATTAATTGGACTGTCAAGGGCCAATAGCCCTAAAAAAGTGTGTAGTCAGTTCTGTAGTTCTTCACATTATCATCAAAAAATGCCCAGTTGTTTTTTGGGACAGACTGAGTCTGGACAGGGAATGTTCCATGGGTACTTCCCCTTGTCTTCAGTGGAGTATTGCTAATGCTCTTATAGGATTATGTATATCTTCTATGAGGGTGAACCTCAAACCCCCATTTTTGTGTTTGTTTATTATTTTTATTCTGTACAATATTTATTTGCCCTGTCCATATGTGTCTGTCATATTGCTCCTTGAGCTATGAGGGACAGCGAATGAAATTCTGTGAAATTCCATGTGTAATTGGGCACTTTATTAAAAAGATCTCGGAGAATGCAGGTTTTCAAGGTTTTCAAGGCTTTCAATGATAAAATGAAGATAACTTATTGAGCTGGTAATAGATTAAGAGAGGCAAGGTTTCCAGGCATTTGGTGCCCTGGAGAAAGGCTAAAGGTCTACCTTTGAAGTTATTCCATTGTTCTCCATGGATAAGCAATCCAGTGGTTGACTCTGTGCTAGTTCCTGGCAGTTTTCTCCCTTCAGCAAATAAGAAAGGGAAGGTGGCTGTTGGGTTCTGACTTAGGCCAATAAACTTCATGACAGCCTATTTCTACTCCACCCCCCACCCCCATCCCCCACCTTGCCTGGTTTTGATCACATATGGTCCTACTGAAAAATAAATTGCATTTGAGTTTTAGAAAATTTCAAATGTTTATAGTTAGACTGGTGAGGAGTTTTAGGGGCTTGACCAAAATTATGGTATTTCAGGAAAATTTCATTTGATAGACTTTATTGATTTTCTTCCATTTACAACTTTTAATTGGGTATTGTATATATATTTTTTGGCATATGTACTTTTTGTAAGAAAGGACCCCAGTAACTTAAATCCATGGCATTCAGTTTCTTATTACCTGTTAGGAGAAAGATTGACAAAACATGATTCTGGCCTTGCCTCCAAATCATGAGACTCTGATAAGGCTTCAATAAACCCAGCCACTGTGATGGAAATCACTGTGTACTACTCACTGCTGTCAGAAATTATGTAAGAAGATGTTGGTAAGTGCTTAGTATGCTGCCTACCCCAGCAGTTACCAAATGTTGGGTCTCAGGACTCCTTTATTCTCTTAAAAATTATTGAGGAACCAAAAGATTTTTTTTATGTGGATTATAGTTATTAGAAAGTAAAAATAAGAAATGAAAAATGTATTAATTCATTTAAAATAATGTAAAATAATTCATTTACAATAATAAACCCATTGTATCCTAACATAAATAACATTTTATGAAAAATAACTATTTTTTAAAAATTAGTGAGAACAAGAAACTACTGCATTCAGTCTTTCACAGTATCACATATCAAGTGGCGTCCAGAAAACTTCACTGTAAACATGTGAGAATGAGAGTGAAAAAGGCAAATAATGTCTTTGTAATATTGTGAACATGGTTGTGACCTCAAAGTTCCCCTGAAAGAGTCACAGGGACTCCAGACCATACTTTGAGGATTATTGGTTAAGACGGTAGTTAGCCCCAGTAAATTGTAGTTATTTTTGATATACATGGTAATTTTTGTAACTATTAAGTGCTATACAAATAATGATAAGAAGTAAAGATCATGGCTTCAAGGTTTCTTACCATATATTTTTCTTAAGCATCCCAAATAAGATTATGTTTCAGATGAGGTGAAAGAAACAGTTTTTCAAATAAATACTAATAATACATATAGGTATTCTTTTAGATTGAAAAGCTCAAATCTTTCTTTCAGGAATTTGTCAGTTAAATATATTATCGTAAAATTTCCATCCTATTCCAGAGGAGATTCCTTTTTTCTCCCCTACACTAATAAGATCTTAATAGAGAGATGAGTAATTAGATGTTTACCCTGAAACCCTTGAGAGAACTGGTGTGGTATTCCCGTAGTCTCTGAGTTTTGAGGAGCTGGGTATGGCCTTATTTTCAACCAGGTTGGGCTATGCAATTGACAGATCAATCTTGATTTACTGGTTGGAGAGCCTTCACTTTAAAGTATTTTACTACTGTTTGATTCTGAGATACAAGATCCTTTACAGGGGCTTTGTGAAATGGATTTGGATCATAAAGATAGAAAGCAAAAGTGATAACAGACATCTTGTGCAAGTTTTCTTAAGTTATGTGGGTATAGTGCACGTTTAGCTCTGTCTTCACAAGATATATATGTGTGTGTATAGTTCATGTTAGCTATCCATGTACTTTGCAGACACGTAACCCTCTAATTATATCCATTTCTCCTTCATTCTTTCTCTTTTTCCTCTGGGGGGTTGGCATGTAGACCATGGGGAATTCATATGCTGGGCAACTGAAATCTGCTCGATTTGAGGAAGCTCTCCACAACTCCATAGAAGCCTCGCTCAGATGCAGTAGTGTGGTTCCACGACCAATTTTTTCCCAGCTGTACTTGGATCCTGACCAGCATCCTTTCTCATCTGCAGGTAAATTTCTCAATGATACAAATTTCTCATCTCCTTTTAAAGGAAGTGGAGATTCTAAATCTGGGGACTTCTGAAATAAATTGGTTAAATGTCCGAAAATGCTCATCTCCCTTTTCTCAGATACGTCTTTTAGAACTGTGAATTTTTCTTCTGTCTTTCCATACAAATCTTTTTACTAAATTAACTATGATTTATTGCTTACCCAGATGTAAAACCCAAGGTGGAGGATTTGGATAAAGATTTGGTACACCGCTACACTCAAAATGGAAGTCTGGATTTTTCTAACAATCTAACAGTTAATGAAATGGAAGATGACGAAGATGATGAAGAAATGTCTGATTCAAATAGCCCACCAATTCCCTATTCACAAAAACCTGCCCCAGAAGGGTCTTGCACTACAGATGGTGGGTTTCAGTTTGGTTTTACTTCTTTTTCAATCTGTCTGATATTGTCTGGCCTGTTTCCAGTCATTTCATGTGGTGTTCAAAGTTAGAAACCAATAATTAAGGAAAGGAATGAGGAGCAAGTCTGTTCTTTCATTATCTCCCATGACTTTACAGCATGTGTCTGCAAGAAAGGCTTGGCAGGTATTATCACCCCATTTTATAGATGAAGAGATTGCAATTCACAGCAGTTGCGTGACTTCTCTGGTATGTAGTAAAGGGCTTTCTTTCCTTTGCTCCATGTACTTCCTGCAAGAATGCTAATATTTTAGGAAACTTTTTAGTTTTACCCCTTCTTACTTCTTTCTACATCATGCCAAAAACAATAATAGAGATATCGGATGTTTTATATTTACCTTTTACATTTGTTTTGAACACTCATCCAGTTTATCTCTAAAGGATAAAAATGTAAATTTTTTGGTCGTCCCATCTTATTTATTGGTGTCAACCTCTTCTTCCACCAAGCCTTTAATAAGAAAACACTAGGGTAAAGCATTTCAGTATTTTGTGGATTTGGTGATATAATTTGAATTAGATCCCCTTCCCTCCATTTAGTGGTATTTAGTGTTCTTTTCTGATAATCACAGTCTACTTAATTTTCTGACCATCATAACCTAATAAATTATGAGTTCTACTTTATCCAGATTAGCCATAGTATATACAACTTTTATAACCAGACTGACCTGGGCCTGGGATGATTGCAATGTACAAAACTGGGCGGAGAAAGTGTGGTGGTGGTAGTGGAGGTGTTAAAATCTGAGGACATGCCCCTTACCAAGCTTGAAGGGCAAATAATTTGGGATAAACTAGAGATTCCAATATGCAAAGCCAGATAAATGAGTTTGCATTATTTGAGGAGGTTTATTTTCTCTTGACTTAAAAAGTACAGATAGGGGATGAGGAGACCTGAATAATTCTCCTAAAATCCAGAAATGGCAAAATATAAAGCAGCGATCTCTAGCATTTAGTGCTACTACCCTGTGAGTTGGGCCTGCCTCTAACACATCATTCTATTTGAATTTGCTTCCATGACTCCAGACT
This sequence comes from Choloepus didactylus, assembly GCF_015220235.1. Classification (NCBI taxonomy): domain Eukaryota; kingdom Metazoa; phylum Chordata; class Mammalia; order Pilosa; family Megalonychidae; genus Choloepus; species Choloepus didactylus. The sequence goes on along the minus strand of NC_051322.1, from coordinate 59,389,225 downwards.
TGCCGTAATATGTATCAATTTATTATCGATTATATATTATAGCCTTTAAACCTGTTGTGGTGTGGGAGGTGGCTGACTTTATGCTTCCATTTACCTTCTTTATATCCATCTTCACGCCTTTTGTTTAATTGAGGAGTCAACTCGTATTAAATAACCACTAGAAGTTTAAATAGTGCTTAAAATATTGTTAGAAGCTCGAGAATCTTGTTAAAAGTAGATTTTAAATAGAACTGGAGTGAAAGTTTGAAAGGCCAGTTTTGGGGAGAGGTGTTCTCCTGCTTTTCCTGTGCCTTACAAATGTTTTTAGTTAACTGCTGGATAATCTGGCACTGATATTATTTATAGCCATGTATGGAGAGCTGTTTAGTGCCCACCAAGAAATAAACTCAGTGACCTAGCAGATAAGCAAATATTGCTTGAATTTTAAAACATTAGAACACTACTGTTAACCCTGTAACAATTCTGTAAAATATAAGAGAGGAGTAGTAGTTATTTTAAAGATAAAGGAAAACACTTGGAGATGAAATTTTTCTGAGAACAAAGAACCATCCCACTCAAGCACAAGATTCAAATTCTAAGACAACCTGAAAACACTAGTTCTACTCTTAGATTCCCATGTCATCTACATTAGTTTCTTATGATTAATTGTTATAGTCTGTTATTCATTCCCCCCCCCCTTTAATTCACCTGGAAATTAACATGTAAGCATAGTTTGTAATTTGATAGGTTATAGTTTGTCCTAGCTCTTTCGAATTTGGCTCATTCTAAGATAGTTCTAACAGTTCTCTCACTTAAAATGAGAGCTCTGAAATTTTCCTTGTAAAAATAGCAGGGAAATGCCTGGGCAGGTTTCAGCATACCACCTTCCTTTCCTGGGAATCCCTCTATTTACCTAAGGCTTAAAGGAAGGTGAAGCTATTTTCAGAGGCAATTTAGATAAGCAGATACTTAACACCTGATGGACTGCTGGGGGATCACCATTCAGATGTAAAATTTGGTTGCTAATTTCTTATGTAAATTATTGGAATAGAGTAGGTTCCTACCCTGCTGTGAGGCAGTTGATTGTCTAAAGAGGAGAGGGACAACCAAATTTTAGGCCTCCAAATACTGCTTTGAGTACTTTAGTTTGTGTTTACAGCTCTTTCAGTAAACTTTCCTCTCCCCTTTTTAGTTTACTCTGTAACCTTCAAGTTGGAGATAATTGGAGAATGCAAATCTGTTTCTGTGAAGTGAAAACCTTGGCTATTTTCTTAAAGAAAATGCAGATGAAGTTTATAAAAAAGGCTCTACTGTTGTTCCTTTTTCATTAAAATCATTTGTTCTGCAATAGCCTTGGTTTTAGTGCAACATTTCAGAATTACTGTCAGAAAATGAAACTATTTAGGGACCAGGTTTGTCAACTAAATTGTTATTTGTGTGCCTATATTGATAACTTATCTTTCTAACCTTGTGTACAGTAAATAGGCTTAGACCCTTCCTTATGGTACTCTCTCTCAGATTTTCCTGGAGTCTCTAAACAGAAGGTCGCATCTGGGGATTATTTAAAATGTAATTCAGAAATATTCTGCAGGGGAGTAGTGAGGCTTCTTTTCATTCAGTTTGAGATTTTAATTAAGATTTAATGTTTGACCTTTATTAGATTAATAGTCAGATGTATCTCTAATAGTTGGAAAATACAGCTACCTACCACACTAGACTTTTGGATCCTACAGATCTTGATACATAATCACATTTTATAGTTTTTGTTTAGCTATCCATCCTTCTTTACAAACACGCACACTATTTTCAACCTTAAGGAAAAAGCTACCTAAACTAAATATTGTTTTTTACCAAATATTTTTTTTTCTTGGGTTGAATCCCTGATAATCTATCCATTCTGTATATAATTAGCTGATCTGAATTCCAAGAAAGGGTTTTGGCAGAGGAAATAAATAGATATCACAGCAAAAGACTGTATCTTTCACAGGTTAGAAGCTTATTCTCAGAATAATTGCAACTGAACTTGGGAATGTTTCCTCAATTCTGCAAACTTTTTTTTTAACTTTCGGAGATAAAGTACTTTATCACTCACGGCACAGCAGGCAGCAGGAGCTTCATCCTTGCACTGCTTCCCCCTGGTCCCAAGTCCCAAGTGGACGCAGGTGGCCATTGTGCACACAGTGTGTCTGTGTCACACCTGAGGACCCCGAGTTTAGGAAACCTACAGTTTTACAAAGGAGCTCTGCAAACCATTTTTGACCTTGAATGGGTTTCCTCCTGACCCTGTTCCCAGATTCAGCCTTCCTTTCAGTTTCTCTCCACTATTCTCTTTCCTCTTTTAATTCAAATGCATGTGGCTGGAGTTGGTGAGTAACTATAAGACAAAAAGACAAAATAGTACATTTTAAAAAAAAATAGACTTTATTTTTTAGAACATTTACAGAACAGTTGAGAAGGTAGTACAGAGTTCTTGCAGCTTTCCATTATTAATGTTTTACCCAGAATGGGGTGTGTGTGTGTGTGTGTGTGTGTGTGTGTGTGTGTGTATACATATACATATATATGTAAAATTAATGACCAATACATTATTATTAACTAAAGCCCATAGTTTACTCAGATTTCCTTCATTTTAATCTGATGTCCTTTTTCTCTTCCCGGATCCCATCCAGGATAGCACATGACATTTAGTTGTCATGTCTCCTTAGGTTCTTCCTGGTTGTGACAGTCTTTCAGACTTTCCTTATCTTTGATGACCCTAACAGTTTTGAGGAATACTGGTCAGGTATGTTATAGGATGACCCTCTATTGGAATTTTTTTTCTCCTGATTAGATTTGAAATTATAGATGTTTGTAGAGGAAATCACAGAGGTAAAGTGCCATTTTCATCACAGTGTATCAAGGGTACATACTATCAACGTAATGTGTGACTGTTGATGTTGACCTTGATTATCTGGCTGAGGTAGTGTTGTCAGGTTTCTTTACTGTGGAAAGAAACTGCATTTGGAAGGAAGTTACTATGTTCAGCCCATGCTTAAGGAGCTCCCTCTCCTTTATAAAGGACAATATATCTACATAAATCATTTGAAATTCTTCTACACAGGAGATTTGTCTCTTCTCCCCCATTTGTAAATATATTCAGTCATTTATTTATGTCAAGAATTGCGTCATGAGTATCTATTTTATACTTCAGGTTATAATCCAATAAAACTTTATTTTCTTGCTTAATTACTTCCAGCTTTGGTCATTGGGAGCCCTTTCAGTTGGCTCCCATGTCCGTTGAACATAGTCCCATCAATGTGGCAGTAGTGCTTTTTGTTGTGGTGGTGGCTTTTTGTTTGTTTGTTTTGCTTTTTTTTTTTTTAATCATAAAATAGTGCATTTACTCTTTCATTGTCAAGGGTACTTCTTGGAAACTTTTTAAAGAGAAAGAACCTAAAAAAATGCTTCCTAAACAATCCAGTTGTTTAATAATGATTGTTGTTTACTGGTGGGTTTCCCCATATCATAAAGGGGAAACCCTCAAAGGCTGTGGTACTCAAACCTATTTGTACTTCTTCACCTGAGTGGATGTGTAGTTTTCATTTTGCCACTGAAATTACTCTGAAATAATCATTCTTCCACAGAAAATCCTGCTTTCTTCCAACACTCACCACACCATGCCTTCTAGACTCCATCTCTGCTTGGCACACAATCAAATTTGTACTTTCTCCCTTAAGCTTCCTTTTGCTGCAGTGCCAGTACATTGCAATCATTGAGAAAACTCATCAAAAATGTCACTCTTTAACTATGGGTTTCCTTTGTGGTTTGCAAATCCATGATTTTAAGGATTCATCAACAACTATGAGATAGGTGTTGCTGATAGACAGATAATGAGGCTGGCAGGGGCTGGTGTACCAAGTCCTCCAGGCTTCAGTCTGGAAAGGGCAGAAATAGGCAAGGAAGAAGGTAGAGGGGAGTGTCGTACATCAGACTGTAGGAAGGTGAAGCTTAACAGAGTCAGAGAGGTGTTAATGAGGATGAAGGACCATCTAACTTGGAGTCAAAAGGCCTGGGTATTTGACCTTGGGCCATTTTCCCAACCTTTCTGGGTCCTAGTTTTCTCATTTGCATATTAAAGAGATTGGAATAGCTTAGTGTTCCCTAATCTTTGTCACAAATCCCTTTCAAAGTAATATATGATCTTTCAAACCCCTTAGGGAATTAAAAACTAATTTTGTCTTTACATGGCATGTGATGAAGAATTGATTTTAAGTAAAAAGTATTTATTTGAGATCAGTATATTAATACACTATTAGACAAGAAAAGTTTTTCCTTTTTCTCATATAAGAAGTGCTGTTTAATTTACTTTAAATTGATTATGTAAGAAAAAGCATGTTTTACTTAAAAAATAAAATATTATACCTTTTTTTTAGGAGGGGAAGGGGACCCAAATGTATAAGTAAATGTTTTCCAGCACCAAAATAAAAAAAAAGTCAAAATCCACATTTATGACCCAAATTTTTGAATTTCTACATGTTAGGATTAAGAGGAAATACTTTTATTTTTATAGTTTTGCATTTTAACTCTATTTGATGAGGTAAGACAGAGTTTCAGACTGCTGTTTGCAGGAACTTCTCTGCAAATAACATGCTGCCAAAAGAGTCCCCCTACCCCATATATGAAAAACCAAATTGGATTATAATCCCAATATTTTACTCTTTTTAACATTTGTTTGATTGTGTCCTAGAAGCATATTGGTACATTTTATATAATCTTATAATTTGGTGAGTGGGGATGGGGCATGGATCTCACTTTCATCATTAGCAAAGCTCATCCTTAGTCACATTTGTAAAATTACTATTTTTGTGTTCATTAACAGTCAGTGTTCCCTGAGCCCATTATGAATAGATTAAGCCACATATCAATGCATATGACTGATAGTAAAAACAATTTAAAACTTTATAATGGTCGAAACCACACAATGACATGGGTTTCAACTGAGTGAGTCATTAGTTAGACTGAACTGGTTTTCACCTTGTTGGCTCAAAGTTGCTCAGAGTCGATTTTAAAGCAGAACATTAGAATAATTATGTATTCGTTTTTTTAGAAATTGATAACGTCTATTTAAATTTCACTTATAATTCTCAGATATCTTGGAACACTTTTATGAATTCCTGGGAATTTGGAAGTCACTTGTTGGGAAATAACTGTTTCAGGTGTTCCTGAGGTTCCATATAACTCTAGTGTCCTATAAATCTTATAATAATTTGCAACTTGGTACAGGCTTATGGTTTCATTCAGTCTACTCTTTTTAATATAGGTTGAGTCAAAGTTGTGGAAAGGTTGTACAACAACTCCTTGGTGACAGAGACAGCTCCAAAGCATCCTGTTTTCCATTAATAGGCAATCATGAACCTCTCATCATTGAATTTATCTAAGCCTCTTAGGAAGATGTTTTATATGTTCTGCCTCTTGGAGTAAGTCTTACTTAAAATAGTGGTTCTCCTTAAGGAAATGTGTTTCTAGGTTCACTGCCTTCATGCAAATTAGCAATTCCTTTAAATTAAAAGAAAAAGGCTTCCTCTGATTAAAGGAAAAAGTTAGTCTTCTTCTCAGCACTGCAAATGCCTCCTAGATGTAGTATGTTAGAATTCGGTGAAAAAGTCTGCATGAAGGGTGACCTCATAATGTTAACACTGGGTCACAACAGTTCTTAACTTTTGTTTTGCTAAGTTGAATGGTGTGTTTTTTGCCTGTTCTTATATGGCAAATTTCCTGTGCCTTACATCACTGCTGCTAACTCATGTAACCTTGACCAAGTTCCCTAGCCTGTCTGTGCCTCAATGTCTTCATCCATGAAACGTTGATAGTAGTTCCAAAGTAGAGTTGAGAGGACTAAATGAGATAATTACACAGTGTTTAGCCCTGTACCTGGCTTGTGGCAAGTGATCCATAAACTTTAGCTGCCAAAAGTATTGTCATGATCATTATCATGATCATCATCATCACTTCTGAACTTCCAAACCTTTGAGTTCTATCCCTTCATGGAGGTGGAGGCAACAGAATATTTTCAAGGTGTTCTATGTATCCTTAGGCTCCAAAAATTTTGTTTGTAAGGTGAGTAAGTAATATAATTCACATATAGAAATGACTATTTTTAAATAAATATAGGTGATACTATGAGTAGTAAAATGCAGATTCATTTAAAATTTTTAAAGAATTCATAGCTTTTTAATATGTTTCTCAATTGATGGATACTAAAAGTTAAATTTGAATTTTTTAAAAGTTAAAAGTGGATCTACAAGCCTGAAATGACTGAGACCCATTGCTTTGATCATTTTAGTCTTTCTTCTGTTGACTTCCTAATTCCATTATGTTTGCTTTTGAGGTTTGATGATAAAAAACCATATAATTGTTTATATGCATCACACCTTAATGCAATGTTTTGATAGTGTTTTTTTCTTTTATCTTTCATCTGCTGACTGATGGCATCTAGCTCTTTGTTGACAGTTGGTTACAACCAAAACATTAGTTGATGCTTTTCGGAAGAATCTAGCATGGCTCTTTCCTACTTTGTACTGGGCAGTGACGATGTTCAGCTCTTCGGGTTTGTGTGTAAAGAGTGAGGTGTCTGTCCTACGTGCTCCTGAAACTCTCTGGTAACATTTATCATTCTGATAGCATTTGTCTTACTAGTAGCATTTATCATACTAAATGCTACTGTCTGGTACCATCTCTGGTAGCATTTATCACACTGGTAGCATTTATCTGATAGCATTTATCATACTGGTAGCATTTATCATACTGGTATGATAGCATTTGTCATACTGGTAGCATTTATCTGATAGCATTTATCATACTTTATTCAGCCTCTCTTGGTTGCAAGTGATGGAAACCCATCTCATATTAGCTTCAGTAAAATGAAGAAATTATTGGAAGAATTCCAAAGCAAAAGGTTTCATGATCAAGCCATAGGAAAGGCAGATACATCTGGGCTGCAAGATTAAAAAACTGCCAGAGCAGTCTCCTTTGGCCCCCTGTCTTTGCTGACAGGCTTCTTCCATATGGCAAGGAGCATGGCTACCAATAGTGTGAACCAAGCCATGCTTTCCCTGGCTCCATGTTCATAATTCATGAGGAAAAGGTTTTGATTGGCCTGATTTATGTCAGGTGCCCGCCCTAGGCCAGTGAATCAGGATGGGAAAGGTGAGATATTCAAGTGGCCCAGCTTGGGTCAGGTGCCAGCTCTGGAGGTCAGTCTGGAACATCACAACTCTCTACAGGAACTCATGATTAGAGTGCAAGGTGGGTCACTTCCCAGATGTGGAGAGGAGTGTGGTACAGAAGAACCATGGTTGTCCTCTCGTTTTGTGATGATTAGTTCCTTGTACATTCTTCCAGTAGACTACATTGTGGATTAGAGGAAAATATGTCTTGTTCAACTCTTTATCCCTAGGTCTCAGCATCTGTTGCAAATGTTTGTTGGATAAATAATGGCTCAATGAGTTAATGTAACACATTATAGTATCCAAAGTGATTATGTAAAATTCCATTATGTCTTGTCATGTCATGTCATATCTAGCAAAAATAACAGTTCTCAGTTCTAGTTTTGGCCCATTTGATTATGAGTCACAAAAATCTGAGCTTCAGTTTCCACCTCTGTGAAATGGAGAGCATCTCTTGTCTATGATTCTCCTTGTTTTGGAGAAGTGAATTTGCATTGAACATTACTAGATATCCTTCTATGTGAACTTTTCAGATTTTGCTTTTCAGATTTTCACTGCCTTACTCTGGGCCAGAAAATAAAAAGTTGTTATGTTAACTGAACCATGTGGAAATATCTCTTCTTAGTGCTTTTTCAACTCTGCTCAGAAGAGCAGATAGAGTAGATTTGTTTTCAGGTTGGAGTATATGGACTTTAAGTTTTGTCCTTAATAGTGATTCCCATAGGAATATCTACTCTCCAAAAGGGTCATAAACTATAACCTCCCTAAACATTTCACTGTGTCCTTTGTACCTGTTTTTAGGTTTTTGTCAAGCAGGAAAGGATTTGCGTTTGGTATCACTGTGTATGGAACAAATCGACATCCCAGCAGGATTCCTGCTGGTAGGAGCCAAGTCCCCCAATCTTCCTGAACACATCCTAGTTTGTGCTGTAGACAAGCGATTCCTGCCAGATGATCATGGAAAAAATGCACTTTTAGGTAAGTGTTTTACACTTATAAAATCTCTTCCAATATGAGGGAATTAAAACACAAGTTTATTTAAAAGTATCACAGATTTTTTTTTTAAATCACAGAATTAGTTGGGGATTATATAGTTTAGTTCAAAAAGGAAACATTTTTTTCTTTTTATGATTTCTTAAAAATTAGTTATTTTTTTATTCATTCTCCAAACACTTGCCTTAATTAGGAGGCTTTTTGACTAGATATTGAAGGATAGCATGCAAATTATCAAAAGTTGCTGTTTTCTAAAACAAAATAGATTTCACTCTTTACAGACTGACTTTTGTGATCTGAAACTAATGTCAAGTCAACTCTCAATTATTCATCTGTGGATTACCTACTTTGTATGTTATTTGTAGTTTTTCCATGCCACCCATTATTCCTATCTACACTTGATTGGTGGATTCTCATTTTATATTTAGTATTTGTTCATCCCAAATAAGTAGGAATGTAAATATGATGTAAAATATAAACCTTATCTCAAAAGTAAATGTTTTACTTTCTGATATTACCTAGAGCTTGGGCTTTTTCATGGCATAGGTTCCCTATATCATGGGAAATAACAAACAGTGGATTCTATGTTTATTTTTATTTAATAATCAAAAGGACAAATAAAGACCCAGTGATTCCACTTCTAGGTATATACCCAAAGAAAGTGAAAACAGGGTCTCAAACAGATACTTGTATACCAGTGTTCATAGCAGCATTACCAGTGTTCATAGCAGCATTGTTCATAATAGCCAAAAAGTGGAAAGAACCCCAGTGTCCATCAACAAATGAATAGATAAACACAATGTGACATTACTCCATGATGGAATATTATGCAGCAGTAAGAAAGAATGAAGTTCTAAGACATGCTGTAATGTGGAAGAAACTTGAAAACATCATGCTCAGTGAAATAAGCAAGGCACATAAGGACAAATTTTGTATGATGTCACATATGAGAGATGTCTAGATTTTTAGAAACAGAAAGTAGATTGAAGGTTACCAGAGAATGGGGAAAGCGAGAGAAGAGGGAATGTGTGTTTGGTGGATATGGAGTGTGTGTAAATAAAATTAATTTAAGAAAGAAAGAAGAAATATTCTTCAGGAAGAAATATAGTTGCTAAAATAAAAAATAGATACAGTACAAGATTGGGATGATCAAATCAAGGACTTCTTCCAAAATAGTATGTTGATCTTATGAAGCAAGCACACCAGAGATGCTCTGTATTTGTTTAACAACAAATACAGTTTTAATTATCCTATTTGAACTTAGAAATGTAAAACAATAGACAGGGTAATCATATAATTCATCATCCAAACCTGGGCACTTTGGGGAGTTAAAAAAAAAAAAAAAGGACAAATAAGAGAGTAAGAGGGTTCATGAGGTTTATTGATTTTTTTTTTTTAAATTATAGAAGTTGTAGGTATACAGAAAAATCAGGCATAAAATACAGAGTTACTATAAAACACCCTATTATTAACACTTGGCATTAGTATGGTACATTTGTTACGATTCATGAAATAATATTTTTATAACTGTACTATTTATAGTCCATCGTTTACAGTAGGGTCCACTATTTGTGTTGGACAGTCCTATATGTGTTTTAAACATTTTTGTACTAGGAACATATTTACAACCTAAAATTTCACCTTTTAACCACATTCAAATATTTAACTTGGTGCTAATTACATTCACAATGTTGGGCTACCACCACCACCATCCATTACCAAAATGTATTGCTTTTTTTTATCTGCTGTGTTTCTTTGGAGTTGTTTTTGATTCTTAGAATTTCTCTTTCCGTAGATGGAATCAGATAGATGTTTTAGGCACAAATATCAGTAAAAAGGAAAAAGAGAGAAGAGGGCAAAGAACCGAAGTGCTAGATTGTGAGGTCTATATGTTCGTTTATGTAGTCTGATGCATTCTTCTAGTTATTGAATGTCGTCAAGAAGCCTAGGGGAAAAAGTCTGGAAATACATCAGACAGTACCCTGAATCAGAAAATGACCCTGCAGATGCTTTATAAACATTCCTTAAATTAGTTCAGAGCCTTTTTCTGGTTCACTTTTCATAAGGCTCTTCTTAATGAAAGAATGTTTTTGCTTTGTTTTTCTTTTAGTGATGTTGAATATGTTTTTTAAAATGGAAACCTAATGTTAAAGCTTATATGTTGGACTAAATTAACAAAGAAAGTCCAACTGTTCATTTGTTCATTCATTCACTTGGCAATATTTATTCAAAATGTACTGTGTGAAAGAAATCCTGCCAGGCTATGATGTGGGGATACAAAATTTTAAGACTCAGTCCTTTCCCTCATAGAGTTTACAATCTGGTATTGTGTTTGAATGTCCTTGGAGGACATCTCTTTAGCATTTTAAAAGCATCAGAGGCTCATCTAATGGGACAGATGAGATGTAGCCCTGGCTACAGAGATAGAAAAATCTCTCATAATCCTGTTTTGCTCAATGATTCTTCAGACTGAAGGAGTCCTCTTAGAATACATCATGGAAAGGACATCAGAATAATATATTTCAAAATCCTATGGAATCAGGAATATGAAAACCAAAGAACATGGGTTTTGGAATCAGACAGACCTGGGCTTAAATTCCAGATTTGCCACATACTGTTTTCAAGAACCTGGGCAAACTACTTAACTTCTTTAAGTCTCAGATTCATCGTCTGTGTAAAGGAGCAGATAGTGCCTACCTTTCAGGGTTGTGAAGATCAGTGAGATGTTTATAAGGCACCTGCTCGGAACAGTGCCTGGAACATAGCGCTTGCTCATTAAATGGTAATTGTTCTGCTGTAGTATTTATTAAATACCTTTATAGACTTGGAACTTAGCCTACTTCCTCTAGACTTGTAAATAAATAGGCATAGTTTTTACTTGCCACTTTTCCAAGTAAAGTGCAGTGCAGCAAAATGGTAGGAGTTTTTTTCTTAGAAAAGCATATTGTAATTTTTTTATGTGTTCAGTATTCTTTGTCCAGAAGTTAACATTTACCTGACAAAGTTTCTTACTTATGGTGGATGACTTTAGTATGCATTAAGATATATTGGAAAAAAATTTTAAGCTTCACATATTCTAGAATCCCTGTGAACTTCGATATCAATCTGTCTAAATTTTTATATAAATTATGCAGATTCCAAAGACTGTGGGGGAATTGATTAAAAAAATATTGATCCAGTTGGCAATGCAGGTGCCCCAAATCTACCATGCAACTGGAAGACTTGATTGCCAGAAAAACTAGAAAGGTAATTTGGCCGTAAGAAGTATTATTTTTTGTTATTAATGTTAGCAAGAACTTTGAACAGATAAAATCTCTCTTGAACCAAGGCTATTGCTGAAGAATTCAGGGTTTTTAAAATGGACTGTAGGATTCTAGCTCTTTAATATTATTGACTTTTATGGTTTATGTGAAGGTTCTCTTCTTTGTAGGTTATCCAGATTCATTGCTTTTCTTCCTCCTTTTTCTCTCTTGCTTTTCACCTTAGAAAATTGGCAGAGGGCAAGATAAAAGATACAACTCAACTCTAGTAATTTAATTTGTTAATTCTCACACTAATCTTTTCTGGTCTACATGGACCTATCAGATAAGCCTCACTTTGGGAGATTGCCCTTAATTATTATTTCTACTGAAAGGTTCTTGTAGCACTTTTCCTGTGTTTTGGGTGTGCTATCTCTGCCTCACAGCTGAGGCAGTTTTCTATCAGGGAATGATGATCACACCAGAATATACACTCCGTGAGGGCAGGGGCTTTATCTGTTTTGTTCAGTGCTGAATCCGTGGTGCTTAAAACAGTGTCTAGCACATAGTAGAGTACAATAAGTATTTGTTGGATGGATGGATGGATGGACAGATGGACAGATGGATGGACGGATGGACAGACGAATGGATGAATGACTTTAGGACCTTGGTGAAATAGGCAACCATTGACAACTTTTTTTTCAGCTTATTGGGCAGATGGCCAAATGCTCTCAAATGCAATCCATCTCTGAATATATATATATTTTTATTTTGAAATAGTTGCAAAGTTACAGGACAGTTTCAAAAATAATATAAAACCCATACAGCATACCCCAATATACCTACTACTCAGATACCTAGATCCACCAACTTTGTATATTTTGCACCTTTGCCATATCATTTTATCTATCCATCTATCTATCTATCCATCAGCTCTGAATATATTTCAAGTAATTTGCCTAATTATATTAATGTTTATATTCTCAGGAAGTGACAGTAGTTAACTCTATATCACTGGCCAGAGGTCGTGACTATCTCTTGTTCATCACTGTCCAGTGTTTAGCACAATGCCTGGTATAAAGGAAGTGTTCAGTAAATGATTATTAAATGACTAATAATACATTGGACTGCCCATGTATAAATGCTCTGAATTGATTGTCAGCATTATGAGATTGGGACATTGGGAGATACTGTCTTCAATTCTTGTGGCCTTTTTCCTTTCTCCTTGTTTATCTTTGCTAATTGTATAACAGTTTGGTTTGGGAGTTTAAGAAGAGTGTATCACTTCGTCATCGAATTTATTTTCAGTTGGTTGTATGTGTATAGAGATACTGTATTTTTACAATTTGGAGTGCCCTTTCTTATTTACAAGTTTTCTTCTCCTTGTTCCCCTATGTTCCCATAAATGTGTTGTGTCCCCATCAGATACAGCCAGAGGAACTTGCTCTCTTACTGTCTTTTCCTCTGTGTATTAAAGGGGCCTGGAAAGTTGATTTCCAATAAATCAAAGTATGGCTAGTCATCCTCCCAGCCATCCCCATTTCTCTTTTTTCCCATGCCCCCTGCTCCAAGCAGGTCAGCAAAAGTTTTGTTTTGTTTAATTAGTCTGAATGAGGAGTTGTCTGGATGTTAGAACTAAAGAGATAATAAGCTATTGTGAATAAAGAAGAAATGGGAATCTCATGGAACTTGATGTCAGAAAGTATAACCACGTCTCATCGAGACTGGAAAGTTGACAGTGCCCTGGGTTTGTACACCCGTGCCCATGCTCTGCTCTTCTCTCTGCAGAGCAGTTTCCTCTTCATGGTTCTTGCTTTGTTCTCTCCCACAGTAGCTTACATGTGGTTGATATCACCCCAACTCTGGTTCCAATTTTATAAAACCTTACAAATCCAGGGTCCAGTACCATCTGACTTACTCTTGTTTGCTTATTTTAAAATTCCAAGAGAGAGACTGTGGCTGGCTCAGAGTGAGATATATTGGCCTGTAGCCTGGTCAGCTGTGGCTCGGGGGCAGGTTCACATGGTCTGTAGGGCAGAGAACCAGGCCCAGGCCCAGGCCCAGGACTGTCAGGCTTTCTGAGAAGGGAGTGTGTGGGGAGGAAATAATTAACAGCTCTAGAACCAAACTTTATTCTTATTATGTCAACTATATAAATTCTGTAACATGATACTATGTAATTTATTTCCCTAACTATTACCCTTTGAGGGCAGCATTTAAATTATTTCTAGTCTTTTGCTGTTATAAAATAACTCTGATAAAAAAATTTTTTCTGTACCTGTTTGCTTTTTTTTTTCCTTGTTTAGAATTATTTCCTTGAAATTGGGAAATTTTGGGGCCAAAGAATGTGAATTTTTCTGTTTTTTAATATGTAAAAGTATTGTATCAATTTATAACACCACTAGTAACTTTGGTTTTCCTAATTTCAGGGTTTTCTGGAAACTGTATTGGCTGTGGAGAAAGAGGATTTCGGTATTTCACAGAATTTTCCAACCACATTAACTTGAAGCTCACCACCCAGCCAAAGAAGCAGAAGCACTTAAAGTACTACCTAGTCAGAAGCTCCCAGGGTGTACTGTCAAAGGGACCTCTTATCTGTTGGAAAGGTAGGGTCAACTTCCAGTAGAGAAAGAAATGGGAGTCGGGATTTTACTATGGTGACAACTAATCCTTACGGGGTTCAGATTTCAAGTGTGATATAGATAAATATCCCAGTTCAGAAGGCTATCCAAAAATATAAAGCACTCCAGTAGTTTATTTGACCTACTTCCTTTCTATAAAAATACTATTCAAGTCTAGGAAAAGTGCATGTCTCTATTTGTATTTGTCTTTTGGGCATGGAGGGTGGGGAAATAGACTCTTTCTAGCTCTTCTGTCATTTAGAGAGGACCTCAAAGTTTTAGTTCCCTGATCAGATGGACTTTTAACTTTATTTCGGTTCTTTCATAATTCTCAAGCAACTATATTTTTCTGTTTTAATGATACCTAAAAATACATTGAACAAATAATACTCTCTTAATAATACCTGGGAAAATGCACTATTAATTTGACAAAGTGTTTTTTTTTTTTTAAGTTAGGAAGAACTTAACTAACTGATATGTAGAAATGAACCCAGTTAAAACTTCACATCTTCATGTGTTTGTTAGGAATTGGTACAAGTTCTAGTCATTGTTCTAATATAGGAGTATTTGATCCTTATTCTATTGAGTTGGTTTCTTAGATGCTCAGATCCCACCCCCCAATATAATAATAGTCTTTAATATTTCCCTTTGTTGTCTGTACAAGATTTTTGATATTTTTCAAGAAAAATGGCATAATAAATACAAATTGCAACTGCAGATTTGTCTTTAAGTCCTTCAGAGTAACTGCCCTTGGTTGTATTTGAAATGGCATTATGTAATTCCTTAGGAAATGGCTATATATTCCAAGCCAGATATCATCAGAACTTAAAGAGTGTGACTACTGATTGATCATGGTGAATTATAGATAACTTTTTATCCTAATGAAGTCTGAAAAACTGTCCTCTAGAAAAATCATTTTGAATGTCATGAACCCTAGCAAAAGAGAGTAAAAACAGGATGGGTATTGCCTCCCTACCTTTTATATCCTCATTTAGCTCTTGTTTTGGTTGCATAAAATATTTTTAACTTCTTATTTAGTGCTCAATGGTAATTCATCTTTCTGATAAATAATACCGTTTGTGAAATAACTTATGAGATAGTGATCCTGGGTTGCTTCTGAAGCCTCGCATTTATACCAATTGCTATGTTGGAATCAGAATTATATGCATATGCATATACATATATACAAACATATATATAGCAATATAGATATACTTATAAAACATATAATGTGGCTTTTAGAGAAAGAGAGAATTGCCCTTCTTGGAAAGTCGTAGTGTAGAAGAAGTTTATAGAGAACTGCCTCCAACCCTTGATTTGATAAACTTGTAAACTCTCTAAAGGTCCTTCTTGAATCAATTTTGTCATAGACAACCATTTACACCCTTTTTTAATATGCTACCCTTACAGACTAATGTGGCATGACATATACAACAATTTGGTTGGAAGTTAAAGCCCCAAGGCTGTCATAGTTCTCACAGTCGTACCCAAATCAGTACAAAGTACTATTAAAATATTGTACCAGAGCCCCATAAATAACAGCTTACTTAAAATGAAGCTTGATATTGCATGATCAATGATCATCTTGAATATTGTCTATTTCCTTTAATAAGAATTAAGAATACATTTGAGCATTTCTAAATTTTCCCTTCTGCCTACAAATTTTTTTTCTTTTTTTTTTTTTTCTTCTGTTTTGGGACATAAATTAAGGTTAAGTAGCAAAGGTTGAAGGCAGCCTAAGGGGATTCTAGGTTACTGTGCCACACTTTTAATCAATCCTGGACAAGAGGTTAACTGGTGTTGGAAAGCTTATTGGGATTTTATAAATTATTGGTATTTTAGCCTTAGTCTTATCCATAAAATTAGCATGACTATATTGGATATGAGTTATTTTTCCCCCAGGAACTAATCTGTGGGGAGCAAAGGTGTGATTGTTCTTTGTAACCATTTCTTTCCTTCCAACATCTGGCCCTAGAAAGAAGAATTCTGTTCAGTAGGTTGAACTGTGCTTTGGAGTCAGAATTAGGAAAGCAGGAGCTCTAACAGGGAAAATGGCTATGATTTATGGAGCAGCAATTTATTTTAGAGGTTGTATGGATTGTTCCTCCATCATCTGTTTTAATAGAATGTTGGTCTACTCATATAATGTGATTCTTACTCCTTTCCAGAATGTAGAAGCCGACAATCTTCTGCTACTTGCCACTCTATTAAACCAAACGCTTCATTGTCATCAACTGTGACCCCAGAAAATGGAACAAGTAATGGGTACAAGTCAGGATTCGTTCAGACAGGTATGGAGGGGGGTACTTTCTTTTGGAATTTAAAGCCGTAGTTGTATATTTAATGAGACATTTAAAACTTGCTATTAGCTGGTTTGAATGGAGATATTTAAAATAGAGGTATTACTTGAGTTACCATTAGAATTAGAACTCAGCATTGAAATGGGTCAGTCTGTGGCCAGGATCCAAGACCAGACTTTCCTGCAAGTGCCAGGCAGGGGATAGAGAAAGGAAGTGATGTTGGTAGGAAGTCTATCTAGCTCAAGCATAGATAGACATCTGTAGGTAGTACCTCTTTGTAGTAGGCAGTAGGTGGAAATCTAGGTATGAGGGAAATCTGTACAAAGCTATCAGGTGGCAGGTATACTGAAGTTCCAGAGTAGGACTGTAACTAAGCTCATGGAGAATTATAGGAAGCAGTGCACCAATTCGGATATAAAGTAAGATCCCAAGGTTTATTCTTAGATTGCAATGGATGAAACCATGATCTAGTTTCTAGGTGTAACCAATAACCAGATAAAATCTTAGTGCCTGAAACTTAGGTTACAGTATCAGAAAAGGATTAGCAGAATGGCTGGTCTGATACTGAGCAGATAAGCTACTATTCTAAGGCTTCTTTAAATTCCTCCAGCATAGAAGACTACACTGGTGTAGTCCCTAAGGTTAGGATAAGGCTGCAGGTGGGACTCTAACTGTAAAGATTGTTGCAGATAGAATTTGAAAAAATTACTTAGAACCAGTCTGGGTTATATCTTAGGCAAGAAGAAAAGTATTTTAAAGGAGTTTGTGAAATTTTTTCAGTTCACGTGTTTTTTGGAAATGCCCCTTATCAATCTGACATGAAAATTTCTTAGCATTTGTGCATTAGCCTTGCCAATATCTACTCAACCACAATAAATTGTAAAGGCTGTGTTCATTTATTTCACTACTGCCATAACTCTTTCAAATTTTGAGAACTTCTGATGAGCTAATAAATCGTTTCTACTTATTTTCAAGTTGAAAGTGATTATTAGAATATGTTAACAACACTAGCAACAATAATAAAGACTAACTTTATTCTGGGGCACTTCTTGCTATGTGCTAGCACTTAGCTAAGTCCACCTTATCCTGGGTAAGAAAGTCGAACTTTTGAACTGTCTAGGAGATTCAGATAAAGGGTGTGAGCTAAGAGGAAAGAGTATGACTCTTTAAAATAAATGAGAGAACATCATGGCACTAGGTATTCAAGAAAGAAAAGCGTTGGCATTTGGCTCCTGTCATTGAAAGGTTAGTTTCATTACAATAATGATAAACCCACAAGTCTGTCCTAGAATATTATTTTAGTAATTTGTTTGATTCCATGGTATATCTTCTGCCATTAGACCTTGAGCTAATAAAATGTAATTTTACAACTACAGTATTAATAATGTTTACTTCATTCCAACAAAAACTTATCAAATGTTTATTGTGTTTAAGAACCTTGTTAGATACCATAAGGCAGGATTCCATACTTGACTTATGACTACAATGGTTTAAAAACCACTCTTGGTTTAAAAAGCACTTGATATAAAGTGCTTTTATTTACTAAGAAGACTAGGTGGACATATAAATGAATGTGAAATTATAAGTGAAAATAATGAAAAGATATTAAAATGTTAATAAGCAGTGATGCAGTTTTAGTTATAGAAATATATTTGGAAATATATTTTGATAACATATGTTTCTCTGAATAGAGGCAATCAAGATTTAGGATTTGGCAAAGACTCAGTTGCCGTGAGGAGACAAAGGTGGGGAGGAGCAGGACACTGACTGCCTCATGGTGCACACAAGTGGCCAAGTGTATGCCAATATTTTTCAGTATCTCTTGAGGGAGTGCAAGGGGTAATTTGACCACGAAATTAGTTATTAACAATTTCAGGTTGAATCCAGAAAATTTAATTTGTAAGACTTACACTGTGGAAGACATTTTGGGAGTTCCTCAAAAAATTAAATATTGAGTTGCCATATGACCTGGCTCCGCTACTTGGTATGTACCCGGAAGATCTGAAAGCAGGGACACGAACAGACATTTGCACACTGATGTTCATAGTGATATTATTCATAATTGCCAAGAAATGGAAACAATCCAAGAGTCCATCAACAGATGAGTGGATAAACAAATGTGGTATATACATATGATGGAATGTTATGCAGCAGTAAGAAGAAATGAGGTCCTGAAGCATGTGACAACATGGATGAATCTTGAGGACATAATGCTGAGTGAAATAAGTCAGACATAAAAGGACAGATGTATGATTTCACTAATATGAATTAACTAGAATATGTAAACTCACATTCTTAAAATGTAGAATATAGGATCCTTCAAAATAGAAGCTAGAGAAGGGGGAGTGGTAACCTAATATGTTCAGAATGTATAACGAGGTTGAACTTAAAATGTTTGGAAATAGATATGAGGTGAGGGTAGCTCATTAGTGAGAATATAAGGAATAGTGCTGTACTGTAGGTGATTTCGGTTGAAAGGGGTTGTTTAATCTCAGGTTTGTCACTGATTGACACTATAAATATAAATAAGTACTCGCATGAACTGCTACGTATGTACAACGCTTGTACAAAGAGTTAATAATAGAGTGGTATGTGGGGGAAAAATACCTATTGCAAGCCATGGACTATAGTTAACAGTAGCACCTTAAAATTCTTTTATCAACAGTAACTAGTGCACCACACTAATACTAGGAGTCAGTAATAGGGGGAGATAAGGGATATGGGGTGTTTGGGGGTTTTCTTTTTTTGTGTCTGAGAATTTTCTCTTTGGAGTAATGGAAATGATCTAAAAGTGAGTGTGACGATGATTGCACAACTAAGTGATGATACTGTGAGATATTGATTGTATAATTTGGATGGAATATATGGTAAATGAATATATCGCAATAAAATCTGAAAAAAAAGTAAGGCTTAGTATGTAAAACTTTCATCTTGACAAATTATGTTTATAGGTTATTCAACAATAATTTCCTCCTTCCTACACATGTTGAAAGTAATAAGCTGCAAGAATTTCATGTTAGTGCTATAATATTGCAAACAGTAGGTTATGCAGCATCTCCTTAACAGGCAAAGATTCATCTTTCTATAGGAGACTGTCTTCTTAATCTGTAATGGTGGCAGTGTTTAAACAATCTGCACTCAGTGACTGCCTGTGATCAACATTTCTTAGCCTGAAATGTATGTACACACATTGCATCATATTTGCAGAAGAGATTACCCTGCTATTTATGCAGCTTTGCCTTGAGTTCCACCTGCCAAGCTCTAGATATTCTGCTCTGGCTGGATTGCTGCTTATCCCTTGTATATTTTCTTTCAGCATTTTTATGTCATTGATAATTCATCTTTTTAATCACCATTCCCTTTAAAATGTTGTATAATTTTTTGTGAAGGTGGATATATATTTATAGATATTTACATACCTACATTATATACATATGCCACTCCCCTACCCATAAATGTATTTAATCAGGACAAAAACTCAAGAATAGATGAAAATGAAATCTTTACACAACCCAAGGTCTTGAAATTTTTCTTCTGTGTTTTCTTCTAAAAGTTGTGTTGTTGTAGCTCTTACATTTTAGTCTGTGATCCATTTTGTATTAATTTTTATATGTGGTATGAGGTGAGGGTCTAAGTTCATGTCTTTGCATGTAGATATCCATTTGTTCTGGCACCATTTACTGAACAGATTATAGAATTGCATTAGTTAAAAGTCAATTGACTATAAATATTAGGATTTATTTCTGGAAAAATTGGTAAATTGGACCTCAACAAAATTCAAAACTTTTGCCCTTCAAAAGGCACAACTAAGAAAATGAAAAGACACAAACATCAGACTGGAAAAAAAAATATTTGCAAAACACATATCCAATTAAGGATTTCTATCCGGAATTTACAAAGAACTTTAACAACTCAATAATTAGAAGACAATCAATCCAGTCAAAATATGGGCAAAGGAGTTAAGTAGACATTTCCACAAATAATAAATACAGATGACTAATAGCACATGAAAAGATGGTCAACATCTTTAGTTGTTAGGGAAATGGAAATCAAAACCACAGTGAGCTCTTACTTCCAACCCACTAGAATGATTATAATATGAAAGACAGAAAATAAATGTTGGTGAAGATGTACAGAAATTGGAACCCTTATACAGTGCTGGTAGGAATGTAAAATGTTTCAATCCCTTTGGAAGACAATTTGGCACGTTCTCAAAAAGTTAAACATAAAACTATCATACAATCCAGCAATTCCACTCCTGGGTGTGTACCCCAGAGAAATGGAAAATACTTCCATGCAGAGCTTTCACATGAATGTTCATAGCAGCATTATTAATTATAGCCCCAAACTGGAAACCACCTCAGTGTCAATCAGACAAAAATGTAGTGTTTCTTTTTTTTTTTTTTTTTTTTTTTTTTTTTTTTTTTTTTTTTTCTTGACCCCACTGACTCTTTTGGTTTCAGTGACCTGACCCTCTGGCCTCTTCTGCTCTTTTGTCTCTTCTTTTTTTTTTTTTTTTTTTTAATCATCATTTTATTGAGATATATTCACATACCACGCAGTCATACAAAACAAATTGTACTTTCGATTGTTTACCGTACCATTACATAGTTGTACATTCATCACCTAAATCAATCCCTGACACCTTCATTAGCACACACACAAAAATAACAAGAATAATAATTAGAGTGAAAAAGAGCAATTGAAGTAAAAAAGAACACTGGGTACCTTTGTCTGTTTGTTTCCTTCCCCTACTTTTCTACACATCCATCCATAAACTAGACAAAGTGGAGTTTGGTCCTTATGGCATTCCCAATCCCACTGTCACCCCTCATAAGCTACATTTTTATACAACTGTCTTCGAGATTCATGGGTTCTGGGTTGTAGTTTAATAGTTTCAGGTATCCACCACCAGCTACCCCAATTCTTTAGAACCTAAAAAAGGTTGTCTAAAGTGTGCGTAAGAGTGCCCACCAGAGTGACCTCTCGGCTCGTTTTGGAATCTCTCTGCCACTGAAGCTTATTTCATTTCCTTTCACATCCCCCTTTTGGTCAAGAAGATGTTCTCCATTCCACGATGCCGGGTCTACATTCCTCCCCGGGAGTCATATTCCACGTTGCCAGGGAGATTCACTTCCCTGGGTGTCTGATCCCACGTAGGGGGGAGGGCAGTGATTTCACCTTTCAAGTTGGCTTAGCCAGAGAGAGAGGGCCACATCTGAGCAACAAAGAGGCATTCAGGAGGAGACTCTTAGGCACAAATACAGGGAGGCCTAGCCTCTCCTTTGCAGCAACCGTCTTCCCAAGGGTAAAACTTATGGTAGAGGGCTCAACCCATCAAACCACCAGTCCCCTATGTCTGTGGTCATGTTAGCAACCGTGGAGGTGGGGTAGGCGAATACCCCTGCATTCTCCACAGGCTCCTCAAGGGGGCACTACATCTTTTTTTCTTTTTTTCCTTGTTTGTCTTTTTTCTTTTTTTTTTTTTTTTAACTTTCCCTTCTTTTTTAAATCAACTGTATGAAAAAAAAAGTTAAAAAGAAAACAAACATACAATAAAAGAACATTTCAAAGAGACCATAACAAGGCAGTAAGAAAAAGACAACTAACCTAAGATAACTGCTTTACTTCCAACATGTTCCTACTTTACCCCAAGAAAGTTACATAATATAGCAACATTTCAGTGAACTTGTTCCTACTACATCCATCAGAAATTAACAGACCATAGTCATTTCTGGGCATCCCCAGAACGTTAAATAGCTTATCTGTTCTTCTTGGATTATTGTTCCCCCTTCCTTAATTGCTCTCTACTGCTAGTTCCCCTACATTCTACATTATAAACCATTTGTTTTACATTTTTCAAAGTTCACATTAGTGGTAGCATATAATATTTGTCTTTTTGTGCCTGGCTTATTTCGCTCAGCATTATGTCTTCAAGGTTCATCCATGTTGTCATATGTTTCACCAGATCGTTCCTTCTTACTGCCGCATAGTATTCCATCGTGTGTATATACCACATTTTATTTATCCACTCATCTGTTGAAGGACATTTGGGTTGTTTCCATCTCTTGGCAATTGTGAATAATGCTGCTATGAACATTGGCGTGCAGATATCTGTTCGTGTCACTGCTTTCCGATCTTCCGGGTATATACCGAGAAGTGCAATCGCTGGATCGAATGGTAGATCTATATCTAGTTTTCTAAGGAACTGCCAGACTGACTTCCAGAGTGGCTGAACCATTATACAGTCCCACCAACAATGAATAAGAGTTCCAATTTCTCCACATCCCCTCCAGCATTTGTAGTTTCCTGTTTGTTTAATGGCAGCCATTCTAACCGGTGTTAGATGGTATCTCATTGTGGTCTTAATTTGCATCTCTCCAACAGCTAGTGAAGCTGAACATTTTTTCATGTGTTTCTTGGCCATTTGTATTTCCTCTTCAGAGAACTGTCTTTTCATATCTTTTGCCCATTTTATAATTGGGCTGTCTGCACTATTGTCATTGAGTTGTAGGATTTCTTTGTATATGCAAGATATCAGTCTTTTGTCAGATACATGGTTTCCAAAAATTTTTTCCCATTGAGTTGGCTGCCTCTTTACCTTTTTGAGAAATTCCTTTGAGGTGCAGAAACTTCTAAGCTTGAGGAGTTCCCATTTATCTATTTTCTCTTTTGTTGCTTGTGCTTTGGGTGTAAAGTCTAGGAAGTGGCCGCCTAATACAAGGTCTTGAAGATGTTTTCCTACATTATCTTCTAGGAGTTTTATGGTACTTTCTTTTATATTGAGATCTTTGGTCCATTTTGAGTTAATTTTTGTGTAGGGGGTGAGGTAGGGGTCCTCTTTCATTCTTTTGGATATGGATATCCAACTCTCCAGCCCCATTTGTTGAAAAGACCATTATGGCTCAGTTCGGTGACTTTAGGGGCCTTATCAAAGATCAGTCGGCCATAGATCTGAGGGTCTATCTCTGAATTCTCAATTCGATTCCATTGATCTATATGTCTATCTTTGTGCCAGTACCATGCTGTTTTGGCAACTGTGGCTTTATAATAAGCTTCAAAGTCAGGGAGTGTAAGTCCTCCCACTTCGTTTTTCTTTTTTAGAGTGTCTTTAGCAATTCGAGGCATCTTCCCTTTCCAAATAAATTTGATAACTAGCTTTTCCAAGTCTGCAAAGTAGGTTGTTGGAATTTTGATTGGGATTGCATTGAATCTGTAGATGAGTTTGGGTAGAATTGACATCTTAATGACATTTAGCCTTCCTATCCATGAACATGGAATATTTTTCCATCTTTTAAGGTCCCCTTCTATTTCTTTTAGTAGAGTTATGTAGTTTTCTTTGTATAGGTCTTTTACATCTTTGGTTAAGTTTATTCCTAGGTACTTGATTTTTTTAGTTGCTATTGAAAATGGTATCTTTTTCTTGAGTGTCTCTTCAGTTTGTTCATTTCTAGCATATAGAAACATTACTGACTTATGTGCATTAATCTTGTATCCCGCTACTTTGCTAAATTTGTTTATTAGCTCTAGTAGGTGTATCGTTGATTTCTCAGGGTTTTCTAGATATAAGATCATATCATCTGCAAACAATGACAGTTTTACTTCTTCTTTTCCAATTTGGATGCCTTTTATTTCTTTGTCTTGCCGGATTGCCCTGGCTAGCACTTCCAGCACAATGTTGAATAACAGTGGTGACAGCGGGCATCCTTGTCTTGTTCCTGATCTTAGAGGGAAGGCTTTCAGTCTCTCACCATTGAGTACTATGCTGGCTGTGGGTTTTTCATATATGCTCTTTATCATGTTGAGGAAGTTTCCTTCAATTCCTACCTTTTGAAGTGTTTTTATCAAAAAGGGATGTTGGATTTTGTCAAATGCTTTTTCAGCATCTATTGAGATGATCAATTGATTTTTCCCTTTTGACTTGTTAATGTGTTGTAATACATTGATTGTTTTTCTTATGTTGAACCATCCTTGCATGCCTGGAATGAACCCCACTTGGTCATGGTGTATGATTTTTTTAATGTGTCTTTGGATTCGATTTGCAAGTATTTTGTTGAGGATTTTTGCATCTATATTCATTAGGGAGATTGGCCGGTAGTTTTCCTTTTTTGTAGCATCTTTGCCTGGTTTTGGTATTAGATTGATGTTAGCTTCATAAAATGAGTTAGGTAGTGTTCCATTTTTTTCAATGTTTTGAAAGAGTTTGAGTAAGATTGGTGTCAGTTCTTTCTGGAAAGTTTGGTAGAATTCCCCTGTGAAGCCATCTGGCCCTGGGCATTTATTTGTGGGAAGATTTTTGATGACTGATTGGATCTCTTTGCTTGTGATGGGTTGGTTGAGGTCTTCTATTTCTTCTCTGGTCAGTCTAGGTTGTTCATATGTTTCCAGGAAATTGTCCATTTCTTCTACATTATCCAGTTTGTTGCCATACAGTTGTTCATAATATCCTCTTATAATTTTTTAATTTCTTCAGGATCTGCAGTTATGTCACCTTTTTCATTCATTATTTTGTTTATATGGGTCTTCTCTCTTTTTGATTTTGTCAGTCTAGCTAGGGGCTTGTCAATCTTGTTGATCTTCTCAAAGAACCAACTTTTGGTGATATTTATCCTCTCTATTGTTTTTTTGTTCTCTATGTCATTTATTTCTGCTTTAATCCTTGTTATTTCTTTTCTTGTACTTGGTTTAGGATTGGTTTGCTGTTCATTTTCTAGCTTCTTCAGTTGATCCATTAGTTCTTTGATTTTGGCTCTTTCTTCCTTTTTAATATATGCGTTTAGTGCTATAAATTTCCCCCTTAGCACTGCTTTTGCTGCATCCCATAGGTTTTGGTATGTTGTGTTCTCATTTTCATTCGTCTCTATATATTTAGCAATTTCTCTTGCTATTTCTTCTTTAACCCACTGATTGTTTAGGAGTGTGTTGTTTAACCTCCAGGTATTTGTGAATTTTCTAAGTCTCTGATGGTTATTGACTTCTAATTGTATTCCATTGTGGTCAGAGAATGTGCTTTGAATAATTTCAATCTTTTTAAATTTATTGAGGCTTGTTTTATGTCCCAGCATATGATCTATTCTGGAGAAAGTTCCGTGAGCACTAGAAAAGTATGTGTATCCTGGTGATTTGGGATGTAATGTCCTGTATATGTCTGTTAAATCTAATTCATTTATCAGATTGTTTAGGTTTTCAATTTCCTTATTGGTCTTCTGTCTGGTTGATCTATCTATAGGAGAGAGTGATGTGTTGAAGTCTCCCACAATTATTGTGGAAACATCAATTGCTTCCTTTAGTTTTGCCAGTGTTTCTCTCATGTATTTTGTGGCACCTTGATTGGGTGCATAGACATTTACGATTGTTATTTCTTCTTGCTCAATTGCCCCTTTTATTAGTATGTAGTGGCCTTCTTTGTCTCTCAAAACATCCCTGCATTTGAAGTCTATTTTATCTGAGATTAATATTGCTACACCTGCTTTCTTTTAGCTGTAGCTTGCGTGAAATATTTTTTTCCATCCTTTCACTTTCAGTTTCTTTGTGTCCCTGTGTCTAAGATGAGTCTCTTGTATGCAACATATTGATGGTTCATTTTTTTGATCCATTCTGCGAATCTATATCTTTTAATTGGGGAGTTTAATCCATTTACATTCAACGTTAAAACCGTGAAGGCATTTCTTGAATCGGCCATCTTATCCTTTGGTTTATGTTTGCCATATTTTTCCCTCTCTCTATTAATATCCTTTATTGTACCCATACCGAATCTCTTTAGTACTGAACCTTTCTCCAAGTCTCTCTGTCCTGTCTTTGTTTCTCTGTGTGTAGGGCTCCCTTTAGTATCTCCAGTAGGGCAGGTCTCTTGTTAGCAAATTCTCTCAGCATTTCTTTGTCTGTGAAAAATTTAAGCTCTCCCTCAAATTTGAAGGAGAGCTTTGCTGGATAAAGTATTCTTGGCTGGAAATTCCTCTCACTCAGAATTTTAAATATATCGTGCCACTGCCTTCTTGCCTCCATGGTGGCTGCTGAGTAGTCACTACTTAGTCTTATGCTGTTTCCTTTGTATGTGGTGAATTGCTTTTCTCTTGCTGCTTTCAGAACTTGCTCCTTCTCTTCTATGTTTGACAGTGTGATCAGTATATGTCTCGGAGTGGGTTTTTTTGGATTTATTCTATTTGGAGTTCGCTGAGCATTTATGATTTGTGTATTTATGTTGTTTAGAAGATTTGGGAAGTTTTCCCCAACAATTTCTTTGAATACTCTTCCTAGACCTTTACCCTTTTCTTCCCCTTCTGGGACACCAATGAGTCTTATATTCGGACGTTTCATATTATCTATCATATCCCTGAGGTCCATTTCGAGTTTTTCAATTTTTTTCCCCATTCTTTCTTTTATGCTTTCATTTTCCATTCTGTCATCTTCCAGGTCACTGATTCGTTGTTCAACTTCCTCTAGTCTTGTACTATGAGTGTCCAGAATCTTTTTAATTTGGTCAACAGTTTCTTTAATTTCCATAAGATCATCCATTTTTTTATTTAGTCTTGCAATGTCTTCTTTATGCTCTTCTAGGGTCTTCTTGATTTCCTTCATATCCCGTACTATGGTCTCATTGTTCATCTTTAGTTCTTTGAGTAGCTGCTCTAGGGGCTGTGTCTCTTCTGGTCTTTTGATTTGGGTGCTTGGGCTTGGGTTATCCATATCGTCTGGTTTTTTCATATGCTTTATAATTTTCTGTTGTTTTTGGCCTCGTGGCATTTGCTGAACTTGATAGGGTTCTTTTAGGGTTTGTAGACCTATTGAAGTCCTTATCTCTAATTTATCAGATCTACAGCTTCGTGGAGTACACTTTCTCTAACTAACCAGCAGGTGGCGTCCACGAGCCACCTGTTCTCCACAAGTCAGTTCTCCCCTGCTTAGCCTTTTTGGTGAGTGGGGGAGTGAGTCTTGTGGAGCCCAATTGGTGTACCAAGCTTGCGTGTGTAGTTGGTGTTGCCTGCCCTGTATGTGGGGCGTGTTTCTGGGCAGTCAGGGAGGGGGGTGGCCCTAACAATCAAATCTCCCTGATGATCCTAGAGTTTTAAAGCTGCTGCAATAGTCTAATCCTTCAGTTCAGTCCTGCCACAGTTTGCCTCTGCCACTGACCCACAAGTCTTTGGTATTGGCGTATGGCTCCTGAGACTTGCAAGTGGGCCCCTCTTCCAGGCTGTGCACCCCGGGTCCTCTGTTGAGGGATGACTGTGCTATGTCACAGGTGAGTGCCGTCCCCCCAGGGCAGTTCTGGGCTGCTGGGCTGTGTAGGGAGGCTCCCAGTCTGCTGAAATGATGGCTGAATGGGGCTTTGTTAATTCACACTGCTCCACCTTCCCAGCTCTGGGACATTCAGCTGAGGTTTCAGGGAAGGCTAATGTCCACGCCCAGTTTTGTGGTGTGTGCCTGTTATTTGAAGCACTTCCGTCACACTGGGTTGTCTGGGGCAGCTCTGGGCTATGGGGCTGGCGATGGGCAGGAGTGTTTCCTGTCCACCAGGATGGTGGCTGTGAGCGGACACCCCCCTTTTCTTGGGAAGTTGTGTTGTTTAGTGAATTTTCTCAGCCACTGGATTATTGCCTTTTGTCTCAGAGCTCTCTTAGTTCTGCTCTTGACTTGACGTGCCCAAATTGCAATTCTTTGAAGCTTTCTGTATTGGGCTTCTTAGAGTAATTGTTTTAGAAAAAGAAAAAAGGATTTAAAAAAATAAAAAAATAAAAAAAAAAAACAAAAAAAAACGGCCCTCCTCAGAGATCTAATGGGTTATTGAAATGCTAATAGACAAAGCTACCAGGGCCATTAAGGAAAGGTCCACAGGGCAGAGAGATCAGCTTTGCTTCGGGATTTGCATATGCGCCTCAAGGCCTGAGCTCCGCCCTTCCCCTTTCTGTGTTCACCAGAACTCCAAAAATCCTCTACTTTTATTTTGGAGTTTTTCGTGTTGTTTTTTTTCTATGCCTGTCTCCTCTCTGCTGGGCTGGCTGCTCTCAGAGTCTCTGGTGTCTGGTCTCAGTCTATCTATGGTTGGAGTTTGAATCAGTAGAATGAGTTTCCGATCAGAGCAGCCACTGCAGTTCTCCCTTCTCCTTCCCGGAGCTGACAGCCCCTCCTCCCCCGGGACTGAGCCTGGCAGGGAGGGGCGCGGGTCCCCTGGCCGCAAAAACTTACAGATTTCGCTGATCTCAGCAGTTCCACGTTTTCATGAGTGTTGTATGAAGTATGCCCAAAGACAGATTGCTCTGTGGTGTCCAGTCCACGCAGTTCCTGGCTTTTTACCTACTTTCCTGGAGGAGTAACTAAAACTTACAGCTCACCAGTCTGCCATCTTGCCCCGCCTCCTCAAAAATGTAGTGTTTCAATACAGTGGAAACCACCTCAGTGTCAATCAGACAAAAATGTAGTGTTTGAATACAATGGAATACTTTTCATCAATAACAAGGAACAAACTATTGATACATGCTATGTCGTAAGTGAAAGAAATCAGATACAAGAGACCATGAATTCTATGATTCCATTTATGGGAAATGTTCAGAACAGGCAGGTTTATAAAGACAGAATTAGATTAGTGGTTGCCAGGGACAGGCAGTGAGAACAGAGATAAACTGAAAATGGGATAAGGGATCTTACTGGGAGGAATGAAAATGTTCTAAAACTGATTTATGGTGATGGTTGCACTGCTCATTAAAGTTATGAAAAATCATTGAGTTGTGCACTTGAAATTGGGTAAATTTATGGTAATGTAAAATATACCTCAGTTAAGCTGTTTTAAAAAATAGATTTAAAATAGCTGTTCTGAGAGTAAGATTAAATCCTTTGAAAGTGGTGCTTCCTCCATAAAAATATTAAAAATTATGTTTTATGACATTAATATTACATATTAAAACAATTCCTTAAGTTAAAAGTTCATTTTCTCCCCTTCTGTTTCTAAAACAAGTTAAAACACTTTCATGAGCCCCCTAGTCTACTGTAGACCATAGGTGATGTGCCTCCCACGCCTAATGAAGAAGTCAGCCCTCTTAATGTAAGCAGAGACCTAGTTCTGGAAATGGTATTTTCCTCTCTGAGCCACTGGAGACTCAAGGTAATATAAAATCCTTATTATTTTAGGATTGTGCATTAAAGTAAGAACAGTTACCAACGAGAGGACTTTCCCAGCCATATAACAAGCTTATAAAGCTTTAGTAATAAAGACCATGTGGAGTTGGCACACAGGGATAGATGCAAGCAGAAGAACAGAAACCCCCCCCCCCCAAAAAAAAAAGGCTCACATACCTGGGTATTTCACACTTAATAGGGATGACTTGCAGATTAGTGGGAGATTTCAGTGAATGGTGCTCAGAAATTGAATATCCTATGTGGAAAAAAAAATGAAACTGGACCCCTATTTTATACTCCACACAAAAATCAATTCCAGATAGCTTGAATATCTAAATGTGAAAGGCAAAATTATCAAGCTTTTAGAAGATAATGTAGAGTACCTTGATGATCACAAGGTCATGAAGAATATCCTAAACTAGAGACAAAAGTGCTGATCATAAAATTAAAAATCTGTATTTGTGACATTAAAATGTCAACTATAATTATTAGAAGACACCATAAATTGAGTGAAAAGACAAGCCATAGATTAGGGAGAAGACATATGTAATGCATAAAGCCAACAAAGGACTAGTATCAAAAATATATAAAGAATACTTATGAGTCAATATGAAAAAGACACACCGGTAAAAAAAATGAGCAGAATTAAATAGGCACTTCACAAAAGAGGAAATCCAAGTGGCCAATAAATTCATGAAAAGATGCTTAACCTCTTTGGTCATTAGGGCAATTGCATTAAAAACACAGTGAGATACCATTATACACACACACCAAATTGGCAATAATTTGAAGTATGACAATAGTAAATACTGGTAAAGATTTTAGAAACAAGAACTATCATACACTGTTGGGGGGAGTGTTAATTGATGCCACCACTTTTTAAGTAATTTGCAATACATAGTAAAGTAGAAAATGTGCATATCCTATGATCTGGATGTTCCACTCACTAAAGAAATTCTTGCCCTTGGGCCCTAAGAGATATTTACAAGATTGTTCATAGCAATGTTCCTCACAGTTAATCTCAAACTGGAAACAATTCAAATGTTCATCAACAATAGAATGGATAAATGAATCTTACAAACATGTTGTTGAGCAAAAAAGCTATTCACAAAACAATCTATCAATATGACTTCATTTCTATTAGGTTCAAAAACATGTGAAACTAAATTCTTTTAGGAAGACAGTTACCGTGGTTACACTTTGTGGAGAAAGCGGGAGATTGTATGGTGAAGGGCACAAAGGAGACTGCTGAGCTGCTAGCAATGTTTTGTTTTGTTTTTTTCCTTGACTTGGATGGTGATTACATGGTATTCTGGTTTACTAATGCTGCCAGAATGCAAAATACCAGAAATGGATTGGCTTTTATAAAGGGGGTTTATTTGGTTACAAAGTTACAGTCTTAAGGCCATAAAAGTGTCTGAGCTAAGGTATCAACAATAAGGTACCTTCACTGAAGAAAGGCCACTGGCATCTGGAAAACCTCTGTTATCTGGGAAGGCACAGGCACGTGGCTGGCATTTGCTCCAGGATTCTGGTTTCGAGATGGCTTTCTCCCAGGACGTTTCTCTCTAGGAGTCTGGGTTTTTCTTTTTAGTTTCTTCCTGGCAAACTCTAGACTAGCAAAAGTCTACTTTCAGAGGCCGTCTCCAAAATGACTCTCTTGGCTGTAGCTCTGAGGTCCTTCTGTTTGTCAGCTCTTTTATATGGCGCCAGTGATTTAAGACCCACCTTGAATGGGTAGGGTAACACCTCCATGAAAATTATCCAGTCAGACTTCTTGCCCACAGTTAAGTCACATCTTCCTGGAAACAACCTAATAAACACTAATACGTCTGTCCCCACAAGATTGCATCAAAGAATATGGCCTTTTGGGGGACATAATACATCCAAACAAGCACACGTGGGTATTTGCATTTAATTTTTTTTTTAATTATACATATAAGTTTTGTGTACTCTCCTATATGTTGATATATCTCAATGGGAATAAAAGGCATATTTACCCACTCAAAGTGCATACATGCTTTGTGTGATGTTCTCACGCTTTGAGAGCAAGTAGTACCATAGGCCAGGGATGCTATGGTGTAATAATAATGTTTTGGTCCTTTTGAGTTTTTATATTTCCCACTGTGGTGATTCTGCAGTTATAGTAGTAGAGCTGAAGAATGGAGCCAGACAGTTGACTTTGGTCTCTAACAAGGCCAACTCTAAATGGAAATCTCTAAATATCAACACTTTTCCGTTCCTGCCACCTCTTAGCCTCCTCCCCTTTGCTATCCTAGAGTTTAGAACTACCCTGCTGCCCTCTGTGTGTCCAGAATATGTCATGATGTACCTCACCCCCTAGGCCTGCCTTGCTCACATAGCCTCTTCACTTTGTCTCCATTTCCCCCATTACAATTCCTGTGTCTCTGGTGATAGCCTTTTAGAAAGGAGTTTCCATTAGAATGCATCACTTAACTTCCCCTAAAATGTAGCTGTGTTTGTTCCTCCTTTGAACCACTAAGCTTCCTTTCCTCTAGCTACAACTTTGTGACAAGGGTAACCAAAACTTTTAGCAGATTTTTCTAAACTCAGTTCCTCATGAATATTCAAATTAATGCTTTACTGAAACACAACATCCTTTTTCCAAATGTGGCAGAAACTCTTTGGCTGACAGATTTGCCCTCTCCCAACCAGACAGTAAGAACATGTAGGATCTTCCTGTAGAGTTTAAACTCCTTGAAGCAGGGATTGTGTCTTTGTCTTACATCCTCATTATATCCCCAGAGCCTAGTTTACCTGACTTACTGAAGAGGCTCAACAAATATTTGATGAATGAATGGTTGGGAGGAGAAGTAAGAAAAACAATGATTGCTCCCCTTCAAAGCAGGGGAGGAGGTGGAGAGCCTGTCCTGTGAAAAAGAAAAATACAACTATTTAGTAAACATAAAAAATGGCCTACTTTGTAGACATGAAGAAATTCTAAGTAATAACAATGAAATGTAATTTTTACCTGTTACATTAGCCAAAGCATTTTGTTTGAAGTGATAATTTACTGGGCTGACAAGGATATAGTAAAACTGACACTCTCAGCTGGGCTGGTGGGAGTGAACGGTGATATGACCTTTTAAAAAAAGAATTTGGCAATATGTATCAAGACTATTCAAAAATATTAATACCCTTTGTTTTAGTAATCTCACTTCAGAGGGCCTAGCCAAGAAAATACCTAAAAGGAGAATCAAGATACTCACTACAGTTCCTTTTATTTTAACTAAAAAAGGAGAAGCAGCAACCTTAGCATAGTAACAGTTGAATAAATTATGGCATACCCACATGATGAAGATGTTAAAGATAATTATGAACACTATATGGTCACATAGGAAATAATTCTGTTAAGTTAAAAAAAAGTATTATAGAAAACTGTGTGTTTATTTTTATTGTATCATGTGAAAATGTAATGTGGCAAAACACCTAGAAAGGCATGTACTACAAGATAAAACAATGGTTTATGGGAGAATATTTTAGCAGATTTGTTTCCATTTCTGAATTTTCTTCTATGCTATAAATTTCACTAAACATTTAGAACTTCTTAAAATTAAGTCAAATGTGTAGGTCAGTAAAAAATGTCTGCTTTTTACTGTTCTCTCTTTTGCCTTCTTTACGTGTGTAGGAATATGTGCCAAAATCTTATATAGACAGGTCCAGTATACAGCTAGAAAGTAAAAAAACCAGAACTCAAACTTTCTCTTTACTATTGAACAATTTTACTGGGCAATTACTGGCTACTAGGAGCTGGGGATACGAAGGTGTTTTTGATCTCTACCTAGAATTCTGTAAAATTTTTTTGTGTCTAAAACTTTAGAGCAGGGGAAGGGGAAGTAGAAAGGACAGGTGGAGCACCAAGGTTAAAAAATTAACAGCAAGTCAACTTGACATCCATGTCTGGCCAAAATGGAGAAAAAGGAACTGGAATTACCCTTTTACCTGAAACAACCAAACCAAAACAAAACAAAACAAAAAACACCCAAACTACAAACAGACGAAAATATATTTAAAACAGTTTCAAAACCCTGTACATCAGACAACAAAGGGCAGTGATTCCTGACAGATGGGGAATACACAGTGTGAGTCTTACTATTGCCTGCTTACTAACTTGAGAGTATTTCCAGACTATGGCACAGGGAGGGAGAACTGTAGTGGCTCCCAGAAAACTCACTGAGTTGAGCAGAAGGGCCAAAAATCTGGGAGAGCTAGGCAACTAGAGTTCACAGTACTGAGTACCAAGGGGAGAGAGCTGTACAGACAGAACACCCCAGTTACATGTATAGGGTCCCCTCAAGTGTTCAGTATACTATTAATCAGTTCACACATGTGAGGAAACTCACAGGGAATAGTACTATCCAACAAGATTGGAGGTAACGGCGTCCAGAACTGACACAGAGCCAAGAACATTGCTTCCATCCAGCCAGACAGGAAACTTCGTAATTCACGGGGCAGTGGGTGGAGTACTTAGGAAGGTCTTGCCTCAGTAATGGAGAATAGTAAGCCCTAGATTGAGCATGCTCTAAACCCACCTAAAATATCATAAAAGCAAGACCCAAAAGGATCAAACTCTTTCCAAATAATTTAACTGAATTCCAGAATGAAGTGCAAGAATATTTATAGGAATTCAAAAAGGTCCAACTCCCAGGAATTTAAAATTTACAATGTCTGGGATCCATTCAAAGATTGTCAGGCATGCAAAGAGGCAGGAAATAAAAACTGATAATGAGGAAATTAATCAGTCAATTGAAACTGACCTACATCTGACGTAAGGATTAGAATTAGCGGCAAAGAACACCAAACAGTTATTATAACTATATTTCGTATGTTCAAAAAGTTAAGTAGAGACATGGAAGATATAAAAACACCCAAATCAAACTTATACAGATGAAAACTACAATAGCTAAGATGAAAAAACACTGAATGTTATTGACATCATAGTAGTCATTGCAGAAGAAAATATTAGTGAATGTGAGGACAAAATAGAAACTATCTTCAATGAAACACAAAGAGAAAAAGGAATAAAAGAAAATGAAAAGAATGTCAGTGAGCTGGGACAACTTCAAGCAACCTAATATACTAGCAATTGGAATCGCCAAAGGAGAGGAGAGAAAGAAGAGTGCGGAGGGCAATATTATTTGAAGAAATAATGGCCAAAACTTTCCAAACTTGATGAAAACTATAAACCCACAGATCCAAGTAGTTCAGTGAAGCCCAAATGCAAGAAACATGAAAATTATACCAATACACATTATAGTCATATCAAATCAATGATAAAGAGACAATCTTAAAGCAGCCAGAGAAAAAAGACATGTTGTATATCCAGAGGAACAAAAATAAGCATAACCTGAGATTTCTCATGGAAGGCAATGTGAGAAAACATTGGAGCAACATCTTTAGTACTGAAAGTAAAGAACTGTCAACTTAGAATTCTATACTTAGCAAAATATCTTTCAAAAATGAAGGTGAAATTAAGATGCTTTCAGATATATAAAATCTGAAGAAATGCATCCCCAGGAGACTTGCTCTATAAGAAATGCTGCAGGAAGCAGTTCAGGTAGAAGGATTATAATACTAAATGGAAATCAGAATCTATACAACAGAATAAAGACCACTGAAAATGGTAACTACATGGGTAAATATATACATTTTTTCTTATTATTTAAATCATCTTAAAGGACAATTGACTCTTACACACATATAATAACAATATATTGTGGAGTTCATAACATATGTAAAAGTAAACATATCACAATATCATAAAGGCCAGGAGGGGAGAAATAGAAGTATACTATTGTAAAGTTCTTATACTTTATGTGAAGTAGCGTAATATCACTTTAGAGTAGACTGTGATGGGTTAAGATAAATGCCATAAACCCTAAAGCAACTACTAAAATAAACAAAGAGTTATAGCTAATAAGCCAACAAATGAGATAAAAAGGAATCACAAACTTGATTAACCCAAAAGATGCCTGCAAAGGAGAAGAAAGGCAAAAAGAATGGATGGTACACATAGAAAGCAAATAGTAAGATGATAGACTGATATCTAGTCCCATCAAGAATCACGTTAAATATAAATGGTTTAAACACCGCAATTAAAGACAGAGGTAATAAGATTGGATAAAAAAGCAAGACCCAACTCTGTTGCCTACATGAAATACAAATATAAAGTTACAAAGAGGTTAAAGATAAAAAGAAAAAAAGATAAAAAATAAAAAGGTCTACCATGCTAACATTAGTAAAAAAAAATGCTTGCATGGCTATATTAATATTCAGCAAAGTAGATTTCAGAGCAATGAATATTACCAGAGATTAAAATAGTAATCTCAAAATGATAAAGGGGTCAAGTAATCAAATAATCAATCCTAAATGTTTTTGTACCCAATAACAGAGCTTCAAAATATATGAAGCAAAAATGGATACCAGGGTGGGGCAAGATGGCGGAGTGGTGAAATGTAGGTTTTAGTTACTCCTCCAGTGCAGTAGGTAGAAAGCCAGGAACTGTGTGGACCAGAAACCAGAGAGCAATTTGACTTTGTGCGTGTTTCATACAACACTCGCAAACGGGTGGAACAGCTGAGATCAGCGAAATCTGTAAGTTCTCCTGGCCAGGGGACCCGCGCACCTCCTTGCCAGGCTCAGTCCCATGGGAGGAGGGGCCTTTGGTGTTGGGAAGAAGGAGGGAGAACTACAATTGTGGCTCTTACTGAAACCTCAGATGGCTGATCCAAACTCCAAACATAGATAGACTGAGACCAGACACCAGAGAATCCGGGAGCAGTCAGCCCAGCAGAGAGGAGATAGGGCTAGCAAAAACAGCAAGGAAAACCCAAAAATAAAAGTAGAGACTTTTTGGAGTCCTGGTGAACATAGAATGGGGAAGGGCAGGGTTCAGGCAGAGTCAGGCTCATACGCAAATCCGGAAGGTGAGTTTCCTTGTCTGAAGAGCCAGTTTCTCTGCTTTCTTGATTGTTCCTTAATGGCCCTAATCTCCTTATCTCTTAGCATTTCAGTGGTCCATTAGATCTGCTATGAGGGCCCTTCTTTTTTTTTTTTCTAATCTTTTTCTCTTTTTCTAAAACAATTGCTCTAAGAAGCCCATTACAGAAAGCCTCAAAGACTTGCAATTTGGGCCCAGACAAGAGCAAAGCTAAGAGAGCTCTGAGACACAAGGCAATAAGTCCAGTGGCTGAGAAAATTCGCTAAACACCGCAACTTCCCAAGAAAAGGGGGGTGTCCCCTTACAGCCATCTTCCCGGTGGGCTGGGAACGCTCCTGCCCAGCACCAGCACCACAGCCCAGAGCTACCCCAAACAACCCAGTGTGACAGGAAGTGTTTCCAATAACACACGCACACACCACAGTATCAGGCATGGACAATAGCCTTCCCACACCCTCGGCTAATTGTCCTGGAGCTGGGAAGGTGGAGCTGTGTGAAAAGCGGGAAATTAACACGCCCCATTCAGCCGTCATTCCAGAAGACTGGGAACGCCCCTACACAGCCCTGCAGCCCAGAACCTCCCTTGGGGGATGGCGCTCACCTGTGACATAGCACAGTGGTCCCTCAGCAGAGGACCTGGGAGTGCAGGCTTGGAAGAGGGACCCACTCGCAAATCCCAGGGACCATACGCCAATATCAAGGACTTGTGGGTCAGCAGTAGAGACAAACTGTGGCAAGACTGAACTGAAGTATTAATCTATTGCAACAGTGTTAAATCTCCAGGAACACCTGGGAGATTTGATTATTAAAGCTGCCCCCCACAACTGCTCAGACACACACCCCATATGCAGGGCAGGCAACACCAACTACACACGCAAGCTTGGTGCACAAATTGGACCCCACAAGACTCACACCCCCACTCACCACAAAGAGAAAGTCAGAACTGGCTTGAGGGGAAAAGGTGGCTCGCAGATACCACCTGCTGGTTAGTTAGAGAAAGTGAACTTCATGAAGCTGTAGATCTGACAAAATAGAGATAAGGGTTTGAATCGGTCTAAATATCCTAAAAGAACCCTATCAAGATAAGCAAATGACAAGAGGCCAAAAACAACAGAAAATTTTAAAGCATATGAAAAAACCAGATGCTATGGATAACCCAAGCCGAAACACCCAAATCAAAAGATCAGAGGAGACACAGTACATCATGCAATTAATCAAAGAACTAAAGATGAACAACGAGAGCATGGCGCAGGATATAAAGGACATGAAGAAGACCCTAGAAGAGCATAAAGAAGAAATTGCAAGAGTAATTAAAAAAAAATAGATGATCTTATGGAAATAAAGGAAACTGATGACCAAATTAAAAAGATTCTGGACATTCATAGAACAAGACTAGAGGAAGTTGAACAGCAAATCAGTGACCTGGAGGACAACAGAATGGAAAGTGAAAGAACAAAAGACAGAATGGGAAAAAAAATTGAAAAAATCTGTTTAAATTGATTTTAAATCTAATACTTCAGTCTTGCCTCAGGGATTTGATAGATAATATAAAACATCCAAATATAAGACTTATTCGTGTTCCAGAAGGGGGAGAGAAGGGTAAAGATCTAGGAAGAGTATTCAAAGAAATAGTTGGGGAAAACTTCCCAAATTTTCTAAATACCGTAAATACACAAATCATAAATGCCCAGCAAACTCCAAATAGAATAAATCCAAATAAACCCACTCCAAAAGATATTCTGATCACATTCTCAAATACGGAAGAGAAGGCGCAAGTTCTGAAAGCAGCAAGAGAAAAGCAACTCACCACATACAAAGGAAACACCATAAGACTAAGTAGTGACTACTCAGCAGCTACCATGGAGGCGAGAAGACAGTGACATGACATATTTAAAATTCTGAGACAGAAAAATTGCCAACCAAGAATTCTTTATCCAGCAAAGCTCTCCTTCAAATTTAAGGGAGAGCTTAAATTTTTCACAGACAAAAAAATGCTGAGAGAATTTGCTAACAAGAGACCTGCCCTACTTGAGATAAAAAAGGGAGCCCTACCGACAGAGAAACAAAGAAAGGAAAGAGAGAGATGGAGAAAGGTTCAGTACTAAAGAGATTCAGCATGGGTACATTAAAGGACATTAAGAGAGAGAGGGAAAAAATATATCTGACAAACATAAACGAAAAGATAAGATGGCTGATTCAAGAAATGCCTTCACGGTAATAACGTTGAATGTAAATGGATTACACTCCCTGATCAAAAGATATACATTGGCAGAATAGATTAAAAAAAATGAACCATCAATATGTCGCATACAAAAGACTCATCTTAGACATGGGGACACAAAGAAATTGAAAGTGAAAGGATGCAAAAAAATATTTCATGCAAGCTACAGCCAAAAGAAAGCAGGAGTAGCAGTATTAATCTCAGATAAAATAGACTTTAAATGCAAGGGTGTTATGAGACACAAGGCCACTACATACTAATAAAGGGGGCAATTCAACAAGACGAAATAACAATCATAAATGTTTATGCACCCAATCAAGGTGCCACAAAATACATGAGACAAACACTGGCAAAACTAAAGAAAGCAATTGATGTTTCCACAATAATTGTGGGAGACTTCAACACATCACTCTCTCCTATAGATCAACCAGACAGAAGACCAATAAGGAAATAGAAAACCTCAACAATCCCATAAATGAATTGGAGTTAACAGACATATATAGAATATTACATCCCAAATCACCAGGATACACATTCTTCTCTAGTGCTCACAGAACTTTCTCCAGAGTAGATCATATGCTGGGACATAAAACAAGCCTCAATAAATTTAAAAAGATTGAAATTATTCAAAGCACATTCTCTGACCACAATGGACTGCAATTAGAAGTCAGTAACCATCAGAGACAGAAAATTCACAAATACCTGGAGGTTAAACAACATGCTCCTAAATAATCAGTGGGTTAAAAAGAAATAGCAAGAGAAATTGCTAAATATATAGAGACGAATGAAAATGAGAACACAACATACCAAAACCTATGGGATGCAGCAAAAGCGGTACTTTGGGGGAAATTTATAGCACTAAATGCATACATTAAAAAGGAAGAAAGCCAAAATCAAAGAACTAATGGGTCAACTGAAGAAGCTAGAAAATGAACAGCAAACCAATCCTAAACCAAGTAGAAGAAAAGAAATAACAAGGATTAAAGCAGAAATAAATGACATAGAGAACAAAAAAACAATAGAGAGGATAAATGTCACCAAAAGTTGGTTCTTTGAGAAGATCAACAAGATTGACAAGCCCCCAGCTAGACTGACAAAATCAAAAAGAGAAGACCCATATAAACAAAATAATGAATGAGAAAGGTGACATTACTATAGATCCCAAAGAAATTTAAAAAATTATAAGAGGATACTATGAACAAATGTATGCCAACAAACTGGATAATGTAGAGGAAATGCACAATTTCCTGGAAACATATGAACAACCTAGACTGACCAGAAAAGAAATAGAAGACCTCAACCAACCAATCACAAGCAAAGAAATCCAATCGGTTATCCAAAAGCTTCCCACAAATAATGCCCAGGGCCAAATGGCTTCACAGGGGAATTCTAACAAACTTTCCAAAAAGAACTGACACCAATCTTACTTCAACTCATTCAAAACGTCAGAACAAAATGGAACACGACCTAACAAATTTTATGAAGGTAACATCAGTCTAATACCAAAACCAGGCAAAGATGCTACAAAAAAAGTAAAACTACCAGCCAATCTCCCTAATGAATATAGATGCAAAAATCCTCAACAAAATACTTGCAAATCGAATCCAAAGACACATTAAGAAAATCAGACACCATGACCAAGTGGGGTTCCTTCCAGGCATGCAGGGATGGTTCAACATAAGAAAATCAATGTATTACAACACATTAACATATCAAAAGAGAAAAATCAAATGATCATCTCAATAGTTGCTGAAAAAGCATTTGACAAAATCCAACATCCCTTTTTGATAAAAAACTTCAAAAGGTAGGAATTGAAGGAAACTTCCTCAATATGATAAAAAGTATATATGGAAAAACCCACAGGCAGCATAGTACTCGATGGTGAGAGACTGAAAGTCTTCCCTCTAAAATTAGGAACGAGACAAGGATGCCTGCTGTCACCACTGTTATTTAACATTGTGCTAGAAGTGCTAGCCAGGGCAATCCGGAAAACAAATATAGAAAGCATCCAAATTGGAAAGGAAGAAATAAAACTGTCATTATTTGCCAATGATATGATCTTATATCTGGAAAACCCTGAGAAATCAACGATACAGCTACTAGAGCTAATAAATTTAGCAAAGTAGCGGGATACAAGATCAATGCACATAAGTCAGTAATGTTTCCATATTTTAGAAATGAACAAATTGATGCGACACTCAAGAAAAAGATACCATTTTCAATAACAACTATGAAAACCAAGTACCTAGGAATAAACTTAACCAAAGATGTAAAAGACCTATACAAAGAAAACTACATAACTCTACTGAAAGAAATAGAAGGGGACTTTAAAAGATGGAAAAATATTCCATGTTCATGGACAGGAAGGCTAAATGTCATTAAGACGTCAATTCTACCCAAACTCATCTACAGATTCAATGCAATTCCAATAAAAATTACAACAACCTACTTTGCAGACTTGAAAAAGCTAGTTATCAAATTTATTTGGAAAGGGAAGATACCTCGAATTGCTAAAGACACTCTAAAAAAGAAAAACAAAGTGGGAGGACTTACATTCCCTGACTTTGAAGCTTATTATAAAGCCACAGTTGTCAAAACAGCATGGTACTAGCACAAAGGTAGACATATTGATCAACAGAATCGAATTGAGAATTCGGAGCTAGACCCCCAGATCTACAGCCGACTGATCTTTGATAAGGCCCCCAAAGCCACTGAACTGGGACATAACAGTCTTTTCAACAAATGGGGCAGGGAGAGTTGAATATCCATATCCAAAAGAATGAAAGTGGACTCCTACCTCAGACCCTACACAAAAATTAACTCAAAGTGGATCAGAGATCTCAATATAAAAAAGTACCATAAAACTCCTAGAAGATAATGTAGGCTGACATCTTCAAGACCTTGTATTAGGTGGTGGCTTCCTAGACTTGACACCCAAAGCACAAGCAACAAAAGAAGAAATAGATAAATGGGAACTCCTCAAGCTTAGAAGTTTCTGTACCTCAAACAAATTTGCGAAAAGGTGAAGAGGCAGCCAACTCAATGGGAAAAAATTTTTGGAAACCATTTGTTCTAGCTTGCTAATGCTGCCGGAATGCAAAGCACCAGAGATGGATTGGCTTTTATAGAAGGGGGTTTATTTGGTTACACAGTTACAGTCTACAGGCCATAAAGTGGCCAGGGTAACACATCAGCAATCAGGTACCTTGACTAGAGGATGGCCAATGGTGTCTGGAAAACCTCTGTTAGCTGGGAAGGCACGTGGCTGGCGTCTTCTCCAAAGTTCTGGTTTCAAAATGGCTTTCAGTATTCCATCAAAATCGATTATAGGCGTGGTCAGTCCTAAGGCATAATTTTCCTTTAGCTGTGGATCTGTGAACTTAGAAGAAGTTATGTGCTTCCAGTATACAAAGGAGGGACATTCATAGGATAAACATTTCCATTGCCATAAGGAGAAAGAGTAAGGAAAACAAGGTTAATAGGACCAAAACAGTTCCTAAAACCCACAAACTCCATTAGATTTCAAAGTCTGAGAGTCATTTACAAAACGACATTGCATCCTTGAGGCTTGAGAGAGTGGGGGTCTAACCCTTCCTAAGGGCCTTTGTGGCAGCCCTTTCCTCTCCAAATGCTTGGGTGAGTGCTCCAACATATCCACACATTGGGGAGACCACCTTCTTGGCCCCACCCTCCTCAAACATCAGGTCAGCACCCAGATTCTCTTCCATCTCTGGGGCAATGCTCAACCCCTTCAGAACAGTGTGGTGGCAGCCAGGCTCTCCCCAATTCCCTGGGAATGTGCTCCACCCTCTTTGGGTCTTTGGGTGGCAGAACATTTCCTGAGCATCGAGGCAGAAGGCCCGCCCTTGACCTCCAGGGCAAACTCACCCTTTCCATGCTTGTGGGCTGCTCCGCTCTCCCAGCCCGAGACCTCCATGGCTCTGTCTTTGAAGATATTTTTCCTTCAATTTGTTCCTTGTCTGTCTCCTCCAGTCCAGACCAGCAATGGCTCTGTCTATAAAGATTTTGCAGAAATTCTGTTGGCTTTGCATGAAGCACATGGGGGTGTAAGCCATCAGACAATAGGACTTTCCCTATGGGCGGAACCCAAATGGCGGTTTGGTTCCATCTTTGGTTACATCTTCACATTGGGCTGTAGCTTCTGGGATTCCACCGCCTGGAAGCCTGTAATTTTCCAAGCCATTAACTTCTGGTTTCTTTGAACCCAAGAGTTCAGTTCTAAGTTTATCTCTGTCTGCTGGCATTTTATTGTAAACTGCAAGGAGAAGCCATGGTACCTCCTCCACACATAGTCTGGAGATCTCCT
This sequence comes from Choloepus didactylus, assembly GCF_015220235.1. NCBI lineage: Eukaryota > Metazoa > Chordata > Mammalia > Pilosa > Megalonychidae > Choloepus > Choloepus didactylus. The sequence continues at coordinate 59,346,269 of NC_051322.1, read as the reverse complement.
CAGCTAAGTATGCCAAGTTGTCACTTTCAAATTTTTCCTTCCGTCTATCACCAGGACTCAATTTTGCCAAATTCTCTGCCATTTTAAAACAAGGATCACCTTCCTTCCAGTTTGCAACAACACATTCATCATTTCTGTTCAAGGCCTTAACAGAAGTATCTTTAGAGTCCATATTTCCACAAACAGTCTCTTCAAAGCAGTTTAGGCTTTTTCTATCAAGCTGCTCACAATTCCTCCAGAATCTTTCCCTTATCCATTTAAAAAGGCATTCCAACATGTTTGGTATTTGCAAACACAGCAACACCCCACTCTTGGTACCCAAATCTGTTCTAGTTTGCTAATGCTGCTGGAGTGGAAAACACCAGAGATGGATTGGCTTTTATAAAAGGGGGTTTATTTGATTGCACAGTTACAGTCTTAAGGCTATAAAGTGTCGAAGGTAACACATCAGCAATCAGGTACCTTCACTGGAGGATGGCCAATGGTGTCCAGAAAACCTCTGTTAGCTGGGAAAGCATGTGGCTGACATCTGCTCCAAAGTTCTGGTTTCCAAATGGCTTTCTCTCAGGACTTTCCTTTCTAGGCTGCAGTTCCTCAAAAATGTCACTCTTAGTTGCATTTGTTGTATTTGTCCTCTCTTAGCTTCTCTGGAGCAAGAGTCTGCTTTCAGTGGCCATCTTCAAACTCTCTCTCATCTGCAGCTCCTGTGCTTTCTTCAAAGTGTCTGTCTTGGCTGTAGCAAGCTTGCTTCTTCTGTCTGATCTTATATAGTGCACCAGTAATTTAATTCAGACCCACCCAGTGGGCGGGCCAACACCTCCATGGAAATTATCCAATCCGAGTCATCACCCACAGTTGGGTGGGGTGCATCTCCATGGAAACACTCAAAGAATTACAATCTAATTAACACTGATAGGTCTACCCAAACAAGATTACCTCAAAGATAATGGCGTTTGGGGGGACATAATACATTCAAACCAGCACGCCATTTATCTGACAAAAGACTGATATCTTTCATATATAAAGAAATCCTACAACTCAGTGACGATTGTACAGACAGCCCAATTATAAAATGGGCAAAAGATATGAAAAGACATTTCTCTGAAGAGGAAATACAAATAGCCAAGAAACACATGAAAAATTGTTCAGCTTCACTAGGTATTAGAGAGATGCAAATTAAGACCACAATGAGATAACATCTCACACCAATTAGAATGGCTGACATTAAACAAACAGGAAACTACAAATGCTGGAGAGGATGTGGAGAAATTGGAACTCTTATTCATTGTTGGTGGGACTGTATAATGGTTCAGCCATTCTGGAAGTCAGTCTGGCAGTTCCTTAGAAAACTGGATAAAGAGTGACCCTTCGATCCAGTGATTGCACTTCTCAGTATGTACCGGGAGATCTGAAAGCAGAGACGTGAACAGATATCTGCATGCCAATGTTCATAGCAGCATTATTCACAATTGCCAAGAGATGGAAACAACCCAAATGTCCTTCAGCATATGAGTGGAAATAAAATGTGGTACATACACACAATTGAATACTACGCAGCTGTAAGAAGGAACAATGTTGTGAAACATATGACAACATGGATGAACCTTGAAGATATAACGCTGAGCGAAATAAGCCAGGCACAAAAAGAGACATATTATATGCTACTACTAATGTGAACATTGAAGAATGTAAAACAAATGGTTTATAATCTAGAATGTAGGGGAACTAGTGATAGAGAGCAATTAAGAAATGGGGAACGGTAACCCAATAAGAACAGATAAGCTATCTTGGGTAAATTTAATGTTCTGGGAATGCCCAGGAACGACTATGGTCTGTTAATTTCTGATGGGTATGGTAGGAACAAGTTCACAGAAATGTTGCTGTATTAGGTTATTTTCTTGGGGTAGAGTAGGAACATGTTGGAAGTAAAGTAGTTAGGTTAGTTGTCTTTTTCTTACTACCTTGTTATGGTTTGTTTGAAATGTATTTTTTATTGTATGTTTTAAAAATTTTTTTTATATAGTTGATTAAAAAAAAGTTAATTAGAAAAAAAAATGAAAAAAATATGCAGAACCCCCTTGAGGAGCTGGTGGAAAATGTAGGGGTATTGGGCTTCCCCACCTTGATGGTTGCTGATGTAGTCACAGACATACGGTACTGGTGGTTTGATGGGCTGAGCCCTCTACCACAGGACTTGCAAAGGAGTGACTAGGCCTCCCTATAATTGTACCTAAGAGCCTCCTTCCGAATTCCTCTTTGTTGCTCAGATGTGGCCCTCTCCCTCTAGCTAAGCCAGCTTGGCAGGTGAAATCACTGCCCTCCACCCTACATGGGATCTGGCACCCAGGGGAGTGAATCTCCCTGGCAACATGGAATATGACTCCTGGGGAGGAATCTAGACCCAGCATCGTGGGAGGGAGAACACCTTCTTGGCCAAAAGGGAGATGTGAAAGGAAATGAAATAAGCTTCAGTGGCAGAGAGATTCCAAAAGGAGCCAAGAGGTCACTCTGGTGGGCACTCTTAGGCACAATATAGACTACCCTTTTTAGGTTCTAGTGAATTGGAATAGCTAGTAGTAAATACCTGAAACTATCAAACTACAACCCAGAACCCATGAATCTTGAAGACGATTGTAAAAAAATGTAGCTTATAAGGGGTGACAGTGTGATTGGGAAAGCCATATGGACCACACTCCCCTCTGTCTAGTTTATGGATGGATGAGTAGAAAAATGGGGGAAGGAAAAACAAAATAAAACAAAACAAAACAAAAGGCACCCAGTGTTCTTTTTACTTTAATTGCCCTTTTTCACTTAAATTTTTATTATTTTTGTGTGTGTGGTGATAAAAATGTCAAAAATTAATTTTGGTGATGAATGCACAACTATATAATGGTACTGTAAACAATTGAATGTACTTTTTTTTTGTATGACTGCATGATATGTGACTGTATCTAAATAAAAATGAATTAAAAAAAAAAAGTATACCGCTGTTTTGAAAGGTAGACAAATTGACAACTATAGCCAGATATTTCAATAACCCTCTCTCAATAATTGATAGAACAGGTAGACAGAAAATAAGTAAGGATATATAATATTCAAACAACACTATCAACCAATTTGACCTAATTGACATTTATAGAACACTATACCCAACAACAACAGAATGAATATTTTCCTTAAATTCACATAGAACATTTACCAAGATAGATCATATTCTGGGCCATAAAACTAGTCTCAAGAAATCTTATAGGATTCAAGGCATACAAAGTATATTTTCTGGCCAAGATGCAATTAAATTAGAAAGCAATAACAGAAAATTTCTGGAAAATCTAAATATTTAGAAACTAAAATACATACTTCTAAGTAATGCATTGATTAAAAGAGAACTCAAACGGGAAATTAGAAAATATTTTGAATGTAACACATATGAAAATACAGATCAGAATTTGTGGGGTGCCATTAAAGTAGTATTAAGAGGGAAATTATAGCTCTAAAATTATATTAGAAAAGAAGAAAGTCTCAAAATAAATGACCTCAGTTTCTACCATAAGAGATTAGAAAAGAAAAGAGCAAATTAAACCCAAGGTAAACAGATAAAAGGAAATAAAGATCAAAATGTCAACGAAATAGAAAACAGGAAAACAATAGAACAAATTATAATACCAAAAGCTAGTTCTTTGAGAAAAACCAACAAAATTGGTAAGTCTCTAACCAGACTGATAAGAAAAAAAAAAGTGGAAAGATTCAAATGGTCAATATTGGGAATGAGAGAGGTGACATCACTAGAGATTCAAAAGATATTAAAACAGATAATAAGAGAATGTTAGGAACAACCTTGTACTGGTAAATTTGACAACTTGAATTAAATGGACAATTTTTTTGAAAGACATAAATTATACAAACCTTAATCACAAAGAAATAGATGACCAGAATAGCCCTGTATCTATTAAATACATTGAAACTGTGGTTAAAAATCTTTTCCTAAAGAAAACTGCAGACCTAAATGGCTTCACTAGTAAATTCTATAAAATCTTTAAGGAAGAAATAATAACAATTCTACCCAAAACTCTTCCCCAAAATTGAAGAGGATGGACTACTTCCTAACTTATTCTAGGAGATCAGTATTATCTTGATACCAAAATTAGATAAACTTTACAATAAAGAAAAACTTCAGACCAATATCCATTATGAAATAAATATAAAATTCCTTTAAAATTTTTAGCAAATAAAATTTTAAAATATGTTAAAAAGATAAAAAATCATGACTGAGTGGGCTTTAACCCAGGAATGCATGGTAGGTTTAGCATTTGAATATCAGTCAATGTAATTTGTCATGTTAAACTAAAATTCTAAGAGCATATTATCTCAATAGATGCAGAAAAATCTTTTGATGAAATCTGACATCTATTCCAGATAAAAACTCTTAAGCTAGGAATAGAAGGAAAATTCCTCAAAGTGATACATAACAAAAAACTACTGGTAAAATACTGAATGCTTTCTCTAAGACCAGGTATAAGATAGACATGTCCACTCTACTACTACTTTACAACACTGAAGTTCTAGTCAGTGCAACCAGGCAAGAAAAAGAAATAAAAAGTATCCAGGTTGGAAAGGAAGAAATAAAACTTTTTATTCACAGTCCATATGAGTATCTGTGTAGAAGATGAAATATACATAAGAGCTACTAGAACAAATAAGTGAGTTTTTTATTAACATGTCAGGATACAGGGTTGATATTCAATTGTCAATTGTATTTCTATATGCCAGCAGTGAGCTATCAGGAATTAAAATTTTAAAATAACAATATCATTTATAGTAGCATCAAAATTATGACATATTCAGGGATAAATATGACAAAAAAGTGGAAAGAACTGTACCCTGAATGCTAGAAAACATTATTGAGAGACAGTAAAGAACAACTAAAAAATGGGAGAGATTTACTTTGTTCATGGGTTGGAAGACTCAGTATTATTAAGATGTCAGTTCTCCCCAAATTGATCTATAGACTAAACACAGTCCCAGTCCCAATCTCAGAGGCTTTTTGGGTGGAAATTGACAAGCTAGTTCTAAAAGTCACATGTAAATACACAGGACTGAAAATAGCCAAAACAACTTTGTAAAAAAAGAAATAAGTTCAAAGTAACTTGAACTAATTACTACCTAATTACTAGAATTATTATAAAGCTACAATAACCAAAACAGCATGGTACTGGTTTAAAGATATCAGTGGAACAGCATAAAAAGTCTAGAAGTAAAGCTACACATCCATGCACAAATGATCTTTTAACAAAGGCACAGAGGCAATGAGGTAAAGAAAGGACAGCTTTTTCACCAAATGATGCAGGAGCAATTGGATATCCACGTGCTGGAAAAAAAAAAAGAATTTAAGAACTTTAATTCCGATCTCATACCACATAACAAAATTTAAATAGAAATTATTTGTGGCAGGTTAGGCAAAGATTTTTTAGATACCACGCCAAAAGCACAATTCATAAAAGAACAAATTGAAAAATTGAACTTCATCAGAATTTAAAACTTCTGCTCTTTGTTAAGAGAATGAAAAGACAAGCCACAGACTGGGGGAAAATATTTGCAAAGCCTATAAAGGAATTATATCCAGAAAATATAAAGAAATTTCAAAACTCCATAAGAAAGCATCCCAACTTTACAAATGGACAAAAGATATAAGAATGGCAATTAAGCACATGAGATATTTGGCACCATTAGTTGTTAGGGAAATGCAAATTAAAGTCACAGTATAATACCCCTACACACTGACTAAAGTGGCTAAAATTAAAAGATTGACTAAACCAAATGTGGAGCAGAATGTGGAGGACCTGGAAGAGTAATATACTGCTGTTGGGAATGTGAAATGTTATAACCACTTTGAAAAACAGTTTGGCAGTTTCTTAAAAAGTTAAACATACACCTACCCTTTGGTCTAGCTGCTCCATTCTTTGGTATTTACCTGTAAGAAAGGGAAGTATATGTCATACAAACACTTGTACACAAATATTCATAGCTGCTTTATCTGTAATAGCTAAAAACTAGAAACAGTCTAAAAGTGCATCAACAGGTGAGTAGATAAATTATTGTATATTAATATAATGTAATTCCACTCATCAATAAACAGTAACGAGCCATTGATACTCATAACATGGACGAATCTCAGAATAATTTCAGCAACTGAAAGAAGCCAGACAAAAAAAGAGTAATACTGTATGATTACATTTACATAAAACTCTAGAAAATGCAAACTAATCTTGGGACAAAAAGCAGATCAATGGTTGCTTGAGGATGAGGGAGCTGGGGAAGTGCAGCGGGGAGAGATTACAAAGAGGCATGAAGAAACTTGGGGTGATAAACATGTCCACAATTTGATTATGGTAATGGTGTTATTTGTGATACATATGTCAAAACTTAACAAAATTGTATACTTTAAGTATGTGTGGTGTTGTGTATGTCAGTTATACCTCAATAAAATTGTCTGTAAACCAACAGCATACAGATAGGTTAGGAGAATATCTGATTTAACGTAAATTTTAGGGAGAAAATATGTTCATGTTTTAATGAATTGCTACCTCTGTTTGCGTTAACAGTAAAACCCGACTGACAAAAATAACTAATGCAGCCTCAGAGTACATTAATAGAAATGTAGAATGTCTATTGAAAGGACATTATTCTTTTTTTATTTTTTATTTTTTATTTTTTATTAGAAAAGTTGTAGGTTTACAGAAGTATCATGCATACATTACATAAATTACAGAGTCCCCATATACTGCTCCATTATTAACACCATGCATCCGTGTGGTATATTTGATATAAACCATGAAAGAACATTTTTATAATTGTGCTTTTAACTGTAGTCCATAATTTGCAATAGGGCTCACTGTTTGTGTTGTACACTTCTGGTTTGTTTTTTTTTTAATTCTAGTAACATACATATGACCTAAATTTTTCCCTTTCAACCACATTCACAAATATAATTCAGTGCTGTTAATTAATTCACAGTTGTGCTACCATCACCACCATCTATTACCATAACTTTATAATCAACCCCAATAGAAACTCTTACAATTCAAGCATTAACTCCCCATTCCCTACCCCCAAACCAGCCCCTTGTAGCCTATATTCTAGATTCTGACTCCATGATTTTGCTTATTCTATTTATTTCATATCAGTGAGATAATACAATATTTGTCCTTTTGTGTCTGGCTTATTTCACTCAAAATGATATCGTCAAGATTGATCCATGTTTTTGCATGTGTCACGACTTTGTTTCTTTTTATTGCTGAATAATATTCCATTGTGTGTATATATGACATTTTGATGGACATGTGGGTTGCTTCCATCCTTTGCAATTGTGAATAATCCTGTGCAAATATCTGTTCAAGCCCCTGCTTTCAATTCTTTGGTATATATACACAGAAGTGGGATTGCCGGGTCATAAAGGTAATTCTATACTTAACTTTCTGAGGAACTGCCAAACCATCTTCCACAGTGGCTGTACCATTTTACATTGCCACTAGTAATGAGTGAGTGTTCCTGTTTCTCTACATCCTCCCCAACACTTGTAATTTTCTGTTTTTTTTTCAATAGTAGTCATTCTAGTGCGTGTGAATTGTGGTTTTGATTGGCATTTCCCTAATTGCTAATTGATGTTGAGCATCTTTTCATGTGCTTTTTAGCTGTTTGTATATCCTCTTTGGAGATATGTCTATTCAAGTCTTTTGCCCATTTTTAAATTGGGTTCTCTTTTTATTGTTGAGTTGTAGGAGTTCTTTATATATTTAGATTTTAAATCCTTATTGGATATGTGTTTTCCAAATACTTTCTCCCATTTAGTAGGTTTTCTCTTCACTTTCATGATAAAGTCCTTTGAGGCATAACAGTTTTTAATTTGAATGAAGTCCCATTCGTCTGTTTTTTGGTTTGTTGTTTGTACTTTGGTTGTAAAGTCTAAGAAACCATTGCCTAACACGAGATCCTGAAGATGCTTTCCTCTGTTTTCTTCTAGGAGTTTTATGGTTCTGGTTCTTATATTTAGGTCTTTGATCCATTTTGAGTTGATTTTTTTATATGGTGTTGTAGGGGGTTCCCATTCATTCCTTAGCATATGGAGATCCAGTTTTCCCAGCATCGTTTGTTGAAGAGACTATTATTTCCCAATTGAGTGGTGTTGGCAGCTTTGTCAAATATCAACTGGCCACAGATGTGAGGGTCTATTTCTGAAATTTCAATTTGAATCCATTGTTCTATGTATCTATCACTGTGCTGATACTGTAGCTTTGTAGTAAGTTTTAAAATAGGGAAGCGTGAGTCCTCTGACTGTTCTTTTTTTTCAAGATGATTTTGACTCTTTGTGACCCCTTACTCTTCCAGATAAGTTTGATGCTTGGCTTTTCTACTTCCATAAAGTAGCCTGTAGGAATTTTGATTGGGATTGCATTGAATCTGTAAATTGTTTTGAGTAGAATTGATACCTTAGTGATATTTAGTCTTCTAGTCCATGAGCATGGAATGTCCTTCCATTTATTTAGATCTGCTTTGATTTATTTTAGCAAAGTTTTATAGTTTTCAGTGTATAAGTGGAAGGACATTATTCTTAATTTTAGTCTGGAGTGTTAAAATATATCCAGTATACTTTTCTCAAGAAAGAAGCAAATTACAGCCTACATTTTACATAGGTGTTAAGGGCAAAAAGAGAGCTCTTAAAGAATTAAGCTCCCAATCATTTGGCAAACCCTTAACAAGATTTAGCAAAACATCTACTATGTTTTAGGCACTGTGCTAAGCATACTAGTTGTTTTTGTGAGATAGGTTTTAGTACTATTTTGCATATCATGAAACAAAGTCTCAGGGAGGGTTAGTATTTGGCCAAAAAAAGAGCTAGTAAGTGGGAAAATCAGGATTCAAGTTTTTTCTACTCCTTACTTAATTGACTCCATTTATTTAGAAAGTTTTTTCCCTCCAGTGATTTCTGGTTAACAGAGTTATTGAATTATTACATAAAGAGGATAGGATATTGTTTTGCCTTTTTTTTTTTTTTTTTTTTTTTCTTTTTATTTCCTTAGCCAGATGTGACAGTCATTGGGCCAGGAGCTGGGAATGCCTTCGAGGAGCTAATGACCCAGTGGGAGAGACAAGATGTTACAAACTACTACAACAAAGCTAGCAGTGCTATGACTTTCTCAAGGAACTTTCCAAGTTTGTGAATCTGCCAGTGCTTTTAAGTTCCCCCTTAAAATGGGTATGAAATTACTAGTGGAGAGGATCAGGTCCTGGTGAGATACGGATGCTGGGCAGTCGTCTTCTTACCTGCTATGAAAGCACTGGTTCTGCACAATAGCTTCACAACCCCATGGTTCAGATTCAGATCTGAGCAAGATTATAGGCTTTCACATTTTGGACATTTAGGGCTACTCCCAAATGATGAAAACTAGTGTTAAATGCTAAATATGGAAATGGTGCCATACACGATAAATACAAGCCTAGAGGTATTTGCAAGGTGGTAAAGATTAGGGAATAATATAATAGGATTTAAATTTTGGAAAGGTCATTATGATCTTATCTAGTACTTTTCTGTGATTTCTGATTTTTCTATTATTTATATGTATTACTTATGAAATAAATAGGGTTAAATAAATTTCCAAAAATTAAAAATAAGACCATGAAGTGTGATCCAATTTTCTGAGATAATTAAGAGGGTTGGAGAACACCAATAATTTGGAAGACAGGAAAATTGACACAAGGACAATGCTTGCCATGTTCACCATGTTATCCAGAGATCCTAGCAAGGTTCTTGGGATTTAGAACATTGGCCCATTGTCGAATAAATAAATAAATGCAGCAGTGGGATTCAGTAAGATAGGGACTGAAAAATTTCTCTTGAACTTGAGAATTAGGTCATTGATAACTTTGTAAAGGCAGTTTGCTGGAGTGGAATTACCCTTTGAAATTACTATGTGTAATCTAATATGGAAGTAAGTGCTCACTTTGTACATTTAAGAAGTACTTCTGATGCCAGTTGTCAGTCTACATGTAACTATTTTCTATCCTTATTTTAAAAAACTCATGTATTCCATTGTTTTGAAACATTTACATTTTTAAATATGTATATGTGTATGTATATGTGTATATAATTTATTCCTATATATATATACAGAGAAAGTTCCTTTTCCATCCCACCTCATTTCTAAATGCCCCCCGAAACAGCTGATCACTGTAATTAGTTTCTTTCTAGATTTTCTTTATATCTATTCAAGCAAACACAAATACAGGTTCTTATTACATTTTTGTTAGTCCAAAGACAACATTGTGTACACATTGTTTTGCAACCTACTTTTTCATATTGCCATGTCTTAGATATCTTTCCAAAGCAATAAACAGAGAGCTTCCCCATTAACTTTTCACTGCTGCATACTATTATACTATCTGGATTACCAAATTTATTTACCCTGGCCCCTACTGATGGACATTTATATTGTTTCCAAACAATGCTGCAATAAATAAACTTGGACATATATTATTTCTCAATGTACATAAGTGTCCTGGAATTACTGGGTCAGGCATAAACTCATTTGTAATTTTTGTAGATGCTGTCAGCCTCTGTAGAGATTGTACCTGTGCAATGTGTGGCAAGGTGTGTTTCTACAGAAGCTCACTAACAGAGATTATTATTGAACTTTTGGATTTTGCAGTGTGATGGATGAAAAATAATATCTGTGATTTTAATGTGTATTCCTCTTGTTATCATTAAGTTTGAACATCTTTCCACTTATTTAAGAGCTATTTGCATTTTTCTGTGAACTATAAATTTATATCCTTTGTATTTTTGTTACTGAGTGTTTGGGTTTTGCTAAAATCACAGCCTAGGAGAAGGACTTGGTTGTAGATAGTTAATTTGGGAAGTGTTCCTGGAAGCAGGAGTAAATCAACATAAAAATACATTTTCTATGTAGTTGCTTTAAACCAGGAGGGCTTGAGTCCACCAGGACTTCTGAGAACCATGCAGAATATCTCCCAGAATTATCTGTCCAAAGAATTGGAAGCTGAGGCATTTATTCTCATGTTCCCCAGAATTTCCCCAGAAACACTGTACTCTTACTTCTGGACTGTACATAGGGCTGTGAGAACTTGATGACCTTATAGAAGACTTGGAGACAGAAAGCTAAAGGAGGTTAGATGTGAGTTTGAGGTTGGATGCTATCCCCAGGAGTCTGTCCTCCCTGGCTATGACTGAAATCAAAGGTGGGCCTAAGGGATGTGATTTGGGGCAGTGAAGTGTCTGCTACAGCAGTCTTTTTTCTTATGGACCTCTGTTGACAGAAGTGCATACTGTAATTGTCTGTGATACTAGTTATAAATATTGTCCCTGGTTTATAATTTTGCCGAGAGTGGGTTTTTTTTTTAATAATAGCAGTTGTAGGTTTATAGAAAAATCATGAAAAAAGTACCGATGGGGTGTCTTTCCCTTTATTTAGGTCTTCTTTAAGTTCTTTCAACAACAGTTTTTTAGTTTTCAGCGTATAAGTTTTGCATTTATTTGTTACATTTATTCCTAAGTATTTTATTCTTTATAATGCTATTATTAATGGAATTACTTTGTTAATTTTATTTTTCTATTGTTCATTGCAAATGTTTAGAAATACAATTGATTTTCATGCATTGATCTTTTATCCTGCCTTTCTGAGCTCAGTTGTCAGCTCAAGTATTTTTTAGTGGATTCTTTAAAATTTTCTATCTACAGGAGAATGTCATTTGCAAATGCTTTATCAGGACAATGTCATTTTGTCAAATGCTTTATCTTTATCTATTAAGATGATCATATGGGTTTTTTCTCTTTATTCTATTGATATGTTGTCTTCCTTTGATAGATTTTTGAATGTTAAGCCACTTTGCCTTCTTGAAATAAATCCCACTTGGTCATGGTATATAATCATTTTATATGCTGGTGGATTCTATTTACTAGGATTGTTGAGAATTTTTATGTCTATATTCATAATTTCATAAATAACATTCTGTTGTTTTCTTTTCTTGCAATGTCTTTGTCTGGTTTTAATATCAGGGTAATACTGGCCTCATAGAATGAGTTGGGAAGTGTTCCCTCCTCTTCTATTTTTTTTTTAATTAGTTTTTGAAAGTGTGGCATCAGTTCTTCTCTAAATGTTGGGTGGAATTCACCAGCGAAGCCACTGGGACTGGTGAATCCTTTAAAATGTTCTGAGGCTTGTTTTGTGGCCTAACATATGGTCTATCCTGGAGAATATATGCTTTAGAAGAATGTTTTTTCTGCTTTTGTTGGGGAAGCATTCTATTGATCTTTCTTGGGTCTAGTTGATTTATAGTATTGTTTAAGTTGTCTGTTTCCTTGTTGATTTGTTTGCCCAGTTTTTCTGTCCATTATTGAAAATGGAGTATTGAAGTCTCCAACTAGTATTGAATTGCCTATTTCTCCTTTCAGTTTTTGCTTTATGTATTTTGGGACTCTCTTGTTAGATGCATGTATGTTTATAATTGTGATGTTTTGCTGGTGGATTGACCCTTTTGTTATAAAGTGTTCTTTTTCTCTAGTAATGATTTTTGTCTTAATGTCTGTTTTGTCTGACATTAGTATGGCCACTTTAGCTCTCCTTTGGTTATTGTTTGCATGGTTATATTGTGTTTTGCCATGCAAAATTTTTTCATATTTGTGGTGCTAAATTTATCAATCTTTTTTTGCGGGGGCAGGGAGGGTTCTGCATTTTGACTAATAGTTTGGTCTTTTCCACTTCAGTGTGATAACTAAATGTCCCACGTTTTCTACTATTATAATTATATTTTCCAGTTTTTAACTTTATATCTTTGGCCCATTTAAATTTTTTTTTTTTTTTGAAGTTTGGGATAAGATTTCTATCCAACTTTTTTTTCCCCTGTGTACATAATTGTCTCAACACAATTTGTGTGTTCTATTTTCATAGCTTATTTGAGCTGCAACCTTTATCTTATACTAAATTCTCATCTACCTGTGTCTCTTTCTTACTGTGTTTTTAATTGCATTGTTCTGTTTGTCTGCTAACCTACTAAAATCATAGTGTTTTACTGATTTGAAGATTTATATTTTATTATATCATTGTGCTAACCTCCCTTCATATCGCCTGATTTTCAGAATATTTCCAGCTATTCTTATGGAGTTTTTTCCCGTAACAATTTTATATCAGTTTGCCAAGCTAAAATATTCTAATACTACCAATACAAATTCTGATAATATCTAAACCTGTTGGTATTTTTCCTAGGATCACATTAAATATATAAGTTAACGTAAGTTGATTTACATCTATTTTTTCATTATTTTTATTGTGAAATATAACATATATACAGAGAAGTGATAACTTTCAAAGTACAATTTTAACAAGTAGTTAGAGAGCAAATTTCAAAGAACGTTATAGGTTAAAGTTCCACAATTTCAGTTATTTCTTTATTGTGAAATATAACAGATAGGCAGAGAGGTGATAACATTCAATGTACAATTTAACGAGTAGTTATATAGCAAATTTCAAAGAATGTTATGGATTACAGTTCCACAGTTTTAGTTATTTCCTTCTAGCTATTCTAAAACCCTAGCATCTAAAAATATTTATATAAAGATTCGGTATTTGTAATCCTTTGTGTTAAATCCTGTCTTGTCTGTTGCTACCCCTTCTTCTCGTTTAATTACTTTCTCAGTCTTCAGGGATGTCTAGGCAGTGGCCACCCTAACTTGTTCATATTGAAAAGGGGTGTTGACATTATGGGGAAGGCAGCTGCATCTGGTTGATGTTCATGAAGAAGCTGTTGCCCCTGGGTTTTGGGACTTATCTGGCATAGGAACACTCTGGAGGATTTAGTTTCTGAGAAATAAACTTAGTGAGTGAAACTTATAGATTCTCAGATAGGGACCTAGGTATTTCGGTACTACCATTTATTAGGGCTTGGCATATGGTGGCTATTTGGAATATCTAGCTGGAGCTTGAATAAGAGTAACCTCCAGGATAGGATTGGCATCTTTTTGACACTGAAACTTCCTGCTCGAAAACATGGTATATCTTTGCATTTTTTTCAGGTCTAGTTTTGTGACCTCAGAAATTTGATTTTTTTGTTTTTTGTTTTTTAATTTTTAAAATACTTTAATATGGAAATTTTCAAATACATATAAAAATAGAATGATATGACGAATCACTACCATGGACCTGTCACCTATGTTTAAAACTGGCCAGTATTATTTAACCTTACTCTTACCTACTGTTCTGGTTTGCTAATGCTGCAAAGAATGTTATGGGTTAAAGTTCCACAATTTCAGTTATTTCCTTATTGTGAAATATAACGTATAGGCAGAGAGGTAATAACATTCAATGCAAAATATCAAAAGTGGATTGGCTTTTATAAAGGGGGTTTGTTACACAGTTACAGTCTTAAGGCCATAAAGTGTCCAAGAGTACCTTCACTGGAGAAAGACTATTGCATCTGAAAAACCTCTGTTAGCTGAGTGGGCATGTGGCTGGCATCTGCTGATCCTGGGTTGTGTTCCAGCTCTTCTCTCAGCTCCTGTGCATACTTTAAAATGTTTCTCTTGGGGCATTTGTCCTCTCTTAGCTTCTCCGGAGCAAAAGTCTGCTTTCCAAAGCCATCTCCAAAATGTCTCTGTAAGTTGCAGCAGCGAGCTCCTTCTTCTGAGCTTCTTATATAGGACTCTAGTAAACTAATCAAGGCCCACATTGAATATGTGGGGCTATACTTCCATGGAAATTATCTAATCAGAGTTATCACCTACAGTTGGGTGAGTCACATCTCCATGGAAACAACTTAATCCAAAGGTTCCAATGTAATCAACACTAACACAACTGGCCCCACAAGATTGCATCAAAGAACATGGCGTTTTGGGGGACGTAATACATCCAAACGAGCACACCTACCCACTAATACTTTAAAACAAATCCCAGAAATTTTTTTATTCAAAGGTATTTTAAAGATTTCTTTATATTGTTGTGTACATTTCTCATTAAGCTTATTCCTGGGGATTTATATCTAATTATTGGCTGTTGTTTATATATATGAAAACAATTTATTTCTGTACATTTATTTTATAACTTTTCTTTATTTTTAAAATACTGGTCTGTGTTAATTCAAATTGGTGGGTTTGGAGAAAAACTGGTGAATCACCACCCTTCCAAGTCTCTGCAACTTCATAATGTGTCAACAAGATTTTGCCTGTATGTTTTACCTGGCTTGTTAGTTAGGTATATACTAAAGTTTTTAGGTATTAACTAGTGCAGTAAGCTACTAGTCATGTCCCCAACAATATGATTGGGGCCTAAAAACTATTGCCCAACCCCTCTATTGGCACAACAAAGTTCCTTAGGATTCCTGTCCTATAAGGCTCTCTGCTAATACATGAAAAACCTGGGCTATTGTCAGTTTCCTAAGACTTTGTAAAGTTGTGTGTGCATTTTCCAGGTTCTATTCTTTCAGTAGACCTTAAAATCACTCCCTGGTGCTAAGTCAGGCCCACAGAGAGCAATATTAACTCTTCCAAGCCATTAGGGGACCATTTCAATCTTTTGACTTCTTGTGAGCACTGATTAGATTTTCAGGAACCACATTATAGTATGAATAATATTTTTTTAGATTCTTTCTAATGTAGCATCACCAATAATCTTTTTTTTCAAACTCTTAGAGGGATTAGCAGTCTCTTTTGACATTTTCCTGTGTTGACTGACTAAGTTATTCTGCTGGAGTACAGACAAAGATTTGGTGTCTGCATTCAATTTGGAAAATTCCATTTGGTGTCTTTATCTCTCCATGGCCTATCTCTGAAATAGCATGTCATTTTTTCTGGGATGAATTATTTTCTGAAGCCAAATAGGGGTTTTCTTTTGGAAGTATCTGCTATTACTTAGGTATATTAATTCTAGTTTATTCAAATAATTAAAGTAATATTCCTTCAGAGAAAAGCTTTCTCCCAGATTCCTATGTCTTAGTTTGCATCATAACTTTTAAGTGGCAAACTTACCTAGAGTGAGATAAGTATTTCTTATTAAAATACGGCTTTGATGGGATCTGTGAAAATCGTTTTCATATGCAGCATAATGACATCCTTGATGTCAGGTCATACAAACTTGATCAAGTTAAATGACTACAACTGTTTAAGATAATAAAACCTACCTCACTGAGTTCTTATAGAGATTAAGTGAATTAATATATTCAAAGTGCGTAGAACATCATCCAGGACTTAGTAACTTCTAAAGAGTGTTTGTTACATACATATGTACAGATGTACATACCTGAATACAGAGAAACTGACTTTCCTAAAATGTCAGAGCAGGTAAAAGAAAAACTGAATTTCTACACTCTGCTCTCTCTCAACTCACTCTTGTTGAATTAACGTCCTTATATAAATAGTTTCTGACTTTATATAAATAGTTTCTAACTTTAACAACCTCTTTCATTTTAAAGATTCACCGATTCTCAGTCCAGCTAATTCTGCAATCAATTTAAGTGGAGCTCAGGACCTGACCCGGAATAAGAATGTTGTGAAACCACTCGCTTTATCTTTGCAGGTTGTAGGCAAGACTTTTGCTGCAGGTGATGTTTTCCTCACTTATATTTCTTTGGTAGATACATAGTCTACAAAAAACTTGCGTGAAATTTAATTGAGAAACTGGTAGACAAAAACAGAAGTTGCTTCTACCTGCAGTTGAAAACAGAACTGGAACTGTCTATAGTCATGTGTTATTGCACAGAGCTTTGCATTCTTTATGGTCCAACAAGAAAAGTTAGGGAATATCATTCAGCACACAGAAGTGTCAGAGCAGTTTGATTCTATTCAACAAACAATTACTGGGTACTTGATATGATTAGGAACTGGGATACAAAGATAAGTAAGCTCAATTTCTGACCTTGTAATGTAGTGGAGGAGAGTGACCCACAGCCAGAAATTTTCAGTGTATTGTGATAAAACAACAATATACTAGGGGTGTGTGGAGAAGGGGATTTTAGCCCATCTTGGGGAGAAATCAAAAGTGAGTTCTTGAAGGAGCTTGGTCATGAATGATAAGGAGATGTTACCTGTATAAAGGAGTAGGGAAAAAAGCATTCACATACAGGGAATAGCAGGAGCAAAGTTTCAGAAGAAAGAAGCAGCATGATGAATGCAGGAACTTCCAGCAGTTTGGACTTGTTAGACCAAAGATGTAAAAGGCAGGGAGTGGCAGGAGGAGAGCGTGGAGTGGTGGGCCAGGGAAAGGTCCTGGGAGGCCATGATAAGAACTGTGGATTTTACTTTATAACTGATGGAACAGGGGAGTGACATGGTCTGATTTGAACTTGACCTAGATCATTTTGGAAGCAATGTGTAAGAGGCAGGAAAACTAGTTAGGGGTCATTTCAATAGTCTAGGTGAGAAATGATGAGGTCCCTAGCCAGGGTGATAATAGGGTGGACAACTACTCAGGAAGTAAAATCAGCAGACCTTGACTGAGTTAATGTGAGCAAGAAGGAGAAGAAGGGGGTTGGTGGTCCGCTTTCTAGGTTAGTGGTGGTACCATTATCTGAGACAGGAAATACAGCAGGTGGAGCAGGTTTTCCAAGAGATGATTGCGAGTTTCGTGGTGGTCATGTTGTCCCTGAGATACCCATGAGAAATCTAAGCAGAGATATTTGATTTATCTTGGTGCAGGGGTGGAATTCAGGAACTGATGGTATATATTTGAGCTACCAATATGGAGTTAAAATCAATCAGGGTAAATAGTATCAGTAAGGGAGGGATGTAGGATGAGGCAAGCTGTGAATTAAACATAGAATTCTAGAAAAGTACAGTACAGTGTTTATTGAGAAGAAATGGTCAGAGAAGTAAAAGAATGAGAAGAAAGAATGTCTTTCTTTGTTGGAAACTTTCCAACAGTTAGGCATCATGATTTATCAGCCTGCTTTTGTTCTTACTCTGGTCCTAACATCTCTTACAGGATCCACTTCTTGGTTAGATTACACAGACCTGAACAAACTGAATTCAAGTATTTACAGCATTAAAAACATTAATTAAATAATGGATCTTAGCAGTAATTCCACGGCTACTAACATTGTAATATGAAAGGCTGATGGACAACTTCATAATGCAAGGGTTAGGCTGTCAACACTTGAACCCCCTGATCAATCTTATCACAAAAAAAGAGAAAACCAGCCGTTATGTGCCTTCTGATGGAAAAGTATACAACACTACTTATGAGATACTCTTGCCAAAAAAATTGAACCTGAATCTGATCAAGCCTCTATATATCTATCAGTTTATAGGAAATACAAGGGACAAAGGAAAGGTAAATGACAGCATGAGTTCCAATTAGCAAATTCCAGAAAATGGAACATTCTACCAGGTCTTCAAAAAATTAATTGTAAGAAAGAAAAAGAAGAAGGGGGCATCCTATAGGCTAACAGAAGCTTAAGGGACATATCTAAATTCAATATATGAGTCTTTTTTAGAACCCCAATTTGAACAACCACCTGTAAAAAAAATTGCTGAAATAATTGAGAAAAGATTTGAATACTGATTGGAATATTAAGAAACTGTTAATCATTATTGTTCATTTTAAGTATAATAATGATACGACAGTTATGTTTTTATAAGACTCCTTTTAGCAACACACAGAGAAGTGTTTAGGGATGAAATATGAAAAATGAATTTGCCTCAAAATATTCCAGTGTGTGTATGTGGGTGGAGGAGGTGGAGATATAGATGAAGCAAGATTGGTCATGAGTTGATAAATGTTGAAGCTGGGTGGTGGGTACATAGGAGTTTATTGTACTATTCTTTCTACTTTTGCGTATGCTTGAAAATCTCTATGGTACAAAGTTTAAAAAAAAAATTTGTTTTCCCTTCCTTCTGTCTACCCATCTCTAAAGACACTGCTGAAAATGATTTTCTAAGTCTAAAAGATCTCTTGGGGTCCCAGAAAATTACTTTTAGGTGACATTTAGTTGTTAACGAAGGTACTATTCTTTTTTATGCATTTTATTGTGAATTTTATCGTATATACATAACAGTGATAACTTTCAAAGTACTATTTAACAAGTAGTTAGAGAGAAAATTTCAAAGAATGTTATGGATTGCATCCACAATTTCAATTTTTTCCATTATTGCAAAATACAACATAAATACGGAAAAGTGTTAATGTTCAAAGGACAGCTCAACAAGCAGTTGTATAGGTAATTTCAAAACACTTTATGGGTTACAATTCCATAGTTTCAGTTCTTCCTTATTGTGAAATATAGGATAAATACAGAAAGGTGATAATTTTTAAAGCACAATTCAATGAATAGCTATAGAGATAGTTTCAAAGAATGTTATAGGTTACAGTTCCACCATTTCAGTTATTTCCTTCTAGCTATTCTAATACCCTAGCATCTGAAAAATAAATATATATATATATATATATATGTATTTGTATGAAGTTTCAGTATTCGTAATTCTTTGTTAAATCCTATCTTGTCTGTTGCTACCCCTTCCTCTCATTTAATCACTTTCTCGATCTTCAGGGGTGTCTAGGCAGTGACCACCCTAATTTGTTCATATTGAAAGGGGGTGTCAACATTATGGGGAAGGGAGCTGCATCTGATTGTTTTTCTTAAAGAGCTGTTGCCTCTGGGTTTTAGGACTTGTCTGGCATAGGAACACTCTGGTGGATTTAAGTTTCTGAGAGATAAAACTTAGTGAGTGAATCTTTTATACAATCTCAGATAGGCACCTAGGTATTTTGGGACAGCTGTTGGTAAAGGCATGGCATACTGTGCATTTGGGATGTCTAGCTGGAGCTTGCATACGAGAAGCATCCGCGTAGCCTCTCAACTCTATTTGAGAGCTCTTAGTCACTGTAACCTTATTTTGTTAGAAGGTACTATTCTTATGGATATAGTTGGTTGTATTCAACTAGACTGAGTCCTGTCAGTGAGGTTTCTTTGAATCCTAGAGTGTAAAGTTCATTGCACATCACAGAAGGCAGTGTGCTGCCCAGTTCTGTGCTGAGTGGCTTCTCTCCTTGGGTATCACAGATGCTGCTAATGGAAACAGTAGCCATGGGGGAAAGACCAGCACATCCAGCTCCACTCCAGTCCACCCAGGGACTTACTCTTTGTCACCAGGACCTAGCTATGCATCAGGAGACCAAGGTACAAAACTCATCTTGGAGTCTTGAAATAATACACTTAAATTTTGGTGGAAGCATTACGAATTCCAGAATGATGAATATCTGATAGCACTCTCCTAGAATTTTTCCTTAGTTTTTTCATAGTGTTTTAAAAGTTTATGATTGGTGTGAACAGTAATGATTCTCATGTCTTAGTGATTCTACATGGTGATTCTACATATATTTCTATATGGGAATTACTGTTGAAACAAATACATAAGGAAGCATCTTGAAAAACTGTGGAATTTGCTGTGACTACAGTTCAGGTTTCAAAGTTCTTCTCTGTTGTGATAGGCCCTAGACATATCTGAACCTTCCTTTTCCTGTCTACAAAATCGATATAATGATAATACTTATCCTACAACTTCACAAGGCTGTTGATAGAATCAAATTAAATAATCTGAATAAAATTGTAAATTTTTAAACAGTATACAGATGTTAGGTAGTATTGTTAATGTGACTTCTCTAACTAATTCTAGATGAGTGACTTAGACTTTCTGAGTATAGTCAAATTAAAGGTCCTATGTTATTTTGACATTCTTTCCTTTCTTCTGTTTTGCTGATGACAAGGCTCATCCTTCTTTTTTCTTCAGCTACCATGTTCATTTCTGGGCCACCAAAGAAACGACACCGGGGATGGTATCCTGCTTCACCTGTCCCCCAACCTGGTTTGGTTGTACCTGTTCCTACAGTTCGACCTCTTGCAAGACCTGGTAAGATTTTGACAGAAGTCTGGTTTTAAGTTTTTTGAGTTTGCAGAAATATCATCTCCTCCTGTTCTTTCCCTGAAGGTAAAAATTTTTAACGAACTGTTTTTTCTAATGTTATGTAAGGATACTGAGAGTAGGTGATATTTTGTCCCCATCACATCTGCCACGTGCCATCACAACTGATCTTGATTCACCACCATCATAGGTCAAAGACAGACTTGTCTTACAGTCATGATGTTGGGTTTGCTTTTCTGTTATCTAGTTCTGGCCTGGATGGTTCAGTCTGTGTGAGAAACCTGAAAACCAGCTGGCTTTCTTTGATAATACCCAAACTGTGGTCATTTGGTACCCTGGTTAAATGGTCATCAAACCCTGTCTATCTTGCTATAGTAAGCACAGACTTTTGTAAATATACCAATTCTAAGACGCAGATGAGATTCTTTAAAAATGTAAGTTTGTTTAAGTACATAGTTTTATTAAGACAACATAGATATCTTATACATACAAAGAATTACGTCAATATGTTACTGGGGTTGTCTCTAGGTAGTACTGATTAATGATGAGTTTGTCCTTCACTCTTTTGTATACTTTTCAAATTTTATACACTGAGCATATATGCCTTTGATAATCTGGTGGGTAAAAGGTAAAATACAAAACAATCCAAAAGATTACACACGGAAAAACAAATGGAAGGAAAACTATCAAGATAATAAATAGTAGCTATCTCTAGACTTTGTGATTATGGTTGATTTTTTTCTTTCTTTTGTTTTCTTCTAATTTAATATAATAAACATGAATTACTTTAATGAAAAAAAAACTAAACCATTAGATTTCTAGAACTTCTCTACTAAAAGTATTTAAACTATTGCTTTCAACTGTATTTCATTTAGTTTTCATTTCTAGTTCTTATTGTCAAACAACTTTTTTTCCAGAGCCTCTTTTATCTGCCCCAGTTCCACAGACTCCATTAACTGGAATTTTACAACCTCGGCCCATTCCTGCAGGGGAAACTGTAATTGTTCCCGAAAACCTGCTGAGTAACTCAGGAGTTAGACCGGTTATTCTGATAGGTAAGGCAAAGTTGCCTGTGTCAGCTGGAAATCTAGAAGTGTTTGTCCATTTCATTGATTGTGTGTTTATTCATTTTTCCATCTATTGATTCTTTCGGCTTTTGTTAGTTAGTTACTTCATGTTGTATTAAACATGTGGCTAGAATGAGAATACCGAAATGCCCTTTTGTCCTCAAGGAGCACTGTTTAGTAGGGGGTCTGACTTGTAAATTAACAATTACCATACACTGTGATAGGGAGGGAGTAGGGGTTCTCGGAGAAGTACAAGTGCTTGGAGGAGCAGTGCTTACCTCTGTCTGGAGGGGCCTGAGAAGGCTTCTGATGTTTAAGCTGGGTCCTGAAGGCATGATGAGAGTGCACAGGGTAGGGGAGGGGACATTCCAGTTGAAGGGAGCCGAACCACAGAGAGAAGAAACAAACCAAGCCAGCTAACAGACCTACCCAGGAGAACTAAGAGGCCCCAGAACCCTATCATGGGGAGCATCTATGCATCAGTATCTTAAAAGGTCTGAGTCCTTCCAGGCTGTCTATAAGTGGAGGTGTTGAAATTTAGGGGTACCTAGATTCTGACTAATTTGGTGCCTTTCATATCCACCCCAAGAGTCTTCTCCGTCTTGGGGCTAGTCTAGACCAGAAGGAGATTGCCTGCTTGACCTCCACAACAAAACAGATGTGATGTTTAAACTCCACCAGATCTTTAGATTATGTCTAAGTGAGGTGTTATCTGGTTCTTGTGAGCCTGAGTGTACTAACATGGATGGTTTTGCTGCAAACCCTGTCCTTTTCTCAGACTGCCCTATCTGCTGATCCTGAACCTGTATGTACTGGGGGAATCCCAGTTATTTATATCCTATATGGGTCAGGAAGTCCTGATGGAGCACTTGCGTAGTTCAACTAAGCTTTGGAAAGATATGTAGAACACAGGGACTTTGGTATCTTTTAGGAAGTGTGACAGAGAGACTGTCCTCTACGCTATACCATGGAAACAGGGTATATTTTCAACATGGTTTTATACTCTACCTCAAAGATAATTTGAAGCTGTTTACTGGCATTCAGGAAGAAAACATAACAAAAATAGCTAATACAGTCAGGTGTAGGAACTACCAAGCACCTGTGTCAAGCAAAGTATTCCTTATTATTCATTTCAATTATTTTATTTCTTTGTTTTGTTTTTTTAAAAGATATTTATATTTAGCTTATATTTTCTTTTAAGAAAAATCCAAGCAGTGAAATATATTATTGCGGGTTGTTTGTTTTCTGATTTCTTCTTCAGAGACATTTCTCTTCTGAAAAGAAATTTGATCAGGAATTTATGGGAAAATATTTTATTATTGCAATTTTACAGAAATATGGGATGCTTTGCAAACTTTCCTCAGTCCTTTATGGCATGTTTCTGTGGGAAATATAAAAATATGTTTCTGTGAGAAACATAAAAAATATAAATTGAGTATTTTGCTTTTTGGTCGTCTAATTTAATGTAAAGATAGAATTTGAAGCATAAATTCCCTAGGATTAATATATTTGTTTTGTAGCCATCTCCCAGGGCAGAGAACTTTGTTAAGTATCTTTTATCCTAGTTGAGCAAGTACCCAGTTGGACCTCAAAAAGAAAAAAAAATATGTATTTATAAAGTTGAACTTCACTGACTTGCTTCTCTTGGGGCAGGCTATGGCACTTTACCCTATTTCTATGGAAATGTTGGCGACATTGTTGTGAGTCCTCTGCTGGTGAATTGCTACAAGATTCCACAGCTGGAAAACAAAGATTTGGAACAATTAGGGTTGACTGGCAGCCAACTCCTGAGCGTGGAAAATTTGATTCTTCTGACTATTCAGTATCTTGTGCGGCTGGGTAAGCTATTTTTGACAATCATTTGGTGGTGACTTTAAATTCTTTCTTGTAACATACTTTTTCCTTTCCCACTTTCTCAAATTCATGTGTTCATCTCTTATTTTCTTTCTTTGCCCTCTACCATTTCTTTCCTTCAACCCCATTCACTGTGACTGTTCCTTTTCCTCTCCCTCTCCTCCATTTTTTTCTACTCCTTTCCTTTCTTCCTCATCTCCATTTCAGCCACCTGTCTCCCTGTTTTTCCCACTTCCAAACTCCCTTGCTCCTCTTATTTGCATCTTTGGGTCCCAGAGAGATGAATTGCTCCACCTAGTGGCCATTTTCATCAGGCTCCTAAGGTCTGCAAAGTAGTTGATGTGGCCGAACCCCACAGGGCTGTGCGCCTTCCCTTAGGGAGTCTGGCCAAGTCACCTTCCTGAAAATGCAACTACCATCTGGAATGTGAATATAGCCAATTGTTTTAGGCAACGATTTTCCAGTTTTTCACTTAGCCTTTTTTGTCTTGTATACCCAATATCCCTACACCCATTTTTTTTTTTCCTTTTCCAGCTATACCTCTTTGATGTAGTTCTGTCATTCTTTGCTTCATTGAGGCAGTAATTGTGAACCTCCCTGGAAGGTTCTCTGAGTTTTAGAATAAGAGGTTACACAGGTCATGAACCCTTCACTTCCTCTGTTTGATATATCAGCCTGAGCCCCACAATGGGTGTATGCAGGTGCTTTGTAAATTCTGTAGTGATTCAGCAGCATTTACATTGAAATGTCCTTTATTTTGCAAACTGCAGTAGGCTACCTAATATGCAACCTAATTATAAACTCACTCTGGGTCTTCAAGTCACTGATTTACTTAGAAAAATGTTCAAGATGTAAAATGACACATAAAAATTCGATAAGCACTCTTGTGAATTTCTTTATTGGTAGAAAATACATGAGTGTTAAAAACTAATAAAAACACTGGCCTAGCCAAAAGCTTCAGCAGACCAGATTCAGTCTTTGGCACATCACTTAGCAGCCTTGGCTGTAACTTTTAGTGGCATGAGAGCCTGAACAATGCTGTGACTGGGTTCTACTTTGACATGTGCTTTTGAATATTTGATGGCTTCAGATTTCCCATGAGCCACTTTAATGATAAACCTAGGATTTACTAATCATGCTTATTGATAGGTAATAAAATTACAAAAATCACCTGGATCTGCAGCTCATTTAGTGTCATTATTTCAGTTGTTACATACTGACATTGGAGTGTAGACTCTATTCTAAGTTCTAAAACCAGCTTCTGGATACACCCAGAATCAGTAAACAAGGCCACATAGAGCAATAATATTACAGCAAATCAAGCTATTCAATATAGTATTTTCCCAATCTTAATAACAATTTAAAAAAAATCAAAGTCCAACTCAATTAAATGAACCAAATGGTCAAAACAAAATGTCTTCCCTTAAATTATTAAAAGGTTTTATCTTAAAAAATAGAAAACTCTCTATTCAATTGTATAAGAACTTCTCTGCCCTACAAGGTCAATTCTCTTTAGTTTTGCTTTAATCAATTAATTAGATTTCTCAATGTGCAATATGGATAGCTATTTCTTTTCTTTCTTTCTTTTTTTTAAATCTCGACTTTGAACATTGGGACTTTTCTGCCTCCTCAAAACTGGTGAGTTCTGCCTCCTCTGGAGTGTTTGATAATCTTGTTTTTGCCTCCAGAGGTTTTGAAGAAGGCAGCAATATTATTTTCATATGTGCTGTAGATTATGGACATTTAAAAAGTAAACATGTGCTGTAGATTATGGACATTGAAAAAGTGAATCAAAACTTCTAAATCCAAACTTCTAATACTTTGATGGCTCAGTTACCTGAAGGTAACGGAGAAGAAGAGCAAAATTCTTCAGGAGGAACATGCTTTTCCACTACAGTCACTTTAAAAAATATATATTATTGCACAATCTGAAAATCTTTTGAAGTAGATGATGAAATCAGAGATTCTTGGAAGGCTCTGGTTCTGCAGGAACCTTGTCTTTTCCTATTAAGATAGCACTATCTAAAAAGCCATCAGAATTGGTGCCTGGTAACCTGAGTTACTGGAAATTAGCACTTGAAGGAGAAAATATCACTATTATCAAGCTTGTGAGGAGTGGAGAAAAGGCTCCTGCAATTTAGCTGTAAAGGCTGAGGATGAAGAAATAATGGGAGATGATTGAAAACAAGATATTTGACTCTAACAAGTCTCTTGCCTCATTTAAACTTTGATACATTTCCTCCATTTTGCAATACCTAAGAGTAAATCAGTCAAAACTCTATAAATTGAGGTTTGAAGACAACAAAGAATGTTGTGAACATGTTTGATGATTTTATTTGCCCAGAATGCCTTTATTTTTGGAATTAATTATGCTGCCTAATAGAACCTGTTATTCAATTGCAGTTGGAGTGGGTCTTATGGACACTCTTTTTAATCAGCCCTCTGAGCCTTTGGGTTATCCATCCAAAGCAGTAGGTAAATAGAGACAGGGCCACTTGCTTTTGAGCTGTCATATGTTCTGATGGATGGAAGTTTTAACTGACCACTTTCCCTTTATCTCATAGTTGGAACAAATCTATGCACTTTGAACTTACTATGGTTAAGTGTGTACAGAGTGACCACAAACAATGGTGATAAGTTGATAAAGCTAAATGAAGTTCAGAAGTCCTGGTGGTTCACAGGTGCTAAGAGGCATCCACCTTCCCCTAGCAAGTGACTGGGGAGGACATAACAAACAAGCACATTGTCAGCATCAAAGATTTCTTGCCCTATTTCCATGTATAGAAAAGAAAAAAATTGGCTCTGAGGATTCCATTCTCCTTCCTCCCCTTGGCTCCCAAGTAATCCTGGAAAAACTATTTTCTCCAATTAAAACTTTTTTAAAAAAGGATTTTATTTAATTTTCCTTATCCTAAAAGTAATATTATTAAACTCCTCATTTTCTTACTTTCCCAGAGGAGATGGGCAAGTGCCAGGAAGGCCACTTAAATCTGTACTAGAGGAAGGAACGGGTTGCCTCGTTCCCATATGGAAGTCCAGTCCTTCATCCCTGTGTTCTGTGTCAGGGGCTTTTCACCCTGGACCATGAGGGTATTGCTTGATCTCAGATCACAGGTACTGAGGAGTCTGTATCTGTTTACAGGAGTCAGCATCTCAAATCTCCAGTCACACAGCAAAAGAAACGACTGAATGGAGGGAATGAGCACAGTCTCACTGGTTTCAACTTAAACTAAATGTAGGAATCTTGATTCATTTGTGTCACTTGGATGCCAAACATTGACTTGCTTATTTTTTTCTAGTGACTCGTTGAGTTTTTAAAGAGAATAAGAGAATGAAGTCCCCTTCATTGCAGGGCTGTAGATCACCAGTATAAGCTTAGCTATAACCATGATGGGGAAGAGGGCCAGATGCCATATTTAACAATCCCAAGAGCTGGAGAATAACTAGAGGATGAAAGCATTCTCTAAGTGGGGAAAGTGTGAAGCTGCCTAAAAATTAAATTGGGAGTGAAAAACAATTCAACCTAATTTTCCTCTGTTCACTTTTCTCAAAATTAGGTGTAGAGGCAATACATAAATTGTTTTTCCAAGTACCTGTGAATAAAGTGAGAGATGAAAGAAGCCTAAAATTGATGATATACCAGTGGATTGGCTTATTTCATCAGTCATTAACCATTTCAATAATGCCAAATTTAATAGGCATAATGAGGCAGAGAAGGAAAAGAGAAGGTAATTTCACCATGGATAATGTTTAGTAGGGGCTGTGGTACGTGAGAGCTACAAGAAAAAGAGAGCTTATCTGGCTATTAGAGTATGAAAGGCTCTCTCGTTTAGCTATGATTTTTTAATTGTAGCTGTGATTCTTTTCAATTTAGGTCCGGATCAGGTACCTCTCAGGGAAGAATTTGAGCAAATTATGCTGAAAGCTATGCAGGAATTTACTCTGAGAGAGCGAGCCCTGCACATGGGTGCTCAGTGTATGCCTGTGTCACCAGGACAGCTCCCCTGGCTTGCCAGATTAATTGCCAGCGTATCTCAAGACTTGGTACATGTGATTGTGACCCAGAACTCTTTGGCGGAGGGCATTTCAGAGACATTGAGGACTCTCAGTGAAATGAGGCACTATCAAAGGCTACCAGATTATGTTGTGACAATTTGTGCATCGAAAATCAGAGGAAATGAATTTTGTGTGGTTGTGTTAGGTGAGAAACTTTCTTTTTATTCTTAATCTATTCATTCATTCAATCATCCATCCATCTGGAAAATACTCATTGGGTGCCTCCTGTGTTCCCGGCATCTGTGTAAAGTCTGGTTAATGGCTCCAATTTGGATTCTTCCTCCTGATTTTAACTTCTCCTGTCCTCCACAGATCATGTTTTTTGTAGCTCTTAGTTTGGCATGTGTCCCTGTCAGCTGGTTGGGGGAACATTATTTCAAAGCTCACCCTAGTAATAGATACCCTTGTCTCATGTAACTTCTGTCCCTGAACGGTTTGGGAAATGTTACCACTCTAGCATGTGATAAACCCAGTGCTACAGGTGGCCTAAGCCCAGTTAATCACATTTCCCAGAAACTTACCTCATATGGTTACTTCACTGAAGAGGATATTTAATGTTACAATACTGGCTCTAAAGAAAAGTTTTCAGAAAGTTGCCACATGACAAATTACGTTTTTGTTTTGTTTTCTTTTGTTTTGTTTTTTCCCATGCTGCAAGTACAGGCACCATCCTGGGGAACCATATGGAGTCAGTTTTGCTTCTTTTTTTCTCTGTGCTGAACAGCTCTCATCTCTTCCCACCAAAATGGCTAGGCCCCCTCACTTTGGCAAAACCCACTTGCCCATCTTCTTGTGATATATATATTTTAGAAAGCTTCATGAGAAAGTATGATATGTTAATTTATTTTCATTGGTAAAAACAAGTTGAGTTATATTGCATTTATATTTTTAAGACAGATATCTACAATAACCATGCAAACAAAAGTATTTTAGGTTTTTCATATTCCTTCCTAGTCTTTATCCACATGCATGCATAGTTTTTCTATCACCTGATATTATAAACATTTTCCGTGTTTCTGTATATAGCTTTAAAGTCATTTCGAATGCCACATGGTTGTCCATCTTTTGATGTACCATAATATTTTTAACCAAGTCTCTGTAATTCAATACTTCCATTGTTTTTAATTTTTACTATTTTAAGTAATGTTCAGGTAAATATTCGTGCATCCAGCTTTCCCCTTATTGGCGAGTCATCTCTTCTCCCTGTTTCTTCTCCAGGTCAACATCAGTCTAGAGCACTGGCAGAGAGTATGCTCACCACGAGTGAGTTTTTGAAAGAAATTAGTTATGAGCTCATCACAGGAAAGGTCAGTTTCCTGGCTTCACATTTCAAAAACACGTCATTAGGTGAGTGGCTGTAAGATCCAGCAACACTGCCAGCCCCTAGCTGTGTGACTCTCTGAGTTTAAATCATAGCCTGTCAAAGAGTGAGTGTGGAGCTCAAGCTTGCCAGCTGATCTCCTTTCATTTGGTCTGGTTTATCCTAAGTATGTTGTTGCTAACACCTCAGAAAGGAGGACGCTGCCTGGCTTGGGACCAGAAGCTTCAGTCCAGTCACTCATATGTTGTGTCACCTTGGGCAAGTCTCTGTCGCCCCAGACCTCAGTTTTCTAATATGTCTACTGGAAATACAATAATCTCATAGTGCCTGCTTTGAATATTGAGAAAGTCAAGAGAGACACAGCATGTGAAAGTGTATAAATTGTAACTGTGATACAAACAAGAGTAGTCCTTGCTATAGACAAACTGCCAAAGAGAAGGCCTAGTATAACCTCTGACGAGAAAAGCTGGTGGCCTACAGATCTTCATGAGAACCCAACTTCAAGACTGAGACAAATGATATAAACATATCATTCCTTGTCATCTTATCCCTACTTTATTTTGTGACAGGTGATGACCTGGACAAGCTGCTAGAAAAAATGCAACAAAGAAGAGGGGACAGTGTGATCACTCCTTTCAATGGAGACCTCAATGAGTGTGTGTCACCCCAGGAGGCTGCTGCTATGATTCCCACGCAAAACCTGGGTAATGTCACCTCAAACCAAGAGGCGGAAGGCAGTTCTTTGGAGAGACAGTCTAGAAGCCAAGTCATTTCAGGGGTTTTGAGGACTCTTCTCCAAGTTACAGACTGCAATAGGCTTTGCCTCATTAACCACGTGATAAATCTGGCTCAAATAAAAATGCCTCACCATGAAGCCTGCATTAAAGACCTTGTTCTAATCAAAAGTCTCATAGAATTAACGACAACAACAAAGTGAAAGTCTATCTTAGGTGATCTCTCTCTCTTTTTTTTTTTTTTCCTTGAAAGATTCAGGGGACCTAGTAAACTTTCCTTAGCTCTACCAGCTGTGCCCAGAGAGGTTGTTGGTGTTTACTGAGGGCTTTGAAGAGTCTGGGGTCCTGGGTTATGCCCCCTTTACTTAGGGTTCCAGTTCCTTCCCCTAATTCTCTCTGATTAAGGGACAACACAGGAAAGGAAGGAAAAAAGAATAGAAGGGTTGATAGGAAACAGATCCATATAAGCTGTTGCTGATTGATAGCCATTTTGGCTTCCACTTGATAGGAACAGATCATTTATAAATTAGGACTGTCTTGGGCAATAGAAGGAACATGGCTTAGCCTCAGCTCAGTCAGAAAAACAAATGCAAATACAGGCAATAAAATGGTCTGACTTGTGGAGAAATTTGATAACCAAGTGGTCATCAGACTATCTAAAAATGTATTTGTATTAACTGTTTTGAATTACTCTCAAAATTAGAATTTAAAAATTCTTGAGAGTATATACAGATTCCCAAGTACATATCTTTGATTCCCTGTTTGAGAAAAAATGCTTAATGATATTTTCATGTTTTTTAAAAATTGAAAGTTTGCTTAGTTAAATTCTCCAAAGTGATGCCATTCTGTATGTTAGTCCCCTATCCAGTCAATCTGTAAAATGAAGGAAATAACAGCCTAATTATCAGAAGACAGATTTATTTTGATTGGCATTTGTGGGTCAAAAACTAATCTAACTTAGGCTGCTATTAAAAGTTGCAGCTTTGCGCTTTTTTAGTGGGATCTCTTAGTAAGCATGGAGACCACCCATATAAAAGCCCACTGTTGGTGCTCCCTGGTAGCTGGGAGGTTATGAGTACTGTTTTGCCTTGGCTGCATGGTGGTTTGATTTTAGGAAACATTAATTAGCACAGGTTAATATGGCCCTGCAGTTCTGCCATGTGTGTTCTTGATAAAAAGCAGCTCTTTAAAGCAATATTGGATGTTTGCCATGTTTGGCTTACTAAGCTTGTCTTTTTCATTGTGTATGTGTGTGTGTGTGCATGCGTGTGAATGAGAGATTGGTTGTTACTTGTAATAAAAAGCTATGGACATACTTACAGCTTCCAGGCAATGTTTTCCTCTTATGTCACCTACTGAGTAGCCAGCTGGCTCATGGTCCGATAATATAGGCATCAGCACTGGAGTTGACCAGAACCACTTAGACCTGCCAGGTCACAAGCCCTAGCAAAGTCAAGTAGAATGAAGAAAAGTGAGGTTAGTGTTTCCATGACTATGTTATACAGACTCAGGGAGGGGACATTCAGACCATGTTCAGCTGACCTGCTGGAGAGCAAATGTCTACTGGGGTGCCATCTAGAAAAACTCCAAGAAACTCAGCATTATTATAGCTAAGTCATCACCTCCTTTCCTGAACTGGGTCTGGGCTCAGACACCTGATTTATTCTGATATTCTATTCCTAAAGAACCCTGGAAACTCTCACCTTCCAGAGACAAGTCCTGGCTTGTCAGAGAATAGACTGTCTCCCCCATTTCTGAGTAGGCAAAGTTGGTGTTGAATTAGTGATTTATGAGACAATCAGTTTTAAAATAACACATTTGTACAATTGCTTCATCCACTCCTAAGCATATCCTTTCGGCCAAGTTTTCAGGGAAAATCAGCAAGTCAACAGAGAATGAGAAAAGAAAGTGAGAATTCTTGATGATGGGGAATTACTTTACTGTGTGTGTTTTTATGTCCCTCTGTGGGTTCATAGTGGATGTCATGGAAGTAAATTAATCGTATTCTTATGACTTTTTTATTTTAGATTTAGATAATGAAGCCTTTCAAATTTATCAACCACAGCTCACAGTTGCCAGAAAGCTCTTATCCCAGGTGTGTGCTATTGCCGACAGCGGCAGCCAGAGCCTGGACCTCGGCCACTTCAGCAAAGTGGACTTCATCATCATCGTCCCACGATCGGAGGTTCTGGTTCAGCAAACTCTTCAACGGATTCGACAATCAGGTAAGATTGAGCATGCAAAGAGGACCCTTTCTCAACCCAGCCCTCTGCCTCTTTCTTTTGCTCAATCCAAATGTTTATAGGACACTTACATCCTCTTTTTAAAAATTGTAATAACAGTTTAAATGTTACTTTGAATTTATCTGTAAGTTTTCCCTCAAAGTTCTCTGACCTTTTTCCCCATCTGAGGTCAAGGGTAAATTGACATGTATGTTTGCCAGATACTGTTAAGTCTGTGACACGATAACTCAATCAGTGGACTGGAAACTGGTCACTCATTTATGTAGAGAAATTTTCTCAAGGGAAGTTCACCTCTGCATGGGATGGTGGATTCTGTGCCACTCAAACCTCCTGTGTGTACTCAGACCTCATTCCCATAGGTGGGTTCGTAGACATTTAGCTCATTACCAGCACATTTTCGACTTAGAAACCAGACCACTATCCCCTGTGTCAACAAATACAAAGTTAGAACCGCCCCTAATTACTTTAAGAAAATAAATACAGTGGAAAAAAGTTTTTTTCAGGAAATATAAAAAGGTAGGTAGCAAAAATTTCAGAAGTCTGTAGTAAGTATGCTCTCAAAAATAAAATTTGTTTTGAATTACAAGAAGCTATAAGGAATTTTAAAAATTGAGAGGGCTGAAAATGTTTACCTTTGTAAAACTAGGTTTAAAAATGAAATTATAGATGGCAAGTTGTTTCTGAGCACCTTAGCTGGGGGGAACACACATAAACAGATTTCAGCTGGAGGATATTTTTGCCACAGTAAAAAAATTTATTTTCAATATATTTGAAAATGGGTAGGAAGCAGAAAGATTCAGAAGTGCTCAAAATGAGTTTTATATATTCCATACCAATTGTATACTGTTCCTCAAACTTTAGTGTACACTCACATCACCTGGGGATCTTATTAAAATCAGATTCCCCCTCAGTAGGGTTGGGCTCCAGATTCTACATTTTTAACAAGCTCCCAGGTGATACCAGTGCTACTGGCCAGAGGGCTACACTTTGAGTAGGAGGTTCTGTAAAAAACTTCTCATTGTTAGTTCCATGGGCCAAATGAACTGACTGACAGTAGATTTTCCCCTGGAGGCTTGAGTGCCTGGTTGACAGTGCAGTCTTCTTTTGAGCCTCTAAAATTCTGAACAACAAGTTACAAAATCATCTGTTGGAAATATTTACTTAGCAGTGATAAGCCAGTGAGGGTCAAATGCATTCTCTCATGGCTCTCCCAGAATCCCAGGGGAGCCCTAGGCAAACTCAGCTTTTGGCCTTTTCCACAATTTCTTTCAGCCTCTGTGCCTTGTGGGGAAGAGACAGGCTTTAGGAACCCCAAATATTGGTCAGATTTCCTTTATGTCTTACAGTTTTCCCACTCCCCTTAACACAGAGGGAGTGCCTCCTCTTACAGGGCTTTGCTTGTACCAGTTGGCATTTGTGGCCCCCCTGAGTGGTGAGCTGATATCCCAAATTATGCTTGAGCAAACACAAATAGCACCTGTTTGAAGTGGTGAAATCACCCATGGTCAGCAGTTGGGCCTCTGCAAGGCCTTTTCCTGAAATAACCTCTCAATGACCTGCACTTTAGCCTTTCCTAATAAATGCAAGACCCTAAATAAAACCTTGCATTTTTGACAGATGAAGAAATTGTATAGGTCTTTTTCCCTTCTTGATGCCCTCAGAGCTTTTTAAGATTTTCAGACTTCAGAAAGGTACCAGAATTTTAACTGGTTACATAAACTTAGAATCCAGAAAAATAAATGTTCTGGACAGATTTGGAAAATTCAACCCATTTAAAAATTAGTCACATCTGGCTTTCACATACACACTGAAATTTTTGCTGCAAAAATAATTCTACATGTTAAAAAAACAACTTTCTTCGTTTTTATTATAGAAAAAACACAGTTACAGTATTTGTTGTTCTGAAAAATAAAAGAAACAGAAGAAAAATTTAATCTCACTATTTAAGGATAACCACTGTTAAAATTTTGATGTTAATGAATGATTTAATACCTAGAGTTCCAGGCTTTGTTCTCTGCATTGTTTTTTCACTTGACATTAATATATGAATATTTTCCCATGTCATTAAAAGCTTTTGTAAACAGGATTCTTAATGAATGTATAGTATTCCATATCATAACTACACCAAAATTTATTTGCTTTAATATTTAAATACCTTCATATTCTTGTAACACTACTGGAGAGTAGAGGGCAAAGGACCATAAACATGTTATGACATAAAGAGAAATTGTCCAGGGCAGCATAAATAGTTAGCAGGAGATTATGTGTGAAAATAAATCTTAAACATCATAGTTATTTAGACAGAAAGAGTTCTCAAGAAATCATCTGGCTGTTTCCTCATATTTTCTCTTAGCATAATCTCTGTGTGAATCTAGGAGAGCTTAGTGTACCGAAGGTTACAGAGGCCAGCACCTTGGGGGCAAAAGCCTTTTTGTTCATATTTGTGCCTTATATGGTACCTTACTCAGGCCTGAAACTGGGAGCTGCTCAATCAGTGTTTGAATGAGAGCTGGAAGGAAGGAGAAAAAGGGCAGAAGGAGAAATAATGTCCATTTGTCTTTCCCTAAAGCAAGCATTTCAGCAGCCAGCCTGCCAGGAAAAGCACCAGGCAGGGAAAAGTAGCCAGAATATGCAGAAAGGGCAAGTCCTTGGCAGCTCTGGTGTGGCTAAAAGTAGAAAGTAAAAATAAAAACCTTTGCGTTGTTATAGACCCAGCACTTAAAGTGAAGCATTTAAGTATTTAATACCTTAACTCACATTGTAATTTAAAAAAAAAGGGAGGGGGGGCGGGGAACATGAAAAACATTATGGAAAGAACTCGAAAGTTAAAAAAAAAAAAAAGTGGGTTAAATATTTTTAAGTTTGCCCAAAGTGTCTTTGTCAGCTGGAGCAGTGAGTAGAGAAGCAGCATAAGGACGTTTTAGACTAAAAAAAATGCTTTCCTTTTAGTGTCACCTTTTTTTCCCCCCTTTCCTTTTAAATCTGAAGTTGTAGCATAATTCTTCTAGTTCAGGAGATGCCGAGTTATATAAATTAGAATACTAGGATATTGAACCAATCAAAACGCAAGTCACTTGCAATTCAACATGGGGGGTGGGTGTGAAAACCGGAAGACTTAGTGACTTCCATATTTTTCTCCTCCCTGCTTTTAAAATGGTATAGTTGGGGACCCCGAGGGGATAAAGCACATCTGGCAGTATCTAGTCAAGGAAATCATGCTCAGGGGAATGACACAAAATGGACATTCCGACAGATGCATGATTATAAAAGAACCAGAGAGACATTTTTGCCTGCTGATAGATAGATTATTCTGTCCAAATGAACATAAGGAAGTGTTAAAGGGGTGGTAGAGATTAGGAGGCAAGTAAAGAGATAGACAGCAGCATTTTCACTTTTTATAATACATGTTTTTGATCTCATTGATCTCATTGAGGGGATCCTCAGTGAGTCACCTAAAATTTAAACACACACACACACACATATACAAAAGACAGTATTCTTTGGATAGTGAAGAAGGAGACTGAATAGGGAAACACTGGAGATTTGTACAAATATAACTGAAATAGTATTTGAAGTTAACTTTCTGAATGCTGATCAATTTCCAACTAAGTAGTTAGCTGCCTAGAAGCTTGTAGAAGATGTTGACACCGGCTCATAGTCTTCCCTGCCTCAAAACCTGCTGTCATCCTGAGCGAGGACAATATTCAGTGGATGGATGAAGCCAGCCAACATCCTAGCTTCTCAGTACCTCCAGCTGCTCGTCTTCAAGCACCTTATCCAACTCTTTGGCCTCCGCCTGCTCCATAGTCACATCCTGGATTCTTCTGGATCCTGGAATATCTATCAAATATTTCCAATTTCATACCACAGACTCCTTTCCTAGGTAGTCAAGATGTTGAACACTGCGGGGGAAAATATCAACCTTTCTAACTGATACCATAATGAAGTCTTTTTTGGCTCTTTAATTAGAGCTCTCCCATCCTTCGCAGTGACTGTTGTGGACTCCATTTCACTCACTCAAACTTCTGACCTCATCCCTCCCTCTCTGCAAATGACCATGCCACCTTCTTCTCCCCTCCCCAGTCCTCCAAAATAAAGCTTCAGATAAAACACTTTGCCTCCAAATCTAAAAACTTGACTGTACACATAACTGTCTCTCTTTTTTTTTTAAATTATAGCAGTTACAGATTTGCAGAAACATCATGCAGGAAAGACAGAGTTCCCCTGTACCACCCCCTCACACAACCCTTCTTCCTATTGTTAACATTTTGCATTAGTGTGGTCCTTTTGTTAGAATTCAATAATAAATATTATTATAATTATACTATTGACTTTAGCTCACTGTCAACATTAGGGCTCACTCATTGTGTTGTACAGTTCTATGGGAATGTGTGTGTGTTAACTTATGTACAACCTAAAATTTCCCTTTTTTTCTTTTCGAATATGTAGTTTAGTGCTATTTATTACATTCACAAAGTTGTGCCTACATCCCCATCATCCATTGCCAAAATGTTTCCATCACCCCAAACAGACACTCCACACCAATGAATCATTACTTCCCATTCTCCTCCCCCACCCTGCCCCAGTAACCTGCATTCTAGTTTCTGACTATGAATATGCTTATTCTGCATATTTCAAATAAGTGAGAGCATGCAGCATTTGTTCTTTTGCATCTGGCTTATTTCATTCAGCCCCCCACTTCTTTTTAAACCTGATTCTCCCACCTTCTTCCAGATAACTGCCATCCTCTCCTCAAGGACCTGACAGGGCTGTTATCTCTTCTCTCACTGCTGCCTTCAGCCTCCTTCTCTCCTCTGGCTCATTCATTCCATCTGCTTAAACCTGCCACCCTGTCTCAAAAAACAAAACAAAAAAAAGAAAACAAGTGTCTGTTAATCTTACCTAGTTCTCCCGCTCACCCCACACCCCTCCTCCTCTCTATCTTATGGAGAGAATTGTCTGCTATCTCCACTTCCTCTTTTCCTGGTCTCCCCTCAGGACCCTGCAAACAAGTTTCCATGCCCCACTGCTCCCTGAGAGGGCTCTTGTCAATGCAGGCACTGATCTTTCCAGCATTTATCTTATCTGAACTTGGGGCTGCATCGGTGACCTTCGTTCCTTCCTTTAGACACCACAGTTGCTTTGGCTCTCAAGACACAGCACTTCTCTGCTTTCTCTGTCTTCCCATGCACTGGTGTGCATAGGCTCCTGCCAGTCTCTGCCCTCTGTTTTATAATTATTAACAATATTTCTCTTCAGTTGGATAGTAAAATAGTCAGGGAACATGTCTGTTTTGTTTCTACGTAATAAATATCTGTTGAATTGAATGTTATGTAATATTTTGTTAAATTGAATTCTAAGTTAAAATCTATTTTTAAAGTAAGACATGAAGTAATATTTAAAATGTGGTAGTACTGGCAAGAACAAGTTTTGTCATGAAAATCATGTTTCAGAAATCTATTCTGGTCAAGAGTAGAGGCCTTCAGCGCACATCCATCACTCACACAGGTCTCCGGCGTTGGGTATGTGTGTTTAGAATGCTATTCCTGGGCAATTCTGCCGCTGCTTCCCTCCAGACCGACCGAACAGCACAGCAGTGTACATCCACCCAGATAGTTTCCCCAAACCTGGCTGAATGTGGGAGGATGGAACGGAGCCACCTGGGCCTCCTAAGGACAGAGGACTGCTAATGCAGCAGGCAGTGAAAGCGATTAGCAGGGTTTTTAACCAGCTTTTCAATTTCCAGGTTATTTATTTGCTGAAAAGAGATTGCCAGGATGAAGGAATGTCCATTGAAAAATAATACTTAAAAACTCAGCATGCTCTAATGATGTAATATTTTCTTGATTTTCATATCTTTTTTTAAAATTCAGTTTTATTGACATTTAATCACATACCATACAATCATCCATGGTGTACAGTCAGCTGTTCACGGTACCAACATACAGTTGCACATTCATCACCCCAATCAATTTTTGAACATTTTCCTTACTCCAAAAAGAACGAAAATGAGAATAAAAATAAAAGTGAAAAAGAACACCAAAGCATTCCATCCCTCCCATCCCACTCTATTTTTCATTTAGTTTTCTACTCATCTGTTCATACACTGGATAAAGGGAGTGTGTACCACACGGTTTTCACAATCACACCAACACACAGTGTAAGTGACATAGTGATTTTCATATCTTTTTAAACATTACAATGTTTTACACACCAAAACTTTGGAGAACTCAGTTTAATCCACAGAGAAGATGAACGGCTAGACCTGAGAGTAATTTTCTTTTGTTTTGGGGTATCTTCTTGATGAGAACAAGAAGAAATAAAATATTTAGAAATAAAATTTTTTATTAAACCTAAAGGGATAAGAACCTGCAAATCAGAACATACTGTTCTCTTCAAATAGGCAGTGTTATGGGGTATTGAGATGAATACTGAATCATCTTTAACTGTACCTGGACATTGTATGTTTCCCTGATCATTATCAGTTTTACTTGATATTCAGAATGATTTGCTCCTTCTAGTGCTTGATTCTGGCCACACATTCAAACTTTCAACCTTTGTGGCCTTTGACCCTGGCATTGTAGACTTGGCATGTGTGTTCTTGGTTTTATTCCCCTTCAGGGCCCCTCGGTGGTAGAAAAATTGCTGCTCCCCCTTTAAATTTTTTAGGGGGCTGGCCTCAGAAGGTATAATGTTTTTTTTCCCCCAATCTCATAAAGCAGGATAAACCCAATGTTCAAGTTTTCCTTAAACACATCTGGATTCTGTAGCCTTCAACAAAGAAAAAAATAAGGTACCAGTGGCTACAGTCTAGCTGCGTGAAGTCCTTGGCTCTCCAAGAAAGTTCTACTCTAGGAGCCTTTAAACTTGGTTATTTCTGTAAAAGGATCCCCATGACTCCCCAAGGTTCAGTTCATAACCTTTAGGGAACTCAGTGATTCCTAACCACCGCTGCTTCTGTCCTAGAACTCAATGAGTTGCAAAGTGTCATAAAAGAATTACTGGTGCCTCCTAAGTTCTCACATCAAAAGTAAGTTTTAGAATTTAGGTAGACATGGCCCTAAATCTCTCCATGCCACCCCAGGTAGGCCTGCAAATATCCATTTTTTATTATGGAATTGGGAAAAAGTGACAGAATTGCTCATGATTTATTAGACAATAAACTTATTTCATCCTATAGCACTGTGATAAATAAATTAAATCACCTACAAGGCAGAATAGAACTGACCCTTCTCAGACCAGACATTTCTCGGCACATCTGACCGTTTTCAGATTCCTATACTGTTCTCTATGAAACTAGACATCAGGGAGTCGCCTTTTCATACTCTTTTAATGCTCTTTTCTTCTTCCTTGACTTCTTGACATGTCGTTTTTCAGTTCTTACATTCCTCCCGCCAGTGACCTGTTGCCTTACCTCGGGCTCCACCACATTCTGGGCTGCTTGGGGAGAAGCTTGCTCTGTTGTCTTTGTGCACAACTACATGCTAGAAAAGCCAATTCTGTCACCAACAGAAGGATATAGGAGAGAAGCAGAACACTAAAGTGAAAATTTAGGACATTTTGGTGATGATAACATTTAAAATTCATTTACAAAAAAACCATCGTACTTTTTCAAGCTTTTTAAAGAAACCAATAAAGCAGCACTGGCCATAGAAAAGGTGTGCTTAAGGTTAGGATATGGGTAATAATCTGTTTAAGGACATACTCCTGAAAAATGAACATTTATTCAAAAAGAACTTTATCACAGCATTATTTAAAGTAGTGAAAATTTTTGACACAAATGTCCAAAAATAGAGGATGTTAAGTGAAAAAAAAAGCAAAGTACAAAAAACAGTGTAAGCATTTTTTTATGTAAGAAAGAAGAGAAAGTAAGAGTATGTGTGTACAGACATACAGATTTTCTTGTTTTTGTAAAACAAAACAAAACATGAAAACTAAGCACAAGATCACAGAGCCGGAGAAGCGGCGTTAGAGGGAGCGCCGTGTCTGCGGAAATCGCCGAGGCAGCCTCCGTGGAGGAGCAGAAGGAAATGGAAGATAAAGTGACTAGTCCAGAGAAAGCTGAAGAAGCAAAATTAAAAGCAAGGTACCCTCATCTGGGACAAAAGCCTGGAGTTTCAGATTTCTTAAGAAAACGATTACAGAAAGGGCAAAAATATTTTGATTCTGGGGATTACAACATGGCTAAAGCGAAAATGAAGAATAAGCAACTTCCTGCTGCAGCCCGGGATAAGACAGAGGTCACTGCTGACCACATTCCCACTCCACAGGACCTTCCTCGACGGAAACCATCCCTTGTTGCTAGCAAGCTGGCTGGCTGACTAAAAGCACTGAACTGCATGAATCTGCTAACTCCTGATACTTCTCCTTAATATGTTCTCGGCTTTGTGTTTCCTTTCATTCACTGAGTCATTTGAGAGTGAAAACTTTGCAGGTAGTGGTAGTGTGTGCTGTTACTGTAAGGGGATATATATTTGTAGAGTTTTGATTAGTTTAACAGTGCGCTGATGAAAGGAACGTGTTAGAACAACATAAAGTAATCTACTTGAAAATAATTGTATATATTATCTAACTCCTAGTGTAGTGCTAGTTCCAACAAGTAACAAGTTTAAAAATTTTAATGTTTTGGATTTTCCTTACTTCATCTTAATTATAGCTTTGTATGTTACTTTTGTTTAATATAACCTCTATTGTACTGATTTCTTTTGGATGTTGTAAAACAGAAGTTTAAGACCACAAGTTGGGAGAAAGGTTACGTATTTCAGACACAAACAAATAGATGGGGCTCTGTGCTTGAACTTGAATGGCCTTAAACCTGTTTCAGCTTTAACAATAGAATTTTACTTGGGCAATATTTTGCCCATTCTGGTGTAACTTATGTGACTCTAGTGCTTAACAGCTGCTGTTAAAGCTAGTGTTCTTAGTTCTGTAGTGTTAGAATACTTTTTGTTGACCATGTGAATGACGTGTGCATGTGCATTGACTGTTGAATTCACTTTTGTGCCATTTTTGTAAATACAATAGTTTTGCACAACCTCAAAAAAAAAAAAAAAACTAAGCACAAACAAATGAAAAAGTTGGGTGGAAGAGACTGGGATGAAATGAGTACAAATTTTTAAATAATTTTGATTTGTGACCCTTACATATTCAAAAAATTAAATTAAAATGATGGAGGAAAACAAACCTAAAATTGAATACAAACAGAAATAAGTGAGCCTAACTGCATATTAAATTGATAACATAACCAAACACATAAAAAGAATTTTGAACACAGTATTGTTACTGTATTCCCTCAGTGTGATATATCCTGAGGCAAAATGAATTACAAAGAAACGTTGGATTTTAATTAGTGGGTTGGTTGTTGATAGTGGTATTGATAAAACTAGTTTGTGCGTATCATAGGACAGAGCAAAAGGGTAAATGCTCTAATGTTGTTGAGAACTGGGGTTCTTACATTAAAGAGGAGAGCCTCAAATGTGGAATGGGGGAAAGTAAGGAATGGCCCTTTTAGATTTAAATTGGAGATATAAGCATGACCTCATAATTTTCAAAAAACTAAATATATTCCCTAGCTCTGTTCACTGAAAGGTCTTAACAGCCATGACATGTCAGTAGAAAGCACATTCAGTA
Source organism: Choloepus didactylus (assembly GCF_015220235.1). Classification (NCBI taxonomy): domain Eukaryota; kingdom Metazoa; phylum Chordata; class Mammalia; order Pilosa; family Megalonychidae; genus Choloepus; species Choloepus didactylus. The sequence continues at coordinate 59,304,450 of NC_051322.1, read as the reverse complement.
TCTAGTTCTTGGTTTATAAATCCATTGCCCACTACCCCAGCTCTGAATGGGAACAGTCTGAAATATCTTGTTGTGCTAAAAAGCAAGGAAATACTCAAGAGATTCATAACAACATTTTAAAAATTTTAAAAAAGACAAAGAAGCCTAGGATTTTACCGGCCGAATGTGGAATAATTTGAGCATTAAAAAGAATGATGGTAATGTACTGTAAGCTATTGAATTTTTTAAAAATAAAAGGGGCAGGAGAGTAAAGGATTCAGGGGAGCCTTTTTTTTTTTTTTACAGAGCAGTATCAGCAGATAAACACAGGAAGAATGACAGAATTACAAATCTCTGTTTTGCACTACCAATGTAATTATTGATTCTGACAAGGATCATCGATGAATACTGAAACCATTGAGTAAAATGTCACCAGGGGACAAACATTTACACAGTCTCAAGTGTCATCCCACAGATTAAATATTTCAAAGAAGAAAAGGGATCTTTCCAATGGAGAGATCTGGCGGTAGACATTCCCGTAACCAAGTAATCAGATTTTTGCATTTACAGTTATGGGATGAATTGACATTATGTGCGAATGGAAGTACATAGTGTTACCTATGAGGTATAATTGCCACAAATGTTTAACCTGAGTTTAATAGCAAGGAAGCTCTCACACAAATCCAGGTGGTAAGGCATTCTACAAAACAATTACCTGGAAATTTTTTTTTTAAATATCAATGTCATGAAAGACCAAAAATCATAAAATTAAATAAAAGCAAGGGGATTGGGTTGAACTAAGGGAGCTGTTCCAATTATGAAGAACAAAGAGACATGACAACCAAATGCAAGGCTTCAGTTTTTATTGGATCCTACCTAAAAATAAAAAATAAAAAACATTTGCTCTGGGACAATTCATGAAACTCAAATATGGGCTATGTATTAGAAAATATTATATTGATGTTAATTCAATTCCTTGGATGAAATAATGATATTGTAGTTGTGTAGCAGAATGACAATACTCTTATGAAATACATATTGAAGTATTTAGGGGTGAAATAACATATCTGTTACTTTCAAATTATTCAGCAATAAGAGGAATAATAAATTTAAAATAATAAATATAAAAAGCAAAAGTGGAAAATTATTAACAATTGATTAATCTAATTGAATGGTGTACAGGTGTTCATTTTGCCTTTTCTGTAATTGTCAAAATAAAAAAGCAAGATTAATTATGTTCTGTTTATTGATGATATATCCACAGATAGAATTTAGTATTGTCATTAATGACTTCAAATAGTTTTTAAAAACATGAATAGATACTTACATTTCCCTTTCTTAGAATTTTTAAATTAAATATTGACTAGATCAAATTTATAAAATTTATTAAAAATTCACAATATACTGCACACCTGTGTACCCACCTAAATAAGGAACACTGAAGACTACTGCCCCTCGTTGACACTGACTTCCCTTCTCTCTCACAGGTAATCATATCCTGAATTTTGTGTTTATAATTACCTGGATTTTATTTATATTTTTGTCATAATGCCTCAACTCCTGAACAACATATTTGTTCAATTTCATAGACTTTTTGTAAATGGAAACATGCTCTATTCATTTGCGATTTACTTTTTACACTCAATGTTATATCCTTGAGGTTGATCCCATTGTTGAATGTAGCTGTAATTCTTTCATTTTACTCCTTTATAGTATTCTACTATACAAATATACCACCCATTTAAAAAAAATCAGTTCTACTACTATGGACATTTGGTTTCTAGATTTTTATTATTTCAAACAGTGCTGATACACACGTGGAAGAGTTGTTCTAGGAGTAGAGTTGTTAGATTATGCACATTTTCAACTTTATCAAATAATGCTAAATTGCTTGCTACAGTGATTATATTTATACTCCAACCAGCAATGTCTAAGTATTTCAGTTGCAAATGTTTGATATTATCATACTTTTTTTTAAACTTTTAATTTTAAAATAATTTTAGACCTACAGAAAAGTTGCAAAAATAGTAGAGATTGAAAAATGAAATTGAGAAAATAAATCCATTTACAATAGCGTAAAAATAAATACTTAGGTATATATGTAATAAAACAAAAGGAATGCAAAACTAATATTCTGAAAACTACAAAACAATGTAGAAAAAAATTAAAGACCTAAATAAATGGAAAACTATCCCATGATCATGAATTGGAAGAAGATAACTTTAAGATGGCAGTACTCCCCAAACTGATTTACAGATTCATTGCATTCCCTATCAAAATCCTAGCTGGCTGTTCCAACTCTTCTATATGTTGAATAATTGAGAATTGGAAGGTCTTCATTTGTAGTCTCTATTAAACTCTTACAAAATAAATTAAATTGCAGCATTAAAAAATAAAATCCCAGCTAGTTTCTTTGCAAGTTGTTGACAGATTGTTCCTAAAATTCATACAGAAATTCAAGGGACCCAGAGTAGCCAAAACAATACTGAAAAAGAAAAAAAAACAGTTGGAAGACACACTTCCCAATTTCAAAAATTATGGCAAAGCCACAGTAATCAAGACCGTGTGGCACTAGCATAAGGATATACATATATATCAATGGAATAGAATTGTGAGGCCAGAAATAAATTGTCACATTTATGGTCAATTGATTTTTTACCATGGTGCCAAGACAATTCAGTGGGAAAAGAATCTTTTCAACAAATGGTGCTGGGATGATTGGATATCCACACACAAAAGAATGAAGTTGGACCTTGTTTGAGTTTCCTGGCTGCTGAAACAAATACCACACAATGAATTGGCTTAATAATAGGAATGGATTGGTTCACGGTTTCAGAGGCTAGAAGGCTTGCTTCCTCCCAGTTCAGTATCTTCCAGCCACTGGCTGACTGGCAATCTGCAGTTCCTTGGCTTTTCCATCACATGACAATGCACGTGGCGTTGTCTTTCTAAGGCTTCTCTTGCTGTATCCAATTTCCTTTGCTTCTATGGACTTCAGTCATCTTGGATTAATGCCCACCCTCATTTAGTTAGGGCACATTGTAACTAATAATATCCTCTTAGGTTCTAATTACAAATGGGTTCACACCACAGGACCAGAGATGGGGACATGTCTTTTGTGGGTAACATGATTCAATCCCCAACAGACTCCCTACCTCTCACCATATACAAAGGAGCAAAGGTCTAAATATAAGAAGTAAAACTATAAAACTTGTGGAAGGAAACATACATATAAAATTTTGTGACTTTGGATTAGGCAATGGTTTCTTAAATATGGCACCAAAGCACAAGCAACAAAAAAATAGATAAAATGGACATGATCAGAATTAAAAGTTTTTGTGCTTCAAAGCACACCATCAAGAAACTGAAAAGATAACGCACAGATTGGGAGAAAATATTTGTAAATCATACATCTGATAAGGAATTTGTAGCTACAGTATTTAAAGAACTATTAAAAATCAATAATAAAAAGACAACCCAATTTAAAAATGGGTAAGGGATTTGAATAGACATTTCTCCAAAGAGGACATACAAGTGGCCGATAGCCACATGAAAAGATGTTCAACCGCAAAGACCAACAGAGAAATGCAAATCAAAACCACAATAAGATGTCACTTCACACCAACTAGGATGTGTATAATTGAAAAGACGGGTGGTAGCAATTGTTGAAGATGTGGAGTAATCGGGACCTTCATACACTGCTGATGGGAATATAAAATGATGGAGCTGCTTTGAAAAAGTCTGGCAGTTACTCAAATGGTTAGACATAGAGTTACCGTATGTTCCAGCAGTTCCATTCCTACAAATGAAATGAGAACTGCAAACATTTGTCTACACAGAAACTTGTACACAAATATTCATTGATGAACATTCATAATAAACAAAAAGTGGATACAACCTAAATGTCTATCAGTTGAATAGTGGACAAAGAAAATGTGGTCTATCCATACAATAGAATATTGTGCATCTATAAAAAGGAATGAAGTACTGATACATGCTACAACATAGATGAACCTTGAAAACATGCTGAGTAAAAGAAGGCAGTCATGAAAGACCACATATTATATACCATTTACATAAAAAGCCCAGAACAGACAAATCTATAGAGATATAAAATAGACTAATGGTTGTGTAGGGCAGAAGTGGGGTGAAGGGGTGTGAGGAATGACTGCTAATGGGTAGGAGTTTTCTTTTAGGAGGGAAAGAAAATGTTCTAAAATCAGACTGTTGTGATGGTTGTACAACTCTGTGAATTTATTAAAAGCCATTGAATTGTATGCTATTTATAAATGGGTGTATTATATGTGAATATAAAGCTGTTAAAAATAGTACTAAAGCCATTGAATTGTACACTATTTACAAATGGGTGCATTATATGTGAATATAAAGCTGTTAAAAGAAATAGTGCAGAGTTCATGTATATTCTTCACCCAACTTCCCTTAAAGTTAACAAGTTACATAACAATATCAGTATCAATGCTGGAATAATACTATTAACTAACCTGTATATCTCATTTGAATTTCACCAGTCTTTCTCTTAATGTCTTTTTCTGTTCCAGAATCCAATCAAAGACCACACATTGTATTGAGTCATGTCCTCTTAGTCTCCCCCAATCTGTGATATTTCTTCAGTGGTTCCTTATTTTTCGTGGCCTTAACACTTTCGGCGAATACTGCTTAGTGTTTTGTATACGGTCTGATTTTTTTTTTTTTTTTCATGATTAGATTGATTTTGTGCATTTTTGGCAATAATACAACAGAAGTGATGTATGTTCTCAGTGTATTTTGTCAGGGGGACAGGTTGTCAAGAAGTCTTGGCACTGGTGATGTTTGCCTTGTTTACTTGGTTAAGACGATGTCTGCCGGGTCTCTACATTGCAAAGCTTCTATTGTGTTTGTATGTGATAGAAATCTAGGGGATAAAGCCTTTGGGAAGATGCTATTATCCTGCTTCTCCTTAAACTTTTGCCCACTAATTTTAGCATCCATTGGTAGATCTTTCCTTCAACAGTTATTCCTTTGGTATTTGCCTAATGGTGATTTTGTGTTTCCATCATTTTTCCTACATTTATTAGTAGGAATTTATTACTTGAATTCTCTTGTAAGGAAGAGCTGTTCCTTTTCCTTTATTTATTAGTTTGTTTGTTTATATTGGTATGGACTCAGATATTTCTATGAGTTATTTCCAACACTATCATTATTTATTTTGTTGCTCGAATTTTTCAAGCTCTGACCATTGGGAGTTTCTCCAGGTAGGCTCTTGTGTTCTTTTAACATGCCCCATCCTTTTTCAGGTACTTCCTATTCTCTGGGACCACAATACATTCCAGGTTTATCTTTTATTTCTCTGCCCCAAACCTAGAATCAACCTCTTCCCCAAGAAGCCTGGATTCCTTTTGTTGGAGAAGGGTATTTAGAAACCAAATTTGGGTGCTGAGTGTACTCATTGCTACTGACGTGCCATTGCTCTTCGGCCCTGTCAGGAGGCAGAGCGAGGAAATACGTGTACATAGAATAACCCATGCACACGTGTGTGTACACACACACATCTCTATTTCTTTCCATATCTTATCTGCATATATATGAAAATCTATGAGTTCATACTGATACCTCCAATTCTAGTCCAGTAACGCAAGGTTCATTTTAGTCTTTCCCCTTTCCTTAATTGTAACTTCTTTCTCTTATGGTGAGAAACCTGGCTTCGATTATGTACTATATATATATATTTTCCTGGTAGGTACATAATTGCTAATCCATACCCTTGTGAGAAATGGATTTGCTAAGTAGAGGATGGTTTTTGTGTACAGTTCTTTTTATCTTTAGTCTTACAGCATCTAGCCAAAACATTAGTTTGTTATACCTAGGTTTCTCTTTTCTTCCTCATCTCCTTTTGTGTGGTTATATTAGGTTTCATTTTTTACTGTTTGGATTCCATTTTGGTCCCACCCACCCCTCCTCGAGGTTGATTTAAATGTATGTTTGCTTGTTGCTATGGTTCTGTAAGTGAAAGCTATATGAAATGGTACTTTCAGAGAAGTGTCATTCCCTCCTCATACTACCACCCAAGTCTCCCCTTTCTTCTACCCCTTACCCACCCATTCCTTGTTACTAACCAATCTGTTAAGAGTTTCTGGCTTATTCTTTCCATATTTCTGTTACGCAAATGAGGTTCATGTGTGTTTTCTTCTATCTACTAATTTCTTACAATTATCTTACTTTTAAAATTTTTATTAACTGGGTATAGTTCCTGGCATTATGGTTTTAATTACTATTTCCCTTATTCTTAATGAAGTTGAACAACTTTTTGTATGTTTATTGGCCATTTGGGTTTCTTCTTCTGGGAAGGGTCTATTAACTTTTTTACCTCTTTTCTCTTGGATTTGACCAAGTAATTTATGTATTCTGAATACTAATCCTTTGTTAGTAATACTCGTTACAATTTGGGAGGTATATCTTTTGATTTAAATGTCTTTTTTTTAATTAGAGAAGTTGCAGGTTTACAGAAAAATCATGCTGAAAATACAGAGTTCTCACATACCCCCCCTAAGTTATCCCTATTATTAAATTTGTAGTACCTTTGTTACAATTGATGAAACATTATTATAATTATACTATTAACTATACACCATAGTTTATGTTGGAGTTCACTGTGTTGTGCAGTTACATGGTTTTTAAAATTTTTTATTCTGGAAATATATATACAACCTAATTTTCCCATTTTAACCACATTCAAATATACAATTCAGTGATGTTAATTATATTCAGTGTTGTGCTGCTGTTACCACAACTTTTCCACCACCCCAAATAGAAACTCTGTACCAATTAAGCATTAACTTCCCATTCCATGTACACACCTCTGCCCCTGGTAACTTATGTTCTAGTTTCTGGCTCTATGAATTTGTCTGTTATCTGTATTTTATGTAAATGAGATCATACAATATTTGTCCTTTTGTGTCAGGCTTATTTACCTCAGCATAATGCCTTCATGGTTCATCCCTGTTGTTGCATGTATCAGAACTTCATTCCTTTTTCGTACTGAATAATATTCCAGTGTATGTATATACCACATTTTGTTTATCCATTCATCTGCTGATGGACACTTGGGTTGCTTCCATCTTTTGGAAATTGGGAATAATGTCACTCTCCTTTGTGCAAATATCTGTTTAAAACCCTGCTTTCAGTACTTTTGGATATGTACCTATAAGTGAATTGCCAGGTCATATGGTAATTCTATTCTTAGCTTTCTGAGGAAACACCAAGCTGTTTTCCACAGCAGCTGCACCATGTTACATTCCCGCTTACATGACTGAGTGTTCCTATTTCTCCACATTCTCTCCAACACTTGTTATTTCTATTTTTTCAATAGTAGCCATTCTTGTGGGTGTGAAATAGTATCTCATTGACATTTTGATTTGCATTTTCTTAATGACTAATGATATGGAACATCTTTTCATGTGCTTATTATTGGCCATTTGTTTATCTTCTTTGGAGAAAAATCTTTTCAGGTCTTTGTCCTCTTTTTAATTGGATTGTTTGTCTTTTTGTTGTTGAGTTGTAGGATTTCTTTTATATTCTGTATATAAAACCCTTATCCTATATGCAGTTTCCAAATATTTTTTCCCATTCTGTAGATTGTGTTTTTACTTTCATGTTAAAGTCCTTTGATGAGCATAAGTTTTTAATTTTGATGAATTCCCATTTTTCCATTTTTTTCTTTTGTTGCTGGTGCTTTTGGTATAAAATTAGAAAAATCATTGCCTAAGCAAGGTCCTGAAGATGCTTCCCTATGTTTTCTTCTAGGAGTTTTATGGTTTTGGTCCTCATATTTAGGTCTTTGATCCATTTTGAGTTAATTTTTGTGTATGGTATGAGGTAGGAATGTGGACGTACATTTTTCCCAGCACTGTTTGTTGTTGTTTTGAAAATACAATTGAGGAAGTCACCAGAAATTAAGCCATTTAGAATCTCTCCATGTGGAGGGGTCCCTTACCTTAACAGGAAGCATTGTGCCAAGACACGGTTCTCTGGATGCTATTTGTTCTGTCCACTCTGAGTACTAATGTACTGTGAGCAAATATTGAGTACATCTGCTGGGTCAGACACCCTTAATGACATCAGAAGGGAATTTTACTTGAGACTTTATAGAAACAGTTAAATGATCAGTGAGCCAGAACTTACCCCACATTACTGTTTTGTGTCTAATGTATAGATTATCCTGGAAAATGACACATGTGCACTAGAGAAGAATGTATATTCTGCCGCTGTTCTATAAAATGTTCTATGTATGCCTGTTAAGTCTAGTTGGTTTATAATGTCATTCAGGTCTTCTATTTCCCTATTGCTCTTCTGTCTATATGTTCTATCTCTTACTTACATTTAAAGAACTACTGATAATGCAGGACTTTTTCCCTACCATTTTGTTGTTTAGCCTTTGTGAGTCTTATACATTTTTTGTTCTTCAATTCTTCTATTGGTGCCTAATTTCATATTTATTTGACTTTTCTAGTGCGAGTCTCTTCTCGTTTCCTTCCATATATATTTTTTAGGTATTTTTATTGTGATTACCATGGGGCTTGAACTTCTAAAACCACAGATTTATAATTACTTTTTATACATTTTCATTTTAAACCTGTAAGAAGCAAAAAGTGGAGATACATACCAAACAGTACAATACAATAGTAGTGGCATTTATAATTACCCACATGGTTACCTTATGATGCTTTGGTCCACTCTCGTGTTCTTTCCTTTCTCCTCTGAAGAACTTCTCCTATGTTTTGTAAGTCATGTTTTCTTGATGCTGCACTCATCCAGTTACTGAAACCCTTTCACTGCCTTCCAGAGTTTTGAGGAAGATGTCTCTGCCAGTTTTTGCTAGTTGTTCTATGATTCTATGGGAGAACAGAACCCTGGAACATCTTTTGCCGCCATTTTGGTCTACTGGCTTTAATTTCTTTTAGGAATAGAAGTTCTTAAGTTTAATTTGTCTATCCTTTGTCCTTTTGTGCTTAAGAAATCCTCTACAAGGTCGTAAAGTTGTTCTATATAATCTTCTAAAAGTTTTAGAGTTTTGTCTTTTCCATATACTTTTTAATCTACCAGAATTTTTTTTGTGTGTGTAGGGTAAGATTCTGTATGTATTTTTTTTCATATGGATAATAATTGCTTTCAACACCATTTGTTGAAAATTTTATCCTTTTACCCCTGATCTAAGATGCAAGTTTTATCATAAATCAAGTTTCTGTATGTTTGTGGGTCTGTTCCTAATGTAGGTCTGTAATTCTTAATGTCTGGTAAGGCAGATATGTCCCACCTTTTCTGCTTCAGGACTATCTTGACTCTTCATGGTCCTTTGCTATACTATATAAAATTTAAAAATAATTTATATGTTTTAAAAACAAGTTATTCACCACATCCCAAAGTAATTTGGGCGGAGAATAAAAATATATATTCAGGGCCCCCCTGAGGAGCTGGGGGAGGATGCAGAGGTGTTAGACTTCCTGACCTGGATTGTTGCTGATTTTCTCACAAACACTGGGGACTGACGGCTTGACATGCTGAGCCCTCTCTCTTGGGGCTTCCCCCTATGAAGCTCATTACTGCAAAGGAGAGTCTAAACCTGCTTATAATTGTGCCTAAAAGTCTCCCCCTGAGTGCCTCTTTGTTGCTCAGATGTGGCCCTCTCTCTCTAACTAAGCCACCTTGGCAGGTGATCTCACTGCCCTCACCCCTACATGGGACCTGACTCCCAGGGGTGTAAATCTCCCTGGCAATGCAGGATGTGACTCCCGGGAATGAACCTGGACCCGGCATTGTGGGATTGAGAACATCTTCTTGACCAAAAGGGGAATGCAAAATGAAACAAAGCTTCAGTGGTGAGAGATTTCAAATGGAGCCGAGAGGTCACTCTGGTGAACATTCTTACGCACTATATAGATAACACTTTTTAGATTTTAATATATTGGAATAGCTAGAAGTAAATACCTGAAACTATCAAACTCCAACCCAATAGCCTCGACTCTTGAAGACGATTGTATAACATTGTAGATTACAAGGGGTGACAGTGTGATTGTGAAAACCTTGTGGATCGCACTCCCTTTATCCAGGGTATGGATGGATGAGTAGATAAATGAGGACAAAAACTAAATGAAAAATAGGGTGGGATGGGGGGGATGATTTGGGTGTTCTTTTTTACTTTTATTTTTTATTCTTATTCTCATTCTTTCTGATATAAGGGAAATGTTCAAAAATAGACTGGGGTGATGAATGCATACCTATATGATGGTACTCTGAACAGTTCATTATACACCATGGATGACTATGGTGTGTGAATGTATCTCAATAAAACTGAATTTTAAAAAAAAAGTTATTCACATTAAAACTTTTAGAATTTTGGAAGAATTGCATTGACTCTCTAGATAAATTTGGAGAGAATTTAATTTTAATCATATTTAATGATACAGCCTTATTTAGGTCATAAGTTAATAGTTTCATCATTTGCTCATAAAAGCCTTATACATTTTTTATCAGATTTATTCCCAGATACAAAATATTTTTCATGTTACTGTAAATGTTTTATTTTTAAAATATACTTTCTGACTGTTTGCTGCTGGTATAAAAAATGCACCTAATTTTTATAAATTGATTTTGAATCCAGCTATTTAACTTGATTTGTAATAATATCATTGATTTATCTGTACATTATTTTGTGTTTTCCACACAGATATATTATTAGTAAATGATAGTCTTGTTTCTTATTTTACAGTTACAAATGAAAAAAATCAGGATATACAGTTATAAAATGTGAGCTAGGTATCACAATATGCATAGAAGGAAACCAAAGAAGGAATGCACAAAAATCTTAGGGGTAGCTTATTTTAATGTAAAGAATTACAGATAAATTTTTCTCTTCAAATATATTTCTGTACTTTCCAGATTTTCCAAGATGAGTATCTATCACTTTCATTAGGAAAGAAACAAAACTTAAAAATAAAAGTGAGTCTAAAACAAAATGTAAAGGTAAGGATAATCTACTAAAAATGCCCAGTTAGGAAAAAAAAAATCAAGTACTCTGATATGCCCACTGTCCACCCATCTACATTACTAAAGAGCCGGCTGCATAGTTATGGACTAATCTACCATGTTATATATCAAAGAATGACCTCCTAGATTCATGGAAGTTTATTTCTCCATTAGGGACATGTCTAGAATTGACCTGTCAAAGAAATAAAATCAATCTTTATGTCATTTGTTTTGAAATGTAGTCAACTCTTAATTATCCATAAGGTATATATTTTTTCTCTTTATGAATTATTTATGGCCTAAATTCACAGTGCTCGTTTCCTTAGGAAATACGAACTAATTCTCAACTGGTACTACTCTCCCATTTTACAGATAAGAAAACAGAAATCCCCAGAGATTAAATAGGTGCTTTTTCTATGTCTCTGCTCTGCTCCACCCCATGGTTCTTTGTCTCCCATCATGGCACTCAAGAATTATCCATCTTCTCCATCATAAACTCCATGAGGTTAAGATCTTTGTTTTTGTTGTTCTCCTCTGTATCCCCAGGCCTAGAACAGTACCAGATATATAATAGATGCTCAATAAATAGCTTTTGACTGTAGAATGAATTCTACACTTTCCAAAAACAAAAAACAGAAACAAAAGCATAAAAATCACAATACCTTCAAAATTAAATGTTTGATGGGTTTTGGAAATATTCACAACTAAGTTTGTTTACATTTGGGTGGAAATTGAAAATAATCTCTCAGTAAGGCTCCTAATGAAAAATGTTTGAAAGCAAAAGTACCTTTTGGTATAATGGATTTTTCATGTGGTAATAAAACATTTTTCCTTTTGTACCATTTAGAGCTATTGGTTATTAGAGTATCTAGATGTTAATCACATGTAGTTGTTAATTGATACCATGGTATATTAAAAGAAAAGATAAACAAAATTAAATCAACACAATTCATTAAAGTCTGTTCATTTTAGAGGATTTGGTGTTTTCATTAATTATCCCAGAAACATCTCATGTACCTAGAAACTATTTTAGATGGTTCTGTGTAGTAGTAATTTTATTATAGTCAGAGATATATATAGACACAATACTAAAAGTTTCACGTTTTCTAACATTTTGAGAATACAGTAATCTTGAGTGGTTTGGCTTACTTTATCAATTTGGTACATAAATCGAACTTTCATTGAGGAAATCCCATGGTCTAGATATTGTAACAAGACTGTCCCTGTACAAAAGTGAGTAAAATACTGTCTCAAAAAGCTCACAATCTTTGGTGTCTTTGAACATCATGTTTTATTTCCTTTTTACATATGTTTTATTGTTAAATTTGGGGGAAGGAAGGGTTATGTGATTATATTAATGTGAGTAACAGCTGTAGCCCAAAGCTTAATTTTTTCCAAGTGTCCTGTAGTAGCTATCAGCAGCAGCATTTTACATATAGATGGAATTTAATTAGAGTCCTCATACGCTCAAGTGCTTCTGCTTAGTGTATCAGAATGTTCCCTGTTGACAGTACCTGGGTTGTCAATATTTGTGTCAAGTATGAGGGGTGGGATAGGGGAGTGTCCTAAAGTAAAGGAAATATGACATTTCCTCCTCAAAATTTTGTGGTGAAGAATATGAAAAAGAAAAAATATTTCCTCTGTAAATCTCTATAGACGATTAGTACCCAGCATTAGTGGACACTGACTTAAGTTTGGCTCATTTATATATATATGTATGTATGTGAAAAGATAAACCCTTTTTTTTCTTGGCAGGTGTCCTTGTAGACTTGGGTCTGGAGGAAAATGGAACGGCTCATCAGAGAGCAGAGAAATATGTTGTCCGTCTAGACAGTGAGATTCAAACCAAGTTTGAAGTTTTTATGAGAAGGGTGAAACAGAACCCGTACACACTGTTTGTGCTAGTTCATGACAACTCCCATGTGGAGCTAACGAGGTGATTGCTTCAGAGTGAGCAGATACACTGTTTCTTCTACAGCAGTAATTTATGTAATAACATATTTAAAAGGTGATCATTTGAAAGCCCAGGGACCCTAATGTTTTGTATCTTCTTTCTGGTAACTTATTCCTACCCTTTCTTTGCTCTCTCAACTTTCCTTACCAATTTAATATTGATTTTATTTTAGCTATATTGTGGGTGAATATAGAAAATTCCTGTTAAACATATTGTCTTACAAGCATTGTGGGGCTCAGCTGCTTCAGAGATTGGGTGCTGAGAAGGTCAAGATGAGTGAGCTCCCTGAAGGGAGATTTGTTTTCCTTCTCACACCCTTCCTCCTTTCCGGTTCTTTTCCTTTTTCTTTCTCTTCCTTCCTGTCTTGTGTTTCTCCTCTTCCTTACCTTTCTCTCAACCCTCTTCCCTTTAACAGCACTAGAGATGCCACTTTAATGACCTAATTGCCTTAGTTAATAGATGACCTGGGAGCAAATCTGAAACCTTCCCCACTTTACCATTTCAGACAAGAGAGTATCATATTTCTCCAGTAAGTTTATTAATGAAACAACTGTAAATGTGAGAGGTGGCACCATTTTTGCTCCCAGGTAGAATTACAGTGCTTATCTGGTAGGGGGTATCTTTGTTTCTGTGGAATAAAAAGGCAAATAGTCCTCAAGTATTACATGTCATGGTTTGTCCTTACCATGTAGGGGAAGGGAAATTTGGGGGCAATTTAAAGCATTAATAGATTTTCTTTTCTCCAGAAGACACTTTAGGTTAAGAATCTCTAAGTTTTTTTGGTCATAGGTAAAAATGTCAGAACTGGAAGAGCTCTATTCAGAAGCCAGGATGTGTTTGGTACCACAGTCTGAAATCTAGAGCTATATGTAGGTAGATCTTAGATAACTTAATAGATTTAGTAAAGGAAGGAAGAGAGGGAGGGTGGAAGAAAGGAAGGAAGGAGAGAAGGAAGGAAGAAAGAAGAAAGGAATTTTGCCCATATCCTGTTCAGTTCCTGCTAGTGTTCTATGAGCAGAGATAGCTCACTTCCATCTTTGAAATTTTGGAATGCTATCTCTGAAGCTTTCTCTGTATTTAATTTCCCAAGGCATTGAGGTTATTTCTTTGAGAAAGAATTGTGTGGCTTTGAGGCTGCATGGCAACCTGGTAATTCAAATTTAACAGAACTGAAAATGATTCAAATATATGAAAATCTTTGTCGTGGGGGTGGGGGAGTGGGTTGTGGCAGGAGGCCCCCCTCAGCCCTCCCCACATCTGGCAGCCTCCAAGGAGGAATGACAATGAATAATACCACGGGGATCCCTTGCTGCTTGTGGGTCTCTAAGCATCATGTTTTCATGGAGAAGCTCCCTCATTCAGGTGAGCTTTCAAAGCAAAGTGATCCCTCCAAACTGTCCTTGGCCTGGATAACTGAAGGTGCATTTTGAGGTGTACTGAGGACAAAGGGAAAAGGGAAAAGCAATGTCCCTGAAATCTGACTGAAAGAAGTAAGAAACAGCCCCCAATTTTTCTCTTCCAAATCAAATTTTGGTTGTTTCTATTCCTGCTCCCAATTTGAAAGAGCTAGAAAAAAACAAGATCTAAAATGGTAGCTCCATTTGGTGTCTGCTTCTGCATCTAAACAGTTAAATTAGGAGGTAATGACTTGACTTTAAGTATTTCTACAGTGTCATTTCAGGCTCTTTGTCACACAGTGAGCCCAGTCATGGATTGGCTGATAGAGTCATTAATTGTAAAGAAGTCCTGGAAGCTTTCAACCTCCTGGTGCTCCAGGTGAGCTCCTGCCCGTACACTCTCCAGACCCAGCAGTCCCGAATCAGCTCCAGCAATGAGGTGCACTGGATACATCTGGACAACATGGTGAGTCTCCTTTCCACTCTCCTACACAGTCATGTTCTCAGTTCCCTGCAGGTAGAATGTTGTAATAAAATGTGGTCATAGATCTACAGAATATAGCACAAAGTTTCATAACACTAATGCAATGTTTTATCTTGGGGTATGGAGAACTATACTCTTATATAATTAAATTTAAAAAATCATTTCCATGAACTTGAGATCAACATAGAGAAAAGGAAAAGACATTGAATCTAATTTACAGTAACAACTTTACAAATCTAAGGGAGAAGCTCCTTTAGTTATCCTGAGTCCAGTGACTAAAGAAAGAATACTTGGGAAAAGTACAGTAATTGAATTCAGAAAATGTGATTGAGCACTTATTGTGTTAGGTCTTTCAAAAAAACATGTAGAAAATTTATGGTTTAGAGGAGAAGGCAAAGTATTTCTAAGTAACTATTATCCAAAGTGGTATAAGACAATTTCAAAAAGTCAGAAAGCTCTGGGGGGTTGAAATGAGGGCGAAGCCAGACCCATCTGAGAGGCCCAGGGAAGACTAATGGAAAAGAGAGGACTGGGGATGGGCCTGGAAAGGGGGAGCAGGCGCTCCTGACAGACAGAAAACTGGGGCGGGCTTAGAGGAGGGAGCACTGAGTAATTTTCAGAGAACACTTAGATGAAAAAGAAATCTGGAAAGGCAGGGAGGCGTCGCCGGCCTCCCGGGGCGGCCTTGGTGATGGTGACTGGGCCGCGAGAGCGCTCTCCTTAGCCCGGGGAGACGCGCCGCTACAGAATGGCATCGGTCGGGCCGTCCGCGCCGGGGGAGCAAGACCAGGGGGCTGAGACCGAGCCGGGCTCCGCGGGGTCGCCGTCGCCGTCCCCTCTGGGGCCCCTGCTCCCCCTGCAGAGGGAGCCGCTTTGCAACTGGCAGGCGACCAAGGTGTCGCTGAAGCAGCGCTTCGCCTTCCTCTTCAACTCGGGGCTGCTGAGTGATGTGCGCTTCGTACTGGGCAAGGGCGGTGGCGCCGCCACGCGTCCCCGCCCTCCGCTTTGTGCTGGCGGCGGGCAGCGCCGTCTCCGACGCCATGTGCAGCGGCGGCATGGCCACCACGTCGGCCGAGGTCGAGCTGCCGGACGTCGAGCCCGCTGCCTTCCTGGCGCTTTTGAGATTTCTTTATTCAGATGAAGTTCAAATTGGTCCAGAAACAGTTATGACCACCCTTTATACTGCTAAGAAATATGCAGTCTCAGCCTTGGAAGCACATTGTGTGGAATTCCTTACCAAACATCTTAGGGCAGATAAAGCCTTTATGCTTCTTACTCAGGCTCAATTATTTGATGAACCTCAGCTTGCTAGTCTTTGTCTAGACACGATAGACAAAAGCACAATGGATGGAATAAGTGCAGAAGGGTTTACTGATATTGACATAGATACACTGTGCAGTTCTAGAAAGAGACACACTTAGTATTCGAGAAAGTCGACTTTTTGGAGCTGTTGTACGCTGGGCAGAAGCAGAATATCAGAGACAACAATTGCCTGTGACTTTTGGAAACAAACAGAGTTCTAGGAAAAGCCCTTTCGTTAATTCGGTTCCCACTGATGACAATTGAGGAGTTTGCAGCAGGTCCTGCTCAGTCTGGAATTTTGTCAGATCATGAAGTGGTAAATCCCTTTCTTCATTTTACTGTCAATCCTAAACCCAGAGTTGATTACATTGACCGAACAAGATGCTGCCTCAGAGGAAAGGAATGCAGTATCAATAGGTTTCAGCAAGTAGAGAGCCGTTGGGGTTACAGTGGAACGAGTGACCGAATCAGGTTCACGGTTAATAGAATTTCTATAGTTGGATTTGGTTTATATGGATCTATTCATGGTCCCACAGATTATCAAGTGAATATACAGATTATTGAATATGAAAAAAAAAACAAACTTTGGGACAAAGTGATACCAGATTTAGTTGCGATGGGACCTCTAACACATTCAGGGTCATGTTCAAAGAACCAACAGAGATCCTGCCCAATGTGTGCTACACAGCCTGCGCAACACTGAAAGGTCCAGATTCCCACTATGGCACAAAAGGATTGAAGAAAGTAGTGCATGAAACACCTACTGCTAGCAAGACTGTTTTTTTCTTTTTTAGTTCTCCTGGCAATAATTATGGCACATCAATAGAAGATGGACAAATACCAGAAATAATATTTTATACATAATTTAGCATTATGATACATCTTGGCTAATAGAACCATACCTTCTAGTCTCAAAGACATAAATAACTGGTCACAAAAAATAGTTTGAGTGTTATAAATATTTATCATTTTAAGAAACATTTTAGTTTCTTAGAGGAAATAGAAAAATGTTGACTTACTCTGCATGATTTAAAGGCAGATTTTCCATTTTCTTATAACCTGAGATGAAACGAGAACTGGATTTAATTTTTAAAAACAAAAAGCAGCTATTTCAACATTCTCTTATATAATTTCATAGATCAACTGATTCGTGATCTTTTGATAGTTTTATAAGTGAAAGATTCGCATATATAGCTGGTTTGTTTTGGTTTAAACTATTTCGAAGGTTAGATGAGGTGAGATGGGTCACTTCCTACAGATTCATATGAACTCAAATAACTAATGCCAGAGAATTAAGCAAACTGACTTTTTATATTTGGAGTTTGGAAATATTGAACAAACTGTGAAGAAATAATCTGGTTGTTAGCATTTAAAATAGTGCTAAAAATAGGCCTAATAAACAACTAAGAAAACTTTCAATGCGTTTACAGAAAAGGATATTTTGTAATAGTATAGTAATCTATTAAACAATACAGTTTTAAACTACAAATGGAGTTTGTATAATTTCACAATAATGTGATATAAACAGGATCTAAAGGATAAAAAAAAGAAAGAAACCTGGAAATACAAATACGGAGGCTTTGAGGGCCAGCTGACAGTTTATATTTATTATACAGACATTAATCACTTTTTAGCAAGGGAATAGTATTATTAGAATCCATATATATTTTTACTCTCTATATTAACAATGTAAATGTACAACTAGATGAATTTTCACAAACTGAACACATCTGTGGCACCAGCACCCAGATCAAGACATAGAACATTTCCATCACCCCAGAAGCTCCCTTGTGTCCCTCCCAGGCACTCCCCAATCAAAGGGTAACCACTGCTCTGGTTTCCAATGCCATAGATAGGTTTTGCCCAGTTTTGAATCATGCAGTATTGACTCTTTTGTATCTGGCTTCTTTTGTTAAAAATCATGTTGTGAGAGTCTTCTATATTTTGCACGAGCCACAAAACATTCATTCTTACTGCTGTATATATAAAACATTCATTCTTATTGCTGTGTATATATTACATTGTGTGACTCACCACAATTCACTTATCCAGCCCACAGATGAAGGCATTTGGATAGCTTCTAGTTTCAGTTTATTTCAAATACTGCTGCTTTAACTTTCTAGCACATGACTCTTAGTTAGACATATGTGTGTGTTTATGATGGGGTATACATGGGAGTGAAATTGCTTATCAGAGGCATGCACATGTTCAGCTTTAGTAGAGACAGAGAGGCTGCATTTGGGGGCACATCATTAAATATTTAGGCGAAATCAAAGTGATTACAAGTGGGGCAATGAGTCAGATGGTTTTTCTGATAATCCAGGTTAGAATTAATGAATACCTGATCAGGATAGTGGTCCTGGTAATGAAAAAGATGGGCAAAATGGTAAGTCTTCTGGGATTTATTTATTGGGGGAGAGGAAAGAGCCAGGCATAGTTTTGAGGTGATGCTCTTATTGAAAAAAAGAGGAGAGGAAGATCGATTTGTGGAAGGCAGATGAGACAGATTTTGAATGAGTTGAAGCTGAGGTGAGCACATTTTTGCAAATGCAAAACTGGGGTCTGGATTGTGGTTTTGAGATGTAGAATTGAGATTTGTTTTTGTTTTTGTTTTTTTAAATGGTCACATTGTGGAAGTAATGTGTGGCTAGAATCACAGAAGAAAATAATGAAGAGAGGGCAGTGAGGCCAATGACTTACAGTCATTACAGCCTCTGGATTTGGCCTCAGAAGACCTTGGTGACCCAGAGAACGTCAGTGGGGCAGAGGAGAGCTGGCTGAGAAAAGGCAGAGGGAGCAGGAAAAGAACAGGGAACCAAAGGTGGGGTTGGGGGTACAGAGGGGGCAGTACTTTGGGGAGAAGAAGTTTTTTTTGTTTGTTTGTTTTTGAGAAGGGACTTTTTCCCCCTAAGAAACAGAACCAAGGATGAGGAATGTGAAGACCAAGTAAATCATTCTCAAATGACGTGACAATCCAGTTGAGAAGGGATACTTAGATGAATGGCTGTTTTCACCCTGGAATGACTTATTTGACACAGCCATCCAGAACACAGCCAAGAACCTGGAAGAAACAAACAAGAATGCTTGTAAGAAAGTAGCAACACCAAAAAAAATGCTTCTAGGTCTCTGAAATAGTTGCTCGAACTATGCACTAAGACTCCAGTTTTTATAAGAACATATTTTTGTCCTCACATGACACCTGTTTATTTTCAAATAAGAGCCGATTCCACAGCAAGATTAACTGGTTTTTCAGGCCTCAAAAACTTTAATAGTGCCTTATTTTTATCTTATAGACCTTATAAGTCAGACAGGTGCTTGAGTTTATCTCTTTCAATGGGCTCAGAACCAAATTTGTAGCCCATTTCTAACAAAGTGTACAGAAACTTCTGGCACACATTTCTGGGAGAACTAACTTTATCTCCTGTTTCTCCTATCCTTACGTTGTCTTCATCTGATTGCTTTGTATTTTTATCTTATATTTTTAGGCTGCGTTATAACACCTTTATGAAGTAAGTTGGAGAATATTTAAAGAAAAATGTCGATACAAAATAAATAAAGGGAGACTAAAATGCACAGGTAACAAGACAGCAAGAAGAAATGACTGAAAAAAATAATGTAAAAGAGAGGCAAGAAAACCTAAAAAAAAAAAAAACAGACACATGAACTCAAAATGCTTATATAATATTCTGGGGCTATTTAGTTTAGGGACAAGCAGCTTGTCACACATCTCAGAATACACTGAGAACATCTTTGTGTCATATCCCAAAATAGTTATTAATTTACGAAGTGATGAAAAGGCATAGATTAAATACTGTGTATTCTGTTTAAGAAGGCAGAAAAGTAGATATTCCATTTCTGAAAAATAAATTTTGTTTGTCAAAGGATAAGCTTTTATGAATTACCATCATTAAAGGAGGTCAGAAAAACACAGCATTTGTGTGCCATCTCCGGAGAATTCTGTGGATATCGGAGGGTATCAGTAGAGAAGGTGAGTGGCTTAAAGCAGGGAAAAAATGGGAATTGAAAGAATATGTGAAGAAAAGAAAAAGAAAACAAGCTTTGTATGTAGGTGCCGTCTCCCTTAAGAAAAGCATGTCAGCATTTTACTAGTCACATTTTCAGTTTATTTGAAGTGAAAAGAAATTCAGTTAGTGCCCCAGGAAGGATTGTACAGTTGATATCAGGTTATATAACTAAACAATTTTTTTTTTTAATGTCTTGGAGTGTTTGCTTTCTGCTAGAAAACGAGACACCTGGTATCCATCCCTCTTCACCGACTGTTCTGTCTTTTGAATCAGGAGGACGCGGGCTGTGAGAAGCTGTACTTCGGCTTGAACGAGTACAGCAAGTCTCTGCAGTGGGGAATCACGAGTCCGCTTCTGAGATGTGACCAGACTTTTGAAAAAATGGTGAACACGCTCCTGGAGAGGTGAATGAGAATTTGCAGCCTTTTCTTCAGCTGTACTTTGCATGACTAAAATAGCCAAAAGGATTCAGTGTCAGTGTCACAGGTAGTTGGATGGAGTCCAGGGTGACACTTGTGACAGCAGAATAAAAATAGCCCTTCTAAGATGACCTTTTACTCGTGGGCTTTATGTGATCATCTGAGACCAACAGGGAAAAATGGGACCTGGCACAGCTGTCCCGAGCCTGCTTCATTGCTTCCACTGGGAGGTCAGGAGGGAGGGAGGGTTTTGCTGATTAAAGACCCTTCCTCTGGGGTGTGGCCTTCCTGACCACCTCCGGGAATTTTACACCTTCCCCCTTTTCTCTTCTGTCCTCCACAAGCAAGTACCCTGAAGAGACTCAGTAAAAAGTAAACTTTACTGGGAGAGATTTGGAATATAAACTGGAGAAAATCAAGGAATAATCAGACATTTTAAGTGAATTCAGCCCATAGGGTCCCTCCAGTACCTGACATTAGGGGCTACCAATTCTTCTGTCTGCTCTAGAAGAGTAAAGGCTTTTACTATTTTTTTTTCCCTCTCTGAGCTTGAATCATGTACTCAAAGAGTTAGGTAGGGGCATTAGAATTTACCTTAACCTTAAAACCCTCCTGCCCTACCTTCTCCCAATATTCTGTATGTTTGATCATCCAATATGGGGGCTATTGGGCTCTATTGTGTGAGGTACATTCTAATTTTTAGTAGCTCAGTTCATAAAACCCAAACTGGCCCCAACTGATCACAAGTCATATGAATGAGCTGTCCTATAATTTTGCTGGAAATCTCTGAGAGAAAAGAAAGAGGAAGTAAAATGAGGACAGGTAAATGCACCCTATCCAGCAGTTTTTAATGCTTGTTGTCAGGAAAAGGCACAGGCTTGGAATAGGCTTTTTTATCTTTTCCCAGCAGCTGGACTTGAGAAGTTCTATCTGACATTGTGACTTAAATCCTGTCAAAGCACACATGATCTTAAATTTCCAAAATTATCCCATGACACTCCCCTTTCTGTGTTCTCCACCCACCTGGTCCTTCCACGAGCTTGGAACTTCTTTTTTAACAGTAACTTCATTCAGGGTTTCATAACTCGTATTTTAAAGGATAGTGTTAGTTTCTATTGCAACTTTTGTAATACTTACAAAACTATAATTACAGGTTAAGGTAAACATAATAAAAGGGTAAAATATTCGCTTCTAAATTCATAAGTCTTTCACAGTGTGAAGTTTAAGTACCTGTATGTCAAAGTTATCTTTTATTCTGCTTCGCTTTCCTACGTGGCCCAGCAAAAAGCATTAACCTGGAAACATGGATTGTCTGTTCTTGGTTCCTCCAGGCCAGTCACCCCAGGCGACTGATAGGGAGGGGCCCGGAATTGATTGATTTGGATTTCTTCACTTTTCCCAACATACTAAATCCTTGCAAAGATTCATACAATCCTTGTATGAAGCCCCTGGGGAGTCAGAGGCCTGAATAAAATCTAGATGCAGCTCTGTCTCTGACCAGTCGTATGATCTGATCCAGCTGAATTTCTCTCAGCCCTTTAACACATCCTCTTTCTATGAGAAGGTGGAGTGGTTAGAACACTCTATGGTCCCTTTCAGCTCTAAAGCATTACAAAACCACGTTACTCATTAGATGACCCTAACGGACCCTGGGCTTTCCTGTGCAAGGCCTGTGGACCACTTCTCTTACTTTAAGTAGGATTATCAAAATGGAACAAAGGTGAATACCCTATTAGCCTACCCAGCTACCACCAGCAAGGAAAGTTCACAGACTCAGATTTTCCACAAGAGACTTACCCAGCCTCGGGCCTAGGCCTTGCTTTGCCAGCGCCCACTTCCTTGCTAGCTCTCTTCATGCCTGCAAGTGGGACTTCTTTGCCCATTTGTGCCCATTTGTACCCATTTTGTTATGCTGCAGGCCCGGCTTTCCAAAGAATGGCACACAAATCAGAGTTATATTCTACCTGCTCTGTACTTGTGAAAATCGCCAATTGAACAAAGTGATCCTCTTACCTGGCAGTCCCAGTAACGCCACCCCTGCTGTCAGGCTCCGAGGACCTCCAGATTATGGTGGGAAAAAAGCGGGGTCTGAAGTGGTGGGAGGCCGCACCACTAGA
This sequence comes from Choloepus didactylus, assembly GCF_015220235.1. Lineage (NCBI taxonomy): Eukaryota > Metazoa > Chordata > Mammalia > Pilosa > Megalonychidae > Choloepus > Choloepus didactylus. The sequence continues at coordinate 59,281,754 of NC_051322.1, read as the reverse complement.
GGGTGCTATTTCTCCAGTCAGCTCCAAGTTTCCTCCAGCACCAAGGCACTTTTTTTTTTTTTTTTAATTAAATTCAGTTTTATTGAAACATATTCACATACCATAGAGTCATCCATGGTGTACAATCCACTGTTCACAGTACCATCATATAGTTGTGCATTCATCACCCCAATCTATTTTTGAACATTTTCACCAAGGCACTTTTTATGGAAAGATGGTTATTGCACTCTGTGGGGCTGACCTCATATTAGCCTTTTTATGCCTGGTACCCCACAGACATTAATGCTGTAGTTTCCTTTCCTGTCATCTTAAGTACCATAGAAATAAACTGACATTAAGACTCTGACCCAGTGCCTTTCTCCCTCACCAGCAAGAAGTTAGGATCCAGGGATTATCCATCAAGACTCTGCCAACAATTAACCTGATGATATCAGTGCTTTTCAAAATTTAGTAGTCGTAGATATCACTTGGGATCTTGTTAAGATGCAGATTTTTTTTTTATTGTTTATGTAAAGCATTGAAAGTATTAACACCGTTGCACCTGGATTGCAAATAACAATAAACAACTATTACACCAAAAGGGTTAAAATTTTTACAGCAACAAAACAGTCCAATCCACTAAATGTCCATTACCAGTGATCATTTTTCTTTATGCACATTCCACTTGGGTCTGTTTATTCAAGAATTTATGCCAGTAATGAGTTTTTTGTTTGTATGTTTGTTACTTTTTTCCCCCTGCAATTTTACTGAGATATATTCACATACCATACAGTCATTCACAGTGTACAATCACTTGTTCAGAGTATCATCATATAGTTGTGCATTTATCACCAGAATCCCCCCTTGAACACATTCATTACTCAAAAATAAATAAATAAATAATAAAAATGGAATAAAAATAAAATTTAAAAAAAAATACCCAAAACATCCCATTCCCCGCATCACCACCACCACCCCTTTATTCATTTACTTTTTGTTCCCATTTTTCTACTCATCTGTCCATACACTGGATAAAGGGAGTGTGAGCCACAAGGTTTTCACAATCACATGGTCACACCATGTAAGCTACTTAGTTATAAAATCATCTTCAAGAATCCAGACAACTTGATTGTAGTTCATTAGCTTCAGGTATTATAATACACTAAAAACTAAAAAGGGATATCTATATAACGCATAAGAATAACCTCCAGAATGACCTCTCAACTCCATTTGAAATCTCTCAGCCACAGAAACTTTGTTTCACTTCTTTTCTCCCCTTTTGGTCAATCTCATGATGCTGGGTCCAGAGTCACGTCCCACGTTGCCAGGGAAATTTATACCCCTGGAAGTCATGTCCCATGTGGGGGAAGAGCAGTGAGTTTACCTGCAGAGTTGGCGTAGAGAGATTGGCCACATCTGAGCAACCAAAGAGGTTCTCTGGGGGAGACTCTTAGGCATAAATTATAAATAGGTTTAGCCTCTCCTTTTCAGCAACAAACTTCATAAAGGCAAGCCCCAAGATTGAGGTTTCAGCCTGCTAAATTGGTAGTCCCCAATACTTGCAAGAATAAAAGGAATTCCCCAGGTGGGCAAGTTTAATATTTCCACATTTTTTCCCCCAGAAAATGCAGAGTCTTACTGAGTATGTCTGGGTTGGTACTTGAAATTCTGCATTTCTAATAGTGCTCCCAGGGGCTGCTGCTGCTGGTCTATGGACCACACTTTGAGAAGCTAGGGTTGCTAGACCACCCCCAAACCTCTCTACCTCACTGTACCTATTCTAACAGGTATGATTCACATGCTTTGGAAGCTCAATGTTTCCTTTTAGTGATGTGGAATCCAGGGTCATTCTAGAGCTAAAGCCTCCCCCCCATGGACCATCACCCCTTCCCCACCAGGCCTGACCTGCAGGCTCAGTGCACAGAGCTCGTGGGCCAGTTGACCCTGCCTGCTGCCTGAGAGCTGGTGCCCTGTGTTCTGTTGAAGGTACCCCCGGCTGCATAGCATGGTCGTCCGCTGCTATCTGCTCATCCAGCAGTACTCCGAGGCGCTGATGGCACTCACCGCCATGGCGTCCCTCCGAGACCACAGCACACCTGAAACGCTCAGCATTATGGATGACCTCCTCAGCTCCCCGGGAAAAAACACGAGCGGGAGGGGACACATGCTCATCATCAGGGTGCCCTCGGTGCAGCTGGCGATGCTGGCCAAGGAGCGGCTGCAGGAGGTGCGCGACAAGCTGGGGCTGCAGTACCGCTTTGAGATCCTCCTCGGGAGCCCTGCCGCCGAACTCAGCGTTGCGACTCACTTTGTGGCGCGACTGAAGGTTAGCACTGGACGGACCTTTCTCCATCAAAATACCATTCCTTTCTGTTTTCTAGGAATCCCACGTGGGTGGCTCATTTACCTGAGTTTAATGGATTTTTGTACACATGTGAATTTGATCTTTATGACAATCTTAAGGTCAAACTAAGATATAATCACTTTCTCAATTGGAAACAGTTTATACAATACTATACAGATTTGGTTTATATAGACTAAATCCATATAGAGAGTTGGTCTTCCCTGCTCTCCAACTGCAGGTGCAAAAATGAGATGACCCAATTTGACCCCATGTTTCTTGACCTTGTTCAAGACACATCTAACCCTTGGCCATCTGTTTTCAAAAAAAAAACAAAAAAAGGTAAGTTGTGCTCGTAGATCTCTGTGGAGTATGCCATTAAGTCGGTAAAATATTCTGTTTTATCTTACCTACTCGTATAGAACTGTTCCCAACCCTCTTGCACATGGATTGTTCAGTAATTTGTGGTTTCTTTGTAGTTGCTTCACCCTCAACCCCAAGGCTTTGGCTAGACTGAAATTTATCTAGGTATGAGGACAAGGTACATAAACACCATACATAAGTATCTAGTGCATGATCAAGCCCTTCGTGGCTCCCTCTGCACTGCCATTGACTGGCTGCATTTCACAGCCCCCTCCCTGTAGGCATGGGGTGTGTGGGTGCACGAGTAGAATTCCTAAATCCACTAATGCAAGCCTCTACCTTATGCCTTGTGGAGGTTTTCCCACCCTAGGACTTGTACAGCCCCATGGGTCCTATCCATTAGAAAGCGATGAGCCAGGTACTGTGTGTCTGAGTTAGACCCATGCAGTATCTGTACCCTGCACACTAAATATTAGGTCAATTGGGTTAAGAAAAATCTAGCTCTGCACAAATTTTATAAATAGAAAGCACATAGTCTTGGGGGACTTGCATTTTCACCCTGGGTGGCTTCAGTTTCCCATCTGCAAAATGAGAGAGTTTGACTGTATGACTTCTAAGAGCTCTAACTTGGGTATTATTATTTAGTGTTCATAAAGTGTTTTGAAAATGCAAATCATTTTATTGTGTTCTATTATCTAACCTAAATACAATAATCCAAAATGCAAACAAAATGTCTTGTATTAACTTGATAAACAACTGGAAGAAATAAATTTGTCCAAAAATAATATTCCTATATTTAATAGAAGTTGTAATAGTTATTCTTCATTGGTGTATATGTATATATATATATATATATATATATATTCCCCCCCTCCACAATTTTGAATTATAGCCATTATGGTGGAATTCTAGGATGAATAACAAGAACCAATCCTGAAACCCTTCTTACAGTATAACTCATTGAGGCCTAGGGCTTGGGATGATTTGAATAACGCTAATCAATGAAGAATTTGGAAAGGCAAATCATCAGCATGACTATGTGACGCCACACATGCTGGCTGCTGGGAGACTGTAAATGATGTGAGGCTGGAGGATGGTCTTCTCAGGGTTTCTGCTGATGCTGTCAGCAGCTACTTACAGTCTTAGGTCACTTGTTCAGACTCTTCAGAAGTGCCACTCACCAAGTCAGTGTAGCTCAGCAGGGCCTAAATAATGTGCCTCTCTGGGCCGTAGTCTGCAAACCACAATCAAGACCTGAGGTTCTTTCCCCGGCTATCTGCACCTTAGAATCACTGCAGGGCTTTTATAGGGTGATGGTCTGTGCAGCCAGGGTTGAGAACTTATTCTCAGAGCATGCCATAAATGATGACCGAGTGTACCACAGAGTCTCAAGGAATTATTTCTCAAAGCAATTATAGCTCAATTTAATTTGTATGAGCAGCTGCCAGGCATCAACCATAAGAGAGTTCCATATTCTCAAAACCACAGGGTCATATCAACCCATCCTTTTTATTCTCTCTCTTCATGTGGGAGTAAAAATATGAGATCCCATGAGATGTTCACATCCTAAGCAAATGGCCACATTACCAGATAGTCTCTGATTCACTGTTTATTTCTAAGTTACCAACCTCCTTTACTTCTAATTATCCTGATACATGTGTTTGTGAGTGAAGACAAGAATTTTGGAAGGATACAGGTTTAAATCTAAGTAAGTTCTACCTTATTTAGATTTAAGGCATAAGAAGCTGTCGTTAGATTTCCTTGGTCTTCCGCTCCATATTATCCTTGAACTCAATGCTTGGCCAGTCTTTTGTGTTGTCTTAAACTCCTCTGTGGTTTAAGTATCCCAGCGGCATGGCTGATCCATAGAAGACTCACAGCCATCACTCATCAGAAGTGTCAGTGGATGGAAGAGCATTTCATTGTGGGGGTGGCTAGTTCTGATTGGTCAAAAACATAGATTTGTTTATAAGCTCTTGAAAGTAAACCTCCTCTTGCAGTAAAACACGATATCTTTTATTCCATCATTATAACCTGATCTTGTTATTCTTGGTGAAACCATGATCTACTGGTTTCTGGGAGAGGAAATACATGAGAACTCAAGTGTCAGGGATATCATGAGTCCAATGAGAAGGCCATAAGTAAAGGGATTTCTATTTTTGGAAATGTTTACTTTAAGCCAGGTGATATTATGGTTCCCTTTCATGTGAAAATATATGGGAAGTTGAATTTTTATAGATACCCTTTTTTTCTGAGATTGAGTTTCTACGATATGGAACTTCTCTCACACTTGTAAACAGTTATGCAGAGCCACAGATTACCCCTTGTTATGTAAAAATCTGATAAACGATTGGGCAGAAATGAAGAGCATAAGAATGGTTAAGTTTCCTACAGTTTTATAAATTATACAAATTTTAATTGAAGTAATTAGGGGCATATTTATTTCTAAAAGACTGGTTTATCTTCACTGAGTCTTTCCTAGACATCAACAAGTCAATCAAACCCTATTACATCATCTCTTGCCTGGTAGATTTATTTTATCCCATTTTGTGTTTAGCGGGGGAGTACTAGCCTATTTTAAGATAAAAATTGTAAGCAGTACTTATACCTTCTTAGTCTTTGTTCCCTAGAGCATTATCAGCAATATCATTTCATTTCTTATTAATAACACCTGCTAAAAGCAGAGATAAATCATAATTAGATATTACATATTTTATAGAAAATAGTAGAAAGCACCTTATCTACTTAAGAGATCTTTTTCTTTCTGCTCTAAAATAAACAGAAAAATCTTTAAGACCTTTCTGTATTTGAATACCTTCCAGGTTGGTTAGATTTTTTTTCTTTTCATTGATATATTCCTGTTTTTTTCAAGATTGGTGATAGATTTATTAACAATATATGTATGTGTATATAAATATAAATACAATATAAATGAGAAACTGATGCATGACTCTTCTTCTAAATAAGAGGCAGGTTTTTATTCTTGGTCCAGGTTTGGTTATATTTTTTTGCCCTCTTGATAGAGACTCTTTGGAAGCTTTAAGGCAACAATTACTTGAGTCAGTTATTTTTAAAGTCAATAGAGGGAGAAAGAGAAAAAAGAACCAGCAGGGGTGACTCACTTTCATGACATTCTTGGTGTTAATGTCTGTTTTGATGGAGTTTGGCGATTCTTTTTTGAATTACATTCAGAACTGAAATTGTCTTTTTCAGTTAGTCCCAAGAGTTTTTCCATTATGCAAAAAAAGTATACTTTGGCCAGGATTTCTATAAGGGGATAATTCACATTGTAGGTTTCTTGGGCTACGTGGCTACTGCCTGATGTGTACCATGATCTCCTGTTTTATGCTATTGAGAGAAAAACCATAGGTCACATTCTTGGAGAAGTGCTTTGTGCATGCTTTTCAGTAGCAATTATAGACACACCCACACACACATTCTTAGTGGAAGTCATCAGGTAACACAACTGTACCCAAAATCTGGACATAGAAACTTTTAAAAAGATGGAAGCTTGAAGGATTTTCATTGTATCATATGGGCTCTTTCACAGACTTGGAGAGGAAATGAGCAAGAAGAATGGATCCCTCGGACTTATCAAGATTTAGAAGGTCTGCCTTGTATAGTGATATTAACTGGCAAAGATCCTCTTGGAGAAACCTTTCCCAGGTACTATGAATAATTAGTTTCTCACTTTCCATTAGTTGCCCAGCTCAACTGATGGTTAAAGCTTGACTGATATGTAGCCATTCATTTGTGTGGCAGGTGAAGGGAGAATTATTTTATGTAATGATATAAGAAATATAGCCTTCTTGAATGATCTATCCAACAATTTTGGGAATGGTAGATACCCACAATTGGGAAATGTCTATGTATCAAAGCAGGGAAGCCCGAGAGGCAGAGAGGACAAACAACTGCCCAAATCAGCATTTTTTCCTGATGTAGTGCTTTGGCTCAGTTAATCTGCTGCTCCCACCCCCTCAAGGATCCAGGGCCTCCAACTTGGAAGGGGCAACAGCAGCAGCATTAATTGAAGGCTTCTGTGTGCCAGGCATTGTCCTGAATGCCTTACCTGTCATTCATGCTCCACAATAACCATATGTGCCAGAGCATCTATTTTGTGCTGGGAGAAAGTGAAGCACAGAAAGGTTCAGTGACTAGCCCCATGTCATAACAGCTAGAAGGGGCCGAGCTGAGCTTGACATCAGTGATTTCCTGGCAATGAATCCCATGATTTTTTTTTTTTTTAATGCAGTTGTACTGAGATATATTCACATTCCCTACAGTCATCCACAGTGTACAATCAGTTTTTCACAGTACCATCATATGGTTATGCATTCATCACCAGAATCAATTTTTAAACATTTTCCTTACTCCAAAAAAATTTAAAATAATAGTAAAAAAGAACGTCTAAAACATTCCATCCCCCCATCCCACCCTATTTTTCATTTAGTTTTTGTCTCCATTTTTCTACTCATCTGTCCATACACTGGATAAAGGGAGTGTGAGCCAGAGGTTTTCACAATCACACTGTCACACCGCGTAAGCTATATAGTTATGCAGTCGTCTTCAAAAATCAAGGCTACTGGGTTACAGTTTGACAGTTTCAGGAATTTCCTTCAGGCTATTGAAATACACTAAAACCTAAAATGGATCTATATAGCACATAAGAATGCCCTCCAGAGTGACCTCTAGACTCCATTTGAGATCTCTCAGCCATTGAAACTTTGTTTCATTTCGCTTCCCCTTTTTGGTCAAGATTTTCTCAATCCTACCATGCTGGGTCCAGGCTCATCCCCGGGAGTCATGTCCCACATTGCCAGGGAGATTTACACCTCATGTCACATGTAGAGGTGAGGGCAGTGAGTTCACCTGCTGCATGGACTTAGACAGAGAGACCACATCTGAGCAACAGAGAGGTTCTCTGGGGGAGACTCTTAGTCACAATTGTAAGTAGGCTTAGCCTCTCCTTTGAAGCAACAAGCGTCACAAGGACATGCCCCAAGATCGAGGGCTCATCCTACCAAATTGGTAGTCCTCAATGTTTGTGAGACTATCAGTAATAACCCAGGTGGGAAGTCCAACGCTTCTGTATTTTCCCCCAGTTCCTCAGGGGGGCCTTGCAAATATATTTTTATTCTCTGCCCAAATTACTTTGGGATGTATCAGAATTTCACATTAACCTGTATAAATCTTAACAGATCTCATTTCCTATTCAAAGTTCCATGTAATTATGGTGTTTAAATAAACTCACCATACAAGATAAATTATTTAGTGTGCTGCAGAAAATGTAGATCCTGCACCAAATAAACATCTCTTCCCTTGGTCTCACACAGAAGTTGAAGTTTTACAACACAGTCAGTATTGTCCTTTACCCTTTGGCCTGATTTGCCTTAGTACTAACCAGGGCTGCTTCTGAATCCCATGATTTTTAACTACTCCGTGATCCATTCAGATAGTTGGGCTTACATAAATGCTGTGTGCACAGCCAGACAGACTCCCCAAAAGCATAATTCCTTTTGTACAGGTCTTTAAAGTACTGTGACCTCCGGTTAATTGATTCAAGCTATTTAACCCGCACGGCCTTGGAGCAGGAGGTAGGGTTGGCATGCTGCTATGTCTCCAAGGAGGTCCTCCGGGGGCCCACGGCGGCCCTGGATCTCAGCGGGAAGGAGCAGGAGCGAGCCCCTGTCAGCGAGAATGACCCAGATGAGCTGCCCATTGACCTGGAGAGGCCCCAGAGCGCCAGCAGTGCTGTCACTGGAACCTCGGGTCAGTACTCTCTTCTCTTTCAAAGGACAAGGGGGCAGGGGTGAGGAGGTGGGTGGGAGTGACAAAGGCAGAGGCATCCGCCGAGACTCGCTGAGGCCTGCAGAGTTGCCTTCAGTGACTCAGATGTCCCCTCTAGGCCTCAGGGCCCCAGGAGTCACACTTGGGAAATGACTGTAAGCCACAAAATAGTTCTCTGGGTAAACATTCAATGAAGAGCTTGGTAACAGGCTAAATATTTTAACATAAATGTTATCCGCCACCCTGCACCATTTTTCCCTATCTTTCCCACCTTCCATCATCTGAGGGTTATTAGGCATCGGATATTTGTACAAAGGCTCCCTTTTGCTTCCATGTCCCAAAGTTGTACGTTTATGCTCCTTGGCTTAGTACCTGGCACAAAATATTTGCTTGAAGGAGTGATTTTTCGAAATAGCTAATGGCAAGAGCTTATACACTAGAGGCTCCTCTGGGGCCACAGGTGCACTGTGAGGCTTGGCCCTGGGCCTCGTTCTATATCCTGGTAACTTATATTTCATGTCTATGACTTTACATATTATAATTAGTTCATATCAGTGAGAACATGCAATATTTGTCCTTATGTGTCTGACTTATTTCACTCAATATAGTGCCCTCAAGGTTTCTTCATCAACCCATTTTTGTTTTTTTTTAAGATGGTTTTGTTCACCCACCATACTTTCCATCCTAAATAAACAATTGATGGTTCCCTGTATAATCACGTATTTATGTCTTCACCACCATCATCACTGTCTATATAAAGACATCTCCATTTTTTCCACAAAGAAGGAGGAAGAGTCAAAGAAGGTAGAGAGACAAAAGAAAAAGAAAAAAGAAAAGAAAAAAAAAACTTGACAGCTAAAAAGCAACAAAAGGAAAGACAGAATTAAACTAAAGTAGAATAAACGAGTCAGACAACATCACCAGTGCCAAGAGTGCCATACCCCTCCCTTATATCCCCTTCTTATAGGCATTTAGCTTTGGCATATTGCCTTTGCTACATTAAAGGAAGCATAACACAATGTTTCTGTTAACTATAGTCTCTAGTTTCCATTGATTGTATTTTTTCCCCAATACCACCCTGTTTTTAACACCTTGCAAGGTTGACATTCATTTGTTCTCCTTCATGTAAAAACATATTTGTACATTTTACCACAATTGTTGAGCACCCTGGGTTTTACTTAGTTATACAGTCCCAGTCTTTATCTTTCCTCTTTTGTTCTGGTGTCCCACATGCTTCTATCCTTCCTCTTTCAACCATACTCACAGTCATCTTTGTTCACTGTACTTACACTGCTGTGCTACCATCACCGAAAATTGTGTTCCAAACCTCTCACTCCTGTCTTTTCCTATCTGTCTGTAGTGCCCCCTTTAGTAATTCCCGTAGAGCAGATATCTTGTTCACAAACTCTCTCATTGTCTGTTTGCCAGAGAATATTTTAATCTCTCCCTCATATTTGAAAGACAGTTTTGCCAGATATGGGATTCCTGGTTGGTGGTTTTTCTCTTTCAGTATCTTAAATATATCACCTCACTTCCTTCTTGCCTCCATGGGTTCTACTGAGAAATCTGCACATAGTCTTATCAAACTTCCTTTGTATGTGAAGGATCACCTTTCTCTTGCTTTCAGGATTTTTGTCTTTTTTTTTTAAATTCAATTTTATTGAGATATATTCACATACCATACAATCATCCAAAGTGTAGTCATTTGCAGTACCATCATATAGTTGTACATTTATCACCCCAATCCATTTCTTGAACATTTTCCTTGTACCAGAAAAAGTGAAAATAAAAATAAATAGAAGTAAAGAAGAACACTCAAAACACCCCCCCCCATTTTTCATTTAGTTTTTGTATCCATTTTTCCACTCATACATCCATACACTGGATAAAGGGAGTGTGATCCACAAGGCTTTCACAATCACACTGTCACCTGCTGTAAGCTACATTGCTGTACACTCGTCTTCAAGAGTCAAGGCTACTGGGTTGCAGTTTGATAGTTTCAGGTATTTACTTCTACCTATTCCAATGCATTAAAATCTAAAAAGGGTTATCTATGTAGTTGCATAAGAATGCCCACCAGAATGACCTCTTGACTCCATTTAGAATCTCTCAGCCACTGAAACTCTATTTTGTTTCATTTCACATCCCCCTTTTGCTCAAGAAGATGTTCTCAATCGATGTCAGGTCCAGATTCATCCCTGGAAGTCATATCCTGTGTTGCCAGGGAGGTTTACACCCATGGAAGTCAGATCCCAAGTAGTGGAGAGGGCAGTGATTTCACCTGCCAAGTTGGCTTAGCTAGAGAGAGAGGGCCACATCTAAACAACAAAGAGGTACTCAGGGAGAGACTCTTAGGCACAAACCTTAAGCAGGTTTAGCCTTTCCTTTGCAGTAACAAGCTTCATAAGGGCAAGCCCTGTGATAAAGGGCTCAGCACATCAAACCACCAGTCCTCAATGTTTTTGAGAACATCAGCAATAATCCAGGTGAGGAAGCCTGACATCTCTGCATTTCCCCCCAGCACCTCAAGGGGGGCCTACATACATATTTTTATTCTCTGTCCAAATTACTTTGTCTCTCTTTGTCTTTGACGTTTGATAATCTGATTATTAGTGTCTTGACTAGATCTATTCAGATCTATTGTGTTTGGAGTACGCTGCACTTCTTGGATCTGTAATTTTATATCTTCCATAAGAGATGGGAAATTTTCATTGATTATTTCCTTTATTATTACTTCTGCCCCCTTTTCCTTCCCTCCTCCTTCTGGGACACCCATGACACGTATATTCTTGTGCTTCATGTTGTCACTCAATTCCCTGAATTGTTGCTCATATTTTTCCATTCTTTTCCCTATCTGTTCTTTTGTGTGTAGGATTTCAGGCATCTTGTTCTCCAGTTCCTGAGTGATTTCTTCTGCCTCTTGAACTCTGCTGTTGTATGTCCCCATTGTGTTTTTTTTTCTCTTGTTGAGCCTTTCGTTTCCATAGACTCTGCCAATTGTTTCTTCAAACTTTCAATTCTACCTTATGTTCAACCAGTGTTTTCTTTATTGCCTTCATCTCTTTTGCCATATCTTCCCTGAACTCATTGATGTGGTTTTTGATTTGATTTAGCATATTTCTTTGAAAATCTTTAATAGATTGTTTCATTAAAGTGAAACAATATCTCAACTGTATCTTGATTGAGGTGTAAGTTTGTTCTTTTGACTGGGCCATAGCTTTGTTTTTCCTAGTGTAGATTGTGTTTTTTTTGTTGTCTAGGCATCTAGTTTCCTTGGTTACTCCAATCAGATTTTCCCAGACCAGAACAGGTTAAGAGCTCAGAATGGGGTTATATTCTGTTTCAAGTCTCCCTGCAGGTGTGTCTTAGAGATTGACACTTTCCTGTGAGGTTTCCAGCCACTGTGATTTTCCTAACCTGCCCAGCAGGTGGCGCCTGTCACTGCCAACTGGTATAAGGCAATGTGGTCCCTTTAGTTTCTGTTTTGGCTGTTTTCTCCCAGGCTCTGGGACCTGGTTCTGAATGGAAAACTGGTAGTAGAGCCGGGGCCCCACCTCCTTACTCTTAGGTAATATACACCTCCTAGGGAGTCATCATTTGCATTTGAATTGTCTCTCTGTTATCTCTACCCATGTCTGGGTCAGAGTGCTGAGAACTGAAAATGGCTGAGGTTCTTTCCACTGAGCCCCTCAGGTCGAGAGAGAGAAAAAGTGACAGAAAGCCCCCTTTCAGAGCCAGTCCATGGCCCCCCAGTTTCACTCGTCAGCCAGAAGTAACACCTGGTTTTCTGGCTCCCTCTCCCGGGACAGATGAGTCTTCTGGTTCTTTAAGGTCAGTCATCACTAAAAGCCTCTGTCTGCTTGTTAGGGGTATGTCGCTTGTATTCAGCAGTCCGCATTTGCTAATTAAAACCCTAGTTGGAGCTGGGCTAAGCTATATTCACTTGCTCAGAGAGTGCTCTTTCTACCACAGTGAGGTTTTGCAGCTCATCCCGCCATGGCAGGAGGGGGCTCCCAGCGTAGTTCTGCAGTTTTTACTTCCAGATTTTATGCTGCGATCTCAGGCATTCCTCGCAATCCAGGTTGGTGTACAATGTTTGGACAGTCACAGTTGTCCCCCAACAGTTATTCCAAATTATTTTACTAGTTGTTCCTGGTAGTTTATTAGCTGTTCCAGGGGACTAACGAAATTCCACTCCTATCAGCATATCAATTTGGTTTTAATAACCTGAGGTTAATGATTATTTGTTCAGGATCTTCCAAGGTTGAGATGTGGGCTACATACCTGGTGTTCTGGTTTGCTAATGCTGCCGTTATGCAAAAATACCAGAAATGGATTGGCTTTTATAAAAGGGATTTATTAAGTTACAAATTTACAGTTCTAAGGCCATGAAAGTGTCCAAACTAAGGCATCAACAGATAACCTTCACTGAAGGATGGCCGATGGTGTCCAGAACACCTTTGTCAGATGGGAAGGCACATGACCGGCATCTGCTGTTCCCAGGTTGTGTTTCAAAATAGCATTCTCCAAAATGTCTCTGGGCTTGTCTCTCTTAGCCTCTTTAGCTCCTGTGTTTCTAACCGTCTGGGGGTCCTCTCTTAGTTTCTCCAAAGGAAACTCTGGGCTAGTATCTCTTAGCTTAGCATCTCCAAACCTCCTTCTGTTCACATCTCCAAGCATCAGCTTTCACAGGCTATCTTCAAAATGTCTCTCTCAGCTGCCCTTGGGGCATTTTGTCCTCTCGTAGCTTCTCCAGGGCAAACTCTGGGCCAGCATCTCAAATTGTCAGCTCCGAAGTGTCTCTCCAAAAGTCCCTCTCAGTTGCTGTGAGCTCTTTTACAGGACTCCAGTGATTAAATCAAGTCCTACCCTGAATGGGTGGGGTCCATATCTCCATGGAAATAATTTAATCAAATGTTTCTCCCACAGTTGACTGAGTCACATCTCCATGGAAACACTCAATCAATAGGTTCCAACCTAATCAACACTAATATGTCTGCCCCCACAAGATTGCATCAAAGAACATGGCGTTTTGGGGGACACAATACATCCAAACTGGCACAGCATGTTCAAGTGAGGAAATGGGAGATGAGTTTAATAAAGGGGCTAGTTACAAAGATGTGGGCACAACTTGGAAAAGGAGCAGGAGGCAGTGCAGTACTGGGGTTGAGTTCACCACAGGGGGCTATGACCACCACTGACCTGAAGAAGCAAGTGGAGAGAGCAGGTCTTGGGACCCAGAGGGCCAGCCAGGCACAAGCCATGGCCCTCAGTAGCAGAGACAGCCAACCCCAGTGACCATGCAGGGAGGGAACTAGTGATTAAATACCCCACCACCCACCCCCTTAGCCCCAACCGATTTCCTGCTAGTGTCTCCCATTGGCCAAACCCACCCAGAAGCCGGAGTAAGGGAGCAAGTAGAGAAGCGTGGAGAGTAGAGGGGCAAAGGAAAGGCATTCAGCTTAGGGTTCTTGTGGCCTGCAGAGAACTGTGCTTCAGCTGGTTTCCCAGCCTTTCCATGAGGTATCAGGAGCCTGGGAGGAGCAAGTCTGAGTGTGGGTAACAGGGTGGGTTCTACCATCTTCTTTCAGGCTCCATCATGGAGAATGGGGTGAGCTCTTCCAGCACAGCTGACAAGTCCCAGAAGCAGTCCCTGATCCCCAGCTTCCACAGCCCAGCCAACAGCGTGGGGCTGGACGAAGGGATCTTGGCTGGCACACCAGCAGCTGGAGAGACTCTAAAACAGGAATGCGATTCCCTGGACCCCCTCATGGCAAGCAGCACCACCTCCAAGCCTTCGTCGTCCTCGTCGGGGCCCCGCACCCTGGTGTGGCCAGGACCGCCTGTCCGAGGCTGCAGGGGTCAGCTTGTGGCCCTGCCTCCAGTTGTGATCCTCTCCAAAGCAGCCTACAGCCTCCTGGGCTCCCAAAAGAGTGGGAAGCTGCCACCCGCCTCGTCTCTGCTGCCCCATGCAGATGTGGCCTGGGTGAGCTCCCTGCGGCCGCTTCTGCACAGGGACATGAGCAGCGAGGAACAGTCTCTCTTCTACCGCCAGTGGACCACAGCCCGCCAGCACCACGCCGACTACAGCAATCAGCCCGACCCCGCTGCTGGCGTCCGCAGCGTCCACCCCCGGCGGCTGCTGCTGACTGGGCCCCCCCAGGTAGGGTCGGGCCAGGCTGGGCCTGTCCTGGGCTAGGGCTGTTTCACCTTCCCCAAGAATGAGAGATGCCGAGGACATCTAGGGGGTGGGGTTGGGGTGGCATCAAGTCACAGGGGCCCCATTCAGGCCTTTCAGAAGCAGGAGACACTGGAGAGCCAAGGTGTGAAATTTCTTTTCTCTTTTCCTTCCTTCTCTTCCCTTCCTCCAATGAAACATATCTCCATCAGGTGGGAAAGACAGGCTCCTATTTACAGTTCCTTAGGATCCTTTTCCGCATGCTCATCCGGCTCTTGGAGGTGGACGTGTATGACGAGGAGGAAATCAACACTGGTGAGTTCTGAGCCCGGGCACTGGGAGCTACTGGGGGTGCAGGATGCAAAGACCCTGAACTCCCGAGGGCTGGGAGTTTTGTTATGCCGTCACACAGTAGTTAATTTGCAGTTATTTTGAGGATTAAAGATATGTGCCCAGCAAATAGTTCTAAGTAAACTGTGGCTATTTTTTTTTTGGCTTCTTGAAGTCAGGGATGGAATATTCTGCTTCTTTTGGACTCCCTCTTGCCACAGCAGGGTCCTGGGCAAAGAGGCATTTTATAAAGGCTATTAGGCAGATTGAGTACCTCGATGGGTAAACCATTGTAAAATCCAATATTTTGTGTTCTGGATACTAGTCCTTTATTGCTTATCCAGAGTACGTCTCACATTCTAACCACAGGCTGAGTGAAAGCATAGGATTAATACAATGAAATGAAAACTGTGTGCAGAACAGCACACTGGCGCCGTGAACAAAAACCCTTTGGTTTTCACCTTAAGATCGCCCAGCATCTTCCTCCTGTCTCCCCTTTCCTCCCCCAGCCATCACCCGCAGGACGGTTCCGTTCTGCAGCCCAGAGCAGCAAGGAGCCAGGCCCCGGGCACAGGCATGTGTTAGCCGACACGCTCACGTAGCTGAGTGTGGCCTCAAATCTACAGAGCAAAACAACTGGCTGTGCTGGCAGAGAAATTGTGGGGAGGAAGGAGATGTGATCAGGTAGAAGTTTTTCTCAAGCCCCTCAAGGATGAGTGCAGAATAGAGAAAGCCCTTGGCATCTTCTCCTAACAAATTAATCCTTGGAAGAGCTCATCTCACTTATTTTACCTGTTCTGTGACCAGTCCAAGGTACTAGTTTTAGTCCAGAGCAAGATAACGTAAAATTAGTCATATTCAATCATTTTCTTATGACTCCCAGCCCTATTTCCATTCCTCACCAGTTCACATCCACAATTTCTCTCTCACACATGTGCACACATAGAATTCTTTTACCATCCTTATCTCCTTGCTTGTGTGCAGACCTGAGCGGAGTCAGATCGCCAGGCCCACTGCAGAAGGGAACCAGAGCTCCAGCTTGGCCTGGAAACAACCTGGGCCTCTTGGAAAAGGGCTGGGACCTAGAGGACAAAGCCAGAGCCAAGCCAGAGAAAGGCAGGCCTGCCATTCCCGCCAGCATGCCCACCAGGCTCCTTGGCACCACAGAAGAATGATGCCTTTACTTTTGCCCTTAGGTCATACCACAATGATCTTGGCTCCTAGGCTGAGCTAATGAGCCATAAGAGACCCAGTCTACCCCCAGCCAGTTGCAAAACCTGGCCTTTGTAAGAAGCTCTGGTAGTCTGGCTTTTACTTCTCTCTCATTTTAGTGCAGATTAATGCAGTGGTGCTCTTGAAAGACATTGTGACACCTTTCTAAAAACTAGAATATACTTTGAATTTTAAACAAAATATAAACTTCAGCTCAGGGATGTAAAAAAGGATATTATCTGTGAAGCTTTTTCCTTCTTTCTCTCTTTGAAAGTTGTTTTAAGCTACTGTTTGATATACATTTTAGTATTAAAAATGATAAATATTATCTATTGGAACACCCATGTGCCTGCCAGACACTGTCTTAGCACTTTAAATATACATACCATTTCTAAACCTTACAACTATCATGGACTCTGAGGGGTTAAGTACAGGCCTAAAGGTTTGAAGTACTGAGGCAGGGTCAGAATTGTAAAAGCAGTGATTCTCAGCTTTGACTTCATATTGGAACCACCTGAGGAACTTACTATTCTTGACGTTACTGATGCCTGGGTCCCACCGTCAAGAATTCTGACTTAATTGCCATCACTCCCCTCCCCTCCCCGGGGCAGGGGTGGTGGTTTGGGCATTGGGAATCTTAGAAGCTCCCCAGGTGATTCCAGTATGCAGCAGGTACTGGGAATCTTGCTAAATGCATCCCTAAAGTCTCTTCGGCTATCAATGTCTTAAAATCCAACAATTAAAACTCTAAGACAGAATTTAGGTCATCCAAAATTAAGCAAGCTTTTATGGAAACTGGTTTTTGGAGGAGGGCGGGGGCTCAGTTGATCTCACAGGTGTGGGAGTCCGGGAACTGGGCTGTGGAAACTGATCCTGGATGCCAGTGAAGCTCAGTATTCTTCCTTGCCTGGGGAGGTTGGCATAATTCTGGTTCCTTCTACCCTGGCAATCACTGTAAGCTCGTTTTTTGGAAATGCCTTTGTCCATACACTCTGGACTTTATATTTCATAATCCTTCTCCTCTCTTATACCCTGAGGGAAGGAGGGGAGGTCAGTCTGACTGGTCTGTGCCTTTTCTTGTCCTAGATCACGGGGAAGGTGATGAAGTAAGGCAGGCAGAGGCAGAGCCCTGGCCTGACATCGAGAGCTTCAGTAAGATGCCTTTTGACCTCAGTGTGCACGATCCCAAGTACAGTGTGATGAGCTTGGTGTATACTGAAAAGTTGGCAGAGGTCAAACAAGGTCAGTACGAGCAAAGCCAGGCTTTCCTCCTCTAAAAGGTCAAGGGGAACCAAAATCAGGGCAGAAGGCAGGGAGGGTTTAATCTTTGAGCACAGCTTAAGTAGTTCTCTTTTTTCTCTTCCACACATACGTATCACCTTTTAATTTTCATACTTGCTTCTCAGGGCATAAATAATAGAATCCTTGAAAAAGCTCCTTCCAGGACTGGGGACCTTCTTCTCAGGCAGAGAGGCTTTACATGTGGATCATGGGATGGTTTTTTTTTGCCCCTTTATACATAGAAGCAATAAAGGAATCCCAAGTTGAAGAGTCTAAGAAACGAGAAACCGTGTCCATGATGCTGACCAAATACGCAGCCTACAACACCTTCCACCACTGTGAGCAGTGCCACCAGTACATGGACTTCACCTCCGCCTCCCAGGTGCAGCCCCACGTTCCCCCTTGCCTTGGACCTGTTACCCAATAGGAGCTTTTGCATGTATGGGGTGTGGGGGGCACAGAGGGGTGAAAAATAAGGCTCCTAGTTCCACACCCTAGGTAAAGAATAGCTTTTACTTATGAGACGGACCCATTCATTAGTGACCAAAATGCATAAAACTATGATTAAAAGAGCTTTGGGTTTGTTAGAATGGGGGGTGGGGGTGGGGGTGGGGGTGGGGGGGTGGGTTACGGAAGAATGCAAGGCATTGGCTTAGCTTTGTCTTAAGTTACTTCATCAAAATGGTTACATGTGCCAAGTTTAGGAAAGAAAGAAGCTGAGATGTTTTATCTTTGATACTGAAATAACTGGATGTTAAGGTGTATTTAGTGAAAGAGTCTTTTCCTCCCTTTGTTTGGTTAAAATGGTGCAATTATCTGACAAATCAGTGGGGTATGCCTTTTGAGTTGTGATTCTAAGGCTGCTGATTTGCACCAGTCATATTCTTACTCCAGCTTGGGAAGGTTTTGAGTAGGTGTTTATTGCTTTATGCAATGAGAATGGAGAGAGGAACACAGAATGGGAGCCAACACCCCATAGTAATAGGCTGCTTTTTGGCCAGCATATCATTAAACAATGGGAAAGACGGTGAATGACAGCATCTGGCACCTATTTGGAGATAAACTCCACGTGGCCTTTTTCCAATTTATCTTCTTGATTTTGTTGGCTCTGAACTCTTAGAAACAACTATTCCTTCTTCTGGGTAATGCTGATTTCCCTTCCACCAAACCTGCTTCAACTTTAAGGACCAGGTCTGCACCCTTCCTAAGCCTACATCTCATCCTAAAACACAAATGGGTATTAGAAGGCATATAGTAAAAAATTAGATTGACTCAATCTGCCCTTCTAATTACCTTTTGTATCTAATTTGTTTTCTTGGTCCCATGGATGGATGTTTTCCCTCTGGAAAGCTGTACCTCTTACTCAGTTCCATGTGTAGCTGCAGCCAAGAAAGTATCTTCCCTATAGCCTTGTGTCATATGCCGCCAGAAGTGCTCTGGAAACATCATTACCTGATCTGATGATTACAGTACTCACTAAATAGCATATTCCCACATTTGTGAAACAGAATGAACTAGAATTTAAGGGGAAATTTTAATATTCTTCTATGAAAGGTAATATTTAGGTTGAAACTATTGGTAAACTAACTTGAATGCTTGTTCTGCTGATAAAGTGATATTTGGCTTAAAGAAAGGATAGCCTTGTCTGCATTGTGAAGCATGTAAAACCCTATTATACAATTATTCACTGAAATGAGTTCTGAGAGAGCATGTGAACTACCTGGCAACTTTAAAAATAGGTTAGATTTATATTTGGCTTAGAGGAGTCAAAAGGACTGTCCCTGAAGCCAGGTTTCTGGGTAAAGGACTACTCAAACCTCCTCAGCTTCCAATGTAGCCAGGAAAGATGGAGCCAACAGGCATTTGAAAAAAAATAACTATTTTAAAAAATTTAATTGAGGTGAAATTCACATAACATAAACATTTTAAACTGAGCAATTCAGTGGCATTTAGTATATTCACAATATTGTGCAACGACACCTCTAATTCTAAAACATCACAAGGCATTTTAATGATGTCAGTCTTGATATTTAGAAGAATGATACTCAGTTCATGTGACAGGACCCACATATATAGCAGAAGTGTTCCACCCTATTAATTCATGGCTTTGGGGAAGGTTACATAGCAGGATATCCCATAGGTATATGTGACTTTTGCATACAATCAGTTGTGTTACTAAGAACATTAGGGATGCAAAGCCAAGGCCAATCAACTACTTCTCTTCCATGGAGAGGCTTCCTCGGGTCAAGATGGTTGGCTCTCATTTCAGGGGTACTACTGAAAGATGCAACTTTTGCCTTCCCAACCCCTGCAATGTGCTCATGGCTGTAAAGTCTGGTAGTATTTGTAACTTCATGTTAGTTTGCCTTTCTTAGTAACCACCTAAAGGAGTGGCCTGAAAGTCTGGGAAACCATGAGTTTGCATTCCCTTTCTTTCTTCTTTGCAAATGTAGATGTCTGACTCAACCCTTCATGCATTCACGTTCTCTTCTTCTATGCTGGGAGAAGAAGTTCAGCTCTACTTCATCATTCCCAAATCCAAAGAGAGTCATTTTGTCTTCAGCAAGCAGGGCAAACATCTGGAAAGCATGCGGTTGCCCCTGGTTTCAGACAAGGTGAGTGACGGTGCCTGGACACAGGACTGACAGGCATCAGGTACTGGACCAAGTTCTCCAAGCTTCTTGTATCTAAAGGTTTTAATTTCCCTTTTTGGTCTCTGGTTTTGTTTTGTTTTTTTTTTCTTTCAGCAGAATTTGAATGCAGTCAAGAGCCCTATTTTCACTCCTTCTAGCGGTCGCCACGAGCATGGACTTCTAAACCTCTTCCACGCCATGGAGGGCATCAGCCACCTTCACCTTCTGGTGGTGAAAGAATATGAGATGCCGCTGTACCGCAAGTACTGGCCCAACCACATCATGCTGGTGCTTCCCGGCATGTTCAATAATGCAGGCGTGGGTAAGGGGCCCCCCTGGGATGGGAGAAGGGCTGAGAAGATAAACTGAGCTCCATTCCTCTGGCATGAAACTTTCCAAGGTTCCCCTGCCTCTGGAAAGTGTCCTGCCCTTCCTGACCAAAGTTCTTTTTACTCTTCTTTGAATTTCAGTTTTCTTTTTCCCTTTTCTGCAGTTTTGCAGTTTCTCTCTTCTGAGGGCCCGTAGGTAAAGAAGTCACTGGTGGATGTATTGAGTACCCTGGGAAGGGCTTGCCTATGGCAGTCATCTTAAAGGTGCTTGTAAGAAGTCATTCTTGCTTTTCCCCATGATGTTTAAGAGCACTGGGCTGATTTCGCAAATGAGTGGGTGATGGAGTTTTGGGGAGATGCTCAAGATATCTAGTAACTACTTCATTTACCTAACGCAGGGCAGGACACCTCCAACTGAATCCACTTCTTGCAGTGTAGTTTTAAATAATTTTTCTCATCAGTTCCTATGGGCATCTAGCTCAGTGCAGAATCTCAGAAAGGTTGAGAATCAAAAGCTGCTCATTCATACTTCGGAGGGAAGTAATAAGATTCAGTTTTGAGCTGGAGAGAACAGCAGATGAAACCTGAGTAGTTTTTCCAAATCTACACTCTCAATCCTCTCCAGGGTCTCTTACTCTCTGTTCTTCTCTGCTTTCCTTCCATTTTTCCCTCTTTCCCTTGCCCCTGTTCTCTCTTCTTTTGTTCCCCTTTTCACTCCCCTTTTCACTTCCCTTTTCTTAAATCCTTAAATAGCCTTAATATGGGATTAAAATATTTTCATAAATTGGGTTGTTTTTGTAGGGTGGCCCACTCATAAAATTTGGCTGATTCCTGGTGATCGTTTTAATAATAGCTAGCACTTATTGTGTGTCAGGCACGATTCTGAGCACATCACAACAGCCATGTGAGATGGGGGATTACTGCCTCCTTACAGGCAGGGAGGTTACAGCCCAGGGAAGTTCACTTACTCAGGTTCACAGAGCCAGTAAATGGTGGGACCAAGATTCAAACCCAGGCAGCATGGCTCTAGTCTAGGCACTTACCCACTATTCCAAAAAGGAGATCTAGGAAAACACTGTCAGTTTTCCAAATCCAAATCTTCTTCAGAGAAGATGCTGTTGCGTTTCCTAAAGTCTAAAGCAGGGGTACTATCATTGGAAGCGGCACACCCTTTCATCTAGGCCCAGTCTACTCTCTACCACAGTACATGCCTGTGGCTGCTCCAAGACTGAGAGCCTCTTGTCATGGCTTTAAGCAACTAATCAGTGATACGCTTTTCCTACATGTGGCACTGTTTGTCCCATCAGGGAAACTGGTCATTGCAGAACTTCTCAAAGTGTTGTTTATCAGTCGTCTGCATCGAATACATCTTTGGTTTCTGGACCCTCATCAGTTACTCAGTGCAATCTGGTGACGGGCTCTAGGAATCTACATCTTAAGACTTCCTCAGTACTTCTTAAGGTACATTGACATTTGAGAATCTCTGCTCTGAACCTTTATCGATTCAGCCTTCATGATCTCCATGTGAATAGCCTTGCCCTTGGAGAGGCTCTGAGCTGTCTGGGGGCCAGGGCCAAGGCTGAGTGACCCGATGTGCAGGGTGCTTACATTGCCTTTTAGGTGCTGCCAGGTTCCTCATTAAGGAGTTGTCCTATCACAACCTAGAACTGGAGAGGAACCGCCTTGAGGAGCTGGGAGTTAAACGCCAATGTGTCTGGCCTTTCATTGTTGTGATGGACGACTCGTGTGTCCTGTGGAACATTCACAGTGTTCAAGAGCAGACCAGGTAATGTTTCCAGAGCAGTTCTTGGGGAGTATGACACAATGCTGCAGAGAAGATACTTTTCTTGGCTGCAGCTACACATAGAATTGAGTAAGAGGCGTACAGCTTCCCAGAGGGAAACACCCTTCCATGGGACCACCCTCACTATGACATTTCACTCTTAACTGAGTGAAAAGAGAAAGTCATTTCATGTCTCTGTGCTTCAATTCTACCACCATAAAATTATGTTTGGGCCAGAATCAGTGGTTCTCATCCTGAGGCAGTGCTGCTCTCCTAGGGGATATTTGGAGATGTTACAATGCCAGGGGAAGGGGCAGGGGGCACAGTTCCCTGTATTCTCTTTTCCACTATAGATCTGAAGCCAGTTAAAGTTTTCAAATATTCCTTTATTATACCCCAATCCCCAGAACCATAGGTATACTATTATGCATCTGTTCTCTGGCTACCTTCTTTGGTAACTTCTTATTCATTATTCACTTTGAAATGTGGGCTGGATTTCTTTCTCTGCCTTAAAGTGGTTAAGTCCCACTCCTAAAAGGCATTTCCTTAAGTTAGCAGTGGCAACCAGCAATGAAAACCGGACTTGACATCCTTCTTCATTCCAGACCAATGCAAAGTAAATCTGCTAATTACATCCTGTACAGATACTGAAAGGAGTCGTGTTGGCACTGTAGTAATATTTATTGACATCTTATATAAACTTTACATTTCATAGCCAGCCCATGGAAGCAGGAGTGTCCAGTAAGAATGTGTCATTGAAGAGTGTCTTGCAGCATATTGAAGCCACACCAAAAATTGTTCACTATGCAATACTGGGCATACAGAAGTGGAGCAGCAAGCTGCATTCTCACAGTCTGAAAGCTCCATTCTCTAGGTGCCATGTGCATGACTTCATCCTCCTCAACATAGACTTGACCCAGAATGTGCAGTATGACTTCAACAGGTAAGTCATACCTAACAGATGCAAGTAATCCTGCAATCTACTGATTTGATAATGGCATTGAATTCTTAGCTGTTGACCATACTATCAAAAACAAAAAGGAATGGCTTCTACTTGTTTATGTTGTCAAATTGACAACCTCTGTTTCTGTTCAAGAGAGTTAGAACCAATGAAGGGGAGATGCATTTTATCTTTTTAAATGTGAAACACAGCCTTGGCACTGTCTCCCTCAAACATCTCTAGTCTCTGTAATGTTTTTATTCTTTTGTCTCTGTGTCTCTGAAAAGATGAAAAACTATTTATACGGACAAGGAGAAAAGGGGCAACAACCCCAAAGTGCTCCTGCATCACCCTTCAATCTGGCCTAAACCCTAAGAATAGGTGTTACAAAGTGAAATGCTTGGAAAGCATACTTTATCTGCCTCATTATTCAACAAGAACCAACAGCACAAAAGCTACTGAATCAACACAAATCAGTGTGTGGACACATAAACATCTAAGACTAAACCCATATTCACCCTTAGAACTTGGAAGGAAATTAATTTCCCCAAATGTAAGTAGACCCAGAGATCCATACCCTGTAGGGAAAAGCCAACAGATGGGAGAGAGCAGGCTAGCCCTGGCCTTGCCTTCTGAAAAACTATGTCCGCACTCTTGGACATCTGAGAATGCCAAGGAAGAATTTCAGGGACAATAAAGTCCCTCTTGTGCCAACCCCCAACCCTGTGGCTATTAGAATAGCTGTGGTTTTACTTCTGTGTTTTAAATTTGGCAAGTGCCTCATCCTTTTTTGTAGCCAGGATTTTAAAACTGGGAGCACATCCCATTTCTATCTTGCAAGAGGATATAGAATGTAGAGTCCTTCTGCAGTTCAGGAATGCCTAAAAACCCAGTGGAATTAAGAATATCTGGGACAAAAATCACCTCACTGCCTCCCTTCTTTAACAGGACTAATGCCTGAACCAGAGGTTTCCACAGGTCACTGTTGGAGGGCCAGCTCCAAGAGGGCAAGATTGAAGACAAGCTAGTGCTGTGTTTAACTGAAATAGAGAGAAATCACTTGTATTTTAGGCTATCTCCTAACATCTGTCACACATTTCACTATGTATCATTATCATGGTAGAAAAGTGACAGGTAGTTAAAGGAATCTATTGATTGTCATTTAGGTATTTCTGTGAAGATGTGGACTTTAACCTAAGAACAAATAGTAGTGGCCTGCTCATATGCCGTTTTAATAACTTCAGTCTCATGAAGAAACATGTCCAGGTTGGAGGGCAAAGGGACTTTGTCATTAAACCGAAGATTGTGGTAAGCTTTGCATGCTTGAAAATAAGCACAGTGATTTCTTATTAATACCTTTGTTATTAGGCATTGCCATTAAGAGCTTTCCACTTGACTGGAGAGTGAAGCAACACAAGAGTCAGTTTTTAATTCAAATCTGCAGAGCCTCATTTTCTTCACTGAGGACAAACCTGAGCCAAAACATAAGTTTTTACAATTCAATGAAGTTGTTCCTCCTTTAGATTTAAAGCTTATCTGATCCATCAAAGCTTTAGTGTCAATATGGCAAACTTCACATGAGAGAAACATAAATGAAGGTGCTTGTCTGATCCTTTGCCAGATTTTTTTTTTTTTTTAAAAAGGCAGCTCAAAACCTGTGAAGAATGAATTCCTTTTCTGTTTAAGAAATTTACTAGTATCTAATTATTCACATCTTGTGAAACCTCTTTGCCCTTTTTTGGTTGTTGTTGGGATGGGATGGGATTTAACCTACACATACTCAGCAAAATTGTACAAGTTCCCCTCTTGGAACTCATAATGTATTTGCTATCTGCAGTGACTTTCAAAGAAGCCTACTTTTCCGCTTTTTCCTGCCCTTTCTGTGTATAACTTATGTTAAATCCTATTGTACCATTCCAAAGGAAAAATAAATTCCAGGACCAAAGAATGATACTTACATCTGAACCTAACATCTGACACTGTGCTAAAGCTATTATGGGGGATTTTAAGGATGAAATGCAGGGTTTCCTTGCCCATTTCAACGATAATCTTGGCTCTGATTTCAGGTGTCAGAGAGCTTAGCACCCATCCTGCCCCTTCAGTATGTCTGTGCTCCAGACAGTGAACACACATTACTGGCAGCCCCTGCACAGTTTCTCTTGGAGAAGTTCCTTCAGCACGCCTCATACAAACTCTTCCCCAAAGCCATCCAGAACTTCAAGAGTCCCGTGTTGGCCATTGACTGCTACCTTAACATTGGACCTGAGGTAAAGGGGAAGCGGGCCCAGTACTGCTCTTACCAGCTTCCATCCACTGCTTTTCCTTTTTAGCTCCTGTTTGAAAGCTTAAAATGGAAACAAAAAGGAGCCTGTGACCTACTCACTTACGCAAAAGCTCACATAAAATGTGATGTCAGTCGTCCCTCCCAGACGTATTTCAACTCTCAAAAATGAGCCAGTGAACACTCATAGCTTAGCTCAGATGGCAGCTCTCTGAAAAGCTTACCCTGATGGCCTTAGGCCAAAACAGCTGCTTGCTCCTCCCCGTGTCATAACATATACCAGACTATATTGTAAATTACATGACTGATGTTTCCACCACAAAACCGTGAGTTCTTCAAGGACACACAATGTCTTACCCATTATTTCAGGCACATGAGAAGAGTGCACTGGTTGCTAAACCAATGAGCACCACCTGAGACCTTTATAGCTGTTACTTCTCAATTCTGGGTTTCTCTCTCTTCTACTGTTTCCTGATTTCTCATTCTTTCTCCCTCTCTTTCTCTCTCTCCATTTCTTCACCAGTTTTACTATTTAAGAAAATTGCTAGTTGTACATTCAGAATTATGAGTTTGTTTTAAAAAATTCTTTCATTGAAGAATTCTTCTTGTAAAGGATTTTTTAAAACTAAAAACAAGATATGAAAACTACTTGTAATGGGAACATAACATTTTGGTGTACTACAATTGCTTCCAGGTTTTCTTCTTTGTATGTATCAACACATATACATTTTTAACAATGAAATCCAACAGTATTCAATTTTAACAGTGTAAACACTTTACATTCTTATTTTTACTATGTTTTAGTAATCTACCCTGTGGGCTGGACTGTGAATTGTACAATTTTAGAGATAGAAGGAACCTTAAAAATCATCAGCTGTAGTAACACCTCTTACAGTAATAATTAAATTTCTAACTCAGGTCTCCCAATTCTCCCACCCCCAAGGAGTCCAGAGTTCTTGCTATTAGACACACAATCACACTACTACTGCTACTAATGACAGCTAATACTTATTAAATGCTTATTAACTGGTTTACATTAATTAAATTCACAAAACAGCCCTAAGAAACAGGTTCTATTGTTATCTCTACTTTATAGATGAGGAAACTGGGGTATAGTGAAATGAAGTAAATTAATCAGTGCGACTTGGCCACTAAATGGAGGAACTGGTATTTGAACCCATTCACTTACCTACTGTACATGGAAGCCATATAGAGCCAAAAATTAAAGTTCATGCATTATTTTAAGCCTCTAATACATTGAAAATTTAAGTATATCTAATTAAAAACATGATTCAAAATATTTTTTCATTCTCATCAATAAGGTAATTAAAACATCTAATCTTTCCTAAGTATGCCTTTCTGTGGAAGGCAGTCTCCCCCCCAAAAAAAATCTTAGATGGAGGGGCTTTGTTTGGTTTCTTGCTACTAATTTCTTTCATAAGTCTTTTTTATGAGAAGTAAAGAGAAGCTTTAACCAGGTTAAAACATCGCATACTAAGTAAGAGAGGTGCAATGATTGAATAACCAGTCCATTTAAGTTAACACTGAAAAATTTCATCTCTTAGCTTGCCCTGCAATAGACAAAAGGATGGCACTGGCTCATGTGGCTAAAGTGCAGACATTGTGCTTGCTTTTGAAATGAAAATGCTATTTCTTTGATGATTCCAGGTGGCCATCTGCTATGTTAGCTCCAGACCACACTCCAGCAATGTGAATTGCGAAGGGGTGCTTTTCAGTGGACTCCTTCTGTACCTCTGTGACTCTTTCGTAGGTGCTGATCTTCTAAAGAAATTTAAGTTTCTAAAAGGTAAATCAACTTTAGAATACTGCTTGTGAATGCTGTTGGTTCCCACCAGATAAAACACAGCAGTGAAAGATTAAAAAAAAAAAAGGATCAATTCATTATATTTTAACACTGTAAATGTGGACAAATAGCCAGATACATGACCATATTAAATAGGCTTTGGCCACTATTAACTTTAGAAAGGAATGGTGCAATGTAAGAAGTAATGTTTCTTATATAATCTACTTTTAATAAAAATCAGATTAATGACTTTGAATATATTTGAATATAAAAACAGTACCTGGGTCAAGAAGCAACTGCAACATATTTGTATAACTGCACCCCCTGACATAAACCCTTGGTTATGATTCTGGTACAGAAGTTAAAGTTGCTTCAGTAGTATGCACCATAGAAAAAATCTGATTTGGCTAAGAACAAACTGCAGGGTGAACATCAGAAATGCTAACAAGATGACCTCTGAGGTCGGTAAAAAAAAAAAAGTGAGATTCAGAATACTGTGCACAGCATGCTACCATTTTTAAGAGAACAGGGGAAACTGCATTTACTTATATATGTATAAAGTACCTCTGGAGCAGTGGTTCTCAACCAGGAGACACATTTCAGCTGTTACATTTTGGGGGTGCTACTGGCATCTCGTGGGTAGATGCCAGAGATGCTGTTAAAACATCCTACAAGGCACAGGAGAGCCTCTTGCAACAAAGAATAGTGCCGACCGAGTTTGAGAAATGCTGCTTAGAGGGACACACAAGAAATATTCTAACAGTGGTTACCATGGGAGAGGAGATTGTGGCTGGAAGATGTTTTACTTTATACTTTAAAAAAAATTTTTAATATCTTGTAGTATTTATACAAAATAAATAATAAAATAAAAACGAACAATTCTGAAAGGGTATTTACCTATATATTGATTTCCAGGTGTGTTAGGTGGGAATATAATCAGAGAGGAGGTAAGCTCCTTTATAATTTCAGTCCTTAAGCCTAGGATACATTTCTGCCTTTTTTTTTTTTAAGGTGCTACCCTGTGTGTCATCTGCCAAGACAGAAGCTCCTTACGTCAAACCATTGTCCGCTTAGAGTTAGAAGATGAATGGCAGTTCCGCCTCCGGGACGAGTTTCAAACTGCTAACAGCAGTGATGACAAGCCTCTCTACTTTCTTACTGGTCGCCATGTATGAGCTTTTAAAGAGATATTGCAAAGGGATGCCCAGGTCGGGTGGGGCAGAAACAATTTGGGATATTTTTTTTCTTTCAAGTACAATCACTGTGGAGCCAAGTGCAACATATTTGTCTATTCTCCAAAGAACTCCCCAAATCTGACCCAGATCTTTGGGGGCATCATTCTTCTTTAGTTCCAATGTCAGGACCTTGAATTCAGGTTAACTCCACCCTAGGAAGTTATGCAATGACTTAAGATATGGCCTGCCCACAGGATCCTAAAGAGGATATACTTTGGAGAACAAAGATGGAGTTTGCATTGTTTTTTTTTCTACTACACTATGTTGGGGGAAAACTGACTTTCATCATTAGCTAGCCTGAATGTGTTACACGAGACTCACACCATTGGTGTGGGAACTGAAGATTAACGTTGAGGCCTGAATCCTCAGTTTCTCTTCAGATCTGTACTTTGGTACAGTATTACTCAGGGGTCTGAAATGATAGAATGTAGAGATATTTGTATTTAAAAAAAAAAAGTAGTAGATATGTCTGTCTCTGTGCAGTGTTAGTTTAAGATTTATAATCTTGTATGTATTGAAACTTTCGGCAAAATTTCCACAGGAGTTAAAAGTTTACTATTTAAACTGAACAAAGAAATCAGTAAATGTGGGGCAGGCATTATGTGTGTTTATGCAGCTTCTCCTAGTTTAATTCCTTTGCTTTTCCCATTCAAATCTTTAAAAATGTATCCAGTCTTTAAGCATACCATGACTATGAGAATTCAGAACCGTGACTGATCTTCTTGTGCAAGGAGAACCTGTAGCTGAGCCAATTAACAGTTTTCAGCAGATACTGTACATCCACTCTGGTTAGTTGGAATTAAGTAGTTGGCACCAGCAAAGCTAAATGTCGGGCTGATGTTTTGTGTGGAGTGGACCTAGTTTATTTCCTTTCAGGAACTCAAGCAAAGCTTACTTTAAAAGGTACACTGACTATCAGGTTCCTTACACTGAGAGCAACAAAGAAATTGCTGAAATGGGAACCAGGAAATAGGGCCATAGAAAAAAAGAGAGAACTGTTTTTATTTAATCTAACTAGTGATTCTTTTCTGATGCGTAAGGAAGATTTTATTAAGAGACTTTCTGACTCATTAGCAGGAGTGTTTTCCAAAGTCAGCAGTAGGAAGCATAAATTTATACAGACTCCTCACCATATCCTTCAATTTAAGAAAAAGAATTTTTAAAACGCCCTAGAACAAACTAAGTCTACTGGAAATTTATTCTTAAATTACTCCAGTTCTCATCATTAAACAATCCTTTGGGATATTTTCTCATCAGCCCATTGTATCACTTATCCCCACTTAACATGGCCATTTTTACTTGAATCTATGACTTGTTCATGACCTGAAACTACTGAGACAGGCCTACTAAGCCTGCATTTACTTAGAACAAATAGTGTTAGCCAGCTTTATCTTGTGATGATAAGTTTACAGCTAGTGAAAAGATGGAATGCATTAGTCTGAAAATGGCTTACAGATCTCTTGGTTTTACTGTAGCTAATTATGATCCTTTAAATATATTTTGAAATGAACAATTTCTTTTAACCCCATTTTTAATTGTCCTTCAAAGAGGACCTTTCCTTATATATACTTTAAAAATACTCCCTAATTTTAGTACAGCAGAATTTTTGGCAGAGTTACACTTTGAAGGAGGCTGGTTTAGATATGAATGTATTTCAATTGTTCCTGTTTTGCTGGAAGGGCCTAAAGTGGACCATTATCAAATAACCCACTGTTTGTGCAATATTCCAGTAACTTTCACTATATAGGGCAAATAAAATACTTGATCCAATTCTGAACAGTTTTACCTGGGGCCCATGGCCTCTTGGGTTTCTTCTGGCTTTGACTTCATAGTCCAAAGAACCATTTTTTTAAAGTAGTTACAGCTGCACTCTGAAAATTCAAATGATTGTATCCTCTTAAGTACTATTTAACTCTTTGGAAGAGAAAACGCCAGAATAAAGCCAGAATCAGACCATCATCCCAATGATGGATAAATTCAAATTGACCTGCCTTTTCTTTTCAAAGCCTGTCTTACTAAGGTTTGTATCATTTAATATCACCTTATCAGTATAATTCTTTAGAGAATGTTAGGTCCTTCTCCTTTAAGGATTTTAAATTGCACAAGCACAGGACACCATGATTTGTTAATATATATTTTGGTGTGTTCAGCTTTAAGCCTTGCCATCCCTTAGAAGACTGATGTGGTATGAATGTATTAAATTGACCAGCATAATTTACATAAAGACCTATTGAATCTTGGCATGTATGACAGTTCACACAGGTTAATACTGAATGTAAACTAAAAATTATGAGATTGTATGCAAACATTCTTGGCTGTAATTTATGCAATTGCTTTTTGTGATTTTTAGAAAAAGGGTACCTGTGTTACTTTACTACTGTAACATTTTCTTAACCAAAATTTGGTGAATTTCACTAGTCAGTCTACCTCACATTTTGTTTATGATTTTAAATTGTCCTAAGTTGTGTCTACAATGTTATTGTCCTTTAATTTGGTGAATGTATTAAAATTCCCCTCCCACCAAAAAGAAAAAAAAAAGTTCAATTTCTTGACTATCTGGAATGTTAAAAAATGGAATAAGCTCCCTGACTCTGGGAAAGTCCAAGAAATGCTGTAAAGTCTGTATATCATAGGCTGGATGACACTGAGGGTCCTAGCAACTCTTATCTACTATTCTGAGATAACAGCCCAAGAAAGTGCTAAATAAATATTTGTTGAATGAAAATCTGTAGCCTATAAAAGGAGATATACAAACAAAATATGCACAGACCATGCCCATTTGCAGATTACCAAATAATTATGGATTACAGATTCAGAAACAATTATTAAAGAAATGTTAGAAATATTCACAGTACATCCCCAATACAATCCTTTATTTTATAGATGGCAGTTATACTCACACTTTGGTGCCCTGGTCAGAAACAGAACTTGGGGTTGTTGAACTGTGTTATGATAACAAAATGAACATTGTTAACCTCTGATTTATTTCTAAACTCTAATTTTACCTTTTGTGTAGAAATAACTTTGTCCCCCAAACAATGCCTTTCAAATATGTAAAAAGTGGTTTTAAAAAAAAAAAAGATATTGATATATAACCCATGGAAACACTCTTCCTAGGCCAGAGGCTCAGGCTTTTACCCACAGGAGGGGAAATAAATATTTAGTATGACAAAAGATTTAGGGTAGAGACTACAAGTGTTCCACTATATATTCTTTTTTTTTTTTTTTGCCAGAAGGCTCAAGAGCCATGAGAATAGGTAGAAGATGTAGTCACTCCCTCAGAAATCAACCTGACAATCTTACTCCTTGGTGGAATATGGCTATGTTCCTATCCAGAGGGTTAAGACTAGATAGCTGGGCAGTCATGCAAAGTAAGCAAAAACAATTAAAATATCACTGCATGTCTATTGTAGTCCCTGATGTTAAGGTAGTTAGGCTTTTACTAGATACACCAAGTTCACTCTTGTAAAATACTGATTTTTATAATTATTGCAAAATAAACTAAAACCACTGCATATTCATGCAGACAAGGGCCATACATGTCTTAGTCACTAAATTCCCCATAAAATCTCATGGTTCCTGAAATCTATTTACTAGTTTTTTTGTTTTTGTTTTTTTTTTAAATGAACCAACACCTATTTGAGGGCAGCTGACAAAAAAACTTATTGTCACCATTTATATAATCAGCAATTATATAATCAACCTCTTTTGAAGTTTGTGGCCATTAGTGTGTATACTTACTTACCATGTCCACTGCTGCCTCCATCACTCCACAGAAACTGCTCTTCCTTTTCTAAAGTCACCTGTGCTTCCCAGTCTTCAAATGTGGTATGATGGTGTTGCCCATTCTTTAATTCTTGAAACTTCCCTTTGTTTCTTCTACTACTCTTCTGGTTCTCTTACCTTGCATCATGCCTTCTCAGTTACTCCTCAGTGGTGGTCCTCACAACTCTATTTCACCTTCCCAGTTTAGAAAACACGTGATCTTTTCTAAACCTGGAAATAACTAAACTCATAAATTTATTTGATCATTTTAAACTTCTCTCAACTTCTAGATCCACATGTCCAAGTGATGATTATCTCCACTTGGGAGATTCTGCAAGCAACTTAAAATAATGACCAAAGCCGAGCTCATCCTTCCATGTTCAATCCTCCTAGCCTAATTCTCTTGTATTCCCTTCTCAGTCAATTCAGCTATTCAACTACCTAAACCAAGATTCCCAATTACCTCGATTCTTTCCCATGATCCTTCTTTAGTCAGTTATCAAGTCCTATCAGTTCTTTATTGTGACTCTTCAAGGTTTATCTGTTTCTGTATCTTCACACATCACAGCTTTAGTTCAGTGTTTCAACATCTTTCTCACAGACTGCTACAGTAGTCTCTTAATTATCTTCAAGTTTCAGATTCCTCATTTGCAAACCCTACCTCCTCAAAGGGTTGTCATGATGATTAAATAAAATAATGCAGCACTTAACGTAGGGACTTGCACATAACAAAAACTCATATGTGATGTAATACTATCCTTAGAGAAATACCTAGCCTATAAAACTTGAGGAGCTGTGTCTTCAAAAAAAAGATGAAAATAAATGTTTTTTTCCAGTAACGGTAACATTTAAACCAACCAATCCATATATACTCCCTACCCCCAGGGCTCCTTAAAACCACTGAGTTTGGCTTACCAGCGAAAAGAAGTATACTATGGCTTATATAGAAATTGGACCTGTATTATGAAATTAACATAACCAAAAATTATACCCAAAATTTCATCCTGTTTTATAAAATCATGGTATCTGTCAGGTAAACAATGGGAACCAGGGGTGATTAGAAGAGTCTCAAACCTGAAGGAAAATAAATGGTAATATCAAAAGCCAGACCATCATGATGAGTCAAGAAGGAAATGTTTACAATGCCTTTACCATTTCACCCATATAAACGTTATTAGAGGCTTCTTATGCCACTCTACAAATAATAAAGGTATAAATCTATAGAGGGATAAAAAGTATACCTATCTAATAATCTTAATTAAGATCTGAAATTTTGCTTGTTTTTAGAGGAGATACCATTTCCGCTCATAAAAATAATCAGAGTTAAACCATAGTGGTACCTGATTCTTGAGCTGTTATAAAGCTACCTTTATTAATTCTTCAAAAGACCAGAAAACCATCATGTTACTAAACCAGTCAGAAAAGATTTTGCCTATTAGAGATATAAAGTTCAGCTGAGTTGTTGCTGACAAAGCAATCCTTTGGCAAACCAGTAAAAGCTATCTTTTAAGAAGCCAGTGTTTTAATCATATTTCAAGGTATCAAACCTAAGAAACACCCTGAAAAAGCACAAATGACACACTTCTCACACCACTATTTTAGTTAGTACATCTGTCACTTAGAAAAAGCTATGAAGTACTTTATTATTTTATTCTACATTATATACAGATCGTAAAAGGCCACAGCAGTTTTTCAACATATAAACCCTTTAAAAGCAGAGGGCGCTATGAAGGATAGACAAGTATCAAAGTGAAGTCCGGTAATGAGGGCATATACTCAGTGCAGTATTTCTGAGGAATAAGAAAGCAGATACCAAGTCATCCATATTTAGCTTGCAACTATTCCACAGATTTTCATAAACCTCTTTGGGATTTATTAACAGCCTAAGTGTGCCAGGTTGCCATTTATTTTAAAAAGTGGAACCAGAATGAAAGAAGAATGATTTTTGCAGGATACCCTTCTTATTTTAGTAATTTATAGCTCTCCAAGAAGGAGAGTGTCAATTCTTTATCCATTTCCACTTCTTCCTGCCACTAAGGATAGGAAAGAGAAATGGAAGAAAAAGCTCAATATTCCAAATTATTCCTGCTTATTTGGAGCTTTCCTTTTCCATGGAGGTTCATCCAAAGTATACCTCAGTCTTTGTAAGAATTAGTTCCAGTTTTCTGAACACCTAATATTGCACCCCCCCTTGAATAATAACTCAAAAACATTGGTTTCTGCTCTATGAAAATACAATCTTTAAACCTGTAACTGGTATCAGAAGATCAATATAAAAAATACAGTACCAAACCACACTGGTATATTTCCATATTAAGAACTTCAAAATATACTTATCACTGAGACCATAGTCCTTGCATTAGTTTTCAGTCCACTATGAACAATTATCTGCTGCATGTAAACATGTCTGGAACTATAGATAAAATACATTAATCATAAATTTCTGTAAAAGATAATAAAATATCTTCTTTAAAAAACAAAACAATAATAAGCTATTACTGCATTGTTTCCAATTCTATGAAAATGGAACAACCTTATGGTTGTTGCCAGTCCTGAGTTCACTGTAATAAAAATGGCCCTAGTTCCTGGTTAGAGTCAGCAACCAATCCATTCTCTTCAGTAGATGTCTTCTAATACTGTAGGCAAGAATTTGTTTTAGGTGTTATTCTGTCCATTAATAAAATTGTATACCAGAAACTGACCAGTGCCACAATACTGTGTTGCAAACAGTTTTCCATCAGGAGTAGGATCTGAGAAAGCAATTTCTTCTTTACTCAAATATGAGCCATATATAAAGTTACTCCTGTTAAAAAAAGGGGGAGGGGGAGAATATGGAAGAGTAAAACATTAATATTTCTAATCATTAAAACTGGAAAAACCATCAACAACAATTTTACTAGAAAGACATTCTAAAAATTGTGGAAAATAATTGTTCATGTAAAACAGTAATGTACTAAGGTCAAAATATTTTATAAAAGCAACAATGGTTTTAAAAACATTTACCCAACACCCCTTCTTCGTGATAAAAATACTCAGCAACTAGTAATAGAACCTGATGAAGTTCTAGCAAGCGCAATTAGGCAGGAAAAAGAAATAAAGGCATCCAAATTGGAAAGGAAGAAGGAAAACTTTCACTATTTGCAGATGATATGATTCTATACCTAGAAGGTCCTGAAAAATCTATAACAAAGCTATAAAGTTAATAAATGAGTTTAGCAATGTGGTGGGATACAAGATTAACATGCAAAAATCAGTATTTTAATACAGTAGTAATGAGCAATCTGAGGAGGAAATCGGAAAAATTTCCATTTACAATAGAAACTAAAAGAAACAAATATCTAGGAATAAACTTAACCAAGGATATAAAGATCCTTTGTCTAGAAAACTACAAAGCACTGCTAAAATAAATCAAAGAAGACAAATAAATGGAAAGATATTTCATGGTCAGGGACTGAAACACTAAATACCATTAAGATGTCAATTCTACCCAATTGATTTACAGATTCAACGCAACCCAATCAAAATTCAACAGCCTACTTTGCAGAATTGGAAAAGCCAATTAGCTAGTTTATTTGGAAGGGTAAGGGGCCCTGAATAGCCAACAAATTGTGAAAAAGAAAAATGAAGTTGGAGGACAGTCATTTCCTGATTTTAAAGCATATTACAAAGCTACAGTGGTAAAAACTGCATGGTATTGGCATAAAGATAGACATTGACCAATGGAATAGAATTGAGAGTTCAGAAACAGACCCTCAGATCTATGGTCAATTGATTTCTGACAAGGCTGCCAAGTCCACCCAACTGGGACAGAACAGTCTCTTCAACAAATGTGGCTGGGAGAACTGGATATCCATATCCAAAAGAATGAAAGAGGACCCCCATATATCACACCTTATATAAAAACTCAAAATGGATCAAAGAACTAAATATAAATGCTAGAAACATAAAACTCCTAGAAGAAAATGCAAGGAAGTATCTTCAAAATCTTGTGGTAGGAGGTAGTTTCTTAGACCTTACACCCAAAAGCACAAACAACAAAAGAAAAAAATAGATAAAAGGGACATCCTCAAAACTGAATATTTTTGTGCTCCAAAGGACTCTTTCAAGAGGGTGAAAAGGCAGCCTACTCAACAGGAGAAAATATTTGGAAACCACATATCCATTAAGGGCTTAATATTCAGAATATATAAAGAAATCCTACAACTCAACAATAAAGACAGACAACCCAATTAAAAAATGGGCAAAAGACTTGAATAGACATTTTTCCAAAGAGGAAATACAAATGGCTAAAAAGCACATGAAAAGATGCTCAACATCTCTAGCTATTATGGAAATGCAAATCAAAACCTCAATGACAAATAATTTTGCACTTACTAGAATGGCCACTATTAGGGAAAAAAAAAACAAAACAGGAAACTACAAGTGTTGCAAAGGATGTGGAAAAACAGGAACATTTATTCACTGCTGCTGGGAATGCAGGATGGTACAGCTGCTGTACAAGACAGTGTGGCAGTTCTTCAGGAAGCTAAATATAGAATGGCTATTATGATCCAGTGATTTTGCTACTAGGTACATACTCAGAAGAACTGAAGGCAGGGATGCAAACAGACATTTGCACACCAATGTTCATAACAGCATTATTCACAATTGCCAAAAGGGGAAAACAATGCAAGAGTCTGTCAACTGATGAATGGATAAAAGAAAATGTGATATATACATATGATAGAGTATTATGCAGCTGTAAGAAGGAATGAACTCCTGATGCATGTGACATCATGGATGAACCTTGAGGGCATTATGTAGAATGGAATGTCAGACACAAAAGGATAAATACTGTATGATCACAGTAATATGAATTAGCAAATTCATGATGTTAATACCTAGTACACAGATTAACAGAAGATAGAATGAGGGCAGAGGATGGGGAACTGATATGTAATTTACACAAAACATGTAATAATGTTGATTGTGTAAATGTTTGGAAATGGATAGAGGTGATGGTAGCACCTTATAGTGAGTACAATTAACGGCAATTATATTTGGGTACAATTTTGGGAAAGGAAAAGTTTAGAGTTGGAAAGAAAGCCAAAGGATGAAACATGGGACTGTATAACATGGTGAACCCTCCTGTGGGTGAAAATGTTCTAGAATTGATTTTGGCGAAGAAAGCACAACTCTGTGAATATACTAGAAGACGCTGACTGTACACCTTTTAGATGGACTGAATGGCATTTGAATTTATCTCAAAAAAACTGCTTTAAAAAAAATTAACTAAAAATAGGTCAAAGACCTAAATGTAAGGACTAAAACTACAAACTCTTAGAAGAAAACATAAGTATAAATCTTGATGCCTTAGATTATGCAGTGGTTTCTTAGTTATGAAATCAAAAGTATAAATGACAAAAAGAATATACAAATTTGACTCCATCAAAATTTAAAACTTTTGTGCTTCAAAGGACACCATCAAGAAAACCCACAACCACATATGTAATGGGAGAAAATATCTGCAAATATCACACATCTGATAATGAACTTGCATACTGAATATAAAGAACTATTATAACTCAACATTAAAAGAAAAATAACCCAATTTGAAAATGGGCAAAGGATTTGAACAGACATTTCTGCAAAGAAGATATATAAATGACCAACAAGGCATGACATTATCCTCAAAATCATTACTCATTAAGGAAATGCAAATTGAAACCACAATGAGATACTACTGTACACTCACAATGATGGCTAAAATAGAAAATAAGTGTTGGTGAGAATGTAGAGATATTAGAACTTGGTGGGAATGTACAATGGTACCACTTTGGAAAACAGTTTGGTAGTTCCTCAAATAGTTAAACATAGAGTTACCCTATGACCCAGCAATTCCACTCACAGGTACAGACCCAAGAGAAAAGAAAACATACGTCCTCACAAAAATTTGTACACAAATGTTCATAGCAGCATTATTCACAATAGCTCAAAAGTAGAAACCACCCAAATGTCCATCAATTGATGAACAGATAAATCAACATGGTATAGCCATAAGATGGAATATTATCTGGCAATAAAAAGGAATGAAAGCAACGATACATTCTACAACACGGATGACACTTAAAAATATTATGCTAAGTAAAAGAAACCAGTTGCAAAAGACCATTTTTTTAATTACATTTATATGTAATGTCCAGAATAGGCAAACCATTGAGACAGAAAGTAGATTTGGGTGGTGTTGACTGCTAATAGATATGGGGGTTTCTTTTAGGGGTGATAAAAAAGTCCAAAAATTAGATAGTGGTGATGGTTGTACAGCTTTGTAGATATGCTAAAATCCATGGAAATGTACACTTTAAATAGGTGAATTTTATGGTATGTGAATTATATTCTCAATAAAGCTATAATTTGAAAAAAAAAAAAAAGGCATTTACTCAGGATATAGCTTATTATAGATTTTTCATAATGTAACCTTAATAGAGAGTGCTAGAGGCACTAATAATAATAAGGCTCACATAAGTAGGAAAAATAAATACAAAAAAAAAAAAACAGAAACCCTGTGTATTTTTAACAGGAAGCTTATGGTGGCAATTTCAGTATCAAATACAACACATTCAATGACTTTACAGATTTTATTTTATAAAATAGAACTACCTTATGGTTGTCACAAGACCTAAGTCTATAATGATTACAGAAGGGGCAATACCCTTCCCCTTAAGCAGATGCATTTTCTTGTCTTAGTTCTGAAAGAGCCAAAAACATGCCTGCCTCTGTCATGAAAAGGATGGATTGGCTTTGAGCCGTTCTGCACCATTACTCATTTATAAACTACGGGGGATAAACCAGACCCACATTAAGCTCTAAGATCCTTAGAGTAGTAGGATCTCATTTATGACAATTAGAGGAGACAGGGATTCTATACATAAACAAAATCAATAGACTAACCTAAAAATTTCATTTGAATAATTTAACCTCCTCCATGAATCCTTTACAGACACAAAACAAAGCGTCCAATTTGTCTGATAAAACTGATAAACCAAGTGATGAAAGTAAGGAAAAAAAAGTAATGAAAGACAGATAATTAACAAAAACAATACTCTGAAATAAGATATATTTCCCTAAAAGCAGAACTCCCAAGAAATTCGGAAAGTTTCTTTGGCTGTGTTTAAAATTCTTCAGTATCAAACACAGCTCGAAATAAGTAGGTTATTTTGGCCTTACATCATGGTTACAAAAAGTAAGTCAACTTGTTTTAATAATATTTAATGTAACTCACTTTCTTCCTCCTCAAATTAAGTTCACATAAAAAGTAATTACAGATCCAATACACTGACCATCTTATGCCAATTTATACTCGAGAGAAATTAAAAGTTATCTATATCCTTAAGCTTAATTACATGTCAAACTTTATACTAAAACTCTGCTTAAATTCTAAACTACTGAAAATAGTTTGAAGAATTACATTCAAGTTACCTTAGGCATTCAATCATGCGAGAAGCAATTTTCTTCCGACGCATCATGCTGAATACCCATATTCGACTGATCCCACAGATTGCAGGCTCAGGCAATGTTGAGCAGCACCAGGCTTTTTGCCTTTCAAATCTGACTTTTTCTTCTTCTGATCTGATAACCGGAAGTTTCTCTTCTATTACTCTGTAGCCCTGAAGGTGTCAACATTGGGGAAAAAAATTTTTTAATGCAAATGTTAATTAGTAATTGTCTAGTAATGACCTCAGTGAGGAGATCACTACATTTGTCTGGTTTCTTAACAAACTATGGGGACCACTTATGCTTTCACTCTCATTTTTAAGAAAAAGACAAACCTGGATAAAGGGGAAGTTACTTAATTACTCTAAGTTTCGGGTTCCTCCTATAAAGAGGCTGCAAAATTAAATAAGGTAATACATACAAAGCATCTTGCTATCATGTCTGGCCTTTAGTAAGAACTGAATGCTAGTTCTCTTCACCTCCCAGATTCTAAGGATCAGCAAAAGGACAAATTAAGAACTCAGCAGTTTCTGTTTCTGTGATTGCTGCCATAGTTTAAGGGTTCACAGTTCTGTGGGAACTAGGACTAGGGATGGCAGAGGATATCAAGAATTTAGAAAGGCCCTCTCCTCCCCACTCCACTCACCTTAAAAAAAAAAAAAAGTGCTTTAAGAAACAAACACCTCTACTAGTTTAGTGGCCAAAAAAGGACATGGCAGCTCACTGATAGGATATGGTATACAACTTAAAAGCAATTACATAGAACAATTAAGTGAGAAAAACAGGCAAATGTCATGTAGCTATCTTCTAGTCTAAACATTGCACAAACCATTTTTGGAACTAGGTGGGACTGGAATCACAAAAACCGTCTTCTCTATGAAAAAGTGAATCTCTGTGAATCTCTGTATGGAAAACTTCCATGAGTTAGTCATTTATATAAAAGTTAAATCCCCAAACTACCTTCTCAGCTATTTATGTAAACCAAATGTTATTCAAGCAAGATTCATAAACACTAGAATTTCAGGCTGATTTTTTTAAATGTAGCTTAACATATAGAAATCCCATGCAACTTGTTTTGACTTTTTATTTTATTAGTAAATTTTATGATGAAGCATATATTCCCAGACAATTATTAATATGCTAAAGATACCACTGAATAGAAGTCACATCCACTGTACAATGAATTCATGAGTGAGAACTCAGCCAAAAAAAGGACAAAATTTAAATGGGGTAATGCCTCAAAGTGATTATCACTAGAGTCCAGACTCTTCTGTTTTCTGAGGTTGGTCCCAGTTACTACATAACTCTCATAATATAAACATATCCCTATTTGTTCATTTTTATACAATTTGGACCCTAAACACAAGCCACTTCATCTAGCGCTCAATCAAAGAAATAATGATCTACTCCAGGGGTAGGCACACTTTCAAGAAAGAGCCAGATTATAAATATTTCAGGCTTTGCAGTCCACCTGATCTCTGCTCCAACTATTCAACTTGCTTTGTAGTGCAAAGGCTGCCATAGGCAACATGTAAACAAATGGGTTTGGCAACATTACAATAAAACTCGACTTACAAAAACAGACCAGATTTCAGCACAGGGCTGTAGTATGCCAACACTTGATTTATTCCAGTGCTGGAGGGAGTTATTGAGACAGACGTTACATTAGTACCCACATGGAAACGTCCTGAACAAAATTTAACAGTACTT
The DNA here is from genome assembly GCF_015220235.1 of Choloepus didactylus. Classification (NCBI taxonomy): domain Eukaryota; kingdom Metazoa; phylum Chordata; class Mammalia; order Pilosa; family Megalonychidae; genus Choloepus; species Choloepus didactylus. The sequence continues at coordinate 59,240,330 of NC_051322.1, read as the reverse complement.
TTGATTCTATAGAATTTTTACCTTACACACTTTCTTGACAAACTAATTCCCATGCAAGATACAACTCCACCATAGTAAAGAGTCACATACTAGAATTCTTGCATCCATACCCTTCCTTACATTAAGTGTAGATGAATTTATCAGGATTACTTTATTCAATATTACATAGTAAACTCATAGAACACTGAACTATTAATGAGCACTCTTTAAAAAAATCACTTACCCACTGTATATGTTCTGCAATGAGGCAGCCAACCACTTTTTTGTCATTAGAAATAAAGAGAAGTGTTTTAGTTCTGGAATAGCACATTAGTGGAGCCTGTTGGAAACCTAAATCATTATCAACCATCTCTCTAATCTCGTCAACCTGCCAAACAAAGAACAATTTTTTAACAGTGAAAGCACTGTATATATGTAAGTATGTATGATTTCAGTTCAATAAATTGAGACTACTACTGCAAACACGACCTCTTCCTAAGAGATATTTTGAATTAACTACTCACTGTGCTTGTTGAATAACTGTCTTTTAAAGCTCCATGGATACATTACAGAATGAGGGAAGATCTAGACAGTGATGCCAAGTCCAAGTTTTAAACTATAGCAATCCAGGGAACAAGAGTGAGGGCTCCTACAATAAGTAATAAGAACTTTAACACTTCCCATTAGAAGCATCACAGGTTTGTGAATTGGAGAACTTCACTGGACTCTTAGTGGGGCAAACTACTTTTCTTCCCAACCCTTAATTACGGTTCTCATGAGTAAAATGGAAGCAGGCATAGATGAAACTCTTTTTACTCCTCATCAACCATTTAAGGGCCAAACATTATGCAAAGCTCTTAAATTTAACTATTTTAATACATTTAAATTTAAATCCAAAATTTCTTGACGGTCTACGATTCCTTATTTTACATATGGAAGAAATAAAACTCAGAGATTAAGTAACTTTCCCATATCAGGTATCAGACATCAAGAAAACTAAAGAAGTAAACTGTCATTATTCACAGATAATATGATCTTATATTTAGAAAATATTGAGAATTTGACCACAAAGCTACTTGAGCTAATAAATAAATTCAGCAGAGTGACAGGTTGTAAGATTAATGCACGTAAGTCGGTAATGTTCCTACATACTAGTAATGACCTAACTGAAGAGGTAATAAAAAAAAGAAATCCATTCACAACAGCAACTAAAAAAATCAAATACCTAGTAATAAATTTAATCAAGGATGCAAAAGACCTCTACACAGAAAATTATAAACCTGTACTAAAAGAAATAAAAAAGGAAAAATATTCCATGCTCATGAAAAGAAGACTTAAACGTCATTAAGATGTCAATTCTACCCAAACTGATCTACAGATTCAAGGCAATTCCAATCAAAATTTCAACAACCTACTTTGAAGAGTTGGAAAAGCTAGGTATCATATTTATTTGGAAGGGAAAGGGCCCTGAATTGCCAAAAACATCTTAAAAAAAGAACGAAGTGGGAGGTCTTACACGTCCAAACATTGAAGCCTACTATGAAGCCACAGTGGTCAAGACAGCATGGTATTGGCACAAAGACAGACATAATGATAACTCGAATTGAACTGAGAGTTTGGAAATAGGCCCCCAGATCTATGACCCAATGATTTTAATTAAGGCCCCCAAATCCACTGAAATGGAACAGAACAGTCTCTTGAATAAATGGGGATGGGAGAACTGGATATCCATAACTAAAAGAATGAAAGAGGACCCCTACACCTCACACCCTATACAAAGATAAATGAAAAGTGGATCAAAGACCTCAATATGAGAGAGAGCAAAATAAAACTCTTAGAAGATAATATATGGAAACATCTTCACAACCTAGTAAAAGGAGGTACCTTGTTAGACCTTACAGCCAAAGCACAAGCAACAAAAAGAAAAAAACAGATAAATGGGAACTCCTCAAAATCAAAAGCTTCTGTGCCAAGGAAGTGGGGCAAGATGGCAGCATGGAAAGGTGTGGAATTTAGTTAGTCTTCTAGAGCAACTAGGAAACAGCCAGGAACAACTAGTATATAATCTGGAACAACTTTGGGGGACATCCATGACCGGATATACATCATACACCAGCCTGGAATGGGTGGAATGGCTGAGATCGCAGCATAAAACTGTAAGTAAAGCTTCCCAAACTGCAGAGCCCACGCCCCTCCTGCACCGGGCACCACGGGCTGAGCCAAAATACTTCCCTCTGGAAAAAAGAAGCTGGTTACCTGGAGTGAGGGAAAGTAACTCAACCAAACTCCAACTGTGGTTTTAATTAACAAATTTGGATTACTGAATACAAGCTACAAGCACAGATAAACCCGGAGCAAACAGGAAAGGAATGTGAGGCTCCTCTCAGCACAGACGAGGCAGGGCTGATGGAAAAACAAACAAACAAATGAATAAATAAATAAAAATAGAGGCTTTTGGAGACGGCTGAGCTCAGAGTACTAGAAAATGGTTGTATCCCAAGAAAAAGGGCACAGAGAACCAGGTGCCAACACCAGCTGACCAGCGAAACTGGGGCGCTGGACACTGGCTCTGAAAAGGGGCTTTTGCTCTTTTTCCTTTTTTTTTTTTTTCTCTCATTGTAAGCAGCTCTCTATAGAGAAAGACTTGGGCATTTTCAATTATCAGCACTGAACCAGGCAAGGGTGGAGATAACACAGTCAGAGAGACAAAGGAGGAATTCAAGTGTATAAGGTAACTCCCTAAAGGATACATAAGAAAAGGGGGGTGGGGCCCAGCTCAAGTGGCTGCCCTCCCTCAGAGAATTCAGATCCCAGGGCCTGGGAGTGAGGGTTGGGGTGGGGAAGGACCCAGAATTGGCCTGACACCTTTGGACCCTGGCCAGGACAGGCTCCACTGAGAATTAAAGGGACCTCACCTCATTACACCAGTGGAGGGCTGTGGGCTGACAAGTGCCACCTTCTGGACAGGATTGGAAAAGCACAAAGTCTAGAGGCCTCACAGGAAAGTATGACAACCTGCTCCTCAGGGAAACTTGATACTGATTACTTTCTTCCTCAGACCTGGGCCCTTCTGGTCTGGGAAAATCTGATTGGGGTAATCAAGGGAATCAGATGCTTAGACAATAAAAAATTACAACTCCCATTAGGAAAAACAAAGATATGGCCCAGTCAAAGGAACAAACCTACACTTCAACTGAGAAACAGAATTGAAACAACTAGGTATTCACCAAACAAATCTTCTAAATCAATCCAAAAATCAAATCAATGAAGTGAGGGAAGATATGGCAAAAGAGATGAAGGATATAAAGAAGAAATTGGGTGAACACAAGAACTCTAAAGTGTAAAAATCAAATGGCAGAACTTATGGGAATGAAAGGCACAATACGAGAGATGAAAAACACAATGGATTTGGTACAGGATCTAAATTTTCTAAATGGTACAACTCTACAGTCGATTTGTTCAAACACCACAATTGCATGGAACTTTGAATAGGAAGTGAGATACAGGAGGTTAGTATAGGCTGGAGTGAAATAGTGACACATTCCAGAGTAATTTGGGCAGATAATAAAAAATATATTTACAGCCTCCCCCTCCCCATCCCCGAGGATCTGGGGGAAGGTGCGGATGTGTTGGACACCCTCACCTGGACTGGTGTTGATGTTGTCACAAACATTGGGACTGGCGGTTTGATGTGCTGAGCCCTCGAGCATGGGACTTGCCCTTATGAAGCTCGTTACTGCAAAGGAGAGTTTAAACTTGCATGTAATTGTGCCTAAGAGTCTCCCCCTTAGTACCTCTTTGTTGCTCAGATGTGGCCCTCTCTCTCTCTAACTGAGCCATCTCGACAGGTGAACTCGCTGCCCTCCCCACTACGTGGGACCCGACTTCCAGGGGTGTAAATCTCCCTGGCAATGCAGAAGATGACTCCTGGGGATGAATGTGGACCTGGCATCGTGGGACTGAGGGTATCTTCTTGACTAAAAGGGGGATGCAAAATGAGATGAAACAGTTTCAGTGGCTGTGAGATTTCAAATGGAGTCGAGAGGTCACTCTGGTGGACATTCTTATGCACTATATAGATAACACCTCCTAGGTTTTAATGTACTGGAATAGCTAGAAGTAAATACCTGAAATTACCAAACTCCAACCCAGCAGTCTGGACTCCTGAAGACAATTACATAATAATGTAGATTACAAGGGGTGACAGTGTGATTGTGAAGACCTTGTGGATCACACCCCCTTTATCTAGTGTATGGATGAGTAGAAAAATGGGGATAAAAACTAAAGGACAAATGAGGTGGGATGGGGGGATGATTTGGGTGTTCTTTTTTCACTTTTATTTTTTATTCTTGTTCTGGTTCTTTCTGATGTAAGGAAAATGTTCAGAGATAGATTGTGGTGATGAACGCATAACTATGTTATCATACTGTGGACAGTGGATTGTATACCATGGATGACTGTATGGTGTGTGAATGTATTTCAATAAAACTGAATTTAATTAAAAAACTAATAAAAAACACAATGGAGACTACAACAGCAGATAAGAGGCAGAAGAAAGGATTCATGAACTGGAGGATACGACATCTGAAACTCTACAAAAAAAAAAAAAAACAAAGAACAGATAGGGAAAAGAACAGAAAACTATGAGCAGTGTCTCAGGGAACTGAATGGCAACATGAAGCGCATAAATGTACCTGTCAGAGGTGTCCCAGGAGAACAGAAGGGAAAGGGGCAGAAACAATAATGGAGGAAATAATCACTGAAAATTTCCCATCTTTTATGAAAGACATAAAATTATAGATCCAAGAAGCGCAGTATACCCCAAACAGAATAGATCCGAACAGACCTACGCCAAGACACTTAATAATCAGATTATCAAATGTCAAAGACAAAGAAGGAATTCTGAAAGCAGCAAGAGAAAAGCAATCCATCACATACAACGGAAGCTTGATAAGACTATGTATGGATTTCTCAGTAGGAACCATGGAGTTGAGAAGGCAGTGGTATGATATGTTTACAATACTGAAGAAAAACTGCCAACCAAGAATTCCACATCTGGCAAAACTGTCCTTCAAAAATGAGGGAGAGTTTAAGATATTCCCAAACAGACACTGAAAAGAGTTTGTGGACAAGATACCTGCTCTACATGAAATACTGAAGGGAGCACTACAAACACATAGGAAAAGACAGGAGAGAGAGGCTTGGAGCACAGTAGTGGGTGATGGTAGCACAATAATAAAAGTACACTGAACAAAGATAACTGAGTATGATTGAAAGAGGAAGGTTAGGGGCATGTAGGACATCAGAAGGAAGACAGAAGCTAAAGGCTGGGACTATATAGCTTAACAAAACCTAGAGTGGTCAATGCTTGTGATTAAACGTACAAATATGTTCTGACATGAGGGAGAACAGATGAATGTCAACTTTGCAAGGTATTAAAAATGGGGTGGTATTGGGGGAAAAATACAATCAGTGCAAACTAGAACCTATGATTATCAGTAACATTGTGAAATGCTTCCATCAACTGTAACACAGGCAATATACAAAAGCTAAAGGTCTATAAGAGAGGTATGGGATTCTTGGGGTTGGTGGTGTTGTTTGACTTTTTAATTATACTTTATTTTAATTTTATTTTTCCTTTTGTCGCTTTTTAGTTGTCATTTTTTTTGTCTTTTTTTTTCTTTCTCTTTTCTTTTTACTTTTTTCGCCTCCTTGTCTTTGTGGAAGAAAATGGAAATGTCCTTATACAGATAGTATTGGTGAATGCATAACTATGTGATTATACTGGGAACCATGATTGTTTTCTTAGGATGGAATGTATGGTGTGTGAATAAAACCATTTAAAAAATAAACAGAGGGATACCAGTGTTGGAGAAAATGTGGAGAAAGTGATGTACCTAATCCCTGTTGGTGGGGAAGTAGAATGGTGCAGCCTATCTGGAGGGCAGTGTGGTGGTTCCACAGGAAGCTAAGCATGGGGTTGCCATATGGTCCTGCAACTTGGTTATTGGGTATATAATTGGAAGAACTGAAAAGAGGGTCATGAATGGACATCTGCACAGTGGGGTTTAAGGTGTCAGTATTCACGATTTGCAGTAGATGGAGGCGGCCTAAGAGTACACCAATTGATGAACAGAATGGCAAACTGTGGTTTATACATACAATCAAATACTGAGCTGCTACAAGGAGTGAAGTTGTGAGGTGAATGGACATGAGGACAGTATGCTGAGTGAAATAAACCAGAAATTAAAAGAAAAACATTATAATGCCTCACTAATATGGACTAACTATAACATGCAAGCTCTGAGAATTGAGTCTGAGAGCAGAAGCTATCAGGGGAAAGCTTACTGTAAAGGTTCCTAGATTCACAACCATTTCTGAGTTGTACTAGTTATTTCTAAATTCTGAGATGCTGAGCTCTTTGTGTATAATCTGATTGGCCCATGGAATTTGGGGTATGTGTTTGACACCTGAGATTCAGAGCCAGAGTCCAGTAGCTACAAATGTCAGCATTACTCCATACGGCAAATGTGAAAGAGTTTGAAAAAAGAGATCAGACTTCAATTAGAGGTATGAACAATATGGACTTGGTTAGGACTAAGATAAGGGTAAAGGACGATACTGATGATGTTTTTAAAACTTCAACTTCTGTGTGAGACAAAAGGAAGAGATGTTTATTAAGTGCAAAATATATATTCTTTGTAACACGCTATGTAATTTAACTTGTATGGTCAGTTTATTCAAACAACATAATTACATGTAACACTAAATAGGGAGTAAAATCTGGTTGGTTTGTACAGGTTAGTGTAAGTCCCCAATACATCCCAGAGTAATCTGGGCAGAGAATAAAGATGTATTTGCAAAGCCCCCTTGAGGGACTGGGGGAAAATGTAGAAATACTAAATTTCCCCACTCGGGAAATTAACGATATTCTCACAAGCACTGGGGGCTACTAATTTAGAAGGCCGAGCCCTCAATCTTGGGGCTTGCCCTTATGAAGTTTGTTACTGCAAAGGAGAGGCTAAGCCTACTTAAAATTCTGCCTAAGAGTCACCCTCAAAGAACCTCTTTTGTTGCTCAGATGTGGCGCTCTCTAAGCCAACTCTGCAGGTAAACTCACTGCCCTCCCTCCTAGGTAAGACATGATTCCCAGGGGTGTAAACCTCCCCAGCAAAGTGGAATATGACTTGTGGGATGAGCTTGGCCCTGGCATTGTGGGACTGAGAAAGCCTTCTTGGACCAAAAGGGGGAAGAGAAAGGGAACAAAGTTTCAGTGGCTGAGAGATATCACATAGAGTCGAGAGGTCATTCTGTAGGTTATTCTTATGCATTATATAGATATCCCTTTTTAGTTTTTAGCATATTGGAATAGCTAGAAGGAAATAGCTGTCTAACTGTTAAACTGCAACCAGTAGCCTTGATTCTTGAAGACGATTGTATAACTATATAGCTTACACTGTGTGACCAGGTGATTGTGAAAACTTTGTGGCTCCCACTCCCTTTATACAGTATATGGACAGATGAATAGAAAAATGAGGACAAAAAGTAATGAATAATAGGGAGAGATGGAGGGTATGGGATTTTTTGGGTGTTCTTTTTTACTTTAACTTTTATTCTTATTTTTTATGTGTGTGGTAATGAAAATGTTCAAAAATTGACTGTGGTGATGAATGCACAACTATATAATGGTACTGTGAACAACTAATTGTACACTGTGGATAACTGTATGGTATGTGACTATATCTCAATAAAATTTAAAAAAAAACTTTCTGTGCTTCAAAAAACTTTGTCCAAAATGTGAAGTATATTTCAATAAAATTACATTTAAAAAACAAACAACAACAAAAGAAAAACACCAACCAACAAAAACAAAAGCAACCCAAAATTTGCTCCCAAAGAAAATGTGTGTCTCTTCTCTCACTACCTGGCCTGTTCTGTTTCCACACAGTGCCTGGGACCCTGAAATACTCTATCTGACGTAGACCAGGGGCTCAAGATGTATTGATTAAACGAAACAACGTATGAAGAGCTACAAGGTATTTCGGGTCATGAGAATTGTTTAAAATGGAGAATGATGAGGATTGTACAAGTAAGTGATGATAATGTGAGATATGGATGGGTTATTGTGGACATAACATATGCTATGTGAACTTTTTAAGTCAAGCCCTCAATCTTGAGGCTTGCTCTGGTGAAACTTATGGCTGTCAAGGGGAAGCTAAGCCCACCTATAATTATGCGTAGGAGTCAACTCCAGAGAACTTCTTTTGTTGTTCAAATGTGGACTTTTTCTAAAAAGAAAACAAACAGAAACAAAAACAAAACAAAACAAAAGAAACGAAAGAAAACCAAGGAACAGGAATCTGAGCCAAAATGTTTATATGGCATCAAGCTGTGTGTTTCTTCCAGTTTACCTCCTAGCATTGTAGTCAAGGTCAAATACGATCATCTCAGACCTTTTTAGGTACTCAAAGCAAAGAACTTTGTATGCACTTAACTATCAGTTCCTTCCCCTTCAAATATTCAGTCCAATAGATATTCACTTGTGTTACTAAACTTAAAAGACGAATAACCTTTAAATGAGTTAAGCACTCTTAGGTCTGACAAGCTGAATACCATGTAGCTCATCTCCTATACAGTGACAAAATCTCATGTCTTCTCAATCCTGGAACCGAATTCCTGATTCAGTTCCTATAGGCAAGCAACTCACAATTCCCCAGATTTTAATTTTTAACTTATTTTAAGTTACTAACTAGAAACCTACTGAATTTAGATTATTAAAATTTTGCCCTGACAAACTAAAACGAGGAAATTTTTGTTTATTGAGGCTTCTTAACAGTCTGGCTGCCATATATAGTGATGTAGCAAAGTTCCTACTGTGCATTTCTGCATAATGACAGTTGAAATTCCAAAAATTCCATAATTTTTCATTTAGTCAATCAATCACTGATTCAACATTAATTCAAATATTTACTTTTGTGCAAGGAACAATGTCTCAAACGTACCAATCAGCTACCTATTTAAGTATCTGGCATTGACCGGTAATATATAAAAGAGTTTCTTAAAAAGACAAAAATCACAGAACAAACTTGTATTTTAAACAAAATGTCAGTTATATTTCCAAAGAATAGGTTCAAAATGTTTTTCTTCAGCCTTCTTTTTAGTTGCAGTATTTCTTAATTTAAAGAGCTCCAAATGTCAATCTGAAACAAGTACCATAAATACAATCTATTCCCTGTGTTTTCAGACAATTTGGACAGACTGTAGTGTATTTAACTTTTTCAGATATACAATTGGGCCCATTGCTTTAAATTATGAAGTATTTCTCTTGAAAAAGAATCTGGAGCCTAAAGAAAAACATACTGAGCATATTATTTGAAAACGTAATTCACATTTTATTTCAAAATAAATTCCTCCTGGTTCCACTTGGCTAGGCCTCCCTATGGTTGTGCCTAAGAGCCTCCTCCCGAATGCCTCTTTGTTGCTCAGATGTGGCTCTCTCTCTCTGGCTAAGCCAACTTGAAAGGTGAAATCACTGCCCTCCCCCCTATGTGGGATCAGACACCCAGGGGAGTGAATCTCCCTGGCAACGTGGAATATGACTCCCGGGGAGCAAGGTAGACCTGGCATCGTGGGACGGAGAACATCTTCTTGACCAAAAGGGGGATGTGAAAGGAAATGAAATAAGCTTCAGTGGCAGAGAGATTCCAAAACGAGCCGAGAGGTCACTCTGGTGGGCACTCTTACGCACACTTTAGACAACCCTTTTTAGGTTCTAATGAATTGGGGTAGCTGGTGGTGGATACCTGAAACTATCAAACTACAACCCAGAACCCATGAATCTCGAAGACAGTTGTATAAAAATGTAGCTTATGAGGGGTGACAATGGGATTGGGAAAGCCATAAGGACCACACTCCACTTTGTCTAGTTTCTGGATGGATGAGTAGAAAAATAGGGGAAGGAAACAAACAGACAAAGGTACCCAGTGTTCTTTTTTACTTCAATTGCTCTTTTTCACTCTAATTATTATTCTTGTTATTTTTGTGTGTGTGCTAATCAAGGTGTCAGGGATTGATTTAGGTGATGAATGTACAACTATGTAATGGTACTGTAAACAATCGAAAGTACGATTTGTTTTGTATGACTGCATGGTATGTGAATATATCTCAATAAAATGAAGATAAAAAAAATAAAAAATAAAAAATAAATTACATGACCACAGACATAGGGGACTGGTGGTTTGATGGGTTGAGCCCTCTACCATAGGTTTTACCCTTGGGAAGACGGTTGCTGCAAAGGAGAGGCTAGGCCTCCCTATGGTTGTGCCTAAGAGCCTCCTCCCAAATGCCTTTGTTGCTCAGATGTGGCCCTCTCTCTCTGGCTAAGCCAACTTGAAAGGTGAAATCACTGCCCTCCCCCCTACGTGGGATCAGACACCCAGGGGAGTGAATCTCCCTGGCAACATGGAATATGACTCCCGGGGAGGAATGTAGACCTGGCATCGTGGGACGGAGAACATCTTCTTGACCAAAAGGGGGATGTGAAAGGAAATGAAATAAGTTTCAGTGGCAGAGAGATTCCAAAAGGAGCCGAGAGGTCACTCTGGTAGGCACTCTTACGCACACCTTAGACAACCCTTTTTAGGTTCTAAAGAATTGGGGTAGCTGGTGGTGGATACCTGAAACTATCAAACTACAACCCACAACCCATGAATCTCGAAGACAGTTGTATAAAAATGTAGCTTATGAGGGGTGACAATGGGATTGGGAAAGCCATAAGGACCACACTCCACTTTGTCTAGTTTATGGATGGATGAGTAGAAAAAAAGGGGAAGGAAACAAACAGACAAAGGTACCCAGTGTTCTTTTTTACTTCAATTGCTCTTTTTCACTCTAATTATTATTCTTGTTATTCTTGTGTGTGTGCTAATGAAGGTGTCAGGGATTGATTTGGGTGATGAATGTACAACTATGTAATGGTACTGTGAACAATCAAAAGTACGATTTGTTTTGTATGACTGCGTGGTATATGAATATATCTCAATAAAATGAAGATTAAAAAAAAAAAAAAAAAGAAAAATAGGGGAAGGAAACAAACAGACAAAGGTACCCAGTGTTCTTTTTTACTTTAATTGCTCTTTTTCACTCTAATTATTATTCTTGTTATTTTTGTGTGTGTGCTAATGAAAGTGTCAGGGATTGATTTAGGTGATGAATGTACAACTATGTAATGGTACTGTGAACAATTGAAAGTATGATTTGTTTTGTATGACTGCGTGGTATGTGAATGTATCTCAATAAAATGAAGATAAAAAAAATAAAATGAAAAAAAAATAAATAAATTTATCTTATGTTCTAAAATTGATTGTGGCCATGAATGCACAGTATATGATGATACTGTGAGCCACTGATTGTATACTTTGGATGGATTATATGGTGTACATCTCAATAAAATGGCATTTAAAAAAAATAAGTTTATTCTAATGGTTCCTTACTTTTAAGATATCCTATTATAGTGAAATAGTCCCAGGTATCATTACCTCCCTGGTTCATTTTCCAACAAAGTAAACTCTGAATCCTTAAATCATGAGATTATAAATTGGACTAAGACCTAGCTCAAACTAGATAAGAGGACTTTCTTTATATTTTCTATATTATATGATTACTTCAGTTTTAATTCCAGGTTTAGTACAATCTACTGATAGATCCCTTTCTGCAATAAATTTTATTTAAAAATTCACTCTTAGAATGAATCTTTATATTTTATTAATTTTATCTTTCTAAATTGTCATGATTTGACTTTTAATTCTAATTCTTATCCTCAAAATCTTGGCATACTCATTAACTAGCATGCCTTCTATTCCTTCATTCAAATTACTGCTAATAATCAACTCCTCTAAAATTCAATTTACTTATGCCAGACATACACTACAAAGTTTAGTATAATTTTTCAGTTAGTTGTATTTTTTAAATGCTTATTTCTAATTTTCGGAATTGGTGTTTAAACATGCTATGCCGTCAAACATGAGGGCACTAATATACTGCTCGTTATTTGTAACACTTTAGCATAAGCAACTGAATAAATTATACTATTAAAATTAGCTGCATAATAATACCACCTACTCCACATGACAAGTCACTGGAAATTTACCTTTTTCAGGGCATACTTTGGGTCTTCAGGAAGAACCATTATTATCCTGCCATCAGGGTACTCAGCAAGAATTCTTTCTTTTTTCCAGCCCTAGATACATGTATAAAAAAACTGAATTGTTATGTACCATATTTTATTTACTGTAGCCATTTTAAAAAGGAAAAATACATCAATTTATCTAGAAATTGCCAACATGGAAAAATATATGCACTGTAAACTAATAAGGCATAATAAATCAGCTGTAAATAATAGATACAATGCAAGTTTATTTCCTCTCCACTATTCATCCAGAGAGATATCTAATATTTCAAGAATATTTCTAATTTATCATTTCACATTTTAAATTAATTCTGAAAAATCACACACCAAAAGCAAGCCCCTTAAAGTCCATGATTCCCAGAACCTAAAGGATAACTCCCAGATTCCTGGTAAAAGAATCAACTGTTAAATTTCTTTGGAACATGGTTACCTCCGCAAATAAACACTCATAGTTTTATGTATGGCATGCCAAAGACCTCCAGGAGGTTTTAAATGAACTGATTTGCATGCAGCAGCCCAGTATGTAAGGAATAGTTTTTATTGTTATTGATCCCAACTATCAAAGTCACAAGAAGGAGACTATAAAAAATATAACTACCTTCTAAGAATCTAATAGGGAAGGAGAGGCTACATTGTGTGTATCTGAAGTTAAACATACTCAAAAAAAGAGAGGTAATAAACTCTTCTTCAGATCCACACTGGTGGTGATTAATGAGCAGAACCTGCATGAAAAAAACAAAACAAAACAAAGCCACTTAAATCTAGTAAGATGGGACTGAACCAGAGGTTAAATCTAGGAGCTTTGAAGTTCAAAATAAGTACAGAAGGAATGAGTTTAACTGGTTGTTCAATTTGTTTTACCCAAGCAACTTTACATAAAAATGCCTTTCAAGAAGAAATACGTACTTCTATTAGAGAAAACCATCATCTTCTTTCTGAGATCTGTTTCTACTAAGAATATAAAAGCTCAATGAAACCAAGAAAAAGGCAGCTAGATTTTTTTATACTTGGTGAATTCAAAAAGAAAGTTGCTTTTTAAAAACAATCCAGAATGCTTGTCTTGTGGTGTTTTTTGGGGGGCGTGAGGAGGCGGGGTGAATCTTAGTTAGGGACAAAAATTCTAGTAACAAGCTTGGTACATCTAACAGTTTGGATTAAAATATTTAAAATTCAGAATTTGTTTAAAAAATAAAACACCCAAAAGGAAAAGGAAAATTCAGGAGGTATAATTAATTATGATTGATAAACTGCTCTTAAGATTTGAGAAGTTAAGAGGGTTGTAAGAGCTAATATTTAAGATGACTCCTGAGTAACTCTTAGTAACTTCCCTTCTCCTACCGGCATCAAACTAAGATCAGTGTGCTAGTCTAACATAACCTAAATAAATCAATAAAAAATCCCAAAAGTTAAATACAACAATAAATTCGCATTAGGGACAAAGCAAAGATGAAAGAACCAAGTTGGCTAGTATCTGTCAAATAACATACTGAAGACATTTATATGCCTCAACTTCAGTTAGCTCATTCCTGGTCTTAACCACAAGATCCTCCTGACTTTAGAGGAGAATTAAGAGGAGATGAAGTCTGCTGCTTGAAATTAAGGAAGAGGGAGAAGGTGTGAGAGAGCGGTATATATAATAAACAAATAGCCACAGATTTTGCAAAGAAAGAAATTCCAGTGCAGATCATTTATACTTATCACTTTTAGATTACCAGTTACACATATCTCTCTGTTGTTAGCAAGCAGTACTTTCCAAACCCAAATTTTCTTAATTCACCCAGCTGGTTGATGAAAAACAGAAAGCTTTATATTTCTAATGTATGTTCCTAGATTTGATAACTATTCTTTGCTCCTTGCTGTTGTAGTTGCTCTAAACTATATAATCTAAAGGAACAGAAGGGATTTCTCCTTTTTTTCTATTAAAAAAAGATCATAGTTGAAAACAAAGAACATTGGGTGGTGGATACATTATAATATATAAAACTGTCAAAATTTATCAAGTGATCACTTAGATCTTAAATTTAATTGTATGTAAATTCTAACAGAATTTCAAAAATTCCTTCTAATCACTTTCATAAAAGGCTGAATGAGAATGCCCACTTGAAAGAAAACCCTGAGAAATATAAAACCAGCAAAAACTGCTTAAAAAAACGTCAATATGAATAGAAAAATGGGGACAAAAAACTAAAGGAAAATAGGGCGGGGGGGGACAATGTGGGTGTTGCTTTTTTACTTTTTTTTAATTCTTATCTTCACTTTTTCAGATACAAGGAAAATGTTCAAATGAACAACTGTAAGATGGCAATGTGAACAACTGTACACTTTGGATGACTGAATGGTATGTGAATATAACTCAATAAAATTGAGTATTAAAAAAAACATCAATATTGCAAGGACAAAAAAAGAGATAGAGGGAAAACCTTTGAGACTTGAGAGCCATAGCAATCAATGCAATATATGGACCATAATTTCAACAAATAAACAGTATAAAAAAACATGATCTTTGAACCCTGGCCGAATATTTGATATTAAGGAATCATGCTGATTTTTTTAAATGTGGTTATATTCTTTGAAGAGTTTTTATGTTTTCAAAAAAAGTAATCTTTTAATATTTTAGAAATACATACTGAAATATATGATGCCTGGATTTACTTCAAAATAACTGGGACAGGGGGGTGGATGAAAGAATTGTCCATGATTTCATCATTATGAATGAGTGATGGGTAGACAGGGTTCATAATACTATTCTCTCTCCGTGCGTGTTTCAAACTTATAATTTTGGAAAATTGAAGCACCCATTAAATCAAAACTGTACCAATGGCACAAAGCTTGCTCAAGTATCATTTATTGAGAAGTGAAAAATAAATGTAAAATTAATCAACTCAGCAGAGTAGTTAAACCTGGGGTGGGAAAAAGTAGTGGTTACAAGAGGAGCACAAAGGGGCTTTTGAGGTGCTAGTAATGTTCTTGTGCTCACTTTGTGTAAATTCACCAGCAAGTTGTATGCTCATTATTTATGTACTTTTATTAACGTTATATTTCATTCAAAATTTTACTTAAAAATAATTACTAAAGGAATTTGAAAAACAGACATTTTAATTCAATAGCAGTTTTAAGTGATATGCTGAAATAACCATATTTTAAATACCACCTCTTTTTAAAATCTTTAGGCTTCAGAAATGAAAGTAAATTAAAGTTAGCTTATTCAAAATTCGATTACATGCTCTATTTGACAGTACCCAAAAACAAAAAGCATTAAAAACTACAGAAAAACTGCATAAAAAAGAACAGATCTCTCATATTGGTAATGGAATATATATATTGATATAAGGATATACCATTCAAGTATGCCACTTATTTTATTCGTTCTTACATAAAGGAAATAAGCATATGTATAACAAGGGCTTTTCTAGAAGTACTTGTTTGGTTTCAGAATAAAATCTTATTTTTTATACACTGCAATTCAGTTCTCAATTGGGAATTATAGGCAATTTAATTGTTCTAATGAAAAAAATTTTCCTCTGGAATTAAAATATACAGAAATATCTTATATGTTGATTCATGTTCAGCCAATAAGGCATAATAAAAGTAGTCAACCTACTTAACCATAATTAAGCACAATACTATCCAAAATTAAGTTTCAAATCTGTCATATATTATTGAATATTTCCTGATCTTGAATGAAATTTTGAACAACTTTTGAAATAACCACTAAAAACAAAGAACTTTTTTAGTTTTTCAGTTTGAAAGAAGCTATTCAGAAAACAACAAGTGTCATAGCAGAGTGGGGTTTTTTTTCTACTCATTAAGTGAATTAAATAATGTACAGGATTTTAACTTTTATTTTAGGAAAACATGAGCTGATTCTAAAGATATTTAATGGGCTTTTTATTTTTCAGGTATGCTATAATAGCAGGATCTGCAGTAATACTCTTCTCTATAATATTGAAATGAATAAATGAACAGAAACTTTAACCCTCCAAAAATTTCTATTCCTCCAATAAAACTGTGTTTTGGTAAACCTGTATCTTAGGGTCATTTCTCTTTGATAAGGGAAGATAAAGCTATAGAGATCCACAGCTTTAGCATGACTGGGTATTAGGGTCTAAAATGAAATATACTACACCACAGCTCTAAAAGACTTCATTTGACACACCACTATATCCCAACCACACAGCACACTGTCCGGCACAAATTTAGCATCCAATAAATATTTATTTTTGAAAGCCTAGAACATGCCTGAGAGATCAAAGCCTCTGTTCATGAAATCAGAAACTTAATCTTTCTGTGCCTTACTCTGCCAATCCTTTAAAAAGGAATGAAAACTACTTTACTGGGTTATGGTGAATAGAATAAGTTAGTACATACAGAACACTTACAACACTTGAAAGCAGAGAGAGGAAGAAGCACAAGCAAGTTTTTTGAGAAAATGCCTTCACATAATAGGGAGTCAAATGTCACTGAAGTTTGATGAATCAATGAATTAAGATTTAAAAATATGATTTAAAACACAAAACCCAAAGCAAACAACAGAATGAAGCATTTATATATGGCTTGATATAAATATATATACATACATAGCTTATTTAGTTATGCTGGAAATGTTGAAACAGACAAAAGTACTTTACCATTGAGATACGGGACTAGAAATACAGGATGGGGGAAAAGAAGGCTTTTACTTTTCATTTTATACCTTACTATACTGATTAAATTTTCATTTCCAGGTATACACACTGTTTTTAGAAATTAAAAAAAAAAAATACTTGAGTCAAAGAATAAAAGACTCGAAGACCATCCTTTAATTCCACCTAAACTAAAATCTGTTTAAAGAAAGGAACGTGAAAAGAAAACGTTCTCTACTATAGTGGTTTGAAGAACAAGTGCCCTAAAAGAGCATGTTAAAAGGGAAGTACTTACTTAAATGTTCTTTCTTTCAAGTAATACAATGATAATAAAGAACATTTTCAATAATGCTTTTTCATAATTAAAAACCAAATGATACTGAAATGCAATCTTAAAAATTAGTTTGGCAGGAACTCAATGATTTAGAGTGACATCTATTTTACAAGGTTATTTCCCATCCCTCAATCATTCTGACATTACATATAAACTTCATCTCTGAGAAAAATCTAGGTTCTGAGAAATGATGTTCACAAGAGCAGCAGAATATTTTAATGGGTAAAACTATAGAATCTTAAAACAACTTAGAGTCCAGGGCTCAAGTAGATATTTTAATATGTAGTAGTAACTCTCTTAAATGATATCTACCAAATCAATTTGCTGTATTAACCAACGTTTATTCTTCCTGGGTAAAATACAGCAACTGATGCCCACAGCACACTGCTAACTCATGACCAGAGAGCTTGTGTACGCCACAACTGAGTGATACAATCATCAAGAGGTATTTGTGTTTGTTCCTAAACTTGTTTATGCCAATTTACTTAGTATTTTAACTATGAAGTGCAATCAAGTATTATTTAAACTGGCAAAATAGGAGTATAAAGAGTGCTGTTCGAAGGCTGAATACTCAGGAAAAAATCAAGAGGCCAAGTCTCTTCAATAATTAAGAATTATAACAAAACTTGATTCCATACCCAGATTCTCAGATTGCTTTGCAATGTCTAAGTTCTTGATCTACTTAAAAAAAGAAATAAATAAATAACAGAGGATGGTTATGGGTGTGACTTATATAAGAAAAACACAGCTAAGTTCTAATTAGGGGATCCATATTCAAAGAAATAGCCTCCTCACATCAATTAAATTGCAAGTACATTTAAAATGCTTGAAGTTATAATAAAATGTTTAAACTATAAACTGATCATATAGACTATATAGTGAACACTGTTCTTTGCCTTTCCCACAGCCATACTTGCTGCTTGTTTTTTTGCCTCATTTTGTTTGAGTGGTAATGTGTGCATTCCCAACAATGAATTATGATTAGTCTAAGCCAGTGTTTCTTAATAGGGCTGCTACTGATCTTTTAGGCTGGACATTCTATCCTCTTTGGAACTGTAGCATCCCTGGCCCCTGTCCACTAAATGTCAACAATATTTTTCACATTTCCAGATGTTCACTTATGGAAGTTAGGTAGCATACCATTTCCCCACCCTGAGAACCACTGGAATAAACTAATCATTGTTATCCTATTTCTGATTTTGCAAGTTTCTTGCTTTCCCAGCTTTCCTTGAAGATAATAGCAACTACCTGGCCCAGTTCCAGTAAATGAGACAAGAGGAATTTTGCAAAGGGAGCTACTGGAAAACTACTTTCCTTCACTGATAAAAGGAAAAACCCACTTGAAAAGACTTTTTTTTTTTTAAAAGACAGTATCCACTTAACCAACATTCCTGCTTTGAATCTGAACAAGGTATCTGAACTACAGCAGTCTACTTTAAGGACCATGAAGTTGCAATTGTGAAACTGAAACATCAATACAGAACAGCAGAGCAGAAAGACAAATAGCCAGTATTCATAATATTGTTGAACTGCCAAATGGAACAACCCTAAGACCTCCAGACTTCTTGTTAAGAAAATAAATATCCTTATGATTTAAGCCACTGCTAATTGGGTATTCTGATAACATCATTTTTTAATGAGTACCCACCTGAATCCTCCCAGTGGTCAGTTAAGAGAAATTCTATTGCAATTATAACATCAAAACCTATTACCATAAGAATAATACTTCATGTAAATACTTTTGAGGTATATAGTATGTAAATACCATATATGCTTCCTAACATAACAGAATGAGGTAATATTGATTTTGGAGTTTTATGACAGCAATTTCAAAATGCTTTGTAAAGAGGTAGGTACTATCAGCCCTTCACTGTGAGGCTGTTACAGTTCATCCCTCTATTATGATATTTAACACATACTTTATATTGTAGTTAGGTTTATACAGATCTTTCTCCTACAGCACATTAAATAAACTTGCCTTGTGGCAAGTGACTTACTGCATTCTTTTGAGTATGACAGAGTAATGTCTGTACATAATGAGTCCCCAAAAGAATGTTTAGTAATGTATATTGAATGGATTTAAATGGCTTGGACACTGTTATTGGCATTCTTGGTTATATCTTTCATTAAATGTAATTGCACTGATTTACTTTATTGATGCTTGTCTGTACATTATATAAAGTGATAAGGTAATTTGATTAGTTAATTGATTGCCTGCTAATGTAACATTATTTTATTTTTTTGTGCTTTGTTTGAAATTTTGATTGCTTTGTTCAGATAGTATTTTCCTTACTAAAAAAATGAATAATACTTCTCATAAAATATAATTGGGTCAGAAGTAATGAAAACTCAAACTAGAGGAATTATGAGATTCTTTTGTCTTCTGTCATTCTCAAGTACAGGTAATCTTAAACATCTCTTTATTAGAATTCACAAATTTAATTAAGTGCTTTCCAACTATATCAACAATTTCCCAGTATAAAATAAATACTTAATTTGATATAAATCTCATCTCAAGGTCATTTGGGACTTACTCACTTCAACAATATTGCTCATGATTTTTAATATCTCATGGCCTAAATTCCACTCCACCCCTATACCCAAATAAAAATGCATCCTCCAAATCTATTATAGAAAAAGGTTCTCCAAATGTACATCTTTGGGTGCACCATTCCCAATTAGGATAAAAAGGTCACAAAAGATCATTGTTCCTGTTGTAATAGGAAAACACAAGATAAACTAAAGAGCCTAATTTTATCTAAAGGCATGGAAGAGTTGTGAAGACGAAAAAAGTCTACATGAATTGTTTTCTAGGGACAAACAAGCCCTCCCTAGATAAGCAGAGACCAGTAGCCATTTTTATCCCTAGAATGTTTATTAAGTCTTGGAGTTTTCTCTCATGGAATACCTCTGCGCTAGGCTAGAAATCAGAAAGGTATCATGTCTTTTGGCACTTAGACACTAAACTGCTAGAAAAAGCTGCTTAGTCACAACCTCAAGACATGTGAAAGCAGAAACAAACAGAAAACTAACTAAAGCTTCAACCTAACTTCTATCCAGCTCAATTCCAAATTAGATCTAGTAGATCAGCCCATCAGTACAGCTGCCTGACAAAGTAAAGGGAAAGCTCTTACAGTGGGAAAATATTGTCTAGTTTGATCTCTACTGTTCTTTATATACCATGTCCAATGTGCAACAAAATCTTACAAGGTCATACAAAGAAATAAGAAATTATGACTGGAGACCAAGAGTAAAAAAAATCAACTGAAAGAAACCCAGAGATTATCAGGTGTTTGAATTAGCAGAGAACTTTAAAAAATTGCTATTAAAAATGTTAACGATTTTAAAGGAGATGAACAAATTACGTGAAGAGGATTTCAGCAGAGAAACTGAAACTTGAAAAACATGCACATCCTACATGATTAGAACTATTACAGAAGCATTGTCTAAATATATAAAGGAAAATATATCTTTAATGCCATATTAAGTAGCTAGCGTTTTATTCTGTTGTGTAATGAGAATTCACAAGCAATAGGGGAATGATAAAATTTCATTTAATTTTTTAAAAGATCACTCTGAACACTGTGGAAAATGGACCGAAGAAAAGTGAAAATGGAAGCAGGAAGACCAGTAAAGAAAGGTTGTATGAACGGTCCAGGTAAGAAATTACGGTGGCTGGGTTTACAGTGGTAGCAGTGTAACTGACAGAAGTAGGAGAACTAGGAATCTATTTTGAAGGCAAGATTTACTAGTGGCTTGAAAATAAGGGTTGCAGTAAAAAAAAAGATTGAAAGATTTGTTTTAGTTTGCTAATGCTGCAGAATGCAAAACACCAGAGATGGATAGGCTTTTATAAAACGAGGGTTTATTTCACTACATAGTTACAGTCTTTAGGCCACAAAGCGTCCAAGGTAACACCTCAGCAATCGGGTACCTTCACCGGAGGATGGCCAATGGCGTCTAGAAAACCTCTGCTAGCTAGGAAGGCAGCTGGCGTCTGCTCCAAAGCTCCGGCCTCAAAACGGCTTTCTCCCAGGACGTTCCTCTCTAGCAAGCTTGCTCCTCTTCAAAACATCGCTCCCAGCTGCACTCAGTTTCCTCTTTGAGTCAGCTCATTTATATAGCTCCATTGATCAAGGCCCACCCTGAATGGGCGGGCCCATGCCTCCATGGGAACATCTCATCAAAATCATCACCGACAGCTGGGTGGGGCACACTCCAAGCAAATCCAACCAGCACCAAAACTTCTGCCCCACGTAAGACCACAAAGACAATGGCATCTGGGGGACACAATACATTCAAACCGGCACAGATTATTCCCAAGTTTGCAGCTTGAGCTACTGTGCAGACGGTGGTGCCATTTCTGGAATAGGGAAGACTACAGGAAGAACAGGTTAAGGAAATTTTATTTGTCACTTGATGCATTACAGGGTCTCCCTCCCCAAAGTTTGTGAACTCTTTTTAAAAGTTTAAAAATGTTGCTTGGCAGGTGAAATCACTGCTCTCCCCACTACGTGGGATCTGACACCCAGGGGTGTAAATCTCCCTGGCAACGTGGAATATGACTCCTGGGGAGGAATTTAGACCCAGCATCGTGGGATGGAGAACATCTTCTTGACCAAAAGGGGGATGTGAAATGAAATGAAGTTCCAATGGCTGAGAGATTCCAAAAAGGAGCCAAGAGGTCACTCTGGTGGGCACTCCTATGCACAATATAGATAACTCTTTTTAGGTTTTAATGAACTGGAAGAGCTAATAGTAAATACCTGAAAACTATCAAAGTACAACCCAGTAGCCTTGAATCTTGAAGACGACTGTGTAACAATGTAGCTTACAAGGGGTGACAATGTAATTGTGAAAGCCTTGTGGATCACACTCCTCTCTATCCAGTGTATGGATGGATGAGTAGAAAAACAGGAGCAAAAAAACTAAAGGAAAAATAGGGCGGGGGTCAGGGTACAATTTGGGTGTTCTTTTTTTAATCTTTTTTTTTTATTCTCACTTTCACTTTTTTCTGTTTGGCTATGGAAATCACTATCAGGTATGGTACCCACATGGAAACAAAGAAACTCAGACCCAACTCTGACCTGACTCTGAGTTCCTCCTACAAAAATACCCAATGATGTCAGGGCACAGTTCTAAGGGACAAGGCTACTTTGCTCCAGTTCTCTTTCCCACTTCCAGGACTGTAAAATCTCTATTCCTGCTCTACTATTCACTTCTCTTAACACCTAGTTTACTCTTTTTCCTAATCATGTTCAAAAGGAATGTGGAAAAAGTATATAAAAGTAAATTCATATGTATTCAAATCTCACATAAAAAAAATGAAAGGTTAAGCAATAGTCACTGGATCATGACTTTTCTGAGTTAAAAATCTAGAGTTGTCTATGACTTCTCGCCTTAGCTTTCTGTAGCATCACTGAATCCTCTGCAATGATGCAAATGCTCTATATCTAAACTAATACAATAGCCACTAGCAACATGTGGCTATTGAGTACTAACTAGTGTGACTGAGGAAAAATATTTTAATTCCATGTGGCTACCATACTTGATAGTGATTTTCATAGCCAAACAGAGATCTGTCAAATCTTTCTTCAAATTTTCTCATCATTAATTTTTCTCCCATTTCCAACAATGCCATAGTAATTTTACACCATATACTCCTCATGCATGCACTACTCTCTCCTTATATGCCATTGAAACATAATCTTTTCTTACACTTCACTGTAACAATATTTCAATATTATTTAAATGTAACTATTTATTCTGCTCAAAATTCTTTAATACCTAAAAGAACAATAAGAATAAAACCCAGATAGCATTCAAAATGCTCCACAAAGTAAAGTAGTTATCTTAGGTTAGTTGTCTTTTTCTTATTCCCTTGTTATGTTCTTTTATTGAATGTTTTTTTTTAAGTTTTTTTTTAATTTTTTTATTTTTCATACAGTTGATTTAGGGAAAAAAAAAGTTTAAAAAAAATAAGAAATAAACAAGGAAAAAAATATGCAGAGCCCCCTTGAGGAGCTGGTGGAGAATGCAGGGGTACTGGCCTGCCCTACCTCGATGGTTGCTAACATGCCCACAGACATAGGGGACTGGTGGTTTGATGGATTCAGCCCTCTACCACGGGATTTGCCCTTGGGAAGACTGTTGCTGCAAAGGAGAGGCTAGGCCTCCCTATAATTGTGCCTAAGAGCCTCCTCCCGAATGCCTCTTTGTTGCTCAGATGTGGCCCTCTCTCTCTACCTAAGCCAACTTGAAAGGTAAAATCACTGCCCTCCCCCCATGTGAGATCAGACACCCAGGGGAGTGAATCTCCCTGGCAACGTAGAATATGACTCCCGGGGAGGAATGTAGACCCAGCATCGTGGGATGGAGAACATCTTCTTGACCAAAAGGGGGATGTGAAAGGAAATGAAATAAGCTTCAGTGGCAGAGAGATTCCAAAAGGAGCCGAGAGGTCACTCTGGTGGGCACTCTTACGCACAATTTAGACAACCCTTTTTAGGTTCTAATGAATTGAGGTAGCTGGTGGTAGATACCTGAAACTATCAAACTACAACCCAGAACCCATGAATCTTGAAGACAATTGTATAAAAATGTGGCTTACGAGGGGGGACAGTGGGATTGGGGGGGCCATGGGGATCACACTCCCCTTTGTCTAGTTTGTGGACGGATGAGTGGAAAGGTGGGGGAAGGAAACAAACAAACAGACAAGGGCGCCCAGTGTTCTTTTTTACTTTAGTTGCTCTTTTTCACTTTAATTATTATTCTGGTTATTTTTGTGTGTGTGGTAATGAGGGTGTTGGGGATTGATTTAGGTGATGAATGTACAACTATGTAATGGTACTGTGAACAATCTAATGTACGATTTGTTTTGTATGACTGCGTGGTATGTGAATTTATCTCTATAAAATGAATATTTAAAAAACAAATAAATTAACAAAGCAAAGAAATGCATTCATGATTCTCCTACTATAAAAACGCAGTCAATTTTAGAAATTGGTATTATATGAAATTATTTCACTAAGTTTTTCACCACCAGGACCTAACTCTGGGGCATGCTCAAGTGAGAATGGGTATGCTAGAAGACTCCTTAAAGATCATAAGGTAACTCCTCATTTTACAAAGATGGCCACTGAGTTTCAGAGTCGAAATGTGACTTGCCCAACGTCATCCAGCATGTTGGAACCAGATCAAGACCAGACCCATCACCCTTGACTACCAGCCCAGCTAATTTTCTACTCTGCCATCTGCCTCCGTTTAAGAAACATCTGCTATCCCCTCTCAAGGAATCTCTACCTCCTGCAACTGAACTGTGTCTTCTAAACTTGGAAATACATCTATAACAGGTAAAATAGGCATATGTAAAAAAACAAAAGAAAAACAAAAATAAACCTGGCTCCCCCCCCAAGAAAAAAAAAAAAAAAGCTCCACAAGCTGACCTGATGTGTTTTTAGCCTTATTGCCCAAAAAATCCTGATTCAGTCAGTAAGATCTACTCATCATTCCCCACAAACACTAACAACCTTTCTCATGCTGTTGTTAGAGTATGTTATCATTCACTGATGACCTCATCTCCATTTTAAAAACTCAAATCTTAAATCTTCCCATCTATGAAAATAAATCCCTCTTCTGACTATTGCTCTATCAAATTATTACCTCTAAATTGCAAAGCCAGTTTATGATTTATTTAAACAGTGACTTATTCCTTTAATAGTAGCTTAAATACTTTATTGTTTAACTTTCCGTTTCTTTCAGACTTTGTTCCTAAACCTGAAGCCAAAGGCATATTATTTAGCCCTAAAAGTAGTGCCTTCCACATAGCATTCAGTCAGATGTTAATAAATTCAAAGTAGATAAGGATATAGGAAAAAAGGGATTAAGTTAGGAGTTTCTCTGCACAGGGCCCAAAATTCATCCCTCTTCTACATTACAGAAAGCTCAAGGAGACTCAAAATGATCAATGCAAGATCAAAACACAGTTGTGTTCTGATGGTTCCCAGCCTGGCAACACAGTTCAATGCTCAAGTTAAGTCATTACAACTAAGGGAGAACTTTTCCTGCTTTCTTCTCACACCATTAGGAAACAGTACCTTAGTCTGTGAAGGGAAACTAAAGTAGTTCTTAGGTCCAAACCAAGAGGTGAAGCTCTGCCTGAAGCATTAGGAGTCTCCATCCAAAGTAGTTTCCAATAAGTCAGGTAAGACGCACTTCCCCAAACAGTATCAAAGAGACAGACCAGTTAAAATGAAGGAATAAAGAAAGAGCATCATCATGCTCTTCTTACCCTCAACCAAAGAGTATATAAGAAATAAGGAAAAAAAAAAGTATACTTTAGTCAGCTGAAAAAAGGCTCTGTGGTTATCAATTTCTACCATGAGTACATAATTTAAATATTATTTTAATCTTTTGACAATAGGACTTTAGCCATTTCTAACTGCTACAAGATTATTAACCTGTTCAGGGGAAATTTTTACCCTAAGGGAAAAAATTTTAAGCTATTTTCTAAAGAATATTTGATTAAAATTTATAAAATAAAACTCATTATTTCTAATTCACTCTATTTTTTTATATACAGTCCTAAGTAGAACAAAACTTCATTTCCACTTCCTGAACTGTGTCATTCAAAAATGAACCAAATGACCTTCTTTCTATGTGCTTCTGTCTAAGATACATACACAGCAGGCAAAATTGGCACTAAATAAAATTAGATGTACTGTCAATCATTTAGGAGTCCTTAATGTCTGTGCAAGGCACAATGCCAGGTGCCCAATAAATATTTAAAGTCAAAATCCATACTTGTGATCAGGGCAAACATCTTTAAGATACATGTTTTCATCCTCTTTACACTAAAAAAGAATGCTACCATGTTTTGGAGGAGTTTCTGCCTTAAACTCTATATGCCTACATTTGAAAACAGTAAAAGAAAAGAATATTGACCTTGATATTAGTAAAGGATGGCCACCAACTGCTAAACTCAATTCCTTCTCTCAAGCTTAATTCAAAATTAAATAAAATAACCCTTAGCTCTGTCCCATCAAGGTGGGCAAGAAGCAGGATAAGGGGGCTGGGGCAGGAATCAATCTCCCCTAGGTTCCTTATAGTGCTTTGCAGTTCTGCAGGAAAGCTGGAATTTGTTTGGAAGATGATGGCACCACCTTGTTCTTTAAAACAACTTCCCTTAGTGTTGTGGAAGAGCAAAGTACATATTTTCTGACTGATTTCTTAGTACTGTTTCTCTAAAAAATTAAGAGATTTCCTTAAAGTGAAGAACTAAGCATTTTAAACATAATCTTTTTATAATCTTAGGAAACTTAAACGATCAAAAGAACCAAATAATATAAATCAAGTAGGGTGCATATGAACTAACTTTTATCAGATCATGTATGTAAAATAAACTGAAACACTTTTGCCACATAAGTATTCTATAATTTACCTGCCTGATAAATTATTTTTTTCTTTTTAAGTTACAAGGATATTAACAAAGTCAAACTGGAAAAGTACACATTTCAAATGATAAATCACTATATAGCTACAGATATTCTATAGCCTTTTATTTTATTTTATTGAGGGTAGGAAAGGTATGTGTAGAAAAGGCAGATGAAATATGGAATATAAAACATCGGCCACAGAAGGGAACCAAAACAAGAAAATCCCATCTATCCTGGGTAGAAATAACTAGACGAATGAAACAATGAACACAAACCCTCCAACCAAATGAAAGGATATGAATTTAACTGAGGCCAATAAAGACCATTAAACACCATCTGGGGCCCATATAAAGGTTTATGTAAAATGAATCGGTGATCTCAGTTCAGATATCCTGGAGGTCTTATCAATGTGAGTGTACAATACTGAAGGTAACATGTATAGAAAAAAAACAGATTCCATTTCAGATATGGGTTAACAGCAATTATGTTAAATTACTATTTTCACAAGATATGTGAAATGGTTCACAGTTGCCATAACTTTTTCTATTTCCAGAAACAAATATTAAATAATACCCATTATGCCTTAAATGCAGATACATTAAAAAACATTTTATACTGAAATACATTTACTTTGTGGGATTTTTTTTAGTATACTACAAAATTATGAGATCTTAACCTCCTAGATTTTTTTCTTTTTAATTTTACAGATAAAAACCATCATGACAGTGATGCAAAGGAAATCCCAAAACCACCTATTTGGTATCACACATATCACTATCAATCCCAAAATACAAAGTTGTGCCAAAAGCTATATGAATATTCAGTTCATCAAAGTTATAATTATTTTTTAAAAGAGAATAATTAAAAAAACAAAACAAAACAAAACCACATACCCAAGTTGGATAGCATTATTTTTTAGAAGAAGTACATCTACATTAAAAATATGATTTAAATAATAAATCCCACAATATAAACCAGTCAGAATAAATTAACTGGTTTTTTAATTTAGCTTTGTTTTAAAATAGCCAGTATATATACTGCATGGGTTTTTGTAGAATATACCACCATTGTTTTCTAAAAAAGAGAAATTTCAATGATTTAAATTTGACAATTCACCTTAGTAAGATCCGGACCTAATTATTTTTCATTTTAGAAGCAATGAATTCCACCTACCACATATTTTACAGCACTTATAAACTGGTTGTGGAACAGCAGATGCTGAGTTTCATCTTCTGGATTTGAAGCTGTGTAAAGCATTCCACAAACATTACAGGAAACTGCTCCAAATCGTTTCTGCCCTGCATCCTATTAAAAAAAAAAAAAAAAAATACACGAAAAACAAAAGGTTTATCCTCTCCACAAAATTATTCCATTATGGCCTCTAAGGGTAAGATGTAAACATAAAGTGAGAGCTATTTAATCTATAATGAATAATATTCAATGTTGATTACAAAAATTAAGATGTCAACCTTTAAAATTTACGTGTAATTTTTAAGAAATATTTTCCCCTTTAGTAATCTGATTGTGCGGGAATAGTAATTGTTTCACAAAGTGTTTTCTATTCTTGTTCTTTATTCAACAAGAAAATTTCAGCAATATGCTGTAACTTTAAGAATAAAACTAAAAAAGCATAATCACTTTACTCTTTTTCTGCTCTATTAGTGTGCAATTTGAACTAAATAACTGAAAATAAGATCAAACATAAAGGATTTCCAGTGCCTTAGAACTAGTGTCAAGTGGCACAAAGAGAAATCAAACGGTAAATAAATGATTGTGTTTATTAAACTAAAGGGATAGTCATTCTAAAGAATGAATATACTGACAAAATGTTACCCAAAATTTACTTCAGGCAGTCTTCAGAACAGTGAGTAAGCACTGCTGCCTCAGTTTCCTCACTTATAAATGGGAAATGATAGTTGAATCTACCTCATAAATTTTCTACAAGGATTAACTGAGTTAACGTGAGTGAAGCACAATGAAACAGTACATTCAAAAAGTATTAGCTGCTATTATCATCATCAACATCCTCGACTCCAGACCAGCACTATCCCACAGAAATATGATCCACAAATGCCATTTTAAATTTTCTAGTGGCCACATTAAAGAAAGTAAAAAGAAACAGGTGAAATTAATTTTAATAACATTTTATTTAACCCAATATATCCCAAATATTATCAATATGAAAAACTACTAATGAGATACTTTACATTCTTCTTTTGGTACTAGTCTTAGAAGCATATATGGTAAGTATTTTTACACTTATAGCACATTTAAATTCCAATGAGTCACATTTCAAGTGTCCAAGAGTCCTGTGGATACATAATGAACAGTCCAATTCTAGATTCTAGTTGTCTAATCTTGTATTATACTAATTAACCAATAGGAACATTATTAAACTTGATAAAATAAGTTTTTTCCTCATTATTCCTTAAAAATTTCTAGATAATTATTGCAATGTTACACTTCTTTATTAAAGTTAAAATCAACTGCCCAGGAGGAGGCGGGTCAAGATGGCGGACTGGTGAGCTGTATGTTTTAGTTACTCCTCCAGTAAAGTAGGTAGAAAGCCAGGAACTGCATGGACTGGACACCACAGAGCAATCTGACTTTGGGCATACTTCATACAACACTCATGAAAATGTGGAACTGCTGAGATCAGCGAAATCTGTAAGTTTTTGCAGCCAGGGGACCCGCGCCCCTCCCTGCCAGGCTCAGTCCCGTGGGAGGAGGGGCTGTCAGCTCCGGGAAGGAGAAGGGAGAACTGCAGTGGCAACCCTTATCGGAAACTCATTCTGCTGATCCAAACTCCAACCATAGATAGACGGAGACCAGACACCAGAGAATCTGAGAGCAGCCAGCCCAGCAGAGAGGAGACAGGCATAGAAAAAAAACAACACGAAAAACTCCAAAATAAAAGCGGAGGATTTTTGGAGTTCTGGTGAACATAGAAGTGGGAAGGGCAGAGCTCAGGCCCGAGCTCAGGCCCTGAGGCGCATATGCAAATCCCGAAGAAAAGCTGATCTCTCTACCCTGTGGACCTTTCCTTAATGGCCCTGGTTGTTTTGTCTCTTAGCATTTCAATAACCCATTAGATCTCTGAGGAGGGACCTTTTTTTTTTTTTTTAATCCTTTTTTCTTTTTCTAAAACAATTACTCTAAGAAGCCCAATAGAGAAAGCTTCAAAGACTTGCAATTTGGGCAGGTCAAGTCAAGAGCAGAACTAGGAGAGCTCTGAGACAAAAGGCAATAATCCAGTGGCTGAGAAAATTCACTAAACACCACAACTTCCCAAGAAAAGGGGGGTGTCCGCTCACAGCCATCATCCTGGTGGACAGGAAACACTCCTGCCCATTGCCAGCCCCATAGCCCAAAGCTGACCCAGACAACCCAGTGTGACGGAAGTGCTTCAAATAACAGGCACACACCACAAAACTGGGCGTGGACATTAGCCTTCCCTGCAACCTCAGCTGATTGTCCCAGAGCTGGGAAGGTGGAGCAGTGTCAATTAACAAAGCCCCATTCAGTCATCATTTCAGCAGACTGGGAGCCTCCCTACACAGCCCAGCAGCCCAGAACTGCCCTGGGGGGATGGCACTCACCTGTGACATAGCACAGTAATCCCTCAACAGAGGACCCGGGGTGCACAGCCTGGAAGAGGGGCCCACTTGCAAGTCTCAGGAGCCATACGCCAATACCAAGGACTTGTTGGTCAGTGGCAGAGACAAACTGCGGCAAGACTGAACTGAAGGATTAGACTATTGAAGCAGCTTTAAAAATCTAGGATCACCAGGGAGATTTGATTGTTAGGGACACCCCCCGCTCCCTGACTGCCCAGAAACACGCCCCATATACAGGGCAGGCAACACCAACTACACATGCAAGCTTGGTACACCAACTGGACCCCACAAGACTCACTCCCCCACTCACCAAAAAGGCTAAGCAGGGGAGAACTGGCTTGTGGAGAACAGGTGGCTCGTGGACGCCATCTGCTGGTTAGTTAGAGAAAGTGTACTCCACAAAGCTGTAGATCTGATAAATTAGAGATAAGGACTTCAATTGGTCTACACATCCTAAAAGAACCCTATCAAGTTCAGCAAATGCCAAGAGGCCAAAAACAACAGAAAATTATAAAGCATATGAAAAAACCAGACGATATGGATAACCCAAGCCCAAGCACCCAAATCAAAAGATCAGAAGAGACACAGCACCTAGAGCAGCTACTCAAAGAACTAAAGATGAACAATGAGACCATAGTACGGGATACAAAGGAAATCAAGAAAACCCTAGAAGAGCATAAAGAAGACATTGCAAGACTAAATAAAAAAATGGATGATCTTATGGAAATTAAAGAAACTGTTGACAAAATTAAAAGATTCTGGACACTCACAGTACAAGACTAGAGGAAGTTGAACAACGAATCAGTGACCTCGAAGATGACAGAATGGAAAATGAAAGCATAAAAGAAAGAATGGGGAAAAAAATTGAAAAAATCGAAATGGATCTTAGGGATATGATAGATGATATGAAACGTCCAAATATAAGACTCATTGGTGTCCCAGAAGGGGAAGAAAAGGGTAAAGGTCTAGGAAGAGTATTCAAAGAAATTGTTGGGGAAAACTTCCCAAATCTTCTAAACAACATAAATACACAAATCATAAATGCTCAGCGAACTCCAATAGAATAAATCCAAATAAACCCACTCCGAGACATATACTGATCACACTGTCAAACACAGAAGAGAAGGAGCAAGTTCTGAAAGCAGCAAGAGAAAAGCAATTCACCACATACAAAGGAAACAGCATAAGACTAAGTAGTGACTACTCAGCAGCCACCATGGAGGCAAGAAGGCAGTGGCACGATATGTTTAAAATTCTGAGTGAGAAAAATTTCCAGCCAAGAATACTTTATCCAGCAAAGCTCTCCTTCAAATTGGAGGGAGAGCTTAAATTTTTCACAGACAAACAAATGCTGAGAGAATTTGCTAACAAGAGACCTGCCCTACTGGAGATACTCAAGGGAGCCCTACAGACAGAGAAACAAAGAAAGGACAGAGAGACTTGGAGAAAGGTTCAGTACTAAAGAGATTCGGTATGGGTACAATAAAGGATATTAATAGACAGAGGGGAAAAATATGACAAACATAAACCAAAGGATAAGATGGCTGATTCAAGAAATGCCTTCACGGTTATAACGTTGAATGTAAATGGATTAAACTCCCCAATTAAAAGATATAGACTCGCAGAATGGATCAAAAAAAAATGAACCATCAATATGTTGCATACAAGAGACTCATCTTAGACACAGGGACACAAAGAAACTGAAAGTGAAAGGATGGAAAAAAATATTTCATGCAAGCTACAGCCAAAAGAAAGCAGCTGTAGCAATATTAATCTCAGATAAAATAGACTTCAAATGCAGGGATGTTTTGAGAGACAAAGAAGGCCACTACATACTAATAAAAGGGGCAATTCAGCAAGAAGAAATAACAATCGTAAATGTCTATGCACCCAATCAAGGTGCCACAAAATACATGAGAGAAACACTGGCAAAACTAAAGGAAGCAATTGATGTTTCCACAATAATTGTGGGAGACTTCAACACATCTCTCTCTCCTATACATAGATCAACCAGAGGACCAATAAGGAAATTGAAAACCTAAACAATCTGATAAATGAATTAGATTTAACAGACATATACAGGACATTACATCCCAAATCACCAGGATACACATACTTTTCTAGTGCTCATGGAACTTTCTCCAGAATAGATCATATGCTGGGACATAAAACAAGCCTCAATAAATTTAAAAAGATTGAAATTATTCAAAGCACATTCTCTGACCACAATAGAATACAATTAGAAGTCAATAACCATCAGAGACTTAGAAAATTCACAAATACCTGGACGTTAAACAACACACTCCTAAACAATCAGTGGGTTAAAGAAGAAATAGCAAGAGAAATTGCTAAATATATAGAGACGAATGAAAATGAGAACACAACATACCAAAACCTATGGGATGCAGCAAAAGCAGTGCTAAGGGGGAAATTTATAGCACTAAACGCATATATTAAAAAGGAAGAAAGAGCCAAAATCAAAGAACTAATGGATCAACTGAAGAAGCTAGAAAATGAACAGCAAACCAATCCTAAACCAAGTACAAGAAAAGAAATAACAAGGATTAAAGCAGAAATAAATGACATAGAGAACAAAAAAACAATAGAGAGGATAAATATCACCAAAAGTTGGTTCTTTGAGAAGATCAACAAGATTGACAAGCCCCTAGCTAGACTGACAAAATCAAAAAGAGAGAAGACCCATATAAACAAAATAATGAATGAAAAAGGTGACATAACTGCAGATCCTGAAGAAATTCAAAAAATTATAAGAGGATACTATGAACAACTGTATGGCAACAAACTGGATAATGTAGAAGAAATGGACAATTTCCTGGAAACATATGAACAACCTAGACTGACCAGAGAAGAAATAGAAGACCTCAATCAACCCATCAAAAGCAAAGAGATCCAATCAGTCATCAAAAATCTTCCCACAAATAAATGCCCAGGGCCAGATGGCTTCACAGGGGAATTCTACCAAACTTTCCAGAAAGAACTGACACCAATCTTACTCAAACTCTTTCAAAACACTGAAGAAAATGGAACACTACCTAACTCATTTTATGAAGCTAACATCAAGCTAATACCAAAACCAGGCAAAGATGCTACAAAAAAGGAAAACTACCGGCCAATCTCCCTAATGAATATACATGCAAAAATCCTCAACAAAATGCTTGCAAATCGAATCCAAAGACACATTAAAAAAATCATACACCATGACCAAGTGGGGTTCATTCCAGGCATGCAAGGATGGTTCAACATAAGAAAATCAATCAATGTATTACAACACATTAACAAGTCAAAAGGGAAAAATCAATTGATCATCTCAATAGATGCTGAAAAAGCATTTGACAAAATCCAACATCCGTTTTTGATAAAAACACTTCAAAAGGTTCAAAAAGGTTCAAAAGGTTGAAGGAAACTTCCTCAACATGATGAAGAGCATACATGAAAAACCCACAGCCAGCATAGTACTCAATGGTGAGAGACTGAAAGCCTTCCCTCTAAGATCAGGAACAAGACAAGGATCCCCGCTGTCACCACTGTTATTCAACATTGTGCTGGAAGTGCTAGCCAGGGCAATCCGGCAAGACAAAGAAATAAAAGGCATCCAAATTGGAAAAAAAGAAGTAAAACTGTCATTGTTTGCAGATGATATGATCTTATATCTAGAAAACCCTGAGAAATCGACGATACAGCTACTAGAGCTAATACACAAATTTAGCAAAGTAGCGGGATACAAAATAAATGCACATAAGTCAGTAATATTTCTGTATGCTAGAAATGAACAAACTGATGAGACACTCAAGAAAAAGATACCATTTTCAATAGCAACTAAAAAAATCAAGTACCTAGAAATAAACTTAACCAAAGATGTAAAAGACCTATACAAAGAAATAGAAGGAGACCTTAAAAGATGGAAAAATATTCCATGTGCATGGATAGGAAGACTAAATGTCATTAAGATGTCAATTCTACCCAAACTCATCTACAGATTCAATGCAATCCCAATCAAAATTCCAACAACCTACTTTGCAGACTTGGAAAAGCTAGTTATCAAATTTATCTGGAAAGGGAAGATGCCTCGAATTGCTAAAGACACTCTAAAAAAGAAAAACGAAGTGGGAGTACTTACACTCCCTGACTTTGAAGCTTATTATAAAGCCACAGTTGCCAAAACAGCATGGTACTGGCACAAAGATAGACATAAAGATCAATGGAATCGAATTGAGAATTCAGAGATAGACCCTCAGATCTATGGCCGACTGATCTTTGATAAGGCCCCCAAAGTCACTGAACTGAGTCATAATTGTCTATTCAACAAATGGGGCTGGGAGACTTGGATATCCATATCCAAAAGAATGAAAGAGGACCCCTACCTCACCCCCTACACAAAAATTAACTCAAAATGGACCAAAGATCTCAATATAAAAGAAAGTACCATAAAACTCCTAGAAGATAATGTAGGAAAACATCTTCAAGACCTTGTATTAGGCGGCCACTTCCTAGACTTTACACCCAAACCACAAGCAACAAAAGAGAAAATAGATAAATGGGAACTCCTCAAGTTTAGAAGTTTCTGCACCTCAAAGGAATTTCTCAAAAAGGTAAAGAGGCAGCCAACTCAATGGGAAAAAATTTTTGGAAACCATGTATCTGACAAAAGACTGATATCTTGCATATATAAAGAAATCCTACAACTCAATGACAATAGTACAGTCGGCCCAATTATAAAATGGGCAAAAGATATGAAAAGACAGTTCTCTGAAGAGGAAATACAAATGGCCAAGAAACACATGAAAAATTGTTCAGCTTCACTAGCTATTAGAGAGATGCAAATTAAGACCACAATGTGATACCATCTAACACCGGTTAGAATGGCTGCCATTAAACAAACAGGAAACTACAAATGTTGGAGGGGATGTGGAGAAATTGGAACTCTTATTCATTGTTGGTGGGACTGTATAATGGTTCAGCCACTCTGGAAGTCAGTCTGGCAGTTCCTTACAAAACTAGATATAGAGTTACCATTCGACCCAGCGATTGCACTTCTCGGTATATACCCAGAAGATCGGAAAGCAGTGACACGAACAGATATCTGCACGCCAATGTTCATAGCAGCATTATTCACAATTGCCAAGAGATGGAAACAACCCAAATGTCCTTCAACAGATGAGTGGATAAATAAAATGTGGCATATACACACGATGGAATACTACGCGGCAGTAAGAAGGAACGACCTCGTGAAACATATGACAACATGGATGAACCTTGAAGACATAATGTTGAGCGAAATAAGCCAGGCACAAAAAGAGAAATATTATATGCTACCACTAATGTGAACTTTGAAAAATGTAAAACAAATGGTTTATAATGTAGAATGTAGGGGAACTAGCAATAGAGAGCAATTAAGGAAGGGGGAACAATAATCCAAGAAGAACAGATAAGCTATTTAACGTTCTGGGGATGCTCAGGAATGACTATGGTCTGTTAATTTCTGATGGGTATAGTAGGAACAAGTTCACAGAAATGTTGCTATATTAGGTAACTTTCTTGGGGTAAAGTAGGAACATGTTGGAAGTTAAGCAGTTATCTTAGGTTAGTTGTCTTTTTCTTACTCCCTTGTTATGGTCTCTTTGAAATGTTCTTTTATTGTATGTTTGTTTTCTTTTTAACTTTTTTTTCATACAGTTGATTTAAAAAAGAAGGGAAAGTTAAAAAAAAAAAAAAAAAAGAAAAACAAGGAAAAAAAGATGTAGTGCCCCCTTGAGGAGCCTGTGGAGAATGCAGGGGTATTCGCCTACCCCACCTCGATGGTTGCTAACATGACCACAGACATAGGGGACTGGTGGTTTGATGGGTTGAGCCCTCTACCGTAGGTTTTACCCTTGGGAAGATGGTTGCTGCAAAGGAAAGGCTAGGCCTCCCTATGGTTGTGCCTAAGAGCCTCCTCCCGAATGCCTCTTTGTTGCTCAGATGTGGCCCTCTCTCTCTGGCTAAGCCAACTTGAAAGGTAAAATCACTGCCCTCCCCCCTATGTGGGATCAGACACCCAGGGGAGTGAATCTCCCTGGCAACGTGGAATATGACTCCCGGGGAGCAATGTAGACCCGGCATCGTGGGATGGAGAACATCTTCTTGACCAAGAGGGGGATGTGAAAGGAAATGAAATAAGCTTCAGTGGCAGAGAGATTCCAAAACGAGCCGAGAGGTCGCTCTGGTGGGCACTCTTACGCACACTTTAGACAACCCTTTTTAGGTTCTAAAGAATTGGGGTAGCTGGTGGTGGATACCTGAAACTATCAAACTACAATCCAGAACCCATGAATCTCGAGGACAGTTGTATAAAAATGTAGCTTATGAGGGGTGACAATGGGAATGGGAAAGCCATAAGGACCACACTCCACTTTGTCTAGTTTATGGATGGATGAGTAGAAAAATAGGGGAAGGAAACAAACAGACAAAGGTACCCAGTGTTCTTTTTTACTTCAATTGCTCTTTTTCACTCTAATTATTATTCTTGTTATTTTTGTGTGTGTGCTAATGAAGGTGTCAGGGATTGATTTAGGTGATGAATGTACAACTATGTAACGGTACTGTGAACAATCGAAAGTACGATTTGTTTTGTATGACTGCGTGGTATGTGAATATATCTCAATAAAATGAAGATAAAAATAAAAATAAAAAAATAAAAATAAATAAAAAAAACACCACTGCTCTCTCTTTTCCAATTTGCCATCTGATTGTACAGTACTTATATTCTATTTCAAATTAAATATTGGTTTATCTTCCTATGAAATAGGTTTCATGTTATTTTACTATTTGAATCAACTACTGAATGAATGTAGTAATCAAATGACAGCTAAGAATGTAACAAATGCGAAATAAAGTACTGTAATCTGAGTACCTCTGAGGCCTAGACTCCCCAAAGCTCAAACCCACATCTGCGGCCACCACCCACACCCCCCACATGCTTTACCCAGAACCCACAGATGGTCCAAGTGATAAGCTAACCTTCCCCTCACCCTCAGACATCCAGTCCTTTTGCGTCTTCCCTGCACGTCAGCTTTAAACTAACAAATCGTTGACTTAAGCAGGAAATCTAATAACCTCCAGACCTGAACCACAATAAAGGCACAAGCCCATGGGTCCCTATGGCTCTGCTGGTGTGCACTCCACCTACTGGTTGAGCCACGTGAGCCAGTCACACTTCCCGTGGACCCCTCACGGTACCCTTCTCTTCCTGGGACCTGTGAGTAACAAGTTATCTTTTCTCATACCTTATGGTCTCAGTTTCCCACTGTGTCACATCTGACCTCCACCAGACCCAAATTTAAAATCCAACTTAACTAATTTGAAACACCAGGAATATTTCCATGATGAAGATTGATGGTGACAAAAAAAGGCTCTTTTGAAAAAAGGGGTAATTTATTCCTTAACAACTTGCAAAAATAAGCTATTTATAACAAAAGAAGCAAATTACATATACTTACTATGATCAACTGTTTTTCATCAGCTTTCTCTGCTTCTTTTAATTTCAAGTCTTTTGGAATTTTTATCTCCAAATGGGAACTGCACTTAGGCCAAGAATGATTTGTTGGTATTTCCCTTAAACAAACAAACAAACAAACAAAACAGTATTATAATGTTATCGATCCATATCACTTCAAATTGAGGGAGAGAGAAAAATAACTTATTTTCTATTTAACACCAATAAATCTTAACTTTCACGGGGGAAAAACAATTAAGGAAACTATAATTTACAACAACAACAAAACAGCTACACTACCTACTATAGGTTGAATAATTTTTTAGTTTTAGCCATGTGAGTCATGGTCTGTCCTAGATACTATTTATTGGTAATACATAAAGCAAAGTAAGTCAGACTGAATTTAATTACAACATTAAAGATAAAACAAAAAGCTTTTAATCTATTTAAAACACTTCAACATATTGATACTACCCAGTATTTCCAAAGGTGTAGGGTACTGTCAAACACCGCTGCTGGGAGTATAAACAGGCATAACCATTTTAGAGGGAAATTTAGCAACACAAGATAAGTCCTACAAGCTATAAATTTATCCTAATGATATAGTCACACAAGTGGACAGAGATACTTGTGTTTATTGCAGGATTTTTTTTTTAAATACAAATAAACTAGAAACAACCACAATGTCCAAAAGTGGAGAACAGTAAAATAAACCATGACACTTTTACACAATGAAATCTAATGCAGAATTTAAAAGACTGATGTAGAACTAAATGTATAGAGGTCGAAAGACATCCATAATACATTGTTTAAAAAAAAAAAGCATAAAACAGTATATATAGGCATAGAAAAAATGTATAATGAAAGGAGAAAGTGTATCTCTGTCTTTCCACACGAAAAACTGAGGGTTACTAGCAGAACTTTTTAGAGAAAAATCACCCAAACCTAACACTGATAGATACAAAATCCCTTTAGTTATCATATTTACACTTAAATTAAACTAATACCTTACCTGTTATCACTGGTTTTAAATGTGTGGTTATTGAGTATACTGTGCTGTTTGGAAGCTGAACCTGTAACTTAATCAAGAAGATGAGTTATATATTAAGCTTTGTACTAGTTCTCCATCTAATGATCAAAAATCACTATATAGAAAGAAAAAACTCAAGGCACTAAATGTCTTACTTTAAATAAAGACCATATGACATATGATGAACTCAGACTGCTCTTCTTACTTAGACATTACTCCTCAGAGAAGAGGCAGAAAGGCTGTTTTATATCTGGACTACAGAACTGCAAGGAGATCTAATGGTAGATTAACAGGATTTTACCTCTAGTTTCACCAACAATTACTAACACTGAACAATAAAGGAAATAGTGTAAATGCTTGCATTATTATACAATCTCTAAATGGAAATAAATTCAAACATTTCCTTTTTAAAAAATTATACTCTGGAGTTTTAATCTCATTAATAAATGTAATATCAATTCACTTTATTTTCTAATGAATAAATGCATTTCTCTTATTTATATGACACTTTCCCATATCCACCAAGAGAAAAAGTTACATAATATACAACGGCAGCAATTATCTGACTTCAATCTTTTGTTCCAAGTATACCTTTCCTTTAGCAGAGGGAAACAACAGAAATTACAGATTTCTTTTTTATATCCTCACGGTGCTTCACCCAATATATGTGACCAAAACCCCATTCAACAGTTCAAATAACATATTGTCAAGAAAACTTCGCAAGACTGTATGGTATAATGGGAAAATTGCAGCATTTATTAAATTCTGAATTCTGAAATATTAAATTCTGACAGAATCACTGAGATAGAAAATTGAGTATTTGATAGTTAAGCATAAAAATCTGAAGTGGTAAAGTCATCTATACTTGAGAAATATACTGCCACCATTAACGTGTAACTAATTAAAACTTCTTGAGAAAGTAAATCACAAAATAAAAAAATAAAACGAAAAAAAGTTTGGGTAGGGAGTCAAAGGTTATACGATAACAAGCCCAAAAACCAAAGCAATTCTCCCCAAAGAACGGGGGGTGATAGTCACACATTTGACATAGAAAAGCAATGGTTAAGAAGGATTAACAGGCATATTTGGTAGAGGATGGGGTTTCCTGTTATGGTGACAAAAACATCTTTAAACATCGTGAAATTCGCATATTTTCAAAGCATTACCTGGAAATTTACTCTCGCCTGTATCAATTTTTGCCTGAAGAAGCAGAGTTGAAACAGCAGTGGTGGTTTCCACTGGACTGTTTTCAAGTTTGGATTCCAAACACAGACTGAAATTCTGAAAACATATAATTCAAAATGTTGATATTTACATTTATATGAACCTTTGAGTCTTTATCCCAATACACTTTCAGTAAATTTTAACATACTAAGAAAATTTAAGGAAATACTTTATATAAAGAGTAATTCATATAGGCATGCCTTAAGAGTCTAATCTGTGATCTTACCCAAAGCTACCCTCTCTAAGCATCAGATACAAACATTCCGTTTCATGACAAATTTTAAGACTTAACTCTCCCATAGATATATTTTCTATTTACCTGGCTCAGTATCTTTGCTCAGAGTTTCATCTATCTAGATCTGTGCTATCTAATACGGTAGCCACTGCCACATGTGACTATTGAGCACTAGAATTGTAGTTAATTCAAATTGAGATGCACTGTAAGTGTAAAACATACACTAGCTTTTGAAGACTGATACTATATAATTTTGAGACCAACACTGTATAATTAAAAGAACAAAATTAGAGGTGGCCACAGGAAAAGTTTTTAATGATGTATGGTTTCTTTTTTTGCATTCTCCTACCTCTCCCACAAGTATAAATGTGGCTAGGGTCTGAAGCCAGTCAATCTCAGTTTAAATCCTGGCTCCATCATTTATTAGGAAGTCACTCAAGCAAGTTACTTAAATTTCTGAGTCTCATTTTCCCCGCCTGTAATAATCTCTTTTACCTAACAAAGAAACAGTGCTTATTAAATGAAAGCTGTTAGGACAGTGAAACTGAGCTACCTCACTTCTTAGTGTTTATGAAGTGATGAGAAATCTAAGTAACTACTATAATGTAAATTCCTTAAAGGCAGAAAAAAAATATCTTCTGTAGCTCTAGCACAGTGTCTTGGATGCAGCGTGTACTCAAATATATGTCTTGAATGATATGGTCACCACCACATTTCCTAATCACTCTGATAGTGATCACATTGTTGATACTGGTGAAAAACATTGGAAATAACCTAAAAGCCATTTAATAGATTAAAAAATAAATTGTGGTACATTCTTTTCTTTACAGCTATTAAATACTCACATATCACTAAGTATCAAATATAACGTTGATTGTACAAAACCAAGTTGCAAAAACATACACATGGTAAGTTGAGATTTATGCAAAAATTTAAAACACAAAACAGTGCTAAGTATTCTTTGTAGCTATATATTCACACACAAACACACACACACAGTAAAATTATAAAAACAAAAACAGAAAAGATCCACACCAATTAGAATGTAGGGGAGGGAAGGGAATGGCATGAATAGGGCAGTGGGGTCTTTATATCTATAATGTCACTTTTATCATTTGAAGTAATTCAACAAAATGTTAATTTTTGTCATATTTCACTGGTAGATACATGAGCGTATTCTCAGTATCCACAAAGAATGTTTGGAATATTCAAGAATTTCAAAATGAAAATAAAATTTTTAACACAGCAAACTGTTGTTCCCAATAGGACTGCATGAAACCAAAGCACAATTCAGTTAAAGCAATTTTATAAAAGGCCAACAGAACATAGTCTAAAGTAAGCATTTCCTTTCTATTATAGTTTAGTCCAAAGGAATCTATTACATTTCTTATCCTTCAATATACTCTCCTTAAACTGTGTGCCTTTTGAGTTTTGATAGCTATTCATTCAACAAGGAGTTAGAAGATATACTCTGCATGTAACAAAAAAGTGGTTATCAATTTCCTGACCAAAGACACAACATGAACAGCAAGCCATCACATCTCTCCAAGCATCCACAACTTACTACACAGACTACCACTCACTTACTTCTAATTACTAACAGGCTAGTTCGTGAAATCTCTCTTGAAATAGTTATCTTTCAATTGATGCTTTCATTTTCATTTGTATGGAAAATGAAATAAAACGGTATCTGTTCCCTTTAAATTCACTTTGACTTTTAGTCCATGAGAACAGACATAGATCTATTTTCCTAGACTAAAATGTCTCAAAAGAGAATTTACTTCCAAATCAGGGTGACCTGAGTTTTTTCTCTTAAAAATGATGGATCTTTGCTCAAATGATCTTCTAACAGAGTTATGTTACTACTGTAGAAGAATCCTGGGATAACATCAGAACACCTGAATTCTAATCCTATTTGTACCACTAAATATGTGACCTAAATAACATTCCTCTGTGGCTCTAAGGTTTCTCATCTATAAAATTAAATAATTAACATAAATAAGTGGACTTTAAAAAAAAAAA
Source organism: Choloepus didactylus (assembly GCF_015220235.1). Taxonomy (NCBI): domain Eukaryota; kingdom Metazoa; phylum Chordata; class Mammalia; order Pilosa; family Megalonychidae; genus Choloepus; species Choloepus didactylus. The sequence goes on along the minus strand of NC_051322.1, from coordinate 59,198,154 downwards.
AAACCATATGCTAGAGCTCCAGTGTTGTATGCATGTAAGCTTTCTGCTTACTGGTTTTCTATAGTGATATTCCATGTGATTTCATTTGAAAGGGCTCAGCTACTTTTTATAGTCTCAAAACCACTTTTGCAGATAATCATTAATATCTTCCAGATAATGATTCCGTTTTTCATTTTAAAAATTCATGACCACTACAAATTCATTCTTCGACTGAAGCCTGAATTATTTACATCTTAACTTAATTCATTTGCCAGCTGTTCAAAATACCCACAAAAATCAAACTAAAAGCATAGTTTTGGTTTTGGTTTTTTTTTTTTACTTCTAAAATTTTACAGGGGGTGGGGTGGGGTGGGAAAGTTGATTTGCCCCACTTTAAGTTCTAGGTGTTAATCACTATGAAATATATTTTCTGTGATTACAGTTAATAGAAAAAGGGAATAAATCCATGAATTAAATTAAAAAGAAAAGCCAGAATTCAATAAATTTATGCTTTATATAAAATAAAAATGAAGGGTGAAATGAAAATGAATAAATTGTTTATGTGAAAATGTGAAACATCTAAAGGAGTCAACAAGTTCTTCTATCACCAAATAACTGGGTTTAATAAAGCTCTGCTAACAACTTTATAGGATACCTTAATAAATGAATTAGACTTTATTCTTAACCTAAAATACGTTGTAAACATATTTCTTATTAAAAAGTACTCAGGCACATTTACTATGCATAATAAAAATGGATTACCTTAACTGGTGTTGATTCAAAAGAATGATTCATCTGATTATCCAATGGTGGTTCAGTAGAAGGTTTTATCTGATTATCCAAATGACAATTTTCAGGATCCCCTTCTGTGGTTTTATTAATTTCAACTGTAATATCATTACTTTTAACTTCTTGAGAATTAATTTCTTTCATTTTTTCATGATGGCAAGTTATGTTTTTCTCATCATGTGGTTTTGTCCCTAAAAATGTACTTTGAGTCACTGGATGATGCATTTCTAAAGCTGGTGGTGAAAAACTGGTTCTTAACAAGCCCAATTTAGGGGAAACTTGAGAGTCCAATTTATTTTGCTGTACAGAGTTGAATTTCGAGAGTTTAATTTTAGTCCAGTTGGAATTCTTCTTAGTTGAGCTGTTTATTCCATTTAGTGTACATTTCACAGGCTTTGTTTTCCTACTGGGGAAGAAACGATTACACTGAACACCCTGATTTGTTTCCTTCTGATGAAGTATTTGTCTTTCAACATCAGTCTCCTCCAATTTTATTTCTGTAGGCTTCTCCTCTTTTGTAGCTTCCATTTGTGAAGATTCTCTTTTTACCTCAACAGTATCAGACTCAATTTCACCAGCAATTTCTTCACAGAGCTGGAGAATGCTACCTCGTTTGCTCTTTCTTGCTTGCTCCAGCTCATTTTCTATGCTTTGTTCAGGCACTGATGGCTGTGGACATTTTTGGGATTTTGCACAAGCATTCACTTGGGTATTAACTGACTTGGCCTTCTCACTTTTTTTAGAGACCAATGAAGCAGCCATGTTTGATCTTTTTACCTCAGAAGAAGTTACAGGCACAGGTTTTATATCCTCTTTTCTATCAGTCTTCTGAAGACACTTTTCAGATTCTTGTTTGTTCTGAGAACTACAAATATAAGCTGTCTGATGCTCTACTTTGCGTTTTTTTCCTTTGGGAGAATTTATTACTTCATTAATTACCGGATTTTCATCTTCTTTAGAGTCAGGTATTATATCCAGTATTTTTCTTTTCACATGTTTTTTATTTGCTTTAACTTTAGATTTACTTTGCATATTGCTACTATGCTCTTTTCTTGTTGGTGGTAAACTCTGTTTAACTGATTGAACTTGACTCTGAATTTCTCTACTGCGCAAAGACCTTGTTGACACCTCTGTTAACTGTTGTAGTCTTTGTGATCTCCGGTTAAGCTGTTCGTTTGACTTAAGGGTTTCATATATTGATTTTTTCTGAGATGATTTTTTCTTTTTTGCAGATTCTTGTTGCGAATGTCCTTTTACAGTCATCATGGTACTATTAATGGGTTTAGTAGCCTTCTGATCACTAGACGCTGCCTTTGCTGACCTTGTACTCATGCATGTCCCCAGTTCAGGCTGATTTATTTTACTTTCACTGGAAGATTTAACCAATGACTTTACGGTTTCCTTTGGACCTGATTTTTTTGCTAGATTCTTTTGAGAATTTTGATTTTGTGCTTCTAAATTCTTATCTTCATTTTTTTTAATAACTTTAGAGGAATTTTCCTTTGATTTCTGCTGAATGGACATCGTTCCTGAGTAAGGTCCTCCTTTTCTGAGTAGTTTTTAGAGGATTTTTGTGTCCTGGTAGGTGTGAATGCTGAATGTCTAGTATTATTTCAGAAGAGCAGGTCTTAAAATTCTGACTTTAACTAATGCTGAAGTGCATTTTCAACAAAAATACTCGTTGCTTCAAGTAAGGTTTCTGCCATTTCTAGGATATGAGAAAAGTTGGTATGAATGTGGAAAGATATTTGATTTACTTTGAGTAAGGCAATAAAAATCTTAAGAAAATTAATTCTAATTTGAAGTTTTTTATGAAAAAAATGAATAAATTCAGGTTCAAACTGTTTTGTTAATTTTTCAATTAATTTTGGTATCAGGCCTAGTCCTACCACTGGAGGAGTTATTTATCACTGACCTGTCTGTTTTGACAAAATTTTTGAAAACTTTTTTCTTCTGAATTCTACAGTTACCGGACTTTGATTCATTTGAAACATGTCTTACAGCTAAAACGTTTCTTTCCTTGTTTGCTGAATCTCTTGGCCAGAAGCTGTTATTTAACCTCCTCCGTTTAATAAAATACTTTGCTAATACAGATTTCCTTTTGTGCTGTTGTTTCTGAAAAAATTAAAAAGAAAAATTAAATTTTGTAAAATCTACAAGATATGGCAATGCTAATCCTAGACAGAAATAATCCTGACTTACATAAAATCTAATTCCTCCTTTTGAATTAGTTTGTATAATTAAGACATGTAGAATGAAGTATGCCAAGCACATTCTTATAACTAATCAACAACTTCTTTTATGTAAGCACAAAATAGTTGAAAGTCAGTCTATTCTTTGAGATTTACTTACAGTTCTTTTCCCACAAGGTAGAATTGATGTTTCAGCCACCATAACTCATAAAACCTTGACAAGATCATTCCTTATGTTCTTATCACATTACTCAGAACCTAAAAGAAAGACAGAAGTGTTTTTTAAAATGTTTAAAAGGAACAAAGATGCAATCATTCATTCACCCCTCACCAATATAAAGCTCTGTAATTCTATCCAAGCCTACCAACAGTCTTATTTTTTCAGAGCACATTTTATACACAGCATTTAGTTTTTGTATTTCTAACTTGAAGCAAACTATGGAACATGCATCCAATGCAAGAGTATGCATGCACTTTATATTGAGAAAAAAAAAAAAGTTTTACAACTCTGTATAGATATGCATTTAGCCTCCGAAGAGAGGTCTGGTCTGGAGCAGAAAGCAGCCTCTAAATCTTTGGAGTTTCCCCTGACTGCAGTATCTTTTGTTCTTCATAGTGGCTGTGGACCACACCTGACAGTTTACATGCTAATGAAATGACAGAATGGGGCCTACCAAGGTAATCTTAGGGAGGGGGCTGGCCATACCAAAAAGACCAACCATAAGGGTGTCGGGACTTTGAGCCACATGTCAGCCGACCTTTCCAACCTCCGGGTGAGAAGATTAGAGGAGTGGGCATTGATTCCATCAATCATATGTACAAGCTCTCAAATATGACACCAATCAAATGCAGGGTTCTCTGCTCGATGCATATAACAGCCAGTCTATGGCACCAGAGTTTCAAAAAGAATAAAGAACTTCCTGCATTGCAAAGTAAGGAGAATAGATGGCCTATCAGCCTAAACTCTGTCTCCCTTAACAGCAGTAACTCTAATAGTTTTATAGTATCAAAAGATGGGCAGTTTTTTAGAATGAGTATAATGGCTCAAGATGACAAAGTTAGAGTTGATTTAATTATTGAGCACGCGCAGACTGATTACATGCTGTGGCAGCCCGCGGCCTGAGTAAAACAGGCCTGCAGATCTTGGAGCACAGCAACCTGCGTGACCTAGGCAGCTGATGTTTAACCTATTGTCTTTCTAAGCCAGTAAACAGAAAAAGGGTAAACTGATGTTAAAATAACTTTATGGGAAGCAGGCAGGAGGTGAGAGGCTTGCAGTCTCACAAAAAGAGCAAACTGTAATTGTTTGTTATTCTAGTCCTTCCTGCACCACCCCTCAGGTCGGAGTGACCCCTTCCAAGTCTAAGCTCCCCCTACCCTTAGGAATGACTTTGGAATGCCTTTGTCTTAAACCCTTATAAATGGCTTGCTGCCCTCTTTGCATCTGCGGTCGACTTCCCTGAGAATACAATGCCTGCCCAGTCTGAGAGAGCCGTCATGATCTCTCTGTGACTTCTCACCCTGTAAGTAAGCCCTGAATAGAATTTCATGTATTAGAAAATTCTCGTTGTCTTCTTTGGCCTCTGGACTGGCATAGCCCTCACATGCTGTGACACGTACTTTGTCACAAAACATAAGTAAGAAAATGAAGGCCCTAATATAATGACAAGAATGATTTTTAATATTATGACGACATGCAGGTCACCTATAGGTTAAAATTTAAGCTACTGTGCATATCAGACAGGCCAATTTTACCCAGATCGAACTCTTGTCTAGTGAGATAACTTAGGATTTGGGGAGGATTAGTTTTGGGCTGACCCAAATTCCTTCATTAATAAACATCACGGCTGTCTTTTGTGATCATAGCACTCTAAAGTTGTAAAATACATAAGGGGGTACAAACGGGGCCAGTCATGAGGTTTTTGTTGTTGTTTTATTTTATTTTGAAATAAATTCAAACTTACAGGAACAGTTGCAAAAACACTACAAACCCCATACACAGAACTCCAGCATACCCCGACCCCCCTCTCCCGATACACCGATCCACCAACTTTAACATCCTGTCACACCACCATTTCTTGCTTTCCCTCCTTCACTCCCTATCATCATCATCTATTGCTCTGTCTTCTGAACATACGAGATCAAGCTGCACACATCCTTGAACAAACAATATAATACACATATACATTTCCCATGAACAAGAACATTCTTTTATGCAATCCCATTAAGCACAGCTAAGAAGTTCAAGAGATTCAACATTGATACAAAGCTTACATTCTATATTTCCTTTTTTTTTTCTTAAGTCATGAGGGTTTTACAATTACAAGAGAAAGGTTATATAGTTAAACAATCTCTATCAAAGATCAAGGCAGCTGGGTTGCAGTGTAGTAATTTCAGGTGTTTCCTTCTGGCTATTCCACAATACACTAGAAAGTCAGAAAAAGTCATCTATATAATGATTCAGTCTCATAATTATTTAAATCTTAATTTCTTGGTTACAATTACTTGAGGCTCAGGAGAGCTTCCTCTATTGAAAAGACAGATTGCTGTGCTGGGAAGGTGATGCATTCGGAGTCCAAGCAGAGAGGACATGGATACTTGCCTTTGAAACTCTCCCAGACCCCATCCTTCATTCTTCTTTTGGCTTCCTCATTTGAATACTTTTTACTGTAATAAAACTACAATCGTAGATATAGCATAATCATTCTAGAGGAGTCATTAAACCCAAGAGGGTGGTGAAAAACCTTGAATTTGCAGCTAATTGGCCAAAAGTGCAGGCAGCCTGGACCTCCAAGCTTGGAGCTGGTGCTCTTTACCTGTGGAGTCTGGCCTAACTTGGGATAGTCAGAAGTTAATTGAGTTACTTACTGTCACATTTGCAGTTCATGTCACAAGTAACTAAACTTCTGAACTTTAAATAAATCAAAACAAAAACAAAACAAAACAAAAAAACACCAAACCATAATAGGAACATAAACTGAGGAAAAACAGTGCACAGAGCTATATACATAGAAAAGTAACGACAGTACAGATAAAGAAGGAAGATTAAACACAAATATTTACTTCTACTCCCTCCAAATAACCCAGTACAAGAAAGCAGTAGAGAGAGATTAAAACAAAACCTTAAACCTAAAAGGCAAAGTACAAGAGAATAGATGATAAAATACAAAGTTTGCAGCAAGTTACAAAGAAGGACCAGTAGTGACAGTTGTGGCAGACTTAAACAAAACAAAACAAAACAAAACAAAACAAAACAACCTGAATCCTAAACTAGAAATGGGAAAAATTTAGCAGCAGCTCTATGATGAAAATGGGAATCATAAAAGCCGGCAGGGACAGACTCCCAGACCGCCATTCCTTTTATCAGCACCCAGAAAATTGCCCGACATGCACTGCCTGAAGACTGGAAGTTTCAATCTCTGGAAGTGGTAAAACAAAAGCCTATGGCTGAGAGGGGCGGGGCAAGATGGCAGAATGGTGAGGCCTAGGTTTTAGTTATTCCTCCAGGGCAGTAGGTAGAAAGCCAGGAATGGCATGGACCGGACACCGGAGAGCAATTTGACTTAGGCCATACTTCATATAACACTCATGAACACGTGGAACAGCTGAGATCAGCGAAATCTGTAAGTTCTCGCAGCCAGGGGACCCATGCCCCTCCCTGCCAGGCTCAGTCACGTGGGAGGAGGGGTCGTCGGTGCTGGGAACGAGGAGGTAGAACTGCAGTTGTGGCTCTTATTGAAAAGTCAGTCTGCTGATCCAAACTCCAAACATAGATAGACTGAGACAAAACACTGGAGAATCCGGGAGCAGTCAGCCTGGCAGAGAGGAGAAAGGGCTAGCAAAAACAGCAAAACAAACCCCAAAAACAAAAACAGAGACTTTTTGGAGTTCTGGTGGACAAAGAATGGAGAAGGGATGGGCTCCAACAGTCAGGCACATATGCAAATCCAGAAGGCGAGCTTCCTTGCCTGAAGAGCCTATTTCTCTGCTTTCTTGATTACTCCTCTTTAAGGGCCCTAATCTCTGTCTCTAAGCATTTCAATAACCCATTAGAACTGCAAGGAGGGTCCTTTTTTTTTTTTTTTTAATCTTTTCTCTTTTTCTAAAACAATTACTCTAAGAAGCCCATAATAGAAAGACTCAAAGACTTGCAATTTGGGCCCAGATAAGAGCAGAGCTAAGAGAGCTCTAAGACACAAGGCAATAAGTCCAGTGGCTGATAAAATTCACTAAACACCACAACTTCCCAAGAAAAGGGTGGCATCCCCTTACAGCCATCTTCCCAGTGGGCCTGGAACGCTCCTCCCCAGAGCAACTGCCACAGCCCAGAACTGCCGCAAACAACCCAGTGTGACGGGAAGTGTTTCCAACAACGCACACACACACCACAATATCGGGTGTGGACAACAGCCTTTCCTGCACCCCCAGCTAATTGTTGCGGAGCTGGGAAGGCGGAGGTGTGTGAAAAGGGGGAAATCAACTCACCCCATTCAGCCATCCTTTCAGCAGACCGGGAACACTCCTACACAGCCCTGTAGCCCAGAACTTCCCTTGGGGAACAGCGCTCACCTGTGACGTAGCACAGTTGGACCTCAGCAGAGGACCTGGGAGTGCACGGCTTGGAAGAGAGACCCACGCGCAAGTCCCAGGGACCAAACGCCAATACCAAGTACTTGTGGGTCAGCGGCAGAGAAAACCTGAACTGAAGGATTAGACTATTGCAACAGCATTAAATCTCCAGGAACATCTAGGAGATTTGATTATTAAAGCTATCCCCCCCAACCATTCAGACACAAGCACCATATGCCAGGCTGGCAACACCAACTACACACGCAAGCGTGGTGCACCAATTGGACCCCACAAGACTCACACCCCCACTCACCACAAAGACAAAGGGGAGAACTGGCTTGAGGAAACAGGTGGCTCACGGACAGCATTTGTTGGTTAGTTACAGAAAGTGTACTCCACAAAGCTGTGGATCTGAGAAATTAGAGAAAAACGTTTGAATTGGTCTAAATATTCTAGAAGAACCATATCAAGTTAAGCAAATGCCAAGAGGCCAAAAACAACAGAAAATTTTAAAGCATATGAAAAAACCAGACGATATGGATAACCAAAGCCCAAACACCCAAATCAAAAGATCACAAAAGACACAGTACTTGGAACAATTAATCAAAGAACTAAGGATGAACTAAAGATGAACTAAAGATGAACAATGAGAACATGGCACAGGATATAAAGAACATGAAGAAGAGCATGGAACAGGATATAAAGGACATGAAGAAGACCCCAGATGAGCATAAAGAAGAAATTGCAAGAGTAAATAAACTAAAAAGGTTCTGGATACTCATAGTACAAGACTAGAGGAATCTGAAGAGCAAATCAGTGACCTGGAGTGCGACAGAACAGAAATGAAAGAATGGGGAAAAAAAAAGAAAACATCGAAATGGACCACAGGGATATGATAGATAATATAAAACGTCCAAATATAAGACTCATTCGTGTTCCACAAAGGGAAGAGAAGGGTAACGGTCTAGGAAGAGTATTCAAAGAAATTGTTGGGGAAAACTTCCCAGATTTTCTAAACAACATAAATACACAAATGAGAAAGGCCCAGCGAACTCCAAATAGAATAAAACCAAATAAGCCCACTCCGAGACATTCTGATCAGACTGCCAATTACTGAAGATAAGGAGCAAGTTCTGAAAGCAACAAGAGAAAAGCAATTCACCACATACAAAGGAAACAACATAAGAGTAAGTAGTGGGAGAGAGCTCATGGAGAGGGAGTTCAGAGCTGACCCAGACCCAGACCCAGACCCAGACCCTTGGACTCTTTAATCCAGAGTTTGCCCCTGGGAGATGCTAAGAGAGGAGCTGAGACAGAAACCCAGAGACATTTTGGAGAAAGCCACTGAAACCAGAAGCTAAACCCACGAGAGAAGTTTCAGCAGAGCCAGCCATGTGGCTTCCCAGATGACACAGGAACCCCACATGCCATCGGCCTTTCTTTAGAGAAGTTACTCCTCCAGGAAAGTAGGTAGAAAGCCAGGAACTGCGTGGACTGGACACCACAGAGCAATCTGACTTTGGGCATACTTCATACAACACTCATGAAAACGTGGAACTGCTGAGATCAGCGAAATCTAAGCCCAATACAGAAAGCTTCAAAGACTTGCTATTTGGGCAGGTCAAGTCAAGAGCAGAACTAGGAGAGCTCTGAGACAAAACGCAATAATCCAGTGGCTGAGAAAATTCACTAAACACCACAACTTCCCAAGAAAAGGGGAGTGTCCGCTCACAGCCATCATCCTGCTGGACAGGAAACACTCCTGCCCATCGCCAGCCCCATAGCCCAGAACTGCCCCAGACAACCCAGTGTGACGGAAGTGCTTCAAATAACAGGCACACACCACAAAACTGGGCGTGGACATTAGCCTTCCCTGCAACCTCAGCTGATTGTCCCAGAGTTGGGAAGGTAGAGCAGTGTGAATTAACAAAGCCCCATTCAGCCATCATTTCAGCAGACTGGGAGCCTCCCTACACAGCCCAGCAGCCCAGAACTGCCCTGGGGGGACGGCACTCACCTGTGACATAGCACAGTCATCCCTCAACAGAGGACCCGGGGTGCACGGCCTGGAAGAGGGGCCCACTTGCAAGTCTCAGGAGCCATACGCCAATACCAAGGACTTGTGGGTCAGTGGCAGAGACCAACTGTGGCAGGACTGAACTGAAGGATTAGACTATTGCAGCAGCTTTAAAACTCTAGGATCACCAGGAAGATTTGATTGTTAGGGCCACCCCCCTCTCCCTGACTGCCCAGAAACACGCCCCATATACAGGGCAGGCAACACCAACTACACACGCAAGCTTGGTACACCAATTGGACCCCACAAGACTCACTCCCCCACTCACCACAAAGAAACAGCAGGGGAGAACTGGCTTGTGGAGAACAGGTGGCTCGTGGACGCCACCTGCTGGTTAGTTAGAGAAAGTGTACTCCACAAAGCTGTGGATCTGATAAATTAGAGAAAAGGGTTTGAATTGGTCTAAATATTCTAGAAGAACCATATCAAGTTCAGCAAATGCCACTAGGCCAAAAACAACAGAAAATTTTAAAGCATATGAAAAAACCAGACGATATGGATAACCCAAGCCCAAGCACCCAAATCAAAAGACCAGAAGAGACACACCACCTACAGCAGCTACTCAAAGAACTAAAGATGAACAATGAGACCATAGTACGGGAGATAAAGGAAATCAAGAAGACCCTAGAAGAGCATAAAGAAGACATTGCAAGACTAAATTAAAAAATGGATGATCTTATGAAAATTAAAGAAACTGGTGATCAAATTAAAAAGATTCCGGACACTCATAGTACAAGACTAGAGGAAGCTGAACAACGAATCAGTGACCTCGAAGATGACAGAATGGAAAATGAAAGCATAAAAGAAAGAATGGGGAAAAAAATTGAAAAAATCTAAATGGACCTCAGGGATATGATAGATAATATGAAACGTCCAAATATAAGACTCATTGGTGTCCCAGAAGGGGAAGAAAAGGGTAAAGGTCTAGGAAGAGTATTCAAAGAAATTGTTGGGGAAAACTTCCCAAATCTTCTAAACAACATAAATACACAAATCATAAATGCTCAGCAAACTCCAAATAGAATAAATCCAAATAAACCCACTCCGAGACATATACTGATCACACTGTCAAACACAGAAGAGAAGGAGCAAGTTCTGAAAGCAGCAAGAGAAAAGCAATTTACCACATACAAAGGAAACAGCATAAGACTAAGTAGTGACTACTCAGCAGCCACCATGGAGGCGAGAAGGCAGTGGCACGATATGTTTAAAATTCTGAGTGAGAAAAATTTCCAGCCAAGAATACTTTATCCAGCAAAGCTCTCCTTCAAATTGGAGGGAGAGCTTAAATTTTTCACAGACAAACAAATGCTGAGAGAATTTGCTAACAAGAGACCTGCCCTACTGGAGATACTCAAGGGAGCCCTACAGACAGAGAAACAAAGGACAGAGAGACTTGGAGAAAGGTTCAGTACTAAAGAGATTCGGTATGGGTACAATAAAGGATATTAATAGACAGAGGGGAAAAATATGACAAACATAAACCAAAGGATAAGATGGCTGATTCAAGAAATGCCTTCACGGTTATAACGTTGAATGTAAATGGATTAAACTCCCCAATTAAAAGATATAGACTCGCAGAATGGATCAAAAAAAATGAACCATCAATATGTTGCATACAAGAGACTCATCTTAGACACAGGGACACAAAGAAACTGAAAGTGAAAGGATGGAAAAAAATATTTCATGCAAGCTACAGCCAAAAGAAAGCAGGTGTAGCAATATTAATCTCAGATAAAATAGACTTCAAATGCAGGGATGTTTTGAGAGACAAAGAAGGCCACTACGTACTAATAAAAGGGGCAATTCAGCAAGAAGAAATAACAATCGTAAATGTCCATGCACCCAACCAAGGTGCCACAAAATACATGAGAGAAACACTGGCAAAACTAAAGGAAGCAATTGATGTTTCCACAATAATTGTGGGAGACTTCAACACATCACTCTCTCCTATAGATAGATAAACCAGACAGAAGACCAGTAAGGAAATTGAAAACCTAAACAATCTGATAAACGAATTAGATTTAACAGACATATACAGGACATTACATCCCAAATCACCAGGATACACATACTTTTCTAGTGCTCACGGAACTTTCTCCAGAATAGATCATATGCTGGGACATAAAACAAGCCTCAATAAATTTAAAAAGATTGAAATTATTCAAAGCACATTCTCTGACCACAATGGAATACAATTAGAAGTCAATAACCATCAGAGACTTAGAAAATTCACAAATACCTGGAGGTTAAACAACACACTCCTAAACAATCAGTGGGTTAAAGAAGAAATAGCAAGAGAAATTGCTAAATATATAGAGACGAATGAAAATGAGAACACAACATACCAAAACCTATGGGATGCAGCAAAAGCAGTGCTAAGGGGGAAATTTATAGCACTAAACGCATATATTAAAAAGGAAGAAAGAGCCAAAATCAAACAACTAATGGATCAACTGAAGAAGCTAGAAAATGAACAGCAAACCAATCCTAAACCAAGTACAAGAGAAGAAATAACAAGGATTAAAGCAGAAATAAATGACATAGAGAACAAAAAAACAATAGAGAGGATAAATATCACCAAAAGTGGGTTCTTTGAGAAGATCAACAAGATTGACAAGCCCCTAGCTAGACTGACAAAATCAAAAAGAGAGAAGACCCATATAAACAAAATAATGAATGAAAAGGGTGACGTAACTGCAGATCCTGAAGAAATTAAAAAAATTATAAGAGGATACTATGAACAACTGTATGGCAACAAACTGGATAATGTAGAGGAAATGGACAATTTCCTGGAAACATATGAACAACCTAGACTGACCAGAGAAGAAATAGAAGACCTCAGTCAACCCATCACAAGCAAAGAGATCCAATCAGTCATCAAAAATCTTCCCACAAATAAATGCCCAGGGCCAGATGGCTTCACAGGGGAATTTTACCAAACTTTCCAGAAAGAACTGACACCAATCTTACTCAAACTCTTTCAAAACATTGAAGAAAATGGAACATTACCTAACTCATTTTATGAAGCTAACATCAATCTAATACCAAAACCAGGCAAAGATGCTACAAAAAAGGAAAACAACCGGCCAATCTCCCTAATGAATATAGATGCAAAAATCCTCAACAAAATACTTGCAAATCGAATCCAAAGACACATTAAAAAAATCATACACCATGACCAAGTGGGGTTCATTCCAGGCATTCAAGGATCGTTCAACATAAGAAAATCAATCAATGTATTACAACACATTAACAAGTCAAAAGGGAAAAATCAATTGATCACCTCAATAGATGCTGAAAAAGCATTTGACAACATCCAACCTCGCTTTTTGATAAAAACACTTCAAAAGGTAGGAATTGAAGGAAACTTCCTCAACATGATAAAGAGCATATATGAAAAACCCACAGCCAGCATAGCACTCAATGGTGAGAGACTGAAAGCCTTCCCTCTAAGATCAGGAACAAGACAAGGATGCCCGCTGTCACCAGTTATTCAACATTGTGCTGGAAGTGCTAGCCGGGGCAATCCGGCAAGAAAAAGAAATAAAAGGCATCCAAATTGGAAAAGAAGAAGTAAAACTGTCATTGTTTGCAGATGATATGATCTTATATCTAGAAAACCCTGAGAAATCGACGATACAGCTACTAGAGCTAATACACAAATTTAGCAAAGTAGCGGGATACAAGGTTAATGCACATAAGTCAGTAATGTTTCTATATGCTAGAAATGAACACACTGAAGAGACACTGAAGAAAAAGATACCATTTTCAATAGCAACTAAAAAAAATCAAGTACCTTGGAATAAACTTAACCAAAGATGTAAAAGACCTATACAAAGAAAACTACATAACTCTACTAAAAGAAATAGAAGGGGACCTTAAAAGATGGAAAAATATTCCATGTTCATGGATAGGAAGACTAAATGTCATTAAGATGTCAATTCTACCCAAACTCATCTACAGATTCAATGCAATCCCAATCAAAATTCCAACAACCTACTTTGCAGACTTGGAAAAGCTAGTTATCTAATTTATTTGGAAAGGGAAGACGCCTCAAATTGCTAAAGACACTCTAAAAAAGAAAAACCAAGTGGGAGGACTTACACTCCCTGACTTTGAAGCTTATTATAAAGCCACAGTTGCCAAAACAGCATGGTACTGGCACAAAGATAGACATATAGATCAATGGAATCGAATTGAGAATTCGGAGATAGACCCTCAGATCTATGGCCGACTGATCTTTGATAAGGCCCCCAAAGTCACTGAACTGTAGTCATAATTGTCTTTTCAACAAATGGGGCTGGGAGAGTTGGATATCCATATCCAAAAGAATGAAAGAGGACCCCTACCTCACCCCCTACTCAAAAATTAACTCAAAATGGACCAAAGATCTCAATATAAAAGAAAGTACCATAAAACTCCTAGAAGATAATGTAGGAAAACATCTTCAAGACCTTGTATTAGGCGGCCACTTCCTAGACTTTACACCCAAACCACAAGCAACAAAAAAGAAAATAGATAAATCGGAACTCCTCAAGCTTAGAAGTTTCTGCACCTGAAAGGAATTTCTCAAAAAGGTAAAGAGGCAGCCAACTCAATGGGAAAAAATTTTTGGAAACCATGTATCTGACAAAAGACTGATATCTTGCATATATAAAGAAATCCTACAACTCAATGACAATAGTACAGTCGGCCCAATTATAAAATGGGCAAAAGATATGAAAAGACAGTTCTCTGAAGAGGAAATACAAATGGCCAAGAAACACATGAAAAATTGTTCAGCTTCACTAGCTATTCGAGAGATGCAAATTAAGACCACAATGTGATACCATCTAATACCGGTTAGAATGGCTGCCATTAAACAAACAGGAAACTACAAATGCTGGAGGGGATGTGGAGAAATTGGAACTCTTATTCATTGTTGGTGGGACTGTATAATGGTTCAGCCACTCTGGAAGTCAGTCTGGCAGTTCCTTAGAAAACTAGATATAGAGTTACCATTCGATCCAGCGATTGCACTTCTCGGTATATACCCGGAAGATCGGAAAGCAGTGACACGAACAGATATCTGCACGCCAATGTTCATAGCAGCATTATTCACAATTGCCAAGAGATGGAAACAACCCAAATGTCCTTCAACAGATGAGTGGATAAATAAAATGTGGTATATACACACGATGGAATACTACGCGGCAGTAAGAAGGAACGATCTCGTGAAACATATGACAACATGGATGAACCTTGAAGACATAATGCTGAGCGAAATAAGCCAGGCACAAAAAGAGAAATATTATATGCTACCACTAATGTGAACTTTGAAACATGTAAAACAAATGGTTTATAATGTAGAATGTAGGGGAACTAGCAATACAGAGCAATTAAGGAAGGGGGAACAATAATCCAAGAAGAACAGATGAGCTATTTAACGTTCTGGGGATGCTCAGGAATGACTATGGTCTGTTAATTTCTGATGGATATAGTAGGAGCAAGTTCACAGAAATGTTGCTATATTAGGTAAGTTTCTTGGGGTAAAGTAGGAACATGTTGGAAGTTAAGCAGTTATCTTAGGTTAGTTGTCTTTTTCTTACTCCCTTGTTATGGTCTCTTTGAAATGTTCTTTTATTGTATGTTTGTTTTCTTTTTAACTTTTTTTTCATACAGTTGATTTTAAAAAGAAGGGAAAGTTAAAAAAAAAAAAAAGAAAAGAAAAACAAGGAAAAAAAAAAGATGTAGTGCCCCCTTGAGGAGCCTGTGGAGAATGCAGGGGTATTCGCCTACCCCACCTCCATGGTTGCTAACATGACCACAGACATAGGGGACTGGTGGTTTGATGGGTTGAGCCCTCTACCGTAGGTTTTACCCTTGGGAAGATGGTTGCTGCAAAGGAAAGGCTAGGCCTCCCTATGGTTGTGCCTAAGAGCCTCCTCCCGAATGCCTCTTTGTTGCTCAGATGTGGCCCTCTCTCTCTGGCTAAGCCACTTGAAAAGTGAAATCACTGCCCTCCCCCCTACGTGGGATCAGACACCCAGGGAAGTGAATCTCCCTGGCAACGGGGAATATGAACTCCCGGGGAGGAATGTAGACCCGGCATCGTGGGATGGAGAACATCTTCTTGACCAAAAGGGGGATGTGAAAGGAAATGAAATAAAGCTTTCAGTGGCGAAGATATTCCAAAAGGAGCCGAGAGGTCACTCTGGTGGGCACTCTTACGCACACTTTAGACAACCCTTTTAGGTTCTAAAGAATTGGGGTAGCTGGTGGTGGATACCTGAAACTATCAAACTACAACCCAGAACCCATGAATCTCGAGGACAGTTGTATAAAAATGTAGCTTATGAGGGGTGACAATGGGAATGGGAAAGCCATAAGGACCACACTCCACTTTGTCTAGTTTATGGATGGATGAGTAGAAAAATAGGGGAAGGAAACAAAGAGACAAAGGTACCCCAGTGTTCTTTTTACTTTCAATTGCTCTTTTTCACTTTAATTATTATTCTTGTTATTTTTGTGTGTGTGCTAATGAAGGTGTCAGGGATTGATTTAGGTGATGAATGTACAACTATGTAACGGTACTGTGAACAATCGAAAGTACGATTTGTTTTGTATGACTGCGTGGTATGTGAATATATCTCAATAAAATGAAGATAAAAATAAAAATAAAAAAATAAAAATAAATAAAAAAAACACCACTGCTCTCTCTTTTCCAATTTGCCATCTGATTGTACAGTACTTATATTCTATTTCAAATTAAATATTGGTTTATCTTCCTATGAAATGGGTTTCATGTTATTTTAATATTTGAATCAACTACTGAATGAATGTAGTAATCAAATGACAGCTAGGAATGTAACAAATGCGAAATAAAGTACTGTAATCTGAGTACCTCTGAGGCCTAGACTCCCCAAAGCTCAAACCCACATCTGCGGCCACCACCCACACCCCCCACATGCTTTACCCAGAACCCACAGATGGTCCAAGTGATAAGCTAACCGTCCCCTCACCCTCAGACATCCAGTCCTTTTGCCTCTTCCCTGCACGTCAGCTTTAAACTAACAAATCGTTGACTTAAGCAGGAAATCTAATAACCTCCAGACCTGAACCACAATAAAGGCACAAGCCCATGGGTCCCTATGGCTCTGCTGGTGTGCACTCCACCTACTGGTTGAGCCACGTGAGCCAGTCACACTTCCCGTGGACCCCTCACGGTACCCTTCTCTTCCTGGGACCTGTGAGTACAAGTTATCTTTTCTCATAACCTTATGGTCTCAGTTTCCCACTGTGTCACATCTGACCTCCACCAGACCCAAATTTTAAAATCCAACTTACCTAATTTGAAACACCAGGAATATTTCCATGATGAAGATTGATGGTGACAAAAAAGGCTCTTTTGAAAAGGGGTAATTTATTCCTTAACAACTTGCAAAAATAGGCTATTTATAACAAAAGAAGCAAATTACGTATACTTACTATGATCAACTGTTTTCATCAGCTTTCTCTGCTTCTTTTAATTTCAAGTCTTTTGGAATTTTATCTCCAAATGGGAATTGCACTTAGGCCAAGATGATTTGTTGGTATTTTCCCTTAAAACAAACAACAAACAAACAAAACAGTATTATAATGTTATCGATCCATATCACTTCAAATTGAGGGAGAGAGAAAAATAACTTATTTTCTATTTAACACCAATAAATCTTAACTTTCACGGGGGAAAAACAATTAAGGAAACTATAATTTACAACAACAACAAAACAGCTACACTACCCTACTATAGGTTGAATAATTTTTAAGTTTTAGCCTTGTGAGTCATGGTCTGTCCTAGATACTATTTATTGGTAATACATAAAGCAAAGTAAGTCAGACTGAATTTAATTACAACATTAAAGATAAAACAAAAAGCTTTTAATCTATTTAAAAACACTTCAACATATTGATACGACCCAGTATTCCAAGGTGTAGGGTATTGTCAAACACCGCTGCTGGGAGTATAAACAGGCATAACCATTTTAGAGGGAAATTTAGCACGCAAGATAAGTCCTACAAGCTATAAATTTTATCCTAATGATATAGTCACACAAGTGGACAGAGATACTTGTGTTTATTGCAGGATTTTTTTTTTAAATACAAATAACTAGAAACAACCACAATGTCCAAAGTGGAGAACAGTAAAAATTAACCATGACACTTTTACACAATGAAATCTAATGCAGAATTTAAAAGACTGATGTAGAACTAAATGTATAGAGGTCGAAAGACATCCATAATACATTGTTTAAAAAAAAAAAGCATAAAACAGTATATATAGGCATAGAAAAAATGTATAATGAAGGAGAAAGTGTATCTCTGTCTTTCCACACGAAAAACTGAGGGTTACTAGCAGAACTTTTTAGAGAAAAATCACCCAAACCTAACACTGATAGATACAAAATCCCTTTAGTTATCATATTTACACTTAAATTAAACTAATACCTTACCTGTTATCACTGGTTTTAAATGTGTGGTTATTGAGTATACTGTGCTGTTTGGAAGCTGAACCTGTAACTTAATCAAGAAGATGAGTTATATATTAAGCTTTGTACTAGTTCTCCATCTAATGATCAAAAATCACTATATAGAAAGAAAAAACTCAAGGCACTAAATGTCTACTTTAAATAAAGACCATATGACATATGATGAACTCAGACTGCTCTTCTTACTTAGACATTACTCCTCAGAGAAGAGCAGAAAGGCTGTTTTATATCTGGACTACAGAACTGCAAGGAGATCTAATGGTAGATTAACAGGATTTTACCTCTAGTTTCACCAACCAATTACTAACACTGAACAATAAAGGAAATAGTGTAAATGCTTTCATTATTATACAATCTCTAAATGGAAATAAATTCAAACATTTCCTTTTTAAAAAATTATACTCTGGAGTTTTAATCTCATTAATAAATGTAATATCAATTCACTTTATTTTCTAATGAATAAATGCATTTCTCTTATTTATATGACACTTTCCCATATCCACCAAGAGAAAAAGTTACATAATATACAACGGCAGCAATTATCTGACTTCAATCTTTTGTTCCAAGTATACCTTTCCTTTAGCAGAGGAAACAACAGAAATTACAGATTTCTTTTTTATATCCTCAAGGTGCTTCACCCAATATATGTGACCAAAACCCCATTCAAACAGTTCAAATAACATATTGTCAAGAAAACTTCGCAAGACTGTATGGTATAATGGGAAAATTGCAGCATTTATTAATTCTGAATTCTGAAATATTAAATTCTGACAGAATCACTGAGATAGAAAATTGAGTATTTGATAGTTAAGCATAAAAATCTGAAGTGGTAAAGTCATCTATACTT
Source organism: Choloepus didactylus (assembly GCF_015220235.1). Lineage (NCBI taxonomy): Eukaryota > Metazoa > Chordata > Mammalia > Pilosa > Megalonychidae > Choloepus > Choloepus didactylus. Next base: position 59,179,191 of record NC_051322.1, on the reverse strand, counting down.
GAGAAATATACTGCCACCATTAACGTGTAACTAATTAAAACTTCTTGAGAAAGTAAATCACAAAATAAAAAATAAAACGAAAAAAAGTTTGGGTAGGGAGTCAAAGGTTATACGATAACAAGCCCAAAAACCAAAGCAATTCTCCCAAAGAACGGGGGGTGATAGTCACACATTTGACATAGAAAAGCAATGGTTAAGAAGGATTAACAGGCATATTTGGTAGAGGATGGGGTTTCCTGTTTATGGTGACAAAAACATCTTTAAACATCGTGAAATTCGCATATTTTCAAAGCATTACCTGGAAATTTACTCTCGCCTGTATCAATTTTTGCCTGAAGAAGCAGAGTTGAAACAGCAGTGGTGGTTTCCACTGGACTGTTTTCAAGTTTGGATTCCAACACAGACTGAAATTCTGAAAACATATAATTCAAAATGTTGATATTTACATTTATATGAACCTTTGAGTCTTTATCCCAATACACTTTCAATAAATTTTAACATACTAAGAAAATTTAAGGAAATACTTTATATAAAGAGTAATTCATATAGGCATGCCTTAAGAGTCTAATCTGTGATCTTACCCAAAGCTACCCTCTCTAAGCATCAGATACAAACATTCCACTTCATGAACAATTTAAGACTTAACTCTCCCATTAGATATATTTTCTATTTACCTGGCTCAGTATCTTTGCTCAGAGTTTCATCTATCTAGATCTGTGCTATCTAATACAGTAGCCACTGCCACATGTGACTATTGAGCACTAGAATTGTAGTTAATTCAAATTGAGATGCACTGTAAGTGTAAAACATACACTAGCTTTTGAAGACTGATACTATATAATTTTGAGACCAACACTGTATAATTAAAAGAGCAAAATTAGAGGTGGCCACAGGAAAAGTTTTTAATGATGTATGGTTTCTTTTTTTGCATTCTCCTACCTCTCCCACAAGTATAAATGTGGCTAGGGTCTGAAGCCAGTCAATCTCAGTTTAAATCCTGGCTCCATCATTTATTAGGAAGTCACTCAAGCAAGTTACTTAAATTTCTGAGTCTCATTTTCCCCGCCTGTAATAATCTCTTTTACCTAACAAAGAAACAGTGCTTATTAAATGAAAGCTGTTAGGACAGTGAAACTGAGCTACCTCACTTCTTAGTGTTTATGAAGTGATGAGAAATCTAAGTAACTACTATAATGTAAATTCCTTAAAGGCAGAAAAAAAATATCTTCTGTAGCTCTAGCACAGTGTCTTGGATGCAGCGTGTACTCAAATATATGTCTTGAATGATATGGTCACCACCACATTTCCTAATCACTCTGATAGTGATCACATTGTTGATACTGGTGAAAAACATTGGAAATAACCTAAAAGCCATTTAATAGAGTAAAAAATAAATTGTGGTACATTCTTTTCTTTACAGCTATTAAATACTCACATATCACTAAGTATCAAATATAATGTTGATTGTACAAAACCAAGTTGCAAAAACATACACATGGTAAGTTGAGATTTATGCAAAAATTTAAAACACAAAACAGTGCTAAGTATTCTTTGTAGCTATATATTCACACACAAACACACACACACAGTAAAATTATAAAAACAAAAACAGAAAAGATCCACACCAATTAGAATGTAGGGGAGGGAAGGGAATGGCATGAATAGGGCAGTGGGGTCTTTTTATCTATAATGCCACTTTTATCATTTGAAGTAATTCAACAAAATGTTAATTTTTGTCATATTTCACTGGTAGATACATGAGCGGATTCTCAGTATCCACAAAGAATGTTTGGAATATTCAAGAATTTCAAAATGAAAATAAAACTTTTAACACAGCAAACTGTTGTTCCCAATAGGACTGCATGAAACCAAAGCACAATTCAGTTAAAGCAATTTTATAAAAGGCCAACAGAACATAGTCTAAAGTAAGCATTTCCTTTCTATTATAGTTTAGTCCAAAGGAATCTATTACATTTCTTATCCTTCAATACACTCTCCTTAAACTGTGTGCCTTTTGAGTTTTGATAGCTATTCATTCAACAAGGAGTTAGAAGATATACTCTGCATGTAACAAAAAAGTGGTTATCAATTTCCTGACCAAAGACACAACATGAACAGCAAGCCATCACATCTCTCCAAGCATCCACAACTTACTACACAGACTACCACTCACTTACTTCTAATTACTAACAGGCTAGTTCGTGAAATCTATCTTGAAATAGTTATCTTTCAATTGATGCTTTCATTTTCATTTGTATGGAAAATGAAATAAAACGGTATCTGTTCCCTTTAAATTCACTTTGACTTTTAGTCCATGAGAACAGACATAGATCTATTTTCCTAGACTAAAATGTCTCAAAAGAGAATTTACTTCCAAATCAGGGTGACCTGAGTTTTTTCTCTTAAAAATGATGGATCTTTGCTCAAATGATCTTCTAACAGAGTTATGTTACTACTGTAGAAGAATCCTGGGATAACATCAGAACACCTGAATTCTAATCCTATTTGTACCACTAAATATGTGACCTAAATAACATTCTTCTGTGGCTCTAAGGTTTCTCATCTATAAAATTAAATAATTAACATAAATAAGTGGACTTTAAAAAAAAAAAAAAACCATATGCTAGAGCTCCAGTGTTGTATGCATGTAAGCTTTCTGCTTACTGGTTTTCTATAGTGATATTCCATGTGATTTCATTTGAAAGGGCTCAGCTACTTTTTATAGTCTCAAAACCACTTTTGCAGATAATCATTAATATCTTCCAGATAATGATTCCGTTTTTCATTTTAAAAATTCATGACCACTACAAATTCATTCTTCGACTGAAGCCTGAATTATTTACATCTTAACTTAATTCATTTGCCAGCTGTTCAAAATACCCACAAAAATCAAACTAAAAGCACAGTTTTGGTTTTGGTTTTTTTTTTTTTACTTCTAAAATTTTACAGGGGATGGGGTGGGAAAGTTGATTTGCCCCACTTTAAGTTCTAGGTGTTAATCACTATGAAATATATTTTCTGTGATTACAGTTAATAGAAAAAGGGAATAAATCCATGAATTAAATTAAAAAGAAAAGCCAGAATTCAATAAATTTATGCTTTATATAAAATAAAAATGAAGGGTGAAATGAAAATGAATAAATTGTTTATGTGAAAATGTGAAACATCTAAAGGAGTCAACAAGTTCTTCTATCACCAAATAACTGGGTTTAATAAAGCTCTGCTAACAACTTTATAGGATACCTTAATAAATGAATTAGACTTTATTCTTAACCTAAAATACGTTGTAAACATATTTCTTATTAAAAAGTACTCAGGGAGGCGGGGCAAGATGGTAGACTGGTGAGCTGTATGTTTTAGTTACTCCTCCAGGAAAGTAGGTAAAAAGCCAGGAACTGCGTGGACTGGACACCACAGAGCAATCTGTCTTTGGGCATACTTCATACAACACTCATGAAAACGTGGAACTGCTGAGATCAGCGAAATCTGTAAGTTTTTGCGGCCAGGGGACCCGCGCCCCTCCCTGCCAGGCTCAGTCCCGGGGGAGGAGGGGCTGTCAGCTCCAGGAAGGAGAAGGGAGAATTGCAGTGGCTGCTCTTACCGGAAACTCATTCTACTGATTCAAACTCCAACCATAGATAGACTGAGGCCAGACACCAGAGACTCTGAGAGCAGCCAGCCCAGCAGAGAGGAGACAGGCATAGAAAAAAAACAACACGAAAAACTCCAAAATAAAAGCAGAGGATTTTTGGAGTTCTGGTGAACACAGAAAGGGGAAGGGCGGAGATCAGGCCTTGAGGCGCATATGCAAATCCCGAAGCAAGGCTGATCTCTCTGCCCTGGGCACTTTTCCTTAATGGCCCTGGTTGCTTGTCTATTAGCATTTCAATAACCCATTAGATCTCTGAGGAGGGCCGTTTTTTTTTTTTTTTTTTTTTTTTTTTTTAAATCCTTTTTGCTTTTTCTAAAACAATTACTCTAAGAAGCTCAATACAGAAAGCTTCAAAGAATTGAAATTTGGGCACGTCAAGTCAAGAGCAGAACTAAGAGAGCTCTGAGACAAAAGGCAATAATCCAGTGGCTGAGAAAATTCACTAAACAACACAACTTCCCAAGAAAAGGGGGGTGTCCGCTCACAGCCACCATCCTGGTGGACAGGAAACACTCCTGCCCATCGCCAGCCCCATAGCCCAGAGCTGCCCCAGACAACCCAGTGTGACGGAAGTGCTTCAAATAACAGGCACACACCACAAAACTGGGCGTGGACATTAGCCTTCCCTGCAACCTAAGCTGAATGTCCCAGAGCTGGGAAGGGGGAGCAGTGTGAATTAACAGAGCCCCATTCAGCCATCATTTGAGCAGACTGGGAGCCTCCCAACACAGCCCAGCAGCCCAGAACTGCCCTGGGGGGACGGCACTCACCTGCGACATAGCACAGTCATCCCTCAACAGAGGACCCGGGGTGCACAGCCTGGAAGAGGGGCCCACTTGCAAGTCTCAGGAGCCATACGCCAATACCAAAGACTTGTGGGTCAGTGGCAGAGACAAACTGTGGCAGGACTGAACTGAAGGATTAGACTATTGCAGTAGCTTTAAAACTCTAGGATCATCAGGGAGATTTGATTGTTAGGGCCACCCCCCCCTCCCCGACTGCCCAGAAACACGCCCCACATACAGGGCAGGCAACACCAACTACACACGCAAGCTTGGTACACCAATTGGGCCCCACAAGACTCACTCCCCCACTCACCAAAAAGGCTAAGCAGGGGAGATCTGGCTTGTGGAGAACAGGTGGCTCGTGGACGCCACCTGCTGGTTAGTTAGAGAAAGTGTACTCCACGAAGCTGTAGATCTGATAAATTAGAGATAAGGACTTCAACTGGTCTACAAACCCTAAAAGAACCCTATCAAGGTCAGCAAATGCCACGAGGCCAAAAACAACAGAAAATTATAAAGCATATGAAAAAACCAGACGATATGGATAACCCAAGCCCAAGCACCCAAATCAAAAGACCAGAAGAGACACACCTAGAGCAGCTACTCAAAGAACTAAAGATGAACAATGAGACCCTAGTACGGGATATGAAGGAAATCAAGAAGACCCTAGAAGAGCATAAAGAAGACATTGCAAGACTAAATAAAAAAATGGATGATCTTATGGAAATTAAAGAAACTGTTGACCAAATTAAAAAGATTCTGGACACTCATAGTACAAGACTAGAGGAAGTTGAACAACGAATCAGTGACCTGCAAGATGACAGAATGGAAAATGAAAACATAAAAGAAAGAATGGGGAAAAAAATTGAAAAACTCGAAATGGACCTCAGGGATATGATAGATAATATGAAACGTCCAAATATAAGACTCATTGGTGTCCCAGAAGGGGAAGAAAAGGGTAAAGGTCTAGGAAGAGTATTCAAAGAAATTGTTGGGGAAAACTTCCCAAATCTTCTAAACAACATAAATACACAAATCATAAATGCTCAGCGAACTCCAAATAGAATAAATCCAAAAAAAACCCACTCCGAGACATATACTGATCACACTGTCAAACATAGAAGAGAAGGAGCAAGTTCTGAAAGCAGCAAGAGAAAAGCAATTCACCACATACAAAGGAAACAGCATAAGACTAAGTAGTGACTACTCAGCAGCCACCATGGAGGCAAGAAGGCAGTGGCACGATATATTTAAAATTCTGAGTGAGAGGAATTTCCAGCCAAGAATACTTTATCCAGCAAAGCTCTCCTTCAAATTTGAGGGAGAGCTTAAATTTTTCACAGACAAACAAATGCTGAGAGAATTTGCTAACAAGAGACCTGCCCTACTGGAGATACTAAAGGGAGCCCTACAGACAGAGAAACAAAGACAGGACAGAGAGACTTGGAGAAAGGTTCAGTACTAAAGAGATTCGGTATGGGTACAATAAAGGATATTAATAGAGAGAGGGAAAAATATGGCAAACATAATCCAAAGGATAAGATGGCCGACTCAAGAAATGCCTTCACGGTTTTAACGTTGAATGTAAATGGATTAAACTCCCCAATTAAAAGATATAGATTCGCAGAATGGATCAAAAAAAATGAACCATCAATATGTTGCATACAAGAGACTCATCTTAGACACAGGGACACAAAGAAACTGAAAGTGAAAGGATGGAAAAAAATATTTCATGCAAGCTACAGCCAAAAGAAAGCAGGTGTAGCAATATTAATCTCAGATAAAATAGACTTCAAATGCAGGGATGTTTTGAGAGACAAAGAAGGCCACTACATACTAATAAAAGGGGCAATTCAGCAAGAAGAAATAACAATCGTAAATGTCTATGCACCCAATCAAGGTGCCACAAAATACATGAGAGAAACATTGGCAAAACTAAAGGAAGCAATTGATGTTTCCACAAAAATTGTGGGAGACTTCAACACAACACTCTCTCCTATAGATAGATCAACCAGACAGAAGACCAATAAGGAAATTGAAAACCTAAACAATCTGATAAATGAATTAGATTTAACAGACATCTACAGGACATTACATCCCAAATCAACAGGATACACATACTTTTCTAGTGCTCACGGAACTTTCTCCAGAATAGATCATATGCTGGGACATAAAACAAGCCTCAATAAATTTAAAAAGATTGAAATTATTCAAAGCACATTCTCTGACCACAATGGAATACAATTAGAAGTCAATAACCATCAGAGACTTAGAAAATTCACAAATACCTGGAGGTTAAACAACACACTCCTAAACAATCAGTGGGTTAAAGAAGAAATAGCAAGAGAAATTGCTAAATATATAGAGACGAATGAAAATGAGAACACAACATACCAAAACCTATGGGATGCAGCAAAAGCAGTGCTAAGGGGGAAATTTATAGCACTAAACGCATATATTAAAAAGGAAGAAAGAGCCAAAATCAAAGAACTAATGGATCAACTGAAGAAGCTAGAAAATGAACAGCAAACCAATCCTAAACCAAGTACAAGAAAAGAAATAACAAGGATTAAAGCAGAAATAAATGACATAGAGAACAAAAAAACAATAGAAAGGATAAATATCACCAAAAGTTGGTTCTTTGAGAAGATCAACAAGATTGACAAGCCCCTAGCTAGACTGACAAAATCAAAAAGAGAGAAGACCCATATAAACAAAATAATGAATGAAAAAGGTGACATAACTGCAGATCCTGAAGAAATTAAAAAAATTATAAGAGGATATTATGAACAACTGTATGGCAACAAACTGGATAATGTAGAAGAAATGGACAATTTCCTGGAAACATATGAACAACCTAGACTGACCAGAGAAGAAATAGAAGACCTCAACCAACCCATCACAAGCAAAGAGATCCAATCAGTCATCAAAAATCTTCCCACAAATAAATGCCCAGGGCCAGATGGCTTCACAGGGGAATTCTACCAAACTTTCCAGAAAGAACTGACACCAATCTTACTCAAACTCTTTCAAAACATTGAAAAAAATGGAACACTACCTAATTCATTTTATGAAGCTAACATCAATCTAATACCAAAACCAGGCAAAGATGCTACAAAAAGGAAAACTACCGGCCAATCTCCCTAATGAATATAGATGCAAAAATCCTCAACAAAATACTTGCAAATCGAATCCAAAGACACATTAAAAAAATCATACACCATGACCAAGTGGGGTTCATTCCAGGCATGCAAGGATGGTTCAACATAAGAAAAACAATCAATGTATTACAACACATTAAAAACTCGAAAGGGAAAAATCAATTGATCATCTCAATAGATGCTGAAAAAGCATTTGACAAAATCCAACATCCGTTTTTGATAAAAACACTTCAAAAGGTAGGAATTGAAGGAAACTTCCTCAACATGATAAAGAGCATATATGAAAAACCCACAGCCAGCATAGTACTCAATGGTGAGAGACTGAAAGCCTTCCCTCTAAGATCAGGAACAAGACAAGGATGCCCGCTGTCACCACTGTTATTCAACATTGTGCTGGAAGTGCTAGCCAGGGCAATCCGGCAAGACAAAGAAATAAAAGGCATCCAAATTGGAAAAGAAGAAGTAAAACTGTCATTGTTTGCAGATGATATGATCTTATATCTAGAAAACCCTGAGAAATCAACGATACACCTACTAGAGCTAATAAACAAATTTAGCAAAGTAGCGGGATACAAGATTAATGCACATAAGTCAGTAATGTTTCTATATGCTAGAATGAACAAACTGAAGAGACACTCAAGAAAAAGATACCATTTTCAATAGCAACTAAAAAAATCAAGTACCTAGGAATAAACTTAACCAAAGATGTAAAAGACCTATACAAAGAAAACTACATAACTCTACTAAAAGAAATAGAAGGGGACCTTAAAAGATGGAAAAATATTCCATGTTCATGGATAGGAAGGCTAAATGTCATTAAGATGTCAATTCTACCCAAACTCATCTACAGATTCAATGCAATCCCAATCAAAATTCCAACAACCTACTTTGCAGACTTGGAAAAGCTAGTTATCAAATTTATTTGGAAAGGGAAGATGCCTCGAATTGCCAAAGACACTCTAAAAAAGAAAAACGAAGTGGGAGGACTTACACTCCCTGACTTTGAAGCTTATTATAAGCCACAGTTGCCAAAACAGCATGGTACTGGCACAAAGATAGACATATAGATCAATGGAATCGAATTGAGAATTCAGAGATAGACCCTCAGATCTATGGCCGACTGATCTTTGATAAGGCCCCCAAAGTCACCGAACTGAGCCATAATGGTCTTTTCAACAAATGGGGCTGGGAGAGTTGGATATCCATATCCAAAAGAATGAAAGAGGACCCCTACCTCACCCCCTACACAAAAATTAACTCAAAATGGACCAAAGATCTCAATATAAAAGAAAGTACCATTAAACTCCTAGAAGATAATGTAGGAAAACATCTTCAAGACCTTGTATTAGGAGGCCACTTCCTAGACTTTACACCCAAAGCACAAGCAACAAAAGAGAAAATAGATAAATGGGAACTCCTCAAGCTTAGAAGTTTCTGCACCTCAAAGGAATTTCTCAAAAAGGTAAAGAGGCAGCCAACTCAATGGGAAAAAATTTTTGGAAACCATGTATCTGACAAAAGACTGATATCTTGCATATACAAAGAAATCCTACAACTCAATGACAATAGTACAGTCAGCCCAATTATAAAATGGGCAAAAGATATGAAAAGACAGTTCTCTGAAGAGGAAATACAAATGGCCAAGAAACACATGAAAAAATGTTCAGCTTCACTAGCTATTAGAGAGATGCAAATTAAGACCACAATGAGATACCATCTAACACCGGTTAGAATGGCTGCCATTAAACAAACAGGAAACTACAAATGCTGGAGGGGATGTGGAGAAATTGGAACTCTTATTCATTGTTGGTGGGACTGTATAATGGTTCAGCCACTCTGGAAGTCAGTCTGGCAGTTCCTTAGAAAACTAGAGATAGAGCTACCATTCGATCCAGCGATTGCACTTCTCGGGATATACCCGGAAGATCGGAAAGCAGTGACACGAACAGATATCTGCACGCCAATGTTCATAGCAGCATTATTCACAATTGCCAAGAGATGGAAACAACCCAAATGTCCATCAACAGATGAGTGGATAAATAAAATGTGGTATATACACACGATGGAATACTACGCGGCAGTAAGAAGGAATGATCTGGTGAAACATATGACAACATGGATGAACCTTGAAGTCATAATGCTGAGCGAAATAAGCCAGGCACAAAAAGAGAAATATTATATGCTACCACTAATGTGAACTTTGAAAAATGTAAAACAAATGGTTTATAATGTAGAATGTAGGGGAACTAGCAGTAGAGAGCAATTAAGGAAGGGGGAACAATAATCCAAGAAGAACAGATAAGCTATTTAACGTTCTGGGGATGCCCAGAAATGACTATGGTCTGTTAATTTCTGATGGATGTAGTAGGAACAAGTTCACTGAAATGTTGCTATAGTATGTAACTTTCTTGGGGTAAAGTAGGAACATGTTGGAAGTTAAGCAGTTATCTTAGGTTAGTTGTCTTTTTCTTACTCCCTTGCTATGGTCTCTTTGAAATGTTCTTTTATTGTATGTTTGTTTTTTTTTGTTTTCTTTTTAACTTTTTTTTTTCATACAGTTGATTTGAAAAAAGAAGGGAAAGTTAAAAAAAAAAAAAAAAGAAAAAAGACAAACAAGGAAAAAAAAAACGATGTAGTGCCCCCTTGAGGAGCCTGTGGAGAATGCAGGGGTATTCGCCTACCCCACCTCCATGGTTGCTAACATGACCACAGACATAGGGGACTGGTGGTTTGATGGGTTGAGCCCTCTACCATAAGTTTTACCCTTGGGAAGACGGTTGCTGCAAAGGAGAGGCTAGGCCTCCCTGTATTTGTGCCTAAGAGTCTCCTCCTGAATGCCTCTTTGTTGCTCAGATGTGGCCCTCTCTCTCTGGCTAAGCCAACTTGAAAGGTGAAATCACTGCCCTCCCCCCTACGTGGGATCAGACACCCAGGGAAGTGAATCTCCCTGGCAACGTGGAATATGACTCCCGGGGAGGAATGTAGACCCGGCATCGTGGGATGGAGAACATCTTCTTGACCAAAAGGGGGATGTGAAAGGAAATGAAATAAGCTTCAGTGGCAGAGAGATTCCAAAACGAGCCGAGAGATCACTCTGGTGGGCACTCTTACGCACACTTTAGACAACCTTTTTTAGGTTCTAAAGAATTGGGGTAGCTGGTGGTGGATACCTGAAACTATTAAACTACAACCCAGAACCCATGAATCTCGAAGACAGTTGTATAAAAATGTAGCTTATGAGGGGTGACAGTGGGATTGGGAATGCCATAAGGACCAAACTCCACTTTGTCTAGTTTATGGATCGATGTGTAGAAAAGTAGGGGAAGCAAACAAACAGACAAAGGTACCCAGTGTTCTTTTTTACTTCAATTGCTCTTTTTCACTCTAATTATTATTCTTGTTATTTTTGTGTGTGTGCTAATGAAGGTGTCAGGGATTGATTTAGGTGATGAATGTACAACTATGTAATGGTACTGTAAACAATCGAAAGTACAATTTGTTTTGTATGACTGCGTGGTATGTGAATATATCTCAATAAAATGATGATTAAAAAATAAAAAAAAAAAAGTACTCAGGCACATTTACTATGCATAATAAAAATGGATTACCTTAACTGGTGTTGATTCAAAAGAATGATTCATCTGATTATCCAATGGTGGTTCAGTAGAAGGTTTTATCTGATTATCCAAATGACAATTTTCAGGATCCCCTTCTGTGGTTTTATTAATTTCAACTGTAATATCATTATTTTTAACTTCTTGAGAATTAATTTCTTTCATTTTTTCATGATGGCAAGTTATGTTTTTCTCATCATGTGGTTTTGTCCCTAAAAATGTACTTTGAGTCACTGGATGATGCATTTCTAAAGCTGGTGGTGAAAAACTGGTTCTTAACAAGCCCAATTTAGGGGAAACTTGAGAGTCCAATTTATTTTGCTGTACAGAGTTGAATTTCGAGAGTTTAATTTTAGTCCAGTTGGAATTCTTCTTAGTTGAGCTGTTTATTCCATTTAGTATACATTTCACAGGCTTTGTTTTCCTACTGGGGAAGAAACGATTACACTGAACACCCTGATTTGTTTCCTTCTGATGAAGTATTTGTCTTTCAACATCAGTCTCCTCCAATTTTATTTCTGTAGGCTTCTCCTCTTTTGTAGCTTCCATTTGTGAAGATTCTCTTTTTACCTCAACAGTATCAGACTCAATTTCACCAGCAATTTCTTCACAGAGCTGGAGAATGCTACCTCGTTTGCTCTTTCTTGCTTGCTCCAGCTCATTTTCTATGCTTTGTTCAGGCACTGATGGCTGTGGACATTTTTGGGATTTTGCACAAGCATTCACTTGGGTATTAACTGACTTGGCCTTCTCACTTTTTTTAGAGACCAATGAAGCAGCCATGTTTGATCTTTTTACCTCAGAAGTTGTTACAGGCACAGGTTTTATATCCTCTTTTCTATCAGTCTTCTGAAGACACTTTTCAGATTCTTGTTTGTTCTGAGAACTACAAATATAAGCTGTCTGATGCTCTACTTTGCGTTTTTTTCCTTTGGGAGAATTTATTACTTCATTAATTACCGGGTTTTCATCTTCTTTAGAGTCAGGTATTATATCCAGTATTTTTCTTTTCACATGTTTTTTATTTGTTTTAACTTTAGATTTACTTTGCATATTGCTACTATGCTCTTTTCTTGTTGGTGGTAAACTCTGTTTAACTGATTGAACTTGACTCTGAATTTCTCTACTGCGCAAAGACCTTGTTGACACCTCTGTTAACTGTTGTAGTCTTTGTGATCTCCGGTTAAGCTGTTCATTTGACTTAAGGGTTTCATATATTGATTTTTTCTGAGATGATTTTTTCTTTTTTGCAGATTCTTGGTGCGAATGTCCTTTTACAGTCATCATGGTACTATTAATGGGTTTAGTAGCCTTCTGATCACTAGACGCTGCCTTTGCTGACCTTGTACTCATGCATGTCCCCAGTTCAGGCTGATTTATTTTACTTTCACTGGAAGATTTAACCAATGACTTTACGGTTTCCTTTGGACCTGATTTTTTTGCTAGATTCTTTTGAGAATTTTGATTTTGTGCTTCTAAATTCTTATCTTCATTTTTTTTAATAACTTTAGAGGAATTTTCCTTTGATTTCTGCTGAATGGACATCGTTCCTGAGTAAGGTCCTCCTTTTCTGAGTAGTTTTTAGAGGATTTTTGTGTCCTGGTAGGTGTGAATGCTGAATGTCTAGTATTATTTCAGAAGAGCAGGTCTTAAAATTCTGACTTTAACTAATGCTGAAGTGCATTTTCAACAAAAATACTCGTTGCTTCAAGTAAGGTTTCTGCCATTTCTAGGATATGAGAAAAGTTGGTATGAATGTGGAAAGATATTTGATTTACTTTGAGTAAGGCAATAAAAATCTTAAGAAAATTAATTCTAATTTGAAGTTTTTTATGAAAAAAATGAATAAATTCAGGTTCAAACTGTTTTGTTAATTTTTCAATTAATTTTGGTATCAGGCCTAGTCCTACCACTGGAGGAGTTATTTATCACTGACCTGTCTGTTTTGACAAAATTTTTGAAAACTTTTTTCTTCTGAATTCTACAGTTACCGGACTTTGATTCATTTGAAACATGTCTTACAGCTAAAACGTTTCTTTCCTTGTTTGCTGAATCTCTTGGCCAGAAGCTGTTATTTAACCTCCTCCGTTTAATAAAATACTTTGCTAATACAGATTTCCTTTTGTGCTGTTGTTTCTGAAAAAATTAAAAAGAAAAATTAAATTTTGTAAAATCTACAAGATATGGCAATGCTAATCCTAGACAGAAATAATCCTGACTTACATAAAATCTAATTCCTCCTTTTGAATTAGTTTGTATAATTAAGACATGTAGAATGAAGTATGCCAAGCACATTCTTATAACTAATCAACAACTTCTTTTATGTAAGCACAAAATAGTTGAAAGTCAGTCTATTCTTTGAGATTTACTTACAGTTCTTTTCCCACAAGGTAGAATTGATGTTTCAGCCACCATAACTCATAAAACCTTGACAAGATCATTCCTTATGTTCTTATCACATTACTCAGAACCTAAAAGAAAGACAGAAGTGTTTTTTAAAATGTTTAAAAGGAACAAAGATGCAATCATTCATTCACCCCTCACCAATATAAAGCTCTGTAATTCTATCCAAGCCTACCAACAGTCTTATTATTTTTTCAGAGCACATTTTATACATAGCATTTAGTTTTTGTATTTCTAACTTGAAGCAAACTATGGAACATGCATCCAATGCAAGAGTATGCATGCACTTTATATTGAGAAAAAAAAAAAGTTTTACAACTCTGTATAGATATGCATTTAGCCTCCGAAGAGAGGTCTGGTCTGGAGCAGAAAGCAGCCTCTAAATCTTTGGAGTTTCCCCTGACTGCAGTATCTTTTGTTCTTCATAGTGGCTGTGGACCACACCTGACAGTTTACATGCTAATGAAATGACAGAATGGGGCCTACCAAGGTAATCTTAGGGAGGGGGTTGGCCATACCAGAAAGACCAACCATAAGGGTGTCGGGACTTTGAGCCACATGTCAGCCGACCTTTCCAACCTCCGGGTGAGAAGATTAGAGGAGTGGGCATTGATTCCATCAATCATATGTACAAGCTCTCAAATATGACACCAATCAAATGCAGGGTTCTCTGCTCGATGCATATAACAGCCAGTCTATGGCACCAGAGTTTCAAAAAGAATAAAGAACTTCCTGCATTGCAAAGCAAGGAGAATAGATGGCCTATCAGCCTAAACTCTGTCTCCCTTAACAGCAGTAACTCTAATAGTTTTATAGTATCAAAAGATGGGCAGTTTTTTAGAATGAGTATAATGGCTCAAGATGACAAAGTTAGAGTTGATTTAATTATTGAGCACGCGCAGACTGATTACATGCTGTGGCAGCCCGCGGCCTGAGTAAAACAGGCCTGCAGATCTTGGAGCACAGCAACCTGCGTGACCTAGGCAGCTGATGTTTAACCTATTGTCTTTCTAAGTCAGTAAACAGAAAAAGGGTAAACTGATGTTAAAATAACTTTATGGGAAGCAGGCAGGAGGTGAGAGGCTTGCAGTCTCACAAAAAGAGCAAACTGTAATTGTTTGTTATTCTAGTCCTTCCTGCACCACCCCTCAGGTCGGAGTGACCCCTTCCAAGTCTAAGCTCCCCCTACCCTTAGGAATGACTTTGGAATACCTTTGTCTTAAACCCTTATAAATGGCTTGCTGCCCTCTTTGCATCTGCGGTCGACTTCCCTGCGAATACAATGCCTGCCCAGTCTGAGAGAGCCGTCATGATTTCTCTGTGACTTCTCACCCTGTAAGTAAGCCCTGAATAGAATTTCATGTATCAGAAAATTCTCGTTGTCTTCTTTGGCCTCTGGACTGGCATAGCCCTCACATGCTGTGACACGTACTTTGTCACAAAACATAAGTAAGAAAATGAAAGCCCTAATATAATGACAAGAATGATTTTTAATATTATGACAACGTACAGGTCACCTATAGGTTAAAATTTAAGCTACTGTGCATATCAGACAGGCCAATTTTACCCAGATCTAACTCTTGTCTAGTGAGATAACTTAGGATTTGGGGAGGATTAGTTTTGGGCTGACCCAAATTCCTTCATTAATAAACATCACGGCTGTCTTTTGTGATCATAGCACTCTAAAGTTGTAAAATACGTAAGGGGGTACAAACGGGGCCAGTCATGAGGTTTTTGTTGTTGTTTTATTTTATTTTGAAATAAATTCAAACTTACAGGAACAGTTGCAAAAACACTACAAACCCCATACACAGAACTCCAGCATACCCCGACCCCCCTCTCCCGATACCCCGATCCACCAACTTTAACATCCTGTCACACCACTATTTCTTGCTTTCCCTCCTTCACTCCCTATCATCATCATCTATTGCTCTGTCTTCTGAACATACGAGATCAAGCTGCACACATCCTTGAACAAACAATATAATACACATATACATTTCCCATGAACAAGAACATTCTTTTATGCAATCCCATTAAGCACAGCTAAGAAGTTCAAGAGATTCAACATTGATACAAAGCTTACATTCTATATTTCCTTTTTTTTTTTCTTAAGTCATGAGGGTTTTACAATTACAAGAGAAAGGTTATATAGTTAAACAATCTCTATCAAAGATCAAGGCAGCTGGGTTGCAGTGTAGTAATTTCAGGTGTTTCCTTCTGGCTATTCCACAATACACTAGAAAGTCAGAAAAAGTCATCTATATAATGATTCAGTCTCATAATTATTTAAATCTTAATTTCTTGGTTACAATTACTTGAGGCTCAGGAGAGCTTCCTCTATTGAAAAGACAGATTGCTGTGCTGGGAAGGTGATGCATTCGGAGTCCAAGCAGAGAGGACATGGATACTTGCCTTTGAAACTCTCCCAGACCCCATCCTTCATTCTTCTTTTGGCTTCCTCATTTGAATACTTTTTACTGTAATAAAACTACAATCGTAGATATAGCATAATCATTCTAGAGGAGTCATTAAACCCAAGAGGGTGGTGAAAAACCTTGAATTTGCAGCTAATTGGCCAAAAGTGCAGGCAGCCTGGACCTCCAAGCTTGGAGCTGGTGCTCTTTACCTGTGGAGTCTGGCCTAACTTGGGATAGTCAGAAGTTAATTGAGTTACTTACTGTCACATTTGCAGTTCATGTCAGAAGTAACTAAACTTCTGAACTTTAAATAAATCAAAACAAAAACAAAACAAAACAAAAAAAACACCAAACCATAATAGGAACATAAACTATTTGAGGAAAAACAGTGCACAGAGCTATATACATAGAAAAGTAACGACAGGACAGATAAAGAAGGCAGATTTAAACACAAATATTTACTTCTACTCCCTCCAAATAACCCAGTACAAGAAAGCAGTAGAGAGAGATTAAAACAAAACCTTAAACCTAAAAGGCAAAGTACAAGAGAATAGATGATAAAATACAAAGTTTGCAGCAAGTTACAAAGAAGGACCAGTAGTGACAGTTGTGGCAGACTTAAACAAAACAAAACAAAACAAAACAAAACAAAACAACCTGAATCCTAAACTAGAAATGGGAAAAATTTAGAAGCAGCTCTATGATGAAAATGGGACTCATAAAAGCCGGCAGGGACAGACTCCCAGACCGCCATTCCTTTTATCAGCACCCAGAAAATTGCCCAACATGCACTGCCTGAAGACTGGAAGCTTCAATCTCTGGAAGTGGTAAAACAAAAGCCTATGGCTGAGAGGGGCGGGGCAAGATGGCGGAATGGTGAGGCCTAGGTTTTAGTTATTCCTCCAGGGCAGTAGGTAGAAAGCCAGGAATGGCATGGACCAGACACCGGAGAGCAATTTGACTTAGGGCATACTTCATATAACACTCATGAACACGTGGAACAGCTGAGATCAGCGAAATCTGTAAGTTCTCGCAGCCAGGGGACCCATGCCCCTCCCTGCCAGGCTCAGTCACGTGGGAGGAGGGGTCGTCGGTGCTGGGAACGAGGAGGTAGAACTGCAGTTGTGGCTCTTATTGAAAACTCAGTTTGCTGATCCAAACTCCAAACATAGATAGACTGAGACAAAACACTGGAGAATCCGGGAGCAGTCAGCCTGGCAGAGAGGAGATAGGGCTAGCAAAAACAGCAAAACAAACCCCAAAAACAAAAACAGAGACTTTTTGGAGTTCTGGTGGACAAAGAATGGAGAAGGGATGGGCTCCAATAGTCAGGCACATATGCAAATCCAGAAGGCGAGCTTCCTTGCCTGAAGAGCCTATTTCTCTGCTTTCTTGATTACTCCTCTTTAAGGGCCCTAATCTCTGTCTCTAAGCATTTCAATAACCCATTAGAACTGCAAGGAGGGTCCTTTTTTTTTTTTTTTTTTTTTTAATCTTTTCTCTTTTTCTAAAACAATTACTCTAAGAAGCCCATAATAGAAAGACTCAAAGACTTGCAATTTGGGCCCAGACAAGAGCAGAGCTAAGAGAGCTCTGAGACACAAGGCAATAAGTCCAGTGGCTGATAAAATTCACTAAACACCACAACTTCCCAAGAAAAGGGTGGCATCCCCTTACAGCCATCTTCCCAGTGGCCTGGAACGCTCCTCCCCAGAGCAACTGCCACAGCCCAGAACTGCCGCAAACAACCCAGTGTGACGGGAAGTGTTTCCAACAACGCACACACACACCACAATATCGGGTGTGGACAACAGCCTTTCCTGCACCCCCAGCTAATTGTTGTGGAGCTGGGAAGGCGGGGGTGTGTGAAAAGGGGGAAATCAACTCACCCCATTCAGCCATCCTTTCAGCAGACCGGGAACACTCCTACACAGCCCTGTAGCCCAGAACTTCCCTTGGGGAACAGCGCTCACCTGTGACGTAGCACAGTTGTCCCTCAGCAGAGGACCTGGGAGTGCACGGCTTGGAAGAGAGACCCACGCGCAAGTCCCAGGGACCAAACGCCAATACCAAGTACTTGTGGGTCAGCGGCAGAGAAAACCTGAACTGAAGGATTAGACTATTGCAACAGCATTAAATCTCCAGGAACATCTAGGAGATTTGATTATTAAAGCTATCCCCCCCCAACCATTCAGACACAAGCACCATATGTCAGGCTGGCAACACCAACTACACACGCAAGCGTGGTGCACCAATTGGACCCCACAAGACTCACACCCCCACTCACCACAAAGACAAAGGGGAGAACTGGCTTGAGGAAACAGGTGGCTCACGGACAGCATTTGCTGGTTAGTTACAGAAAGTGTACTCCACAAAGCTGTGGATATGAGAAATTAGAGAAAAGGGTTTGAATTGGTCTAAATATTCTAGAAGAACCATATCAAGTTCAGCAAATGCCAAGAGGCCAAAAACAACAGAAAATTTTAAAGCATATGAAAAAACCAGACGATATGGATAACCAAAGCCCAAACACCCAAATGAAAAGATCACAAAAGACACAGTACTTGGAGCAATTAATCAAAGAACTAAAGATGAACTAAAGATGAACTAAAGATGAACAATGAGAACATGGCACAGGATATAAAGAACATGAAGAAGAGTATGGAACAGGATATAAAGGACATGAAGAAGACCCCAGATGAGCATAAAGAAGAAATTGCAAGAGTAAATAAACTAAAAAGGTTCTGGATACTCATAGTACAAGACTAGAGGAATCTGAAGAGCAAATCAGTGACCTGGAGGACGACAGAACAGAAATGAAAGAATGGGGAAAAAAAAAGAAAACATCGAAATGGACCACAGGGATATGATAGATAATATAAAACGTCCAAATATAAGACTCATTCGTGTTCCACAAAGGGAAGAGAAGGGTAACGGTCTAGGAAGAGTATTCAAAGAAATTGTTGGGGAAAACTTCCCAAATCTTCTAAACAACATAAATACACAAATGAGAAAGGCCCAGCGAACTCCAAATAGAATAAAAGCAAATAAGCCCACTCCGAGACATTCTGATCAGACTGTCAATTACTGAAGAGAAGGAGCAAGTTATGAAAGCAACAAGAGAAAAGCAATTCACCACATACAAAGGAAACAACATAAGAGTAAGTAGTGGGAGAGAGCTCATGGAGAGGGAGTTCAGAGCTGACCCAGACCCAGACCCAGACCCAGACCCTTGGACTCTTTAATCCAGAGTTTGCCCCTGGGAGATGCTAAGAGAGGAGCTGAGACAGAAACCCAGAGACATTTTGGAGAAAGCCACTGAAACCAGAAGCTAAACCCACGAGAGAAGTTTCAGCAGAGCCAGCCATGTGGCTTCCCAGATGACACAGGAACCCCACATGCCATCGGCCTTTCCTTAGAGAAGTTACTCCTCCAGGAAAGTAGGTAGAAAGCCAGGAACTGCGTGGACTGGACACCACAGAGCAATCTGACTTTGGGCATACTTCATACAACACTCATGAAAACGTGGAACTGCTGAGATCAGCGAAATCTAAGCCCAATACAGAAAGCTTCAAAGACTTGCTATTTGGGCAGGTCAAGTCAAGAGCAGAACTAGGAGAGCTCTGAGACAAAACGCAATAATCCAGTGGCTGAGGAAATTCACTAAACACCACAACTTCCCAAGAAAAGGGGGGTGTCTGCTCACAGCCATCATCCTGGTGGGCAGGAAACACTCCTGCCCATCGCCAGCCCCATAGCCCAGAGCTGCCCCAGACAACCCAGTGTGAAGGAAGTGCTTCAAATAACAGGCACACTCCACAAAACTGGGCGTGGACATTAGCCTTCCCTGCAACCTCAGCTGATTGTCCCAGAGTTGGGAAGGTGGAGCAGTGTGAATTAACAAAGCCCCATTCAGCCATCATTTCAGCAGACTGGGAGCCTCCCTACACAGCCCAGCAGCCCAGAACTGCCCTGGGGGTACGGCACTCACCTGTGACATAGCACAGTCATCCCTCAACAGAGGACCAGGGGGTGCACAGTCTGGAACAGGGGCCCACTTGCAAGTCTCAGGAGCCATACGCCAATACCAAGGACTTGTGGGTCAGTGGCAGAGACAAACTGTGGCAGGACTGAACTGAAGGATTAGACTATTGCAGCAGCTTTAAAACTCCAGGATCACCAGGGAGATTTGATTGTTAGAGCCACCCCTCCTCCCTGACTGCCCAGAAACATGCCCAAAATATACAGGGCGGGCAACACCAACTACACACGCAAGCCTGGTACATCAATTGGACCCCACAAGACTCACTCCCCCACTCACCACAAAGGCACAGCAGGGGAGAACTGGCTTGTGGAGAACAGGTGGCTCGTGGATGCCACCTGCTGGTTAGTTAGAGAAAGTGTACTCCACGAAGCTGTAGATCTGATAAATTAGAGATAAGGACTTCAATTGGTCTACACATCCTAACAGAACCCTATCAAGTTCAGCAAATGCCACGAGGCCAAAAACAACAGAAAATTATAAAGCATATGAAAAAACCAGACGATATGGATAACCCAAGCCCAAGCACCCAAATCAAAAGATCAGAGGAGACACAGCACCTAGAGCAGCTACTCAAAGAACTAAAGATGAACAATGAGACCATAGTACGGGATATAAAGGATATCACGAAGGCCCTAGAAGAGCATAAAGAAGACATTGCAAGACTAAATAAAAAAATGGATGATCTTATGGAAATTAAAGAAACTGTTGACCAAATTAAAAAGATTCTGGACACTCATAGTACAAGACTAGAGGACGTTGAACAACGAATCAGTGACCTGGAAGATGACAGAATGGAAAATGAAAGCATAAAAGAAAGAATGGGGAAAAAAATTGAAAAAATCGAAATGGACCTCAGGGATATGATAGATAATATGAAACGTCCTAATATAAGACTCATTGGTGTCCCAGAAGGGGAAGAAAAGGGTAAAGGTCTAGGAAGAGTATTCAAAGAAATTGTTGGGGAAAACTTCCCAAATCTTCTAAACAACATAAATACACAAATCATAAATGCTCAGTGAACTCCAAATAGAATAAATCCAAATACACCCACTCCGAGACATATTCTGATCACACTGTGAAACACGGAAGAGAAGGAGCAAGTTCTGAAAGCAGCAAGAGAAAAGCAATTCACCACATACAAAGGAAACAGCATAAGACTAAGTAGTGACTACTCAGCAGCCACCATGGAGGCGAGAAGGCAGTGGCACAATATGTTTAAAATTCTGAGTGAGAAAAATTTCCAGCCAAGAATACTTTATCCAGCAAAGCTCTCCTTCAAATTTGAGGGAGAGCTTAAATTTTTCACAGACAAACAAATGCTGAGAGAATTTGCTAACAAGAGACCTGCCCTACTGGAGATACTCAAGGGAGCCCTACAGACAGAGAGACAGGACAGAGAGACTTGGAGAAAGGTTCAGTACTAAAGAGATTCGGTATGGGTACAATAAAGGATATTAATAGACAGAGGGGAAAAATATGACAAACATAAACCAAAGGATAAGATGGCTGCTTCAAGAAATGCCTTCACGGTTATAACGTTGAATGTAAATGGATTAAACTCCCCAATTAAAAGATATAGACTTGCAGAATGGATCAAAAAAAATGAACCATCAATATGTTGCATACAAGAGACTCATCTTAGACACAGGGACACAAAGAAATTGAAAGTGAAAGGATGGAAAAAAATATTTCATGCAAGCTACAGCTAAAAGAAAGCAGGTGTAGCAATATTAATCTCAGATAAAATAGACTTTAACTGCAGGGATGTTTTGAGAGACAAAGAAGGCCACTACATACTAATAAAAGGGGCAATTCAACAAGAACAAATAACAATCGTAAATGTCTGTGCACCCAATCAAGGTGCCACAAAATACATGAGAGAAACACTGGCAAAACTAAAGGAAGCAAGTGATGTTTCCACAATAATTGTGGGAGACTTCAACACATCACTCTGTCCTATAGATAGATCAACCAGACAGAGGAACAATAAGGAAACTGAAAACCTAAACAATCTGATAAATGAATTAGATTTAACAGACATATACAGAACATTACATCCCAAATCACCAGGATACACATACTTTCCTAGTGCTCACGGAACTTTCTCCAGAATAGATCATATGCTGGGACATAACACAAGCCTCAATAAATTTACAAAGATTGAAATTATTCAAAGCACACTCTCTGACCACAATAGAATACAATTAGAAGTCGATAACCATCAGAGACTTAGAAAATTCACAATTACCTGGAGGTTAAACAACACACTCCTAAACAATCAGTGGGTTAAAGAAGAAACAGCAAGAGAAATTGCTAAATATGTAGAGACGAATGAAAATGAGAACACAACATACCAAAACCTATGGGATGCAGCAAAAGCAGTGCTGAGGCGGAAATTTATAGCACTAAACGCATATATTAAAAAGGAAGAAAGAGCCAAAATCAAAGAACTAATGGATCAACTGAAGAAGCTAGAAAATGAACAGCAAACCAATCCTAAACCAAGTACAAGAAAAGAAATCACAAGGATTAAAGCAGAAATAAATGACATAGAGAACAAAAAAAAATAGAGAAGATAAATATCACCAAAAGTTGGTTCTTTGAGAAGATCAACAAGATTGACAAGCCCCTAGCTAGACTGACAAAATCAAAAAGAGAGAAGACCCATATAAACAAAATAATGAATGAAAAAGGTGACATAACTGCAGATCCTGAAGAAATTTAAAAAATTATAAGAGGGTACTATGAACAACTGTATGGCAACAAACTGGATAATGTAGAGGAAATGGACAATTTCCTGGAAACATATGAACAACCTAGACTGACCAGAGAAGAAATAGAAGACCTCAACCAACCCATCACAAGCAAAGAGATCCAATCAGTCATCAAAAATCTTCCCACAAATAAATGCCCAGGGCCAGATGGCTTCACGGGGGAATTCTACCAAACTTTCCAGAAAGAACTGACACCAATGTTACTCAAACTCTTTCAAAACATTGAAGAAAATGGAACATTACCTAACTCATTTTATGAAGCTAACATCAATCTAATACCAAAACCAGGCAAAGATGCTACAAAAAAGGAAAACTACCGGCCAATCTCCCTAATGAATATACATGCAAAAATCCTCAGCAAAATACTTGCAAATCGAATCCAAAGACACATTAAAAAAATCATACACCATGACCAAGTGGGGTTCATTCCAGGCATGCAAGGATGGTTCAACATAAGAAAATCAATCAATGTATTACAATACATTAACAATTCAAAAGGGAAAAATCAATTGATCATCTCAATAGATGCTGAAAAAGCATTTGACAAAATCCAACATCCGTTTTTGATAAAAACACTTCAAAAGGTAGGAATTGAAGGAAACTTCCTCAACATGATAAGGAGCATATATGAAAAACCCACAGCCAGCATAGTACTCAATGGTGAGAGACTGAAAGCCTTCCCTCTAAGATCAGGAACAAGACAAGGATGCCCGCTGTCACCACTGTTATTCAACATTGTGCTGGAAGTGCTAGCCAGGGCAATCTGGCAAGACAAAGAAATAAAAGGCATCCAAATTGGAAAAGAAGAAGTAAAACTGTCATTGTTTGCAGATGATATGATCTTATATCTAGAAAACCCTGAGAAATCGACGATACAGCTATTAGAGCTAATACACAAATTTAGCAAAGTAGCGGGATACAAGGTTAATGCACATAAGTCAGTAATGTTTCTATATGCTAGAAATGAACAAACTGAAGAGACACTCAAGAAAAAGATACCATTTTCAATAGCAACTAAAAAAATCAAGTACCTAGGAATAAACTTAACCAAAGATGTAAAAGACCTATACAAAGGAAACTACGTAACTCTACTGAAAGAAATAGAAGGGGATCTTAAAAGATGGAAAAATATTCCATGTTCATGGATAGGAAGGCTAAATGTCATTAAGATGTCAATTCTACCCAAACTCATCTACAGATTCAATGCAATCCCAATCAAAATTCCAACAACCTACTTTGCAGACTTGGAAAAGCTAGTTATCAAATTTATTTGGAAAGGGAAGATGCCTCGAATTGCTAAAGACACTCTAAAAAAGAAAAACGAAGTGGGAGGACTTACACTCCCTGACTTTGAAGCTTATTATAAAGCCACAGTTGTCAAAACAGCTTGGTACTGGCACAAAGATAGACATATAGATCAATGGAATCGAATTGAGAATTCAGAGATAGACTCTCAGATCTATGGCCGACTGATCTTTGATAAGGCCCCCAAAGTCACTGAACTGAGTCATAATTGTCTATTCAACAAATGGGGCTGGGAGAGTTGGATATCCATATCGAAAAGAATGAAAGAGGACCCCTACCTCACCCCTTACACAAAAATTAACTCAAAATGGACGAAAGATCTCAATATAAAAGAAAGTACCATAAAACTCCTAGAAGATAATGTAGGAAAACATCTTCAAGACCTTGTATTAGGCGGCCACTTCCTAGACTTTACACCCAAAGCACAAGCAACAAAAGAGAAAATAGATAAATGGGAACTCCTCAAGCTTAGAAGTTTCTGCACCTCAAAGGAATTTCTCAAAAAGGTAAAGAGGCAGCCAACTCAATGGGAAAAAATTTTTGGAAACCATGTATCTGACAAAAGACTGATATCTTGCGTATATAAAGAAATCCTACAACTCAATGACAATAGTACAGACAGCCCAATTATAAAATGGGCAAAAGATATGAAAAGACAGTTCTCTGAAGAGGAAATACAAATGGCCAAGAAACACATGAAAAAATGTTCAGCTTCACTAGCTATTCGAGAGATGCAAATTAAGACTACAATGAGATACCATCTAACACCGGTTAGAATGGGTGCCATTAAACAAACAGGAAACTACAAATGCTGGAGGGGATGTGGAGAAATTGGAACTCTTATTCATTGTTGGTGGGACTGTATAATGGTTCAGCCACTCTGGAAGTCAGTCTGGCAGTTCCTTAGAAAACTAGATATAGAGTTACCATTCGATCCAGTGATTGCACTTCTCGGTATATTCCCGGAAGGTCGGAAAGCAGTGACACGAACAGATATCTGCACGCCAATGTTCATAGCAGCATTATTCACAATTGCCAAGAGATGGAAACAACCCAAATGTCCTTCAACAGATGAGTGGATAAATAAAATGTGGTATATACACACGATGGAATACTACGCGGCAGTAAGAAGGAACGATCTCGTGAAACATATGACAACATGGATGAACCTTGAAGACATAATGCTGAGCGATATAAGCCAGGCACAAAAAGACAAATATTATATGCTACCACTAATGTGAACTTTGAAAAATGTAAAACGGATGGTTTATAATGTCGAATGTAGGGGAACTAGCAATAGAGATCAATTAAGGAAGGGGGAACAGTAATCCAAGAAGAACAGATATGCTATTTAACGTTCTGGGGATGCCCAGGAATGACTATGGTCTGTTAATTTCTGATGGATATAGTAGGAGCAAGTTCACAGAAATGTTGGTATATTAGGTAACTTTCTTGGGGTAAAGTAGGAACAGGTTGGAAGTAAAGCAGTTATCTTAGGTTAGTTGTCTTTTTCTTACTCCCTTGTTACGGTCTCTTTGAAATGTTCTTTTATTGCATGTTTTTCTTCTTTTTTTTTTTTTTTTATTTTTTTTTTCCATACAGTTGATTTAAAAAGGAAAAAAAGGTTTTAAAAAAAAGGAAAAAAATACGTAGTGCCCCCTTGAGGAGCCTGTGGAGAATGCAGGGGTATTGGCCTACCCCACCTCCATGGTTGCTAACATGACCACAGACATAGGGAACTGGTGGTTTGATGGGTTGAGCCCTCTACCACAGGATTTACCCTTGGGAAGACTGTTGCTGCAAAGGAGAGGCTAGGCCTCCCTAAAATTGTGCCTAAGAGTCTCCTCCCGAATGCCTCTTTGTTGCTCAGATGTGGCCCTGTCTCTCTAGCTCAGCCAACTTGAAAGGTGAAATCACTGCCCTCCCCTCTACGTGGGATCAGACACCCAGGGGAGTGAATCTCCCTGGCAACGTGCAATATGACTCCCGGGGAGGAATGTAGACCCGGCATTGTGGGATGGAGAACATCTTCTTGACCAAAAGGGAGATGTGAAAGGAAATGAAATAAGCTTCAGTGGCAGAGAGATTCCAAAAGGAGCCGAGAGGTCACTCTGGTAAGGCACTCTTACGCACAATTTAGACAACGCTCTTTAGGTTCTAAAGAATTGGGGTGGCTGGTGGATACCTGAAACTATCAAACTACAACCCAGAACCCATGAATCTCGAAGACAATTGTATAAAAATGTAGCTTATGAGGGGTGACAATGGGATTGGGAAAGCCATAAGGACCACAATTAACTTTGTCTAGTTTATGGATGGATGAGTAGAAAAATAGGGGAAGGAAACAAACAAACAGACAAAGGTACCCAGTGTTCTTTTTTACTTTAATTGCTCTTTTTCACTTTAATTATTATTCTTATTATTTTTGTGTGTGTGCTAATGAAGGTGTCAGGGATTGATTTAGGTGATGAATGTACAACTATGTAATGGTACTGTGAACAATCCAATGTACGATTTGTTTTGTATGACTGTGTGGTATGTGAATATATCTCAATAAAATGATGATAAAAAAAAATGAAGATAAAAAAAAAAAGTAAAGAAGAACACCCAAAACAACCCCCCATCTTATTTTTCATTTAGTTTTTTGTCCCCATTTTTCTACTCATCCATCCACACACTGGATAAAGGGAGTGTGAGCCACAAGGCAAAGCCATTTTTTAAAATAACTAAAGCAACTTAAATTAGCTTTCATTTCCAGGCAAATCACAAGGTTTTTGCTCTCTATAGCAGTCAATTCTGTATAATAATCCAAATTCCACTTACACAAGGACAGCACTGAACTTAAGAAGCAGCTATTTCCATCTTTCTAACCCTGTATCTCTCTTTCTTGAGTAGTAAGATCTTTGCGAACCAGCTGCCCGACAGGGGGATGCTTCCAAAATTGAGTATCAACCCAAGGTTTCTTCCTGTTCTTCATTTTTACTGAACTCCTCCGTAAACACAAAAAGGGGGCTTTGCTAACCATAAGGACCTTTGTTTATAATCTGAGAACTTAATACTTGATAATTATAACAACATTTGAGAATATCATGCATCTACTATCCTTCTACATTATACCTAGCAGCAACTGCGTCACAGACCAATGTCAGAAATCTCTGTGACAGTGACAGCTTAAGAAACCATATTTCTTGTTGAAATACAGGCCAAGCAACAAAAATTATAAATCAAAATAATGGACTAATTCACATGAAGAGTTGTGCTTAATAATTTCCTTGAAAACTAAGTTTCTTATACTCTCCATCTACTTACGCAATTTAATTAAAATAACTAACTCAAATTGCAAAAAGTATCTCAAATTCAAACCTACAAATAAATAATATAATAAAGCAATGTTGACGTTATTACAGTATAAAATCAACAGCAAATACGTGATTTTTGGACAAGGATACTAAAACTAGGAATAAAATACAACAACATGTTAATTTCCTTCTAACTCTACATAAGTTAAACTATACACAAATAAATTATTCCTACTTAATAAGATAAATGAAAATGCCAAGAGAAATTTTGGTGCCAAGAAACAAGGGTATATAAAATATACACAAAACATTATATTATATACAACAATTTTCTATAGTCATGCCTATCTTAAAAAAATAACACGTTTCCTTTCACAGACATGAAAATAATTTAGACTTTATGTTTAATGTGATTTAAACTTTTCAGAACTGTCAATTTCTAAATCAATAAATTATACATTTTGATTATTCCATTTACAACCAGTGATGTTCCTAAGTTGATAAAAGAAAACGATCATCAGACATAAACTCAAAATACAGTGTCTACTATCCACAAGGCAAATACAAAAGCATTAAATATCTCCAGAGGCAAGTTTATAAAGCTACCACATTGTTATGGATGGGAAGACCCAAGGCTAAAATGTTTAAAACAGATTGTTCTAGTTTGCTAATGCTGCCGGAATGCAAAACACCAGAAACGGATTGGCTTTTATAAAAGGGGGTTTATCTGGTTACACAGTTACAGTCTTAAGGCCATAAAGTGTCCAAGGCAACGCATCAACAATCGGGCACCTTCACTGGAGGATGGCCGATGGCGTCCGGAAAACCTCTATTAGCTGGGAAGGCACATGGCTGGTGTCTGCTCTGGAGTTCTGCTTTCAAAATGGCTTTCTCCCAAGACGTTCCTCTCTAGACTTCAGCTCCTCAAAAAATGCCACTCTTAGTTGCTTTGGGGGCATTTGTCCTCTCTTAGTTTCTCCGGAGCAAAAATCTGCTTTCAAAGGCCGTCTCCAAAATGTCTCTGTAAGTTGTAGTTCCTCTCTCAGTTCCAGTGTGTTCTTTAAAGTGTCCGTCTTGGCTGTAGCAAGCAGGCTCCTTCTGGCTGAGCTTATACAGTGCTCCAGTTATTTAATTCAGGCCCACTCTGAATGGGTGGGGCAACACCTCCATGAAAATTATCCAATCAGAGTCATCACCCACAGCTGGGCAGGATACATCTCCATGGAAACACTCAAAGAATTACAATCTAATCAATACTGATACATCTGCCCAAACAAGATTACATCAAAGATAATGGCATTTTGGGGGACATAATACATTCAAACCAGCACACAGATCATTCCCACAAAAGGCAGGACTGCGTTACAAAATATTTATAGTTACATTCAATAAAATAAAACGGACATTGACAACTTCCAGTCCCACCTTTAAAATGGACCAAGATATAGATATAAAAATGAATCATTATGTTCTAGGTTTTTCAGTGTATTAGAAGTGTAATGGTTCACAACTTTTTTTCAATTGACTTACTGTTCTTACCTTAAAAAATAATTTTGTATCTTCAATGTGCTGGTGTGTGTACTTTGCTTAAAAATATGAATTCTGGTCAATTTAAGCAGCTCTGAGTTATATGATATTTGTCATACTTCTTATCTACTTGATATACCAATTTCTTTAAAAAATAACTTTCTAGGAGCTTACTAGGTTGTGTATCAAAAATTAGTTTATCCATTTACAAATTTGTGTAACATTATGTATGCACAGAAATTAATGTCAATAAAAATGTAACTGGACTGAGAATTTTAAAAAAAGTAAAATAACTGTAAATGGAAATCAAAGTTGTATTTGGCAGAAGAATAAAAGTCTTTGATTCAGTAAAAAAAAATGAATCATAGTGTAGCAGAGAGTCTTAAAACATTGAAATAAAGTGTATTAGATCACCTGAGGAAAGAAGCTAGATGATGAGATTGGAGGGGATCACAAGGCAAGATATATATTTGCAGATAACCTAAGAAAAGTTGACATCATCAGAAATATTCACCCTTCAATGGAGTTAATTCATGGGTCTTAACTGCAAAGCACAGGAGACGATAGTTCCAAGAAGGTACACTTTGGCCATTTTTATTTTTAATACAGTGAATGATCTATTGCTGTACTCCTCACTGAAGGATTCTTTACTCCCAGGAATGACCCTGCAATAGGATTCTGTTGACTACATAGGAAAGTGATGTCATTGCTTCTATCATCATTTTCACCAAAACTAAAAAACACAGTCTTCCTAAGGCTTAGAGACTCATCCCTTTTGTGTGTTGCAGTAGGCATTCCTTAAGGATCAGAAAAACTGGACTGAAAACTGAAAAAGCTCATGTTTACAAAGTGACCCAGAGTGTATCACTGTAAAGAAGTGTAACTAGGTATACTGACTGCTTTCGATGTTGCCACTGGACCAAATCCCAAGAGCTTGGTGAAGACATTATTAACACAGAGAAGCTCATGATGATGGAACTGAGAGCTCTATTCTCAGTGGTCCCATAAGTATGAAGTGCATATGTTTCTAATTTTCACTTATCACAGGATAAATTTCAAAAGCTGAGTCATAAAAAAAAACTTTTCCAATAAATTTAGAAGACTAATTTTTTTAAAGTATAATATTTTTACCTCTGAAGTGCCTTTTCTCTTCCTGTTCTACTCCCCAGTATTATCTGCTATTAATGGGATTTTGTGCAGAGTCTTTTGAGGTATGTTCTTAAACAATATGCAAGTAATTTTTTGGGTGACCATTACTTGATTTTCCCTTTCAACACTCTCTTGAACCCCTTGTTCTAAGTTAGTTATATAGCTTCACCTCCAGAATATCGCAGATCAATGCATTCATTCAGCATCCCTTCCCTTCACCGAATCCAATGTAATGAAAATAAAATTTGAAGTTAATGAGAAAAAAACAAACAAGAAATGGTACTAGGAAAACTGTATATCCATATGCAAAAGAATGAATGTGGACCCGTCCCTTACACCGCATAAAAAATATAACTCAGAATGGAACCAAAATCTAAATATTAGAAGTAAAACAATAAAATTACTAGAAGAAAACATAGGAAAACATTTTAAGGATCTTGTATTAAGGAAATGATTTCTTGACTTTACATCAAAAATGTGGGCAGCAAAAGAAAAAAAGAGATAACTGAGACATTATAAAAATTTAAAAATTTTATGCATTTAAGGACATTACCAAGAAAGTGAAAAGAAGACCTACAGAATGGGAGAAAATATCTGGAAATCACAAATCTATAACAAGGGTTTACTATCCCAACTATACAAAGAAATACAACTGAACAATAAAAAGACAAACACCCCAATTTTAAAATGGGCTAAGAACATCAATAGACATTTTTCCAAAGAAGATATAGAAATGGCCAATAAGTACATAAAAACATGCTAAACGTCATCAGCCATCAGGGAAATAAATGCAACTCAAAACCACAATGAAATATTATTTACACCCACTAGAGTGGCTACTATTAAAAAATGGAAGGTAAGTGTTAACAAGGATAGGGTGAAACAGAAACACTTGTTCACTGTTGGCGGGAATATAAACTCCTGTAGCTGTTGTGGAAAATATCATGGCAGTTCCTCAGAAAGTTAAATTATAAAATCACCATAACATCCAGTAATCCCACTTGCATATATACCCCAAAGAATTGAATGAAGGGACTCAGATATTTGCATAACGATGCCATACTGGCATTGTTCACAACTGTCACAACATGGAAGCGACCCAAGTGTCCATTGACAGAAGAATGGATAAACAAAATGCAGTGTATATATACAATGGAATACTATTCAGCCATAAAAAGGAATGAAGTTCTGACACTACAACACAGATGAACCTTAAAGACATCGTGCTGAATGACATAAGCCAGAAAAATGCACAAATATTCTATGATATCACTTAGGGAAACAATTAGAATGTGAAAATCCATAGTCAGGAATTAGAATACAGGTTACTATAAGCAGTATGGAGACGGGGAAAGGGGAGTTAATGCTTCATCAATATAAAGTTTCTGTTTGGGATGATGGAAAAGTTTTATTAATGGATGGTGGTGATGGTAGTATAATATCATGAATATAATCAATACCACTGAATTTTATATTTGAAGGGAATAAAATGGGAAATTTTAGGTAAGATACATGTTACCAGACACTTTACGGCCCAGAACGCCAGTTTTGCCGCAGTTGCTCCTGTCGCCGCCGTTCCCTCCGCCGACCCGGCTGCTGCCGGTGAGCACCGGTTCCGTCTGCGTTGCCTCAGGGAGGCCGCCCCGGCCCGGCGAGCCGAGCCAATGCTGGATCTGGAGGTGGTGCCAGAACGCTCTCTGGGGAACGAGCAATGGGAATTCACGCTGGGAATGCCTCTAGCTCAGGCAGTGGCCATTCTTCAGAAGCACTGTCGCATCATCAAAAATGTCCAGGTTCTCTACAGTGAGCAGTCTCCTCTAAGCCATGACCTCATTCTTAACCTGACTCAGGATGGGATCAAACTACTGTTTGATGCTTTCAATCAGAGACTTAAGGTGATTGAAGTATATGACTTGACTAAAGTAAAATTAAAATACTGTGGAGTGCATTTTAACTCTCAGGCCATAGCTCCCACCATTGAGCAGATTGACCAGTCTTTCGGCGCAACCCATCCTGGAGTGTACAACTCCGCTGAGCAGCTCTTCCATCTCAACTTCAGAGGACTGTCTTTCTCTTTTCAGTTAGACTCATGGACTGAGGCTCCTAAGTACGAGCCCAATTTTGCCCATGGCCTAGCTTCTCTCCAGATACCCCACGGAGCAACTGTGAAACGAATGTATATCTACAGTGGAAACAGCCTACAGGATACCAAGGCTCCAGTGATGCCCCTGAGCTGTTTCCTGGGCAATGTGTATGCTGAGAGTGTAGATGTTCTTCGAGATGGAGCTGGACCCTCAGGTTTACGACTTCGTCTGCTTGCTGCAGGTTGTGGACCTGGCTTATTAGCAGATGCCAAGATGCGGGTATTTGAACGTTCGGTGTATTTTGGCGATTCTTGCCAAGGTGTTCTTAGCATGCTTGGCTCTCCACACAAGGTCTTCTATAAATCAGAAGACAAGATGAAAATTCATTCTCCTTCCCCTCATAAGCAAGTTCCATCCAAGTGCAATGAGTACTTTTTTAACTACTTTACTCTTGGGGTGGACATCCTCTTTGATGCAAATACACACAAAGTGAAGAAGTTTGTCCTACATACCAATTACCCTGGGCATTATAATTTTAACATTTATCACCGCTGTGAGTTCAAGATCCCACTGGCCATAAAAAAAGAAAATGCAGATCGTCAGTTAGAAACATGCACGACCTACAGCAAGTGGGACAACATCCAGGAGCTCCTGGGCCACCCTGTGGAGAAACCCGTTGTCCTACACAGGTCATCCTCCCCAAACAACACCAATCCATTTGGGTCCACGTTCTGCTTTGGGCTTCAGCGGATGATCTTTGAGGTCATGCAGAACAACCACATTGCCTCAGTGACCCTGTATGGCCCTCCTAGGCCTGGTGCCCACCTGAGAACAGCGGAGCTCCCCTAGGAACATCACCACTCATGCCCCTCTACCCCAGGGAACTGTGCATCATATCCTGCTCAGTGGGCTTTGGTGTGCCCCCTGTGGGTTTTCTTGGACTTCTTGCCAGTGTTGAAGGGCAGTTGTGATGCTCTGAAGTGGGGCTCGGGCTAGGTGCTCTGCTGTGGGGTGAGGGGCCCGGATATTGCTCTGTCTTCTTCAGCCTGCCAGCACCAGACGACACGGAGAAGCACAAACTCTGAGCCTTGATACCTGGACCCAGGAGCTCTTGACTAACGTAAGAGGCAGGGTCCTGTCTCCTCTATGGCAACCCTGTTCCCCACATACTGGGGAAACTTGGGGTTCTTTCTGTGGTTGAGAACTCAGTCATCCAGGACGAGGACAAGGAGTCCTGCCTTTGGCCTCACATTGCCACATGACCCTTACATGTCCATCTTACTCGGTTGTGACATTTGCACTACATCCACTTTAGTTACTGTGGCTAAGGTGGCCCACCTGCCTTTTCCATTCCTTTCTTGCACGTGCTCCCTGCCAGGCCCAGTAGGTAGATCCAACTGGTTGAAACACAGCTTTCTACCATCCAGGTACATGCCCAGGCCTGGTTTTTACCCCTCTTGGAGCCTTCAGGTTCACCTACCTGTGCCCCCATTCTGTCCCAACCTGGCTGGGGGCTGCACATTTCATCCTGTTTGCCTTTTTTTAATTTAATGCCAAAGTTTTAGCCAAAGACATCTTCCCTTTGTTGTGTTCCAGCATTCTGCACTGTGGGCTGGCTCCCTGCCCCATCCCTGGGCCCTGTCCCTTGGCCAGGCCCATTCATGGCTCAAGACCTCTGGTGGCTAAAGGAGGACTGGGCTGCTAAGGAGAGTAGCATATGTGCTTTAAAAATATTAATCCTTTTGAAAAGAATTGAGAAGAGAAATGTATAATATCCCATTTTTAATATTTTGGCCTAGCAACTTGTGATATATAGATGACAATTTTGTGAGTTTTTCAAATGTGTGTACAGACTTTTGTAAATATGACTCTTTTGTAATTAACTCATGTATAGCCTCATCATGTATAGTTTAATGATGAATGCACAGGGGACCTGCCCCAGGCTCCTGTGTGTGTTTCCCAGGCAAACAGCCAGGCTTGTGTGGTGCTCCCGTGACTCTGTGACTGACTAGTGTCTTCCCATGTGGACCAGGGCCTGGCCAGAGAACCCCACATACATATCCCATTGTCAGGGGCAGCTAGGACTGTTCCCCATCAGCCTTCCTTATCCCCTGCCCAATCCCCACCCCCAATAAAGCACCTATGCCCTCAGCAACTGCCTATATGTGCTGTTGCTGAGATGTTTGTACTAAAAAAAAAAAAAAAAAAAAAAAAAAGATACATGTTACCAGAATAAAGTTTTAAAAGGCCCACAGAAGTATACACCACAAAAAGTGAAACAATGTAAACTACAGACTACACCTAATATAATATATAATGATTTAATAACATATATATAATATAAAATTGTTCCACCAATTGTAACAAAGTTACCACACTAATATAAAATATTCATAGGGAAATCTGGGGGGAGGGGAATATGGGAACTCTGTACTTTCTGCATGGTTTTTATGTAAATCTATTAACTGCACTAATAAAAAAATTTTTTTTAAAAGAAAAAAAATGCAAACCACAGACTAGGAGAAAATGTTTGCAATACATGTAATACAAAAAGGTCTTTCATCCAGAATACATAAAGAATTCCTAAAACTCAATAATAGACTTCTCAGAAAATGGCAGAATAGGTGAGGCAGAGCAAACTTCTCCTCCATGAAGAACTGGGTAGCGGGAAGGGGGTGTTGCCCAGGACAGCGGTTTCAGGATATAAGCAGCCAGAGAGGGATTTCTAAGATACATGATGGGGACTTGGACAAAAAAGTAGAGAAACTGCTTCTCAAAGGACAGGGCGAGTTTATTCAGCCGGGACTGCCGCCAAGGGCTGGCCATAGTGAAATGACCGCCGAGCAGGGGAGGAAGCAGATCTCTACCCCTGTCAGCAATTAGCTGAGGAGATAATACATGGAGGAGAGCACCCATGAGGGAACCCACAAGGCAGCAAACCAGTGTTGACCATATTTACTCTCCCTCCATGCAAGTCTGTGGTGTGCATTTGAAAAAGGCAGTGATAGGCGAGGGCGCCACATGGAAGCACCAGGAGCCCTTTCCACACCCTGGAGGCCTGCAGGCACGTGGCAGGCAGGGAGTGGGCAGGTTTGAGCTGGAGGGTGAGACACACAGGCCAAGAGTGATCCACCTGGAGGCCTGGGAAGCACCAGAACCACAATGCCCTTAAGCACATTCCCTGCCGAACTGCACAGGAAACACACCACACTCCCAGGGCTGACAGTCCCCAGTGCACATGGAGAACTGGTGCACTGATTGGATTTCCACCTGGTCTGGACCCCATCCAGCACACAGAAATTGGGGGCAAGCTGACATGAGGGTGAGAGGTGGCTCAAGAGGGCCATCTGCTAGGAAGACAGGGAAAGTGCACTTCAGCAAGCAGTGGCTCGGCAAAAAAATATATATACAAAAATGTTCAAATAATCCTGCATTTCCCAAAATAACCTTATCAAGATAAGCAAACGCCCCACAGCCATCAGAAAATCACAAAGCACATGAAGAATCAAGAAGATATGGGCAAGCCAAATGGCCAAATTAAAAAGCTAGAGGAGACACAAAAACGGAGCATTTAATAAAACTACACACAAATCTCCAAAACAACTTCAATGGAGTGGCTAAAGTCATAAACGACATCGAAAAGACTCTAAAAGAGCATAAAGATTTTGAAAGCATAAATATAAAAATAGCAGATTTTATGGAAATAAAAGATACTGTTATCAAATTAAAAATATCCTAGAGACACACAACAGCAGAGTTGAAGAACCAGAAGAAAGAATAAGTAAACTAGAGGAGAGGAAAATTGAATATGAATGCATAAAAGAATAAATGGTGAAAAAAATAGAAAAATTTGAAATGGATCTTAGGGAAATGATGGACAACATGAAGTGCACAAATATAAAAATCACTGAAGACTTCCAGGAAGATGGTGGAATAGGTGAAGCAGACAGGCTTCTCCTCCATCAGAGTAACTAGAACAGGGCCGGAGGACACCAGGGACTGCAGTTCTGGTGTGTGACTGGCCACAGAGGTTCCCCCACAATACGTGGGGAGACACCCAACAAAATTGGAGAAGAGTGCGTTCCCCATCTGGACAGCAACCCCCACTCCCACCCCACCCCCACCAAGCATGGGAGTGAGCAGGGACTCTTCACTCCCATCCACCTACCTTGACAGTTTGATGGGGGTGAGGTGATTCTCCACAGCCAGATGGCTGGGAGCTCCCATGAGGGAAACCAGCAGGCAGTGATTGATCTCCTCCCCCCAAGGAAGTGGGGTGGGGGCTGTGCAACAGTGAGAAGCGGGGAAGGGAGAGGTGTCATACCGGCAACTAGAAGACCCTCCCACACCCCAGACTTGTGGGCACAAAGCAGGCAGAGAACTGGCAGACAGGGCCCACTTCCCACCCGCAGGATGCCCTTGATCAGGCTCCCTGCCTCCCTGCTCAGGACCCACACTGCAGCCCCAGGATGGAGATTCCCCAGAGCAGAAGGGGATCCGGTGCACTGATTGGTTCTTCACCTGGTTTGGACTCCACCCACTGCACAGAAGATCAGGGAAGACCTACTTGAGAGTGCCACCTGCTGGTAGGTTAGGGAAACTGCACTCCAGCAAACCAAATTATACATACATACTCAATTAATTCTGCACTTCCCAAAATAACCATATCAAGACAAGCAAATGCCCAAAGCCAGCAGAAAAATACAATGCACCTGAAGGATAGAGAAAATATGGACAATCCAAATGAACAAATTAAAAAGCCAGAAGACACACAAAATTGGAGCAATTAATGAAAGAAGTACATGCAAATATCAATATTATGGTTCAGGATAAAAAGGACATAAAGAAGACCCTAGAAGAGCATAAAGAAGAATTTGCAAGGGTGGAAAAAAATATTCCACACAAACTGCAATCAAAAGAAAGCTGGGGTAGCTATACTAATATAGGACAAAATAGACCTTAAATGCAAAGATGTCATAGGAGATAAAGAAGGACCCTATATACTAATAAAAGGGACAATTCACCAAGAAGAAATAACACTCATACATGTTTATGTTCCCAATCAAGGTGCTCCAAAGTATATGAAACAAACACTGGCAAAACTGAAGGGAGCAACAGACGTTTCTACAATAATAGTGAGAAACTTCAATACACCACACTTTCTTCTATAGACAGAAAAACCAGAAAGAGGACCAATAAGGAAACTATACAGAGCATTAAATCCCAAATTACCAGGATACACATTCTTCTGTAGCGCTCATGGGAGCACTCTCCAGGAAAGATCATATGTTGGGGCAAAAACTTGTCTCGAAAAATTTTAAGACAGAGATTATTCAAA
Source organism: Choloepus didactylus (assembly GCF_015220235.1). Classification (NCBI taxonomy): domain Eukaryota; kingdom Metazoa; phylum Chordata; class Mammalia; order Pilosa; family Megalonychidae; genus Choloepus; species Choloepus didactylus. Next base: position 59,141,635 of record NC_051322.1, on the reverse strand, counting down.
GCACTGTGTCTAACCTAATGGAATGCAACTAGAAATCAATAACCACCAAAGAACCAGAACATTCACAGATATGTGGAGATTTAGCAACATACTCTTAAAACAATCAATGGGTAAAAGAAATTGAAAGAGAAATCAGTAAATCTAGAGATGAATGAAAATGAGAACATAATATATCAAAACTTATGGGATGCAGCAAAGGAGGTGCTAAGAGGCAATTTTATAGTTCTAAATGCATATATCAAAAAGGAAGAAAGAGCTAAAACCAAAGACCTAACCAAACAACAGAAGAAGCTAGAGAATGATCAGTAAACTAACCCTAAAGCAAGTAGAAGAAAAGAAATAACAAGGATTAAAGCAGAAATAAATGATGTGGAGAACAAAAAATTAAAAAAAAAAAAAATACATAAAACCAAAGGTTGGTTCTTTGAAAAGATCAACAAGATTAGCAACCACTTAGCTAGAATGACAAAGTCAAAAAGAGAGATGAACCAAATAAAATCATAAATGAGAGGGGGAGACATTATTGTGGATCCTGAAGAAATTTAAAAAATCATAAAAGGATACTATGAACAACTGTATGCCAACAAACTAAACAATTGAGGAAATGGATAATTTCCTAGAAACACATCAACAGCCTAGACTGATCCAAGAAGAAACAGAAGACCTCAACAAACCAATCACAAGTAAAGCTTCCTAAAAAGCTTCCTATGAATAAAAGCCCAGGGCCAGACGGCATCCCAGGGGAATTTTATCAAACTTTCCAAAAAGAAGTGACAATATTCCGGCTGAAACTCTTTTTAAAAATTTAAGAAAAAGAAACACTACCTAACTCATTTTATGAAGTTAACATCACTCTAATACCAAAGCCAGATAAAGATACTACAAGAAAGGAAAACTACAGGCCAATCTCCTTAATGGATCTAGATGCAAAAATTCCCAAAAAAATACTTGCAAATAGAATCCAAAGACACATTACATAAACACACACCACAAACAAGTGGGGTTCACTCCAGGGCTGCAAGAGTGGTTACTGTAATAGAACACATTAACAAATTGAAAGGGAAAAATCAAATGATCATCTCAATAGATGCTGAAAAAGCATTCAACAAAATTCAGCATCCTTTTTTGATAAAAACACTTCAAAAGGTAGGAATTGAAGGAAACGTCCTCAATATGATAAAGAGCATATATGAAAAACCCACAGGCAGCACAGGACTCAATTGTGAGAGGCTGAACGCCTTCCCCCCTAAGATCAGGAATGAGACAAGGATGCCCACTGTCACCACTATTATTCAACATTATGCTAGAAGGTCTAGCCAGAGCAATCCAGCAAGACAAAGAAACAAAAGGCATCCAATTGGAAAGGAAGAAGTAAAACTGCATTATTTGCAGATGATATCTTATTTTTGGAAAATCCCGAGAAATCAGTAACAAAGCTACTTGAGCTAATAAATTGAGCAAAGTGGCAGGATACATGATTTATGTGCATAAGTCAGTAACGTTCCTACATAATCGAAATGACCTAACTGAAGATATATGCAAGAAAAAAACTCATTCACAACAGTAACTAAAAGAAATCAAGGACCTAGAAATAAACTTAACCAAAGAAGTAAAAGACCTCTACACAGAACATTACAAAACTTTACTAAAAGAAATCAAAGAGAACTTAAATAGGTGGAAAGATATTCTGTGTTCATGGACAGGAAGGCTAAACATTGTTAAGTTGTTAGTTCTACCCAAACTGACCTACAGGTTCAATGCAATTCCAATCAAAATTTCAACAAGCTTCTTTGCAGACTTGGAAAAGCTAGTTATCAAATTTATTTTGAAGGGAAAGGGGCCTCGAATTGCTATAAATATTGTAAAAAAAGAACAAAATGGGAGGACTTAAACTTCATGATTTTAAAACCTACTATAAAGCCACAGTGGTCAAAACAGCATGGTACTAGCACAAAGATAGACATATTGATCAATGGAATCAAATCGATATTTTGGAAATAGACCCTCTCAGGATGTACAGTCAACATTTTTGATAAGGCCCTTGTGCCGGTTTGGATGTATTATGTCCCCCAAAACACCATGTTCTTTGATGCAATCTTGTGGGGCCAGACATATTAGTGTTGATTAGGTTGGAATCCTTTTATTGTTTCCATGGAGATGTGACTGAATCAACTGTGAGTGAAATGTTTGGATCATTTCCATGGAAATATGGACCCCGCCCATTCAGGGTGGCTCTTAATTCAATCACTGAAGTCCTATATAAGAAGCTCAGACAGAAGGAGCTTGCTGCTGCAGCCTAGAGAGGAATTTCCTGGGAGAAAGCCCTTTTGAAACCAGAACTCCAGAGTGGACGCCAGCCACATGCCTTCCCAGTTAACAGAAGTTTTCTGGACGCCATTAACCATCTTCCAGTGAAGGTATCTGATTGTTAATGCCTTACCTTGGACACTTTATAGCCTTAAGATTGTAACTGTGTAACCAAATAAACCCCCTTTATAAAATCCATTTCTGGTATTTTGCATAATGGCAGCATTAGCAAACTGGAACAGCCCCCAAATCCACTGAACTAGGACAGAACAGTCTCTTCAACAAATGGGTCTGGGAGAAATGGAAATCCAAAACCCTAAAAATGAAAGAGGACCCCTACCTCACACCCTATACAAAAACTAACTCAAAGTGGATCAAAGACCTCAGTATAAGAGACAGTACCATAAAACTACTAGAAGATAATGTAGGGAAACATCTTCAAGACCTATTAATAGGAGGTAGCTTCTTAGATCTTACACCCAAAGCACAAGCAACAAAAGAAAAATAGATAAATGGGAACTCCTCAATATCAAAAGCTTCTGCACCTCAAAGAACTATGTCAAAAAGGTGAAGCAGCAGCCAACTCAATGGGAGAAAATATTTGGAAACTGTGTATCTGATAAGAGACTGATATCCAGCATACAGAAAGAAATCCTACAACTCAACAACAATAATACAAATAGCCCAATTATAAAATGGGCAAAAGATATGAAATGACATTTTTCCAAAGAGGAAATACAAATGGCTAAAAAACACATGACAAAAATGTTCATCGTCACTGGCTATCTGGGAAATGCAAATCAAAACCACAATGAGATACAATCTCACACCAATAAGAACGGCTACCATTAAACAAACAGAAAACTACAAATGCTAGAGAGGATGTGGAGAAATTGGAACTCTATATACTGCTGGTGGGACTGCATAATGGTACAGCCACTGTGCAAGACAGTCTGGCAGCTTCTCAGAAAACTAGATATCAAGTAACCCTAAGATCCGACAATTTCATTTCTCAGTATATATATCCAAAAGTCTAAAAGCAGTGACACGAACAGACACTTGCACACCAATGTTCATAGAAGCATTGTTCACAATTGCCAAAAGGTGGAAACAACCCAATTGTCCTTCAACAGATAAGTGGATAAACAAAATGTGGTATACACATACAATTGAATAATATGCAGCAATAAGAAGGAACGAGGTCCTGAAACATACGACAACATCAATGAACCTCGAGGACATAATGCTAAGTGAAATGTCAGACACAAAAGGTGAGACACTGTATGTTACCACTAATGTGAACTCCATGAACAATGTAAAATTAGTGTCTTACAATACAGAATATACGGGACACAGAGACAGAAAAAGCTAGTGAAGGGGGAATGATAACCTAATATGTATAGACATGTTAATGAGGGTGAACTTAAAAGGTATGGGAATGGATAGGAGTAGTGATATTAGAATTAAAAGTATCAGTGTCCCAATAAAGATGAACATAATTGAATGGGATTGTTTATAGGCATGTATCCCACAAGTGCTTGCATGATCTACTTCTGAGGTATGACACTGGTACAAAGTTTAACAAAAGAATGGTATATGGGAAAAAATACATCTTGCATATTATAAACTATATTTAAAAGGAATACCTTACCAATACCACACTAATAATAGAGATAAATAACCAGGGGCTGATAAGAACTTTGGGGTAATTTGGGTTATGATAATTGTTTAAAATTGAGAGTGACTATGATGTACAACCAAGTTGTGCCGGTTTGAATGTATTGTGTCCCCCAAATGCCATTATCTTTGATGTAGTCTTGTGGGACAGACTTTTGGTGCTGATTAGATTTGCTTGGAATGTGCCCCACCCAGCTGTGGGTGGTGACTCTGGTGGGACAGTCCCATGGAGGCGTGGCCCTGCCCATTCAGGGTGGGCCTTGATCAGGGGAGCCATATAAACGTGCTGACTCAGAGAGACTGAACGCAGTGCAGCTGTGAGTGATGTTATTTGAAAAGGAGCAAGCTTGCTAGAGAGGAATGTCCTGGGAGAAGCCATTTTGAAACCAGAACTTTGGAGCAGACGCCAGCCATGTGCCTTCCCAGCTAACAGAGGTTTTCCGGACGCTATGTGCCATCCTCCAGTGAAGGTACCCGATTACTGATGTGTTACTTTGGATACTTTATGGCCTTAAGACTGTAACTGTATAGCCAAATAAACCCCCTTTTTATAAAAGCCAATCCATCTCTGGTGTTTTGCATTCCGCAGCATTAGCAAACTAGAACACAAGTGAAGATAACATGAGACACTGATTGTTTATCTGGGACAGAATATATGTTATGTGAAATTAGGAACCCCCTACTTAATAAGTCAAGCCCTCAATCTTGAGGATTGCTCTAGTGAAACTTATGGCTGTAAAGGGGAGGCTAACCCTACCTATAATTACACCTAGGAGTCACCTCCAGAGAATCTCTTTTGTGGCTAATATGTGGCCTTTCTCTCTCTATGCCCAACTCTGCAAATAAATTCATTACCTTTCCCATCTGGGCATGACTCCCAGGGGTGTGAATCTCCCTGGCAACGTAGGACATGACTCCCAGGAATGAGCCTGGCCCTGGCATTAAGGGATTGAAAATGCCTTTTTAACCAAAAGGGGGAAACGAAAGGTAACAAAATAAGGTTTCAGTGCCTAAGAGATTTCAAATTGAGTCAAGAGGCTATCCTGGAGGTTATTCTTATGCAAGCTCCTGTTACATATACCAAATGCCCACAGTATGCCAAGCCCAAACGAACAGTAGTCCGAAAATACTAAAGAATACCTCAGATCGGTCCCTATCTGAGACTCTATCAAAGTTTCACTCACTAAGTTTACTTTTCAGAAACTTACATCCCCCAGAGTGTTCCCATTTTAGTTTGCTAATACTGCCAGAATGCAAAACACCAGAAACAGACTGGCTTCTAAAAGGGGGTTTATTTGATTACACAGTTCCAGTCTTAAGACCATCAAGTGTTTATCAACAAACAGTACCTTCACTGGAAAAAGGCCACTGGCATCCAGAAAACCTCTGTTAGCTGGGAAGGCACGTGGCTGGCATCTGCTTGCTTCCAGGTTGCATTTCAAAATGGCGTTCTCCAAAATGTCTGCATCAGCTTCCAATGGCCGTCTTCAAAATCTCTGTCTCAGCTCGAGCTTCCTGTGAGCTCCTTCTGTCTGAGCTTATATAGTGCTCCAGTAAACTAAACAAGGCCCACACTGAACAGGTGGGGCCATGCCTCCATGAAAATTATCCAATCAGAGTTATCACATCTCCATGGACACTGAACCAACAGGTTTCCAACCCAATCTACACTAAAAAGTCTGCTCCCACAAGAATGCATTAAAGAATATGGCTTTTTCTGGGGGACATAATATATTCAAACTGGCATAGTTCATAAGCCAGGTTAAGTCCCAAAACCCAGAGGCAACAGCCTCTCCAAGAACATTAACCAGATGCATCCCCCTTCCCCATAATGTTGACACCCTTTTCAATGTGAACAAGTTAGGGTGGTCACTGCCCAGATCCCTGAAGACTGAGCCAGTGATCAAACAAGCAAGAGGGGTAGCAACTGACAAGACAGGATTTAACAAAGGATTACAAATACTGAATCTTTACATAAATACATATATATTTTTTAGTTTCTAGGGTACTAGACTAGCTAGAAGGAAATAACTGATATGGTAGAACTGTAAAATATAACATGCTTCAAAATTTGCTCTATAGCTACTTGTTAAATTATACTTTGAAAGTTATCACATTTCTGTATATATGTTATATTTCACAATAAAGAAATAACTGAAAGTGTGGAACCGTAACCTATAATATTCATTGAAATTTGCTACTTGTTAAATTGTACTTTCAAAGTTATCACTTTTCTGTATATATATTTCACAATAAAAAAATGTTTTAAAAAAACCTCAATATTAAAAAACAACCAAATTTAAAAATGGGCAAAACACTTGGACACTCCTAATAAAGGACCAAAAAAAAAGTATTTAACATCATTAGTCATCAGGAAAATGTAAATCAAAATGAAGATACCACTACAAATCCATCAAAATGGCTAAAATAAAAAAAAAAATTAACAATATCCAATAGTTTTGAGGATGTGGAACAATGTGGGACTCTCATAAAATCGCTGATGGGGTGAAATGGAACAAAGAATTTGGAAGTTTGGCAGTTTCTTACCAGTTAAACGTATACCCACCCTAAGACCCAAAAGTTCCCCTAAGTATGTACCCAAGAAAAATGAAAATATATGACCACCAAAAGACTGTACAAGAATGTTTATATTCATTTTACAAATAACAGCCAAAGTATGAATGAAATCCGTATCTATTCATCACATACATAAAAAAGAAAGTGTTTCTAGGGGTCAATAATAGGGGGAGATAAGGGGTATGCAATGTTTTGGGTTTTCTTTTTTAGTTTTATTTCTTTTTCTGGAGTAACAAAAATGTTTTAAAATTGATCATGGTGATGAATTCACAACTATGTGATGATACTGTGAGCCAAAGATTCTATACTTTGGATAAATTGTATGGTATGTGAATATATCTCAATAAAATTGCATTATAAAAAAAAATTGTGTTTTCATGCAATGCAATACTACTGGGGGGGTGACAAACATTTCGTTCCTGTAATAAAATAGAATAAATTCAAAGTACTAGGTTAGGTAAAGGAAGTCAAGCACAAAATCATACAGACTGTATCATTCCTCTTACATGGAAGTTCTAGAACAGGCAAAACTAATCTATGGTGATAAAACACACAATAGTGATTGCCTGGAATAGGGTTAGGGATTGACTTAAACAGGTTCCAAGAGAAGTTTTGAGGTGATGGAAATGTCCTTTATCTTGATTGGGATGGTGATTTCATGGATGTTTACCTATGCCAAAACTCAACAAACTGTACAGTCTTAATCTGTGCAGTATAGTAAATAAAAAATATACCACAAAATTTGTAAAAAAAAAAATTATAATGCTTGCAGGATTCCAGAGATCTTTTTCAAGAGTTATGAGTATGAAATTTGATATGGTACTATTTTATATTTTAACATGTTCAATTCAGAGGCATTAAGAGCAATGTTGTGCAAATATCACTTCTCTTCAGTTTAAAAGTTTTTTCATTACTCCAGAAGAATACCCCCATGCCCATTAAGAAATCACTCCCCATTCCTTCCCTCCTTCCATCCCCTGGCAGTCACTAATCAATCTCCTTTCTGTCTCTACTGATTGCCTGTTCTGGATAATTCACAGAAAAGGAATGACACAATATGTGGCCTCTTCTTTGTAGTTTCTTTCATTCAGCATAATGCTGGGTTCTTTTCTTAAACGTACTTTGAAATAATTTAAAACTTACAGGACAATTGAAAAAATAATATAAAACCCATACAGAGAACACCAACATCCCACCACCACCACCACGAGATCCACCAATTTTAACATTTTGTCATATTTGCTATATCATTCTAGCTATCTATCCATCTACAAATCCAACTCTCTAGGTATCTATCAATTTTCTAAATACTTGAAATAGGTTGTATACATCATAACACAATGTTTCTGCGGTTCATCCAAGTTGTAGCATGTATTAATACTTCCTTTTTATGGCTGGTGTTGGTTGTACAAAATTGTACACTGTACACTTTAAAATGGTTAATTGTATGCTATGTGAATTGCATCTCAACAAAAAAATTGATACAATATTGACTGCTTTTTACTTTTAGGTTACCATTAAATAACAAGTCTTTCTCCTCACATAACTGCAAAACCTAGCAAGTAGAAGCAATTTCACACTAAATAATTCAGTATTTTTTAAAAAATCACAAGAGGCGAGTAGATGTAATCTACCAAATTCCTAAAGTGAAGAGATAATAGCATCGTCTTTCACAGGCTCCAAACAGTACTTTAGTCATTGGACAAATGTTCATTATCTCTTTAATACAGCACTTATCAGCTATATAGGAAGTATCTTAACAAACAATAACTGCTGAATTACACAGAAGTGACAGCATCTTAGAGTTGGAGAGCACCTGTTATCTACTGGTATTAGAATTCTGGAATCTGCAAAAATGCATCCGCCCCAAAATCTATAAGGGGAACTGAAGCCCAGACATGGGCAGGCCTCTTTAGCTAAAACAGTGAGAGTAATTTAAAAAGCATTTTAGCCTTGGAAGCTTATCCAAAAGCTAAAAATGTAATATGACATGAAAAAAAAGGGGGAGGAGGGCAAGGGGAAGAATACAGGAGAGGAAAAAGGGAAGGGGAATGAGACAGTGACTGCTACTTTGATTGAGTTAAATCAATCTGAGACACAAGGACAGTGTCCTCTAAGGCAATTATGCAGAGCACAGTTTGAAAAAGAGTGATCTAGGGCTGACCTGTCTGATACAGTATTTATTAGCCACATGGAGCTACTGAGCACTTGAAATGTGACTAGTTCAAACTGTAAGCATGAAATATACATTGGATTTCTAAGACTTACTATCCAAAAATAAATAAATAAACTATCTCATTAATAATTTTATGTTCATTTCATGTTGAAGTACTTTTCTAACAGAATTAAATGAAATATATTATTAAAATGAATATTGCCAGTCCATTTCTACCTTTTTAAATGTGACTATTAGAAAATTTTAAATGACATATACAGCTCATATTTGTGACTTCATTATATTTTTACTGGACAGTGCTAGTGCTGATGTAGAGAATTAAAACCAGATCCAGTACTGAAAGGAAAATTAGTATTAGTTTAGGTCTATGTGTACTAGAAACGAAGAAAAGATCTCTAAATTTTCTATTTCAACCATCCCTTCACTTTCAGAAAGTGGAGGGATGCTAATTACATGAGGGCTCTGTGAAGTTGAAGTCAATCTATATAATCTTTCCTATTTTCTAACATCAGAAGATTAAGCATTTTTGAACAAGAAATTTAAGAGAAAAAAAACTAACACCATTACCATGGTAAGACAATGAAAACATCTGAAGCAAGAAAAAAGGATACAACATCCTTGGAAATTAGAGTAAAAGACTCAATATGAAATAGATTTTTTATAGGAAAGAATATGACCACTCAAGATAATTATTCCTTTCTCGTGTTTTTCTTTCTCTTCCAAATTTTCTAAAATAAATGCAGATGCCCACAGATCCATTCTTCACCCTTCACCCTCCTGACCTAAAACTGCAGGTACTCTGGCTTGTGGTTGGATTCAATCTGTCCAATGGAAGGCAGTGGCAGGAGATCAGAGGCTGAGAGGAGAGTGAGATGAGTATATTTATTCATCAGGTTCCTACCTTGCTTGGCACCAGATGTGGGATCCTATTTATTGTGAAAAGGTAAAAGTAAGAAAAAGTGATAAAATAATTTGGGTAGTAAGTGGGAACTCTAGACATAGGTGTGGGTACATCTGGGCAGACACAATGGATGGTGAGAACTCTTGAACTCCCAAATACCTTTGAATATTCCTTGCTTGCAGAGGAACCACAACCCAACCAGCCTTCTCCTGTGTTTCCTTTCAGTTACTGCACCTGAGGCAGATACCTCAAAAAGAAATACCAATTCTCACCAGGCATATGAGAGTTAGATCCCAATACAGCCCAGAACAATAAAAGACTAGTTCCAGAAAGAAACAGCCTCTACACATTTCGTTGTTAGGAGTCTAGAGAACAAGTCTAAGAGTGAGTTCTAAAGGAAGATAAAATATAAAGCTTGATCAGACCAAATGCAGTAGCAGGAATCACCCTCTTGCTGTAAAGGTCCAGAGAGCAAATATTTTATACTTGGTAAGCAACATACAATCTTTCCCATATTCTTCTGTTTCTTACAACACTTTTAAAATGTAAAAATCATTCTTAGCTCAAGCTACAACCAACTGCCCCCGCCAAAGAAACAAAACACAACTGGTAGGTTTTGACTCAAGGGACAAAACTTAACGACTCCTGCTCTAGAGCTTATGGGAGCTATATCAATATTCTGCTAAGCTGATTAACTGAAGCCTGAACTCAACAGTGGCCTACAGTCAATGAGGCTGAAATGCCCACAATTCTCTATTATACTGAAGAAGGAATACACAAAGTTAGAGAGATGAAGAAAAAAACAAAACGGTTAGGGAAAGAGGAATGTTGAACTGAGTCTGTTAAATTGCTCAGTTTTGCCCTAACTCATACTCCTGTGCACGTCTGCAAACCATTATAGTTTTGCTAACTGAAAACCAAGTCTGTGCCCTGATCATCTGCAGCTCCTCCTGCCACTAGGCAAAAAGGGAGAAAACAGAGTCACAGTACTGGCTGGGGTGACTGATTCCTGGTTGTTACTGCACGACGAGAGCAAAAAGTACTATGCCTGGAATCCAGGGAAATCACTGGGCACCTCTTAGAACATCTTTGTCTACTATCTTGGTCAATGGACAACAGGACAGGACCACCAAGCACTCAGATCCCAAAAAACAAATATTCCAAACAAGTTAAAAACCAAAAGAGAAACAATACCTCATCCTGCCCAGTGTCGGTATAACAACATGGAATGGGTAGACGAAGAAAGTGACAATTATTAATTTAGGCTTTTGACCACCTGCAAAAGAGAGGACTATAGTTAGCAGCTGTTTTATGTTAACTGTATCTTTTCATGCCTCATCCTCCTCCAATATGTATAATGGGGAACGATGGTAACTAATGTTTTAAATTACAGATGAAAAGTATGACTGAACTGACATCAACCCCCAATGATGTGATGTTTAAAACAAGAGAAAAAGGAATATATAACAAACAATACAACTAGAATAAATAAGAAGATAGATTTAACCCCAAATATATCATATAAGTGTATGTCCAAGGATATATCCTCTACATAAACCAAGGCTGTGAGACATATTTAGAACATAACACAAAAGATTTAAAGGAAAAAGATGGAAAGAAATAAACCATACAAACAGCAACCAAAAGAAAGCTGGTATAGCTACATTAGTATCAAACACAAGAACTTGAAAACAAAAAGCAAAATTAGAGATTAAGAGGATCATATCATAATGATCAAAGGTCCAATTCAATAGGAATATATAATAATTTTAAATTGCATGCATCTAACAACATAGTCTAGAAACATAATCCTCAAACCGACACATATAATCCCCAAACTGATGGAACTACAAAGAAAAATATACAAAACCAAAATCTTAACTGGGATATTTTGATATACCCTTCTCATTAAATGATAGAATAAGCAGACAAAAACAAAACAAAACACAACAACAACAAAATTAAGGGTCCAGAAGATGTGAATAAAACAATTAATTTTAAAGTTCACCTAATGGTCATACATGCAACATTACCCCACCAATTGCAAAACACACTCTTTTCAAGCATGCATGAAACATCTAAAAAAAACAGTCCCAAATCCAGGACCTTAAGCAAGTATCCACAAACATCCAACAAATGATGAAAAACATCATAGAGAATGTTCTCTGATCACAATGCAATTAATACACTTGAAATGAGTAATCTCAAAATACAAACAATAATGTTTGGAAATTAAGAAAATCACATAGAAATCACACTTAAAGAACCACAAAGTGAGAGGACTTGTTTCACCAGATATCAAGACTTCTAAAATCACAGTAATGTGTATTTGCTTGAGGTACAGAGAAACAGACCAAGAGAACAAACCAATGACCCAAAATAGAGAGGCCAGAATCGCATTCATGTATATATGGTCATTTGGTTTGTGAGCGAGAGTAGCAGCTGAGACAATAGAGAAATTTTAAAGAAATAGTGCCAGGACAACTTGTCATATGGGGGATAAAGTGAACCTGGATCCCTACTTTACACCAAATACTAAAGTCAATTCCAAATGGATTAATTACAGACATAAAATGTGAAAGGCAAAACATAACTATAAAAAGATGAATATCCATAGATATGTAAAGAATTCCTACAAATCAGTAAGTCAGACAACTGGAGAAAAAAATGGGCATGAAATCTGAACAAGCCATTCAAAGAAAGGAAAGAACGAAGGAAGGATAGATAAGATGGAAGGGAGGAAGTGAGGGTGGACGGAGGAAGAAGAAACAAATTTAAAAAGCCAATAAACATCCACCAGAATGGCTAAAATTCAAGAAGTCTGAGGATATCAAGTGCTGCTGAGAATGTGGGGTGGTGGTTACTCTCCTATGCTGCTGGTAGGAGTATAAATTATACAAACACTTTAGAGAACAGGCCAAGAGAGCAAACAGTTCACCATGAAATAGGTGGGTTAAGAATCCCAAAAGGAATCTTGAGGCTAGTGAGAGTGGGAGTAGGGAGGGGACTGGAACTGATATTTGAGTATAAAAACATCACTGTCCAGGCATAGGCTATTTGGGGTGAAAACTGCCCTAGCATCTAAGAAAATTAGGTAAAAGAAAAATGGGGCAATTAACACCAGGAGAAAAAAGAACAGGGAAATAAAAGCAGATATACCATTTTAGAAGAATACTTAGCTCCACAGTAAACAATATTTACATAGTTATAACAACACTTGTGACTGGTTTAAACAATAATTGAAACATAACACTGTAGAGGAGATATGGGGAAGAAAATAAGAAAGCTAAATTCTCACCTACTGAGGTAGAAAGTCAATAATGTTTAGAATGGATAAATCAAAAAATAGATATTATTGTAATACACCACAACAAATTGAAGTGGAAAAACCATGATCATCTTGATTGACATAGAAGAGGCATTTGAAAAAATCCAGCATCCTCTCTTAATAAAAACACTTCAAAAGAGAGGAATAGAAGGAAACTTCCTCAACATGATAAAGGGTATCCACAAAAAACCCACAGCTAACATCCTACTCAATGGTGAAAGACTACAAGCTTTCCCTCTAAGCTCTGCAACAAGACAAGGATGCCCACTGTCACCACTGTTATTCAACATTGTGCTTGAAGTTCTAGCTAGAGCAGTAAGACAAGAAAAAGAATTAAAAGGCATCAAAAATGGGAAGGAAAAAATACAATTTTCACTACTTGCAGATGATGTGATCCTATACCTAGAAAGTCCTGAAAAACCTACAACAAGGCTATTAGAGCTAATAAATGAGTTCAATAAAGTGGCAGGACACAAGAGTAACACGCAAAAATCAGTAGTCTCTTTACACTAGTAATGAGCAATCGGAGGAGGACATCAACAAAAAAAATTCCATTTACAACAGTAACCAAAGGTATCAAATATCTAGGAATAAATTTAACCAAGGATGAAAAGGCCCTATACACAGAAAACTACAAAACAGTGCAAAAAGAAATCAAAGACGACCTAAATAAATGGAAAGGCATTCCATGTTCATGGACTGGAACACTAAATTATCATTAAGATATCAATTCTACCCATACTGATTTACAGATTCAGCATAATCCCAAGCAAACTTCCAACAGCCTACTTTGCAGAAATGGAAAAGTCAATCACCAAATTTGTTTGGAAAGGCAAGGGGCACTGAATAGCCAAAAACATCTTGAGAAAAAAGAACAAAAAGTTGGAGGACTCACATTTCCTGACTAAAAAGAATATTACAAACCCACAGTGATCAGAACAGCATGGTCTGGCATATAGATATATTGACTGGCATATAGATATATTGATCAATGGAAATGAGAGTTCAGAAATAGAACCTCACATATATGGTTAACTGATTTTTGACAAGGCTGCCAAATACACTCAACTGGGACAGAACAGTCTCTTTAACAAATAATGCTGGAGAACTGGATATCCATATCCAAAAGAATGAAAGAGAACCCCTATCTCACACCTTATACAAAAACTAACTCAAAATAGGTTAGACCTAAATATGAGAGCTAGGACCACAGAACTCCTAGAAGAAAATATAAGGATGCATCTTCAAAATCTTGTAGTAGGCAATGGAGTCTTAGACTCTACATCCAAAGTACAAGCAACAAAAAAAGAAATAGATAAATGGGAACTCCTCAAAATTGAATACTTTTGTGCTTCAAAGAACTCTGTCAAAGAAGCAAAAAGGCAATTACATGGTACCCTGAACAGGGAGTGAGATCTGGTTTGTTTGTACAGGTTAGCATGAAGCCCCACTACATCCTAGAGTAATATGGGCAGAGAATAAAAACGTATTTGCAAAACCTCCTTAAGGGACTAGGGGAAAATGTGGAAATATTAAACTTCCCCACCTGGGGAATTACTGACATTCTCACAAGCATCGGGGATTACCAATTTAGAAGGCCAAGCCCTCGACCTTGGGGCTTGCCCTTATACAAGAAGCTTGTTACTGCTAAGGGAGGCTAAACCTACTTATAACTGTGCCTAAGAATCACCCCCCAGAGAACCTCTTTTGTTGCTCAGATGTGGCCTATCTCTTTACGCCAACTCTGCAGGAAAACTCACTGCCCTCCCCTCCCCCCTATTTGGGGCATGACTCCCAGAGGTATAAATCTCCCCGACAATGTGGGGACATAACTCCTAAGGATGAGCCTGGCACTGGCACTGTGGGATTGAGAAAGCCTTCTTGATCAAAAGGAATAAGAGAAATAAAAGAAAATAAAGTTTCAGTGGATGAGAGATTTCAAATGGAGCCAAGAGGTCACTTTGGAGGTTATTCTTATGCATTATACAGCTATTCCTTTGTAGTTTTTAGTGTACTGGAATAGCTGGGAGGAAATACCTGAAACTGCTGAACTGCCACCCAGTAGCCTTGATTCTTGACGATTGTGTAACTACTTAGCTTAGATGGTGTGACCCTGTGATTGTGTAAACCTTGTGGCTCACATTCCCTTTACCCAGTGTATGAACAGATGAGTAGAAAAATGGGGCCAAAATAATAGGGGGAAAAGGGAGAATGGCATATTTTGGGTGTTCTTTTTTACTTTAATTTATATTCTTATTTCAATTTTGTTTGGAGTAATGAAAATGTTCAAACATTGATTGTGGTGATGAATGAACAACTATATGTTGGTACTGTGAACCCATGATTGTACACTTTGGATGACTGTATGGTATTTGAATATATCTCAGTTTTAAAAAATGAAAGAAAAAAAGCAAAAAGGCAGCCTACGCAATGGCAGAAAATATTTGAAAATCTCGTATCTGATAAGGGTTTAACATCCAGAATAAATAAAGAAATCCTACAACTCAATAATAAGAAGACAACCCAATTAAAAAATAGGAAAAACTTGAATACACATTTTTTGAAAGAGGAAATACAAACGGTTAAAAAGCACATGAAAAAGATGCTCAACATCACTATCTATTAAGGAAATGTAAATCAAAACCACAATGGATATCAATTTCACACCTACTAGAATGGCCACCATTAAAAAACAACAGAAAACTACAAGTGTTGGAGAGGATGTAGAGAAACAGGAACATTTATTCACTGCTGGTGGGAATGTAGAACAGTGAAGTTGCTGTGTAAGATAGTTTGGTGCTTCTTCAGGAAGCTAAGTATAGAACTGCATATGATCCAGCAATCCCGTTACTAGGGATACTGAGAAGAACGGAAAGCAGGGACGCAAACAGATGTTTGCACACCGATATTCACAGAGGCATTAGTCACAATTGCCAAAACATGGAAACAACCAAAGTGTCCACCAGTTGATAAATGGATAAACAAAATGTGCTATATACATGAAAAAGAATAATATGCAGCTGTAAGAAGGAATCAAATCCTGATGCATGTGACAATATGGCTGAATCTTGAGGACATTATGTTGAGTGAAATAAGCCAGATACAAAAGGACAAGCATTGTATGGTCTCACAGATATAAACTAATTAGAATGAGTAAACTCTTGGAGTTAAAATGTAGAGTACAGGTTACCAGAAAATAGAATGAGGGTAGAGAATAGGGAGGTGATACTTAATTTGTAAGAATTTTTAATACGGTAAATATTTGGAAATGGATGGAAGTGATGGTAGACATTACTGTGAGTGTAATTAACAGTGCTGAATTGTGGGTGTGACTACAGTTGAAAAGTGAAGTTTAGAGTCATGTATGTCACTAGAATGAAAGCTAGAGGATAAAACATGGGACTGTAAAATATAGTGAATCCTGCTGTGGACAATAACTGTGGTTAATTGTACAAATATAAGAATGTTCTTACATGAACTAGAACAAACATACATCACAATTACAAGGTGTTAATAATAGGGTAGAAATGGGGAAAAATACAACTAATATAAACTATGGACTATAGTTAACAGTAATACTGTAATATTCTTTCATCAATTGTAACAAAGGTACTATACCAATGCTAAGTGTCAACAATAGGGGGGTATAAGGGGAATTGGATTTCTTTTGCATTGAAGCAATGAGCAATGGGAACAATGAAAATACTCTCAAATTGACTGTGTGATGAATGCATAATTCTGTGATCATACCAAGAGCCAATGATTGCACACTTTGTTGTACAAGTGTGAATAAAACTTTTTTTTTTTAATAATGGTTTTTGCATACCACCAAAAGCATGGAGCTAAATAATAAGGCAAATAGCTAGAGGAATGAAAGCGATTACTTCCAGAGAAAGGTACTGGTAAATTGGGAAACGTGCAAAGTGGAATGATGCTTGCACTAAAAAGTGCAATTTGATTTTTAGAACAATATACATATATTACTTTGAAAAATCCAAGAAAGTTCTCTACTCTTACTGCATTTCTATCAATTTATCCTGGCATTTAACATCTGTGTTTCTGGCATATAAAGATTTTAACTTTTTAAAATTTAATGAGTACACATACAATATATTTTAAAATCTCACCAAAATGGAAACAGTTCTGAAAAGAATTTACTCCAAATGACCCAAGAGGTTAAAGAAAATGAGAACAGAAAAAAGAATCTGGCAATGCAAGAGAATATAATTTAAGATACAGAAAATTTTAAATTCATAAGAGATTTTTACTGGGCTAATACACATCTCAAACTTTTAACATCCATATTTGAGATCCTGATCTTCCCTTATAAACTTAAAATTTCCAAAGGAGCATCTCCCATCTGATCCTTACTAACTGCTTAGTTCCTGACTCCTTTCTGAAACTTCACATCCAATGAATATGTCATCAACAGATCCGGTCTACCTTGAAAATACATTCAGAATCTGACCACCAAACATCTCTACCATTACCACCACCTGACCCAAGCCATCATTATTTCTCACCAGGATTTTTCCAACAGTTACCTAATTGGTAATATCCCTACCCACTTCAGTTTCCTCTCAACACAGCAGCCTAGGTGATCCTTTACGAATTTAGGTTATGTTATTTCTCTGCTCAGAACTCTCCTCCAGTAACTTCCTATATTAATCAGAGTAAAAGCAAAAACTTAATGTTAGCTACTTTCCAATTTTACTCCTGCTCACTCTGCTTCAGTCATACTGTGCGTCCCCACCCCCGCCCCTGCTCTTCTTTGAATGCATGAAATACATTCCCACATGAAGCTTAAAACTGTTACAGGCACAGGGAACAGTTCTAGTGTTCAAAGGACTGATAATTTTTTGTTCCAGCATGCAGCAAAAGATAAGTTACCCAAATTAACACAAAATTAAGTTTTGATACCAAGGGCAAGCACAAACACACACCCTTACTTAATCTCATATACAAACACAGATATGAAAAGCCTAAATTAAAACAAATTAGCGAAAACATTTTTAACAGTTCAAGAGTACAGCCAAATAAAAATGTAGCTTATGAGGGGTGACAATGGGATTGGGAAAGCCATAAGGACCACACTCCACTTTGTCTAGTTTATGGATGGATGAGTAGAAAAGTAGGGGAAGGAAACAAACAGACAGACAAAGGTACCCAGTGTTCTTTTTTACTTTAATTGCTCTTTTTCACTTTAATTATTATTCTTGTTATTTTTGTGTGTGTGCTAATGAAGGTGTCAGGGATTGATTTAGGTGATGAATGTACAACTATGTAATGGTACTGTGAACAATCGAATGTATGATTTGTTTTGTATGACTGCGTGGTATGTGAATATATCTCAATAAAATGAAGATAAAAAAAGTTTACGCTTTAGTCTATATATATATATGTATTCATGAATATGTATTTGTTGAGAATTATTATTAAATATAAAATTAGTTTCTACTCATAGAAAGAGTTGGGAACAGAATAAACCAGCATTCAAATGTTGTAGAGAAAATGTGGATAAATGTGGATGAAGTGACTCTTTTTTGAAATGTACAGATAAAATCAACTTTTGAAGTCAAAAAAAAAAAAAAAAAAAAGTACAGCCAAGTAGAATTGATAAAAGGAACACAGAGATGGCTAACTTGGGGGATTATATTAATATATGACATCACTATAATCTCCCTCCCCAAAATCACTTCTTAAACTGCCTTTTTCTCTACACACTTGTAGAACTATATTCCCCAATCTGCTCTTGATAGCTCAAACACCCAGAGAAGCTTCTAATCATCTCAAGGTGCAGTAATTCCATCAAAGATTAACAGCAGAATCCAGTTTAGCACCTATCAATCCCAAAATAATTTACTGAACGACTAAAGCCTCCTCAGTTCCATGAAGCTCAGTGCAAATCCATCTAACATCCTGGGAAGATTTCTCTTCTGAGACAACAGAATGACTTCTCAGTACTCAGGGCTTAAACATGGCACAAAGCCAAGACTACAAGTCCACCAACAGTATGAGACTTCTCACACTTAAGACCTTCAGTTTGCACAGAAACATAGCCTTAAAGGTCCTATAGGCAATCCACTCCCATCAACCAAATGCCAATTCCTCATACCAGTTATCAACAGATAACTTATCTTCCTCATGACTCTCCTCCCACTTCAGATCTCCTTTCTTAACTCTTTCCCTTGTACCCACACAAACCCTTTCCCAGTGAAAATAAGCTTCCTACCTTCAATCTCTTCAAATAATATAAATTTCTACTTCCTAGCCTTAACTTCAAATTGGCTCTCTCTAAACTATATCCTTTTCTTTATAGCTCTCCTGTAGCAGGCTAAATGGTGGCACCCAAAAAGACAGGTCCACATCCTAATCCCTGGAACCTGTGAATGTGATCTTATTTGAGAAAAGAATCTTTGCAGACATAATTAAGGATTTTAAGATTAGATCATTCTGGATTATCTGGGAGGGCCCGATATTCAATGACAAGTATCCTCATAGGAAACACAGAGGGAAAAAGACCCAGAAAGGAGAGCTGATATGAAGGCAGATGCAGAGATTGGAGTGAAGTGTTCACAAGCTCATTTTTTCAGTCTTATGCAAAATTCTTTCCATTTTTTTTGGTTAAAGGTTTATACCATTCTGCTTTTACTCCTCCTATTTTTCTTCACTTATGTAATCTGACTACCAGAAGCTCTTCAGTTTTCTTTTCCAAAGTTTTATCAACACCATGGGCTCAATATATCCTTAATATCCTTAACTCCAATAATCTACCAATTCTTATTCCTTTTCAGCTACACCTCTTTGCTAAATCCAAGAGCCAAGAAAGAAATATTAACTGAAAATCTGAATCCAATGGCTTGCAAAACTTTCTAGAAAAAGTTACCACAGCTGCAGGCTCTCTGCCTATGGGTTGGGGGAGTGCAGGAGCCTTAGGCAGTTCCTCATTAGTAATTAAGATTCTAAACTTCCTGACCCTTCTTTGTTCCCCATAGCTGACTAGCTCAAGGGTGAGTTCCTAACACAAGAGCACACAATGTAAAATCATTATAAAGCAAGGGTTTTTCAGTTTTACCATTATTCACAGTTTGGACTGGATAATCATTTGGGGATGCCTGTCCTATGCACTGTAAGATGTTGCGCAGCATCTCTGGCCTCTACCCACCAGATACTAGTAGCACCCCTCCCCTAGTCCTGATAATCAAATATACCTCCAGACATGGCCAATCACCCCCAGCTGAGTACTACTGCTATAATGGCAAATAACTAAAGAAGAATTATAGGACACCTGCTGCTAGAGGAATTAAAACAATGTAAGCCAGCTGCTGGAGCAGCAAATGGGTCCTGAACTACGTTAAGGTTTCTGCAAGTCCTGGTGTGTGATTCTTCAGCAAAGCCCAGTGCTCAGTGATTCTCGTTCGTTCTTTCACAAGATCTAGCTCAGCAAATGGTATCTTCTCTTCCTTATTTCTCTATGTATAATTCCAATGAGCTATAACTACCTAAGGTAACCCAAGTATTTTTCACATTTTAAAAAGCCTAATAAATACTTAGAAATTAAAAAGCACTTTGGAATATAAAGATTAAGCCAATTACTACTAACCAAAAACACAAAATGACACAACTGAAACAAAAGACTACTAGCAGGGAATGCAACAGAACATACGCCATACATGGACACACAAACATGCACGCACACACAATAAAAGGTACTAGCCCTAATCAATTTTTCCAAAATTTCAAAAAATCAATCCCACCATCACACAAATGGCTCCAAAAAATATATGTGAGTAGTATGCTTATCAATTCATTTCGTGTCAAATATCGCTGAAGATCTAAAACTTAAAAAGAGCAAAACAAAAAAGAAAACTCTAAGGCCCAAATCAGTAACATTTTAGTAAAAAGATACCACTTTATCTTTAACAGTATAAATATCACTGTTAAAAACTGTTTTCATAATTATCTTGACAGGAAAAAAAAATTTTTTTAATTCCTATCATTTCCTCAGTGGACTGATAATACTCAGGAAACACAACATAATTAGTTAAAACTCTAAAAAAGCTAGATATGGGCAATTTCTTTAATATAATTTTTTTTTAATTCTCGATCTCCACCAGCCTCTTATAGATGAGTATTTCTCAAGGTTTCTTCCTCTCCTTACAAAAGACATTCATCTATAGCCATATTTTCAATTACCACCCTCTAAAATTGAAATGTATCTGAGTTATAAGGAATAAAAATGTCAGAAAGACTATCTGTAAGAAAAAAAATTAAGTTAAATTATATTTTCCTTAAAAAGTTATATTTACCTTTCTCTTAACCATCACGAAATGTGACACAATAGAAACCTTTCCTAATACAAAATCCTTGGAACAGCTCACAGAGTATCATAAGTACTTATTAAGTATTAGCTATAATAATAATTAGTTATAATTGATATTCCTGATATAATATTTTAATAGAAAGCATAAAAAATAAAAATACATACTTGGTTACTCCTGGTTTCACTTAACTACTCCAAAAACTCATTTCCATACCATCAGTACCTTTTCAGTTTCAACAATTCTATTAACTATAAACCATTCAATTCTTTACATTAAAGCAGTATTTCTCATAAAGTGTGATATGGGGACCGACCCTGGGAATCCCAGAGATGCTTTCAGGGGGGTTGTGAGATCAAAATCATACATAAGTAAAAGATCTATTCAAAGTGCAAAAAAGACTAATGGATTTTAATGCAACAGAGTACAAGAAGCATATTGATAACATTTCAGATTCCACACTGCAACTAACCTTTAAGAAATTACCACTTGTTGAGCTTTGTTGAATCAAAAAAAATAAAATCACAATTATCTGAAAAGGTTATTAAAGTACTTCTCCCAACATATCTACGTGAAGCTATATTTTCTCTATGTATGTCAACCAAACAACATATAGCAATGGATTGAATGCAGACGCAGACAGGGAAATCTGTTTTCCATTAGGCCAAACATAAAAGAGATCTGCAAAAATGTAAAACAACTATCATTCTTCTAATTTTTTTTAAATAGTGTTTTTCATCAAAAAATGTTTATATTAACTTGTAGTTTATTATTTTTAATGAATTAATATAGATTGTTAGTTTTAATTTCTAATGCAAGATCAGTAAATCTGTAGGCCTATGTAATTTTTAAGACTATAAAGGGATCCAGAGACCAAATAGTTTGAGAACCACTATATTAAAGTAATAGTTAATAACTCATTTTCATTCACTTTCTGAATTTTTATTTCTGTGAATCTTATGTATGTACCTATAAATGTTTAAATTAAGTTGAACAGAGCAGAGGACCTAAATCTTGCTTACATCAAATGTACTGTAATGCAGTCAATCTTAAGATACAGTCCTCCAAAAAAGAAAAGACAGGATGGTTAGATTAACAGAATGTTATTTTTGCCAAAAGTAAATTACAGCATTATAATAAAGCTGTAATACAGAACTGAAGCAGAAATAGAGTCTAAGAAGTTTCACTGTCCCAAGAATAAATGATGTACAGAAAAATATGAAAGGCTGGGTTCTGGCTCAGAAGCGTTAACAAAGTCCTTAGGTGAATGATCTATGGCAACTGTTTTATTCGCGTGTCATTTCTCACTGCCATCCAAACTTCTAGTCACTTTCAGTAGGGAGTGTTCAAAGAACTTGGTGGTACATAAATCTGCTAGTAAAAGCCATAGGAAAAAAAACTCTAAAACTATTAAAAAAAATCTTAATTCCTTATTTTGAATTGTGACAAGCTGGTCACCATCACTCTTAAAAACAAATACAATCAGCTTTGTGTTATAATTAACATGCCAAAGAGGGCCAGCCAGCAAAGGAGGTTAATGGCATTCATCAATTAGTATCCTTTTTTAGTTCTTCCGTGAGGCATAAGTTATCAATTTATATGCCTAAACGAAACCTAGTATGGGGCAGATATTTTAAAAAATACTTGTTCACTATTAGATGAGCCGTGGAAGCATAGTTTCTTCAGCCATTAACATTAAGGTAGGCAGAAACTCACAAGCTAGACTAATTTTGTTCTCAGACAGGTGGTTCCGATCTAAAGGGCATATTCTGCTTTCTGCCTAAAACGAGAAAATGACTGTTTACAATCCTAGGCAGGTTTTCTCGTTTCTTCATGTGCTTTAGGCCCGAATATAAGTCTTCCAAATTAAGCACTTCTTAAACACTTTTCATCCTATTCTCGTGTCTAATTCCCTTGGTGTCTAGGTGATGACAATTTTAAAATTTTACAAATTAAAAATAATTCCACTATTGTTGGTGCACTGTATAAAGCTGAAACTGAGGACCTGATAAGATGAGACAGCTAAATATAACATAGTTCACTGCAACCTGAATGTTAAAACTGAAAAGCGTTTTTTCCAGTTTTAAAAAAATTTAATATTTGGGTGGGAAAAAAATCCACATCCTACTAGTCTACTAAGTAGCATTCTTTATGCAAAGGGTAATTATTTATCGAAATATCATATTTTAACAGTATTTACATACTGTGTGCTGCAATTACTTCCTGATGAAAGCCCATTTTAACTATCTAAAGGCTACCGAAAACATGGTTCATAGACAGTACTTCTCAAATCTCCCTTTTAACTCCTTCCTTGTCCCCTACCCCATATAAAGGATGCGCTCGATATTCAGCACACATTAGTTAAAGGCTTGGAAGGAAGGGAGAGGACAGTTCTCTAATTTTTGGCCTAGCTATCCCATTCTGTCCGAGCAAAATGAATTCCCAATGTAAAATAATCCTATGAATAGTGATTTTAAAAAAAAAAAAACCGAGGACCCAATTCCCTTCTGCTCTCATCTTTCTTTCGGCATACCCTTCGCAGTGGCCCTCAATGGACCCATTTCTACTCCAGAGCAGACCTACCTGTGAGCCCAGACCCTCATCTCCAATCCGAATCACTCCACGACCTTGGTCCCCGGCAGCCTCTCCCCTCCCAGGGTGAAGTCGGTAAGACCAGGATCCCCGCATTCAGCCCCGGAGACTGCAGAGGCCTCGGGGCTCAGGCTAGGTCGGCGGGTGGCGGCGGACGCAGGGGAGCGAGCCGCAGCTCGACAGCTGCTGACGAAGCTCGGGGAAAACGCCGAGAAAAAGACACCCGGGACGAGGCCGGCACGACCTGCGGAGGTACCGCCGACCCGACCCAGTAGCCGCCTTGGGGACCCCTTCCCTGACCCCGTCTTCGGTCGTCCTTCCTTAGTAACCCTGACCGTCTAGCAGGAAGCGGCAGGTGATGCGGCAGGTGGTGCGGCGACAGGGCAACAGAAATAAGCAGGGCTTAGTTGCCTACCTCAGGCAACGACGTCTTGGAACCTCCCACCTCCCTCCTCAGGGCGCGAGGAGCCGGCACCGGAGGAGAAGGAAGGGGCGTGCGAGGCAACACGACACAGAGGGTGGGACAGAAAAAAGAAGAACCCTCCGGCTCTCCACAGGGGCTGGCAAAAGGGAGGTGAGGACGCAGGCGGCGCGACAGCAGGCAGCAGGCCGGTCAGAAACGCCAGCGTACCTTCCTTAGTCGTGGCCGACCGTCCCACTGGAGCCGGCAGGTCGCCTCACATCCGGGTAACGGGAGACACTCCGCTGCTTCTGACGCGACCGCCGCCTCTCCTGCGGCGCATAAACACCAAACTTCCGGCGGCGACAGCGGCGGCGACGCCTCGCCGGTCAGATGGGAGTTACCTGGGACCGGCTTGGGTGCGCCTGCGCAGCGCTCCTCTTCAGCCCTAACCGGCTCAGCTGACGTGCCCAGAAAACGAAGATGGCCGCCACGCTCGCTGCGTGTCACGCAGTGCTTCATCCCGGCCGGGACTGCTGGGCGTCGGGAAAAGACGAGCCAGCGTCCATCCTCAGCGCAGGCGCGGTGGGAGGCCTCGCGTGCGCGCCTCCGCGGGTGGGCGCCCAGCGGGGAAGCGGTGGCGCCCCCTGGCGGCGGCCGGTTGTCCTTCCTGGGGTCTTTTGGAATAAAACAACTCGCGCTCCTGGCGGTGGGCGGAGGAAGTCGTAGCAGCTGGTTCCCCTGTGAGTTGGTTTCAGGTACTTCTCTCTGTCGCCTTAGTTCGGATGTCCTGTAATCTGTATGGGCCAATGAAGAGGGGAGTCAATTGACGCCCTCTCTCCTTCCCCAGCGCTGCCCTCCACCTCCTCCAAAAATACAGGGTTTCACCCTCTTCTTGCACAAGTTTCTCTTTGTGCATAGGAGCACAAGAACCGGCTAAGAAACTGTGGAGTGTTCCGCTAGATCTAGTCAAAACAGTACTTAAGATTCTTAGAAGCCAGACAGAATCCAGGGTTCTATCACTAGGACTCGTGATTCCCATACTGCTTTTGAACGTGCTCTCTATGCTGCTCTTTCATTATTTGCTCAACTGGGACGACGGATCAATCAATACTAGTCCTTTGGAGACCAGAAAAGAATGGCTAGTGGATAGTTTTCCCCTTCCTGCCCCCCTTCTTTGAAGCCAAGTACAACCAAAAGGTGCTCTAAGTTTGTAAAGCCTGTTGATTTTCTTTCTAATACATCTTCCACAAAACCTTAGTAAGCTGCTTGTTTAGTCTGGGGAGCTTCCATGGCTTAAAAAACCCAACAGAGAGATACTGGTGGTTGAGGCCATTTCTCCACATCATCATGACTGTGTTACCTGGCAAAGACCTGCCTCCACGGCCCCCAACCCAGTCCCGACCCTTGATATATTCTTTATTGACCTATTCCAAATGGCTCAAACTGGGGAAAACAAAACAAAACTTAGGAGTGGATTGGGGCCTGGTTAAAGCTGGTTATCTACCTCTGCCTTTTAGGTAGTCAGCCAAGTGGTGGGATTTCTTTTATTTGTATAAACCACGTTATTTTCGGTAACTCAAATTCTGGCATGTTACATACAAACCGTATTTACTAGTTTCCATTCCCACAAAACAGGCCTTTGCTTCTGAGTGATCTACTCTACTAGATTTGTTGTATTGACCACAGTCAGGACCATAGGAATATTTACAAATGTCAGACCATATGAAATCATATAACCATATATAATAAGTAAATCATTTTTGATATATAATTCGTGCTTCTAATTTGTTCTAGATTTTCTTTTCTAAAATTATATGTAGTCAGTTTCTTAAATGTGCAGTGAAAGTATAAAATAGTGCTTTTATGGGAAAAATAAACTTTCTTAACCCTTAATCATTTGAAGCATATTCTTCACTTCTGATTTCATTAATACCAGTTTGTAATCTGCTTAAATCTTAATTACTGTGTTATATCATGTTTGATGAAATTTATTTTGCCTTCTACCAATAGTTTTCTTTTATAACAGTCTGTCCATAAGCTTTGGAATTTTGTTCATATATTTTAGTTGCCCACTAAAATATAATCATAGTCAATGGAATAAATCTGTTGCCTGACTGATCTTTCAATCTCTGACAGGAAAGAGCAAAGAATTCAGGTTTTACAAGTAACGGTCAATGAGAAGCCTAGCACTGAACTGGTGGTGGAATATAGGTCACAATTGAAAGAAAAAAAAAATAAGTTTTAGTTTAAAAGTGGTCTGGGAGTAACGAAGGATAGAAGACATTTAACTAAGAAGAAGAAGTGCTTGGTAATCCAAATGAAATAATAGT
Source organism: Choloepus didactylus (assembly GCF_015220235.1). Lineage (NCBI taxonomy): Eukaryota > Metazoa > Chordata > Mammalia > Pilosa > Megalonychidae > Choloepus > Choloepus didactylus. The sequence goes on along the minus strand of NC_051322.1, from coordinate 59,115,023 downwards.
CAAGCCTATAGTCTGAAAGACAGTGATCCAGCTCAAACTAATGGAGGTTAAAAAAAAGAAAGAAATTTATTGCTAACATAACCGGGAACTGTAGGGGAGCAGTTGACCTCAGGCCATTCTAAAACCTGAGGCTCAGGTAATGTCAGCAGGATACTGTCACTTTCTCTCCAAGTCTTAGCTCTTCTTTCATCTATATTGGCCTCATTCTCAAGCAGGCTTTCCTGACAACATTATAGAAGATTATATTGAGCTCAAAGCAAATTGATCTCAGTGAAAAGAGGCACCCATTCCTGAGAGCGCCAGAGAAAGTCAAGGGGTATAGCTCTAATTTGTTCAGCTTTTGCTATGTGCCCATGCTAGAACCTTGAAGGTCTTTTTCACAACCCCTACTCCAAGAATTGCAAGCCGCTATCCTAAATTCTCTTGATAAACTCAAAATTGTGAATGTACTCTACTGGGCTTGTTTTTGTTTGTTTGTTTGTTTTTTAAAGACATTTATTCAGCATCATGATCAGACTATTACATTTAGCAATCAACAGCATGGGTGCAAAAAAAAAAATCTACATTAAAACCCTTTGTTGGAATGCTTTACACTTTTCACAGAACAGAAACTAAAATAACTGTTATACAATTAGTCACAAATACAGTCCTCATGTTTTTTGCCCATACACGAGTATTGTCTAAAACATGTCTTCCTTGTTGCAGCTAGGCCCTGCCACCACTGTGCTTGGCTGAGTTCACAAATCTTTTGTAACCTGTGGCTTCCCTGTCACTTCTCTGGCTCTCCTCTCCTGCTAAGCTTTGTTTCCTGGCAGTAATTAAAACCTCCTGCCATTGCCGTAGCTACTGCTGCTGCTGGAACTGCCATCACCACCTTGGTTTTGTGTTTTAACAAAGTATTGGTCTCCACCACCGCAAGGGCCAGAGCTTCTGCCTCCAAAGTTTCCTCCCTTCATGGGCCCAAAATTTGAAGATTGATTGTTGTAATTGCCAAAATCATTGTAGCTTCTGCCACCTCCAAAATTGCTTCCATCATTACCAAATCCATTGTAGCCATCCCCACTGCCACCATATCCACCACCACCTCGGCTGCCACCAAAGCTACCACGACCACTGAAGTTTCCAACACGACCAAAGTTGTCATTCCACCAAAACCACCTCCACGACCACCACACTCATACAGGACACAATAAATGAGTAAACAAATAAGCAAATGATTAAATGTTAAATAGGAAACAAATATTATAATAATAAATAGAGCAGCAAGGTTCAATAAAACTTTCTGCAATGATGGAAATGTGCTATATCTTCCCTGTCCAAAATGGTAAGCCATAGCTACATAGGGATATTGAACACATGAAATGTGGCTATTGCACTGAGGAAATGAATTTTTAGTTTTATTTACTTTTAATCTAAATACGTTCAGACATTGTATACATTAAATACATCCAAAACCACTTCGACCTCTTTGGCTGGATGAAGCACTGGCCACCTCTTGCTTAGACAGGGCTTTTCTTATTTCACAGTTGTGGCCATTCACAGTATGGTATTTCTGAATGACAGTCTTATCCACAGAGTCATGGTCGTCAAAGGTTACAAAAGCAAAGCCTCTCTTCTTGCCACTGCCTCAGTCAGTCATGATTTCAGTCACTTCAGTCTTCCCATACTGCTCAAAATAATCTTAGGTGATGCTCTTCAGTGTCTTCTTTAATGCCACCAACAAATTTCACAGTTAAATGGGCACCTGGTCTTTGCGAGTCTTCTCTTGAGACAGCCCTCTTTGGTTCCACAACTCTTCCATCCACCTTATGTGGCCTTACATTCATGACTGCATCCACCTCCTCCACAGTAGAGTACGTGACAAACCCAAAGCCTCTGGAGCATTTGGTGTTTGGATCTCTCACTACCACACAGTCCGTGAGCATTCCCATTGCACGAAATGGCTCCTCAGACTTTCATCAGTTGTTTCAAAGCTTAGCCCTCTGATGAAAAGCTTCCTCAGCTGTTCAGGCTCTTTTGGAGACCTTGACTTAGACATGACGGCAGTGGGAGGAAAGAATTCAATGATGCTTCCTCAGCGGCGTCCACGGGCAGAAAGGAGTAAGCTAATGAACCTATCTCTCCTGGGCTTGTTTTTAAATTGTCTGTTTTCCTTGCTCACTCAAAGTGATAGGATGCACTTGTTGGGTCTGGCTTATCTTCAGGACACCTACTTCTAAACATTGAGAATGGAATAGTTGCCTTGCCCCACACATCCCATTCTCATGTCCTTGTTCCATTTCTTTCTTGTGACTGATCTTAAGGCCTATAACATATAAAACCCTTGCTAACTCTCAGAAGACAGGGCAGTCTTACTTTCAGACTGACTCTCTTCCTTGCAACAAATTAAGGCATTTTCTTTGTTGCTCCTCTTTTGTGGACTTCATTTCAGGGCTCTTGACAGTTTTATACTATGAGAGAGTAAAATCCTAAAATATTTCAAGCTAGAAAATAAAAACAAATAAAAATTATAATAATTTGGTATACACCAACTAACAATGACATTTCAGTTTGCCATCTTCTGGAAGATCCACCACTAACACACAAGTAATAATGCTGGCTTCACATACTTTAAAGGGAATGAGTAGGTGTTAGCAAATTAAATAATTGCATGTACAAAAGTCTGGAGAGGAGAGTGAGCTTGATGACTTCCAAGACTCAAATATTCCAATGCTGATGAAAGCGAAAGTGGATTAAGAGGTAGGCAGAGCCCAAATTAGGAAGGGCTTGAGGATAATAGGGAACTTCTAATGGGAGAGACATCCAGTTATATCACAAATATTTACCGAGGCCACTTTATGTGCAAGGCACACTCTACATGCTGGTGATGCTGCAATGAACAAAACAAGTTCACATCCCTGCCCTCATACAGTACACAATAAATGAGTAAACAAATAAGCAAATGATTAAATGTTAAATAGGAAACAAATATTATAATAAACAGAGCAGCAAGGTTCAATAAAACTTTCTGCAATGATGGAAATGTGTTATATCTTCCCTGTCCAAAATGGTAAGCCATAGCTACATAGGGATATTGAGCACATGAAATGTGGCTATTGCACTGAGGAAATGAATTTTTAGTTTTATTTACTTTTAATTTAAATACATTCAGACATTGTTTGATCAGGGGGCTCATTATATCACCATGTGTTTGTTGATCTGTTTGTTTAACTCTGTCCTGACACTGGTTCTTTGCATGGTTCTAAGAGAGCTTCCAATAGCTATAGGGGCTGTTACCTTCCCATTCACATCCAAAAGGGAAGAGCCTTTCTTGCAAAGGTCTGATTGAAGCAGCTTAGATTCCATGCCCACTGTGGACATGCAATGGAATGTGATGATTGGCATAAAGGGTAGAGTCAGCTTCTTTAGTACCACATGGATCACCATTAAAATATTAGGAGTTATTGGGAAGAGACAGGAATAGATGATGAGAAGGCAGCCAACAAATGTCCACTACAGCCTTCCTGTAGTAGGGGCATCTGCATGAACTGAAGCTTGTTAGAAATTAAGGCCCCACGCCATACGAATCAAAATTTTCATTTTAAAGTTTCCCCAGATGGGTCCTGAGCACATTAAAGTCTGATGAGCATTGCCTTACAACATTAAATAATTCTGGCGATCAGGAATGAAATCCAGACTGGAGATACAAATTAAAGTCATTGGAGAAGAACACCTAGACTAAAAGAGAAAGTATTCATAAAGACACTACGGCCTGGGATAAATCCTGAAGCATTCCAACATGTAACATGGCCCAACAGAGAAGAATGATCCAGCCAAGAAAACCTAGAAAGAGTAGCTAGTAGGATAGGAAGAAAACTACGTGTTCCTGGCAACCTGGACACCAAGAGAATGGGGTGTTTTAAAAAGTGAGTGTTTGTGTTTAATGCTGCTGAGATGTTGGGTAAGATGAAGATAGAAAAGTTTGTCTTGGAGGTCTTTGACGACCGTTGGAAAAGCACTTTCAGTAAAATAGTATGAAGAGTGAATTGAAGGTGATGAAACAAGTATGGACTAGCTCATTCAAAAAAGTTTTTCTGCGAACGAAAATAGAGAAATCTGGCAGTAGATGGCATCAAATCAGAGAACTTTGTTTTGTTTTGTTTTAGATAAATTTCTATGCTGATTGGAAAACCCAGAAGAGGAGGAAATTGATGATTCAAGTTAGAGAGGGATAACAGAAGGAGTGAAATTCTTGAGAAAATGAGAGATGGGATCAGGCTACAATGAAAAGGAATTAGCCTTTGAAGGAAGCAACATTCTAGTTGCAACAGGAAGGAAGGCAGAAGGATGATTCTGTTTTCTCAAGAACAGTATAAAACATTAGCAGGAATGGTTTGGGAGAGAGGGGTTGTTGAAGGTATGATGTACAGAGAAGAGAGAAGGTGTGAAATAATTTGTGAGCTTGGTAGAGAAACATAAAAGGATCTCTGAGCAGTGTAGGGTGCCCATTTGAGGTTTACAATCAGAACTAAAAGGTGAAAATGATCAGCTAAATTTTTCAGGCACATTAAGTAATGCTGAAGTTCTTGGCACCGTGCTGGACTAGAATTAGAATTAGAATTACACTTTGGGCTTCTCTCAGAACTTCCTTTCACTCATGGGTATATTTGGTGCGGCATGATGTACGGCGCCTTGCTGCACCGAAGCGCGATCACCATAGGCCACCTAAGTGGATTTAGTGTCTTCAAATCTCCTTGGGTAAAATTTCGTCCTAGACCAGCCCTTAGACGTCCTCAGCCTTCGCACGGCACACCTCCAGCCGCCAGGGGGTGCAGTCTAGTTCTCCCCGCCGGAAGGAAGCGCGGCCCAGTGCGGCGTCGGCGTTCCTGCCGTGCGTCCTCAGCGATCCGCGCGCTCTTTACGTCCGGACCCCGGGAGTAAGTGTTTCCGGCCATTGATACTCCCTGTCCGTCGGTGCTCGGTTGTTAGATTTTGTGAGCTATCTGGCCAAAAGGGTGACGGCCTCGCTAGGATGAAGCTCGTGAGGTGAGAGGAGGCGACCAGAGGAGTGAGGGTTGTGAGGGGAAGTCTGGGCCGGAGTCCGGAGTTTGGGCTGCCTGGGTTGTAGGAGGCGCGAAAGCCGCGTGCGTGCGTGCGCGGCCTGGTAACGGCCTCCGGCGCCTCCGCTCCCACTCCCGTCTTGGTGGCGCGGGGATCCGGTGTGTGATCCCGAGGTGGACGTAAAGGCTGAGCCATTTTTTCCCACCGGTGTCCCAGAGGCCTTAGTGGTGCTGCACTAGGTTAACAAGCACTCACTTTCGGTTAGTTACCGATTTTCATGTCGAGTGAACTCGTTCTCTGGGCTAGGTTACTTTTCTGGCCCCTCTCAGCTGCCAGGAAGTGGCTGATAGAACAAAGTCTATGCTCCCTAAGAAGGTGGGAGACGTAGAGAAAAATTGTATGTCATGGTTAAGTACTTATTTGAGTTAATGCGTTTTTCGTGATAAAACTCCACATCGCACTAGTACTTAAAAAACTGCATGTGCCATTTCCAAAATGGACTTCTGATTTCTTAAGTTTTTAGTTTTCTTATCCTCCCTAGGTTTTGATTACTTAATCTCTATTCCCTTAGGGTGGGATTTTGATTTAGGAAAATATCCCCGCTTGGGGCAGAAATTATCACTATCCATATTTGTGGCTAATTACACAGATAATAGATTTCTTTTTTCCCCTCTTATTTCTTTTTGTGTTTGACTCGGAACTACTGAGAACTTGTTCGCCGTTTTGAGTAATTCATTCCAAACTACCTGCAAATAGATTTGGGTTATTTTTTTTCTGTTGAGTCAAGGATGTTACCAAACGGCAAGAGTCGTGCCTGTTGGAGTTTTCTGTTTAGTGGTGAAGACAGAGAAGTAGATCATGTCTAGTATGTTTGAAATAACATACAAACCCCACAAGATTATATTCAGGATCGAGTTTCTATATAAGGCGCCTAGGATAAATTTTTAGTACGTTTTTATTTGGATTATAGCTATATAAAAACGTAGCAGAACTTAAAGAACATTTTGCAATGTGTCGGTACCTGCCAATCTGAATCTCTTTACAGTTAAGTTTTATGTAATACTTCTTGGATTCATTTTGTTTCATTTAAAGACCTCCCATATTGTGGCAGAGTTTTCCTGTAATTTTTAATGGTTTTCCTGAAATCCATTTTGTGTCTTATGTAGACTATAGAAACAGATTTCTTCATGCTGGAGTATGTATTTTTGCTTCAAGAAAATGAGTGTTTGGCTAGTTTGCATTTTCAGTTGACGTTGTTAATTCTGTTCCTCAGCTAGTGGCATTGTCATCCTTATCTTTACTGACATCAGCTTTCATCATCCTTGGGTAAATTCTTAGGAGTGGAATTGCTGGATCATAGTACATGATCATAGTATATGTTTAGTTTTATTAAAAAAAAAAACAAAACTGCCAGACCATTTTCTGAAGAGATTGTGCCGTTTTACACTCCCACCAACAATATATTAGAGTTCTACTTGCTCCACATCCTCAGCAGCATTTGTGTTGTCAGTCTTCTTAATTTTAGCAGATATATAAAGGTATCTTGTTAATGGTTTTAATTTACATTTTCCTAATGATGAATATTGTTGAGTACTTTTTCCCTTGTCATTGGTTTTTATGTACATCTTCTGTAAAGTCTCTGTTCCAGTCCCTGCTTATTTTTATTCTGTTGTTTATTTTTATTATTGAGTTGTAGGGATTCTTTAAATATCCTGATTACCAGCCCTTTGTCAAATGTATTTTCTGCTTGTTTTGTTTTATTTCCTTAATGATCTCTTGATGAACAGAAGTTTATTTTGAGCAAGTTTTAATGCAGCAGCTTTTTCTTTTATGATTCTTACTCTCTATGTCCCGTCAAAGAAACCTTTGCCTATGAAGTTATTCTCCTTTGTTTTTCTCTAAAAGCTTTGGGTCTGTGATCCATCTTGAATTCATTTTTGTAGATGATATGCATTGTAGATGATATGCATTTTGTAGATGATATGGGTGCTGGTTCATTTTTTTCCTCATGGATTTCCATTTATCCCAGCATCATTTGTTGAAAAGACTTTACTTTGCCCATTTAACTGCTTTGACATCTTTGTAGAAAATCAAATGACTTATGTACATGTGGATCCATTTCTGGGTTCTCCATTCCGTTAATTTATTTGTTCCTCATATCTTGATTACTATAGTTTTATCCTGGATACTGCCCTAATCACCTAATTTGTTTTCCTATAGATTGGATTTTGTATCTCTAAAATCTTTCTGTACATCTGCCCCAGGTTCTCTTTAAAATGTGACTATGACCCTTAGCACTCTTCTTCACTGGATGAAAACCCTTCGGTGACTCTCCTTGATGGATTCTTTAGCAGAGCTTGGTGCTCTGCATGAAAGGAACTGCCTAACTAACTCATTTTCTTGAACTTAAAATTCTGCCTGTAGTATCCACAATTACCCTACACACTGTGCTGTTTCTTACCACTCTGCCTTTGCTCTTGTCCCTCATTGCATATTTCTAGCTTTTCAGACTTCTTACTAGCAGCCCACTAAGATCTGACTTTCCTCCTCCTTCCATGCTACCTTAGGTTCCTTATCATACCCTGTTGGTATTTTTATTACATTCTACATTGTACAGTTATTTTTTAATGTCTTTCATGTACCTGTCCTTCCTAATAGACTTTTAGTTCCTTGAGGACCTAGTCTTATGCATTTTAATCCTCGTTACCAAGCCCAGGGACTCCCACATAATAGATAAAATTTTTTATCAAAGAAATATCCTTGGACTTACCGAAATGTAATTTTCAACAGACTTTTTTTTCTTTCTTACTGGTTTTCCTTTTACATCCATATAGCAGATTACCTGATTATTAAGTCATTTTATTTTTAGTTTAATCCTGCCTACTTCCAAAAATGATTTGAAGAGACTTATAATAAAAGTTATACTCAATGGGACAATTAAAAGATAAAAAACAAAAACTTGGTAATGGAAGGAAACCATTAGATCAAAATTCTAGGCTAATATAGCTCAAAATTAAATTTGTAGTTAAATACTTTTTGTCTAATTTTTGTCTGGTAAACTGCCAATTCGTTGAGAGATTTTATATATATATATAAAAATATATCAAATACTGTACTAAATATATATCAAATACCAAATGGTATTCCATTCTTGGATCGTTACATGAGGACAAAAAAATCTTGAAGTCATTGGACTTGATATATCCCAAATCAAGTGATTTCCCCTTTCCTGATGGCTAGTGGTGCTTTCAAGTTCTCATTCCTTTAATCATTGAAGCATTTTAGCCAACATTTTTCAGTTCTCTTACCATCCAGGATTAGAAACTTAAAGATTTAAAGAGGTTAGGATCCTTACCTCATAATAGTCTAATGGTGGAGAGGGAGAGATGACAGTTAATCCTCTGTGTACAGTTGAGTATGATAGGTGCTATGATAGGGTGTACAAAGTATATATTAAAGACGAGAAATTTTTAATATGCACTGTATATTAGATGATATTGTGGGATTATCGTTCCCTTTCATAGATGTGATTCTGGTATGATGGTTATGTGGGAAAATGTCCTTATTAGAAAATGCATGCTGAAATGTCATAATGCCCACAATTTTTGTTCAGGTGATGTGTCAAAAGTATAAGTTGTTTGTGTTGAAAAAGAGAGGGTGGGGAACAAAAGGCAACATTTAATAATTTGTGAATCTTTCCATTTGTCTTCCTCTGCAATTTTTCTTAATAAAAAGTTAGGGAAGAACAAAAGACTGTGAAGTGGGGAAGACAGATGATTCAGTAAATATTACCAAGTTAACCAACTATCTAGTTGGGGAAAATAATAAAGGCACAGAAAAAAAGTTGAATCCCAGATGGATTAAAACTAAATGTAAAACTAGCAGGAAATGGGACTTTTTACAATGTGGGGATGAGGAACACCTTCCTAATCAGATTACATACCCCACAAGCATTGACAAGTATAAAAAAATAAAAAAATTTTGTGTGACTAAAGATGACATAAACAGACTTAACTGATTATAACAAACTGGTAGAAAACAAAAGAAAAACTCAACCTAATTGAAAATGTCTGAATAGGTAATTGATAGAAGAAATTCACATTGCCCATATTAATGAAAAGATATTCAGCCTCATTAATAATTAGTGAGAAGCAAATTGCCTTTTGCTCCCTACAAAACTGACAGAAATTTAGAAGATTGATAACACTTTTGGTGAGGGTTTGCCTAAATGGATTTGTAGTAGCAAAAAAATGAGAAATAACCTAATGTCCATCAACAAGAGAAAAAATAAAATAAATGGTACTTGTATGGTGTTTCCATATAGTGGAATTCTAACCAGCACTTAGAATGTTTTTTATATATTGACATGGAAATATTGCCCATATACATTTAAATGAGAACTACAAATTAAAGAAGTTATTAAGATATGGCCCAGTTCATATTAAAAAAATTATATATATGCTTATGAATGCATATAAAAAGGTTTGGAAGAATGTCTCCATAAAACATGGAGGAGATTAGGAAGGGATACTTTTACTTTACTCTGTTTATACATATGCAATAATTTCTTGATTTTTTTGTGGTTTATAGTGTCTCAATTTGAGGTTAAGCTGTATAATAGTGGAGAGAATCAATATCTTCCAAATGACAGTTTCTGTCATTCATAACTGTTGTGGGTATAATTCAAGGAAAGCTGAAATTGTTATGCATATTATTAATAGGAATTGATGGAGCATCTGCAGCAGATCTTCAGTACCTAGAATTCACCCTTTTCTACTTAATAAGCATTTTAAAGTGTTAAAGGTGAAAATTTATTATTTTTTTCCTGTTATCTTTAAAGATTTTTGATGAAATTGAGTCATGAAACCGTAACAATTGAATTGAAGAATGGAACACAGGTCCATGGAACCATCACAGGTACAGAAATTGGGCTGCCTTATAAACTTTGTTTAATCTCTTCCACCTGCAAACCTGAATTCTATTTTTGGTGGCTTAATGAACATTATTGTAATACCAATCGTCATTCTTTTTGTGTGAATTATTTCATTGACCTCCTCACTTAAATCTTACCGTAAGTACTTATGCTCTAAGCAAACTGAATTCTCCAGTTTGTCCTGTATATGACCTGATCTTATGTCTTTGCCTGAATGTGTTCTTCTGCCTGAAATGTTGCTTCTTCCAAAATACATTTTACTTTTATTAGAATTTTGTGTCCCCTATGAGTTGGGATAGGGTTCTGTGACTGATTACCTGGGAAAAAATAAGTGGGGAGGGGAGAGGGAGCAGTAATTTTACTGCTCTAAGACAGTCAGTTAGCATAATGCTTTTTTAAATTCAGTTTTAGTGAGGTGTATTCACATACCATACAGTCATCCAAAGTGTACAATCAGTTGTGCATTCATCACCACAGTAAATTTTTTTTTAATTCAGTTTTATTGAAATACATTCACACACCATACAATCATCCGTGATATACAATCCACTGTCCACAGTATGATAACATAGTTATGCGTTCATCACCACAATCTATCTCTGAACATTTTCCTTACATCAGAAAGAACCAGAACAAGAATAAAAAATAAAAATGAAAAAAGAACACCCAGATCATCCCCCCATCCCACCCCATTTGGCCTTTAGTTTTTATCCCCATTCCTCCACTCATCCATACACTAGATAAAGGGGGTGTGATCCACAAGGTCTTCACAATCACACTGTCACCCCCTGTAATCTACATTATTATATAGTTGTCTTCAGGAGTCCAGACTGCTGGGTTGGAGTTTGGTAGTTTCAGGTATTTACTTCTAGCTATTCCAATACATTAAAGCCTAAGAGGTGTTATCTATATAGTGCATAAGAATGTCCACCAGAGTGACCTCTCGACTCCATTTGAAATCTCTCAGCCACTGAAACTATTTCGTCTCATTTTGCATCCCCCTTTTGGTCAAGAAGATACTCTCAGTCCCATGATGCCAGGTCCACATTCATCCCCGGGAGTCATACTCTGCGTTGCCAGGGAGATTTACACCCCTGGGAGTCGGGTCCCACGTAGGGGGGAGGGCAGCGAGTTCACCTGTCGAGATGGCTCAGTTAGAGAGAGAGAGGGCCACATCTGAGCAACAAAGAGGTACTCAGGGGGAGACTCTTAGGCACCATTACATACAACTTTAGACTCTCCTTTGCACCACAGTAAATTTTTGAACATTTTCATTACTCCCAAAAAATAAAATAAAAGAGAACACCTAAAACATTCCATCTCCCTCATCCCATCGTAATTTTCATTTAATTTTTGTCCCCATTTTTCTACTCATCTGTCCATACTGGATAAAGGGAGTGTGAGCCACAAGATTTTCACAGTCACACCATGTAAGGTACGTAGTTATACAGTCGTCTTCAAGAATCAAGGCTACTGGTTGCAGTTTAACAGTTTCAAGTATTTCCTTCTTGCTGTTCCAATACACTAAAAACTAAAAGGAGTATCTGTATAGCGCATAAGAATACCCTCCAGAGTGACCTCTCAACACCATTTGAAATCTCTCAACCACTGAAACTTTATTTTCATTTCTCTTCCCCTTTTGGTCCAAGAAGGCTTTTTCAATTCCACAATGCAGTGTCCAGGCTCATCTCCAGGTCCCACATTGCCAGGGAGATTTACACTCCTGGGATTCATGTCCCACGTAGCGGGGAGGGCAGTGAATTTACCTGCCAACTGGGCTTAGAGAGAGGGAGGCCACATCTAAGGAGCAAAGAGGTTCTTTGTGGGGAGACCCTTAGACACAATTATAAGTAGGCTTAGCCTCTCCTTTGCAGTAACAAGCTTCATAAAGGCAAGTCCCAAAATTGAGGGCTCAGCCCAAATTGGTAGTCTTCAATGTTTATGAGAATATCAGTAATAACCCAGGTGGGGAAGTTTAATATTTCCGCATTTAACCTCAGCAGGGCTCAGTTAGCATAACATTTTACATAATTTTTTCTTTTAGTCCTTTTTCTTTTGTGTCTAATGCCACTGTAACAATATTGTATATTTAGTTTGTATTTAAGTAATACACAGTAAATGTATTACTCATAGTAAATGTTCCAGAGAATTGAAAAATTTCAAAAGAATTGATGGGCCAAATGAAAGAAAATGCTATTTTAGCATATGATCTCACTGTCTGAAATATTTAAATTGTACATTTATAAATAATTTTTTAGTCTTCTCTGTCCAGAGCACAGTGTTAGATATTGGAGAGGAACCAAAAAGTGTTCTTGCCTAGTGATAGAAGACACACATACAAGTAATGAAATGAAAGGTTTGCCTAACTTATGTCAGCACCTACTAATGGGTATTCCAGGGTAGAAGTTTCAGTAAATTGGGGTAGTAAAATCCAGATTATAATCTGTGGAGAGGAAATTGTAGTTCATATAGACTGTTTCTCTCACATTTGCCAGGCTCCTGCTTGACTTTATAGGCTCAGCAAAATGGTTCCTTTCCATGAAGTCCTCTCCAGTAGAGATTAGCATCTTTTTCCCTTAGCTAATCCAGGGGGAAATGGTTAACTCATTCTGCAAAACTTTATTGAGTATTTACTGCATATCAGGTATTGGTTGGCATGCACAGAGTTAAAAATTAGTATGGGGATAGCTCCAGGATGTTATGTTGAAGGAAGTATGTGATAGGGGCTGGGGGTAGCTAATCTTAAAAGAGAAAATGAACATTTGAAACAGGAAGCAGCATATGCATGAACTATGAACAAACCTAGTGGGTCCAGGGGGTGGCATCTTATTTGCAGTGAAGTAAAGGTTGGGATTCAGGAGTAGAGGAACAGTAGGAAATGAGGTGGGGAGTGGGGTGGCGGGGGGCTTGTGAAGAGCCTTGACTGAATACCACACTATGGAACTGAGATATTGTCCTTTAGCTGATGGGAACTATTGAAGGTGTTTCCATAACCAATTAACATGAGATTTGTATAACTAGTGATGTATGGAGGTTAGACATGTAGGGAGAAGGCAGGAGTCTAGGAGACAGGAAAAATAAATCAAGAAAGAATAAAGATTTGACAGATTGGTTGCTGTTTAGGAGGTTGAATAGAATGGACTTGGTGAATCAGTGAGGCGGGGGTTGTAGCATGTTAGAACAACTTAATGGCTTCTAGAGTATTCGGGACTTCTCTCCATAGCTACCTTAAACTGCAGAGGAATGTTTCTGTAGGAATAAGTTTCCTACAAGGCCCTGCATTTTTTCTACGATTAAGGGGTAGGTAGTTAATAAGGAAGAAATAAGAATGCTTTTTTTTTTTTTTAAGCAAAAAAAGGTGAGGTTTATTAGGTTACAAGCACTAGGAATTACTTACAAAGTTAGCTAAAGAATAGCCTTTAGCCATTTTATATATAAATATATATGTTGAAGCCTAATTGCCCAAGAAGCATTTTTCTAATTTATGGTGTGCCTAGAAAAGGGGAGGGAGAAGCAGCAGGCAGGCAGCAGTTTTGGGATTTTATTCATGGCTCTGACACATCTGGGCAAACTAAAAAAGTGAATAGATGGGAGCTAGCCACCTGCTTGGCTTTGTAAAAGGATCCTGGATATTAAACAACTTTGCAGTGAGGGCTGGAGAAAGCTCTGAGCTGGTAAGCATCATTATAGGGAGCCAGAGTTCATTAACAAAGCCTAGCATCCTGATCACTGTAGGAGACATTAAGTGGAAGTCTTGGCCTTTTATATTAAAAATGAAAATCATAGTGAAATTAAGTGATGGCAGAAGGCTGGTATTTAATAATTCTATAGTACTTTATTTCTAATTTATTTCTAATTTCATATAATCTTGTTCTAAAATCACTTCTAAATAGAAATTAGATTGACCTGCTGAATTTTACAGAAATAATTTAATTAGCTAGATAACTGGCTTTCTCTGCACCCTCAGTTAACCAAATCTAAAGATACCTAATATATCTAGAATAGATTTTAGTTTCCCCCACTATACCTCAGGACAAAGCCATTTAATTTGCTGCATGATATATAATAGAAAGTAATCTGGTTTAATATAGAAAGGTAATCTTGAATACTGTAATTCAACTATGACATTAAGTATTATCTCCAGGCTTCTTTTTCAGTATTTACATTTTCCCTATACTTTAAGAATGCTTTCTTAACTGTCTTCAAAGTAGACAAGGTTACTTCCTTCAGAGAATTCAGTTTACATTGTGCTGTTCTTATGTAAGACATGACAGCGCTTCTAATTTCAGCCTACAGAGTGACAAAAAGCAGCAAGGCTTCAGTTCACTCCATGAGGACACAGAGGGGCAAAAGCAAAGACTGAAGAAAGGAAGATAAAAGAGAAATTGGGGAAAAGAAAAAATGATTGAGACTAGACATAAAAATTCAGACAAGGGAATGATAGGTAAGGAAAAGAAATAAATGATGAGGGGAAGAAAAGATTATTTTTTAAATATTATCCCAGAAATTTGAAACTAATGAATAAATTCTACAAATTATGGTATAGAGAAATAGGTAGTCTTCTAAAATCAGAAATTTCAACAGGAAGAGAAGGCAGAGGGTCCTTGAATTTTTATCAAACTGAGTACTTGCCTTAAGAAAGATAGATGAAAACTTTTTATGCAACCTAAATTAATGTGTGAGGTATTTCTTTCACTTTACAGATTTTCTTATGTATACAATCTTTAGGTAGCAAGCATTAAAATATTTTAATTATATAAATTGGTTATAACAAAGATTTTTCAAGAGTACTTGAGGCAAAAAGCAATTCTTTTAAATAGCCTTTCCTTGTGTTGAAATATAATAGGTTTCATATACATAATATTTTGACACAAGCTATTTACCATTCTTATGTATCCAATTTTGGATTGCAAGAAACTCACATTGCAAAGGATTGAGTAGAAGAACAAAGATAATGATCGTGGACCTCTTTTTCCAAAAACTTAGCAGCAGAGAGAAGGAGAAAAGGCACGGACATGCCAAGTTAAAATTGGGAAGATGAGCACGCATTTTTTGGCAGAGAAGACTGAAATTGTGGAAAACAAGATGGTGCATTCAGGAGGAGGATGTGTAAAATAGTAGATAAAGTCTCAAGCTGTAGAGTCAGATTGATTGGGTTCAGAATCCCAGCCTTAGCACTTAACAGCTGGGTTCTTATTTTTTTACCTAAGTAATAAATTCATGTAGTTTAAGTTTTTTTCAAAAAACATGAAAGAGTATATATGGTTGAATCTCCCATTCATGCCACTAGACATCTAATCCTCTTACCCTTGAAAAGCTGTTACAAGTTTCTCATGTGTTCTTGATGAATATGTACACAAATATGAATACATAATTGTTTAGTCCTCAAAGCAGGGATAGCCACCTATCTTCCACAGGGATGTTGAGGATTAAATTAGAATGTTTTTATATGCAGTTCCTGAAACATAGAAAGAGCTTATAAATGTTAGCTATTATTTCCTTCTCTGTGGATGGATCATGATCCCCAAGGCAGTGGAATGGTGTCAAAAGCATATTAGTAATCTTCGGAAGAAAAAGGACCTCTGCTTCCTCTGATTGGGAGGAAGGAGGAAAGTATTAGTAGTACTGAAAAATTTGAGATGGACATTGGGAAGGTTGAGAATTCAAAGGAAAGAAGTTTACTAGATCTTTAGTTTTCTCATTTGTTCAGGTATTATTTCGCAAAGATTCCAGTAATATATATAAGGTCATATATTCATCCTGGAAATTCTTGCTTTGTAGTCTGCAAAACCTCATACTAAGAGTAATGTCTTTATAGAAAAAAATAGGTTGGGGCAGACCACTCAAAACCTATGTAACAGTATCAGACTAGTAAGAAAAAATAATTTTTTTTAAAGCAGTTAAAAAGACATGTTAAATGCTTTGCAAATAAGGAAAAATATGGTAATTATGGGGGCTTATGTTAAAAACAAAGGTGAGGATGGCTTGATGGAATGGGGCATGAGGAAGTTATGGAGACAGTGTCTTAGTGCAGAAGGATCTGAGAGAACCTTGCAATCAGTACTCACCACAAGGCATATGTTCCAGCCAGGGTTCTTCCATGGCTTGTTGCATTCACTTTTATAAGCATACCTGATTGTGTAAAACATTGGCATCCTAGGAAAAAGTCTATGAAGGACTTCTGATTTATACTGACATTGTTTCACCATTTACCAATTGCATATGTGCCAAATTGTGTCATAGAGGCTTATATTTTAGCAGAACAGAGAGTACTTTTTTTGTAATGTATGTATAATGTGTATTTACTATGTATACATATGTATACGTATGTAATATGTATTTATTATGGCTTGATAGAATAATTGGTTGTCTTCCTTACTATGCTAAGAATTGTCCTGTTCTCTTTAGGTGTGGATGTCAGCATGAACACACATCTTAAAGCTGTGAAAATGACCTTGAAGAACAGAGAACCTGTACAGCTGGAAACACTGAGTATTCGAGGAAATAATATTCGATATTTTATTCTGCCAGACAGCTTGCCTCTGGATACACTACTTGTGGATGTTGAACCTAAGGTGAAATCCAAGAAGAGGGAAGCTGGTAAGTTTGAAGGCTTATAAAAGCTTTTGTGAATGATGTATTCATACCATAATTCGCTATTCGAAATACAAAAATTTATGAACAACAATTTTTTGTTCTTTAAAATTCCTTATACTTGTCATGGGTGCATACCAGTTTTTATTATAGCTCCTGATGTTGGTATTAAAAAGACTGTTGCCATTCTTATTTCCTGTCCCTTTATACATGGCCTGGTGTACCCACTACCCCACCCCCACCTCTGCTTTGGAAGATTTGGACAGTGACTCTTTATTCCTGGTATTTGGAAATGTCTTAATGACTTGGTAGAGGATCTCTTTTCTTCTTCCCTTTTCTTTTTCTTTACTTTTCATTTTGTTTTTCGGGGCACTTGGTGGACCGTTTCATGTATTTATATTTTGGCCCATTAAAGGTAAGAAATTTACTTGTCTGACTTTGATAGTTTCTTCCCCTTTGTCTGCTCTTTTCTTTCCTCGTGGAATTCTTAGTGATCAGGCCTTCTGGATCAATTCTCTGTCTTTTCTCTCTCATTCTGCCTTTATGTTCTATTTTCTGAGAAACTACCTGGACCCTGTATTCCATTCTAGTGCATACTTAATTGTCAAGATTCTTATTCCCTGATTATTTTTCATAGAATCCTGTTGTTTTATGCATATAACTGTTTCTTATCACTGGTAGAATATTACAATTTTGCTTTTGAAGTTTTATTCTGTACTTAGAATTGTTTTCTCCGATTTCTCTTTTTATTTGAGCTCTGTATTTGCTCTTTTATGTTGAAGGCTTTACTTAAGAATCTTGAAAGCTTTAGCCCTCCATTATTTACCAAGGAGCCTAGAAAGGGAAGTTCTGGGGTGGAAGGCTGGGCTCCTCAGCTGGTGGGTCTCCCTGTAGGGTGGTTCAGAAGTGAGTTGGCCTCTTCACTGAGGATTTCCCAAAATTTCAGGATCTTGAAGTCTTTTCAGGAGCTGTATCTCCCCTCCACCCCCCACACCCCCAAAAAAGACTCCATTCACCTACATTAGGAGATGTTTATCTGGTAGCCAGCATTATAAGAGCAGGGCAGGAGAAATGGTGTTTTGTAGACATTTACTTAATACAATGAATTTTAGACTCATGACCCACTTACACATATAACTAACAGGTCTTGTGAAGAATTACTTAACCTAAATATATGCAGTGCCTTTAAGTTTCCTGTTCAGTTCCCTTTCAGTAAAAAACACAAAATTCTCATTATAATGCACAACTTGGAAAATACTGACTTAATCCCCCTCTGCCTTCCCCTCAGCCCTGTGCCTCATGCTGCTAACCTTTTTGCAAGTATTTTCAAATCTGAAGTTTTTCCAATTCTGTGTCTTGGGAGAATAAATCTTTTCTCTCCTGCCTACCTGTAAGGGAAATGATCATTTGGCTTTGCAAGGTGTGGGGAAGAGGATTGGTGAGTCTAAATGTTCATAGCTATCCAAAGATGAAATAGGCTCATTTGGGAGAGGAGGTCTCTGTCATTGTGATATTTGAGTAGGATTGGGCTGACCATTTGACAAGGATATTTCTATGTGGATTAAAGCACTAGATTATGATTAGGTCACATGACCCTGTGGGGGGGTCAGTTCATTTGCATTTCAGTTTGTGGCAAATTTGAGACATGATACAAAGAGAGAAAATATTTTAAAACATGATGCATTTCCCAATAAATACATTTAAATGAAACATATTAAAGAATCTGTAGGCCAGCAGTTCCTGGTTCTGCTTGATAATATAATGCATGTGTATGGAATACAAGGAAGTGACTGTGGACTGACATATTTGAGAAAGGCTGAGTTAATGCTTAGTCTACTACTGAAGCTGTGAATCAAGAACTATAAGGGAAGTGTGTGTGTGTGTGCCTGTAAATGCTGTTTGTGTTGGCCAGGTAACATTAGCACAGAAGAGAACTTAACTTGCTTTGTTTTTCTTTTCCCTCAGTTGCAGGAAGAGGAAGAGGCCGAGGAAGAGGAAGAGGACGTGGCCGTGGTAGAGGAAGAGGGGGTCCTAGACGATAATGTCTCTCAAGATTAGTGTTTCAAAGTGGTGATATGGGCTATTTTTTTGTACAGCTTTTGTTTGTTTATGTCAGTTTTTAATAAACCTAAATATGGGACCACATTGTCTACTGACCATCAAATTAAAGTTTTAATAGTTTCATATATATATATGCATGATACTAACACAGTGAGAGCCATTTGTAACTATTAGGTAGTCCCAGGAAAATTTACATTCTTAGGTGGTTATGCTTTAATTTTTTAAACTAAAATTTTTATTTTATGATGAATTTATGTAGAATATACACCTTTTATTTCACATGCACTGAAGATCCATTTATTTCTACTCTGTAGAACCTACCTATAGGTAAAATTAAGTTCTTTTTGGTACTTTTAGAAACTGAAGTCCTTTGAATCAGGGTCTACAATTGATTCTCCTTCCCTGAGTTTACTTCATGGAGACTTCGGAACTTGGTTAAAAAATGGTAGTCATCTTCTAAATCAAGAAGTCAGTGATTTTGTTGTCATTGTTAATGTTTTTTGTTTGTTTATAATAGGTTTTCAATAGAATAGTTTTAAGTTCTCCTGAGTTGAAACTGCAGATAATACCTAGTTGCTTATCAATTGTGAACAGTATTAAGACCTCATGTTAATTTGGAATATACCTGTTAGTGGCTTTATCAAATACTTCTACAAGGAATCTTTGAAGAACAAAATGAAAGAGGCCTACTTTCTTTTATAGCAAAACTAGAATCTTGTCAATCACTAAAGGAAATTTTTTTAAAAATTTTTAATTGAATAAGCTTGATAAAAACTGTATACACAGGCCTACTACTGTTTTTATCAAGCTTACTACTGTTTCTGTACTAAGAAAGCAAGCTAACTTTGAGGATGTGGGGGAACTAAATCTTTATTTTCATTTAATTATGTATTGTTGGCTTTTTTCATTTTTAATGAGAAGAAAATTTACTGCAAGGATTGTTACTAAAAATACAATTACTTAATTTGAGAGATAGCAAGAGCACTGTGTGCGTGCACATGCGTGTTTTAAAAACGTTACTATAAATCTGGGATATATATATAATTTTTTTTTAAAGTATCTTGCTCACCTCCTGAAGATAATTCCACAGTTGAAATGTTTTTTTCTGTTCATAAGTCATTGAAACCGTCTCATGGTGCTTAGCTGTTTTATCACAAGTTATTCGACAGTGGTTAGGAAAGAGGGTGGTAGTGTATATGAAATCCATGATGATGAAGGCAACTTTTATGAATATTTCTTAGTGGTAAATATTTTAAACTTGAACCCACATGACATGACAAGCCATAATCAATATGTAATTTTCCTCCATACCTTTTGTAAATTAAGACATTGAGGGAATAAATTCATTCTTTCCCACACTCTGATCTCTTGCTGGTGCTCCTATTGGTTGAAACCCAGCATAAACCAGAAGGCAAGGTGGAGAGTAGATTTGAAGGGGGCAGACAGAAAAGACCCCACACAGCTAGTGAAGAAACAATTGTTTCCTACATGCTAAGCAAACATAACTACATAATTGCAAATTGTGGTGAATACTCTGCAGATATAAGAGTACTTCATATTTCTTGTCCATTTTAAAAGCAGTATGTAGTGGCAGCTCACTTTGATGTTCAAATATTATACAACATTTAACATTTTAACTTTTTTATTTTGAGGGTTTTAATGTCTAAGATGTTGGCATTGTGAATCCAGTCTAATAAATGGTTTAAATGTGAGAAACTACTGTGGATACTAGATTGAGTTTATTCCACTGGAGGTCATTTTTAGGTGAAAAGACATAAATTGTGTGAAGAAAAAGCTATTTGATCTGATTGCCATAATTAGCCATATATGAAGGAAGCACTGCAGTGAGAAGAAACAACAAACTAGACTAACATGCTTCTCTTTCCAAGAAAAAAATCAATAAGACTTAAGTGCTACTGCATTTTGCCCACATTTAATATCTTCTTTTAAAGCTTAAGATTTTATATGTGATTTTATGTTGTTATTTAAATAAATTATTATGAGTAAAGATAGAAAACCAAGTGAAACAAAATCAGAATTCATAGTATATTTTATTATAATTGTGTTGGGTTATGCAAGGATGGCTTAGTACTTTAAAATGTAGTACTACACTCAGTAATCGAAATTCATGTGATCATTTATAATTGATGTCAAAATCACATTTAATAACACATGACACTCAATCCTGAAAAATTTAACCTAGGTGTTACTTCTTTAACATGATAAAGAATGTCTATTTTAAACCAATAATGGACAATGTTCTAGAGATATTCCAATTAAAAGAGCAAAAAAGGGGGGTATATCTGGTTTTGGTTTTCATTACTTAATGTAAAAATTCTAGTGGATCCAATCCACAAAATAAGACATAAACGACACGATAGTGTTCCGTTTATTCAAACTAGTTTTTACCTTCCAGTAAAGTTTTGTAGTTTAATTCCATATATTTTGGGGAAGGTTAGTAAATAAAATGAAATTCAGTTTACTCAAAAGGAATAATAGGAAAGGCTGTACATGTTGGCTTATGGGAAGATGGCGGAGTAGGAAGCTCCAGAAAACAGTCCCTCAACCAAAACAAATATTGAACTGGCAGGAACCATCTCAACCAACCACTTGCAAACTCGAGTCTAGGGGAATACCGTACAGCTTCCAAGGAGGAGCAGGAGGAAGAAGTTGGTAAATTGTGATAAAAACTGGTGCATTTCATCCTCCCTGCAGCAGTACCACCACC
This sequence comes from Choloepus didactylus, assembly GCF_015220235.1. Taxonomy (NCBI): domain Eukaryota; kingdom Metazoa; phylum Chordata; class Mammalia; order Pilosa; family Megalonychidae; genus Choloepus; species Choloepus didactylus. The sequence goes on along the minus strand of NC_051322.1, from coordinate 59,093,667 downwards.
ACCACCCCTCCCTGCAGCTGTGGGGACTAGAGTCCCAGCTCCTGGCTCAGCTTTTGGTGCCAGGGTGGGACATAACTAGTTCTCCAGACTAGGAATGTATGGTCTGATCCCAGATCTCTACTTTTGATCAGCTACTTAAGATCGCTGGGTCCTGCTGTGAGGGTGACCATTATTCCAACACTCCTGGGGCAAAGGCTGCAAAGGAATCAAAGTGTAAGGAACCTTCCTCAGAACTACAGAAAGCAGTTAAAGGACTGCATTAACCAGGCAAGTGCTGTATTTGAACAGCTTCAAACGCCATAAAAGAAGCTCCTGACACATTTGCTGGCCTCTCTCCCATCGCCTCCACAATCCAGGATGGAGCCAGCTTGGCTCCCATTGTGGGTTCCTGTCCCTGACCCAGAGGGAGCAGAGTGGCCACAATGTGCATCCTGGGGTGCATGTATGTCACTGCCAACAGATTGGGTGAAAATCTGACAGACAGCTGGGGATCCTGTCTGTTCTCAGTCTTGCCTTCCCCAAATTTTTCTTGAATGCAGACAAGCCATTTGCAGATAGTTGGGAAAGTTAAGAAGCAAGTTGAAGTGGCCTAGGACAAGGGACTACCTGCATTAACTCACTCAAAAGAGCACCCAGCAGGGTGAGATCTGTTCCAAGGGGAGTGGGATGGGTGTTGACTCAAAAGTACTGTGGACTATAAACAGAATTCCTGGGGACTAGTGAGCACAGGCCCAGGAAAAAAAAGCAGGCTCCCCATCTCCAGCTCCACCCTGCACTTCCCATTTGCCTTGGGCTAAGTCTATATATAACTCGATAGAAGGTCTGAGATTTGAAGGAGACCAACAGCCAAAAGCAAAGCCAATTTGCAAAGAGTGAAAGTTGTTTATTGCCTTGGACAGTTTGTTTTGATTAGCTCCTGGCAGGCAAAAAAAAATCTCTCATATTGCTAGCTGGATACCAACTTAAGGGACAGTCCAGGGAATAAATCCCAGAGTTAAAACTTCAAAATATTAAAATGTACTAGGGGCAGCAAAAGATTACAAGACAGACAAACAGGAAATGATAACCCATCCAAAGAAACAACATAAAAATCCAGAAACCATCAACAAAGAGGACCAGACTTTGGACTTACCAACAAAGACTTTAAAATACTCAAGGAGATAATGGAAAACACAGAGAAAGAACTAAAGGATAAGAGGAAAACAAAGAATGAATAATATGGAAATCTACAGAGAGATTCTGGCATTGAATATAACTGAAATGAAAAATTCCCTAAACAGTTTCAACTGCAGATTAGAGATGGCAGAAGAATCATTGAACTTGAAGACTAGACAACTAAAGTGACTCGGACTGAGGAACAGAAGATAAAAGAATAAAAAAGAATGAACAGAGCCTGTGAGACCTGTGGGGCACCATCAATGGTACCAATATACACATTATGGGAGTCCCAGAAGAAGAAAAAGAAAGGGGCAGAAGAAATATTCAAAGAAACAATGGCAGAAAACTTACCAAATTTAACAAAAGACATGAACATTCATATTCAAGAATAAAAAAAAAAAAAAAAACCAAACAGAATAAACCATGCCCAGACACAAAATAAATTGTCCAATGCCAAGGACAATGAGAGAGTTCTGAAAGCTGCAACTGGAAAGCAATGTATGTACAAGGGAATCCCAATAAAATTACTTGATGATTTTGCAACAGAAACCACTGAGGTAAGAAGACAGTGGTATGAAATATTTAAAGTGCTGAAAAGAAAACAATTGTCAATCAAGAATTTTATATCTGGCAAGACTTTCAAAAAAGAGGTATAGATTAAGACATTCCCAGATAAACAAAAGCTGGGAGAATTTGTCACCACTAGACCTACCCTACAAGCAATGCTAAAGGAAGTTCTTCAGACTGAAAGGATAGGACATTAGACAGTGGATCAAAGCAGTAAAAAGAAATAAAGACCTCCAGTAAAGATAACCATAAAGGTAATTTTATAAATGCCCCCAGTACTAGTGTATTGTATTGTTTGTCATGTAATTCCATTTCATGCTTCATACAGGTGCTAAAATGCAAATACATGAAAGTATGATAAATTAATGATACTGGACATTAAATATACAAAGATATACTTTGTAACAAGTACAAAAAAAGGTGGACAGAGGGCTATAGGAACAGTGTATGTGTATATTACCAAAGATAACTCAGTGTCAAATCACATATGACTGTTACAGATTTAGGATGTTAAATTTTAACCTCACGGTAACCACAAAGAAAATACATGAAAAATATATTCAGAAAGAAATGACAGTGGGTCGCGTCGGGCACCACGACCGCAGCCAGAGGCCTCAGGGACCACCGCCGCCGCCGCCAGCGGAGTCTTTTCGCTCTGCAGCTTGCGGAGGCGTGCCGGAGCTCGCAACTGCCCCGGGCTGTCTCAGTCACCGTTGCCGCCCCAGGCTACCTCAGCTCTCCTCTGTGCTGCCGGTTCCCTCTGCCCGGCGCCCAGCCCCCGGCCCGGCGGAAATCATGAATCGCAGATAAAAACCAGCAAGAAATGCCATCATACCTTACTGATGAACCACCGGAAGGTTCAATGAAAGATCACCCAAAGCAGCAACCAGGCATGCTGTCTCGTGTGACTGGGGCTATCTTCAGTGTTACAAAGGGAGCTGTTGGTGCCACCATTGGTGGTGTGGCTTGGATTGATGGAAAGAGTCTGGAGGTGACCAAAACAGCTGTTACAACTGTGCCTTCCCTGGGAATAGGGCTGGTGAAAGGGGGAGTGTCTGCTGTGGATGGAGGTGTTAACAGCTGTTGGGTCTGCTGTTGTAAACAAAGTGCCCTTAACAGAAAAGAAGGACAAATCTGACTAAAATATGGAGATACACTTGATCTCCACAGCATTATGATGCCACTGGCATTGAATTGTTAAATTATGGACTACAACCAAGTCACCTATTTTGGATGTTTATCTTCTAATCTGCTGTGTTGAAAGTATTGATGACGGGCTTTCCTCTAAACAGAAGAGACCAATCCTAGCACAGTATATGAAGGTTTCTCATACTTAAATTCCAGCTTCTTATCTGGTAAAATGTTACACTTATTCAGTTGAAACTGAAGATATGGTATGTTTGAATAATTACTATAAGTCTATTTCAGTTTGACTAAAAATGTGAACATTGAATTTAGTGGATGATCTTTATAGTTCCATATGTATGACGTGCCAAGTAACTCATATGCCCTTAAGAAGGCAACTTTGAACTACACAAATTGTACCTTTGATGTGCCTGATAGTTTCAGATGTCTTAGTTTTTTATAACCATAGTTGATTAGGCCAAGAGGCTTTTTTTCTTTTTTTTTTTTTAATTTAAGCTGGTAAAAGTAGCAGGAGCTAGAAAGGTTTAAAAGAAAAGATAAATGGTTTTATGACACCAAGTGTTAATCTTTTGTTAGATATACATCCTATTCATGTAATCATTGATGCCTTATAAAAGAAAACATCTTTTTTAATACCCTAAATATGTGCAATTCTTAGCATTATCTATGGATTCTTTTAAAGATTGTCTGAAATAAATTTTCCCTCTTTAGATAAGAATCTCAGGTGTAGTTGGGGTAAAGGCATTTCCTGCTGTCAGCAGGTAGGATAGCACTTATTAACTGCTGTAGTTATAATCAAATTGTACTCTTCAGTCAAATTGTACTCTTCAACCTGGTTTCATGCTCCTTACAGTGCCTAAGGAACATTTCTTTGTTCATCAGTTATGTTGGAAGAGTTTCATATTGAGGAGGAACAAATATTTAATAAATAATTTTAAGTTCTTAAAAATTACTGAACACAAGATAAAAAAAAAAACAGATCCTTCACACGTATTTTATCTCAAGAATGGTTTAAATTATTTGCTTTAGCCTTTTTTAAAAACATGATAAAAGCAACCACAAAATAATGTGAGGATTGTTTTAAATTTAATTAAATGGGCTCAAAAGGTTTATAAGGGCTTTTAAAATGTGAGTTATCTTACAGTTCTTAAAAGCAGCTGTAGACTTTGTACCATCTTTTCAAGTCAATTTCAGACAGGGAATTGAAGTTTCTCATTATGGATGATAATGTGCATATCTTAACATGTATCTCATCATGTCCCATTCATTCTCAGTACGGCTTAGCTGGAATTCATTTTTTTGCTTTTTTTCATAAATATTTAACAACTGGCATATTTCTATTTGGTATTCCTCTTCACTAAGGGTTAAAAATCAAGCCTGAAAAACCTCAGGAGTTTTCATCTGGAAATTTGCCTTCATTACAGAGGTGGGTTTTTCGGTAGGGGAGGGAGTGAGAAGGGGTGATATCATGCAGTAAATAAGTCAAAACAGTATCCCTGAGAACTTGAAACAGATCCCTCCTACACCTGAAGCTTAAATGTTTGTTTGTAAACCACTAAAGGATTTACATTAATAATTTAGATTAACAAATAGATAATATAACTTAATTGTGAAAAGCCTTCATAAATATGAACAAGGATTTTAAAGAAATCTGCAAAGGTTTTGAATCTTCCTACTGTGTTCAAAACTAAAAAGTCATTAAGGAGTTTGTCCATTTCATCAGGCATTAAATGATCATTTGTTTCATATAGTATGATTTAAGGTATTCGTTCTTAAATCTGGTCAAATGCCACCATTAGCAAAAAGGATTAAAAAAAAAAAAAAACCCAAATAATAGATGAACACTAAATAGTGGTATGGAGAACTTGTTTCCTGCTATTGGAAGAGATTATTGCTTCACTGCTAGTTTATATTTCTAATTTATCTTCTACAGTCATAGGCTCTGCTGTGCTCGGTACCTGAATTTTCTAAGTGTAGACTTTAGTTACTGTTTGCTTACATATATTATTTTCAACTTGGCTTATCTTTAAAATTGCCTGAGTAAAAATGGTTGTCATTAATTTCTGCTGCAGAAAAAGCCACCTATTATTTTATCTTATCAAGTTTGTTTTGAATTCTAAACTATACCTTTGTCAGGAGGGGCTTTTGCAAGGATTGCAGAGTACTGTACAAATGTATGGTAGCTATAAAAGTTTCTATTGAAATGAACTTGCCATTTGTATGTACAGCTGCACACACGAGTCTTTCCTGGTTTATATACGTAGACTAGCAATGTGACCTGTTAAACAGGACTAATTCATTTTAAGAAACTAAGGTTGTTTATATACCTGGAGGCATTTGTTATTCAGCTTATTTTGAGTAGGTATTTGGCACAGTGAGGATACACTTGTGTGGATCCACCTGAATGACTGATCTAATAATGTTGACATTATGAATCCTATACTTAGTGGAAATGTCAGATGAAAATAACTGATGATTGAATAAACTTTTTGTATTAAGGGAATGGCAAAAGAACCCATGAATCTGTTATAAAGCACTGTGATCTGCAAAAGATGAAATGTTTCTTAAGATCTAAAGAAATAAAGGAAATTTTAAAACAGGGTAAAAAAAAAAAAAAGAAAGAAAGAAATGAGAAGGGTCTCCAAATGGTACAATACAAAATCCAAATAAATAAAAGAATGGCATTAATGGAAGAATTAAGGGGTCAAGAAAGGTATAAAACTAACAAAATAGCAAATGGCAGAAGAAAGTCCTGCATTATCAGTAGTTATTTAAATGTAAATGGATTAAACTTCCCATTTTAAATTCCCAAAAGGCCAAGATTGGCAAAATGGATAAAAAAGCATGACCCAACTATATGCTATTTACAAGAGACAAAAATTCAAAGACAAAAGTACATTGAAGGGGAAGGATGGAAAATACATACCATGCAGATAGTAATCAAAAGACAGCCTGGGTAGCTATACTAATAACAGATAAAATAGACTTTAAGTAAAAAACTGTTAGGAGGATTGAGGACTGACAATTTGATATGCTGAGCCTTCAATCTTGAGGCTTGCCCCTATGAAGCTTCTTGCTACAAGAGAGAGGATAAGCCTACTTGAGGTTGTGCCTAAGAGTCTCTCCCCCAGAGTGCCTCTTTGTTGCTCAGATGTGGCCCTGTCTCTCTAGCTAAGCCAACTCGGCAGGTGAATTCACTTCCCCTCCTCCTATGTGGGACCTGACTCCCAGGGGTGTAAATTTCCCTGGCAACGTGGAATATGACTCATGGGGATGAGCTTGGACCCAGCATCATGGGATTGAGAAAATCTTCTTGACAAAAAAGGAAAAGCAAAATGAAACAAAGTTTAAGTGGCTGACAGATTTCAAATGGAGTCGAGAGGTCACACTGGTGGGCATTTTTAAGCACTATATAGATATCCCTTTTTTAGGTTTTAGTGTATTGGAATAGCTAGAAGGAAATACCTGAAACTATCAACTGCAAACCCAGTAGCCGTGATTCTTGAAGATGATTGTATAACTATGTAGCTTACATGGGGTGACTGTGTGATTGTGAAAACCTCGTGGCTCACACTCCCTTTATTCCAGTGCATGGATGGATAAGAAGAAAAAAGGGGACAAATACTAAATGAAAAGTAGGGTGGGATGGGAAGATGATTTGGGTGTTCTTTTTTACTTTTTTTTTTATTCTTTCTGGTATAAGGAAAATGTTGAAAAATTGGGTGATGAATGCACAATTATATGATGGTACTGTGAACAGTTGATTGTACACCATGGATGACTGTATGGTATGTGAATATATCTCAGTAAAACTGAATTTAAAAAAAAAACTGTTAGGAGGAACTAAGAGCATCACTATATATTAATAAAAAGTGTCAATTCAATAAGAAGACATAGTTATAAATATATAATTATAACAGCAGAGCCCCAAAAATATATAAAGGAAATATGACAGATTTGAAGGGAGACAAGACAGTTCTAAATTAATAGTAGATTACAACACACTATTTTCAATAATGGATAGAACATTTAGACAGAAGATCAATAAGGAAATAGAAGACTTGAATGATACTCTCAACCAGCTATACCTAACAGATTTATATAAAACACTTTACCCAAAAGCAGCAGAATATATATTCTTCCATAGTGCACATGGATGGATCATTCTCCAGGATAGACCATATGTTAGGTCACAAAAAAAGTCTCAATAAATTCAAAAGCATTGAATAATATATATATCTTCTCTGACCACAATGTAATGAAGATAAAAATCAGTAAGATTTTCACAAATATGTGAAAATTTTAAAATGTACTCTTAAGCAATCTATGGGTCAAAGAACAAATCACAATGGAAATTTGGAAATATCTTGAGGGAAATGAAAATGATAACACAACATACCAAAACTTATGGGATGCACCAAAGGCAGAGCTTAGAGGCAAATTTATAGCTCTAAATGCTTACTTTAAAAAGGAAAAAAATCTGAAATCAGAGACCTTACCACAAAACTAGAGGATCTACAAGAAAAAAAGAACAAATCCAATGTGAGCAAAAGGAAGGAAATAACAAGATTAGACTAGAGAAAAATGAGATAGAAAATAAGAAAAACAATAAACTCAGCAAAACCAAAAGTCGGCTCTTTGAAAAGAACAATAAAATCAACCAAACTAGCTAGATTGACAAAGAAAAAGAGAGAATACAAATAAATACAATCAGAAAAGAAAAGGGGGACATTACTATCAACCCCACAGAAATAAAAAGGATTGTAAGAAGACACTATGAACAACTGTACTCCAACAGCTTGGATAACCTAGATGAAATGGCCAAATTCCTAGTAAACACAAACTACCTACGCTGACTCAAGAAGAAATAGAAGACCTCAACAAACCAATAACTAGTAAAGAGAGTGAATCAGTAAGCAGAAACCTCCCAAGAAGGAAAAGTCCAGGACCAGATGGCTTCACAAGGGAATTTTACCAAACATTCCAAGAATCAACACCAATCCTGCATAATGTCTTCCAAAAAATTGGACAGTAGGGAATACTCCCTAACTCATCCTAGAAGGCCAACATCACTCTCATACCAAAGCTAGATAAAGATACCACAAGAAAAAGTAAACTAAAGACCACTATCCTTATGAATATAAATGCAAAAATCCTGAACAAAACACTAGCAAACCAAACCCAACAGCACATTAAAACATTTATACGTCATAATCAAGTGGTATGCATCCCAGGTATACAAGGGTGGTTCAACATAAGAAAGTCAATAAATGTAATACACTACAGTTCAATACATAACACACAGATGTAATACAAAACATAATAAAGGGGAAAAAAACACATGATTATCTCAAAGGCATTGACAAAATCTAGCACCCCTTTTTTAATACTAAATTTTATTGTATTTAGAAGGTTAATGTGTTTATATATTGTTTATTTAAGAAAGAACATATATTCAAATCACACTTCAAATTAAATACAATAATTATAAAAATAGTGCTAATATGAACATCTGAGAATCCTGTAAGTTTTTCTGTTCCTCTTTTTATTTAAGAATTCTCCTCCACTATGGCAGTTAACCCCTCTTTTTATTGTAAACTTATGGTCTAGCACATGTTTTGGCAAATTGCTAAACTGTGCCTAATTTTGAACACAATTAAAAATATGGGATGCCCTTCTGAGATGCAGTGCCCCTTCTAGTATAGGACAATATTGTCACAATTTATTACAGTCACTAGAGCAATGTGATAATTTTTTGCTCTAATAATTGTTTTTGAACTTTATCAAAAAATTAAAAAAACAAGCAATAAAAAACAACAGTTCAAAGCAAACCCAAAACAAAGGAATAAGGAAAAAAATAACCTAAAATAACTACAGTGCTTCCAACATGTTCTTACCCTACCACAAGAAAAATAAACAAACTAACCAAACAAAGGAATAAGAAAAACAAATAATGTAAAATAACTACAATTGCTTCCACAATGTTCCTACATAACCCCCCAAAATTAACAAACCTTAGTCATTCCTGAGCATTCCCATAATAAGATTAACCCTCCAATACGTATCTTTCTTATTAAATTACTCACTTCCCCTTCACTATTTACTATCACTATCACTCATCCCTACATTCTACAATATAAACATTTATTTAGATTTTCAGAGTTGACATTAGTGGTAATATACAATATCTCTCTGTTTGTGCCTGGCTTATTTCACTCCGCATTATGTCTTCAAGGTTCATCCATGTTGTCATGTTTCAAAATTTCCTTTTCATCCATATAGCGATTACCAGGAGTTTTCATCTGGAAATTTGCCTTCATTACAGAGGTGGGTTTTTCGGTAGGGGAGGGAGTGAGAAGGGGTGATATCATGCAGTAAATAAGTCAAAACAGTATCCCTGAGAACTTGAAACAGATCCCTCCTACACCTGAAGCTTAAATGTTTGTTTGTAAACCACTAAAGGATTTACATTAATAATTTAGATTAACAAATAGATAATATAACTTAATTGTGAAAAGCCTTCATAAATATGAACAAGGATTTTAAAGAAATCTGCAAAGGTTTTGAATCTTCCTACTGTGTTCAAAACTAAAAAGTCATTAAGGAGTTTGTCCATTTCATCAGGCATTAAATGATCATTTGTTTCATATAGTATGATTTAAGGTATTCGTTCTTAAATCTGGTCAAATGCCACCATTAGCAAAAAGGATTAAAAAAAAAAAAAAACCCAAATAATAGATGAACACTAAATAGTGGTATGGAGAACTTGTTTCCTGCTATTTGGAAGAGATTATTGCTTCACTGCTAGTTTATATTTCTAATTTATCTTCTACAGTCATAGGCTCTGCTGTGCTCTGTACCTGAATTTCTAAGTGTAGACTTTAGTTTACTGTTTGCTTACATATTTATTTTCAACTTTGCTTATCTTTAAAATTGCCTGAGTAAAAATGGTTGTCATTAATTTCTGCTGCAGAAAAGCCACCTATTATATTTTATCTTATCAAGTTTGTTTTGAATTCTAAACTATACCTTTGTTCAGGAGGGGCTTTTGCAAGGATTGCAGAGTACTGTACAAATGTATGGTTAGCTATAAAAGTTTCTATTGAAATGAACTTGCCATTTGGTATGTACAGCTGCACACACGAGTCTTTCCTGGTTTATATACGTAGACTAGCAATGTGACCTGTTAAACAGGACTAATTCATTTTAAGAAACTAAGGTTGTTTTATATACCTGGAGGCATTTGTTATTCAGCTTATTTTGAGTAGGTATTTGGCACAGTGAGGATACACTTGTGTGATCCACCTGAATGACTGATCTAATAATGTTGACATTATGAATCCTATACTTAGTGAAATGTCAGATGAAAATAACTGATGATTGAATAAACTTTTTGTATTAAGGGAATGGCAAAAGAACCCATGAATCTGTTATAAAGCACTGTGATCTGCAAAAGATGAAATGTTTCTTTAAGATCTAAAGAAATAAAGGAAATTTTAAAACAGGGTAAAAAAAAAAAAAGAAAGAAAGAAATGAGAAGGGTCTCCAAATGGTACAATACAAAATCCAAATAAATAAAAGAATGGCATTAATGGAAGAATTAAGGGGTCAAGAAAGGTATAAAACTAACAAAATAGCAAAATGGCAGAAGAAAGTCCTGCATTATCAGTAGTTATTTAAATGTAAATGGATTAAACTTCCCATTTTAAATTCCCAAAAGGCCAAGATTGGCAAAATGGATAAAAAAGCATGACCCAACTATATGCTATTTACAAGAGACAAAAATTCAAAGACAAAAGTACATTGAAGGGGAAGGATGGAAAAATACATACCATGCAGATAGTAATCAAAAGACAGCCTGGGTAGCTATACTAATAACAGATAAAATAGACTTTAAGTAAAAAACTGTTAGGAGGATTGAGGACTGACAATTTGATATGCTGAGCCTTCAATCTTGAGGCTTGCCCCTATGAAGCTTCTTGCTACAAGAGAGAGGATAAGCCTACTTGAGGTTGTGCCTAAGAGTCTCCCCCAGAGTGCCTCTTTGTTGCTCAGATGTGGCCCTGTCTCTCTAGCTAAGCCAACTCGGCAGGTGAATTCACTTCCCTCCTCCTATGTGGGACCTGACTCCCAGGGGTGTAAATTTCCCTGGCAACGTGGAATATGACTCATGGGGATGAGCTTGGACCCAGCATCATGGGATTGAGAAAATCTTCTTGACAAAAAAGGAAAAGCAAAATGAAACAAAGTTTAAGTGGCTGACAGATTTCAAATGGAGTCGAGAGGTCACACTGGTGGGCATTTTTAAGCACTATATAGATATCCCTTTTTTAGGTTTTAGTGTATTGGAATAGCTAGAAGGAAATACCTGAAACTATCAAACTGCAACCCAGTAGCCGTGATTCTTGAAGATGATTGTATAACTATGTAGCTTACATGGGGTGACTGTGTGATTGTGAAAACCTCGTGGCTCACACTCCCTTTATTCCAGTGCATGGATGGATAAGAAGAAAAAAGGGGACAAATACTAAATGAAAAGTAGGGTGGGATGGGAAGATGATTTGGGTGTTCTTTTTTACTTTTTTTTTTTATTCTTTCTGGTATAAGGAAAATGTTGAAAAATTGGGTGATGAATGCACAATTATATGATGGTACTGTGAACAGTTGATTGTACACCATGGATGACTGTATGGTATGTGAATATATCTCAGTAAAACTGAATTTAAAAAAAAACTGTTAGGAGGAACTAAGAGCATCACTATATATTAATAAAAGTGTCAATTCAATAAGAAGACATAGTTATAAATATATAATTATAACAGCAGAGCCCCAAAATATATAAAGGAAATATTGACAGATTTGAAGGGAGACAAAGACAGTTCTAAATTAATAGTAGATTACAACACACTATTTTCAATAATGGATAGAACATTTAGACAGAAGATCAATAAGGAAATAGAAGACTTGAATGATACTCTCAACCAGCTATACCTAACAGATTTATATAAAACACTTTACCCAAAAGCAGCAGAATATATATTCTTCCATAGTGCACATGGATGGATCATTCTCCAGGATAGACCATATGTTAGGTCACAAAAAAAGTCTCAATAAATTCAAAAGCATTGAAATAATATAATATCTTCTCTGACCACAATGTAATGAAGATAAAAATCAGTAAGATTTTTCACAAATATGTGAAAATTTTAAAATGTACTCTTAAGCAATCTATGGGTCAAAGAACAAATCACAATGGAAATTTGGAAATATCTTGAGGGAAATGAAAATGATAACACAACATACCAAAACTTATGGGATGCACCAAAGGCAGAGCTTAGAGGCAAATTTATAGCTCTAAATGCTTACTTTAAAAAGGAAAAAATCTGAAATCAGAGACCTTACCACAAAACTAGAGGATCTACAAGAAAAAAAGAACAAATCCAATGTGAGCAAAAGGAAGGAAATAACAAGATTAGACTAGAGAAAAATGAGATAGAAAATAAGAAAAACAATAAACTCAGCAAAACCAAAAGTCGGCTCTTTGAAAAGAACAATAAAATCAACCAAACTAGCTAGATTGACAAAGAAAAAGAGAGAATACAAATAAATACAATCAGAAAAGAAAAGGGGGACATTACTATCAACCCCACAGAAATAAAAAGGATTGTAAGAAGACACTATGACAACTGTACTCCAACAGCTTGGATAACCTAGATGAAATGGCCAAATTCCTAGTAAACACAAACTACCTACGCTGACTCAAGAAGAAATAGAAGACCTCAACAAACCAATAACTAGTAAAGAGAGTGAATCAGTAAGCAGAAACCTCCCAAGAAGGAAAAGTCCAGGACCAGATGGCTTCACAAGGGAATTTTACCAAACATTCCAAGAATCAACACCAATCCTGCATAATGTCTTCCAAAAAATTGGACAGTAGGGAATACTCCCTAACTCATCCTAGAAGGCCAACATCACTCTCATACCAAAGCTAGATAAAGATACCACAAGAAAAGTAAACTAAAGACCACTATCCTTTATGAATATAAATGCAAAAATCCTGAACAAAACACTAGCAAACCAAACCCAACAGCACATTAAAACATTTATACGTCATAATCAAGTGGTATGCATCCCAGGTATACAAGGGTGGTTCAACATAAGAAAGTCAATAAATGTAATACACTACAGTTCAATACATAACACACAGATGTAATACAAAACATAATAAAGGGGAAAAAAACACATGATTATCTCAAAGGCATTTGACAAAATCTAGCACCCCTTTTTTTAATACTAAATTTTATATGTATTTAGAAGGTTAATGTGTTTATATATTGTTTATTTTAAGAAAGAACATATATTCAAATCACACTTCAAATTAAATACATAATTATAAAAATAGTGCTAATATGAACATCTGAGAATCCTGTAAGTTTTCTGTTTCCTCTTTTTATTTAAGAATTTCTCCTCCACTATGCAGTTAACCCCTCTTTTTATTGTAAACTTATGGTCATAGCACATGTTTTGGCAAATTGCTAAACTGTGCCTAATTTTGAACACAATTAAAAATATGGGATGCCCTTCTGAGATGCAGTGCCCCTTCTAGTATAGGACAATATTGTCACAATTTATTACAGTCACTAGAGCAATGTGATAATTTTTTGCTCTAATAATTGTTTTTGAACTTTATCAAAAAATTAAAAAAACAAGCAATAAAAAACAACAGTTCAAAGCAAACCAAAACAAAGGAATAAGGAAAAAAAATAACCTAAAATAACTACAGTGCTTCCAACATGTTCTTACCCTACCACAAGAAAATAAACAAACTAACCAAACAAAGGAATAAGAAAAACAAATAATGTAAAATAACTACATTGCTTCCAACATGTTCCTACATAACCCCCCAAAATTAACAAACCTTAGTCATTCCTGAGCATTCCCATAATAAGATTACCCTCCATAACGTATCTGTTCTTATTAAATTATCACTTCCCCTTCACTATTTACTATCACTACATCCCCTACATTCTACAATATAAAACATTTATTTTAGATTTTTCAGAGTTGACATTAGTGGTAATATACAATATCTCTCTGTTTGTGCCTGGCTTATTTCACTCCGCATTATGTCTTCAAGGTTCATCCATGTTGTCATGTTTCAAAACCTTGTTCCTTCTTACTGCCGCGTAGTATTCCATTGTGTGTATATACCACATTTTGTTTATCCACTCATCTGTTGAAGGACATTTGGGTTGCTTCCATCTCTTGGCAATTGTGAAAAATGTTGCTATGAACATCAGTGTGCAAATATCTGTTCGTGTCACTGCTTTCAGATCTTCCAGCTATATTCCAAGAAGTGAAATTGCTGGATCAAAGGCTAACTCGATATCTAGTTTTCTAAGGAACTCCCAGACTGTCTTCCAGAGTGACTGTACCATTATACAGTCCCACCAACAATGCATAAAGGTTCCAATTTCTCCACATCCTCCCCAGCATTTGTAGTTTCCTGTTTGTTTAATGGCAGCCATTCTAATTGGAGTAAGACAATATGATATCTCATTATGGTCTTAATTTGCATCTCCCTAATAGCTAGTGAAGAGGAACATTTTTTCATGTGTTTTTTTGCCATTAGTATTTCCTCTTCAGAGAACTGTCTTTTCATATCTTTCGCCCATTTTATAACTGGGCTGTTTGTACTACTGCAGTTGAGTTGCAGGATTTCTTTATATATGCAAGACATCAGTCTTTTGTCAGATACTTGGTTCCAAAATATTTTTTCCCATTGAGTTGACTGCCTCTTCACCTTTTCGACAAATTCCTTTGACATACAGAAGCTTTTAATTTTGAGGAGTTCTGATTTATTTTTTCTTTTGTTGCTTGTGCTTTGGGTGTAAGGTCTAAGAAGTGACCTCCTATTACAAGGCCTTGAAGATGTTTCCCTACATTATTTTCTAGGAGTTTTATGGTACTGTCTCTTATATTGAGGTCTTTAATCCACTTTGAGTTAATTTTTCTGTAGGGTGTGAGGTAGGGGTCCTCTTTCATTCTTTTGGATATGGTTATCTAGCTTTCCCAGCCCCATCTGTTGAAGAGACTGTTCTGTCACAGTTCACTTGGTTTGAGGACTTATAAAAGATCAGTCGACCATAGATCTGGGGGTCTATCTCCGAATGTTCAATTCAATTCCATTGATCAATATGTCTATCTTTGTGCCAGTACCATGCTGTTTTGACAACTGTGATTTAATAATAAGCTTCAAAGTCAGGAAGTGTAAGTCCTCCTACTTCGTTTTTCTTTTTTAGAATGTTTTTAGCAATTCAAGGCATCTTTCCCTTCCAAATAAATTTGATAACTAGCTTTTCCAAGTCTGCAAAGTAGGTTGTTGGAATTTTGATTGGGATTGCATTGAATCTGTAGATGAGTTTGGGTAGAATTGACATCTTAATGACATTTAGCCTTCCTATCCATGAACACGGAATATTTTTCCATCTTTTTAGGTTCCCTTTTATTTCTCTTAGTAAAGTTATGTAGTTTTCTATGTATAGGTCTTCTACATCCTTGGTTAAGTTTACTCCTAGGTAATTGGTTTTCTTTTTAGTTGCTGTTGAGAATGGAATCTTTTTCTTGAGTGTCTCTTCAGTTAGGTCATTTCTGGTGTATAGGAACATTACTGACTTATGTGCATTAATCTTGTATCCCACCACTTTGCTAAATTTGCTTATTAGCTCAAGTACCTGTGTCATTGATTTCTCAGGGTTTTCCAAATATAAGATCATATCATCTGCAAATAAGTACAGTTTTAATTCTTCCTTTCCAATATGGATGCCATCTATTTCTTTGTCTTGCTGGATTGCTCTGGCTAGAACTTCTAGCACAATGGTGAATAACAGTGGTGACCGCGGGCATCCTTGTCTAGTTCCTGATCTCAGAGGGAAGGCTTTTAGTCTGTCACCATTGAGTACTATGCTGGCTGTGGGTTTTTCATATATGCCCTTTATCATATTGAGAAAGTTTTGTTCAATTCCTACTTTTTGAAGTGTTTTTATCAAAAAAGCTGCTGAATTTTGTCGAATGCTTTTTCAGCATCTATTGAGATGATCATTTGATTTTTCCCTTTTGTTAATGTGTTGTATTACATTGATTGATTTTCTTATGTTGAACCACTCTTGCATGCCTTGGTTGAACCCCACTTGGTCATGGTGTATGACTTTTTTTAATGTATCTTTGGATTTGATTTGCAAGTATTTTGTTGAGAATTTTTGTCCATATTCACGAAGATTGGCCTGCAATTTTCCTTATAGCATCTTTACCTGGTTTGGGTATGAGTGATGTTAGCTTCATAAAATGAGTTACATAGTGTTCCATTTTCTTCAATGTTTTGAAAGAATTTAAGTAAGATTGGTGTCAGTTCTTTTTGGAAAGTTTGGTAGAATTCCCCTGTGAAGCTATCTGGCCCTGGGCATTTATTTGTGGGAAGCTTTTTGATGACTGATTGAATCTCTTTGCTTGTGATTGGTTTGTTGAGGTCTTCTATTTCTTCTTTGGTCAGTCTAGGTTGCTCATCTGTTTCCAGGAAATTGTCCATTTCCCCTACATTATCTAGTTTTTTGGCATACAGTGGTTCCTAGTATCCTCTTTATAATTTTTTTACTTTCTTCGGGATCTGCAGTAATGTTGCCTCTCTCATTTATTATTTTGTTTATATGGGTCTTCTCTGTTTTTTATTTTGTCATTCTAACTAGGGGCTTGTCAACCTTGTTGAGCTTCTCAAAGAACCAACTTTTGGTGATATTTATCCTCTCTATTGTTTTTTTGTTCTCTATGTCATTTATTTCTGCTTTAATCCTTGTTATTTCTTTTCTTGTACTTGGTTTAGGATTGGTTTGCTGTTCATTTTCTAGCTTCTTCAGTTGTTCCATTAGTTCTTTGATTTTAGCTCTCTTCCTATTTAATGTATGCATTTATAGCTATAAATTTCCCCCTCACTACCACCTTCAGTGCATCCCATAAATTTTGATGTCTTGTGCTCTCATTTTCATTCATCTCTAGATATTTAGCAATTTCTCTTGCTATTTCTTCTTTAACTCACGGATTGTTTAGGAGTGTGTTGTTTGACCTCCAGATTATTTATGAATGTTCTAAATCTTTTATGGGTATTGACTTCTAATTGTATTCCATTGTGATCTGAGAATGTGCTTTGAATAATTTCAATCCTTTTAAATTTATTGAGCCTTGCTTAATGGCCCAGCATATGATCCATTCTGGAGAAAGTTCTGTGAGCACTAGAGAGGAATGTGTATCCTGGTGATTTGGGATGTAGTGTTCTATATATGTCTGTTAAGTCAAATTCATTTAACACATTGTTTAGGTTTTCAATTTCCTTATTGGTCCTCTGTCTGGTTGATCTATCTATAGGAGAGAGTGAGTACTGAAGTCTCCCACAATTATTGTGGAAACATCTACAGCTTCGTTCAGTTTTGCCAATGTTTGTCTCATGTACTTTGGTGCACCTTGATTGGCTGCATAGACATTTATGATTGTTATTTCTTCTTGTTGAATTGTCCCTTTTCTTAGTGTATAGTGAACTTCTTTGTCTCTCATGACATCCTTGCATTTAAAGTCTATTTTATATGAGATTAATGTTGCTACTCCTGCTTTCTTTTGGCTGTAGCTTCCATGGAATAATTTTTTTTCTATCCTTTCACTTTCAATTTCTTTGTGTCAATTTCTTGTGCCTAAGATGAGTCTCTTGTAAACAACATCTTGAAGATTAATACTTTTTATCCATTCTGCCAATCTATATCTTTTAATTGGGGAGTTTAATCCATTCACATTCAATGTTATTACTTTGAAGGCAGTTCTTGAATCAGCCATCATATCCTTTGGTTTTTATATTTCAGATATATTTTTTCCCTCTCTCTATTTCCTTTAATGTACCCTTACTAAAACTACTTAGTTCTGAGCCCTTCTCCAGACCTCTCTCTCCTTTCTTTTTTTCTCTGCCAGTAGGTGTCCCTTTAGTATTTCTTGTAGGGCAGGTCTCTTGTTAGCAAATTCTCTCAGCATTTGTTTGTCTGTGAAGATTTAAGCTGTCCTTAAACTGAAGGAGAGTTTTATGGATAAGGAATTCTTGGTTGGCAATTTTTCTCTATCAGAATCTGAAATATGTCATACCACTGCCTTCTCACCTCCAGGGTGGCTGCTGAGTAGTCACTACTTAGTCTTATGTTGTTTCCCTTGTATGTGGTGAATTGCTTCTCTCTTGCTGCTTTCAGAACTTGCTCCTTCTCTTCAGCCTTTGACAATCTGATCAGAATATGTCTCGGAGTAGGTTCATTTGGGTTTATTCTGGTTGGAATTCACTGGCATCTATGATTTGCATATTTATGTCATTTAGAAGGGTTGGGAAGTTTTCCCCAACAATGTCTTTGAATACTCTTCCTAGACCTTTAGCCTTCTCTTCCCCTTCTGGAATACCAATGATTCTTATATTTGTTCGCTTCATGTTGTCCATCATATTCCTGAGATCCATTTCAAATTTTTCAATTTTTTTCTCTATTTGATCTTTCATGCTTTCATTCTCCAAAACATTTTCTTCAAGTTCACTTCCTCATTCTTCAACTTCATCTAATCTGCTGCTATGTGTTACCAAAATATGTTTAATTTGATCAACAGCTGATTTTATTTCAATAAGCTCTTTTTTTTTTTTTTTTTTTTTTTTTTTTTTTGCTCTTGCAAATTCTTCTTTATGGTCTTCTAGGATCTTCTTGACGTCCTTTATATCTAAGCCATGATCTTGCTGTTTGTTATTACTTCTTTGATTAATTTCTCCAAGTTCTATGTCTCCTCTGGTTTTTTTATTTGGGTGTTTGGGTTATTCAAATTGTCTGGTTTCTTCATATGCTTTAAATTTTTCTGTTGTTTTTTGCCTGTTGGCATTTGCTTATCTCAATAGGGTTCTTTTAGGATGTGCATGAGTATTTGAACATTTATGTATAATTTGACAGAGCTACAGCTTCGTGGAATGCACTTTCCCTGACCTACCAGCGATGGTGCTCCCAAGCCACATCTGACCCTCAAGCCAGTTCTTCCCAACTTTGTTTATGCAGCAAATGGGGGTACAAACCTTGTGGCATTCCAATCAATGCACCAATTTACCATGTGCAGTTGGGACCACCACTCCTGGGGGTGGGGGGAGTGCCCTGTGCAGTTAGGCAGAGAAGACAGCTTTAAGATCCAGTACTCCCAGCCATTCCCATGGCTGTGGCTAGAATACCCTGGGGCTGTAGCTCATGTCTAACCCTTCAGCTCAGATTCCCTACAGTCCCTCTCTGCCATGGACCCACAAGTCCCTGGGATTTGTGTAGGGCTCTTGGCACTTCCGTGCAGGATCCCTGCCTCTAGGCTGTGCACTCCATGGGCTTCTGTGGAGGATGATTGTGCACAGTCACAGGCAAGCAGAATCCCTAAGGAAAGCTCTTGGCCATGGTATTTACAAAGGGGCATCTCCCAGCCTGCTGAAAAGATCTAGCACCGCTTCTTGACAAGAACATTTAGAAAATTAGGAATAGAAGGAAAATTCTTCAACATGTTAAAGGGCATCTATGAAAAACCTAACATATGCTAACAGGATACTCAATGGTGAAAGACTGACAGCTTTCCCTCTAAGACCAGGAACAAGACAAGGATGCCCACTGTCTGCTGCTATTCAACCAACGGAAGTTTTAACTAGATAAATTAGGCAAAATAAAGAAAGAAAATGCACCTAAATTAGAAGAAAGAAGTAAAACTTCCCAGTCATTGCAAATGACATGATCCTATATACAGAAAATCCTGAAAAATCTACAACAAAGCTACTGAAACTAATAAATGAATTTGGCAAAGTGGCAGGGTACAAGGTAAACACACAAAATCAGTAGTGTTTTTATATATTAGTAATGAACAACCTGAAGAAAAAAAATCAAGAAAATAATGAAATACCTAGGAATAAATGTAACCAAGGAAGTAAGGGACTTGTACACAGAAAACTACAAGACATTGCTGAAAGAAATCAAAGAAGACCTAAATAAATGGAAAGCTATTCTGTGTTTGAGGATTGGAAGATGCCAATTCCACCCAAAGCAATTTATAGATTCAACACAATCTCAGTCAAAATTCTGATAGTCTTCTTTGCAGAAATGGAAAAGAGAATCATCAAATTTATATGGAAGGGTAAGGGGCCCTGAATAGCCAAAGCCATCTTAAAAAAGAAGACTGTTGGAAGACTCACAATTCCCAATCTTAAAACTTATTATAAAGTCACAGTAATCAAAACAGCAAGGTACTGGCAGAAGGACAGATACATAAACCAATGGATTTGAATTGAAAGCTCAGAAAACCCTGTCAAATTTACGGCCAACTGATTTTTTCATGCAATTTTATTGAGATATATTCACATAACATACAATCATCCAAAGTGTAAAATCAGTTGTTAACAGTATCATCATATAATTGTGCACTCATCACCACAACCTTTGAACATTTTCATTACTCCAAAAAATGAAATAAAAATTAAAAGAAAAAAAGAAAAATCCCAAACATCCCATATCTCCCCTGTTCTTCATTTAATTTTTAATACAGTTTTATTGAGATAGTGTCACACACCCTACAGTCATCCACAGTGTACATCAATTATTCATAGCACCCTCATGGTGGTGCGTGCATCACCAGAACAAATTTTGAACCTTTTCCTTACTCCAAAATAACACAAATAAAAGCAAAACAGAACATCCAAAACTTTCCATCCCCTCCATCCCATCCTATTCTTCATCTAATTTTTGTCCCCATTTTCCCACTCATCTGTCCATATACTGGATAAAGGGAGTGTGAACCACAAGGTTTTCATAATCACACAGTCACATTGTGCAAGCTATATAGTTATACAATCATCTTCAAGAATCAAGGTCACTGGGTTGCAGTTTGACAGCTTCAGGTATTTCCCTCTAGCCATTCCAACACACTAAAAACTAAAAAGTGGTATCTATATAGCGCATAAGAATACCCTCCAGAGTGACCTCTTGACTATTTGAAATCTCTCAGCCACTGAAACCTTACTTTGCTTCATCTTTAGGTCAAGAAGATTTTCTCAATCCCAATGATGGTGGATCCAGGCTTATCCCCAGGATTCATTTCCTGTGTTGCCAAGAGGATTCACACCCCTGGGAGTCATGTCCCACGTAGCGGGGAGAGCAATGAATTCACCTGCCGAACGGACTTAGAGAGAGAAGGGGGCCACATCTGAGCAACAAAGAGGCTCTCTGGGGGAGACTCTTAGGCACAATTATAAGTAGGCTCAGCCTCTCCTTTGTAGCAACAAGTATGGCCAACTGATTTTTTTTTTTAATTCAGTTTTATTGAAATATATTCACAAACCATACAGTCATCCATGGTATACAATCAACTGTTCACAGTATGATCATATAGTTATGCGTTCATCACCACAATCTATTTCTGAACATTTTCCTTACATCAGAAAGAATCAGAATAAGAATAAAAAATAAAAGTGAAAAGAGAATACCCAAACCATCCCCCCATCCCACCCTATTTGTCATTTAGTTTTTACTCCCATTTTTCTACTGATTTTTTTTCAATTTTTTAACTTTGTTTATCAAAAAATTAAAAACAAACAGGCAAACAACAACCAAAAAAACCCCACAACATTTCAAACAAAGCAATGGATTAAGGAAAACAAATAACCTAAAATAATTACTTTGCTTCCAATATGTTCCTACCATACCCCAAGAAAATTAATAAACCATGTCCAAACAGAGGAGTAAGAAAAACAAATAATCTAAAATAACTACATTGCTTCCAACATGTTCCTACCATACCCCAAGAAAATTAACAACCCCTAAGAAAACAAAGGAATAAGAGAAAAAAAAACCTAAAATAACTCTATTGCTTCCAACATGATCTTACTATATCCAAGAAAGTTTACAAACCATAATCATTCCTGAGCATTCCCATAACATTGAGATTACCCTCCATAGTTTATCTGTTCTTATTACATTATCATTCCCCCTCCACTAATTGGTATCTCTAGGTCCCCTACATTCTACATTATAAAACATTGTACATTTTTCACAGAATTCACATTAGTGGTAACATACAATATCTCTCTTTTTGTGCCTGGCTTATTTTTGCTCAGCATTATGTCTTTTTTTTTTTTTAATCTTCATTTTATTGAGATATATTCATATACCACGCAATCATACAAAACAAATCGTACTTTCGATTGTTCACAGTACCATTACATAGTTGTACATTCATCACCCAAATCAATCCCTGACACCTTCATTAGCACACACACAAGAATAACAAGAATAATAATTAGAGTGAAAAAGAGCAATTGAAGTAAAAAAGAACACTGGGTACCTTTGTCTGTTTGTTTCCTTCCCCTATTTTTCTTTTTTTTTTTTTTTTGCATGTGTTTTTTATTTTAATCTTCAAATTTGTGTAAAGTCATCATTCAGACTAGAAGTTTTTAGATGTTTGCTCCTGTATACATTTTAGCATGCTGATAAAACTTGGAGTTGACAGACTTTTAAGAATTCTTAAGAATATAATTAAGATAATTTCAGCATAGTTGATGTTTTTTTGTTTTTTTTTATCATCATTTTATTGAGATATATTCACATACCACGCAGTCATACAAAACAAATTGTACTTTCGATTGTTTACAGTACCATTACATAGTTGTACATTCATCACCTAAATCAATCCCTGACACCTTCATTAGCCCACACACAAAAATAACAAGAATAATAATTAGAGTGAAAAAGAGCAATTGAAGTAAAAAAGAACACTGGGTACCTTTGTCTGTTTGTTTCCTTCCCCTACTTTTCTACACATCCATCCATAAACTAGACAAAGTGGAGTTTGGTCCTTATGGCATTCCCAATCCCATTGTCACCCCTCATAAGCTACATTTTTATGCAACTGTCTTCGAGATTCATGGGTTCTGGGTTGTAGTTTAATAGTTTCAGGTATCCACCACCAGCTACCCCAATTCTTTAGAACCTAAAAAGGGTTGTCTAAAGTGTGCGTAAGAGTGCCCACCAGAGTGATCTCTCGGCTCGTTTTGGAATCTCTCTGCCACTGAAGCTTATTTCATTTCCTTTCACATCCCCTTTTTGGTCAAGAAGATGTTCTCTGTCCCACGATGCCAGGTCTACATTCCTCCCCGGGAGTCATATTCCACGCTGCCAGGGAGATTCATTCCCCAGGGTGTCTGATCCCACGTAGGGGGGAGGGCAGTGATTTCACCTTTCAAGTTGGCTTAGCTAGAGAGACAGGGCCACATCTGAGCAACAAAGAGGCATTCGGGAGGAGGCTCTTAGGCACAACCATAGGGAGGCCTAGCCTCTCCTTTGCAGCAACCGTCTTCCCAAGGGTAAAACCTGTGGTAGAGGGCTCAACCCATCAAACCACCAGTCCTCTATGTCTGTGGTCATGTTAGCAACCATGGAGGTGGGGTAGGCGAATACCCCTGCATTCTCCACAGGCTCCTCAAGGGGGCACTGCATCTTTTTTTTTTCCTTGTTTTTTTTTTTTTTAACTTTCCCTTCTTTTTTAAATCAACTGTATGAAAAAAAAGTTAAAAAGAAAACAAACATACAATAAAAGAACATTTTAAAGAGACCATAACAAGGGAGTAAGAAAAAGACAACTAACCTAACATAACTGCTTAACTTCCAACATGTTCCTACTTTACCCCAAGAAAGTTACCTAATATAGCAACATTTCTGTGAACTTGCTCCTACTATATCCATCAGAAATTAACAGACCGTAGTCATTCCTGGGCATCCCCAGAACGTTAAATACCTTATCTGTTCTTCTTGGATTATTGTTCCCCTTCCTTAATTGCTCTCTATTGCTAGTTCCCCTACATTCTACATTATAAGCCATTTGTTTTATATTTTTCAAAGTTCACATTAGTGGTAGCATATAATATTTCTCTTTTTGTGCCTGGCTTATTTCGCTTAGCATTATGTCTTCAAGGTTCATCCATGTTGTAATATGTTTGACGAGATCGTTCCTTCTTACTGCTGCGTAGTATTCCATCGTGTGTATATACCACATTTTATTTATCCACTCATCTGTTGAAGGACATTTGGGTTGTTTCCATCTTTTGGCAATTGTGAATAATGCTGCTATGAACATTGGCGTGCAGATATCTGTTCGTGTCACTGCTTTCCGATCTTCCGGGTATATACCGAGAAGTGCAATCGCTGGATCGAATGGTAACTCTATATCTAGTTTTCTAAGGAAATGCCAGACTGACTTCCAGAGTGGCTGAACCATTATACAGTCCCACTAACAGTGAATAAGAGTTCCAATTTCTCCACATCCCCTCCAGCATTTGTAGTTTCCTGTTTGTTTAATGGCAGCCATTCTAACCGGTGTTAGATGGTATCTCATTGTGGTCTTAATTTGCATCTCTCTAATAGCTAGTGAAGCTGAACATTTTTTCATGTGTTTCTTGGCCATTTGTATTTCCTCTTCAGAGAACTGTCTTTTCATATCTTTTGCCCATTTTATAATTGGGCCGACTGTACTATTGTCATTGAGTTGTAGGATTTCTTTATATATGCAAGATATCAGTCTTTTGTCAGATACATGGTTTCCAAAAATTTTTTCCCATTGAGTTGGCTGCCTCTTTACCTTTTTGAGAAATTCCTTTGAGGTGCAGAAACTTCTAAGCTTGAGGAGTTCCCATTTATCTATTTTTTCTTTTGTTGCTTGTGCTTTGGGTGTAAAGTCTAGGAAGTGGCCGTCTAATACAAGGTCTTGAAGATGTTTTCCTACATTATCTTCTAGGAGTTTTATGGTACTTTCTTTTATATTGAGATCTTTGGTCCATTTTGAGTTAATTTTTGTGTAGGGGGTGAGGTAGGGGTCCTCTTTCATTCTTTTGGATATGGATATCCACTCTCCCAGCCCCATTTGTTGAAAAGACCATTATGACTGAGTTCAGTGACTTTGGGGGCCTTATCAAAGATCAGTCGGCCATAGATCTGAGGGTCTCTCTCCGAATTCTCAATTCGATTCCATTGATCTATATGTCTATCTTTGTGCCAGTACCATGCTGTTTTGGTAACTGTGGCTTTATAATAAGCTTCAAAGTCAGGGAGTGTAAGTCCTCCCTCTTCGTTTTTCTTTTTTAGAGTGTCTTTAGCAATTCGAGGCATCTTCCCTTTCCAAATAAATTTGATAACTAGCTTTTCCAAGTCTGCAAAGTAGGTTGTTGGAATTTTGATTGGGATTGCATTGAATCTGTAGATGAGTTTGGGTAGAATTGACATCTTAATGACATTTAGCCTTCCTATCCATGAACATGGAATATTTTTCCATCTTTTAAGTTCCCCTTCTATTTCTTTTAGTAGAGTTATGTAATTTTCTTTGTATAGGTCTTTTACATCTTTGGTTAAGTTTATTCCTAGGTACTTGATTTTTTTTAGTTGCTATTGAAAATGGTATCTTTTTCTTGAGTGTCTCTTCAGTTTGTTCATTTCTAGCATATAGAAACATTACTGACTTATGTGCATTAACCTTGTATCCCGCTACTTTGCTAAATTTGTTTATTAGCTCTAGTAGCTTTATCGTCGATTTCTCAGGGTTTTCTAGATATAAGATCATATCATCTGCAAACAATGACAGTTTTACTTCTTCTTTTCCAATTTGGATGCCTTTTATTTCTTTGTCTTGCCGGATTGCCCTGGCTAGCACTTCCAGCACAATGTTGAATAACAGTGGTGATAGTGGGCATCCTTGTCTTGTTCCTGATCTTAGAGGGAAGGCTTTCAGTCTCTCACCATTGAGTACTATGCTGGCTGTGGGGTTTTCATATATGCTCTTTATCATGTTGAGGAAGTTTTCTTCAATTCCTACCTTTTGAAGTGTTTTTATCAAAAAGGGATGTTGGATTTTGTCAAATGCTTTTTCAGCATCTATTGAGATGATCAATTGATTTTTCCCTTTTGACTTGTTAATGTGTTGTAATACATTGAATGATTTTCTTATGCTGAACCATCCTTGCATGCCTGGAATAAACCCCACTTGGTCCTGGTGTATGATTTTTTTAATGTGTCTTTGGATTCGATTTGCAAGTATTTTGTTGAGGATTTTTGCATCTATATTCATTAGGGAGATTGGCCGGTAGTTTTCCTTTTTTGTAACATCTTTGCCTGGTTTTGGTATTAGATTGATGTTAGCTTCATAAAATGAGTTAGGTAGTGTTCCCTGTTCTTCAATGTTTTGAAAGAGTTTGAGTAAGATTGGTGTCAGTTCTTTCTGGAAAGTTTGGTAGAATTCCCCTGTGAAGCCATCTGGCCCTGGGCATTTATTTGTGGGAAGATTTTTGATGACTGATTGGATCTCTTTGCTTGTGATGGGTTGATTGAGGTCTTCTATTTCTTCTCTGGTCAGTCTAGGTTGTTCATATGTTTCCAGGAAATTGTCCATTTCCTCTACATTATCCAGTTTGTTGCCATACAGTTGTTCATAGTATCCTCTTATAATTTTTTTAATTTCTTCAGGATCTGCAGTTATGTCACCTTTTTCATTCATTATTTTGTTTATATGTGTCTTCCCTCTTTTTGATTTTGTCAGTCTAGCTAGGGGCTTGTCAATCTTGTTGATCTTCTCAAAGAACCCACTTTTGGTGATATTTATCCTCTCTATTGTTTTTTTTGTTCTCTATGTCATTTATTTCTGCTTTAATCCTTGTTATTTCTTTTCTTGTACTTGGTTTAGGATTGGTTTGCTGTTCATTTTCTAGCTTCTTCAGTTGATCCATTAGTTCTTTGATTTTGGCTCTTTCTTCCTTTTTAATATATGCGTTTAGTGCTATAAATTTCCCCCTCAGCACTGCTTTTGCTGCATCCCATAGGTTTTGGTATGTTGTGTTCTCATTTTCATTCGTCTCTATATATTTAGCAATTTCTCTTGCTATTTCTTCTTTAACCCACTGATTGTTTAGGAGTGTGTTGTTTAACCTCCAGGTATTTGTGAATTTTCTAAGTCTCTGATGGTTATTGACTTCTAATTGTATTCCATTGTGGTCAGAGAATGTGCTTTGAATAATTTCAATCTTTTTAAATTTATTGAGGCTTGTTTTATGTCCCAGCATATGATCTATTCTGGAGAAAGTTCCATGAGCACTAGAAAAGTATGTGTATCCTGGTGATTTGGGATGTAATGTCCTGTATATGTCTGTTAAATCTAATTCATTTATCAGATTGTTTAGGTTTTCAATTTCCTTATTGGTCTTCTGTCTGGTTGATCTATCTATAGGAGAGAGTGATGTGTTGAAGTCTCCCACAATTATTGTGGAAACATCAATTGCTTCCTTTAGTTTTGCCAGTGTTTCTCTCATGTATTTTGTGGCACCTTGATTGGGTGCATAGACATTTACAATTGTTATTTCTTCTTGCTGAATTGCCCCTTTTATTAGTACGTAGTGGCCTTCTTTGTCTCTCAAAACATCCCTGCATTTGAAGTCTATTTTATCTGAGATTAATATTGCTACACCTGCTTTCTTTTGGCTGTAGCTTGCATGAAATATTTTTTTCCATCCTTTCACTTTCAGTTTCTTTGTGTCCCTGTGTCTAAGATGAGTCTCTTGTATGCAACATATTGATGGTTCATTTTTTTTGTTCCATTCTGCGAATCTATATCTTCTAATTGGGGAGTTTAATCCATTTACATTCAACGTTATAACCGTGAAGGCATTTCTTGAATCACCCATCTTATCCTTTGGTTTATGTTTGTCATATTTTTCCCCTCTGTCTATTAATATCCTTTATTGTACCCATACCGAATCTCTTTAGTACTGAACCTTTCTCCAAGTCTCTCTGTCCTTTCTTTGTTTCTCTGTCTGTAGGGCTCCCTTTAGTATCTCCAGTAGGGCAGGTCTCTTGTTAGCAAATTCTCTCAGCATTTCTTTGTCTGTGAAAAATTTAAGCTCTCCCTCCAATTTGAAGGAGAGCTTTGCTGGATAAAGTATTCTTGGCTGGAAATTTTTCTCACTCAGAATTTTAAACATATCGTGCCACTGCCTTCTTGCCTCCATGGTGGCTGCTGAGTAGTCACTACTTAGTCTTATGCTGTTTCCTTTGTATGTGGTGAATTGCTTTTCTCTTGCTGCTTTCAGAACTTGCTCCTTCTCTTCTGTGTTTGATAGTGTGATCAGTATATGTCTCGGAGTGGGTTTATTTGGATTTATTCTATTTGGAGTTCGCTGAGCATTTATGATTTGTGTATTTATGTTGTTTAGAAGATTTGGGAAGTTTTCCCCAACAATTTCTTTGAATACTCTTCCTAGACCTTTACCCTTTTCTTCCCCTTCTGGGACACCAATGAGTCTTATATTTGGACGTTTCATATTATCTATCATATCCCTGAGGTCCATTTCGATTTTTTCAATTTTTTTCCCCATTCTTTCTTTTATGCTTTCATTTTCCATTCTGTCATCTTCGAAGTCACTGATTCGTTGTTCAACTTCCTCTAGTCTTGTACTATGAGTGTCCAGAATCTTTTTAATTTGGTCAACAGTTTCTTTAATTTCCATAAGATCATCCATTTTTTTATTTAGTCTTGCAATGTCTTCCCTATGCTCTTCTAGGGTCTTCTTGATTTCCTTTATCTCCCGTACTATGGTCTCATTGTTCATCTTTAGTTCTTTGAGTAGCTGCTCTAGGTGCTGTGTCGCTTCTGGTCTTTTGATTTGGGTGCTTGGGCTTGGGTTATCCATATCGTCTGGTTTTTTCATATGCTTTATAATTTTCTGTTGTTTTTGGCCTCGTGGCATTTACTGAACTTGATAGGGTTCTTTTAGGATTTGTAGACCAATTGAAGTCCTTATCTCTAATTTATCAGATCTACAGCTTCGTGGAGTACACTTTCTCTAACTAACCAGCAGGTGGCGTCCACGAACCACCTGTTCTCCACAAGCCAGTTCTCCCCTGCTTAGCCTTTTTGGTGAGTGGGGGAGTGAGTCTTGTGTGGTCCAATTGGTGTACCAAGCTTGCGTGTGTAGTTGGTGTTGCCTGCCCTGTGTATGGGGCGTGTTTCTGGGCAGTCAGGGAGGGGGGGGTGGCTCTAACAATCAAATCTCCCTGGTGATCCTAGAGTTTTAAAGCTGCTACAATAGTCTAATCCTTCAGTTCAGTCCTGCCACAGTTTGTCTCTGCCACTGACCCACAAGTCCTTGGTATTGGCGTATGGCTCCTGAGACTTGCAAGTGGGCCCCTCTTCCAGGCCGTGCACCCCGGGTCCTCTGTTGAGGGATGACTGTGCTATGTCACAGGTGAGTGCCGTCCCCCCAGGGCAGTTCTGGGCTGCTGGGCTGTGTAGGGAGGCTCCCAGTCTGCTCAAATGATGGCTGAATGGGGCTTTGTTAATTCACACTGCTCTACCTTCCCAACTCTGGGACAATCAGCTGAGGTTGCAGGGAAGGCTAATGTCCACGCCCAGTTTTGTGGTGTGTGCCTGTTATTTGAAGCACTTCCGTCACACTGGGTTGTCTGGGGCAGTTCTGGGCTATGGGGCTGGCGATGGGCAGGAGTGTTTCCTGTCCACCAGGATGATGGCTGTGAGCAGACACCCCCCTTTTCTTGGGAAGTTGTGGTGTTTAGTGAATTTTCTCAGCCACTGGATTATTGTATTTTGTCTCAGAGCTCTCCTAGTTCTGCTCTTGACTTGACCTGCCCAAATAGCAAGTCTTTGAAGCTTTCTGTATTGGGCTTCTTAGAGTAATTGTTTTAGAAAAAGAAAAAAGGATTAAAAAAAAAAAAAAAAACAAAAACGGGCCCTCCTCAGAGATCTAATGGGTTATTGAAATGCTAAGAGACAAAGCAACCAGGGCCATTAAGGAAAGGTCCACAGGGCAGAGAGATCAGCTTTTCTTCGAGATTTGCATATGCGCCTCAGGGCCCTTCCCCTTTCTATGTTCACCAGAACTCCAAAAATCCTCCGCTTTTATTTTGGAGTTATTCGTGTTGTTTTTTTTCTATGCCTGTCTCCTCTCTGCTGGGCTGGCTGCTCTCAGATTCTCTGGTGTCTGGTCTCAGTCTATGTATGGTTGGAGTTTGAATCAGTAGAATGAGTTTCCGATAAGGGCTGCCACTGCAGTTCTCCCTTCTCCTTCCCAGAGCTGACAGCCCCTCCTCCCACGGGAGTGAGCCTGGCAGGGAGGGGCGCGGGTCCCCTGGCCACAAAAACTTACAGATTTCGCTGATCTCAGCAGTTCCACATTTTCATGAGTGTTGTATGAAGTATGCCCAAAGTCAGATTGCTCTGTGGTGTCCAGTCCACGCAGTTCCTGGCTTTCTACCTACTTTCCTGGAGGAGTAACTAAAACATACAGCTCACCAGTCTGCCATCTTGCCCCGCCTCCCGCCAACTGATTTTTAACAAGGGGGCAAAGATCACTCAAACTCAATTGGGAAAGTATAGTCTCTTTAACAAATGGTGCTGGGAAAACTGGATCTCCATTTGCAAAAAAAAAAAAAAGGAAGAGGACCCCTACCTCACACCTTATACAAAAATCAACTGAAAATGGATCAAAGACCTAAATATAAGGGAACTCCTAGAAGAAAACATAGGGAAGCATCTTCAGGACCTTGAGGCAATGGTTTCTTAGACTTTATACCCAAAGCACAAGCAACAAAAGAAAAAAGTAGATAAATGGAACCTATTCAAAATTAAAAACATTTGCACCTCAAAGGACTTTATTATGAAAGTAAAATGACAATCTACACAATGGGAGAAAATATTTGAAAACCACATATCTGATAATGGTTTAATATCCAGAATATATAAAGAAATCCTTTAACTTAACAACAAAAAGACAAACAACCCAATTTTAAGAATGGGCAAAGAAGATATACTAATGGCCAGAAAGCAAATGAAAAGATGCTCAACATCATTAGCCACCAGCGAAATGCAAACCAAAGCCACAATGAGATACCATTTCACACCAAAGAGAATGGCTGCTATTAAAAAAGCAGAAAAAATCAAGTGTTAGAGAGGATGCAGACAAAGATGAACTCTCATTTGTGTTGATGAGAATGTAAAATGGTACAGCCTCTGTGGAAGACCATTTGGCAGTTACTCAGAAAGTTAAGTATAGAATTACTATATGACCCAGTAATCCTACTTCTAGGCATATACCCAAGGAATTGAAAGCAGGGACTCCAACAGATATTTGCACATCGATGTTCATAGTGGCATCATTCATAATAGCCAAAAGATGGAAACAACCCAAGGATCCTCAACCAATGAATGGATAAACAAAATGCGGTATATACACACAATGGAATATTACTCAGCCTGAAAAAGGAATGGAGTTTTGATATATGTTACTACATGGATGAATGGACACAAAAGGACAAAATTGTATGATCTCACTGACAAGAACTAATTAGAATAAGCAAACTCTTAGTGTCAGAATCTAGAATATAAGTTACCAGGAAATGGACTGGGGATAGGAAATGGGAAGTTAAGGGTTAAAATATCAGGATTCCTATTCTGAATGATGGAAATGTTTTGGTAATGGATGGTGGTGATAGTAGCACAAACATTGTGAACATAATTAATGGCACTGAAATATATATCTGAATGTGGTTAAGAGGGGAAAATGTTAGATTGTATGTGTAGTAACAGAAGAAAAATTTAAAAAAATCTATGGAACTGCACTACACAGTGAAACCCAAGTTAAATCATGGACTACAGTTAATAGCACAATTATACAAATGTACTTCCATCAATTATAACAAATGTTCTACACCAATACAAGGTGTTAATCATAGGGTGACATACGGGAATCCTGTATTTTATATACAATTGTTCTGGAAACCCAGAATTTCTCTAATAAAGATGACAACAACAAAAAAGCCGCAAAGAAAAGTCATAGATTTGACTACATGAGGATGAAAAACTTAAGCTCTATAAAAGCCACCATAAACAAAGTTAAAATAATGTGACAGAGAAAAATGTTTGCAATATATAATCACTGATAGACAATTAATATCCCAAATAGCTAAAGAACCCCTTCAAATTCATTATAGAAAAATGGGCAAGGGATATAAAAAGGCTACTAACAGAAAAAGAACCACGGATAGCTAATAAACATATCAAAAGGTGGACAATCTCACTAATAATCAGGGAAATGCAAAATTTAAAAACAAAAATATTTGTGACCACGAGATTGCAAAAATGAACAAGATTAATAATAGTCAATGTTGGGGAGACTGGGGGTAAATAGTTACTTACAGTGTTAGTGGGTATGTAAATTAGCACTTGTTTTTGGAAGGCAAAAATATTTGACAGTATTAAAATCCAAGAGCAACTATATTTTAGCAATCCCATTTTGAAGAATCTATCCTAAAGAAAAGTTAGCAAGGGCATGATAGGTTCATTGCAACACCAAACATTTAGGATAACTACCTAATAGTAGGTGATAAATTATAATAATTCACATTGTGTAGCCATCAAAAAGAATGATCACTATAGTATCACTATATGTACTCACTGATATATTATTTACTGAAAAAAAAAGTTATTGATTCGTATGTACAATATGATACATTATAAAACAAAACCAAAATACAACTATACTTGCATGTCGTTACGTGTAAGTGTTTGTTGTGTTGCAATGAGCAGTGTTTAGTGTTGGATTCTTTTACATGGAGATAAGGAATGCATGAGAATTAAGGCTGTGTTGTAATTATTTCTACATCACCAATACTTAGTATATTGCTTGGAACAGAGTATATATTTAGTCAACATTAGATGAATAATAGTCGTATAAATTCTGAAAATACCACCTCGTGAGCTGGCTCTCCTATTCTGAAGAGTTAATTTTAAATATATTCTGGAATTTTTTCTAGCTCTCTCCCCATGTTTCTGTTGGCTATATGTTGTCATCATAAAACTTCTCTATATAAGGCATTAGGAATACAAATAAATGTGCTGGTTTTCTCTTCATTCATTCTTCTTTTTTTTAACAGGGTCTCAATTTTTTTTCATCTTGAAACCACTAAACGTGCACACACAAGTTTCATGGAACAATACTTACTATGTGCAATATTCATAGTACAATATACTCTCATATTTTCGTAGCCCATTCTATTCTATTACGGTCTATTTTATTCTTTTAACCTATACTGTTTTCATTTTAAACTGAAAATGAGAAATGGCAAAATGTTATTTCTTAAATTTTGGGGATGGGTGTATGGGACTCATTACATTATTCTACTTTTGTGTATGAAAATTTTTATTCCTTTTTAAAAATTAGTCTAAAAATGCAGTTGCAAGCTGCAGTTTGAGAAACACTGGAATTCTAAAAGTTATTAGACGTTAAAGTAAAAATCACTCTTGGCTATGGCAGTTGCCATAGATAGTGATGACAGCTTCTTGTCTGCTTTTCCTAGCAGGCTGTAAGCACAGTGAAGACAGGAAATAAGCCTTCCTTGCTTGCCTTTTATTCCCTGGAGCCAGCACAGTGCCTGGCTCTTAAGAGGTTCCTCATAAATATTTACTGTAGAATACATCCATAATACTTGAACTCTAGGCCCTGGGCTGATGGAAGGTTATAACTGACATACCAAAGAGGTAGGGAGAGGAGAGATTTTTGCAACTTCTTCCCCAATCAGAACACCTGTGAAAACAGCCTGTTTCTCCTGTAGACATCAGAGTCAGGATGGTCATTTTAAAAATCTCACAGTTGTTCTAAATCTAGTATAGTGCTAGTCACAAGGTAAGCACTCCAATTTTGAGTTTGTGAGGACAATTTGTAAGGTCAGGTGATAAAGAATACTTAGGAATATGCTATTTTAATACCAGTTCTCACTTAAAAGATAGTATTTTGGCCCTAACATTTTCTAAAAACAAGTTAGATACAGATCCAAAGTTGGTGTTTCTTCAAAATAACTGACATCCGCACTGATGCCGAATGCAGTAAAAATGGCTGTATAGAATTGCCTTTTCTATTTTGCTTTTACATTTTTTAACGAAGATATTTATATATTCATAGGCCTTATGATGATAAAAGAAAAAATGTTTTCTGCTTTCATCATATGCACCAGAAAGCTGTGAAATACGGGCTATTTATTCCTAGGAGACACTTTTTCTGGCTTCATCCTTCAACCACCTAAAGGTGGGAATTACTTTGAAAATTGTTATGCTGAAAAAACAAAGAATAAAAGGTAAAATTTCTCAAGAATAACTTACCTCTCTGGATATTTCTTTTAAATAAAGACAATTATGCACATCAAATAAGAAAGACTCCTCCTCACTGTCATTTATGACCAAGATTCAATTTATTATTGCACAACCCCTTCTATAAAGGGTTATCCCCCTCCCTTCAAGTTAGATACTGATACCAAATTTTTGCAAGCAGTACAATACTCCGTATCTACCCCTTCAGGTTTGTTGTTGATAATACGACCCAGGACTCAATACCAGCAGGATAGCAATAGGTGAGTTAGCAGCACATTAATAGAACTGAATGGCCACAAAAGGGCATTATTCGGTTCTCAATTGTCAACCTACTAACTGATGTCGGTAATATTTAAACATCCCACCTAACTGCTTTACCTCTGGGGATATACAAGCATTTCAGGGTTTTTTCTGCATCGTTCCAAGCTCAAAACGAAATACCCATAGATAGCACTTAATTCTTGGACTCTGAATACAGGTTTTTCTCCTAATGCCATGTAGAAGGGTCCCAGTATGGCCTTTAAAACCTCTAGGTTTTCTTACCAGAGTTACAGGGACATTTTGTGAAACACGATGCATATATTTCATGATACATATTCTAGAATAATAGGGTTTTTTTTTTCATTTTAAAAAATGTCTCATTTTTGCTCTATTTACTTAGAGCTTTTATAAACGGAAACAACCATTGTTCCTAGTATTTTTAAAGTATTTTATTGGGAAAAGTAGTAGTAGAGAGGTTGGAAACATCTGTTAAAAGTATCTGAAAGCACTCACTCAAAGGTGAAACAGTCATAAGCCATTTTAAGAAGCCTAGCCCTTTGGGAGACAGGGGTCACATGAGTCCACAACTCCTGAATACTCTCCATCATGGCCAAATATGCAGCAAAAAAGAGTTCATCAATACTTAAAATTAATTATTGGAATTGATACATTAGAATAGCATACTATTTTTCCTTGAACAGTATGATAAAGTTGATGGTGAGAAAACAAACTGAACTTGAATCGGAAGACCAGATTGAAAATTTGCTCTTTCACTTGTGAATTGTGAGAGTTAGAAAAAGACAACTTTTAAGATCAGTTTTATCATCCAAAAATGGGCATAATATGCTGTGCTATCACTGAGAATTGTTATAAGCATCAAATTAAGTACATGAAAATGTTTATTAACCAGCTAAGTACTATAAAATACACGGTATTATTATTAGTTACTGGTACTGCCATTGAGGTATTAATACTGCAAAAATTAGTATTTATCATTCTCACTTTCTAAGGTCCAATTAAAAGAAAGGAATTTGCCATAACTAACACTGAGCTCTCACTTTGTGCCAAATACTATTTAAAATGTTTCACATGTATTTATTAAGTTAATCCTTTCATCACATCTTCCATGTTTCAAGGATGAGAATACAGGCATAAAAAGTTTAGGTAACTTGTCTGAGGTCACTCAAACAGTACAGAGCAGAGCCCAGTATTCAACCTGAGTCTGATTCCAGGACTCCCCTTCTTTATCACTATACTATACCATAGAAGAAGTTGTAAAGAGCACAAGAATGAAAAAGGATATGAATGCAACCTATATAGTACTCATGACTAAAAAATTAAACTTAGATCAATCCAACTAGATCTAACCTCCAGTTTACAGGAAGTTCAAGAGACAAAGGAACATGTTAACAACATGGGTTTGCAATCAGCAAAATGCAGAATGTGGGAAACTTGACAGACTGCAAAGAAAAAAAAAACCATAAAAATATCGTTTCTTGGACAATTGGAGAAATTTGAACACTGCGTGCTTAGTTGATCTTAATAATATTTTGTGCATGAGCTTTACATAGTAGTATTTTTAAAAACAGCCCTTATCTTTTTAAAATACATACTGAAACATCTATAGATGATTTTTTTTTTTTTTTTAGCCTATTTGCTCAAAATAATCCAGTGTGGCATGGGGGGTGGGTGTCGGTGGACAAGTGGTAGTACACATGAAACAAGGTTGCTCATAAGTTGATGATTGTTGCAGGTGGGTAATGACCACGTGGGATTCAATGTAGTAGTATTCTATTTTGCATATGTTCAAAAAGCACAGCCATGGTGACAGTGGCATATTCCACTGCAGGATACCTATTCTAAGGAGCATATAATTAATTATCACTCACCAAACCACTTCAATATCCCCGACAGCACAGCAATACACTGAGAACTCACTGTTCTTTACATCCCTCACATCCCTGATCTTTATGGGTGTCTTGCTCTTAAAGCCCTGGGGGATACACTGTCAAGACCAACCTGCTCAGTTAAAATAAGTTCATGGGCTCATTGATACATATGCAAGACTTGCCAAACCCTGATTTAAACCACTCAGGATGCATAGAATCATCACCCTGATGATTTATCCTGTCCCTATCAAGTTAGCTGAACAAAACAGAAGGGCAGGAATAACAGCATAGCATAAAGTCCAAGTGGTCTTTTCTACTAGAGCCTGTATCCATTAGGAATTCCATTCAGCAACAGATAACAAAATAATCAACTTACTATGATTTCTCTAAAAGCAATTTTTTTCCTTGCAGAAGTCCAGAGGAAGACAGTTGCTGGCATTGGTTTAG
This sequence comes from Choloepus didactylus, assembly GCF_015220235.1. NCBI lineage: Eukaryota > Metazoa > Chordata > Mammalia > Pilosa > Megalonychidae > Choloepus > Choloepus didactylus. The sequence goes on along the minus strand of NC_051322.1, from coordinate 59,056,939 downwards.
CTCCTCCAGGGCCTAGGTCTCCAATTCTCTGGCCTTTTCCTCACTAATGAAAGATAGATGCTACAATTCCAGGGAGAAAGAAGGAGGCACGAAGGGTAAAAGGCCCAAACCAGATAAGACTATTCCTTTTTATCTGAAAATAATAGCTTTCCAAGAGGTCCTAAAGAGAGACTTTCATTTATGTATCTTAGGTCAGAATAGGTCAAATGGTTTCCCTTAAGTACAAGGTAGGCTGGAAAATAAATCTTTCAAAGCTGGATATCCCCAACAAAATTGGGTTCTGTTGGTAAGAGCTGAGAATGGATACTGGGTTGGCTACTATCAATATATGCTACAGAACCCATTTAACCTGAGGTCTCCAAAATTTCAGATTTTCAGTTAACTAGCTCATGGTTGACCTTAATTCATGTTTGAAAAAAAACACTGATAGACATATGTATCTATGTATGTATGTATGTGTGTGTGTTACTTAGGGTTCTCTAGGGAAACAAGATATCTGTAAATATAAGATTTTATGAAAGTATCTTACCCAACTGTGGAGATGCACAAGTCCAAATTCTGTAGGGCAGGAAGCAAACTGGCAACTCTGATGAAGGTGTTTGATGAACTCCTCAGGAGATGCTGACTACCTGAAGCAGAAATGAAGATTCTCTCGTTCTCTCCCTTAAAAGTCTTCAACTGGGGTGACAAGGGGATTGGGAAAGCCATAAGGACCACACTCCACTTTGTCTAGTTTATGGATGGATGAGTAGAAAAATAGGGGAAGGAAACAAACAGACAAAGGTACCCAGTGTTCTTTTTTACCTCAATTGCTCTTTTTCACTCTAATTATTATTCTTGTTATTCTTGTGTGTGTGCTAATGAAGGTGTCAGGGATTGATTTGGGTGATGAATGTACAACTATGTAATGGTACTGTGAACAATCGAAAGTACGATTTGTTTTGTATGACTGCGTGGTATATGAATATATCTCAATAAAATGAAGATTAAAAAAAAAAAAAAAGTCTTCAACTGATTGGATTAAATCCAGCTGACCAAATTCTCTCATTGCAAAAGATACGCCCGTCATTGGTGTAATCAGTCACAGGTGCAGTCAATCGACTAATGATTTAATAAACCAGCCTTCTGGTTTATTAACCAGACACAAATGTCCTTGCAGTAACAGTTAGGCCAGTGCTTGCTTGACCAGACACCTGTAAACCATCACCAGGCCAAGATGACACATGAACCTAACCATCACAGTATGTAACAAATACGCATCAGGAATTTGTGAACAAGTTCATTTACTAGGACTCTATTTTTATCTATATTGCAAAGTTTTGGGGTTTCAAAACTACTAATGAACCACACCTCTCATTCTGAGTTTTGAATCAAATTGAGAAAAGACAAAAAGTCGAAGGTGATTGGATTACCTGCTTTTTCAGTGGATGAGATAGATTATCCACTGCTCCCCTCGCCCCCCCCCACCCCGCAAGGCACATTTTAGGACCAGTTTATGGAAAGAACTGGGTACACAAAGCATACAGAACATTAATAAATTCATATATTAAGTAAATTCCTATTCATATTCCTCTTTGATCCAGTGTCCTGCATAGTATCTGGCAGAGTTGACAACTGATACATATTCATTGATTAAGTGGGTAAAAAGGCTTGAACAAGTGTAATGCCAGGAAAAATAGAAAGGAGGTGGTAAGGTAAATTCCAGTGATAGAAGTAGTGCAGAAAAAACAATCAGGGTTTATTAGAAAAATACAACAAACAGTAAAATGAAATATATCAATAGCGTAAGGCATCTTTAAGGATAGTGTTTGAGCAAGGAATTAACATAATAGTAGAATGATAGAGATGTTCACAGCACTGAAGTCTCAATGAATGAAAATAATCTCTCATTTCAGCTCTCCTAATTTGCCCTTAACACTCTCTACTCCTCAAAGATCCCTGAAATTAGTATTCTAGTCTCCATAGTTTTACATTCTCTACTCAAATGTTTAGTTTTAGACATGTTGTATGGGTTCATGTAGCAGAAATCATTATTTAAAATTACAGTGCTATTGTGGATGAGAAAGCCTTCTTGACCAAAAGGGGGAAGCAAAATAAAACAAAATAAAGTTTCAGTAGCTGAGAGATTTCAAATGTAGTCATGGAGTCGAGAGGTCACTCCGGAGGGTATTCTTACATGCTATATGGAGATCCCTTTGTAGTTTTTAGTGTATCGGAATTGCTAGAAGGAAATACCTGAAACTGTCAGGTAGCAACCCAGTAGCCTTGATTTTTGAAGATGATTGTACAACTATGTAGCTTATACTGTGTGACCATGTGATTGTGAAAACCTTGCGGCTCACACTCCCTTTATCTAGTGCATGGGCAGATGAGTAGAAAAATGGGGAAAAAAATTAAATGAAAAATAGGGGTGGACGGAATGTTTTAGGTGTTCTTTTTTACTTTTATTTTTATTCCTATTTTTTTTGGAGTAATGAAAATGTTCAAAAATTGACTGTAGTGATGAATGCACAAATATATGATGGTACTGTGAAAAAATGATTGTACATTGTTGACTGTATGGTATGTGAATATACCTCAGTAAAACTGAATTTAAAAAAACTACAGTGTTAGCTTATATTTTGTTTTTGGTAGAGTATCATGATTAAAATTTATGATTCAGCCACACTACCTTGGCTACAATCAAAAAGATGGACAATAAGAAGTGTTGATTAGGATGTGGAGAAACTGGAGCCCTCAGACACTGCTGGTGGGAATATAAAGTGGTATAGCCACTTTAGAAAACAGTCTGGCAGTTCCTCTAAATATTAAACATAGAGTTCCATATGACCCAGCAACTCCTTTCCTAGGTGTATAGGAGAAATGAAAAAAATACATCCACAAAAACGTATCCAAAGGTTCATAGCAGCCATTATTCATAATAAGCAGCTATTATTCATAATAGCCAAAAAGTGAAAACAATCAAAATGTCCATCAACTAATTAATGGATAAACAGAATGTGGTATACCCACACAACAGAATACTACGCATCCATAAAAAAGAATTAAATACTGATACACGCTAAAGATGGATGATGCTAATCACAAAAGACCACATATTGGATACAGAGAGCAAAAGTAAATTAGTAGATGTCTTAAGGCTGAGGGATTTGGAGGGAAAATGGGGAATAACTGATAAAGGGTAGGGGGTTTCTTTTTGGGGTGATGAAATGTTCTAAACTTAGATTTTGGTGATGGTTCCACAACTCTGTGAATAAATTAAAACCACTAAATTGTAAACCTTAAATGGGTAAATATTATTGTATTTGAGTTACATCTCAATAAAGATGTTAAAAACATGCTTTAGGCCAGAAAGCATCCATATACACATTAGAATCCATAATTTTAGATTGCTTTATATACAAAGCACTGTGGAAATGCTTTGGGGCATAAAATACATGAGACACATCCTCCAGGGCCTAAAATCTGGGCATTCTCATCTAGGTGTAATTTATTCACATGCTTCATTCCTAACAGTATTGAGCAGAACTCTTTGAGTTGTGAGCAAAAGAACAACAACTTATGCCAAGAGAAAAAAGGAAGTTATTAGCTCTTATAACTGAAGTCCAAGGGCTTTTTAACCTTATGAGAAACAAAAGTTCAAATAAATTCTCCAGGACTCTTGTTTCTGTTTGGCTCCATTCACCTGGTTTTGTTCTCAAGTTTTTTCCACAAAGCAACAAGAATGCAGGAATGACCCTTCGCAAATTCAGGCTTCATGACCCTTAGGGTTTATAATCCCAGATAAAGAGTGTCCCTCCTGATAGCCCTTCAAAAAGTCTAGAAGATAACTCTGGGAGGCTGCATCAGCCCCACCAGAAGCACAGAGACTGAGTTTAAGTATTACTGCATCAGAATGTACGCCAAATAGACCAAAAAGCACTGGTGTCATCAGTCCTATCATTTTGGATACAGTGCTGGGGGAGTAAACAAGTATATTACCATGAACTCTCCAAAAGGTTATTGGCGGCATTTGTTAGTAGACAATTTTGTGTTGATATGCTTTTTTGCACATAGTTCTCTCAATGCAGTATCTGGGGCAAAATATACCTATTTGAAAAACCGATTGAAATAGTGAAAAAGGAGAAAGGAAAAGATGTTGAATGGTCTAGAATATATCCCCATTGGCTTGTTAACCCAACAATCATAGTCAATCCCCTCTCCTTTGCCTGCCTCCACTAAAGTTTGAAAAGTTTACATACATGCTTTCCCAGTCTCCCACTCCACCAGATGTGACCCTGTGACACGGTTCTGACCAATGACTATATGTGCAAGTCTTCTGGGACAGCTTTCACTTTTCCAAAAGGGCCAATGTGTCCCCCTATTCCTTCTCTGAAAAAGAATGTGATGTCTGGAACTATAGCAGCCATCCTGTGGCTAGAACTAGTCACCCTGCCAAGGATGGAGTGGAAAGAGAAAGTGCCTGGGTTTCTGATGACATCGAAAGCCCCTGCACCGGCTCTGGCCTGCCTACCTGGAGACTTCTTGTGATGCAAGATAATTAGATATTGTTATTCCTTAAGTCACTTTTAGATATGTTTCCTATAGCTGAAAGTATTCTTAACCAGTCTAAATGGTGTGAGCCCATTATTCTGGAAAGAGTGAAACAAAACAGTTTTAATTTTTTTACTAATGTATTCATGAACTTATCAAAAATCCTTTCTAGAGATTACTTTCTCAGCCCTTTTTGTAGATAAAAATCACAAAGAAACAGTTTAAAATGGTAGATTTATTTTAATTTAATGATAAATATGTATGCACATACACTATTTTAAAAATAAGCATGTAAATTATAATCAGTATAAAATATAAGAGCTCTATTTTAATATTATCAGAATAAAAGAGCATGTTCAGAAGTCAAACATTATTGCACTTGCCTTTTAAAATCAGACTACACAGAAGATATAGCACACTGTATCTTATCTTATTTCAATTTTCACGTTCTCATCATTAGGTATAAATACCCTTAGGAATGTGCTAACTTATAACTTACATTCAAATAACCAAAATCGTAGCAGTTATTAAAGTACCATTAAATCACCTAAAATGAGTCATCTAAAATATACTAGTCTAAATTAAAACCCTGAGGAATTAAAATCTTTTTACACAATAGTTTTGGTTAGGTGCAATTTCATGTAGCACTACTTTATTGAAGGTCATACTTGGTAAGGCATAGTAAAAATAAAATCTACATAAGTAACAATCTAATATTATATTTAATTTCTTGCTACAAAGTTTTTTTTTTTCCCCCCCCAAAAAAGGAGTTTTTGCAAGTCATTCTGGACCTCTTCACCCACCTGCTGGCTTATATGCTTTATATACAGTAGTTAAATTTTGTGCACTAAGCTGAGCTGCCTTTTAATGGCAGCTCAGACAAAAATGTACCTGAAGAACTACATGTTAAGAGAGTTCATGTCCATGCTCAACCATGGCCTGCACAAACTGCTTGAAGACCCGATCCATGTAGGTGGACTGCCTCGGCCAGATTCCCTCCAGAAAACCAATATGGCCTCCGTAAGAAGTAAGGACCAAAGCAACATTAGGGTTTTGCTTAGCAGTTTCTATTGGAATAGCTTGAGAAAAAAGGGGGAGGAAGAGGGAGGAAGAGAGAGAAAAAAATATAATCAGCACCAACTTTCATTTGGAAAATTATATACATTTATCATTTCTAGCCAATATAACCCAAAACACTATTAAACAAATATATATTTGTAATGAGTATGTTTAAATGGAAAAAGTCTAATTTATATCAACCATTTATATTTTTCTAACAGTTCACGTTTACAGTTATGTACTGGATCATTATTTTTGGAAGAATCAAACCAAGTGTTTAATCATAACACAAAAGCTTAGACACAGTCTTGTTTTGAGAAATTAAAGTAAGATACTTCAAGGAATGGGGAATACTTGCATATGCTACCAGATTCCCACGTAAGTATGACATCAGGGTAAAAAATACTCTTACCACTTTTGTAAGAGTTGTAAATTCATTACATATGACTTTGGTTAACTCTACATGAAGTTAGATTCCTGAGGCCAATTAGTGGCTATACTAAGGATTCAAAATTATAAATACGATTTGTATAGTAAAAACAGATATAGAAAGCAAAAAATGGAATAAAATATTCCTAAATGGTAACAATGTTTATCACTGAGTGGTGAAACATGGGTGATTATTTTTTTTTCTCCTTCTCTGCATTTCTAATTAGGATAAAGAAAACTTTTAGAAAAAATATAGTACAGTATTTAATATAATTTGCTAGTAATGATAGTCTTTTCATTTGCTATAAAAAAATCTGTTCTGAATATAAAGTTCATGCTAAAAATATTTATTAAAGTTGTGTTTATTTTTTCTCCAAGCTTAGTGTTTAGATAATTAAAATGTTTTGATCTATAATGGATCACTACCTGGCATGAGTTGTGTTTTGATTTCACGTACTGTCAAATCTGATCTCCCTAATTTTGATAATGTGGTAGATGCATTAACTAGACTTCACATCTTGGGCTGGGTGTTAGGAGTAAATGAACTAATTAAAGGTAAGCTCTCCGTATCCCATTCTTGTCTAATGTGGGAAAGGAAGCTGACACACTGTAAGAGAACCAAGCCCCTTCCAAGATAGAGATGTTGCAGTGCACAAATTGCCTGTTTAGATGATGCTGTAAATTCAACCTCTCACAACTTTCCCCAAAAGATAATGTTAGACACCCTACAATCAAGGCCCAGCAAGCAACGTCCTGTCCAAAAGGGGTCCTTAACTCATTTCTTTAGCCAGTAACAACCATCCCAAGGAAGGACACCTAAAAGCGAAATTCTCCTCTCTGGGGATCAGGTGTGGGAGCTTAAGGGGAGGTTAAACGACTGAAAAAGAGCTTAGATTTAGTTCAAGGATTCGTTTGCCTCTAAAGTAATTATCAAGAGCCCCAATTTCACACTGTGATACACTAAAAAATTTTTAACACCGATAGTTTCAGTCATATCAGAAGAACAAAAGGCTGTGCCACATTTGAGTCATGTGAAAGATGCTGGCTGCTTGCCCTCTTAGTCTGCAGACAATCGTCTACTATTTCAGTGTGGCAAGACTATTTCAAGGACTTGGGAAAGAGCAGGAAATAATGAGTTTAAACAATCAAGTGGGTCAGGTTAAATGCTAGGAAATTTTTATTGGTAGGAGCACCAGTGAAATATAAAAATGGATGGAGATTCATGAGACGTCCTTAACCCAATGAATACACACTAAAGAATCACCAGGTAACTCAACTGACAAATCCTGAAGTTTCATTTTCTGATTTGTGGCCAAAGGCCAAAACAGTTTCCATCTATCTAAAATTACTCGTCATTAATCATAAATCACACAATAAAATTAAATCCTCTAGAGGGATGATAGGTGATCTTTTTTAATACTTTGGGGATTTCCTGAATGTTCACAACACATATGTGTTGTGTTTGTAGTCAGAATTTTGTTTTAAGAAGAACTTGAGAAAAATGTTTTTAAAGTATTTAGGGAGAAAAGGTTTAATAAAAGGTTTTCTGAAATTTCCTTAGAAAAAATTAAAGGTCAAGTCTATTGATTCCTAAGATAGTATGATTACTTCTAATCATCTTATATTGCTTCTCTGTACAAATATACATATATCTTTGTTACCAAATCCTGTATTTCTTTAAGTAAGAGAGCAGAAAAATTAATTTTAGCATAATTTTCTTTTATAAAGTGCCCAGAAGGAAAACAAGGTCTATTTCCCTCAAATATTACTTTCTAGTCCTAATGTGGGTACATGCATTGAGATACTCAGGCCATCACATTTATAAAGTCTCAAAATTCTCTTCCAGGTTAAGAGGTGGCCAGGGGTGGAGAGAGATTCAAATCCTTCTGTATAGAAACCTCGTGAAAAAGCAAGTGATGACAAGCAAAGATACTGAAAGATAATCTGTTCAAAGAGTAGTGTTTCTGATAAGGAAAGGTTATAAAAATGAGACAAAGTAAAATACTGCATCATAATTTGTTCTGAAGCTCTCACAGTGGACTAGAAAAGGTGCTATTAGCATTCTTAAGATGTGGTTCAAGACACTTAGATACTATGTTATGAGCACATAGTTATTTTTTTTCTGCTTATCACCATGAAAAACATTTTATGACATCATTTTAATTTCTTAATACTGTATCTACTTAAAAAGAACAATATTTTAAAAACAGTTCATTCGCGTCAAAAACATATATATAAAGACGTTAATTTTACCATGACTTGGTGAAAAAACATCATCCACAGAATTCAGACACAACACAGGAATTCCTACTGACTTAAGTCTACGATTTGGACTGGCATCAGTATAATAATCATTGAGTGTTCGGTATCCAAACATGACTGACGTGAATCGTCTATCAAACTCTCTGATGGATTTAGCCTGAAAAAATAAACACAAATTATATCTATTCTTAGAATGAAAAGAGGAAATAAAAGTATTACTTAGATCCCACTGTTGTCACCACGCAGTGAAAGGAGGAGCAGGGACTGGTAGGTAGAGGAGGCAGAAGAGGTACTGTACAGGTGTGTCGTCAGCATTTAAACAGATCACATCGAGCACGAGTACAAGCTAGTGGTCCTTGGTTCAGGAGGCTGGGGAAGTCCACTCTGACAGTTCAGTTTGTTCCGACACTGTGCCTTGACTGGTTATGCTGAAAAATACGACCCAATAATAGCAGATTCCTACAGAAAGCAAGTTGAAGTAGATTGCCAACAGTTCATGTTCAAAATCCTGGATACGGCAGGGACAGAACAATTTACAGCAATGAGGGGTTTCTGTATATGAAGATTGGCCAAGAATTTGTATTAGTATATTCTATTACAACTCAGTCCACATTTAATGACTTACAGGACCTGAAGGAATGGATTTTATGGGTTAAAGATACAGAAGATATTCCAATGATTTTGGCTGGCAAATAAATACAACCTAGAAGATGAGCAAGTATTTGGCAAAGAACAGGGGCACAATTTAGCACGATGGTGTAACCATGCTTTTTTAGAATCTTATGCAAAGTCAAAGATCAATGTCAATGAGATATTATGATCTGGTAAGAAAGATAAATGAAAAAACACAAGTAGAAAAGAAGCCCAAAAAGAAACCAGGCCTGCTGCTCTGCAACCACAGTAAACAGCAGTTCTGAGCCAGATTAGAGGAATGAACTGTCACCTAATTGGAAAGTGCACCATATGAGAATTCAAAAACTATATCTGTAGATGGTTTGTGTGGTATGTGAATATATCGCAATAAAATTGAAAAAAACAAAAAAACAAAAAACTTAAATCTGAAGAGGCTTCTCCTATCTTATAAATTTTATGAAGAATTTAGATCTTATATAGGTTTGCACAAGTTTCCGGAAGAATAAAATTTCTCTGTGTATATATCTTGGAAAATAAGACAAGAGTATTTCTCCTTTGCAATAACAGTTTTAACAGATGTGAAAATAAATATACTTGACTCTAATATGATTATACAAAAGAGTATGGATGCATTTCAAATGTCAGATATTGCTACTATAATCAAATCTTTTCATATTGACCTTTTTGTCATGATTCTTACTTAAGCACTAAAAAATTGAACCAATAAACTTTACATCTGTAATGACACAGATTATGAAATTTCCCCTCAGTTCATTGCAGCAGATAACTTTTTTGGGATCAGTGACATCATTTTATATTTACAAATTATGAAATATCATTCTGTCTTTATATTCTAATTAAAATTTTTTGTGCATAATGTTTTGGAAACTGAGTTCTTTTTTTCTTTCTTTCTTTATCATTGTGGGTTTACAGAACAATCATGCATAAATCCAGGATTCCATAGACCACCCTATTACTAACAACTTGCATTGTGTGGAACATTTGCTACAATTGATGATAGCACATTTATAAAATTTTATAATTAAATAATACATTTATATAATAATTTATAATACTATAAATCTATAGTCCATGGTTTAATTTAGGGTTCACATGTTTAGCATAGTTCCATGGATTTTAGAAAAAGTTTTCTTCTGTTACCACATATACAATCTTAACACTTCCTCCTTTTAATCACATTCAGATATATATTTCAGTGCTGTTAATTATGTTTACAATCTTGTGCTATTATCACCATTCACTACCAAAACATGTCCATTGCTCCAAATAGGAACCCTGTACACTTTAAGCCTTAACTCCCCACTCCCTGTTCCCACTCTGTCCCCTGGAAACCTATATTCTAGATTCTTACTCCATGAGTTTACTTATTCTAATTATTTCAAATCAGTGAGATCATACAATATTTGTCCTTTTGTGTCTGGCTTATTTCACTCAACATGATGTCTTCAAGGTTCATCCATGTTATCACATGTATCAAGACTTCATTCCTTTTTATATTATTATGAATAACATTCCACAGTATGTATATACAACATTTTACTTATCCATTCATTGGTTGATGGACACACTTGGGTTGCTTCCATCATTTGGCAATTGTGAATAATGCTGCTACACACATTGGTGTTGCAAATATCTGCTGGAGTCCCTACCTTCAATTCCTTTGGGTATATTCCTAGTAGTGGGATGCCAGATCATATGATTGTTCTATACTTGGCTTTCTGAGGAACCACCAAACTTGCACAGCTTTTGCTCCACTTTACATTGTCACCAGCAATGAATGAGTATTTCTATTTCTCCTCATACTCACCAACACTTGCAATTTTCCATTTTTGAATGGCAATCATACTAATTTGTGTGAAGTGGTGGTTTTGATTTGCATTTTCCTATTGGCTAATGATGTTGAGCATTTTTGCATGTGTTTTGTGGGCATTTGTATAACTTCTTTGGAGAGATGTCTATTCAAGTCTTTTGCCCATTTTTTAACAGGGTTGTTTGTCTTTTTTTCGTTAAGTTGAAGGATTTCTTTAAATATCCTGAATATTAAACCACTACTGGATATACGGCTTTGGAATATTTTCTCCCACTGTGTAAGCTGTCACTTTACTTTCATGATAAAGTCTTTTGAGGAGCAAAAGTTTTTTATTTTGATGAGGTCCCATTTACTTATTTTTGGTTTTGTTGCTTTCGCTTTGGGTGTAAAGTGTAAGAAACCACTGCCTAACCCAAAATCCTGAAGGTGCTTCCCTATGTTTTCTTCTAGGAGTTTGATAGTTCTGGCTCGTATATTTAGGTCTTTGGTCCATTTTGAGTTAATTTTTGTGTAGGGTGTGAGGTAGGGGTCCTCTTTCATTCTTTTGGATATGGATAGCCAACTCTCCCAGCCCCATTTGTTGAATAGACCATTATGACTCAGTTCAGTGACTTTGGGGGCCTTATCAATGATCAGTCAGCCATAGATCTGAAGGTCTATCTCTGAATTCTCAATTCGATTCCATTGATCTATATGTCTATCTTTGTGCCAGTACCATGCTGTTTTGACAACTGTGGCTTTATAATAAGCTTCAAAGTCAGGGAGTGTAAGTCCTCCCACTTTGTTTTTCTTTTTTAGAGTGTCTTTAGCAATTCGAGGCATCTTCCCTTTCCAAATAAATTTGATAACTCGCTTTTCCAAGTCTGCAAAGTAGGTTGTTGGAATTTTGATTGGGATTGCATTGAATCTGTAAATGAGTTTGGGTAGAATTGACATCTTAATGACATTTAGCCTTCCTAACCATGAACATGGAATATTTTTCCATCTTTTAAGGTCCCCTTCTATTTCTTTTAGTAGAGTTATGTAGTTTTCTTTGTATACGTCTTTTACATCTTTGGTTAAGTTTATTCCTAGGTACTTGATTTTTTTAGTTGTTATTGAAAATGGTATCTTTTTCTTGAGTGTCTCTTCAGTTTGTTCATTTCTAGCATATAGAAACATTACTGACTTATGTGCATTAACCTTGTATCCTGCTACTTTGCTAAATTTGTTTATTAGCTGTAGTAGTTGTATCGTCGATTTCTCAGGGTTTTCCAGATATAAGATCATATCATCTGCAAACAATGACAGTTTTACTTCTTCTTTTCCAATTTCGATGCCTTTTATTTTTTTGTCTTGCTGGATTGCCCTGGCTAGCACTTCCAGCACAATGTTGAATAACAGTGGTGACAGCGGGCATCCTTCTCTTGTTCCTGATCTTAGAGGGAAGGCTTTCAGTCTCTCACCATTGAGTACTATGCTGGCTGTGGGTTTCTCATATATGCTCTTTATCATATTGAGGAAGTTTTCTTCAATTCCTACCTTTTGAAGTGTTTTTATCAAAAACGGATGTTGGATTTTGTCAAATGCTTTTTCAGCATCTATTGAGATGATCATTTGATTTTTCCCTTTTGAATTTTTAATGTGTTGTAATACGTTGATTGATTTTCTTATGTTGAACCATCCTTGCATGCCTGGAATGAACCCCACTTGGTCATGGTGTATGATTTTTTTAATGTGTCTTTGGATTCGATTTGCAAGTATTTTGTTGAGGATTTTTGCATCTATATTCATTAGGGAGATTGGCCGGTAGTTTTCCTTTTTTGTAGCATCTTTGCCTGGTTTTGGTATTAGCTTGATGTTAGTTTCATAAAATGAGTTAGGTAGTGTTCCATTTTCTTCAATGTTTTGAAAGAGTCTGAGTAAGATTGGTGTCAGTTCTTTCTGGAAAGTTTGGTAAAATTCCCCTGTGAAGCCATCTGGCCCCGGGCATTTATTTGTGGGAAGATTTTTGATGACTGATTGGATCTCTTTGCTTGTGATGGGTTGACTGAGGTCTTCTATTTCTTCTCTGGTCAGTCTAGGTTGTTCATATGTTTCCAGGAAATTGTCCATTTCCTCTACATTATCCAGTTTGTTGCCATACAGTTGTTCATAGTATCCTCTTATAATTTTTTTAATTTCTTCAGGATCTGCAGTTATGTCACCTTTTTCATTCATTATTTTGATTCTATGGGTCTTCTCTCTTTTTGATTTTGTCAGTCTAGCTAGGGGCTTGTCAATCTTGTTGATCTTCTCAAAGAACCAACTTTTGGTGATATTTATCCTCTCTATTGTTTTTTTGTTCTCTATGTCATTTATTTCTGCTTTAATCCTTGTTATTTCTTTTCTTCTACTTGGTTTAGGATTGGTTTGCTGTTCATTTTCTAGCTTCTTCAGCTGATCCATTAGTTCTTTGATTTTGGCTCTTTCTTCCTTTCTAATACATGCATTTAGTGCTATAAATTTCCCCCTCAGCACTGCTTTTGCTGCATCCCATAGGTTTTGGTATGTTGTGTTCTCATTTTCATCCGTCTCTATATATTTAGTAATTTGTCTTGCTATTTCTTCTTTAACCCATTGATTGTTTACGAGTGTGTTGTTTAACCTCCAGGTATTTGTGAATTTTCTAAGTCTCTGATGGTTATTGACTTCTAATTGTATTCCATTGTGGTCAGAGAATGTGCTTTGAATAATTTCAATCTTTTTAAATTTACTGAGGCTTGTTTTATGTCCCAGCATATGATCTATTCTGGAGAAAGTTCCATGAGCACTAGAAAAGTATGTGTATCCTGGTGATTTGGGATGTAATGTTCTGTAGATGTCTGTTAAATCTAATTCATTTATCAGATTGTTTAGGTTTTCAATTTCCTTATTGGTCCTCTGTCTGGTTGATCTATCTATAGGAGAGAGTGATGTGTTGAAGTCTCCCACAATTATTGTGGAAACATCACTTGCTTCCTTTAGTTTTGCCAGTGTTTCTCTCATGTATTTTGTGGCACCTTGATTGGGTGCACAGACATTTATGATTGTTATTTCTTCTTGTTGAATTGCCCCTTTTATTAGTATGTAGTGGCCTTCTTTGTCTCTCAAAACATCCCTGCATTTAAAGTCTATTTTATCTGAGATTAATATTGCTACACCTGCTTTCTTTTGGCTGTAGCTTGCATGATATATTTTTTTCCATCCTTTCACTTTCAATTTCTTTGTGTCCCTGTGTCTAAGATGAGTCTCTTGTATGCAACATATTGATGGTTCATTTTTTTTGATCCATTCTGCGAATCTATATCTTTTAATTGGGGAGTTTAATTCATTTACATTCAACGTTATAACCGTGAAGGCATTTCTTGAATCAGCCATCTTATCCTTTGGTTTATGTTTGTCATATATATTTTTCCCCTCTATTAATATCCTTTATTGTACCCATACCGAATCTCTTTAGTACTGAACCTTTCTCCAGGTCTCTCTGTTCTATCTTTGTTTCTCTGTCTGTAGGGCTCCCTTGAGTATCTCCAGTAGGGCAGGTCTCTTGTTAGCAAATTCTCTCAGCATTTGTTTGTCTGTGAAAAATTTAAGCTCTCCCTCAAATTTGAAGGAGAGCTTTTCTGGATAAAGTATTCTTGGTTGGAAATTTTTCTCACTGAGAATTTTAAATATGTCGTGCCACTGCCTTCTCGCCTCCATGGTGGCTGCTGAGTAGTCACTACTTAGTCTTATGCTATTTCCTTTGTATGTGGTGAATTGCTTTTCTCTTGCTGCTTTCAGAACTTGCTCCTTCTCTTCCGTGTTTGACAGTGTGATCAGAATATGTCTCGGAGTGGGTTTACTTGGATTTATTCTATTTGGAGTTTGCTGAGCATTTATGATTTGTGTATTTATGTTGTTTAGAAGATTTGGGAAGTTTTCCCCAACAATTTCGTTGAATACTCTTCCTAGACCTTTACCCTTTTCCTCCCCTTCTGGAACACCAATGAGTCTTATATTAGGACGTTTTATATTATCTATCATATCCCTGAGGTCCGTTTCGATTTTTTCAATTTTTTTCCCCATTCTTTCTTTTATGCTTTCATTTTCCATTCTGTCATCTTCCAGGTCACTGATTCGTTGTTCAACTTCCTCTAGTCTTGTACTATGAGTGTCCAGAATCTTTTTAATTTGGTCAACAGTTTCTTTAATTTCCATAAGATCATCTATTTTTTAATTTAGTCTTGCAATGTCTTCTTTATCCTCTTCTAAGGTCTTCTTGATATCCTCTGTATTCTGTACTACGGTCTCATTGTTCATCTTTAGTTCTTTGAGTAGCTGCTCCAGGTGCTGTGTCTCTTCTGATCTTTTGATTCGGGTGCTTGGGCTTGGGTTATCCATATAGTCTGGTTTTTTCATATGCTTTATAATTTTCTGTTGTTTTTGGCCTCTTGGCATTTGCTGAACTTGATAGGGTTCTTTTAGGATGTGTAGACCAATTGAAGTCCTTATCTCTAATTGATCAGATCTACAGCTTCGTGGAGTACACTTTCTCTAACTAACCAGCAGGTGGCGTCCACCATGCCATTTTGATTACCATGCCTTTGTAGTAAGTTTCAAGATCGTGAAGTGTGAGTCCTCCAACATTCTTCTTTTTCAAGATGGCTTTGACTATTCAGGGCCCCTTATCCTTCCCTATAAATTTGATGATTGGCTTTTCCATATCTGCACAGAAAGCTGTTAGAATTTTGATTGGGATTGTACTGAATCTATAATTTGCTTTGGTTAGGATTAACACCTTAATGATTTTCAGTCTTCCAATCCATGAACATGTTATGGCCTTCCATTTATTTAGGTCTTCTGTGATTTCTTGTAACAATTTTTGTAGTTTTCTGTATACAACTCCTTTACATCCTTGCCTTTGAAAGTGTGATCAATATATGACAGGGTGTATTTCCCTTCATGTTTATCCTGTTTGGTATTCTCTGGGCTTCTTGGATGTGTATATTCACATCTTCTTGCAATCAATTGTTCACAGTACCATTATATATTTGTGTATTCATTACCACAATAAATTTTTGAACATTTTCATTAAGATCATTTTTTAAAGGCTTTGTTTGCTATGTTCACAGTCTGATCTCCTTTGTTGGTGTTTTCTGGATCTTTATCATTTTCCTTTCTTCTTTCTTCTTTGTCTTGTACTCGTTGCACACTGTACATTTTAATATTTTAAAATATTAACTCTGGGATTTATTCCCTGGGATGTCTGTTTCTTGCTTTTGTCACCAGCTGGTGATAAGACAAGAGGTTTTCTTGAGCTTCAGCTCTCCTATCAGGAAGGTCTGCCCAAGATGAATGCAGTATTCAGTGTCCTGTGTGTCTTTACTGGGCCTGTGTATTGTCTTGGGCCTTTTGCTTGTTAGTTGTTTTGGAGTTGCCCTGTTTACAGGAATTTGGTTTTCCCCTCTGTTTCCCAGGAGACAGACCTCCCTTTCCCAGGTGCTTGAAGCTTACAAGCCGTTATTCCAGACTGTCCACACATGTAGTTTCTTACACTCTTTGGTCATCTCAAGTTGCTTTGCTTGGAGGACAGATTCTGGGAGAGGCGCACGCTGGAGAGGACTTTCCCAAGTCAGTTTTTCCCAGCTGAAACGGCCAGGGACCCATGGAAGGGGTGCAGACCAGCTTCAAAGTGCCCGGAGAGCGTCAGGAGGGACACTAAGAGCTTCTTCCACAGCTGAGCTTTCTTGGCCTGTATAGCAAATGCAGCCCTTCAACCAACCCCACTGTCCAGATGAACAGTAGTGTCTGTAAGTCTCCCCCTGCCTCCTTCCTCTGGGCAGGTTGAAACAATGGCTGCCCTCAGAGCCTGGCCCCCAGTGATACAAAGCTGCTAATCTAAAGCTCTGAGCAGCCATCAGCCATACCCACCCCTGGTCTGGGGGAAGAAGAATTTTTACTTCCCTTTATGTTGCTAGTGAGCTAGCCGTGGGCTGGACCCCATGGCGGCTTGGTCCAAGAGTGAGGGATGGGTGTCAATAGCCACTGCATGGAGAGCACAATTTACTGGTCTTTCCTGTAATTTACCATCCTCTTCCTCCTGCTCATCCCGGATGCCGTACAGTGTTCTACTGGCCTCCGCAGTTTCAGAATAGTTTGTTTCAGACAGTTGCTGCCTGTTTAATAGTTGTTCTAGTGGAAGGACTGAGTCCTGAAACTTCCTACTACTCCATCTTCTCACAATCCTCTGGTAAATGGGTTTTTTATAGGAAAAAAAAAACAAAACTGGGATAACTGATTTCTATGACTTTCAAAGTTAAAATATGTATGTTTTAAACTAACTCTGAAAAAAAACCTGTTACATAGAGTCTCTCTCCCACCTTCATGACTTGATCCATGTCAACTTGTTTTACAAACATATGTCGGTGCCTGGAAGAAAAGAATTTCAAAAGTAAAAAATAAGATAGTTTCTACCTCAATCACACCTAAAATACATAATGATTAACAATTAAACAGCCTACCACAGGGCACTTAGGCTACTCATTAAGTATTTATTTAATCAGACAAATCAGGAGTACATTGATGTTTATCTCGAATGCACTATTTATTTAATTGCTAGATTGAAAATTGGAATTTACATTTTTGAATATGCTTACTTTTTAAATGTTGGTCATTTTTCTTATACAACCAATATTTTTTTTACAACCAATACTTTCATTCAAATCGTGTTTAGTCTTCTTGAATTTCCCACTTTAGTGAGTACTTGAATAATTACAATATAACAATTCTTTACTATTTTTAGCAATATTTTATAATTGACATTTATAATTTTGTTACTTGGTTAAGTTGAATTCAATGTTTAATGTCAACTGTCAGGATAACTATGGTTTTTAAAAAGTCAGGCACAAATTAACTGTACTTTTAATTTTAAATTTACATTTAAATTTATCAATTCACTTAAAAATGCATGGTAACAGTTGTCAAAATATAAAGAGAAACATCTCTATGTCCTCTGCTACCATACCAGTTTAACTGTTAGAAGATACACAAAAAAAATTACAGAAAAACTAATGCAAAGATGGAATTCTGGTGACATAAAAACTGTGTGGGCTGAGACTTTAAGTTTCTAAAACATACTACGCTGGTGTGCATGTGCTTAAGAAGCCAGAGAATTCAGCCCTCAAAGAACTTAATACATTGATGAGATTAGGAACAAGTAGAAAATCCAAGGAAATAGCAAATCCAAGGAAATAGCCTACCCTCTTACTTAATGTATTTCACACTAATGTTTTTAGGTTTTTAGAATAATTTAGAACACTGATTTAGAACAATGATCTATAAAGTGGGGTGCACGTAACCTACAGGTTGTACAAGACAATCCATTGAGGGTAATTTAAGAAAACAATATGACATATCTACATTTTTAGCTTATACTTAAGCTTTTGTGTGTATTTTTTAGAATGTAAAGAATATTTTGGTACAGTAGTAAAAGCAGATAATGTATAAATAAATACATATATTAGTAGTGCTATGCTTTAAAAGTTTTTACTGTGGAGGCATGTATCCAAAAAGTTTAGAGACAATATGTTTTAAAGATGACTCACTTGTTAACAGAAGATTGAAGGCAGGTTGTCAAGTAGTAATTAAAAAGCAGCCAGTTCAGTGGTTTCTCCAATGACTCTGAGCAAGCAAATGTATTCCAACCAACTGAAAAAGTGACAGCTGCCCTCAAAGGAGTTTTAGGCCCAGTTTTGCCCAGGTAATTTAAAAGCAGCATTCTAAAATGAGGAGAAACAGGAAACTTGGTGATTAATTTGTTATATCTCTCAAGACATCCCATTTCTAACTATGGAGTGCACGCTAATGCTGGAAAAGAAAAACATAAGACAGAGTTGAAGTCCTTTATCTTGGATAAACAAGCAAGTTTTTTCATTCTTTCCTTACAGTCACATAATTATCTTGAGGTTGACTGTGTTGTGAATGGCATAAAGCATGCAATTATTACTCATATACACATCCTCCTATGAAGTAAAATTTGAGAGAAATACACCATAACAGTGGTTTTCAAACTAAGCTGCACATTGGAATCGCCTGAGGAGTTTAAAAAAGTACCACTGATGCCTGGGTGTGAACCCAGAGATTCTGGGTTAGTGGTTCTGGCCAGATGCACATCTCTAAAGGCCCCCCTAGTCTAGGGTTAGACTTCCTGAGTTGTGGCAGAGCAACTGGTCCCTAAAGTAACTGGTTTTCTCTTCTTTTCCTTCCTATTATTTGTCCTTACCTTCTAACACTTTCTTTCTTTTTTTTTTTGTTCTATCAATTCTCCTGATTCTGAGATCTGTTTTGGTTAGAGGGACAAAAGTTAAATTTAACCTAATAACAGTGTCAGATATCTAAGTTTAACATTGACAACTAAGTGAAGGGGAGGGTATTTTAAATTGTTTCTCATTTTTTTGTTCTTTATTTCCCCAATTACCCAAGTTGTGAAATAGGAGAAATGGGTAAAAATTCACCCTCATTATTTGTTCCAACAAAAGTGACTTGTTTAGTCAATAATAATAATACCATTATTTAGGCAATAATGGTATTGTGGGCTTTTTTTTTTTTTTTTTTTTTTTTAAAGAGACCCTTCCTTTTTGAGATACCTAAGGAAGTTTTTATAAATGATGTCAAATTTATATCAAAATAATCAGTCAGCGTTGAGAGATACTGATTAAACAAGATGATCCATAAGTTGGTAATTATTGAATGAAGCTGGGAGATGAGCACATGGAGGATTATTACACTCTTCCCTTTACTTTTATATATATTTGGAATTTTTTATACAATTTTAAAGCTTGCTTACTAATTCACTGGAGAAATGAAATTTGACTGGGTCTAGAGCAGCATGGGTTTCCTGGCTAGACTCAGTTCTGGCTCAAAGCCCATACCTGGCCCCAGGAACTGCAGGATGGGAGATACCCTGGGTCTGAGGGGCACTAGGGCATAAGGATGGTCAACAGACTCTGCTTTTGTCTATGGCATTTCCAAAAGGAAAAAAGATGTGTCCAGCTGTCAAAAGCACCCCCAAGCAGTAAGCCCACTTGGGAACGTGTCACAACGCTAGGCAACTAGAAAGGGTGCTTCCTTCAAACAATTTACAAGACATTAATATTCAACCAGCTGCAAAGGTTAATGGTCAAGTTTTGCCTCCAGGCACTGAGGCTGCAATGTGATGTAAATAGGATTTCCCAGGAGTTTCTGAACAGAGAATCTGGGTCTGTTTATGTAAGGTCTGACCCTAAAAAAAAAGTCAAGAATTTATACGATTAAGGGAAAAAAAGTTCAGCTGGCACCCTCTCCTTTAAGGTTCACATTATTGGGCAAGGAAAGAGAAGCTAAATACTGTCCATTAAGCACAATTCAGAGACTATCCCTGGGTTTTCTGCATTGATTCAGATTGCTTCCTTTAGTAGGTCAAGTGAGACCTTCCATGCTAATGTAAGATGTACTCTTTTCTTCTTAGTTTTATGTTTATCAGAATCTAAATAGCTGTGGGTAAAGCCTGGTTTTCAGAGTCTGTCACTTGAATTCCAGGTTCGTTTTCAAGTAAAAATACTGCTAATGTTTTCAAAACTGAAATGACATACAAATAAATTACAAAATTAGGAGAAAATTTTTCCTATCTCAAGTATTTTTAAAAAAGTTATTTTGGACAATGGTTTAGGAAACCTAAAGTATAGTAAAATGCCAAAGAATAAAATTTTTATCTCCTTAAGCTCACCAACACACACACACACACACATATACACTCCCCCAACAATTATTGGAAGTGAGCTTAAATATAAAAATGGCAAATAAGACCTTCCAATAAGCCCAAATGTAATTGCAAGCACTACAAATTATAACAATATACATATGCTTAAAATATCACCTGGAGTGGGGAGTTAACAAAATTTAACAGCTTATAGGTGAGGCTTCCATGGTAGGTTCATTTGCCCAACAACAAAACAAAACAAAACAAAACAAAACAAACAAAAAACACCTGGGAAACAATTTTGAAGGCCACTGCAGTTGTAGGGAGCAGTGATTATTTCTGTGAGTGGGGGGATGATGGTGATGGTTCTAGTTCAGCATCCTAAGTGTCCAGGAGAATGAGTCCCGGGGATGGCTGGAGGATATCCAGGGGTCAGAAGCTCAACATGGCAGTCGCTGAGTGATGGAAACCAAATTCATGGGGTTCAGACAAGTCTTCAGGCTTACAAAACCCCAAATGTGGAGGGACTTTTATCCTTTTCACACAAGGACCAATCATCAGGAATATATTAAAATTCATCTGGATTAATCCATTAATTCAACCATATGGGATGAGATATGATAAAAATAATCAAACATTTATTTTTAAATGTCTGTGTAGCTTATAGTCCTCTGAAAGAGGCAATGAATAAGACCACTAAACTGTCAGATATTTTAGGAAGGGAAAACCTTACCCTCCCATCGAAACCCCTGCTGCCAGAAAAGGCACAGAAGGGTACAGGCTGTGTACATGGTGAATAACTGTTTCCAAGTCTTCAGTGTTAGCACAACAGTAAGTCCTTGGAGTCTGTAGGCAGTGACAAGTAAGGCACAAAAATTAAAATTTGAGGTTAATGATTTGCATAATGCAGAAATGTAAAACAGAGCAATAAGTTATATGAGAAAACACTTGTGTGCAAGTACTATTAGTAAAAACAATTTATCATTTACATTTCTTGACACATACCTGACATTTAAAGTCAATGTTATCCGAGTTGACTAACAAAAAGATTTTGAACATGCAAGAAGTACTTGACAGACATGGGGCAAAACCAATACGAATACCTTAAATTAAACAGATACAAAGTACCATACTCAAATGTGTTTCCAATTTAACAAGAATAGAGTCAATTTAGAAGAAAAAAGTGGATAACCAGATTTTCTTACAGGACAAAACCTTATTCCTGAAAAAGTCAAAGTAATTCTTTTTTAAAGAAACAAGCAAGCAAGCAAGAAAATAAAAATGCAATCAGTGTCAACACATAAAGGCTTTCCAATGGTGCCACAAAAAAGTTCTAATTGTGGCCCAACTGTACCTGGGAAACTGTTTTCTCTACCCTGAGCGCTGTCTGCTAATCTAGATAGAGCAATATGTAGTCTGATTTATTAATTATGTATTTTCTTTCTCAATAATTTATCCATATAGCCCCAGCTGTGCTACATTGCGATACTTAAAATATTAAAACATGTAGAGCTGATTATGCCCCGATATATAATGCATTAAAACAAATGGCTTTCCTTTGACTTCATCAATAAGGTCTGTTTAAAGTAGAAAAGCTTCACAGATCCTCTCTGTAGAATACATGTGAGATAAAATGATCAGAAACTAAATAACAAGGAGAGGAATCTAGTAACATTACTCTAATAAAAAACACTGAACCCAGTAATCTGTACCACATCAATTTTCATGTACTAATAAAGTATGATCTCAATAGGAAGGTTATGTGTCACCCACCCTTCAATCACTGAGTAAGCAGTCAGAGAATTACAATTTCAAAGATCCCTCCAGTTAAACTCATTGCTATAATACTGCTTATTGCCTACTGTAATCTTTTTGAGATCTGCAAACATGGGACTCTCTAAAACACAAAATATTTGTGTTTTTGATAATGGCCAACATTTATTGAATAACTAACTTTGATCTACAAGGAAGATTCTAATATATTTATTTTACAGATGAGGAAGCTGAGAAGTTTACTAACTCCTATAATATCTTAACATAAGTCATTAACATGAGATTCTTTTCAAAATACTTTGTGTTAAATGCACTTGAGCGGGAACATTTTGGGGGCTGACTTCAACATAAAATCTAATTAGAACAATACCTATTACCATATCATTCATAGTGACTACAAAATTTGTCACAGCATTTAGGTGAAGAAATAATCCTTATTCAGCATTTTTATCACATAGGAGTCTATTCAAACCGCACAGCTTTAAAATTTCTGATTTATTTATTTATTAACGGTCACCAACATCTCTTATTACAGAGGCTCTCAGTAAAGTATGTGTGTATACCTAAGTACATGTGTACACAAACACACACACACACAGACACGGTTACTGGGTACAACATCTCTTGTTACAGAGGCTCTCAGTAAAGTATGTGTATACGTAAGTACACATGTGCACACAAACACACACACACACAGACACGGTTACTGGGTAGAAGAGCAATAGCCTATGGAAAATTATTGGGATCACAGATTCTTATTGCCAGGAAGGACTAGAGCTATCAACTAGTTCCTTATTTATATATGAAGAAACTGAGTTCCAGCAAAGTTGAGTAATTTGCCAAAGGCTGGAAAGTAGCAGAGCCTGGATTATATGTTTATCATCAGTAAACAAATTCTTGTAAAGCATCAGGGTTCCATGAAGTATATAGTAAATAAATATCTGCTCTCCTCAGGTATAGGAGCTTGTTTCTTCCTAAATATTTTTCTCCAACATAAGTACATTAAGATTGAAACTGGTAATGCTGGTGCGGGTTGAAAGTTGCCAGAACCCTGAAACCCAGCAAATCCAGAGCCTTCTTTCTCAGCCCTGCGTGCCTCCCGTGCTGCTCCTCCCCTCGCTATCTGGGTGGCACCTTTGGGTTTTCCTACTGCTGTTGGCTTTCCATCACCTGCCCAGTTCCTGCCATTCTTCCCAGCACCCCAGTTGTGGGTATTCATTCATGTCAGTCGCTCCAGGACCACATCCGCTCATGCTCTGGGAGGGCTCATGGACCCATCCTGCTCCATCAACCACCTCAACGCAAAGACCAAACCTCAATTTCCACGTACTTCCCTTCATCCTGAGCTCCAGATCCAGATTTCCAACTTCAAGTAGGCAGCATCACTGTAATGTTCTATCAGTTCTTCAGACTCAAACTGCCCAAAAGTGAATCCTTTTTCTCTTCATGAAAACTCCAAATGTTTCTCCTAACTTCCCATTTTCCTGCAAATGATATCTATATTTTCCTAGTTAAAACTGTAGGTGAAATGGGTACAGAGTTTCTGTTTGAGATGATGAAAAAGTTGGGGTAATGGATATTGGTGATGGTGGCACGATACTGTGTATGTAATTAACGTAACTGCACACTTGAAAGTGTGTAAAATGAGAAATTTTAAGTTGTATATGTTACTACATTAAAAAGTCAAACAAACAAAACTGAAGGTGACATTGTCTTCTCTCTCCCTTAACTGCATAATCAATAAACTGCCAAGTCCAGTGGCTCCTACCTCATTACCATCTCTTACAGGAAAACAACTGGCAACCTCTTCACTCCTCTCTCCTAAAGGCCTGTTAGGTTGGATTCTCCCAGAAGCACACCCTGAGAAAAGGATGAGTGCAAGCATTTCACTTGGAGGGTAATACTGGGAAACAACGATAGGGAAGTGGTGAAGTGAGTCAGGGAAGCTAATAAAGAATATGTGGTTGAGAAGTTGAAGTTCATGGCTGTGGACAATCAGGATTCAATCCCCTTGGGACATGCTGGGAGACTGTGTAGAACATGGCTCAGCATTATCCCAACTGAGTGAAAAAGGCTCTGGGTTATTTATTCACCAATTCCCTTCAGCCACTGATAGAGGATGTTAGCTCCCAGGCACTTCCGGTCTGCTCTGAGCACAGGTTCAGCAGGCTCCAGTGGCTAGAGAAGACCCCCAGATGCTTGTAGTTGGGCGTCATCAGGTAGGCATGCATGGGAATGGTAAGTACCAGGGTCGCAGGGATGTGCCACCAACTGTCTCTGCTACTGGGCCCTGTTTACCACTCACCTTGACTGCTGCAATAACTGCTTAACTCCTAATCTTTTCTTATAACATTCCATGTAACTGCATCCCACTCACTGCCAGATTAATCTTAAAGAACACCTTCCAGCTCTAATCATGATATTCTTCTGCTTGTCATCCTTCATCAGCCTCCCATTAAACTACTGAATTAAGTACAAATTCCTCAGCCAAGTATTCAAGGCCCTTCACAATATGCCAAGCAACTGTTCCAGCTCCATACTTTACTCTTTCTCTATATGTACTGATTCAGGCACACCGGATACTACTGCTCTCTTGCGTACCCTGAACCAGCCAGGGTCCTTTGACTGTCAACTTTGATGAAATCACGTCTGTTTTTCAAGGGCTATCTTAAATGTTGCATTCATTCGACATTCATTTAACACTGATTATATGTCAGGTAGCAGGTAAGACTTGGTCCCTGAGCCCCAAGACTTCACAGTCTTTCCCATTTCTACACTGAACTGCCTGGTTTAGGCTGCTTCGTGCCCCCATTATCCCATGTGAGTCTCTCTATATATCTTACTCACTTCTACCTCTGATACTCAATAAATACTTGTGGAATTGAACTGAAATACACAAGACTGAAAGTGAGAAGACCTGATTAATAAAGTCTGACATCTTAACTACATGGTTATTTCACAAAACCTCTTGCTACATGATGGGCTTCAAAGGAAAACTTGTATGCCTTCTTTCTTTATAGGATCTAAAGTTAGAGTAATCAGGGCCTACAGAATTCACCAGAAGACACCTTTGGGGGCAATATACTGCATGGGTAAGCCTTGCAAAGATTTCTCCAGGCCTGAATATATAACTGGCAGCTTTTTAAATGAAAGATGTTACAGTCACTTCTAGTTGTTATGGCTACTCATCCAATCAACAACTATCCTACTGCAGTAATTCCTGTCTTTTTCTGTGCTTATAGAACAGAGATATATTAAGCCACACCTAATCAGAAAAGAGACAAAGGGAGACCTGGCAGGATTCAGCTAGGTGAAAATTCCTAAGGTAAGATAAGGATGGGATAGGTATTCCAGAAAAAAGCAGACAAACCAAAGTGTAGATAGCGTCCCAGCATATAAGTTGGATAGAAGAATTAGACAATAATTACAAACCAAAATGTTCAAATTATTGAAAAGCAGTCAGAGAGAAATAACAGTAATTCATTTAATGGTGGTTAGAGGTGAGTTTTTAAATAAGCATTGAAGAGAATAACGAAGTATAATTAATTCCTAATTATTCACATGTAATAGGAAAAGAATAAAATATGTATTTTATACTTATCTGTGAATCACATCTAATTTATCCCTAATCAATCAAGGGCATCTAGAAAGTGGACAAACTGACGTCTCCCTTACTGAAAGAATTTTCTTGTTCTGGGTTCAAAAGCCCTCAGATTTAGAATGCAGGTTTCATTAAAAACATTTTGGGAGGGTCTAGAAACAAATCTTACAAGTTCACCTGCTGATTATCATCAGGCAGCCTGACTCTCCTAGCTACTCTAGAAGGAGATTAATTTACCAATCTGCAGGAGAAGCTATAACCCAGAACACTTTTCTCTCTTGGGTTAGGGTTGCCAGGTATCTAAAACTGAATCAGGCAGCCCAGGGTTTTGGTTTTCCATCCAGTAAAACGAAAACTGAAAGACACATGAATGTCTTTTTAAAAGCCATTTTAACTTCACATTTACTTTATTGTAGTGTCTGCCTAATACTTAATCACCAGGAGCTTGGAATAATTCAATTTACAGTCTTCTTCTCTTGAGTATTTAATGATCTGTATTCCAATATCTGATAAGATACTGTTCAAATGAACTCTCTGATTCTTGTGTGGGTTTGACTATACTCTCATCAGGACTAACTACACTCTAAATGATCTCTGCAATGTGATTTTTTTGTTTTGTTCTCATTCCACCCATCCCCCGCCCAGTATGTGGTAAATCAACCAAAGCCTTCTAGGAAATGTGATCTTGTTTTTGGAAGATAAGTTCATTACATAAGGAGTCAGAAAACATAAAAGTATGTTTACATAAATAAAACCAGGGCTTTAATGAACAATGATCCATCCCCCACCCCCGCCAGACATTGATAGACTTATAAAATGATCAAATGTCTACATTTGTCTGGGATTTTGCTATTTTTAAAAATAACCCACCACAAAGAAAAGGGCCCTAGGAGATACCCTGGCCAACCCTGAGGCCAAGATGGCCCACATGCCATGTTCCTGCTGATGTGCTACATGGTATTGGTCTGTGCTCATGCAGTCATGCCACCTAAGTTGCATGATAAATAAGCAGAGGTTGGTTAATGGCCTAGAGCAGGTCAGCTGGGCACACAAGACTTATTCTCAGTCCAATGCTCATGTTCTACCCTGGCTGGGTTTGAGGCCCAAGGTAGCTCGCCTGGGCCAGGGTCACCAGGGAAAGGCTTTCAGATGCAGGGCTCTCACCTCACAGTGGTTTTCAACCCTCTCTGCACATTAGACTGACCAGAGAGTGGTACAAAAAAAAATTACAGATACTTCAACTTTATGCCAAAACCAAATGCACCAAAATTTCTGGGAGATGGGGTTTGGGGATCAGTATATTTTTGGTTTTCCAGAGGATTCTAATGTGCAGCCAAGGTTGAGAATCACTGCTCTAAGAGAAGAAAGAAACGAGCAAGAGCTGAGCCAAGAGAGGAGGCGGCGGCAGTGACAAGAAAAGCTTTCTAGAGTGAGTTGGGAGGAGGGCAGCCCAGTTCTGCAGGGGTCCAAGCCCCTTGGATTCCTCATAGCTCACTGGGAGTACTTCCAGACATCTCTTCCCTTACAGGATCACCTGTAATAGTGGTAGCTAGCTATAAATTATCATTATTCCCTCAACTCCTCAGTTATTAAGTTAAGCATTCTTTTATTTTGAAAAATGTTTTAAATAAGACATTTGTACAATTATCTGTGAACCCACCACTCACAACAGCTGATGTTCCTAGACTGGACCCTGTCAATGTTAGGAGAAAATTCTAAAGGATTAAATGAAGTCACATCTACATTAAGCTGAGAATGACCTTCCTGGGTTGTTCTGATGAGGGGAATGGGAGGCAGGAGACCTTATTTTTGGAGCATTTAGGAAAAGGCAGGCTTGGGTGGGACACAATGGCTTTAAGTAGGAAGGCAATGGGTGTGGGAAAGGGAGTGCCTGAAGCGACAAGTTTGACACCTGAATGGTGCCCTGGCTGGCCCTGCCATATCTGCTCCTGCAGGCCCTGAGAGAGGTCCTTATCCTTTCTGAACACCTTCTTCAGAAAACTGGGTTCAAGATGGGGGAGAGCCCTAAGGCTCACCTACCCCATTAGCTTCCATGGAAAAGCTAAGGTGGAAAAGCTTAGTAGATGACAAGAGCAGATTTCTCTATACCTGAGTCTTTAGCCACCCAAAGAATCTAAGGTTGAGGAGAATTTCAGCCTGACTTTACTTAAAGCTAATGTTGAAAGGTAAAGATGCTGAACTGAACAGTCTGAGTTCCTGTACTATGACCACTAACGGGCTTTATGAGCTCAGACCAGTCATCCCACGTCTCCAAAGGTATCCTCACCTATAAAATGAGGTTTTAGGATTTGAGGACCTCTAAATCAGAGCTGCACAAAGTGTCAGTCCATAATGGGAGAAAGTGCTGGCCTCATTGTGTAGATGAGGATGCATCTCTCATCAGGAGAGTTCCGCTATGAAAAAAAAATGTCAGCTCTCATCAACAGTATGCTTGGAACTATAGTTGATTTTCACTGTGTTGCAAATTCTGCATCTTGCCAGGGACTGGTATCAAATGGCTTGAGGAGTGGAAGCTGGCCCACAGGCCACCCTTGGGGAAGCACTGCTTTATAGCACCTTCCAGTTTCCTCTCCCCCTTTGCTGACCTCTCTTGCCTGCTGAACCAGCTCTAAGTTGAATCAGAAGAAGCCTGAAGGAGACTTTTCTTTATTTTCTCTTTCTCTTTTTAAATATAACATCTTTATTGAGTTATAATTAATATAAGCATACAATTCAGTCATTTAAAGTGTACAATTCAATGCTTCTGGTTTATTCACAGAGTTGTACAACCATCACAAGAATCTAAATTCAGAGCATTTCAACACCTCCAAAGGAAACCTCTTATCCATTAGCAGTCAACCCTCATTTCTCCTCAAACTCCTCCAGACCTAGGCAATTGCTATTTGCAATTGATTTGCCTATTCTGAAATTTTCGCATAAATGGAATCATACAATATGTATCTGGCTTCTTTCGCTCAGCATAAATGTTTTCAAAGTTCATCCATGTTGTAGCATGCATCAGTACATCATTTCTTTTTATGGCTAAATAATTTTATGGAATACTATTCCATAAAATGTGAATATACTACATTTTATTTATCCATTCATCATACCTAAGAGGGGAATTGCTAAGTCATGTGGAAATACTACATTTAACTCTTTGAGGAACTGCTAGACTTTTCCAAAGTGGCCAGAAGGCTTTTCTTTTTGGGTATAAGAGCACAGAAGTCCATATGACCATATAACGAAAAACAAAGGGGCCCATATGTAACTTTCAATAAACTCAATTTGGCTGAGTTCTTTGTAAATTATCATTCCTAAATAAAGCTGGGAACGTGCTAGTTCACAAAGGAATCAATAACATCAGGAAGCTTGGATTCTTGGATTCCTACCCTTGAAAGCCAATATGCAGAGCACAAGGAAAGGAATCATTTAGTCCAAGGGTGCCAAGAACCCTGCAGAATATCTGAAGTTCAGTTTACGTGGGCTAAGGCAAACACTCCAGGAAGGCAATGTGCAGCCTTCTCATTTCCTAGTGAGCAAGGACTTTGGCTTCCCCTCAATCCTTCAATGACAAATTGGAAATGAGGACAAGATGGAAAATTTCTACTCTCTTATTCTCCTCTGCAGTAGCCATAGTAATCCCTATACATTCAAAGTATGTCACAAACATATTTCAGCAAGTGTTGCATTACCACTACTCCTAGGAGAACTGCTTACCCTAAATACCATTTCATCTTTGCTAGCTCTTTTGGGTTAACTTCAGTTAGAGGCAGTCCCTTCCTGTTTGTTCCTTCCGGGAACAAGGTGAGGTACAAATAAACAGAATTCCTCTGGTCCGAAACAGTAATTGTTCGTAGTTCTACGGCAGAAAGGAGGAGGATTATCAAGGGATCTAAATATCAAAATTAACTCTAATAATCAAGATTGGCATTTCATTACTTTGTGATCAAATTTAAGAAAAAGACTGTAAAAGGAGCAAAATGTAATCATAATTACATCCTTTTAGAACTCTAAAAAATAAAATTATGGGATTAAATTAATTATAATTTAGTATATACATCTTGTACCCTAATGATCTAATGACGATATATTTAGTATCAATTATGCCTTGGATTACAAAAAGCTTTATTTTATAAGATATTTTCATATTCATTATTTCATTATTCCATTTAGGTATCAAATACCCTTGTGAGCTGGCATGTGTACATTACTATCATTTTTCAGATAAGAAAATGATACACAGAAAGGTTATTTGAATTTTCCGACACTTAGCTGGTTTGTGGTAAGGACAGAGCTTGAGCTCAGATCCTCTTTCTGAGTCCAAGGTCCTTTCTGCTACAGACACGCAAGCTGCTGGTCACACTGTAGCTAAACAGCTTAGTTCGAATTAGCCTTTATGATATAGATATTTACTGGGAGTACTAATCAGAATTCAACCCACTGCCCTGAATATGATCCCAGAGGTCAAGCTCTTCTCATCCTCTAGCTTAGAACACAGTGAATTCCTTAGAATTGGCTATCTAGTTTTTACAAACCCTTTGCAAGAACTCAAAGCATTCTTCAAGATTTTTGAAAAATCTAATTACAGTTTATGGCTAAAAGTTACTGGGTTGCTGCATTCTTCAAAAATAAGTTTCCAATTCACTTTAAATGCTAAGGATTGAAGGTTTTGAAAGCTTTCTCCTCCTCTTATTCTCTCCACCCTCCTATCTGTGGTTTTCTAAAGTTCTAGCCAGAGGCCTCTTCCCCTTTTATTCATCATCTCTCCCTAAGCAACCTCAGCCACTTCTGAGCCTCAACTTCCTCTTGGACTGACAATCCCAGATTTCTCTAGTTAGCCTGTTCATCTCTCCTGAGGGTGAGCCCAGCACATCCAACTGTTTACAAGAAATTTCTACCTGGATGCTCTAAAAGCATCCGGAATATAAAAAACTGAATTCCTTGTCTTTATTACACCAAAATAGCCTGAATTCTCCTGAATTTCCTATTTCAAAATATTAGGACCTTCTACCAGTCAGCCAAGCTGAAAGTGTTACCCTTGACTCCTCTGTCTTCATTTCCCACAATACACTGAATACTCTTCTTTCTGTCCCATGAATACCTCGAGGACATTTCTGTTGTCTTGTCTTCCTCCCTCTTACTTATTCTGTTCTCACACTCTGGGTCAGTCTACAGCAACTGCTTTCTCCTTGGTCTCCCACCCCCAGCCTCATTCCCCCTTCCTTTGTTCTCATGTACTACCATTCCATGTTTATCTTTCTAAAATAGGAACGCCACCAAGTTATTCTCCTGCTTCAAAATGTCAATGCTTCCATACTAGGTCCCTCAGAATTCTACACATGACTCTACAAAATCTGGCCCTACCTCTCTAGAATAATCCTGTCACCCCGTAATAATGAGGGAGAGTATAGCGTAATGGTTAAGAATGTGGGTGCTTAGTCAAGACTACCTGGCTCTGACATTTCTTGGCTGGGACAAATTTCTTAACGTATTTGGGCCTCATTTTCTTCATCTGGAAAATGGGGATAATAGTAATTATACTGACCTAACTCATTGGGTTGTTTTTAATTGCTGACATTAGGTAAGAAAAGACATAACTGATACATTCGAAGGATTCAATAAATGTTAGGTATAACTATGAGCATCACTATCTAGCCACAAGTAAATACTTATTATTATCCTGTGCTCTTTATGCCAAGAAAGCCCCCACTCCTGTCTCCTGGTGGTTTAATACCACAGTCTCAAGTGTTAACTCCCTGTGAAGTTCTCTCTCCTCCTCCAGGTAGTTATTTACACCTTCCCTTTGGGCTCTGTAGCCTTAATACCTCTTCCGACCCTTACACTTAGTACTGCACTGCATATATTTTTATGTACCTGTCCCTCTCCTTCAATTCTAGTTTGAGCTCCTAAGAGAGGTAGCATTCTGTCCTACAAAGGTCTCCCTACCGCCTTGTGCAGTGCCTGATTGAACAGGCATGCAATACAGCGTTGCTGAATGAATAGAGCTTTGTCCCTCACTTTATGGGAACTAGCAGACCCCGCTTTGCAGCACTGTTATTTGCTTGAGAGCCTCAGCCTTCCCCATCTTTATGTGCTGGAAGTACCTAGAAGAATGCACAATACATAATTGCTGCTTAAAAACTATTTGCTTGGTCCAGGGACAGAGTGACAAATTCAAATCCATCCCTTTAAAGTACCCTCTGAGGGGAGTAAGAGTCCTAAAGGGCTATACCAAATAAGGACGTGTGAACCTTTCATCAAACTATTTATTCTGAGAGACTTGAATAAGACCAAAAATACTTTAAAACATTAGCTTTTGAAAACACTATAAAGCTCTATAAATATACTGACCTTAATTCCCTCCAGGGCCTAAATCCCTGTAAAGCAAACTACAAAAGCTCTTTTCCCCCAAGTTCTCCTAAAGTACTGACATTGGTGGCATGACTGCAAAGGTTTTTTTTTTGGATGTGATTCAATTATTTACAGTCTTTATGTCATTCTTCTATCAATGACTCAAAACAAAACAAACACCATTCTTTCTTTCAGTTCTGGTAGAAATAAATGCCTTTGACTTGACAAAGTGGTGAGGGACTGAAAGTTGAAAAGCTACAAGAAAACTTCAGGGAGTAATATTTCTCTTTCTAACTCACAGGTTTAAACATCAGGTAGTGACAATTTTCTAGAGGTGGAAGAACTTGCAACCTAGCAAAAAATCAAGGAGTTAGAGAAAAAAGAGCTGATTAAAAAAATAAGTTTTAAATAATATTTCCTCTGTGTAAACTCTGCCTGGCAAACAGGTACATAACATACAGTCAATCCATCTTGTGACAAAAGTAAAACTTCATAAGAAAAAAAAAGTTAAAAAAAAGTATCACTGTACTGGTTAATTTGTGTTTATACTGGTTATTTTTTTTTTAATTAAATTCAGTTTTATTGAGATATATTCATGTACCATACAATCATCCAAGGTTGTACTGGTTAATTTTTAAATAGTATGTGTTTTGCAATAAAAATGATGTAGATAAGTATCTATTGATGTTAAAAATATACTAAGTGCAAATATTAAGTTATAAAATAGAATCACATTTTTAATAAAAATATACATATAGTACATGTATTTTATTTATATATGAAGTCCGGATGAATGCAGACTAAGGGGATTTCCCTGGTTGTGGGATTATGTGTCTTTTAAATTTCCTTTTTTTTTCCCCGAACTGTATTTTTCTACAATTAACTTGTGTTGTTTAAATAATAAGAGTTATTTTAAATAAAAAAGAATATGCGCTTTTCATTTTAAAACTGGAAATGATTCTTTCAAAAATTAAGACTCTTGTCATTTATTTAAATTTACTTACCAGGAGATTCTCCCCCGCCACTCCTCTGTTGTTAAAAACCACACATCTAAAAACCAGGAAAGTAATTTTTGTTATTTCTACACATGACTCTTGCTCACAACATCATATTAAAATAATCTTACCAGCACTGCTTTAGAGTATTAGAGATTTTTAAAAATCTTTTTTACAGAAATGATAGTATTTAACAATTTCAACTTAATGCACTAAAATCCAATTCCAGTTTTCTCACTTAAACGTGTAGGTTTAGATTAGAAAACTGCATAGTGAAGTGATGTTAATTTCTCCTACTTAGAACAGAATTTTAGAAACTTTTCCTGTGCATATGTGCAGGCTTCCAATAACTGTTACTAAAGCAATCCTAAATCTACATCAAATTTAAACATTTTTGCTTCAAATAAAGAAAAAACACGTCCTCTACCTATTCTGTTGTAATATTAATAAGTATTGTAAATAGCTCTTGTTCCCTCAAGGCTCAGCAAACAGTATTTGGCATTAGATGAAACATTACAACAGGCGGCACTGCAATGAGTGACCTCCCCCTCTTCAGGAACCTGGCACCTGAGCAGGTAGGACACCTGTGTGGTGTTCAGTTGACCTAGAGGAGGAAACACTATCTGTGTTTCCTATAATCCTTTTGCCTCTCCTGGGTAAATGAGTCATGTAAATGGTTAGATCAGTGTTGGCACACGGCAATGTTAGCTCTTAGTAGCAACAGTGGCTCTAGTGTCATGCTGCCTTTAAACTCTCACATAACTGACAGTCAACCATAACCCAGGTATGTATTTTTTTTGCCATTTCCAAAATCTTGACTTGTATCTGTAGAGGTTCTCCTTGATTTAGTGACTCTATGTTCACGTCAAGTTTAATTTTGTTTTTGTCTATTTACATATCAAGATCAGTCAAGTTCACTTAAAATTCAAATTCTCTTATTTCAGGGTGCTGCTGATCATTGTATGGGTTCTCAGCACCAAGAACTGACTGCCCTACAGCATATAAACAACTGTCCTCTTGGGGGGATCAGATTTCAAGGCATACCACCTCCACTCAATGTGTTATGCAGGGTATTTTTTGCAAAGAAATTCTTTCTTGCTCCTGAAAGGTTATATAGTGAATTTAATTAGGCCCAGCTAAAGAAACAGACATGTTTAATAATCTCAGTAATCTGATTTGAGGAAAAGCTTCAAATATTACATTTTATTGACTAGTCTAAGAGAGATCTTAAATACACTCTAAACACATACAGAGAAATTAGAGAAGAATACAAGAATGGCAAGACAGATTAGATATAAACAAAGTTTGTTAGCCACTTGTGTTTCCTTGTATAAGCATCTAAGTTACATAGGAATTGGTGCTAAAGTTACCTGTGACCCTGAACCTTGAAGCTCCTAACTGTTCAGAAACAACCACTTTTAGGGGCTAAACATTACATAAAGATTAAAATGACTTCTTGGTAATAGGGAAAACTGTGTGTTAGGAGGGCTAGATATTTGGGAACTATTTTCTGTAATATTTTTCTGTAAACCTACAAATTCTCTAATAAAACCTATTTAAAAAAAAAAAAAAAATGACTTCTTGGGCAAGACACCATCATGTGACTGCTAACGAGAGAAAGGAGCATAACCAGGGAGGGGAAAGAAAATGATGATCTGCGAACTCATGAAAAAGCAGCACATACACCTGGGATTTTCTTCCAACCTGCAGACTGGGATATTTGCACTTGGCTTCAGGCAACTTGAAAAAGTGGATCATAGCTCTGATATCTCTTGCAGAAGGAAGAATTATACTGACCTCTCCACAATGTTCAGTCAGCAGCAGTCATCACTATATACATCTAGCCTTAGAAATGCGACAGAAAGCTAAGGGAGGAGGAGGAAGCAAAGCAGCTAGAGGAAGGCAGAATGAGGGCTGCCATTCTGTGCCTTTCTCCCACTCCCCTTGATGAGAAGCAACCAGCTTATTTCATTTAATACTTTTACTGCCCTAAGGGGCAAAGCACAGCCATCAGGGAACAATTTACACATAAAGCTG
Source organism: Choloepus didactylus (assembly GCF_015220235.1). Lineage (NCBI taxonomy): Eukaryota > Metazoa > Chordata > Mammalia > Pilosa > Megalonychidae > Choloepus > Choloepus didactylus. The sequence goes on along the minus strand of NC_051322.1, from coordinate 59,021,714 downwards.
AAAGAGCTGGTCATGAAACTAATGACTACCCTTAAGGCATTCAATAAGCCTCTGTTAACTTCTGCAAAAGCTCCCTCTAAACAATTTTTACAATTTTGCAAACAATTTTGTGTATACGAGGAAAACTGTTTGTAAAACTAATTTTACCCATATATTTAATTATTTAAATTTTCTTCTCAAAATAAGGCAACAACAAAGAGAATGAGTAGAATAAATATCAACTAAAGAATAAATCTGATATTGAGAAATTTCTGTGATAACAGAACATTCACCAGCGGAGCATGTGGGTCTCCTTCAATGAAGATTAAATAAAAGGCAGAGAGCTACCTGTAGTACAGGGTTTCTCAACCTTACTACTATGAACATTTTGCCAAATGATTCTTTGTTGTGAGGGCTGTTACAGAATTTTCAACAGTGTCCTTGGCCTTTTGTCCCTTGGGAGGCAAAACTGCCCCCTGGTTGAGAGATAGTTACAGTGAGATGGACCAGATAGTTTCAAAGGCTGCTCAAGCCCATGATCTCCCTGAATACATGTTGTGATCTTGCCTGCTAAATGAGTAGTTACAGACTCTGAGCTTATGCACCTAAAATAAGCGGTGAGAAGTGAATGGGAAAGGAGTACCTCTCTAAGCCTAGTTTCCTCATCTGTAAGATAAAGGGATTATATCAGACAACCTTAAATGTTTTCCAGTTCTGAGATTTCCAGTTCTAAGAAGAGATCGGCAAAGGGAGCAGTGAGAGAAACATTCAGGGATCAACTAGTCATCCAGAACCATACTGATTTCAGATGATAATAATAACAACAAAAACTAACATTTATTAGTGTTACTATATGCCATATCACGTTCTAAGAGCTTCACATGAATAATAATATTGGAAGGGTTCACTCATTCATTCAAAAGCATATTAAATGTATTAAACAGAGCCTAGAGGAGAGAAACAAAATAACAATATAAGGTTTCTGGCCTCAAGAGGAGTACAATCTAGTTGAGTTGAAAAGATAATGCACCATATTTTAAGTTCAATGACTACAATAAAAGTGATATCACAAGGCAGTATATGATTAACTGTCCACCGAGTGGTATAGATAATAAAGCCCTATAAGGTCAGGATGGGGGAAATTGATTAGGCAAGGCTTCAAGGAAAAAAGTAGATAGAGATTATGCTAAGACTTGAGAAATGGTAAAGCTTTTGGCAGAAGGAGAGTGTGGGACATTTTGAGCTGAAGGGAGCAATGTGAGAAAATATGTGAGGTAAGAACATGTAAAATATTCTGAAGGATGAGTAAACAGATCATCTTAGTTGAGAATAATAATAGAAAATAACTATGGAAAAGGTTAGGACCAAATAGGAATAGGGTTTGAAATGCCAGGTTAAGAAATGATGACAAGGATGTTCCACTTCTAGCAAGGTTGGAATAAATATTATTGGACCAACATTCTATAGAATAACTACAAATTCTTTACAAAACATGAAAGTAGTGGAGAATAACCAAATCAGTCAGAAACTGAATAGGAGTTGACACTGGAAGAAGAAATGGCACTGGGTAAGTTTCTTGTTTTTTACAACTTTTTTGACTGAGGGGAGGCCCCAGTTGTTATTACTCAGGGATGGATAAAACTCAGATGGAAACTCTCAGTCTCAGACTTGAAGAACCAGAAAACAGAGTTTGTAACAGATATAGGAGTTGGAAAACAAAGAATGAGGGGAAATCTCAGAAGGGAGAGAGACATAGAGAAGAAACTATAAGTTCTGGATAAAAACTAGGCCAAAATCTCTGGCTGCTCATATAAACAAACATGAGGCAAACTCCAAGTTGCCTCATCGAGGCTGAAACAATGAAGAGAGATTTAGGCTTCTCTCCACTACAGGGGAGACAGAGTTTGAAGTTTGAGTTTAGCCAAGTTATCTGCCAGATAAGCAAACAAACAAACTCAAAACTCTTCAGAGGAATATGACAGAATCCAGAATCTCTATAACAGACCATTCAAGCTACTGAGAATATAATCCAAAATTACTAGATCATGAAGAAACAAGAAAATATGATCCATACTCAATCAATGAAGACAACCCTGAGATGAACCAGATATTAGAATTAACAGTTGAGTGTTTAAAGCAGCTATTATAACTATGATAAGGACATAAAGGAAAATAAGCTTGTAATGAATAAACAAATAGGAAATCTCAGTAAAGGAAGAAAACATTAAAAATGGATTCTAGAACAGAAAAATATCTGAAATAAAAATGCCTCTTTGTTGCTCAGATGTGGCCCTCTCTCTCTAGCTAAGCCAACTTGAAAGGTGAAATCACTGCCCTCCCCTCTACGTGGAATCAGACACCCAGGGGAGTGAATCTCCCTGGCAACGTGGAATATGACTCCCGGGGAGGAATGTAGACCTGGCATCATGGGACGGAGAACATCTTCTTGACCAAAAGGGGGATGTGAAAGGAAATGAAATAAGCTTCAGTGGCAGAGAGATTCCAAAACGAGCCGAGAGGTCACTCTGGTGGGCACTCTTATGCACACTTTAGGCAACCCTTTTTAGGTTCTAAAGAATTGGGGTAGCTGGTGGAGGATACCTGAAACTATCAAACTACAACCCAGAACCCATGAATCTCGAAGACAATTGTATAAAAATGTAGTTTATGAGGGGTGACAATGGGATTGGGAAAGCCATAAAGACCACACTCCACTTTGTCTAGTTTATGGATGGATGAGTAGAAAAATAGGGGAAGGAAACAAACAAACAGACAAAGGTACCCAGTGCTCTTTTTTACTTTAATTGTTTTCATTTTAATTATTATTCTTGTTATTTTTGTGTGTGTGCTAATGAAGGTGTCAGGGATTGATTTAGGTGATGAATGTACAACTATGTAATGGTACTGTGAACAATCGAATGTACGATTTGTTTTGTATGACTGCGTGGTATGTGAATATATCTCAATAAAATGAAGATTAAAAAAAAAAGTCACTGTATTTGCAAATTACAGTTGACAGAAGAAAGAATCAGGGAACTAGAAGATAAATTTAAATTTTCTAATCTAAGGATCAGAGAGAAAAGATTGAAAAAAAATGAACAGAACCTCAGTGATTTGTGGGACAATTTCAGAAGTATAATATACATATGTTTTCTGGCCCCATAAAGAGAAGAGAGAGAGAATGAGGCAGAAAAATATTTGAAGAGAGAATGGACCAACATTTTTCCAAATTTGAAAAAAGACATAAATTTACAGACGTAAGAGCCCTATTGAGCCTCAAGCAGGATAAACACAAATATAACTACAATAGGCACATACTAGTCCAAGTATCCTGAAATCAAAGATAAAAAATGACACAATATATATAAGGAACAACAATTTCTCATTAGAAATAATGCAGGCCACTAAACAATGGATAAACACCTTTAAAGTGCTGAAAGAAAAAAAAACCCTCAAACTGGAATTCTAAATCTAGCAAAAATATTATTTTAAAATGAAGGCAACCCCCCTACGTGGGATCAGACACCCAGGGGAGTGAATCTCCCTGGCAACATGGAATATGACTCCCGGGGAGGAATGTAGACCTGGCATCGTGGGACGGAGAACATCTTCTTGACCAAAAGGGGGATGTGAAAGGAAATGAAATAAGCTTCAGTGGCAGAGAGAATCCAAAAGGAGCCGAGAGGTCACTCTGGTGGGCACTCTTACGCACACTTTAGACAACCCTTTTTAGGTTCTAAAGAATTGGGGTAGCTGGTGGTGGATACCTGAAACTATCAAACTACAACCCAGAACCCATGAATCTCGAAGACAGTTGTATAAAAATGTAGCTTATGAGGGGCGACAATGGGATTGGGAAAGCCATAAGGACCACACTCCACTTCGTCTAGTTTATGGATGGATGAGTAGAAAAATAGGGGAAGGAAACAAACAGACAAAGGTACCCAGTGTTCTTTTTTACTTCAATTGCTCTTTTTCACTCTAATTATTATTCTTGTTATTCTTGTGTGTGTGCTAATGAAGCTGTCAGGGATTGATTTGGGTGATGAATGTACAACTATGTAATGGTACTGTGAACAATCGAAAGTACGATTTGTTTTGTATGACTGCGTGGTATATGAATATATCTCAATAAAATGAAGATTAAAAAAAAAAAAAGACATAATGCTGAGCAAAATAAGCCAGGCACAAAAAGAGAGATATTGTATGTTACCACTAATGTGAATTCTGTGAAAAATGTACAATGTTTTATACTGTAGAATGTAGGGGACCTAGAGATACCAATTAGTGGAGGGGGAATGATAATCTAATAAGAACAGATAAACTATGGAGGGTAATCTCAATGTTATGGGAATGCTCAGGAATGATTATGGTTTGTAAACTTTCTTGGATATAGTAAGATCATGTTGGAAGCAATAGAGTTATTTTAGGTTTTTTTTTTCTCTTATTCCTTTGTTTTCTTAGGGGTTGTTAATTTTCTTGGGGTATGGTAGGAACATGTTGGAAGCAATGTAGTTATTTTAGATTATTTGTTTTTCTTACTCCTCTGTTTGGACATGGTTTATTAATTTTCTTGGGGTATGGTAGGAACATATTGGAAGCAAAGTAGTTATTTTAGGTTATCTGTTTTCCTTAATCCATTGCTTTGTTTGAAATATTGTGGGGTTTTTTTGGTTGTTGTTTGCCTGTTTGTTTTTAATTTTTTGATAAACAAAGTTAAAAAATTGAAAAAAAATCAGTAGAAAAATGGGAGTAAAAACTAAATGACAGGAAGGCGGGGCAAGATGGCAGACTGGTGAGCTGTAAGTTTTAGTTACTCCTCCAGGAAAGTAGGTATAAAGCCAGGAACTGCGTGGACTGGACACCACAGAGCAATCTGTCTTTGGGCATACTTCATACAACACTCATGAAAACGTGGAACTGCTGAGATCAGCGAAATCTGTAAGTTTTTGCGGCCAGGGGACTCGCGCCCCTCCCTGCCAGGCTCAGTCCCGGGGGAGGAGGGGCTGTCAGCTCCGGGAAGGAGAAGGGAGAACTGCAGTGGCTGCTCTTATCGGAAACTCATTCTACTGATTCAAACTCCAACCATAGATAGACTGAGACCAGACACCAGAGTCTCTGAGAGCAGCCAGCCCAGCAGAGAGGAGACAGGCATAGAAAAAAAACAACACGAAAAACTCCAAAATAAAAGCAGAGGATTTTTGGAGTTCTGGTGAACACAGAAAGGGGAAGGGCGGAGCTCAGGCCTTGAGGCGCATATGCAAATCCCGAAGCAAAGCTGATCTCTCTGCCCTGTGCACCTTTCCTTAATGGCCCTGGTTGCTTTGTCTATTAGCATTTCAATAACCCATTAGATCTCTGAGGAGGGCCGTTTGTTTTTTTTGTTTGTTTTTTTTTTTTAAATCCTTTTTTCTTTTACTAAAACAATTACTCTAAGAAGCCCAATACAGAAAGCTTCAAAGAATTGCAATTTGGGCACGTCAAGTCAAGAGCAGAACTAAGAGAGCTCTGAGACAAAAGGCAATAATCCAGTGGCTGAGAAAATTCACTAAACAACACAACTTCCCAAGAAAAGGGGGGTGTCCGCTCACAGCCACCATCCTGGTGGACAGGAAACACTCCTGCCCATCGCCAGCCCCATAGCCCAGAGCTACCCCAGACAACCCAGTGTGACGGAAGTGCTTCAAATAACAGGCACACACCACAAAACTGGGCGTGGACATTAGCCTTCCCTGCAACCTCAGCTGAATGTCCCAGAGCTGGGAAGGGGGAGCAGTGTGAATTAACAAAGCCCCATTCAGCCATCATTTGAGCAGACTGGGAGCCTCCCTACACAGCCCAGCAGCCCAGAACTGCCCTGGGGGGACGGCACTCACCTGTGACATAGCACAGTCATCCCTCAACAGAGGACCCGGGGTGCACGGCCTGGAAGAGGGGCCCACTTGCAAGTCTCAGGAGCCATACGCCAATACCAAAGACTTGTGGGTCAGTGGCAGAGACAAACTGTGGCAGGACTGAACTGAAGGATTAGACTATTGCAGCAGCTTTAAAACTCTAGGATCATCAGGGAGATTTGATTGTTAGGGCCACCCCCCCTCCGCGACTGCCCAGAAACACGCCCCACATACAGGGCAGGCAACACCAACTACACACGCAAGCTTGGTACACCAATTGGGCCCCACAAGACTCACTCCCCCACTCACCAAAAAGGCTAAGCAGGGGAGAACTGGCTTGTGGAGAACAGGTGGCTCGTGGACGCCACCTGCTGGTTAGTTAGAGAAAGTGTACTCCACGAAGCTGTAGATCTGATAAATTAGAGATAAGGACTTCAATAGGTCTACAAACCCTAAAAGAACCCTATCAAGTTCAGCAAATGCCACGAGGCCAAAAACAACAGAAAATTATAAAGCATATGAAAAAACCAGACAATATGGATAACCCAAGCCCAAGCACCCAAATCAAAAGACCAGAAGAGACACAGCACCTAGAGCAGCTACTCAAAGAACTAAAGATGAACAATGAGACAATAGTACGGGATATGAAGGAAATCAAGAAGACCCTAGAAGAGCATAAAGAAGACATTGCAAGACTAAATAAAAAAATGGATGATCTTATGGAAATTAAAGAAACTGTTGACCAAATTAAAAAGATTCTGGACACTCATAGTACAAGACTAGAGGAAGTTGAACAACGAATCAGTGACCTGGAAGATGACAGAATGGAAAATGAAAGCATAAAAGAAAGAATGGGGAAAAAAATTGAAAAACTCAATATGGACCTCAGGGATATGATAGATCATATGAAACGTCCGAATATAAGACTCATTGGTGTCCCAGAAGGGGAAGAAAAGGGTAAAGGTCTAGGAAGAGTATTCAAAGAAATTGTTGGGGAAAACTTCCCAAATCTTCTAAACAACATAAATACACAAATCATAAATGCTCAGCGAACTCCAAATAGAATAAATCCAAAAAAACCCACTCCGAGACATATACTGATCACACTGTCAAACATAGAAGAGAAGGAGCAAGTTCTGAAAGCAGCAAGAGAAAAGCAATTCACCACATACAAAGGAAACAGCATAAGACTAAGTAGTGACTACTCAGCAGCCACCATGGAGGCAAGAAGGCAGTGGCACGATATATTTAAAATTCTGAGTGAGAGGAATTTCCAGCCAAGAATACTTTATCCAGCAAAGCTCTCCTTCAAATTTGAGGGAGAGCTTAAATTTTTCACAGACAAACAAATGCTGAGAGAATTTGCTAACAAGAGACCTGCCCTACTGGAGATACTCAAGGGAGCCCTATAGACAGAGAAACAAAGACAGGACAGAGAGACTTGGAGAAAGGTTCAGTACTAAAGAGATTCGGTATGGGTACAATAAAGGATATTAATAGAGAGAGGGAAAAATATGGCAAACATAAACCAAAGGATAAGATGGCCGATTCAAGAAATGCCTTCACGGTTTTAACGTTGAATGTAAATGGATTAAACTCCCCAATTAAAAGATATAGATTCGCAGAATGGATCAAAAAAAATGAACCATCAATATGTTGCATACAAGAGACTCATCTTAGACACAGGGACACAAAGAAACTGAAAGTGAAAGGATGGAAAAAAATATTTCATGCAAGCTACAGCCAAAAGAAAGCAGGTGTAGCAATATTAATCTCAGATAAAATAGACTTCAAATGCAGGGATGTTTTGAGAGACAAAGAAGGCCACTACATACTAATAAAAGGGACAATTCAGCAAGAAGAAATAACAATCGTAAATGTCTATGCACCCAACCAAGGTGCCACAAAATACATGAGAGAAACATTGGCAAAACTAAAGGAAGCAATTGATGTTTCCACAATAATTGTGGGAGACTTCAACACATCACTCTCTCCTATAGATAGATCAACCAGACAGAAGACCAGTAAGGAAACTGAAAGCCTAAACAATCTGATAAATGAATTAGATTTAACAGACATATACAGGACATTACATCCCAAATCACCAGGATACACATACTTTTCTAGTGCTCACGGAACTTTCTCCAGAATAGATCATATGCTGGGACATAAAACAAGCCTCAATAAATTTAAAAAGATTGAAATTATTCAAAGCACATTCTCTGACCACAATGGAATACAATTAGAAGTCAATAACCATCAGAGACTTAGAAAATTCACAAATACCTGGAGGTTAAACAACACACTCCTAAACAATCAGTGGGTTAAAGAAGAAATAGCAAGAGAAATTGCTAAATATATAGAGACGAATGAAAATGAGAACACAACATACCAAAACCTATGGGATGCAGCAAAAGCAGTGCTAAGGGGGAAATTTATAGCACTAAACGCATATATTAAAAAGGAAGAAAGAGCCAAAATCAAAGAACTAATGGATCAACTGAAGAAGCTAGAAAATGAACAGCAAACCAATCCTAAACCAAGTACAAGAAAAGAAATAACAAGGATTAAAGCAGAAATAAATGACATAGAGAACAAAAAAACAATAGAGAGGATAAATATCACCAAAAGTTGGTTCTTTGAGAAGATCAACAAGATTGACAAGCCCCTAGCTAGACTGACAAAAAGAGAGAAGACCCATATAAACAAAATAATGAATGAAAAAGGTGACATAACTGCCGATCCTGAAGAAATTAAAAAAATTATAAGAGGATATTATGAACAACTGTATGGCAACAAACTGGATAATGTAGAAGAAATGGACAATTTCCTGGAAACATATGAACAACCTAGACTGACCAGAGAAGAAATAGAAGACCTCAACCAACCCATCACAAGCAAAGAGATCCAATCAGTCATCAAAAATCTTCCCACAAATAAATGCCCAGGGCCAGATGGCTTCACAGGGGAATTCTACCAAACTTTCCAGAAAGAACTGACACCAATCTTACTCAAACTCTTTCAAAACATTGAAAAAAATGGAACACTACCTAACTCATTTTATGAAGCTAACATCAATCTAATACCAAAACCAGGCAAAGATGCTACAAAAAAGGAAAACTAACGGCCAATCTCCCTAATGAATATAGATGCAAAAATCCTCAACAAAATACTTGCAAATCGAATCCAAAGACACATTAAAAAAATCATACACCATGACCAAGTGGGGTTCATTCCAGGCATGCAAGGATGGTTCAACATAAGAAAAACAATCAATGTATTACAACACATTAAAAACTCGAAAGGGAAAAATCAATTGATCATCTCAATAGATGCTGAAAAAGCATTTGACAAAATCCAACATCCCTTTTTGATAAAAACACTTCAAAAGGTAGGAATTGAAGGAAACTTCCTCAACATGATAAAGAGCATATATGAAAAACCCACAGCCAGCATAGTACTCAATGGTGAGAGACTGAAAGCCTTCCCTCTAAGATCAGGAACAAGACAAGGATGCCCGCTGTCACCACTGTTATTCAACATTGTGCTGGAAGTGCTAGCCAGGGCAATCCGGCAAGACAAAGAAATAAAAGGCATCCAAATTGGAAAAGAAGAAGTAAAACTGTCATTGTTTGCAGATGATATGATCTTATATCTAGAAAACCCTGAGAAATCGACGATACACCTACTAGAGCTAATAAACAAATTTAGCAAAGTAGCGGGATACAAGGTTAATGCACATAAGTCAGTAATGTTTCTATATGCTAGAAATGAACAAACTGAAGAGACACTCAAGAAAAAGATACCATTTTCAATAGCAACTAAAAAAATCAAGTACCTAGGAATAAACTTAACCAAAGATGTAAAAGACCTATACAAAGAAAACTACATAACTCTACTAAAAGAAATAGAAGGGGACCTTAAAAGATGGAAAAATATTCCATGTTCATGGATAGGAAGGCTAAATGTCATTAAGATGTCAATTCTACCCAAACTCATCTACAGATTCAATGCAATCCCAATCAAAATTCCAACAACCTACTTTGCAGACTTGGAAAAGCTAGTTATCAAATTTATTTGGAAAGGGAAGATGCCTCGAATTGCTAAAGACACTCTAAAAAAGAAAAACGAAGTGGGAGGACTTACACTCCCTGACTTTGAAGCTTATTATAAAGCCACAGTTGCCAAAACAGCATGGTACTGGCACAAAGATAGACATATAGATCAATGGAATCGAATTGAGAATTCAGAGATAGACCCTCAGATCTATGGCCGACTGATCTTTGATAAGGCCCCCAAAGTCACCGAACTGAGCCATAATGGTCTTTTCAACAAATGGGGCTGGGAGAGTTGGATATCCATATCCAAAAGAATGAAAGAGGACCCCTACCTCACCCCCTACACAAAAATTAACTCAAAATGGACCAAAGATCTCAATATAAAAGAAAGTACCATTAAACTCCTAGAAGATAATGTAGGAAAACATCTTCAAGACCTTGTATTAGGAGGCCACTTCCTAGACTTTACACCCAAAGCACAAGCAACAAAAGAGAAAATAGATAAATGGGAACTCCTCAAGCTTAGAAGTTTCTGCACCTCAAAGGAATTTCTCAAAAAGGTAAAGAGGCAGCCAACTCAATGGGAAAAAATTTTTGGAAACCATGTATCTGACAAAAGACTGATATCTTGCATATACAAAGAAATCCTACAACTCAATGACAGTAGTACAGACAGCCCTATTATAAAATGGGCAAAAGATATGAAAAGACAGTTCTCTGAAGAGGAAATACAAATGGCCAAGAAACACATGAAAAAATGTTCAGCTTCACTAGCTATTAGAGAGATGCAAATTAAGACCACAATGAGATACCATCTAACACCGGTTAGAATGGCTGCCATTAAACAAACAGGAAACTACAAATGCTGGAGGGGATGTGGAGAAATTGGAACTCTTATTCATTGTTGGTGGGACTGTATAATGGTTCAGCCACTCTGGAAGTCAGTCTGGCAGTTCCTTAGAAAACTAGATATAGAGCTACCATTCGATCCAGCGATTGCACTTCTCAGTACATACCCGGAAGATCGGAAAGCAGTGACACGAACAGATATCTGCACGCCAATGTTCATAGCAGCATTATTCACAATTGCCAAGAGATGGAAACAACCCAAATGTCCTTCAACAGATGAGTGGATAAATAAAGTGTGGTATATACACACGATGGAATACTACGCGGCAGTAAGAAGGAACGATCTGGTGAAACATATGACAACATGGATGAACCTTGAAGACATAATGCTGAGCGAAATAAGCCAGGCACAAAAAGAGAAATATTATATGCTACCACTAATGTGAACTTTGAAAAATGTAAAACAAATGGTTTATAATGTAGAATGTAGGGGAACTAGCAGTAGAGAGCAATTAAGGAAGGGGGAACAATAATCCAAGAAGAACAGATAAGCTATTTAACGTTCTGGGGATGCCCAGAAATGACTATGGTCTGTTAATTTCTGATGGATGTAGTAGGAACAAGTTCACTGAAATGTTGCTATATTATGTAACTTTCTTGGGGTAAAGTAGGAACATGTTGGAAGTTAAGCAGTTATGTTAGGTTAGTTGTCTTTTTCTTACTCCCTTGTTATGGTCTCTTTGAAATGTTCTTTTATTGTATGTTTGTTTTCTTTTTAACTTTTTTTTCATACAGTTGATTTAAAAAAGAAGGGAAAGTTAAAAAAAAAAAAAAGAAAAGAAAAAAGACAAACAAGGAAAAAAAAAAAAAAGATGTAGTGCCCCCTTGAGGAGCCTGTGGAGAATGCAGGGGTATTCGCCTACCCCACCTCCATGGTTGCTAACATGACCACAGACATAGGGGACTGGTGGTTTGATGGGTTGAGCCCTCTACCATAAGTTTTACCCTTGGGAAGACGGTTGCTGCAAAGGAGAGGCTAGGCCTCCCTGTATTTGTGCCTAAGAGTCTCCTCCTGAATGCCTCTTTGTTGCTCAGATGTGGCCCTCTCTCTCTGGCTAAGCCAACTTGAAAGGTGAAATCACTGCCCTCCCCCCTACGTGGGATCAGACACCCAGGGAAGTGAATCTCCCTGGCAACGTGGAATATGACTCCCGGGGAGGAATGTAGACCCGGCGTCGTGGGATGGAGAACATCTTCTTGACCAAAAGGGGGATGTGAAAGGAAATGAAATAAGCTTCAGTGGCAGAGAGATTCCAAAACGAGCCAAGAGATCACTCTGGTGGGCACTCTTACGCACACTTTAGACAACCTTTTTTAGGTTCTAAAGAATTGGGGTAGCTGGTGGTGGATACCTGAAACTATTAAACTACAACCCAGAACCCATGAATCTCGAAGACAGTTGTATAAAAATGTAGCTTATGAGGGGTGACAGTGGGATTGGGAATGCCATAAGGACCAAACTCCACTTTGTCTAGTTTATGGATGGATGTGTAGAAAAGTAGGGGAAGGAAACAAACAGACAAAGGTACTCAGTGTTCTTTTTTACTTCAATTGCTCTTTTTCACTCTAATTATTATTCTTGTTATTTTTGTGTGTGTGCTAATGAAGGTGTCAGGGATTGATTTAGGTGATGAATGTACAACTATGTAATGGTACTGTAAACAATCGAAAGTACAATTTGTTTTGTATGACTGCGTGGTATGTGAATATATCTCAATAAAATGATGATTAAAAAAAAAAAAACTAAATGAAAAATAGGGTGGGATGGGGGGATGGTTTGGGTATTCTCTTTTCACTTTTATTTTTTATTCTTATTCTGATTCTTTCTGATGTAAGGAAAATGTTCAGAAATAGATTGTGGTGATGAACGCATAACTATATGATCATACTGTGAACAGTTGATTGTATACCATGGATGACTGTATGGTTTGTGAATATATTTCAATAAAACTGAATTAAAAAAAATTAAAATAAAAAATAAAAAATAAAAAAATAAAATAAAATGAAGGCAAAATAAAGATTTTCAGATAGCTAAGAGATTTCATCATGAGCAGTCCTGCAACTATAAGAAATGCTGAAGGAAGATCTTCAGGCTCAAGGGGAATAATAGCAGACGACAATCCAGATTTTCAGGAAGAAATGAAGAGCATCAGAAACGGTAATGATAAATAATTAAAACGACTTTTCCCTCTTAATTTCCTTAAAACATAAGGCTGTTTAAAGCAATGTGACTTTTTATAACTCTCTGCTATGGTTTTTATAATTTTACGCATATGACAAGTTATGGCATAAAGAATTGGAGGGTGAGGGTAAATTTACCTATATGGTTACAAGGTTTTTAGATTCTCCATAAAGATGTACAATATTAAGTGTAAGTAGACTGAAAAGTTAAGGACATATATATATATGTATATGATATATAACATATGACAAGCTAGAGAGAGAGAGAGAGAGAGAGAGAAAGAGTAATCCACCATATCAAATAATATATTAAATGTAAATGAACTAAAAACTCCAATTAAAAGGTGGAAATTGTCAGACCAGATAAAAAAGTAAGACCCACCACATGCTGTCTACAAGCAAGGCTCCTTAAATTTAAAGACATGGATAGCTGAAAGTTAACTGTATGAAAAAAGACGTAATATGCAAACAGTAAACATAAGAAGGCTGGAGCAGCTACAGTAATATCACATAAAGTAGACTTCACAACCAGAGATAAAGAGGGACATTTCATAATAATAAAGGAGTTAACACACTGGAATACTAACAATCACAAATATGTGTGCCCAAAATAGCTTCCAAATACATAAAGCAAAAATTGACAGAATTAAATGCAGAAATAGTAAATCTATAATCATACTTGATTTTAACACTCTTCTTTCAATGAGCAAAAAAGAAAAAATCAGTAAAGATGTAGGCAAATAACAATACTACAATCTTAAACTAATATAAACTTATAAAACACAACACCTAACAACAGCAAAATACACATCCTTTTCAAAAAATGATACTTGAACATTTCCAATCTCACTAAAGTCATACAAAGTAGGAAATCAAATTAACCCAATTTCATGTACCTTTTTTCTAGAGTGTGATGGTTCAGAAATCAGAAACAATAATTAACAAGAGTATATTATTGACTGTATTACATATTCAATTCCTGATAACAACATGATAATGGAAGGCAGTGAAAGTTAATTCATAATTCAGGAACATCCTTATCTCGTTTCAACTTTTTTTCCTATAAAATTTGTTCCCTGAGTACGAAACAGGACTTGTTTGCCTATCAGTTCTTAAATTTCTCCGGAAAAAAAAAAACAAAAAAAACACAAAAACCTGAGTCCTGGATATTACAGATCCACATTATCCCAGAAGACAAGAATCATGGGGTTTTGTGGCATAGTTGTTCCCAAGCTAAGAGCGTGAGACATCTAAGTGTGCAAAAAAGTAGTAATGAGGGTCTTCAAGGAACTACCAGTATTTCAAAAAGCCTAACAGAAATCACACTTTTATTTGTAAAAAGGCTGTGTAGTTCAATCTTAACCCTGCCACACACTAGCTATCTAATTTCGGACAAATTACTAGAACTCTACAGTTCTGTTTTCTGTTTGGTAAAATGGGGATAAAAAAATATACCATATCAAAGTAGACAACCTATACATAGCACCTAATACCAGACCTACATGCAGCAGGCACTCAACATAGCTAAGTTTAATTACAGTAAACCAGAGTGGTGATTCTGGTTATTTCTTCCTGATCATAAGTTCTTAGTGGTCCTATGAATTGAGGGAAAAAAAGGGGGTGGGGTAGGGGGGAGCCAGGAAGTTATCAATTGGTGCAGTTTATTTTTTAGGCATAATATTTCAAAACCAGTGGCCACAAGGTGAAAAAAAAGAGTCAAAGATTCTTTATTGTGAGGAAGCTGAGAGTCTTATTATCCATCTAGAAACCATTGTTTTAGCATCAAGAGCTCTCTTTCAGCCACCTCATACCATTTTACCACAATACTCTCCCTTTTCCCCCAGCTCTAACCCTAACATTTACTCAGCTGCTTCTCATATTTTATCTTACTCATTAGAATTCAAGCTGGGTCTCTGGTATTTTATAGATTCCATTGACTAGTTTATCTAGGCTACAGAACATCCTATTTAATAACAAAAGTGCTCTACATGACTAGCTCTTAATATTAACTAAGAGGAGTTGTTTCAGTGTCACAGGTCACTGCTGGAAACTTTGTTATTCAAAACAGAGTCAGAGTCATGTGTCACAGGATGTAGAGTCCAGCAGGCACTCCACCTCAGCCAGGCATTTCCTTCCTTCTCCACTCATCACCATTGCCCAGCCAGGCACACCGTGGTCTCTGAGCCATTTTGCAACGGCTGCTTGCCAGATACTAAGACTTGGGCAGTAGGCATCTGTTTCCCTCTGACCAGACTAAGAGAGTGAGGTTCTTCCCCTCAGCCAGACAATGGCCCTTACTCCTTAGTGTCACATTTAGCACTTTTTTTTAATGTTCATTATAGACCAGGTTCCAGTCAACATGCTGTATAAACACCACATGCAATTCTGGCAACCCTAGGAGGTGCAGGCATCTCTACAGTTGAGAAAACTGAGGTACAGAGAGATTAAATAATTTGCACATGGATACACAGGTACTGTGTAACACAGCTGGGATTTGAATCCAGGCAGATCTGACTCAAGAATTCATTTAATCACCTCATTATGCTACCCCTTGCTATCTAAGCTAGTAACATTAAAGTCTCTTTCTTCCAAAGAAGATGGATGCTGTGAATAATGACTGCCCTTTGAGTGCACAACAACTCTGATAAAAGGAGCTCTGTCCCTGAAAGTTTGTTAATTCAGCTATCATTTTATAGCAAAATATCTAACAATTTAGTTCCCTAGAGAATGGGATCACTTGTCCGTGATACCATAACTTTTTCCAGAATTCCATAAAACAAGCAATTCTTCATTCCTTCAACACGTTCTAATATGCATTATTTAAACTGGCCTCATGAATACTCATTCTCAAAAATTTTTAGATCAAATTATTTTAATAACAAAAAATTAATGACCTAGATAAAAATATTCTGGTCTTAATTTAAAATGACTTATCTAAGATGCTGCTTTTAGATCAGGGGAAAGTAGTCTGAAGATGCCCTTTCATTTCACTGTCTCCATTTTCCTGGTTCAGCCCTCCCTTCCTTCCCTTCTCAGGAAAACTGTAGGTGACCCCCAAAGCATTTCTAATGTGGCAGGGAAAGTGCAAAGTCATCTGTGGCAACCCATGGCCTGAGCAAAACAGGCCTGCAGATCTTCGGTGCACAGCAGTCCATGTGACCAAGGCAGCTAAATGTTTAACCTACTATCTTTGTAAGCCAGTAAGGAGAAAAAGGGTAAATTGACCTTCAAATGTAACTTTATGGGAAGCAGGCAGGAAGTGAGAGACTCTTAGTCTCATAAAAAGAGCAAAATGTATTTGTTCAAGTGTTATTCTATTCCTTCCTGCACCTGTTCCTGCATCTATGCTCCCCCCACCCTTAGGAATGTCTTTCTCTAAAACCCATATAAAAGGGCTTGCTGTTCTCTGAATGGTGCCACCAACTTTCCCTGCAAAAGCAGGGTACCTGCCCAGTGAGAGAAAAGCCGTTTAAATTCTGCCTCCCTGTGAGTAAGCCCTAAATAAAGTTCATGTTTCAGCAGATGCTGGGAGTTTTCTTTGGTCTTTTGACTGGTAAAGCCCCCTCGGGCTGTGACATCATCCAAAGTTTAGTTTCCACCAATGCTTTGTCCCCGAAATAAAAAACGCTGAGACCCAAACCCTAAACTTGAAAGTAAAGGAAAATTTTAAATTAATCAAACCTTAACTACTTTTAAATCATCTTGCGCTTCATGTCCCTCCCAAAAATATATGTGAAGGACAAAGGCATCCTTGCTACCAACAGATGGTTCTGCAGCAAAAAATAAAAGATCTTGAGCCTGTCAAACTATCCAAAAAATCATTGTTTTCTTTAAGTAGTAAAAAAAAATGTGGCAAGAGAGTAAAAAATTTCTTGAAACACAACTCTACAATCTTGAAAAATCCCTCAATTGTTTCTTTTGCCTTCTTCTAACAGTGCTCCTGTTTCTCTCCTTTCTATCAAATGTATCACCCACTCCTACTCTTGTCTTAAGCTCCAGAAGTTCAGCTTCCTACCTCATTGTACTACTGAATCTTCTCAAGTTTTGCTTTGTCCCTCCTCATCCTCCTTGCCCTTTCAGTTGCACCTGACACTGCTGACCTATCCCTTCCCTCCATTAAATTTTTCTCTTGGTTTTTCTGATATTCCAGGACCCTGGCACTTCCAATGCTCTGACCACTCAGTGCTAGAGGTTATGGTTATTTCCCAATATCCATCCTCCCCTTTTTCCTCAGTAATAGAACCCCAAATTTTAGTGGGCATGTGGTTGACAAAGTAAAGATTTAATGCCCAAGCCTCCCTTACAGCTAAGAGCAGGCCAATATAACAAAAGCAAAATAGGGTGTGCAATTGCTAGAAAGCATCCTTTAAGGAAGATGGTGCATCACTACTCTCCATTTTCCTCTGTCTTTGGTGCTGGAATACAGACATGATAGCTGGAGCTCAAGCAGCCATGCATTATAAAGCAACATGGTAGCAGCAACATAAGTCTCTGACACTATAGAGCACCTTACAAGCCCTGGTCCACCTTCTTGGACTTTTACATGAGAGAGAAATAAACTTGTATCTTGTTTAAGTCACTGTTATTTTGAGTTTTCAGTCACTTGCAGCCAACCCTAGTTCTTTCTAAAGTACACTTCCTTACTAGTGCATATTCTGTCACTTTAAATAAACTGTATGCTCTTTCGGAATAGAGGTTCTTACAGTACATATTACTAAAATACTTCAAGACTGACCTAGATTTGAATGAACTTTTTATTACACAACTCTGGATAGGTCACTCTTTTTAGTATATTTGTTGGTGGTAGGATATAAGGGTAGGTAAAAGCTCCCAATAAAAAGAGAGCTAAAATATTCAGATGTTCTCAGAATTACTGTTTTTCTCTGTTTTTAGGTGTAGTACTAGAAATCAATTCAGAGAATGGGAAACAGATTTATGAAAATAGAATATTATTCAGGTACATTATAATACTACCTATTAGGCTATGCTGCTAATGGAGATTTTTTAACAAGAAATCTTGAATGAATGGATAAAATTTCAAGCTACTTTTTTCAGTCATTTTACGTAAATTATTAGAGGGAACCACCTTTTCTCCAGCCCTCTGGTTTCTATGAGGAGGGTTTCTCTCTAACCACATTCCATTTCTGGTCTTTCTTTGACCCTTTATTGACTTTACTAGCCCTCTGGGAGGGGGAAGATTTATCTGATTGATAAATTTTGGAAGGATGATGGGGGCTGTTTGGCCCAGCAATGCTTTTCTCTTCTCAGGGGCAGGCCTATCCAAGGAAGAATAGACTACACTTTGCCAATGAAGACTGGACATTAAACTGGCCAAACAGTCCCCATCCAATTCTATTTACCTTTGATTTACTTAGTAGAGCCTTTGCTCACAATTATTTTAAAAAGACAACTTTAGTCTAGGCTCTGTCCCATTTATTATTAATTTTTAATTAGTGGACCTTAACAGAAAAGTATTGTGTTTTTGTTAGTTTTCAGGAACAAGAAAAAAGATTAACAGCAACAATATATCTTTCTATTTGTTCACAGACTGAGAGGGAAGTTCTTTCTGATGTCTAAATCATATCTCAACAGTGAAGTCTCAAATGGTTCCCTGGTGACCTGACATTATGACTCCCAGCCTTTACACAAGATAGTAACTTGGGCAACAAGGCAATTACACCATGATGTGGTGGTGTTCATACTCTATATGAACTCTTGTGTAAGAGATACTATAACAAAATTCAAATATTCCTGCAAGGAAACTAGATGTTTCTATTTCCTAAGAGGTAGGTTTGCTTTTACTGCATTTGCTCTTCTAAATTACAAATTTCTACTCTGATCAGGGATTAGAAGATCATGAAGGAAGACATAAACACTGGTTAAAAAGCAACTTTGATATTTGGTTTTTCTTATGCCTTTGTTTGATCATGGTTTGTTAATTTTCTTGGGGTATGGTAGGAACATGTTGGAAGCAATGTAGTTATTTTAGATTATATGTTTTTCTTATTCCACTGTTTGGTTATGGTTTGTTAATTTTCTTGGGGTATGATAGGAACATGTTGGAAGCAAGGTAGTCATTTTAGGTTACTTGTTTTTCTTAATCTTTTGCTTTATTTTGTTTGAAATGTGGGGGGTTTTTGTTGTTGTTTGTTTAATCTTTCGATAAAGTTTAAAAAAAAAAATGAGCAACTTTGAGCAGGGCACTAAGCCAAGTCCTTTATATAGTCTAATTCATTTAAAACCCACCGAAGTAGGTAAGAAAACTGTGACATGGGGAAGTTCAATTAATTGCCCAGGGTCACTCTGTAAGTGGCAGTTCTAACATTTGAATCCAGGCCTGTCTGGCTGCAATGCCACACAAATTTCCCAAAATTACACAGCATCCTATAAGCTCAGTTCCTACTAGATCCTGTACTGCAGAATCAAGGTATCAATGACCTAGATCTGTTTTGCCACCTAACCTTTTGCCAAATTTCCAAATCTATTTATCATCTCAGTTGTCTTTGAAACTATCTGGCTTTCTGTGGTAGACTGCAAAAATGGCTACAATATTTTACAGCTCCTCCCCTCAAAGGGAAGAGCCGGTTCCTCTACCCTTTGACTCCAGGTTGGCTTCGTGACTTGCTTGGACTAACAGAATGTGGCAGAAGCAACACTGTGGGAATTCTGAGCCTGGGATGGAAGAGGCCTTACAGCTTCCACTCTGGTACTCTTGGAACCCTCTGTCACCAAACGAACTAGCCCAGGGCTAGCCTGATGGTGGATGAGAGACCACGTGGAGCTGAGATGAATCATAAGAAATGGGGACCCAAGACCAGCCAGCACCCAGCTGTCCTGGCAGCTGACCACGAAAATATGAATGGTCTTAGCCAAGACCAGAACCACCCAGCTGATCATAGCCCAAATTGCTGACCCTCAGAATGGTGAGCAGAATGGTTACAGTTTTAAGCCACTAAGTTTCAGGGGAGTTTGTTATACAGCAAAAGCTAACTGACACACCGTCTTTGACCTAGATTCAGAGCTGCTTCACAGTTAAAAATAAATGCGGGGGAGGAGGCGGGGCAAGATGGCAGACTGGTGAGCTGTATGTTTTAGTTACTCCTCCAGGAAAGTAGGTAAAAAGCCAGGAACTGCGTGGACTGGACACCACAGAGCAGTCTGTCTTTGGGCATACTTCATACAACACTCATGAAAACGTGGAACTGCTGAGATCAGCGAAATCTGTAAGTTTTTGCGGCCAGGGGACCCGCGCCCCTCCCTGCCAGGCTCAGTCCCGGGGGAGGAGGGGCTGTCAGCTCCAGGAAGGAGAAGGGAGAATTGCAGTGGCTGCTCTTATCGGAAACTCATTCTACTGATTCAAACTCCAACCATAGATAGACTGAGGCCAGACACCAGAGACTCTGAGAGCAGCCAGCCCAGCAGAGAGGAGACAGGCATAGAAAAAAAACAACACGAAAAACTCCAAAATAAAAGCAGAGGATTTTTGGAGTTCTGGTGAACACAGAAAGGGGAAGGGCGGAGATCAGGCCTTGAGGCGCATATGCAAATCCCGAAGCAAGGCTGATCTCTCTGCCCTGGGCACTTTTCCTTAATGGCCCTGGCTGCTTTGTCTATTAGCATTTCAATAACCCATTAGATCTCTGAGGAGGGCCGTTTTTTTTTTTTTTTTTTTTTTTTTTTAAATCCTTTTTGCTTTTTCTAAAACAAATACTCTAAGAAGCTCAATACAGAAAGCTTCAAAGAATTGCAATTTGGGCACGTCAAGTCAAGAGCAGAACTAAGAGAGCTCTGAGACAAAGGCAATAATCCAGTGGCTGAGAAAATTCACTAAACAACACAACTTCCCAAGAAAAGGGGGGTGTCCGCTCACAGCCACCATCCTGGTGGACAGGAAACACTCCTGCCCATCGCCAGCCCCATAGCCCAGAGCTGCCCCAGACAACCCAGTGTGACGGAAGTGCTTCAAATAACAGGCACACACCACAAAACTGGGCGTGGACATTAGCCTTCCCTGCAACCTCAGCTGAATGTCCCAGAGCTGGGAAGGGGGAGCAGTGTGAATTAGCAGAGCCCATTCAGCCATCATTTGAGCAGACTGGGAGCCTCCCAACACAGCCCAGCAGCCCAGAACTGCCCTGGGGGGACGGCACTCACCTGTGACATAGCACAGTCATCCCTCAACAGAGGACCTGGGGTGCACAGCCTGGAAGAGGGGCCCACTTGCAAGTCTCAGGAGCCATACGCCAATACCAAAGACTTGTGGGTCAGTGGCAGAGACAAACTGTGGCAGGACTGAACTGAAGGATTAGACTATTGCAGTAGCTTTAAAACTCTAGGATCATCAGGGAGATTTGATTGTTAGGGCCACCCCCCCTCCCCGACTGCCCAGAAACACGCCCCACATACAGGGCA
This sequence comes from Choloepus didactylus, assembly GCF_015220235.1. Taxonomy (NCBI): domain Eukaryota; kingdom Metazoa; phylum Chordata; class Mammalia; order Pilosa; family Megalonychidae; genus Choloepus; species Choloepus didactylus. The sequence goes on along the minus strand of NC_051322.1, from coordinate 59,000,281 downwards.
GGCAACACCAACTACACACGCAAGCTTGGGACACCAATTGGGCCCCACAAGACTTACTCCCCCACTCACCAAAAAGGCTAAGCAGGGGAGATCTGGCTTGTGGAGAACAGGTGGCTCGTGGACGCCACCTGCTGGTTAGTTAGAGAAAGTGTACTCCACGAAGCTGTAGATCTGATAAATTAGACATAAGGACTTCAACTGGTCTACAAACCCTAAAAGAACCCTATCAAGGTCAGCAAATGCCACGAGGCCAAAAACAACAGAAAATTATAAAGCATATGAAAAAACCAGACGATATGGATAACCCAAGCCCAAGCACCCAAATCAAAAGACCAGAAGAGACACACCTAGAGCAGCTACTCAAAGAACTAAAGATGAACAATGAGACCCTAATACGGGATATGAAGGAAATCAAGAAGACCCTAGAAGAGCATAAAGAAGACATTGCAAGACTAAATAAAAAAATGGATGATCTTATGGAAATTAAAGAAACTGTTGACCAAATTAAAAAGATTCTGGACACTCATAGTACAAGACTAGAGGAAGTTGAACAACGAATCAGTGACCTGGAAGATGACAGAATGGAAAATGAAAGCATAAAAGAAAGAATGGGGAAAAAAATTGAAAAACTCGAAATGGACCTCAGGGATATGATAGATAATATGAAACGTCCGAATATAAGACTCATTGGTGTCCCAGAAGGGGAAGAAAAGGGTAAAGGTCTAGGAAGAGTATTCAAAGAAATTGTTGGGGAAAACTTCCCAAATCTTCTAAACAACATAAATACACAAATCATAAATGCTCAGCGAACTCCAAATAGAATAAATCCAAAAAAACCCACTCCGAGACATATACTAATCACACTGTCAAACATAGAAGAGAAGGAGCAAGTTCTGAAAGCAGCAAGAGAAAAGCAATTCACCACATACAAAGGAAACAGCATAAGACTAAGTAGTGACTACTCAGCAGCCACCATGGAGGCAAGAAGGCAGTGGCACGATATATTTAAAATTCTGAGTGAGAGGAATTTCCAGCCAAGAATACTTTATCCAGCAAAGCTCTCCTTCAAATTTGAGGGAGAGCTTAAATTTTTCACAGACAAACAAATGCTGAGAGAATTTGCTAACAAGAGACCTGCCCTACTGGAGATACTAAAGGGAGCCCTACAGACAGAGAAACAAAGACAGGACAGAGAGACTTGGAGAAAGGTTCAGTACTAAAGAGATTCGGTATGGGTACAATAAAGGATATTAATAGAGAGAGGGAAAAATATGGCAAACATAATCCAAAGGATAAGATGGCCGATTCAAGAAATGCCTTCACGGTTTTAACGTTGAACGTAAATGGATTAAACTCCCCAATTAAAAGATATAGATTCGCAGAATGGATCAAAAAAAATGAACCATCAATATGTTGCATACAAGAGACTCATCTTAGACACAGGGACACAAAGAAACTGAAAGTGAAAGGATGGAAAAAAATATTTCATGCAAGCTACAGCCAAAAGAAAGCAGGTGTAGCAATATTAATCTCAGATAAAATAGACTTCAAATGCAGGGATGTTTTGAGAGACAAAGAAGGCCACTACATACTAATAAAAGGGGCAATTCAGCAAGAAGAAATAACAATCGTAAATGTCTATGCACCCAATCAAGGTGCCACAAAATACATGAGAGAAACATTGGCAAAACTAAAGGAAGCAATTGATGTTTCCACAATAATTGTGGGAGACTTCAACACATCACTCTCTCCTATAGATAGATCAACCAGACAGAAGACCAATAAGGAAATTGAAAACCTAAACAATCTGATAAATGAATTAGATTTAACAGACATCTACAGGACATTACATCCCAAATCAACAGGATACACATACTTTTCTAGTGCTCACGGAACTTTCTCCAGAATAGATCATATGCTGGGACATAAAACAAGCCTCAATAAATTTAAAAAGATTGAAATTATTCAAAGCACATTCTCTGACCACAATGGAATACAATTAGAAGTCAATAACCATCAGAGACTTAGAAAATTCACAAATACCTGGAGGTTAAACAACACACTCCTAAACAATCAGTGGGTTAAAGAAGAAATAGCAAGAGAAATTGCTAAATATATAGAGACGAATGAAAATGAGAACACAACATACCAAAACCTATGGGATGCAGCAAAAGCAGTGCTAAGGGGGAAATTTATAGCACTAAACGCATATATTAAAAAGGAAGAAAGAGCCAAAATCAAAGAACTAATGGATCAACTGAAGAAGCTAGAAAATGAACAGCAAACCAATCCTAAACCAAGTACAAGAAAAGAAATAACAAGGATTAAAGCAGAAATAAATGACACAGAGAACAAAAAAACAATAGAAAGGATAAATATCACCAAAAGTTGGTTCTTTGAGAAGATCAACAAGATTGACAAGCCCCTAGCTAGACTGACAAAATCAAAAGAGAGAAGACCCATATAAACAAATAATGAATGAAAAAGGTGACATAACTGCAGATCCTGAAGAAATTAAAAAAATTATAAGAGGATATTATGAACAACTGTATGGCAACAAACTGGATAATGTAGAAGAAATGGACAATTTCCTGGAAACATATGAACAACCTAGACTGACCAGAGAAGAAATAGAAGACCTCAACCAACCCATCACAAGCAAAGAGATCCAATCAGTCATCAAAAATCTTCCCACAAATAAATGCCCAGGGCCAGATGGCTTCACAGGGGAATTCTACCAAACTTTCCAGAAAGAACTGACACCAATCTTACTCAAACTCTTTCAAAACATTGAAAAAAATGGAACACTACCTAACTCATTTTATGAAGCTAACATCAATCTAATACCAAAACCAGGCAAAGATGCTACAAAAAAGGAAAACTAACGGCCAATCTCCCTAATGAATATAGATGCAAAAATCCTCAACAAAATACTTGCAAATCGAATCCAAAGACACATTAAAAAATCATACACCATGACCAAGTGGGGTTCATTCCAGGCATGCAAGGATGGTTCAACATAAGAAAAACAATCAATGTATTACAACACATTAAAAACTCGAAAGGGAAAAATCAATTGATCATCTCAATAGATGCTGAAAAAGCATTTGACAAAATCCAACACCCCTTTTTGATAAAAACACTTCAAAAGGTAGGAATTGAAGGAAACTTCCTCAACATGATAAAGAGCATATATGAAAAACCCACAGCCAGCATAGTACTCAATGGTGAGAGACTGAAAGCCTTCCCTCTAAGATCAGGAACAAGACAAGGATGCCCGCTGTCACCACTGTTATTCAACATTGTGCTGGAAGTGCTAGCCAGGGCAATCCGGCAAGACAAAGAAATAAAAGGCATCCAAATTGGAAAAGAAGAAGTAAAACTGTCATTGTTTGCAGATGATATGATCTTATATCTAGAAAACCCTGAGAAATCAACGATACACCTACTAGAGCTAATAAACAAATTTAGCAAAGTAGCGGGATACAAGATTAATGCACATAAGTCAGTAATGTTTCTATATGCTAGAAATGAACAAACTGAAGAGACACTCAAGAAAAAGATACCATTTTCAATAGCAACTAAAAAAATCAAGTACCTAGGAATAAACTTAACCAAAGATGTAAAAGACCTATACAAAGAAAACTACATAACTCTACTAAAAGAAATAGAAGGGGACCTTAAAAGATGGAAAAATATTCCATGTTCATGGATAGGAAGGCTAAATGTCATTAAGATGTCAATTCTACCCAAACTCATCTACAGATTCAATGCAATCCCAATCAAAATTCCAACAACCTACTTTGCAGACTTGGAAAAGCTAGTTATCAAATTTATTTGGAAAGGGAAGATGCCTCGAATTGCTAAAGACACTCTAAAAAAGAAAAACGAAGTGGGAGGACTTACACTCCCTGACTTTGAAGCTTATTATAAAGCCACAGTTGCCAAAACAGCATGGTACTGGCACAAAGATAGACATATAGATCAATGGAATCGAATTGAGAATTCAGAGATAGACCCTCAGATCTATGGCCGACTGATCTTTGATAAGGCCCCCAAAGTCACCGAACTGAGCCATAATGGTCTTTTCAACAAATGGGGCTGGGAGAGTTGGATATCCATATCCAAAAGAATGAAAGAGGACCCCTACCTCACCCCCTACACAAAAATTAACTCAAAATGGACCAAAGATCTCAATATAAAAGAAAGTACCATTAAACTCCTAGAAGATAATGTAGGAAAACATCTTCAAGACCTTGTATTAGGAGGCCACTTCCTAGACTTTACACCCAAAGCACAAGCAACAAAAGAGAAAATAGATAAATGGGAACTCCTCAAGCTTAGAAGTTTCTGCACCTCAAAGGAATTTCTCAAAAAGGTAAAGAGGCAGCCAACTCAATGGGAAAAAATTTTTGGAAACCATGTATCTGACAAAAGACTGATATCTTGCATATACAAAGAAATCCTACAACTCAATGACAGTAGTACAGACAGCCCTATTATAAAATGGGCAAAAGATATGAAAAGACAGTTCTCTGAAGAGGAAATACAAATGGCCAAGAAACACATGAAAAAATGTTCAGCTTCACTAGCTATTAGAGAGATGCAAATTAAGACCACAATGAGATACCATCTAACACCGGTTAGAATGGCTGCCATTAAACAAACAGGAAACTACAAATGCTGGAGGGGATGTGGAGAAATTGGAACTCTTATTCATTGTTGGTGGGACTGTATAATGGTTCAGCCACTCTGGAAGTCAGTCTGGCAGTTCCTTAGAAAACTAGAGATAGAGCTACCATTCGATCCAGCGATTGCACTTCTCGGTATATACCCGGAAGATCGGAAAGCAGTGACACGAACAGATATCTGCACGCCAATGTTCATAGCAGCATTATTCACAATTGCCAAGAGATGGAAACAACCCAAATGTCCTTCAACAGATGAGTGGATAAATAAAATGTGGTATATACACACGATGGAATACTACGCGGCAGTAAGAAGGAACGATCTGGTGAAACATATGACAACATGGATGAACCTTGAAGACATAATGCTGAGCGAAATAAGCCAGGCACAAAAAGAGAAATATTATATGCTACCACTAATGTGAACTTTGAAAAATGTAAAACAAATGGTTTATAATGTAGAATGTAGGGGAACTAGCAGTAGAGAGCAATTAAGGAAGGGGGAACAATAATTCAAGAAGAACAGATAAGCTATTTAACGTTCTGGGGATGCCCAGAAATGACTATGGTCTGTTAATTTCTGATGGATGCAGTAGGAACAAGTTCACTGAAATGTTGCTATAGTATGTAACTTTCTTGGGGTAAAGTAGGAACATGTTGGAAGTTAAGCAGTTATCTTAGGTTAGTTGTCTTTTTCTTACTCCCTTGCTATGGTCTCTTTGAAATGTTCTTGTATTGTATGTTTGTTTTCTTTTTAACTTTTTTTTTCATACAGTTGATTTGAAAAAAGAAGGGAAAGTTAAAAAAAAAAAAAAAAGAAAAAGAAAAAAGACAAACAAGGAAAAAAAAAAAAAAAGATGTAGTGCCCCCTTGAGGAGCCTGTGGAGAATGCAGGGGTATTCGCCTACCCCACCTCCATGGTTGCTAACATGACCACAGACATAGGGGACTGGTGGTTTGATGGGTTGAGCCCTCTACCATAAGTTTTACCCTTGGGAAGACGGTTGCTGCAAAGGAGAGGCTAGGCCTCCCTGTATTTGTGCCTAAGAGTCTCCTCCTGAATGCCTCTTTGTTGCTCAGATGTGGCCCTCTCTCTCTGGCTAAGCCAACTTGAAAGGTGAAATCACTGCCCTCCCCCCTACGTGGGATCAGACACCCAGGGAAGTGAATCTCCCTGGCAACGTGGAATATGACTCCCGGGGAGGTATGTAGACCCGGCATCGTGGGATGGAGAACATCTTCTTGACCAAAAGGGGGATGTGAAAGGAAATGAAATAAGCTTCAGTGGCAGAGAGATTCCAAAACGAGCCGAGAAATCACTCTGGTGGGCACTCTTACGCACACTTTAGACAACCTTTTTTAGGTTCTAAAGAATTGGGGTAGCTGGTGGTGGATACCTGAAACTATTAAACTACAACCCAGAACCCATGAATCTCGAAGACAGTTGTATAAAAATGTAGCTTATGAGGGGTGACAGTGGGATTGGGAATGCCATAAGGACCAAACTCCACTTTGTCTAGTTTATGGATCGATGTGTAGAAAAGTAGGGGAAGCAAACAAACAGACAAAGGTACCTAGTGTTCTTTTTTACTTCAATTGCTTTTTTTCACTCTAATTATTATTCTTGTTATTTTTGTGTGTGTGCTAATGAAGGTGTCAGGGATTGATTTAGGTGATGAATGTACAACTATGTAATGGTACTGTAAACAATCGAAAGTACAATTTGTTTTGTATGACTGCGTGGTATGTGAATATATCTCAATAAAATGATGATTAAAAAAAAAAATAAATAAATAAATAAATAAATGCGGGATAGGCCCAAAGACCATTAAAAAATGTATTGACCATGGCTTATACATCTGTCCTGCTACCTTCAAGCCCAGTCTGATTCAATGTTAGCACTCCCTAAAATAGGCTGGGACTTCAATCAGATGGCAGTGACCTGGTCCATCCTTCCCCTCACATATGCTCTTTGAGGCAAGGATAACTTCCCACAACTCTTTGTATCTCTTCATAAATAGTACCTAAAACAAAGCTTTCCATATGTTGTACTATAGCAATACAATTTCTGAATGAATCAAAAAGAGACAATTTTAACCTCCAGAGAAGCTAGATCCTTCCAATCCTTTAATCAGAACTTTGGTAAGTAAAATGTGGCAACTTTTACAAACAATGGAAGAAAGCCATGCATACTGAAAATTTTAGGGCTTATGAGATTCAGTCCTTGACTTTCAACCACATTGTTTTTAAAAGCAATTTCTAAGTCCTGGGAGACAGTTCAGGCTAAGTCTAGAAAGTACAACTTAAATATGTACAAAAGACTTTATGGTCTTCTGTACTTTATGACCATAGCTAAGTTTTTAGCAAAACAAACAAACAAAAAACTGGTATCAAATCTCAGATCTAACTGTTTGGTACTTAAATGTGGACTAATGATGAATTCTTGCTATTGCTTACTGCAAATTTCATTGGAACCATAATTCTGGAACACCATATCACAGCTTCTTAGAGAATTGTCACTTTATGGACAAACTAGGCTTTATTTGTAAAAGATCAGAGTTAATTTGTTAAAATTAAATTAGTTATTATGATATTTTTCCTTTATATCAAAATATTTTATTAATATAAACTCAACTTCAATTAGTCACATAAAAAAGGTGTTCCATGTTTAACAAAAGATATAACTCTATTTTAAATGCAGCTCAAGAGTGTTCCATTGCAATAATTACTGTCAGCTAAAAAAGGTACAAAAAAACAGTGCCTTTCACAATGACCTCTGCTTTAAGATTCTGAGGCTGAATCTGAAGTTTAAAGGTGCTAACTCACTTCCAAAAAATTAAATTGCACCTGGTGACTGAATTGAATAATGTTTACTCAAAAGTGCTGTAGTATCATCAGCTGGACCCTAGCCATGTGCACTTGCAAACTGAGGTAGACAGAAGTGCAGAGCACACTGGAAAAATAAGAATGACCTAGAAGCTGATTCTGAATGTTTTGTTACACTTGGGAACTGAGCCAGGAAGACAAGATTGGTGGATCCAAGGCCCAAAGACAGAGTATGACATGAGAGTCACTGTGTATTCTTTCAGGGGTTTGTAATTGCCATTGTCCATAGCACTCCCTCCGACATGCCCTATTGCTTCTCTGACCTGTCTTCTGTCAACTCTTAGATTTTAATTTCATTCATTCATTCAGCCAAAATTTGCTTAGTGCCTACCACACTAAGTGCTATTTGCTGTAAGGACTCAATTTAGCATCTTCCTGGAATAAAAAGAAGGCAATGAGGAAGCAGGTAAAAATAATTTAGGGGATTGTGTAAGCCATGCAAGGTATAATACGTATTTCTGAAACAAACATGTAGATATATTTGCACTTCAGTTAGAATGAATTAAGTGAAAAAAGGAAAAAATCTATCACTGGGTACCTGTATCCTAATTCTTCACTGAGATGGATCATATGAAGGATATATGATTCCTTGCTTGTTCCAGTAAGGCCAGGCAACAATAAGATAGTAGGTCTGCTGTTGGCATCCACATAATGCTTATTGTTATCATTGTCAAACCAGTCCAATGAAATCTGTCCTCCATCTGCTGTTTTAATAAGCTCACTGAAAGGAACAATTTGAAAGACATTATTTATTAAGTATTTTGAAACATATTTTAACTTTAGTGTCTTAATTTTATCAACATATGACCTTATTTGGCCTTCTCAAAATAACTTTTTTAAGTATTTAAATATGTATATCATTTTCTTTCACCAAGGGTATCATGAAGATTAGTACCAGAAAGTATTACCAGCAACCTCAGTAAAAGGTAGTACGTAAAAATGAACTTCAAAGCACTTCAAATATTTTTCTTAATCATTTCATTATTACTCAAAAATACTCAGCATTAACCCCTATTTGACTGAGGTCACCCAAATAACTCTACAGGAGATTAAGTAAAATGCCAATTTGATCACCACTCCAGCTCTTTTGACTCAATAATGCAGATTCCCAACTACTTAAATATTTTAAAGTACCTCTCACATAGTATTTATGAACTTACAGAATTTTCCCAAACAAATAGTGCAAGTTCCAGGCAACAAAGGAACTCCAGTAGGACTAGATGACTCAGGGAAATTAATAATAGACACCATTTGAATCTCTGGTTACTGATATATTCTGTACCAACACCTCAAGGACATTATCAACAAGAACCCACTTGCTGAAATTTTAGATCGCATATGTTACTAAAATAAAAATTTTAAAAAAAATTTTTAAAGACCCTTTTGTTCATCAATATGAACGTAGTCCTTTTACAGGAATCCATCATACAAAACCCACATTAACTGGCATCCTTCTCCCACCCTCATCCCTCAGCATTTGCTACATCTCAATGAATTGGTGCCTCTCATCAAAGGATCTATGTCCTCAGGGACAGATACATGACAAGTTGGTAGAGTAAGTCCCAACACACTTCTCTCACTCTAGAAATAAACTATTAACATCAGGCACAAAGATCAGGGAAGGCAACACCTGATTAATTTCCTGCAGTTGTGGGGTGGGGGACACACCTTCCATTTTCAGTCATTTTCCCCTTTCTCTATATTTACTAAACCAGAGGTTCTATTAATCAAAAACTGGGAGAAGGCATATATATTGTGAGTGAAAATGGAAATGTACTTACTTCCTGTACTGCACCAGGGGCCTGGAGGTGATGAACGGTCTCAGCAGAGTTTGTCCTCGACTCTCCCAGCACCAGACCGTCGGGTAGTACGTTTCTGTCACCACCGGACAGTGGTCCTGAAGGAAGCGACTGAAACTCTCACCCCCTGTCACTAGCTGGGGTTTCTGAGGAAAAAGCAGGTATCAGTTCAGGCTCCAGAATGGAGCAAAGTTTCCGCCTACCCTAAGACAGGAATGAGTACAGACTTTGTTCCTGGCTCACACTGGCGCGTGTTCCCTCTAATTACATCTCCTTCTGGAAGCCTTCGGCCAATAATTCAGAATCACAACAGATTTAAACCGTGTTTTATAAATTCCTCAAGGAAAGGCGAGAACTGCGATAAGGAAGTCATCCTTAAAAGTGCTGTGCAGCCTGGCAGAGAGCGCGGAGAGTGGGCGGCGGCGTCCGCCCGAGGTCAGAGGGGGCCCCGGCTGCTGTCCCAGCACCGGGGCCGGGACACCCCCAGCCAGGTGGACCGCGCTGGTCAGCTTTCCCGCGCACACTGGAAGGGCGTCCATCAGTCGCCCGGGCGACAATTCGGGAGCGGCCCCAGCCCCCCACCGCTGCGCGCGCCCCCTCCGGCTCCCCGGCCGCCGCGCTCGGTGCAAAGCGCCTGCGGCCTCGCGCCCGCTGCCACGCGTCTCCCCTCGGCTCACCTTGGCAATGCTGCTCAGGTAGTAGCAGGCATAGGCGACGCTGAAGCCCAGGATCAGGGATAAGCCCACTCCCGACCCCAAAAACCCGACTCGGACCTGGTGCTCTAGGTAAAGGGAGAGCTCCCGGGAGAGCCCCCGCAGGTCCATGGCCAGCCGCTGCATGGCTCGGGCAGGGCGGCGCGCGGTCCTGCGGCGCAAGGAGCGCCAGCCGCCGACGAGCGGGATCCCCGCGCTGCGCGGCCGCCACCCCTGACTAGTGCGTCTCCTGCCGGGCGCTGCGCGGCTTCCGCTAACGGGCGCGGCCGAGCGGTCGGGGGAGGCGGAGTCCGATCCTCCTGCCGCCGCTGGCTCCGCCCCCGCTGCCGGGAGCCAACCCGAGCCTCCAGCCACTCAGGAACCTTCCAGCTCGGCGGCCGGCGGGTGACAGAAGGGTCCTGGGCCACGGCGCAGGCAGTCAGGGTGAACCCCCCGAGAGCGGGGAGAGAGTGGGCTGACTCTGGAGAAGGAAATGGGCCTGGTAGCGCTCTCTCGGGTCCTGGGGCGGCACCTGCGCCAGTGACCTTGAACAAGTCCGCATCGCTGGTGGGAGTGGGGTGGGGTGGGGTGGGGTCGTGTGGTGTCTTAATCCTTCCTGTGAACTAGTCATTTAGGGTGACCGGGAAGTGTGTCTTGGAGCCAGTGATTTGGGGGTTACGCCAAAGAAATGTTAGGAGAATGCTCCATGTAGTGAAAGAATGCTGCATGCTCCCAGAATTTGTATTTCCGCCTAAAACTATTAAAAGGGCAACGTATTCGATAAACAATTTAAAAGTGAAGACATTTGTCCTTATCTTTAAACCTCCCCGTGAACTCTTAAGTTGCTAAGTGCGACTTCAATAAGAAGTGATTCCCGAAAATAAATGAGAAAATCAAGAACAGGAACTGGAATTGAGTAATTTTAAAAGCCTATTCGTCTTCCATTAATGCTTTCAATTTAAATATGCACCGAAATTCACACCGATTACCTAATGTATACACAGGAGACAGTTCGTGAAGTAGTTTTTCCTAGTCTTATTTATAGTAACGTGACTACAGCCAAGAGATGTTTTTAGGCATCTGAAGGGTGAGAAGATTTAACAATAAGTTTTTATGGGTTCATTAAGAAAGTATGATCCTGTATAGGACTAAGAAATACTTCACAGGATTATAAACAGATGATATACACTAATGATGGGGAGATGGAATTACATCCAAATGGGCTTGAAGTGAGGAACTGATCTGTCTGTGATTTGAGCATTGCTTCATATACTTGCAATTTTATGGTTGCGCATACCCAGAATAATTCAGTTAGCTTCACTGAATGTTTTTTTTTTTCCCTTTAGTCTGTAGAATAATAATTTCTACTTTATAGAATTGTTGGGAGGACTAAATGAAATAAGGTGTACTAGCCTCCCCCTGAGCATGACTTAATTCTCTCTCAGTACCTGGTTCTCATACTTGAGCCAGTAGGCCACACACACACACGTGCATGTGCTAGTTTGTCATACTTGACACTTTTCTTGCAATGGCCTTTGTAATGCCTGCACCTGCTTTCTGCCCTTCCCACAAATAAATACATTTATGTTTCCTTTTGCTCGAGCTTAAAGTGAAAATATCATAGATTAACAAAGGATAAGATGCCAGTCTGTAAAGGCTATGTACTGTTTGATTCCAACTATATGATATTGTGGAAAAGGGAAAATTACAGCGAACTAAAAACATCAGTGGTTGCCATGTGTTCAGGAGGAGGGGATGAGAGATGAATAGGTGGAACTCAAGGATTTTTTAGGGCAGTGGAATTATTCTGTATGAAATCTTATTGGTGGATACATGACATTATACATTTCTCAAAATCCATAGAACTGTTTATAGTGAGCCCCAGTGAAAATGATGGACTTTAGTTACTAATAATGTATCAATATTGGTTCATCACTTGTAACAAATGCACCCCACTGATGCAAGATATTAATAATAGGGGAAAGTATATGGGGTGGGTGGGAGCAGGAAGGTATATGGGAACTTGCTGTACTTTCTGTGCAATTTTTCTGTAAAACCTAAAACTTCTCTAAAACTAAAATTTATTACTTAGAAAAAGGATAAGGTAAAATCATTAAAATAAAATATTTCATAGTCATCATGGTGTGTAGAAAGCATACTGGCCTGGGAGTTAAAAACTCCTCTGAGGAGGCGGTGCAAGATGGCAGACTGGTGAGCTGTATGTTTTAGTTACTCCTCCAGGAAAGTAGGTAGAAAGCCAGGAACTGCGTGGACTGGACACCACAGAGCAATCTGACTTTGGGCATACTTCATACAACACTCATGAAAACGTGGAACTGCTGAGATCAGCGAAATCTGTAAGTTTTTGCGGCCAGGGGACCCGCGCCCCTCCCTGCCAGGCTCAGTCCCGGGGGAGGAGGGGCTGTCAGCTCCGGGAAGGAGAAGGGAGAACTGCAGTGGCTGCTCTTATCGGAAACTCATTCTACTGATACAGACTCCAACCATAGATAGACTGAGACCAGACACCAGAGAATCTGAGAGCAGCCAGCCCAGCAGAGAGGAGACAGGCATAGAAAAAAAACAACATGAAAAACTCCAAAATAAAAGCGGAGGATTTTTGGAGTTCTGGTGAACATAGAAAGGGGAAGGGCCCTGAGGCGCATATGCAAATCCCAAAGAAAAGCTGATCTCTCTGCCCTGTGGACCTTTCCTTAATGGCCCTGATTGCTTTGTCTCTTAGCATTTCAATAACCCATTAGATCTCCGAGGAGGGCCCCTTTTTTTTTTGTTTGTTTGTTTTTTTTAATCCTTTTTTCTTTTTCTAAAACAATTACTCTAAGAAGCCCAATACAGAAAGCTTCAAAGACTTACTATTTGGGCAGGTCAAGTCAAGAGCTGAACTAGGAGAGCTCTGAGACAAAACGCAATAATCCAGTGGCTGAGAAAATTCACTAAACACCACAACTTCCCAAGAAAAGGGGGGTGTCTGCCCACAGCCATCATCCTGGTGGACAGGAAACACTCCTGCCCATTGCCAGCCCCATAGCCCAGAACTGCCCCAGTCAACCCAGTGTGACGGAAGTGCTTCAAATAACAGGCACACACCACAAAACTGGGTGTGGACATTAGCCTTCCCTGCAACCTCAGCTGATAGTCCCAGAGTTGGGAAGGTAGAGCAGTGTGAATTAACAAAGCCCCATTCAGCCATCATTTCAGCAGACTGGGAGCCTCCCTACACAGCCCAGCAGCCCAGAACTGCCCTGGGGGGACGGCACTCACCTGTGACATAGCACAGTCATCCCTCAACAGAGGACCCGGGGTGCACGGCCTGGAAGAGGGGCCCACTTGCAAGTCTCAGGAGCCATACGCCAATACCAAGGACTTGTGGGTCAGTGGCAGAGACAAACTGTGGCAGGACTGAACTGAAGGATTAGACTATTGCAGCAGCTTTAAAACTCTAGGATCACCAGGGAGATTTGATTGTTAGAGCCACACCCCCCTCCCTGACTGCCCAGAAACACGCCCCATATACAGGGCAGGCAACACCAACTACACACGCAAGCTTGGTACACCAATTGGACCCCACAAGACTCACTCCCCCACTCACCAAAAAGGCTAAGCAGGGGAGAACTGGCTTGTGGAGAACAGGTGGCTCGTGGACGCCACCTGCTGGTTAGTTAGAGAAAGTGTACTCCACGAAGCTGTAGACCTCATAAATTAGAGATAAGGACTTCAATTGGTCTACAAATCCTAAAAGAACCCTATCAAGTTCAGCAAATGCCACGAGGCCAAAAACAACAGAAAATTATAAAGCATATGAAAAAACCAGACGATATGGATAACCCAAGCCCAAGCACCCAAACCAAAAGACCAGAAGAGACACAGCACCTAGAGCAGCTACTCAAAGAACTAAAGATGAACAATGAGACCATAGTACGGGAGATAAAGGAAATCAAGAAGACCCTAGAAGAGCATAAAGAAGACATTGCAAGACTAAATTAAAAAATGGATGATCTTATGGAAATTAAAGAAACTGTTGACCAAATTAAAAAGATTCTGGACACTCATAGTACAAGACTAGAGGAAGTTGAACAACGAATCAGTGACCTCGAAGATGACAGAATGGAAAATGAAAGCATAAAAGAAAGAATGGGGAAAAAAATTGAAAAAAATCGAAATGGACCTCAGGGATATGATAGATAATATGAAACGTCCAAATATAAGACTCATTGGTGTCCCAGAAGGGGAAGAAAAGGGTAAAGGTCTAGGAAGAGTATTCAACGAAATTGTTGGGGAAAACTTCCCAAATCTTCTAAACAACATAAATACACAAATCATAAATGCTCAGCGAACTCCAAATAGAATAAATCCAAATAAACCCACTCCGAGACATATACTGATCACACTATCAAACACAGAAGAGAAGGAGCAAGTTCTGAAAGCAGCAAGAGAAAAGCAATTCACCACATACAAAGGAGACAGCATAAGACTAAGTAGTGACTACTCAGCAGCCACCATGGAGGCAAGAAGGCAGTGGCACGATATATTTAAAATTCTGAGTGAGAAAAATTTCCAGCCAAGAATACTTTATCCAGCAAAGCTCTCCTTCAAATTTGAGGGAGAGCTTAAATTTTTCACAGACAAACAAATGCTGAGAGAATTTGCTAACAAGAGACCTGCCCTACTGGAGATACTAAAGGGAGCCCTACAGACAGAGAAACAAAGACAGGACAGAGAGACTTGGAGAAAGGTTCAGTACTAAAGAGATTCGGTATGGGTACAATAAAGGATATTAATAGAGAGAGGGAAAAATATGGCAAACATAATCCAAAGGATAAGATGGCCGATTCAAGAAATGCCTTCACGGTTTTAACGTTGAATGTAAATGGATTAAACTCCCCAATTAAAAGATATAGATTCGCAGAATGGATCAAAAAAAATGAACCATCAATATGTTGCATACAAGAGACTCATCTTAGACACAGGGACACAAAGAAACTGAAAGTGAAAGGATGGAAAAAAATATTTCATGCAAGCTACAGCCAAAAGAAAGCAGGTGTAGCAATATTAATCTCAGATAAAATAGACTTCAAATGCAGGGATGTTTTGAGAGACAAAGAAGGCCACTACGTACTAATAAAAGGGGCAATTCAGCAAGAAGAAATAACAATCGTAAATGTCTATGCACCCAACCAAGGTGCCACAAAATACATGAGAGAAACACTGGCAAAACTAAAGGAAGCAATTGATGTTTCCACAATAATTGTGGGAGACTTCAACACATCACTCTCTCCTATAGATAGATCAACCAGACAGAAGACCAATAAGGAAATTGAAAACCTAAACAATCTGATAAATGAATTAGATTTAACAGACATCTACAGGACATTACATCCCAAATCACCAGGATACACATACTTTTCTAGTGCTCATGGAACTTTCTCCAGAATAGATCATATGCTGGGACATAAAACAAGCCTCAATAAATTTAAAAAGATTGAAATTATTCAAAGCACATTCTCTGACCACAATGGAATACAATTAGAAGTCAATAACCATCAGAGACTTAGAAAATTCACAAATACCTGGAGGTTAAACAACACACTCCTAAACAATCAGTGGGTTAAAGAAGAAATAGCAAGAGAAATTGCTAAATATATAGAGACGAATGAAAATGAGAACACAACATACCAAAACCTATGGGATGCAGCAAAAGCAGTGCTAAGGGGGAAATTTATAGCACTAAACGCATATATTAAAAAGGAAGAAAGAGCCAAAATCAAAGAACTAATGGATCAACTGAAGAAGCTAGAAAATGAACAGCAAACCAATCCTAAACCAAGTAGAAGAAAAGAAATAACAAGGATTAAAGCAGAAATAAATGACATAGAGAACAAAAAAACAATAGAGAGGATAAATATCACCAAAAGTGGGTTCTTTGAGAAGATCAACAAGATTGACAAGCCCCTGGCTAGACTGACAAAATCAAAAAGAGAGAAGACCCATATAAACAAAATAATGAATGAAAAAGGTGACATAACTGCAGATCCTGAAGAAATTAAAACAATTATAAGAGGATACTATGAACAACTGTATGGCAACAAACTGGATAATGTAGAGGAAATGGACAATTTCCTGGAAACATATGAACAACCTAGACTGACCAGAGAAGAAATAGAAGACCTCAACCAACCCATCACAAGCAAAGAGATCCAATCAGTCATCAAAAATCTTCCCACAAATAAATGCCCAGGGCCAGATGGCTTCACAGGGGAATTCTACCAAACTTTCCAGAAAGAACTGACACCAATCTTACTCAAACTCTTTCAAAACATTGAAGAAAATGGAACATTACCTAACTCATTTTATGAAGCTAACATCAATCTAATACCAAAACCAGGCAAAGATGTTACAAAAAAGGAAAACTACCGGCCAATCTCCCTAATGAATATAGATGCAAAAATCCTCAACAAAATACTTGCAAATCGAATCCAAAGACACATTAAAAAAATCATACACCATGACCAAGTGGGGTTCATTCCAGGCATGCAAGGATGTTTCAACATAAGAAAAACAATCAATGTATTGCAACACATTAAAAACTCGAAAGGGAAAAATCAATTGATCATCTCAATAGATGCTGAAAAAGCATTTGACAAAATCCAACATCCGTTTTTGATAAAAACACTTCAAAAGGTAGGAATTGAAGGAAACTTCCTCAACATGATAAAGAGCATATATGAAAAACCCACAGCCAGCATAGTACTCAATGGTGAGAGACTGAAAGCCTTCCCTCTAAGATCTGGAACAAGACAAGGATGCCCGCTGTCACCTCTGTTATTCAACATTGTGCTGGAAGTGCTAGCCAGGGCAATCCGGCAAGACAAAGAAATAAAAGGCATCCAAATTGGAAAAGAAGAAGTAAAACTGTCATTGTTTGCAGATGATATGATCTTATATCTGGAAAACCCTGAGAAATCGACGATACAGCTACTAGAGCTAATAAACAAATTTAGCAAAGTAGCGGGATACAAGGTTAATGCACATAAGTCCGTAATGTTTCTATATGCTAGAAATGAACAAACTGAAGAGACACTCAGGAAAAAGATACCATTTTCAATAGCAACTAAAAAAATCAAGTACCTAGGAATAAACTTAACCAAAGATGTAAAAGACCTATACAAAGAAAACTACATAACTCTACTAAAAGAAATAGAAGGGGACCTTAAAAGATGGAAAAATATTCCATGTTCATGGATAGGAAGACTAAATGTCATTAAGATGTCAATTCTACCCAAACTCATCTACAGATTCAATGCAATCCCAATCAAAATTCCAACAACCTACTTTGCAGACTTGGAAAAGCTAGTTATCAAATTTATTTGGAAAGGGAAGATGCCTCGAATTGCTAAAGACATTCTAAAAAAGAAAAACAAAGTGGGAGGACTTACACTCCCTGACTTTGAAGCTTATTATAAAGCCACAGTTGCCAAAACAGCATGGTACTGGCACAAAGATAGACATATAGATCAATGGAATCGAATTGAGAATTCGGAGATAGACCCTCAGATCTATGGCCGACTGATCTTTGATAAGGCCCCCAAAGTCACTGAACTGAGTCATAATGGTCTTTTCAACAAATGGGGCTGGGAGAGTTGGATATCCACATCCAAAAGAATGAAAGAGGACCCCTACCTCACCCCCTACACAAAAATTAACTCAAAATGGACCAAAGATCTCAATATAAAAGAAAGTACCATAAAACTCCTAGAAGATAATGTAGGAAAACATCTTCAAGACCTTGTATTAGGCGGCCACTTCCTAGACTTTACACCCAAAGCACAAGCAACAAAAGAGAAAATAGATAAATGGGAACTCCTCAAGCTTAGAAGTTTCTGCACCTCAAAGGAATTTCTCAAAAAGGTAAAGAGGCAGCCAACTCAATGGGAAAAACTTTTTGGAAACCATGTATCTGACAAAAGACTGATATCTTGCATATATAAAGAAATCCTACAACTCAATGACAGTAGTACAGTCGGCCCAATTATAAAATGGGCAAAAGATATGAAAAGACAGTTCTCTGAAGAGGAAATACAAATGGCCAAGAAACACATGAAAAAATGTTCAGCTTCACTAGCTATTAGAGAGATGCAAATTAAGATCACAATGAGATACCATCTAATACCGGTTAGAATGGCTGCCATTAAACAAACAGGAAACTACAAATGTTGGAGGGGATGTGGAGAAATTGGGACTCTTATTCACTGTTGGTGGGACTGTATAATGGTTCAGCCACTCTGGAAGTCAGTCTGGCATTTCCTTAGAAAACTAGATATAGAGTTACCATTCGATCCAGCGATTGCACTTCTCGGTATATACCCGGAAGATCGGAAAGCAGTGACACGAACAGATATCTGCACGCCAATGTTCATAGCAGCATTATTCACAATTGCCAAAAGATGGAAACAACCCAAATGTCCTTCAACAGATGAGTGGATAAATAAAATGTGGTATATACACACGATGGAATACTACGCAGCAGTAAGAAGGAACGATCTCGTGAAACATATGACAACATGGATGAACCTTGAAGACATAATGCTAAGCGAAATAAGCCAGACACAAAAAGAGAAATATTATATGCTACCACTAATGTGAACTTTGAAAAATGTAAAACAAATGGCTTATAATGTAGAATGTAGGGGAACTAGCAATAGAGAGCAATTAAGGAAGGGGGAACAATAATCCAAGAAGAACAGATAAGCTATTTAACGTTCTGGGGATGCCCAGGAATGACTATGGTCTGTGAATTTCTGATGGACATAGTAGGAGCAAGTTCACAGAAATGTTGCTATATTAGGTAACTTTCTTGGGGTAAAGTAGGAACATGTTGGAAGTTAAGCAGTTAGGTTAGTTGTGTTTTTCTTAGTCCCTTGTTATGGTCTCTTTGAAATGTTCTTTTATTGTATGTTTGTTATCTTTTTAACTTTTTTTCATACAGTTGATTTAAAAAAGAAGGGAAAGTTAAAAAAAAAAAAAAACAAGGAAAAAATAAAAGATGTAGTGCCCCCTTGAGGAGCCTGTGGAGAATGCAGGGGTATTTGCCTACCCCACCTCCATGGTTGCTAACATGACCACAGACATAGGGGACTGGTGGTTTGATGGGTTCAGCCCTCTACCACAGATTTTACCATTGGGAAGACAGTTGCTGCAAAGGAGAGGCTAGGCCTCCCTATGGTTGTGCCTAAGAGCCTCCTCCCGAATGCCTCTTTGTTGCTCAGATGTGGCCCTGTCTCTCTAGCTAAGCCAAATTGAAAGGTGAAATCACTGCCCTCCCCCCTACGTGGGATCAGACACCCAGGGGAGTGAATCTCCCTGGCAACATGGAATATGACTCCCGGGGAGGAATGTAGACCCGGCATCGTGGGACGGAGAACATCTTCTTGACCAAAAGGGGGATGTGAAAGGAAATGAAATAAGCTTCAGTGGCAGAGAGAATCCAAAAGGAGCCGAGAGGTCACTCTGGTGGGCACTCTTACGCACACTTTAGACAACCCTTTTTAGGTTCTAAAGAATTGGGGTAGCTGGTGGTGGATACCTGAAACTATCAAACTACAACCCAGAACCCATGAATCTCGAAGACAGTTGTATAAAAATGTAGCTTATGAGGGGTGACAAGGGGATTGGGAAAGCCATAAGGACCACACTCCACTTTGTCTAGTTTATGGATGGATGAGTAGAAAAATAGGGGAAGGAAACAAACAGACAAAGGTACCCAGTGTTCTTTTTTACTTCAATTGCTCTTTTTCACTCTAATTATTATTCTTGTTATTCTTGTGTGTGTGCTAATGAAAGTGTCAGGGATTGATTTGGGTGATGAATGTACAACTATGTAATGGTACTGTGAACAATCGAAAGTACGATTTGTTTTGTATGACTGCGTGGTATATGAATATATCTCAATAAAATGAAGATTTTAAAAAAAAAGCTATTGCATTAAAAATTAGCTTCAATGTACTTATTTTAAGTTATTTCGTTTTTCTTATGCCTTTGTTTGATTACGGTTTGTTAATTTTTTGGGGGTATGGTAGGAAAATGTTGGAAGCAATGTAGTTATTTTAGACTATTTTTTTTTCTTATTCCTTTGGATATGGTTTATTAATTTTCTTGGGGTATGGTAGGAACATGTTGGAAGCAAAGTAGTTATTTTAGGTTGTTTTTCTTAATACTATGCTTTTTTTTTGTTTGAAATGTTTTCTTTTTTTGTTGTTTGTTTTAATTTTTTGATAAACTTTAAAAAAATGTGTAGCAAGAGGCAGGGCAAGATGGCGGCACAGGGAGGTGTGGAATTTAGTTAATCCCCTAAAGCAACAAGTAAATAACCAGGAATAACTAGAAAATAGTATGGAACAACTGTTGGACCTGGCATCATAGGATTGAGAAAGACTTCTGGATCAGAAGGGGGAAGAGAAATGAAACAAAATTTCAGTGACTTGAGAAATTTCAAATGGAGTTGACTGGTCATTCTGGTGGTTATTCTTATGCATTATATAGATATCCCTTTTTAGTTTTTAGTGTATTAGAATAGCTAGAAGGAAATACCTGAAACTGTTGAACTGCAATCCAGTAGCCATGATTCTTGAAGATGATCGTATACCTATATAGCTTACACAGTGTGACTGTGGGATTGTGAAAACCTTGTGTCTCACACTCTCCTTATCCAGTGTATGGACAGATGAGTAGAAAACTGGGTACAAAAAGTAAATGAATAATGGGGCAGAGGAGGGGTATGAGATGTTTTGGGTATTCTTTTTTACTTCTATTTTAATTGTTATTCTTATTTTCATTTTTTGGAGTCATGAAAATGTTCAAAAATTGATTGTGGAGATGAAAGCATAACTATATGATGATACTGTGATCAAATGATTGTATGGTATGTGACTATATCTCAATAAAATTGCATTTAAAAAAAAAAAAAAAAAAAAAACTCCTCTGAACTTATCCACCAGACTTAAGCAAAACACTTACTCTTTGTGGGCCTTAGTTCCTTATCTGTAAAATAAGCACTTAGGAATGGAAGACGTCCAAGTTTCTTTCATGTTAGAAGAATATTTCAGAATATTCCTTAAGGCAAGAACTATTACTCCCAACTTATAGATTAGAAAATGAGAGCTCAGAGAGTTTCATTCATTTACTCAACCAGTATTTCTTTGATCCTACCAGGCACTGAGGATCCAATGACGAATAAGATATATCAGGGAGTTTACAGTCTAGTGTGGTGACAGACGATTAAATAAGAAATTACAGAAGCATGGTGATGGTGGTGAAGGAGGGAGGTACAAGATGCTGTAATAACACAGGGTGCTTAGTTGCACGCAGCAAAAACCAATTTGGGCTCACTATAAGCAGAGAAGAAATTTATTACAATGGTACTTGGTAGTTGACAAATCTCCAGAAGTGCCAGCGAACAGGAACAATGCCTAAAAAAGTTGCAGAGCTGGTCCTGTTATGACAACAGTTCTATGCCCCTGGGCACTGCCTGGGTTTTGGCATCCGTATCAGCCACACTAGATACTGTCCTCTGCCATGAACTCTTGACATTGTTTCTGAAAACTGGGTGTTCTATCACTTTTGCCGCTCCCTTGCCAAAATGGATTTCTATGATCCCTGCTTCTCAGCCTATCTTCTCATTCTAAGTCTGGGGTGAGTGGAGCTGACTAGTGGAGTCTAGGTTGTATCTCAGCTTCCCACCTACTGTGGTGGTAGAAAAACAACTATGTGGCGTTTTCAATTTCTGTGGTGGGTGATGAACACAACTTCATATGGTAAGGGTACCCCAAACATCGGTGAGGGTTCAGATGCTGGGCAGCCAATAAGAATGCAAACGTCTACTTTAAGCATATGATGGGGCAATTTAACCCAGTCTAGGTTGATCAGAAAAGAATTCCTGAAAGAAGAGATATAAACGAAGACTTAGATAAAAAGAGATGAAAGGAAAGACTTTTATAGACAGATGGAGCAAGTTAAAGAAGGTTCCATAGCAAGTGAGTAGGCTGAGCTAGGGTTTGAAACAAAGACTGATGACTCCAAAACTTGTTTTGGTAATTACAATGTTACATTACAAAATCTTGTAAACCTAGTGATAAAGAAACAACACAAAATTTTTTTCAAAAATTTCTTTTATCTTAGACCATAGCCTAACGTGGACATAATAATTGTAATAGTCCCTAGATTGTAAACTCTTACAGCAGTTAACTCTATCCCTGAATTGTAATGCCTGTCTCTAAACTTTGAGATGCTGATCCCCTAGCGTATAACCTGATTGGTCTCTGGAACAATGCATATCTCTGAGACACCTGAAACTCAGAGCTAGAGTTCGGCAGATATGAATGTCAGTATTAGTGCATACAGCAACTGTCAAAAAAAAAAAAAAAAAAAAACAGCTGAAAAAGCCCAAACTTCAATTAGTGATATGAATGAAGCAGGTCTGGTTAAGACCAAGGCAAGCCAGGCCAAAGGGTAAAGGTTGAAACTGATTGTGTTTTAAAACTTCAACTTCCGTATGAGACCAAGGGAAGAGATATCTATTTGGTACAGGATCTAAATTTTCTAAACGGTACAACTCTACAGTCGATTTGGTCAAACACCACAATTGCATGGAACTTTGAATAGGAAGTGAGATATGATAGGTTAGTATAGGCTGGAGCGAAATAGTGACACATCCCAGAGTAATTTGGGCAGATAATAAAAAATATATTTACAGCCCCCCCCTCCCCAGCCCCGAGGATCTGAGGGAAGGTGCAGATGTGTTGGACTTCCTCACCTGGACTGGTGTTGATGTTGTCACAAACATTAGGACTGGCGGTTTGATGTGCTGAGCCCTCGATCATGGGACTTGCCCTTATGAAGCTCGTTACCGCAAAGGAGAGTCTAAATTTGCATGTAGTTGTGCTTAAGAGTCTCCCCCTGAGTACCTCTTTGTTGCTCAGATGTGGCCCTCTCTCTCTCTAACTGAGCCATCTCAACAGGTGAACTCGCTGCCCTCCCCTCTACGTGGGACCTGACTCCCAGGGTTGTAAATCTCCCTGGCAATGCAGATGACTCCTGGGGATGAATGTGGACCCGGCATCGTGGGACTAAGAGTATCTTCTTGACCAAAAGGGGGATGCAAAATGAGACGAAATAGTTTCAGTGGCTGAGAGATTTCAAATGGAGTCGAGAGGTCACTCTGGTGGACATTCTTATGCACTATATAGATAACACCTCTTAGGCTTTAATGTATTTGTTCTAGTTTGCTAATGCTGCAGAATGCAAAACACCAGAGATGGACTGGCTTTTATAAAACGGGGGTTTATTTCACTACACAGTTACAGTCTTAAGGCCACAAAATGTCCAAGGTAACACATCAGCAATCGGGTACCTTCACTGGAGGATGGCAAACGGCATCTGGAAAACCTCTGTTAGCTGGGAAGGCATGTGGCTGGCGTCTGCTCCAAAGTTCTGGTTTCAAAATGGCTTTCTCCCAGGACATTCCGCTCTAGCAAGCTTGCTCTTCTTCAAAACGTTACTCACAGCTGCACTCCCCTCAGTCTCTTTGAGTCAGCATGTTTTATATGGCTCCACTGATCAAGACCCACCCTGAATGGGTGGGGTCACACCTCCATGGGAGTATCCCACCAAAGTCACCACCCACAGCTGGGTGGGGCACATTCCAAGCAAATCTAACCAGCACCAAAGCGTCTGTCCCACAAGACCACAAAGATAATGGCATTTGGGGGACACAATACATTCAAACTGGCACAGTATTGGAATAGCTAGAAGTAAATACCTGAAACTACCAAACTCCAACCCAGCAGTCTGGACTCCTGAAGACAATTATATAATAGTGTAGATTACAAGGGGTGACAGTGTGATTGTGAAGACCTTGTGGATCACACCCCCTTTATCTAGTGTATGGATGAGTAGAAAAATGGGGATAAAAACTGAAGGACAAATGGGGTGGGATGGGGGATGATTTGGGTGTTCTTTTTTCACTTTTATTTTTTATTCTTGTTCTGGTTCTTTCTGATGTAAGGAAAATGTTCGGAGATGGGTTGTGGTGATGAACGCATAACTATGTTATCATACTGTAGACAGTGGATTGTGTACCATGGATGATTGTATGGTGTGTGAATGTATTTCAATAAAACTGAATTTAATAAAAAAAAATTTTTCTTTTATATCCATGAATATTTTAAAAATTTTATTGTGATAACATATATATAGCACAAAATTTACCATTTTAACCATTTTTAAGTGTACAATTCAGTGGCATTAATTTCACTATGTTGTGCTGCCATTACCACGATCCATTACCCAATCTTTTCCGTCACCACAAACGGAAATTCTGTACTCATTAAGCAAAAACTCCCCATTCCCCCCTTACCTCTGCTCCTGGTAACCTCTAATCCACTTTCTCTATGAATCTGCCCATTCTAGATATTTCGTATAAGGGGAAATTATACACTATTTGTCTTTTTCTACATGGTTTTTTCATTTAGCATAATGTTTTCAAGGTCCATCTATGTTGTAGCATGTATCAGAACTTCATTCTTTTTTTTATACAGCCAAATTATATATCTATATAATATACATCATATTTTATTTATATATATTATATATCATATTTTATTTTTTAATTCATCTATTGATGGATATTTGGGCTGTTTCCACCTTTTGGCAATATGAATAATGCTCCCACAAACATTGGTATACAAGAAAATGCATTTTGTTTTAAACCACTGAGTTTGTGGTAATTTGTTACTCAATAGTAGAGAACTAATACAGAATGTTAAAAGGTTCCACAAATCTATTCGATTATTAATAAATATCACTGGCTCATTTCTTATTACCAATGTATTTATTATAGAAATGTTTTTAATATGTTAAAGATTTCAGCTTTCAATCAGTATTTAAAATTAAGAAACCCATTGAGAGATTTCTGTCTTTGTACTTCTCTTTTTTGAATTGCCACAATGAACATTTACTGCTTTTTTAAACATTAAAAATGTTATTTAAAAATAAATTCAAAACTGATTATAAAGCAATAAGTTACATGAAAAAATATAAAGCTAAAAGTAAGAAAGGCCAAAACATTCCTGCAAGACATAATAGAAGACAAGTTTTAAATAGTTCACAATTTTATACTAACAATGCTCACAAAGTTTGTGTAATACACTATATTTAATTGAAATATATTATATTAAAATACAGAAAATCCATCTGTAAAAAATGTAATTAGTTTCAGAAGGATACAAAAGAAACTAGAAATTTCTTTTGTAAGTTCAGTGGTTGCCCCAGAGAGTGAAAAGTGGTCTCTGGAGGTGAAAGGTAGGAAGGAAAGTTACTTTTTCAAGGACTATTCCTTCATTCTTTTAAATTTTTGTATTAGGTTAAGAGAGTACTTATGCAAAAAAAAAAACAAACAAAAAAAGGTTAAAAGAATTTTATTAGTTAACATTGTTTGAGGATGGAAATCTAAACCACATAAAGTACCTTACGTAGCTTTAATCTCAAATCGTTGAGGAACATATCAAATCCCATCAACATTCACCTCTAAAGATAATTATAAAACTGAGAAGGAAATATCTTGCACAGATTGGAATAAAGTATTAAGAATTGACATATGCTGTATCTGTATGATTTTTTATATAGTCAGATATGAATAGGGCATCTGGTGGATTCAGATGACCAAGGTTTTTCTCTTTTTTTCCTTATTTTTCAAAGAATTCACAGGTTTCATTTTTCTTCACAAGATTTATTCAAGAGTGGAAATAATTCACTGTCTAGGACTGCAACAAGATCTGTGATAATAATGGTGCATTAGTGGAATTCTGATGAGTACCCTGTGGAAATAGGAATAATGGTGACCTACCTGTGTCACTTTGCTAATAATCCCACAAACATTCTTGTTTTCTGATTATACAGGAAGGTCATTAAGTCATGCAAATTACAGGATGGAGTTTGGAGAAAATATTTAATAGGAGTAAAAACAGAAATATAATTCAGGCTTGCATGCGGCTATGGCCTTGCCTAGTGTAACAGGACACTGAGTATAACTTTCCCTCTTGCTCTGGAATTGATGACTAGAGTCTGTATCTATGGATAGACGTGTCAGGTACCAAAAGTTGGGGGTTCATACAGCCCTTCAGGGTTTAACAAGAAATGTCTGAACTGGCCTAATCACCCAAAATCATGACTCTAGGTGCCTCTTCCTCTTCCCAGTCCACATAAATAGAATACTACAGGGGGAGATCATCAGAGTTGTGAATTGGCGGCCCTGAAGTTTCCTCAGAAATGTCCTCTATGTAGAAGATCTCCAAACACTGACTCTCCTGTGAGATGAATGTATGAGTTCTTTGCTGGGAGTGGGGAAGAGAGGGAGTGGGGGATAAGTGGTGTGGAGTGGGTGGATCTGCAGACTACCCCACTGCATGGCTCCTAAGAGATCCACTATTGCTCAATGTCTTCTCTTTAGCCCTCTCAGTTTTCACTCCATAGCTTCTTACTTCTCCAGAAGGCTCTTTGCACAGGGGCTGTGGTAGTTAATCTCCTTGTTAGCCTTCAAGTGAACCATACGTTCTAGTATTTGCACTCTTGTTTAGTCACTTCCCATGCTGAATCTGGGTTGACCTTGTGACTTTCTGTATTAGTCAGGGTTCTCCAGAGAAACAACCAAGAGGATATATTTGTATATATAGATATGTATGTGTGTGTGTAGAGAGGGTGTGTGTGTGTGTGTGTGTGTGTGGATTTATTATAGGGATTGGCTCAAGCAACCATGGTGGTGGGGGCGGGGATAGACAAGTCTGGATTCCTAGGGCAGGACACAAACTGGAAACTCCTATAACGTGAAGCTCAATTCCCCTGGAGAATTGAAATCCTCAGTTCTGGATTTTCAGACTTCCAACTGATTGGATGAGAAGACTCCCCTCATTGCTGATGGCAATTTCCTTTGTTAGTTATAAATGTAATCAACTGATTATGGATGCAAATCCATCCACAAAATATGCTCACAGTAACAATCGGTCCAGTTCTTGCTTGACTAACAACCAGACAGCATAACCTGGCCAAGCCGCCACATTAACATAATCATCTTCCCTGCTTTATCAAAAGAAGGAGTTGACCCCCTCCCCAGCCCTGAGGATCTGGGGAAAGGTGTGGATGTGTTGGACATCATCACCTGGACTGGTGTTGATGTTGTCACAAACATTGGGACTGGCGGTTTGATGTGCTGAGCCCTCGAGCATGGGACTTGCCCTTATGAAGCTCATTACCACAAAGGAGAGTCTAAAGTTGTATGTAATGGTGCCTAAGAGTCTCCCCCTGAGTACCTCCTTGTTGCTCAGATGTGGCCCTCTCTCTCTCTAACGGAGCCATCTCGACAGGTGAACTCGCTGCCCTCCCCTCTACGTGGGACCCGACTCCCAGGGGTGTAAATCTCCCTGGCAACACAGAGTATGACTCCCGGGGATGAATGTGGACCTGGCATCATGGGACTGAGAGTATCTTCTTGACCAAAAGGGGGATGCAAAATGAGACGAAATAGTTTCAGTGGCTGACAGATTCCAAATGGAGTCGAGAGGTCATTCTGGTGGACATTCTTATGCACTATATAGATAACACCTCTTAGGCTTTAATGTATTGGAATAGCTAGAAGTAAATACCCGAAACTACCGAACTCCAACCCAGCAGTCTGGACTCCTGAAGACAGTTATATAATAATGTAGATTACAAGGGGTGACAGTGTGATTGTGAAGACCTTGTGGATCACGCCCCCTTTATCTAGTGTATGGATGAGTGGAGGAATGGGGATAAAAACTAAATGACAAACGGGGTGGGATGGGGGGATGATTTGGGTGTTCTTTTTTCACTTTTATTTTTTATTCTTGTTCTGGTTCTTTCTGATGTAAGGAAAATGTTCAGAGATAGATTGTGGTGATGAACGCATAACTATGTTATCATACCATGGACAGTGGATTGTATATCATGGATGATTGTATGGTGTGTGAATGTATTTCAATAAAACTGAATTTAATAAGAAAAAAAAAAACAAAAACCCAAGCACTGTGTCTAAAATAAGTATAACAGTACAAGATAATGGCAGCTTGTGACAATGGTGCCATGTAAATACCAAGCTTTGTCTTGGTTTGAATTAACATTTACAGGAGCTAATTTTTTTTTCTTTTTTCTTCTTTTTTGTAATTGGAAATAAAATCTTGACCTCAAAAAAAAAAAAAAAAAAAAAAAAGAAGGAGTTGATGTGGCACTGTGTAATTTCTGAATCTAGGTGATAAGAAGCCTTGTGGTTTCCAACTTGGTCTTCTGAAATACAAACTCTGGGGAAACCAGCTGCCAGTTAAGAAGCCTGACCAATCTGAGACCACTATGCTGGCTATGTAGAGAGGCTTCATCTAGAAAGAGAAATACCTGGTCAGCCTCCAGCTGTTCCTGCCAACCCAGATGAAGTGCCAGACCTGTGAGCGAAGAAGCCTTCATAGATGTCCAACCCAGTCAAGCCTGCAGGTGATGCTGGCTCCAGATGTTTCTGACTGCAACCACAGAAGAGACCTCACACAAGAAGAACCCAGCTGAGCCCAGTCAACCTACAAAATTCTGAGAAAGAAGTATCCATTATTGTTTTAAATCACTGTTTCAAATGGTTTCTTAGGCAGCAACACTTAATCAAAATTGTAGTCAACTCTCTTGGTCAAGGTACTGGCAAGACAATTCAAGCTGCCTCCCTTGGTGCTAGAAAAGAGAGGACCATATGGCATCATATAAATAAGAGATGCTTGTCTCTTTCAAACTCTCCTATCCTTTCTCTTTGCCTCTATACATGCAAGAGGAGAGACCTGGAAGAAGAAGGAAATGAGACTACGGAGCATACCATGCTCCCTTCCTACTCCAAATATTAAGGGAAAGTAAGATTCAACCCCCAAAAGTTGTAAGCAATGGCAGGCAAAAAAATAAATGAATCATTTTCAGTTTGTAAATGGCTGAGTTCAGTTTGGTAAATATATATACCAACATTCCCAATATATTCCAGAAAAATAAGCACAGGGAATATGAAAATGGTACTCATTTATTCATTCTACAAATATAGATTGAGCACTTGGTGTGTGCTAGGCATTGCTCTAATCACTGGGGATACAGCAATGAAGAAAACAGACAAAAATTCCAGCCCTTATGAAGTTTTACTTTTAGTGTTTATTATTACATATGTTCACCTAGAAAAAAACAAGCCTTTAAAAGAAAACACTTTCAATAAATGAAAGTGTGAGTCCTTTAGAACAGTATTACTTAAAGCATAGACCAGTGCCAGGCTGCAAAATATTTGTTACCAGATTGTTGCAAAATAAGTACAGAAACTGAAAATAAGGTTTTAGAAATGTTTATAGCAATTTGACAGGGTCATTTAATTTTTGTTGAATATAATAAAATATTGGACTTTTATTTTGTATTTTTTAATTTCATTTTTCTAGTAATTCTTTTTATTGTAATTTATAAATGCACTAGGCCACAATGGATTGGAAATATTAAAAATCTCAAAAACAGATCCTTTACCACAGATAGTATGACAAGCACTGCCTTAGAATTTCTCATTTCTAAGAGGTCTTCCTCTGTATTTTTGCCACTGATAAAAGTTTCAAAACAAAATTTTCATGACTGTATCAGAATGGAAAAGCTTATGAATACAACATTCACAAAAGCAACCAAAATATGAGTTATCTAAGAATAAATCTTTTTTTAAGAGCTTTTAGAGAGAACTTTAAAATTTTATTGAAAGATACTAAATAAGAGGAAAATCAATGGAAAATTTCCCAACCCCTTCCATAGATAGGAAGACTCAATATCATGGAAATGTCAGTTCTTCTTCCCAGTCTGTAGATTCAAAGTGGGTCTAATCGAATCCTAAATTTGAGGAATTTGACAAGCTGAATCTCCAGTGCGTATAGAATTACATAGAGCCATTAGTAACCAATGCCTTCCTGAAGAAAAAGAACGAGGCAAAAGATCTTGGTCTACCAGATATCAAGAATTACTATAAAGGTATTGTTCCAGTTACTACAACCTCATAACAAACCACCCCAAAACTTGATGATGTAAAACTACAACTCATTATGCTTACGGATGCTATGTGTCAGGAATTCATATAGGAAATGTGGGGAAGGCTTGTCTCTACTCTATATGGCCTCAGCTGGGAAGACTCAGCCATGGGTTTACTTCTTCACTGAAGACTGGAATCATCTGAAAGCTCATTCACTTACATGTCTGCTGCCTGGGCTGTGGGGACTCAAAGACTAGGTCTTCTGAATGGTGCACCAGCATGTGGCTTATTCATGGGGCTTGGCTTTTTCACAGCACATTCTAACATGGTGGCTCAGGGCTCCAAGCATCAGGGCTCCAGCTGAGAAAGCAAAACTGCATCACCTTTAATGTCTTAGGCTATGAAGTCACCCATTAGCACCTTTCCCACCCCATATTGGTTATAAAGCCTTGCCAGATTCAAACCCCACCTCCTGATGAGGGAGGGTCAAGGTTCTAGAAGAGCATGTAGGAGGAAGATATGATAGTGGGAAATGGAATCTGCCACTAATATAGTAATTATTATCAGTGGAACAGAAAAGAGAGCCCAGAAACAGACCTAAACCAATATGGAAAACTGATATATGATAAAGATGGCACTGAAGATTAGGAACAAAAGGATGGATTATTCAATAATTAGGGCTGGACTAATTGGCTA
The DNA here is from genome assembly GCF_015220235.1 of Choloepus didactylus. NCBI lineage: Eukaryota > Metazoa > Chordata > Mammalia > Pilosa > Megalonychidae > Choloepus > Choloepus didactylus. Next base: position 58,969,431 of record NC_051322.1, on the reverse strand, counting down.
TCCATGTAGAGTATCCACATGAAAAACAAGTAACTGGATCCCTACTTGAAACCATTTAAAATAATTCCAAATGTAATATATATTTAATATGAAAAGCAAAATCATAAAACTTAATAGCATATAGAAAAGGACATCTTGTGTGACCTAAGCATGAGAAGAGATTTAAAACAATATTCTAGAAAGCCAAACAATAAAGTAAAAGATTGACAAATTAAACTATATTACAGTTAAGAACATCTATTTGTTGTAAAATCACCATAAAGTAAAAAGCAAGTCACAAACCAAGAAAAGATATTTCTAACACATATAATCTACAAAGAATTATATGCAGAATATATAAAGAATTATTATAAGTAAATAAGAAGACCTACAACCCAATAGAAAAGTGGACAAAAAACATGTCTAGCCATTTTCCAGAATAAAATACACAAATAGCCAATAGATATAAATATATATAAGGATGGCTAACCACATTAGTAATCAGGGAGAAGAAAATTAAAACCCAATGAAAAGCAATTTTTTTTTTTTTTTTTGCATTTTCTAGAATGTTATATAAATGGACTCATACAGTATGCATTCTTTTTTGCCTGGCTTCTTTCACTCAGTGTAATTATTTTTAGATTCTTCCATGTTGTCACAAATATCAATAGCTCATTCTTGATTGTTAAGAAGTATTTCATTGTAAGAATATGCCACAATTAGTTTATCCATTCATCTGTTGATGGGCATTTGGGCTGTTTCCAGTTTTTGACTGCTACAAATGAAGGTACCAGAAAATGCAACCTAAGCTAGAATGACAGAAAACAGATCAGTGATTGTCTCAGGACATTGTGAGGGGTAAGGAGGGGCAGGACTGAAGGCTTACAAAGAAGCACCAAGAAGATTTTGGGTGGTGGGGGGTGGCGATGGATATGTTCATTATCTTGATTGCAGTGATGGCTTCATGGGTGTATAGGTGTGTCGAAACTAACACATTTTAAATATGTGCAGTTTAATGTAAATAAATTATACCACAGTAAAGCTGCTTTTAAAAAAGTAAATTGATAAACTAAGATATACTATCCAAGCACTGATCATAAGAAACTGGAGTGGTTATATTAATATCAGACAAAATCAATTTCAGAATAAGGTATGTTACCAGGAAATGGCTAAAATTTAAAAAGAGCCTTCCTTTTATATGAAATGTCTGGAATAGGCAAATCTATAGAAACAGAAAGTAGACTAATGATTTCCAGGGCCTGCGGGTAGGGGCTTGGGAATGACTGGTAATGGGTATAGTGTTGCTTTTTGGGGTGATGAAAACGTTCTAAACTTAGATTATTATGATGGTGGCACAATTCTGGAAATATACTAAAAACCACTGAACTGTACATTTAAATGGATGAATTGCATGGTATGTGGATTAGATCTCAATAAAGCTATGAAAAAAGACTAATAATGTCAAGTGTTGGCAATGATGTAGAACAACTGGAGTTCTCATGAATTGTGCATGGTAATGAAAACTGTTTGGCAGGGTTTTTAAAATAAAATTAAATCTCCACTTGCCATATAACCCAGTAATTTCACTCTGGTGTTTATCCAAGAGAAATGAAAACATACATCTACACAAAGACCAGTATGCAATTGTTCATAGCAGCTTTATTCATAATAGCTTCAAACTGGAAAGAAACTAAATGTCCATCAGCTAGTGAATGGATACGCAAATGTTGGTACCTTCATACCATAGAATACTGCACACCAACTGAAAGGACCAAACTACTGATACATGCAACAATATGGATGAATCTCAAGAGCATTATGTTAAGTAAAAGAAGCCAGATCCAAAAGACTACATACTGTATGATTCCATTTATATGTCGTTCTAGAAAATGTAAAATTATAATGATAAAAGGCTGCCTGGAACCAGGTGGGAGAAGGTGGATTGATTGCAAAGGGTCACGAAAGAACTTTTTGGGGAAATGAACATGCTCTGTATCTTGATTGTGGTGGTAGTTACATGATTGGATACACTTGTGAAAACGTACTACATTGTGAACTTAAAATTGGTGGGTCATTGTGTGTAAATTATACCTCATAGGCTAGTTGCTGCAAGGGAGAGGCTAAGCCCACTTATAATTGTGCCTAGGAATCCCGCACACAGAGCCTCTTTGTTGCTCAGATGTGGCCCCCTCTTTCATTAAGCCCACTCAGCAGGTGAACTCACTACCCTCCCCGCTACATGGGCCATGACTCCCAGGGGTGTAAATCCCCCTGGCAACGTGTGAAATGACTCCTGGAGATGAGCTTTGATCCAGCACTGTCGGACTGAAAGAATCTTCTTGACCAAAAGGGGGAAGAGAGATGAAACAAAATAAGGTTCCAGTGGTTCAGAGATTTCAAGCGGAGTCGAGAGGTCATGCTGGAGGGTATTCTTATATGCTATATAGATATCACCTTTTAGTCTATGCTATATAGATATCACCTTTTAGTCTTTTGAGTGTTAGAATGGCTAGAGGGAAATATCTGACGCTGTAAAACTGCAACCCAGTAACCTTGAATCTTGAAGATGATTGTGTAACTATGTAGATTGCATAGTGTGACTGTGTGATTGTGAAAACCTTGTGGCTCTCACTCCCTTTATCCAGCCTATGGGACAGATGTGTGGAAAAATGGGGACAAAAATTAGATGAAGAATAGGGTGGGATGGAGGGGATGGAGTTAGGGGTTCTTTTTTGTTTTTATTTTTATTTGGAGTAAGGAAAAGTTTCAAAAATTGATTCTGGTGATGAACGCCCAACTGTATGATGGTGCTGTGAATAATTGAGTGAAAACTGTGGATGACTGTAGGGTATGTGAATATATCTCAGTTAAACTGTATTTTTAAAAAAGTTAATGAAAAATGGGGGGAGGAGAGGAATGGGATGTTTTGGATGTTCTTTTTCATTTTAATTTTTATTTTATTTTTTGGAGTAATGAAAATGTTCAAAAATTGATTGTGGTGATGAATGCACAACTATATGATGATACTGTGAACAACTGATTGTACACTTTGAATGATTGTATGTTATGTGATTATATCTCAATAAAATTGCATTAACAATTATACCTCATAGCAGTCATCTCCCCTGCAAATGCGGTGCCTGCCCGGCCCGAGAGAGCCGTCATGATCTCTCCATGACTTCTCACCCAGTCAGTAAGCCCTGAATAAAAGTTCATGTATTAGAAAATGCCTGGTGTCTTCTTTGGCCTCTGGACTGGCAAAGCCCTCATGGGCGGCGACAATTGGCGAACACAGCCAGGAGAATCAAATAGCCACCAGCCTGGAGACTAAAGAAATTGTAGGCATTGATAACATGAACTTGGGGAAGGGAAAGGATAAGTCCCCAGGTGGGATACATCTATGTGGGGAGGGGTGCCCACCCTCCCAGATAAATGGATTCCTATGTGGGGAGGGGTGGCTACCCTCCTAGATGAGTGGAACCTGTCAAGGGAGTATGGAAATGTTTATAGCTTTCTGGCTGGACTAATAGCCTTCCTGCAGCAGGTGCAGGAGCATTGGCTCTGGGAGGAATACTGGGGTGGCCTGGAACTTCAGTGTGGGGAGGAGTGGCTATCCTCCTGGATGGATGGACCCACTAAGGGAGCATGAAGGTGCTTGCACCTCTCCAGCGGCATTAGTAGCCAGACTGCAGCTGCAGTGGGCTGGCCATTATTAAGAGGCTGTACACGCCACTACTGAGGAAGCTTTAGCAGCAAAGGTGGCTGTAAGCCGCCTGGGAAATAAACCATAGCTAGAAAAAGATATGAAGCTAGACAAGCAGAACTGAAAGACACTCTGGATAAAAGTTTTTACTAGAGTAAGAGGGCATAAGCTGCCCAAAGGGCAAGTTAGGCATATCCTAGCTTCCCCTAAGTGGGACCCTAAAGTGTGGGAACCCTGTTGATTCCTCATCAAAAGATGATAAGCCCCTGTCTAACTGGGAAATTAATACTAAGGAAAGTAAGTATATGCAACCTCTGGTCCAACAAAGGGTTAAAACAGAGGAAGTTCAACACCCTGATCTCCCAAGGAGGGAAGAGGGTGGGGCAGTAGCAGCAGCTTCTGATCAAAAGGTGCTCATTTCATCCTGGGAGTTTTCCCCAGCCAAATTAAGAGATATTAGTAACCAATATTGACAAAAACCTAGCGAGCCATTAGCGAACTGCTAAAGCTGTGGGGTAGTGGAGCAGACAGCACCTTGCTTACAGAACACAGAATAATAAGCAAACTGGCCACAATCTCCACTCACCCTTCCCTGTGGCAGCCTCTACTTGCTGAGAATTAACATTGAGACCCATTCACTTTTTAATTGGCTGGTAAAGCAATGCAGAGTAGTGTAGCCCCTTAAAGGCGACTTACCCCATAAACTGTGGAGTAAATGACCTAAGGAACAAAAGTTTGTTAAGCTAGCCACTAGAACCTTGGAAGAAAGGGCTGCTCAAACACACGATTTGTGCAGAGAGACCTCAGCCCTGCCAGTAAAGAAATCTGATGGCTCTTGGAGAATGACTATCAATTATAGAGAGATAAATAAGGTAAACCCCTTTGTGTGCAGCTGTGCGAAACATCGCCACATTGCTCCAAGACATTAGCACGAAGTTAGGCCTGTTTCATTTTGTGTTAGATCTTGCTAATAATGCCTTCTTTAGCATTCCTCTAGATTCTTTCAATCAACCCTGCCGCAGTGGGGTTGTAGGGAGGTGGAATGCTGCCTTGTTGCAAAATATGAGTACTCAATTAATCAATTTAACTGTGTTAAACCTTGCTAATATGTTATTTAGCATATTTTTAGATTCTTCCAGTCAACCTGTGTTAGCCTTCACGTGGGGAAAACAACAATGGACATTTGCTGTGCTTCCACAAGGATGCCTTCAATACGGAAACTTCCAGAAGAGCCTTACTACACTATCAAGTTCTTGGGTATTGTCTGGTTGGGTAAAACTAAGGCTATTCTTTCAGCTATTGTTGCTAAAATACAGTTATCCCACATTGCTTACTTCTGACCAGTTAATAGCTTCTCTTGGTTTATTAAGTAATTGAAAAGTGTTTATACTTCATTTAGTATGAATTTTAAAACCTTTGTACACCCTAATTAGAAAAGGAGAAGTGTGGGAATGGGATTTTCCACAGCAAGCTGTGTTTAAAAAGGCTAAGTGATCTATCGTGCAAGCACAGGCTTTAAGTGGGGTGGACCCCAATATACCCTGTGGATTGGATGTGGCCAGTGCCAATACTGGCTTTGGGTGGGGGTTTGTGGCAAAGGCAACAAGCTAAATGTGTACCTATTAGATTCTGGTCCTAACTATGGAAGGGCACAGAACTCATATATAGCCCTGTAAAAAAGCAATTGTGCACAGCTTATAACGCTCTGTTACAAGTGAAAGGTCTAACTCAAAGGTGTCCAGTGACCTTACAGAATACCATACCCATACAGGTATGTGGATATGGGATGCCAAAAAAAGCCCCATTTAGGGAGTGCTCAGGTGAGCATGCTGACAAAATGAAAAGTCTACCACTTACAAAGTGGCATTTTTAACAACGGCTCTTTGAGTACAGAGATGCATGAAATTTTAGGTCCGGTCTCCTATGTGGAAGAGCAGCATGCCCTGCTTCCTGTAGAACCTCTCGAGGTGGCTCCTCCCATGCCCACCGTTGATGGACAAGGAAATATGCTTGACTCTGCATGGATTGGCACATGGGCAACCTGCTACCTGGACAGCCGTGACTGTCCAACCCAGTACTGACACCATCTGGTGGGAAAACGTCTGGACTGCCTGCCACAAATGTAAGGTAACCGTTTTTCATGTTTCTGCCCATAACACCAATTAATTACCAGGTAACATAGAAGCGGATGCCCTAGCAAAATTCCTCAGCCTAAAACCAATGATGTATGAAGTGGCTGAATGGCTGTGCAGGAAAGCCAGGCACCAAGGACACCAGATTCCTGTCACCTGGTGGCAAGTAGACTATATTGGCCCCCCTCCTCTGTCCAAAGGGGCAAAATATGCCTTCACCACCGTGGATATGGCTACAGGACTGCTGCTGCCTTTACCAGTGGGCAAGGCCAAACAACGAGCTACCATATGTAGCTTAGAAAAATTAAGTGCCTTTTTCGGGGTCCCCACACATGTGGACAGTGATGGGGGACCCCCTTCACTGGGCAATTAACCCAGGCCTGGGCTACAGAACATGATGTCCTTTGGACTTTTCACTTGCCCTATAACCCCACAGCAGCTGGCTTAATTGAAAAAAATGAATGGCCTTTTAAAGGAACACTTAAAGGATGACAGAAACTCGATGACTTTATCAGCATTAACTCCAGACCCAAAGCGGCCAGCTTCTGCCCCTGTGGACTTGGTAACTGCTGGGCCCATGCAGGCCTTACGACTTCAGATGAAGGGACCGGCTGCCTTCAAGCCTCAATGGGGCAATGATAATAAATTTCTCTTGCCTGTGCCACAAACACTAGAAATTGGGGAAATTAAGGTCAATTGGCTCTGGTTCTGGTCCATGCAGCCACGCTGGTTGAGAATCCTAAGCCCATGGGTATTAGAATTATAGAGGAAACTAACTGTAGACCTTACCCTGAAGGGCTCCCCTCAGGGGGAGAAAATATGGTATTCAAAACCCCCTCACCTGGAACTCTTCTTTCTACTAATGGAGACTTGGCTTATATATTGTTAAAACACTCAGCTGTCCAATTTATGCTTACATGTGTTATTAATTCTCGTTAAAAAAATGTGTATTACTATTTCAATAATGCGTTAACTAAAATGTTTTGAGTGTTTAGCATTAGTCTAACAAGTTTAATTTTAATGGTAATAAGTTGTGAAATGTTTACTTAAGAACAATTTCGAGAATTGTTTTGTTGACTTGAATGTAGAGGGTATGAGGGATGTTTTTATTGAAGGAAAAAAGAAAGTAGTTTTGTCCTAAATGACTGGTTGTTTCAGAATGAAGAAAAATAAAGGATATAGAACAAAACCTGAATGAATATAGAAAGTTGTTGCAGAAAGTTGATGGAAAGGGAAATTTATTTCTGTGGTCAAGGTTAAAAAATAATTTAAAAAAATAGCGATATCTGCTAAATGATGAAACCTCACAATGGTCAAAGTTGAAAAATGGTAAAAACTAGATACAGAATAAAGCAGACTGCTTGGTAGTTTCATCCTTTAGCTATTTTAGCTCCAGCTGGTACTTATGCTCAGTGTTACATGTATATTCTTGGTAATTAATAAAATGTAACCCACACTCTTGATCATATGCAAAATCATGTACAAAGCAGTGATCATTTATTTAACAATTATCTTGTCTAAATGGTGGAACTCATTAACTTGGCCATAGTGCCACTTGCTAGTAGGTTTATTATCTCTCTGTACCAATATATTAATACTATGTTGTTTATTGTATTGTTGTTGTGACTTATGGATGTAAAGTCTGTCCTATGGTCAACGCAAACTGTTGTGTGAGGGTGGATTGTGGCAGTTCATGGCCTGAGCAAAACAGGCCTGCAGATCTTGGTGCACAGCAGTCTGCGTGACCTAGGCAGCTAATGTTTAACCTATCATCTTTATAAGCCAGTAAAGAGAAAAAGGGGAAATTAATGTTAAAATGTAACTTTAAAACATGAAAACGGGAAGTAAGCAGAAGGTGAGAAACTCTTGGTGTGGAGAGCCGTCTCCCGGGACGGGCATAGCGCATGCGCTGTAAACCTGCTCCAAAGTCCCCCCGCCCATCGAATGAGCCAAGATGGCGCCCATATCCTGCTTCCGCTTATGACGTGCACACTCACTATTCCTATCTGCCAATTGAGTGCATATGCGCGGCGCTAGATCATTGGTTGTGAGTAGAGTACTTAAGAGTTTGCCCAAGCGAACCTCGGAGAGACAGCCCACTAGGAGCCGTACCTGACGGCCACATCGAGGCTGCTCTCCCGCGAGGCACTCTGCCCCGCGTGGAAACCTGTAACAGAGAATGCTTATCTAGCTTCAGTAAAAGACTTGCTCTCGCAACCGCCGTGTGGCTCGAGTCGTGACTTCCAGCCAGGTCAGTTTGCGTGGTCTGCATCTCTCTCTCTCTCTCATCCCTTGTTTCTCCCCTCGCCGGCCGGGGAACAGGGGTCGAGCGGGGCGGCGCCGGACAAGTGGTGGCCCGTACGGGGAACGCTCCTCCTCCTGCCTCGCTCTCGACGGTCCCTCTGTGAGGAGAGCAGCGCTGCGCATCGAGCTTACGGCGGACTTCCCGCGCCTGATCAACGCGAGAAGGTGAGTGCGTCTTATTACATGATAGTTAGGGCCCGTGGGTTTTCAGGTGACCCCGGGGGACTCGGAAGAGCTCTCCGAGTGACTGAAGTATAGTGCCGACTGCAATCATGGGGCAGTCCGGAAGTTCACCTCTCTTAGCTCCCTTAAAGAACCTTTTGAAACAACGGGGTATCTCGGTCAGGAAAAGCTCCCTTCAGCGTTTTCTTGATGATGTTGATACTTTTGCCCCTTGGTTTGCCTGCACCGGCAGCCTTAGCCTACCCTCTTGGATGAAGCTCGGTCGCGACATAGACCGAGCGCGCCAGACGGGCGTGTGTATGGACCCGATTCTAGTACCCATATGGGAGACCGTCCGTGCGGTCCTTGAACTAGAATCGGCTGCCGGCCTAAGCCCGTCCTCTGCCTTGCAAGAAGCACGGTGCGCGCTCCAAGAAACCCAGTCAGTTTCGTCAGCGGACGGCTCCTATAAGGGCAAACCGCCGGAGTCCAGTGACTCTGACTCAGAGTCAGATAGCGATACTGACGAGGAGGCGGAAGCATCCCCGCTACTTGAGTGGGAGGAGCCTCCCGCCACACCCGTGCGGCCTTCCGCCCCGCCAATGTCTACCGCTGCACCCCCAGGGACACCCCAGCTCCCAACTGACGCCTTGGGCGGTCCCACCAAAGGACCCTCGCCGAGAGCTCCCTCTAGTGGCCATGCCCAGTAAATGTAATTATCCTTTGCTGCCAGACCCGGAAACCCCGATGGGCCGGTCAGGGGAGGGGCAACCTTTGCCGTACCCCCCGCCCGAGTACACAGGCCCTCAGGACCCTTTGCCATTAGGTAGTGGTGGGAGACATTTCTGGAGATGGAACCCTTTCACAACATTTAGACCTTTTGGCATGCTGGGTGGCTACCAGCCACTTGAGCCGCAGCCAGTCTCAGAAATGTACCCGGTTATTATCAATCCCCAAGGTGGCAATCAGCACGAATCATATGATTACAAACTATTGAGGGAATTGAGGCAGGCCGTCCATCAGTATGGCCCCAATGCCCCTTATACCTTGAACATGATCGAGAACCTCTCTGCTCTAAATCATACACCCGCAGATATTTTTCAGCTAGCCCGTGCTTGCTTGCCGTCAGGCCGATTCATAGATTGGAAAGCATGGTTTGAGGAGTTAGCTGAAGAGCAGGCCGCAAGGAATGCGGCAGGGAGACGTGGCGGGTGGAATGCTGACATGCTGTTGGGGAGAGGCGCCCATGCCCAGAACCAAACGGGTTTCCCACAAGAGGTCTACGCCCAGATCTTCCGCTGTTTTGTGGGTGCCTGGAAAAAGCTAACAGGTAAGGCCTCACTCAGCAATATACACCAAGGCCCTGACCCCGTGCTCAGCTGGGCCAGAGGCTCTGTTTGTGTTTTTCCCCAGGAACCAGGACGTCAACCAGTGTGGGTTCCGGAAAGACTGGTGAGAACCGTGACATCACCTGAAGAAGCCAAGGAACAGCTGTCAGAAACGCCAACGAATATACAACCTGAACCATTAGACCAAGCCTCCGACCCTGCTGATGATGGCGACGACCGACAAGACGATAATAGTAGGACTGACCACCCCGCGGTTGCCCAAAAAGAGGATCGGTAACTCTGTTCTTTGCTCTCCTATAGCAATCCTTCTAATCTGCCTTTTTCTTTTTTTAGTGGAACTGTGGTAGCGCAGGAGAGTGGTCTTTGGGGCCTGTGGCATCATCCCCCGACCCTGGCCCCATTCTCTGCTGGGTCTCCCGCCTCTCCTGTGTTTTTCACTCGTACCCTGTCTCTAGGTCTCCACCACCTGCCTTCTGACAGAAATATTTCCTCCACAAGCTTCAACGAGTCCTTCCCCCTCACCAATGACACACTGATCCTCTCTTTTGCTAACCTCTCTGTCAAGGTTGTCAACACCACAGTTGCGGCGAATGCTACTTGTGAAACTGGTAATGGCGAGTTAAGTAAGGGAGTCTTGCTTGAATTTCTTAACGTTACAGGGAAGAGCCGCCAGTCTTGTGAAGGGATCTTGAGTAAAAATGAGACTCAAAGGTGCCTTTTCCTTCCAGGGTTTGCTCCTACAGTCTGCAACCGTTCCAAAGACCCGGATGCCTCGCCGCCCCGCTATCCTAGTGTATCGCCCAAGTTATGTCTGGCTCCCCGTCAAGGCAACCGACTGGGTTGGCCCTGTTTCTCAAGTTGTTTCACTTAACAATATCCCCTTCTCTAAGTCTAGGCGTCCAAGAGGCATACCTTACCCGAGACGTGCTACGCCGCCACAATCAGATGCTGAACTTAAATTTCCAGGCCATTCAGAAACTCCTAGCGGAGATAGATGAACTTGGACTAGAAATAGATGGACTCTGGAGAGTTCTCCAGCAGACGTGTGATACCCGATGGTTATTCGGGAGGCTTTGTGTCACCCCGGTTAGGGTGAACTTGACAGAGGAGCAGCAAGATGTCGCCGAGTGGCTCAAGGACACTTATCTCCCCAACTTCACCAATCTCTCCGACCAAGTGAAATCCGACCTTCAGGGACTTGAGAACATTAGGAAATTGAAGCCTGTTAGTTTCGACCTTTCCACACTGGGCGAGACTGTAAAAAATCTGTGGGACCAAGTCACCTCTTGGTTCTCTTGGCCCAATTTGACTAATTGGATTCTCTTGATGGTGGGACCATTGGTGGGATTAGTCATTGTTAAATCTTTGCTAGAACGCCTGTTTCAAGCGCGGCAGTACCGTGTTACCACTATGATGGCTATGTCCTCCACCTTTGATACCCCCAACAGCGACCATTCTGATGGCCATACCCCATCCTGGCCGCCTCGGGCGGGGCACTCGGGAGCGAGGTTTGTAGCTAAGCGCGCAGCTGTGTCCCGGGTATAACGGGCGACGCCAGCAGTCATAATTTTTGTCTCAGGTAGGTCCCTAAGGCAGAGTCATAGTTGTGGCCAGACTTGACTCTAGCCAATGCATAGGGACGCCTAGTGACGCCTCCGACTCTGGTTAATGCTATCCCTGCCCCCGCCTTTGTCCCCCAGTTGCAAGGCAAAGCACTGCAGGGAGAGTCATGTTGTTTCCAGCTCACGGACTCTCCTGTCTCCATATGAGGTGAGCATTCTGGTCGGTGCTAGAGGCTCCGCCGCTAAATGGCTGAGACCTAGTCCAGACTCCCCAAAGCACCGGAACAAATTGTGAGCCATCTGGGTTCACGGGAGCACACTCATCACTGGGGACACTGGGTCGATATAAATAATAAAGGGGGAGATGTGGAGAGCCGTCTCCCGGGACGGGCATAGCGCATGCGCTGTAAACCTGCTCCAAAGTCCCCCCGCCCATCGAATGAGCCAAGATGGCGCCCATATCCTGCTTCCGCTTATGACGTGCACACTCACTATTCCTATCTGCCAATTGAGTGCATATGCGCGGCGCTAGATCATTGGTTGTGAGTAGAGTACTTAAGAGTTTGCCCAAGCGAACCTCGGAGAGACAGCCCACTAGGAGCCGTACCTGACGGCCACATCGAGGCTGCTCTCCCGCGAGGCACTCTGCCCCGCGTGGAAACCTGTAACAGAGAATGCTTATCTAGCTTCAGTAAAAGACTTGCTCTCGCAACCGCCGTGTGGCTCGAGTCGTGACTTCCAGCCAGGTCAGTTTGCGTGGTCTGCATCTCTCTCTCTCTCTCATCCCTTGTTTCTCCCCTCGCCGGCCGGGGAACAGGGGTCGAGCGGGGCGGCGCCGGACATCTTGGTCTCACAAAAGGGCAGGTTGTAAATGTACCCCAGACCTCCCGCCGTCAAATAGTCAAATGTTAATCTAGTCTACCTGCTTCCTGGCTCCCAAATGTTGTGGTTATCTATCCATCACCACCCCCTCCCCCTGTCAAGACTCTTTTCCCATGCTTGCACCCTTAGGAACGTCTTTGTCTCAAACCCTTATAACTGGCTTGCTGTCCTTTTTAATCACGCGGTCAACTCCCTTGCAAATGCAGTGCCCGTCTGGCCTGAGAGAGCCATCATGATCTCTGCAACTTCTCACCTTGTCGGTAAGCCCTGAATAAAAGTTCATGTATCAGAAAAAAAAAAAAAAATTATCCTTTATAAAGTTGATTTAAAAATAGTAACTGCAATGGACTGAAAGATATCAAATATGTGTAAATCTAAGAATTCATAGTGATACTTAAAAAGAAAACTAATTGATCACCTTTGGAGGATGATGGGGGCCCACTCATTAATGTGAAAAGAAATAAATCAAGGGAAAGAATCTGTTGCTGACAGGGCGGCGCAGGAATGAGACACAAACACAAAGTTAAGCATTAAGGGAGCAGGGGGCCCACTGCATCTCGTGCTAAGTGGACAATAATGCACCTTTGCTCCAGTTATTTATTTCAGAAGATCAGGGAGTATATGCTAAATGTCCTCAGGCTCAGGGGAGTCCACCAGATACCTATGTTTACATCCTGTTGCATATCAGAAGGAACAATCTAGGTTTAGGACAATGGTAAACGTTGTTGTCATAGTCACAAGACACATATCTTTACAGGGCGGGCCCGCATGGCGTTCCATGCAGGCCTGTGGCTTAGCGTTCCAAGCCACCACCCTAGATATGCCTCAGGCAACATGGAAGACTCAGTTTCCCACATGTCCCCCTTTTTGTTTCTTCAATGCAGACAGGATGGACCAAACAGCTTCTTTCTGCTTTAGTTCTGAGAAGGTTTTTCTCGTGCATCTGAGGACTAAACAAAGACAAAGCAAAATTATTAAAATAACCCATATAAGGGGATTTAATGGTTCAAGGCCTTTAGCAATGACTTGCATAGTTTCAGTTTCAGTAAGAGAACCTGCAGTTTTAGAATATCCAATGTAAGATTATTATAGTGTTTCAAGTAAATGTTTTTTAACTTTACTCCAATTAAGAAGTGTGTGATTATATTCACGAGGGGTCACACAAAATGTGGACATATTTCAGTCACATTTTAACTTAAATTGATACCGTAGATTCTCAACTTCTTCTCCTAGGAGAACAGCATTTTCTAGGTCTATAAGGTGAGCAATAACTTCCTTGTCAATTTGTAATTGCTCACCCCAAGACTTGCTTGCATCCTTGTGCCATTTTTGGACAAATTCAGTGGTATGAATAGATTGATGTAAGGCTGTTCCTGCAACAGCAGCAGTTGTAGCAATGGCTATTATACCTATAATAAAAGCTATTAATAATCCAAGAAATCTTTTTGTTCTTTTGTATACCTTTTCTAAAATTTGTAGTAACATATGCATATTAGGTGATGACTCCCAAGGTTTATGCTGTGAAACAGGGAGCCATAGACCATTCCGTCGTCTAAGAACTACAACAGTGATGTTGTTAGAATTTATGGTGTTATTTAAACAAGTATATAATGAGCAACTCCAATTGGCCAGACAAGTAATTTCTTTGGTAGTAGTGTTAATAGTTAAGTTTCCTACCCAGAACACATAGGGGTCTCTGACACAGGCTTGTATTCCAAAAATATCTATTTTTGTGAAATAAATATTATGTAAACTAACAGGAAGCCTCCAAAGTATATATTGAACATAAGAATGATTTAAAGTAGGTCTAGGTGGAGACCAGCCAACACTGCCAAATAATAGGATATTTAGCCTGAGCATAGAGAGAATAAAGCCCAATAAGTGTAATTTCCTGAATGAGCACATGCTGGAGATACTCACCGCAACAGCGGTAAGAGCCAACATTGTTGCAGTCAGGTTAGGACTTGTTACTGGCAGCATGGCTTGCTGGACTTGTTTTTCTGCATCCTGACACAGCTTTTTTATCTGACCCCCAAGTTGGATGTTGGTCTTCCCTAGTTCGGGATGTTGGCCTGATCACTGTTGTCTTCAGCGTCAGACCCTGGAACTGCATCACTGGTGGCTTGACGACCCACAGGAATTTTCTTTTCTTTGCTGGGTTCATGGTACGGCTTCAGTCATCGGGCTGGTATCCAAAGTGGTGCTCGTCCGTCACCTGGGGAAACACAAGCATAACCTCTTCCCCTTGTTAATAAAGTATCCATTGTCCATTCATTAGTTAGCACATCCTTCCACCATACAGGAGCTGCTTTCTGGAAATAATGTTTCAGTGTTGCCTTTTCAGCTGGAAAATGTTGTTCTGTGGGAGTGCCACCCAGTTTTTCATAAAAATTTAGAAAATTTAAAGTAAATAAAGCTTTTGATAATCGTTCATGGGGAGTTACATCATCTCCCCCTTTTTGTTTTGTTAACATAGTTTTTAAAGTATGATGGGCACGCTCAACAATAGCTTGTCCTCGGGGCTTATAAGGAATACCAGTGGTATGACAAATGCCCCAAGTTGCAGTAAAAGTAGCAAATTTTGCAGATGTATAGGCTGGGCCATTATTAGTTTTTAAAGCACGGGGCAAGCCCATAGAGGCAAAACAGGCAAAAAGGTGAGTACGAACATGTCGAAATGTTTCACTGGTTTGTGCTGTGGCCCAAAGAAAGCCAGAGTACGTGTCAATGCTGACATGAACAGTGGCTAAGCAGCCAAAGGAAGGAATATGAGTAATATCCATTTGCCATAAACCATTGGGGGCTAGACCACAAGGGTTAACAACAGGATCCTGCAAAGGTGCAGCAGTAAGGAGTTGACAATTAGGACAAGAAGAAACAATATCTTTAGCTTGTGTTCTAGTAAAAGAAAATCGAGTCGTGAGTCCTTGCACATTAAGATGAGTAAGCAAGTGAAAATGAGAAGCTTCTGAAAAAACAGGCAGTAATAATTTATCCGCAGCAGCATTGCCAGCTGCTAAAGGGCCTGGGAAGTTGGTATGGGGACGAATATGGGTAATATAAAAAGGAGCTACATGAACACGAATAGCTGATTGTAGCTCAAGAAAAAGGTTAAATAAACAAGGAGGCAACTGTTGCTTAATGGATGCTGTTTCAATTTTACTAGCTACATGAACAACATAGGCAGAATCAGATAAAATATTAACAGCCTCTGGAAAATCTGTTAAGACGCCTATTACAGCAGCCAGTTCAGCTTGCTGGGCAGAGAAATGAGGAAGATCTAAAACTTTGGGCTTAGGGCCAGTATAGGCAGCTTGACCTTTAGATGACCCATCAGTAAAAACAATGGGAGCATTGATTAAAGGCTCCCAAGAAGTATATTTAGGCAGTATCCATTGTGTACGTCGAATGAACTGGAAAAGATCATTTTTTGGATAATGATTATCCAGCTGGCCAGCACAGTCAGCTAGAGCAATTTCCCAAGCTAGATGTTGTTGCAAAATAACTGAGAGTTCTTTAGCAGTTACAGGGAGCACAATTAAATGAATGTCAAAACCATTGAGTTGTTTTGCCTTTTTTCTGGTTTGAGCAACTAAAGTAGCTAAGAGATCTAGATAAGGGGAAATGGATTTTACAGAAGAATTGGGTAAGAATATCCATTCTACATGCTTATCGTTTTGCAAAAGCAAGCCTGTGGGGGATTTGGGAGTGGAAAAGATAAGTAGAGATAAAGGTTGTGTAGGATCAACACGGGATATCTGAGCTTGTTGAACTTTAGCTTCCACTAATTGTAATTCCTTCTCTGCAGATGAAGTTAAAGATCTAGGGCTGTTTAATTTAGAATCCCCACAAAGGAGAGAAAATAGGTTAGAGAGCTCATAGTTAGCTATACCTACTTTGGGGCGAAGCCAATTAATATCCCCTAGCAGTTTTTGTAAATCATTTAAGGTGGTAACAGCATCTCTGCGGAGTTGTACTTTTTGGGGTTGAACTGTAAGTCTATTGATACTAGAACCCAAATACTGCACAGGCAAAGTGTGTAGCACTTTGTCAGTAGCAATATGCAATCCACATCCTGTGAAGCTTTTTGAACAGCGTAGAACAAAGCTTTTACTTCAGTCTCCTGAGGTGCAGAGCACAAAATATCATCCATATAATGGATTATATAAGCTTTAGGAAAATTTAAATAGACTGGCTGTAAGGCACGGTCGACATAATATTGACATCTTGTAGGACTATTTAGCATACCTTGTGGTAAAATCTTCCACTGATATTGTTTAGAAGGGGTTTTATTGTTAAGGGACAAAATAGTAAAAGCAAATATTTCCTTATCTTGATCAGCTAAAGGGATGGAAAAAAAAACAGTCTTTAATATCAATGACCACTAAAGCCCAGTTTTCAGGAATCATGCTAGGATTGGGGAGCCCAGGTTGTAAAGGTCCCATGGGCTGAAATGACAGCATTAACACCTCTTAGGTCAGTTAACATTCTCCATTTTCCTGATTTTTTCTTTACTGGGAACACAGGAGAATTTTAAAGACTAAAAGACTCTTTGATATGCTGCAAGGACAATTGTTCTTGAACCAATTCATGTAAAGCCTCTAATTTTTCTTTTCTAAGCGGCCACTGCTCTACCCATACCGGTTTTGTTGTAGTCCATACTAATGGGACAGGTTGGGGAGGTGAATAAACAGCGGCTGCCACTAAAAAGGTTTATATCCTAAACCAAATTGATCACATTTTGGTGAGACTTGTGTGGGTGAAGGGGTACCCTGCACACGTACGCCAAGCCCACAGCCCTATAGGGGCATACCCCATATTTGCCATTATTTTGTGGCTTTGAACACTGTACACTCCACTAGGAGGAGGGATATGTACAGTAGCACCCCAATGTTCAAGTAGGTCTCTGCCCCAAAGATTAAGAGGCAGAGCAGCCACATAAGGCTATAGAGTGGCCTTCTGTCCCTCAGGGCCAAGGCAAAGCAAAATATGAACACTTTGCATAAGTCCCTGAGGGGAGCCTAGGCCCACAACAGTAATTCATGCCTCTTGCAATGGCCAATGTCGGGGCCAATGTTGTTGACTAATAATAGAGACATCTGTGCCCGTATCTATAAGCCCAGTAAAGCTATGCCCATGAATTGTAAGATTACACATAGGGCGCGGCTCCTGCAGAGCCTCTGTGAGAAAAATTCCTGCCTTGCCTGTGCTACCGAAACTTCCATTTTCCCGATTTTTAGAGGAGGAACCAATAGGTACATAAGGTAATAATAAGAGTTGAGCAATTCTTTCGCCTTTATGGGCAGTCCATGGAATAGAAGAAGACATGACCACCTGAATTTCCTCAGTATAGTTAGAGTCAATGACTCCAGTGTGTACACGAATACCCTTAAGATTGAGAGAACTGCATCCAAGCAAAAGACCCACCATCCCTTTAGGTAAGGGGCCATAACAGCTGGTGGGGAACTTAACAGGATTATTGGGGAGAAGACATACCTCAGCATTGGCAGCAAGGTCTACTGCTGCGCTCTCTGCTGTAGCTGGGGAAAGCTCCAAGATGGAGGGCTTGGAGTTCCTGGAGGGACAGCACATGGCCTCCAGATCTCCATGCTGCCTGGCTTCTGCCAGACCCTGCTGTACACCAGAGAGGTGGGCAGGTTTAACTACCGGGATACAGCTATGCTCAGAAAGAGGCAGCAGAGGAGGCAGAGGCCATTCCTTCCAGCAAGGCGCAGAAGGAGGTTTTGGGCATTGGCAAGAATAAAAAACTTTAGCAGATTTTACTGGATCTTTTTTATCCTTATTATCATCAGAAAGAGGATTGGGACCAGTATTGTCATCAGACTCATATTCTTCCTCCTCATCATCAGTTTTTAAAGGCTCAAGAACAGACTTAATTAAAGACCATGTAGACCAAATAGTAACAGTAAATCAACTCCTTGCATATGTTTTTGTTTCAATTCCTTACCTACCCACTCCCAGTCATGCAATTCAAGGGAGCCAAGGGTAGGGAACCAAGAGCAGTATTTCTCAATAACCTGCAGAAATTCTAAGATTTGTGACTCCCCCACCTTGACTCCGCTGGCCCGCAGCAGCTGCAGTAAGAGGGAAATATAGGGAACATATTTATTGTGTCCTTCAACATTACCCATTACCCTGCTTATAATGCTCGGGGTCGTTCTACAAGGAACGCATAAAAAAGACGGCCGTTACCTCCACCTGAGTTCCAGCGCCACTGTACCTCAGTCATTCAAGCGATTCTTCTGTCAGGAACCAGGTCCATTTCTTTGAGCCCCACGTTGGGCGCCACTTGTTGCTGACAGGGCGGCGCAGGAATGAGACACAGACACAAAGTTAAGAATTAAGGGAGCAGGGGACCCACTGCATCTAGTGCTAAGTGGACAATAATGCACCTTTGCTCCAGTTATTTATTTCAGAAGATCAGGGAGTATATGCTAAATGTCCTCAGGCTCGGAAGAGCCCACCAGATACCTATGTTTACACCCTGTTGCATATCAGAAGGAACAATCTAGGTTTAGGACAACGGTAAACGTCGTCATAGTCACAAGACACATATCTTTACAGGGTGGGCCCGCACGGCGTTCCAAGCCACCACCCTAGATATGCCTCAGGCAATATGGAAGACTCGGTTTCCCACAAGAATCCAGCATTTCTATGTCTTTCCTGTACCAACTACATCTTAAGATAACAGTTTTGGTTTTCTAGGACTACCATTATAAGCAACCACAAACTGGGTGGCTGAAAACAACAGAAATGTTCTGAAATCAAACCAAGGACAGGACCATGCGTCCCTCAAAGTCTTTAGGGAAGAATGTTCCAGGCCTCGCTCCTGGTTTCTAGTGGTGGCCTGCTAGCAATCCATGGTGTATTTCTGCTTCAGTCATCACATGGTATTCTCCCCTCTGGGTCCAAATTTCCTCTTCTCATAAGGACACCAGTAATATTGGTTTAAGGGTCTGTCCTACTCCACCATGACCTCATTTTAACATGCCTCATTCATCATTAATGACCCTATTTCCAAATAAGGTCACATTCTGAGGTACCAGTGATTAAAACTTTTAACATATCATTTTGGGTGATGAAATTCAATCCATAACAATAACCAAGTAGCCCTAAGAGGAAGTTCTTCTACCTAGAATTCCAGCTAATAAAATGAAGAAGGTATGGTAGAGGTAGAATATCACTTTTTTGTAATCTTTAATGAAATAATAGGATTAGGCAAGGAGCATCAACAGCTGTTAAACCATAAAAGCTAATGGGGAGTAGCTTATGAGGGGTGACAGTGGGATTGGGAATGCCATAAGGACCAAACTCCACTTTGTCTAGTTTATGGATGGATGTGTAGAAAAGTAGGGGAAGCAAACAAACAGACAAAGGTACCCAGTGTTCTTTTTTACTTCAATTGCTCTTTTTCACTCTAATTATTATTCTTGTTATTTTTGTGTGTGTGCTAATGAAGGTGTCAGGGATTGATTTAGGTGATGAATGTACAACTATGTAATGGTACTGTAAACAATCGAAAGTACAATTTGTTTTGTATGACTGCGTGGTATGTGAATATATCTCAATAAAATTTTGTTTAAAAAAAAAAAAAAAAAAAAAAAAAAAGCTAATGGGGAAATTTATAATGGATAGACCAGGCTGAAAATTCACCTGGTTGATCTTAACATCAAAAAACCAGTCACCCAGACATCAAGTGCATCCTAAAGGGATAACATAAGAAGAACACAAATCACCTACGAAATACTTTTGCCAAAAAATTGAACTCAAATTTGAGCAAGACTCTAGATCTAACTACCATTTTATAGAAATACTAGGGGCAGAGGAACATATGAGGCAACACCTCAGGAATGTAATCAGAAAATTCCACATGTGGGAAATTCTATTGGTCAAATAAACTGATTTATTCAATAAACTATATGCAAAGGATGAAAAAAAGAGGCAAGGGGTAATTATAGATTGCGAGATGAGCCAATGCAATGTGTGATGAATGTTTAGGTCCTGATTCAAACAAACCACCTTAAAAAAAAAAAAAGATTCATATGAGACAATAAGGGAAATGTAAAGACTGACTGTATATTTAGTGAAATTAAGGAATTACTGCTATAAGAATGTATAATAGTATTGTGGTTATGTGTTTTTTTAATTTAATTTTATTGAGATTGTTCACATACCATACAATCATCCAAAGATCCAAAGTGCACAATCAGTTGCCCACAGTACCATCATATAGCTGTGCATCCATCGGTTGTGTCTTTTTTTCTCCCCTTATATCCTCTTTTTATTGACATTTAGCTTTGTTATATTGCCTTTGTTACAATTAATGGAAGAATATTACAATGTTAATGGCTAAAACAATGGAAATTTATTAGCTTGCAGTTTTGAGGCTGGGAAAAGGTCCAAATCCAGGTATCATCAAGGCAACACTTTCTCCCCAAGACTGTGGCATTCTGGGGCTCACAGCCGGCAACACTTTGTCCTTAGCCTGCCATGTGGCAAGGCACAACATGGTTTTTCCTGGTCTCTTTCTTCTCTCCCATCTTTCATTGATTTCAGCTTCTTTTTTCCTACAGCTTTCTCTCTTTCTGAATTTTATTCTCTCATAAAGGACTCCATAATAGGATGAAGATCCATCCTGAAGTAAGAGACACACCTTAACTGAAGTAACCTCATCAAAGGGTCCCATATATAATGGGTTCACATGCACAGACTGGATCAGATTTAAGAATATGTCTTTTCTGTGGTACATACAGCTTCAGACCAGTGTAGTGACCAAGGAATAAGGTACATATTGAAGGTCAGCCAAGGGAAAAGTACCCACTGACAGCAGATGTCTGATATTCTCCAGCATCACATCTCTGAACAGCTTTTTCTGGGATGTGTCCAGCAGGGCCCACTCTTCCTGGGTGAAGTCTATAACTACATCTTTCAAGTTCACTAACTCCAGTGGCTGCATTCTCAAAAGCTCAG
Organism: Choloepus didactylus; assembly: GCF_015220235.1. Taxonomy (NCBI): domain Eukaryota; kingdom Metazoa; phylum Chordata; class Mammalia; order Pilosa; family Megalonychidae; genus Choloepus; species Choloepus didactylus. Next base: position 58,948,367 of record NC_051322.1, on the reverse strand, counting down.
CTGACAACTCTCTTACTCTGGGTTTTCACTCACAACCAGATAAGCACTAGGTGAGCAAAGACAAACTTACCTCACAATCCACTGTATCCAATTTTTATTTTTGAGATGTCTGCTGTGAAATGAGGTGCATCCAAACCTTGCCCTCCACAAGCCCACGTGAATGCAGCCTGAAAACTCCCAGAGCCACGGGCATCTCCTCCATGGGTGCCTCCTCCATGGGTGCCTCCACCATGGATCTCTCTGCCGGGGGTCTTGGTTACGGTTTTTTTTTAGTTTTTTATTAGTTCATGTATTTGAAAAGTCAGGCAGTAACGTGGACTTTAAGAGCTGCTTGGGCAGGCCTCTGGCTCCATTTCTCTCCCAGACCTGTCCTCGTGTGCTGGCTTTGTCCTCCAGCTCACTTTCCTCATGGTAGCAAAATGAGTGCAGCAGGTTCTTGGCCTCACATCTATGTCCCATGCTTTCCTGAAGAATATGAGTTCCTGGAGGGCAATGTCCAACCATGTCTATGCTATTCATGACAGTATCTGCCACTGCCTAGAACAGTGCCTTGCACACAGTCAGCCTGCTATAAATACTTGCTACTTAATGCTTTTGTCCCTGAGCGTCATTCTTTTTTTTTTTTATTCAGTTTTATTGAAATAGATTCACATATCATACAATCACCCATGGTATACAATCTCCTGTTCACAGTATGATCATATAGTTATGCATTCATCACCACAATCTGTTTCTGAACATTTTCCTTACATCAGAAAGAATCAGAATAAGAATAAAAAACAAAAGGAAGAAAAGAACACCCAAACCATCCTCCCCCATCCCACCCTATTTGTCATTTAGTTTTTGTCCCCATTTTTCTACTCATCCATTCATACACTAGATAAAGGGAGTGTGATCCACAAGGTTTTCACAATTCGGTTACGTTTTTTTAAAGAGTACTTTTTTAGACATACGTACTCAAGTATTTACTGATGAAATATGCCTGGGATGGGAATCAAAACAATCTAGTGGGTTTGGGAAGTGGGTGTGGATTGAGTTGAAACAAGACTGTTGTAGCTTAGCAACGGGTACATGGACATTCATTGTACTAGTCTCTCTGGTACTAACATTTGTCTATGTTAGACATTTTATGTAGTAGCTTTTAAAATGATTTTACTAATACATTTTTTTTGACTGGGGTGGTGCCTGATAGAATTTGGAGGGGAAGAGAGAAAGGTAGGTGTAAAGGGAATTTTCTTGGGAAGAATGCCAAGTCATGAAAGGAGAAACTCAGGAAACTGAGAAGCAATTGTGTAGGGCATTATTCACTGTGAGTGATACTGTGAGCTGGGATGGGGTGGAAAATGCTCTTTTAGAGTATAACATTTTTTTCCTAAACTTTTTATTTTGAAATAATTTCATACTTACAGGAAAGTTGCAAAAGTGATACAAACCCCATATGGAGAACTCTGACATACCCCTTACCCAGATCCACCAATAGTAACATTTTGTCACATTTGCTGTATCATTCTCTCCCTCCCCCTCTCTCTCTCCCTCTTTCCCTCCCTCCCCCCCATATTCTAAACATTTGAGACTAGGTTGTATATATCATTCTCCTTGAACACATAATACTTCCAAGTATATTTCCTAAGAAAAAGATATTCACTTATGTAACTACCTTAAGTATAGCTATCAAGTTCAAGAACTTGAACATTGATATAAAGCTTTCAATCCATATTCCAATATTTTCATATACCCCAGTAATACACTTTTGGGCAGTTTCTCCTCCATTATTAGATTCAGTCTAGGACCATATATTACATTTAATTGTCATTGTCGCTTTAGTGGTCTTTTTTTAAAACTGAAATCATACATATAAAAAATAAACTTTCCCATCTCAACCACTCCCAAGCATCCATTCAGTGGCATTAATAATATTCACAATGTTGTGCTACTCTCATCACCATTCATTATCAGAACTCTTCCATCACCCCAAACAAAAACCCTATATCCATTAAGGATTAACTCCCCATTCTGCCTCCCTGACATCCCTGGTAACCTGCACTCTACTTTCTGTTTCTATGCATTTGCAAATTCTAGCTATTTCATAGAAGGGGAATTAGAGTATATTTTTAAAAATATTTAAATTAAACTTTTTTATATTGGAATACTTTAAAATTTACAGAAAATTTGCAAAGGTAGTAAAGAGAGTTCTCAGATTCCCTTCACCTAATTTCCCCCATGGTTAAAATCCTCTATTACCATAGTATATTTGTCAAAACTAAGAAACTGACAAAGGTACATTCTTAACTAAACTCCAAGGTTATTTGGATTTTACCAATTTTTCTATTAATGTCCTCTTTCTGTTCCAGGATCCTATACTATGTTTCAAATTGCACTGCATTTATTGGTCATCATATCTCCTCTGGTCCATGACACTTTCTCAGTCTTTCCTTGTTTTTATTACCTTGACATTCTTGAAGAATGCTGGTAAGGTATCCTGTGGTAAGTCTCTCAATCTGAGTTTGTCTGATGTTTTTCTCATGATTGGAGTAGTGGTATGGTTTATTGAAAAGAATACCACAAAGGTGAAATGCCCTTCTCATCATATCACATCAGGATACATGACATCCATGTGCCATCACCGGTGATGGAAACCTTCATTGCTTGATTAAGACAGTGTTTGCCACATTTCTGCACTGTAAAGTTACTATTTTTCCCTTCCTCTAGTCTACCTTTGGAAGTGAGTCACTAAATCTAGCCTGCTCTCAAGACAGAGGTAGCAGAAATGAAGCTCCAATTCTGGGAGGGGTGGGTGTCTAAATATATTATTTGGAATCCTTCTTAAGGAATATTTGTCTCTATTCCCCATTTATTTATTCAATCTTTTATTTCTATCAGTATGGACTCATGTATATTTATTTCATACCTGGATTATAATCCAAAACTACATTATTTATTTCGTTGCTCAAATTGTCCTATCATTGGTGTGCCAGTTTGGAGGTATTATATCCCCCAAAGTGCCAAATTTTTATGCAATCTGATTAGGTTGGAATCTTTGGATTGAGTGTTTCCATGGAGATGTGAGTCAATCAACTATGGGTGACGACTTGACTTTGGACAATTTCTATGGAGGTTTTACCCCACCCATTTAAGGTGGGCCTGAATTAAATCACTGGAGCCATATAAAAGAGCTGACAAACAGAAGCACCTCAGAGCAGCTGTGAGTGACATTTTGGAGAGCAACTGAGAGAGACATTTTGGAGACGGCCACTGAAAGAAGACTTAAGACAAAACATCCCAAGCACAACATTTTGAAGAATGCACAGGAGCTGAGAGAGGAGCTGTAACACAACCTGGGATCAGCAGATGACAACCACCTGCCTTCCCAGCCAACAGAGGTTTTCTGGATGCCATTGGCCTTCCTTCGGTGAAGGTATACTTGTGTTGATGCCTTCATTGGGATATTTTCATGGCCTTCACACTGTAACTTTGTAACTAAATAAACCCCCTTTTATGAAAGCCAGTCCATTTCTGGTGTTTTGCATAATGGCAGCATTAGGAAACTGGAACACTTGGCTACAGGGAGCTCTTTCAATTTGGCTCCCTTTGACATGTCGCGGTCTTTTTGGTTTTTGAGTACTTCCTTGCTTTCTGGTACTGCAACAAGCTTTAGGCTCATCTCATGCTTTCCCTGTCCCAGTCCTAGAATCAGCCATTTCTTCAAAGAGCCCTGGTTCCTTTTACTAAAGAATGGTATTTAACACCAAGGTCTGGGTGCAGGCCGTGCTCATTGCTATTGGTGTTTCTTTGCTTTCAAGCCCTCTCAGCTGACAGAGCAAGGGCATATATGTATATGTACTAACTCATGTATATATACATATCTATAATTGTTTCTATCTTTATCCATCTTTATATATATTAAACCAAACATGAGTTCAGAGCATAATTCTTATGTGGACCGTATGAGGGATTTTAGTAGGATATCGAACCCAATAGTTAGCAATAGTGCCAGTTTGAATGTCCCCCAAAATGCCACTACCTTTGGTGCAGTCTTGTGGGGGCAGATGTATTAGTGTTGATTAGATTGTAATTCTTTGGTTGAGTGTTTCCATGGAGATGCGACCCACCCAACTGTAGGTGATAACTCTGATTGGATACATTTCCATGAAGGTGTGGCCCTGCCTATTCAGCATGGACCTTGATTAGTTTACTAGAGCACTATGTAAGCTGAGACACAAGGAGTGAGCTTGCCACAGCCAAGAGGGACACTTTGAAGAATGCACAGGAGCTGAGAGAGGAGCTGCAGCTTACAGACACATTTTGAAGACGGCCATTGGAAGCTGATGCAGACATTTGAGAGAACACCATTTTGAAACACAACCTGGGAGCAAGCGGATGCCAGCCATGTGCCTTCCAAGCTAACAGAGGTTTTCCAGATGCCAATAGCCTTTCTCCAGTGAAGGTACCTGATTGTTGATGTTTTACCTTGTACACTTTATGGGCTTAAGACTGTAACTGTGTAACCAAATAACCCCCCTTTATAAAAGCCAATCCATTTCCAGTATTTTGCATAATGGGCAGCATTAGCAAACTGGAACAGCAATGTTTCTGGTTTTTTTCCCTTTAATTTTTGGATAAAGTGAATTTCTATCTGGAATAGGAAAACACCCTATACCCTCACCCTCCTCAAATCTGTTGCAAAGCAGCAACAGCAATCAGGCAGAGGACAGAATGGTTTATACCTACAGGGAATGCTGGAACTGAAAGTCACAAGACTCAGACTTGAAACAAAAAATTTTTGGTTACATTCAATTTAAAAAAAAAAACATTGTAGTTCTGTAAGAAATCACAGACGTCTATAAAGTCATTTATTAAAGAACCACTATGACCCCAACCTCCTCAGTTCTAATATTTACTGTTACACTAATCCTAGCCCTAACTATAGCACTAACAATCTCTGACACTAACAAAGCCCTAACCTTAGCGCTAACAATCTTATTTCCAACTGATTGTTTTCTTTTGGAGGAGAACTGAATCCTAAGAACTGAGGCTGGAGACCTCAGCTTGACAGGATGGGTTAAAACAAGAAGGGACTCAAGTACAAGCAAAAAGAAGTGCTGTGGTTTGCTGTGGAAAAGGAGAAACGTACAGGTGAGACTCCCTGTGGAGGCCTAGGCAAGAGGCAAGTTGAACTCCTTGAAGGTTTAGGAAGTGGTCCAGGGGGTGGATGCATCATGCATGCCCTCCTCTGCCCCCACCCCCAATCTGTACCCTTTAGACTTCCCACTGGAGTCTTGAATAAAACGCTGCTTAGAGCTGCCCTCCAGGTCAATTTATGTTTATTAGATTCAGAGAATGGCAGCCAAGTAGTATCCATAATAGGGAGATAAATTAGCTATGCTTCCTCCAAGGTAACTGGAGTCATTTGGGAATATCTTTACTGTGAAGGGGATTCGTTTACTGACTATAACCCAACTGGAGGAAAATGAAGACATTAACTTAAGGCTTTCTCTTCTTCTCTCCCTCCTTTCCTAGAGAAAGCTAAAGACATACTTTGTGTAAGACTCAAAAAAAAAAAAAAAAAAAGAAAAGAAAAGGAAAGAAGGGAGAAAGACTGATATAATTCTCTATTTCTCTTCGTGTAAAGATGCAGCTTTCTGATCATGTGTACTTGGAAAGAGAAATATTTTTGGCCACCTTGACATCTTGTGAAAACAACCTGCCCTGTGAATTCCCAAATAGCTATTTACAAGTAAATGTACCCAGAGAAAACGAGTGCAGAGTGGTCACATGAAACACTGTAAGGATGTGCTAAATCCATTCTTAAGCAAAGCAAGTTCATTTCAGTTTTTAAAAAAAATGAAAAAGAGACTAGTGTGTTCCTGGTTTGTAAGCCTCCAAATTTACCTGCCTACACATGCGTGTGACTGCTGAGATACGGTCCTTGAGAAGGTAGGAGAGGATGATATCCAAAACGCAGGTGGAGGAAATGTCCTTTCCTACCTTTTCAAATATCGTAGCCTGAGGCAGGCAGAATTCCAGGATTATTCCTCTTCTTGGTGCACACACACTTGTAAAATCCCCTTCCCTGAGTGTGGGTTGGATCTGTGAATAAGATGGGACAGCACTCCTGTGACCAAATTACATTATATGGCAAAGGTGAAAAAATTTTGCAGGTGTAATTAAGTTCCTAATCAGTTGCTTTTGAGTTAATCAAAAGGGCAATGAAAAGAAGACCCTTTAAAAGGGAATCTGGAGATCAGAGATGGAAAATGTCAGAGATTTCTTGTGGCCTTGAAGAAGTGAGCCCCATGAGTTCTACAGCTGCGAGAAATGAATTCTGCAAACAACCATGCGAGTTTGGAAGAGAACCCTTAGCCTCTGATGAGACCACAGCCCTGGCCAACACTTTCGATTGCAGTCTTGTGACACCCTGAGCAGAGGACCTAATTAAGCTGTGCTGGGAGTCCTGACCCACAGAAACTGAGAGATAATAGTGTTGATTTAAGCCATTAAGTTTGTGGTAATTTATTAGGTAGCAAAAGAGAACAAAGACATAGTCCATCAACTCATTTCCTTTCCCTGGTGCCTTCAACTTCCCTCTCTCTCTCTCTCTCTCTCTCTCTCTCTCTCTCACACACACACACACACACACAGTTCTTCATATAAGCAATTAAACAAATTCAAGTCTTTCCTAGCTTACAAAACTATCCCTTAATCTTATGTCTTCCTATCCTCCACTTCATTGTCAAATACCTTGAAAGAGCGGCATACTAGGCAGGAATTGCTTACAGCTTACACAAGAGGTTTAAACAAGTGAAGGCCCAGTTTTTCTTCCATGCGACAAAAAGTCTGAAGGCAGGCAACACAGGGTGGTGTCAGCAGCTCAAGGATGTCATCAGTGTCCCCAGCTACTTCTTCCTATGCACAATGATTACTTAGTGTACGGCCACTGTGGTTGCTTTTATGCCCCCCTCAGTCATTTAAACTGTATTCTAGGCAGGCAAGGAGAGGAGCAAAAAGGCCAGTTGCTAGCTGTAGCTAGCAGGAGCTTTCTCAGATGCCCCACTTAATGACCTGCTTTTATCTTACTGTACAGAACATGCCCACACCTCTCCGGAATTTTGGGAAAGGTACTCTTTTTACTTGGGTATGTTGCTTCCCAATAAGCTGGGGCCATCACAGGGCTCATCTGATTTCTTTGCTTTCTCTCAGGTGTCACTGTCCTTCATGGTCTGCCTGCCAGTATCATAAAAAGTGATGTTTCACAAATTTTATGTTTTTATAAGTTAATATTTTTAAATATTTAAAAAGGTTAAGTTTTTTAAAAAGCTTTTTTCCATAGTTGGACAAGAGGGTGAACATTAACAGCCACTCTTTATTGACCCCCAGCCCACTTAGCCCTAGGCAACCACCAACCTACTTTCTGTCATTATAGATTTGCTATTCTGGATATTTAATATAAATGGAATCATAAAACAGGTGATCTTTTCTGTCTGGCTTCTCTCACTGAGCAGAATGTTCTCAAGGTTCATCCATGTTGTAGCATATATCAGAACTTCATTCCTTTTTATTGCCAAATAATATTCCATTGTATTTTATTGCTGAATAATATTCTATATTTGGAATGAAGTCATGGAAAATGGTAGAGTAGGGAGCTCCAAGAATGAGTCCCTCAGGTGAAGCAACCTTTAAGCTGGCAAAAACTGTCATGATTAACTTTTTGGAACTCCAGAATCCAATAAAAAACTTACAACAACCAGGGCAATGCTTAATGAAGAAAGAGAGTCTGCTAAATTTTGGAAAGAAAACATTGGCATTTTTGCTTCCCTGGCTCCCACCCCTCTACTCTACAGTTCAGCAGCAGCTGTGGGGATGGAGACACACATTCCTGGTACAGCTGCTGGTGCCAAGTGGAGCAACATGGAACTCATTCTCAAAAAAACTGTGGCTGTGGGTTCTGACCTGTCTGTTGGTTCCCAGAAGGACTGGCACAGAGGCTGGCCTTTGTTTCAACTCTTCAATGCTTGGCACTGGACCATCTTCCTGGATGGCATCTGTCAAAAAGTATTTAAATACATATACTACCCATAGCCACTTGGGGCAAGGGATGGTGGAAGGGGCAAGCAGCACGCAGACTGAAAACACTTGGAAAGAGGTGGCTAAGGAGGAATAACGGCTTTGAAGGACTTCCATATACAATGGGTGTGGGAGTTTGAAATTGTATGTACCCCAGAAAAGCATGTTCTTAAAGCTAATCCATTCCTGTGGGTGAGGACCTATTGCAAGTAGAATCTTTTGGTGAGTAGGATTTAAATTGAGATCTGACCCACCTCATTCAGGGTGGGTCTTAATCTTCTTACTGGAGTCCTTTATAAGAGGATAAAAGACAGAGAGAAGACACAGAAAAAGCCCCAGAGAAGTTCAGAGAGAAAAGCCAGAGAAGCTGAGAGACAGGGACACATGCAGAAGCTCAGAGAGGAAGCTACTTGTGCCTGTTTGAATGTATTATGTCCCCCCAAATGCCATTATCTTTGATGTACTCTTGTGTGGGTATCAGTTTTGATTAGATTTTGATTCTTTGCGTGTTTCCATGGAGATGTGTGCCACCCAACTGTGGGTGATGACTCTGAGTAGATAATTTCCATGGAGGTGTTATCCTACCCATTCAGGGTGGGTCTAAATTAAATCACTGGAGCCATATAAATGAGCTGACAAACAGAAGGAACTCAGTGCAGCTGAGAGTGACATTTTGAAGAGGAGCTACAGCGAAGAGGGACACTTTGAAGAATGCACAGGAACTGAGGGAGGAGCAGATTACAGAGACATTTTGGAGACGGCCTTTGAAAGCAGACTTCCACTCTGGAGAAGCTAAGAGAGGACAACCACCCCAAGAGCAACTAAGAGTGACATTTTTGAGGAACTGCAGCCTAGAGAGGAACGTCCTGGGAGAAAGCCATTTTGAAACCAGAACTTTGGAGTAGATGCCAGCCATGTGCCTTCTCAGCTAACAGAGGGTTTCTGGATGCCATTGGCTATCCTCCAGTGAAGGTACCCGATTGCTGATGACTTACCTTGGACACTTTATGGCCTTAAGACTGTAACTTTGTAACCAAATAAACCCCCTTTATAAAAGTCGATCCATTTCTGGTGTTTTGCATTCTGGAAGCATTAGCAAACTAGAACACTACTGAAGTCAGAAGCTGGAAGCAATGAAAACCAGGAGAGAAGGGAGAGACCAGAAGACGTCGCCATGTGCCTTGCCATGTGACAGAGGAGTTCAGGATCACTGGTGGCCGGTCTTCGGGGAGAAGATGCCCTGATTTGGACATTTTCATGGCCTCAGAACTGTAAACTTGTAAGCTAATAAATCCCCATTGTAAAAGCCAACCCATTTCTAGTGTATTGCATTTTGTCAACTGTAGCAAACTAAAATGATGGGGAGACACACCCACAGGGAAACCAGATACTGAATATTTCTTCCCTCTGTTCTGGTCTGGGAAAACCTGATTTGGATAAACAAGGAAACCATGACTAGACAACAGAAAATTACAACCTACACTAAGAAAAACAAAGTTATGGCCCAGTCAAAGGAACAAACGTACACTTCAACTGAGATACAGGAATTTAAACAACTAATGCTAAATCAATTCAAAAAGTTTAGAGAAGATATTGCAAAAGAGATAAAGGCTGTAAAGGAAGCACTGGACATGTATACGGCAGAAATCAAAAGTTCAAAAAACCTACTGGTAGAATCTATGGAAATGAAAGGCACAACACAAGAGATGAAAGACACAATGGAAACATACAACAACAGATCTCAAGAGGCAGAAGAAAACACTCAGGAACTGGAGAACAAAACACCTGAAAGCCTACACACAAAGGAGCAGATGGAGAAAAGAATGAAAAAATATGAGCAACGTCTCCGGGAACTCAAAGATGAAACAAAGTACAATAATGTACGTATCATTGGTGTCCCAGAAGGAGAAGAGAGGGGAAAGGGGGCAGAAGCAATAATAGAGGAAATAATTCATGAAAATTTCCCATCTCTTAAGAAAGACATAAAATTACAGATCCAAGAAGCGCAGCGTACTCCAAACAGAAGAGATATGAATAGGCCTACGCCAAGACACTTAATAATCAGATTATCAAATGTCAAAGACAAAGAGAGAATCCTGAAAGCAGCAAGAGAAAAGCAATCCATTACATACAAAGGAAGCTTAATAAGACTATGTGCGGATCTCTCAGTAGAAACCATGGAGGCAAGAAGGAAGTGGTGTGATATGTTTAAGATACTGAAAGAGAAAAACCACCAACCAAGAATCCTGTATCCAGCAAAGCTGTCCTTCAAATATGAGGGAGAGCTCAAAATATTTTCTGACAAACAGACAATGAGAGACTTTGTGAACAAGATACCTGCCCTACAGGAAATACTAAAGGGAGCACTACAGGGTGATAGAAGACAGGAGTGTGTGGTTTGGAACACAATTTTGGGAGATGGTAGCACAACAATGTAAGTACACTGAACAAAGGTAACTATGAATATGGTTGAGAGAGGAAGATGGGGAGCATGTGAGACACCACAAGAAAGGAGGAAAGATAATGACTGGGACTGTGTAACTTGGTGAAATCTAGAGTATTCAACAATTGTGATAAAATGTACAAATATGTTCTTTTACGAGGGAGAACAAGCAAATGTCAACCTTGCAAGGTGTTAAAATGGGGAGGCATTGGGGGAGGGATGCAATCAGCATAAACTAGAGACTGTAACTAATAGAATCATTGTATTATGCTTCCTTTAATGTAACAAAGGTGATATACTAAGGTAAATGCAGATAAGAGGGGGGGATAGGAGAGGCATGTTAGACACTTGACATTGGTGGTATTGTCTGATTCTTTATGGTGGGTAATGTCCATGATCAACTGTACAAATACTAGAAATCACTTCATGAACCAGAACAAATGTATAACAATACAATTAGAAGTTAATAATAGAGGGGCATATAGGAAAGAACTATATACCTATTACAAACTATATACTACAGTTAGTAGTATTTCAACATTTTTTCATAACAGTAACAAACGTACTATATCAATACTAGGAGTCAACAATTGAGGGGGGTTGGTTAGGGATAGGGGAGGATTAGAGTTTCCTTTTCTTTTTTTCTTTTTTCATCTTTCACTTTATTTCTTGTCTGGAGTAATGAAAAGTTTCTAAAAATTGAACAAAAATTAAGTGTGATGGATGCACAGCTGTATGAGGGTACCCAGGGGCAAGTGATTGTACACTTTGGATCTTTGGATAATTGTATGGTATCTGAACAATCTCAATAAAAATGAAAAAAAAAAATAAAATAAAATGATGGGGAATCCAGGGTGCAATATGTGTGTCCATGACTGTACGCACACTCAGCAAAGAAATGAGAAGACCCTAGGTGTATCAGTCTGGGTTCTCCAGATAAACAGAACCAACAGAATATATATATTAAGATACGTATTGTAGGAATTGGCTCTTGCAACCATGGGAACTGGCAAGTTTGAATTCCATTGGCCAGGCTGCAAATTGGAAACTCAGATGGAGGTGAAGCTGAATTCCCCAGGAGAGGCTGGCCGGCTGAAGTGGAGGCAGGAATTCTTCTTTTCAACTTATGAGATCTTCAGTTCTGGCTTTAAGACTTCCAATTGATTTGACGAGGAGATGCCGCTCATTGCCGAGGGCACTCTCATAGACTGCTGATGGAAATGTAAAATGGTGCATTTGCTTTGGAAAACAGTCTGGCAGTTCTTCAAAAGGTTGAACATAGTGTTACCATAAGACCCTGCAAGATACCCAAGAGAACTAAAAACATATATTCATAGAAAAGTATGTACACAAATGCTCATAGCAGCATTATTCATAAGAGCCAAAAAGTACAAAAAATAGAAACATATGTCAGCTGATGAAGGGACAAAAAAAATATGCTAAATCCATACAATGGAATGTTACTCAACCATAAAAAGGATGAAGTACTGACCATACTACAACATGGATGAAACTTTAAAACATTATGCAAAGTAAAAGAACCCGTAAACACAAATTGTATGATTCCATTTATATGAAATGTCCAGAACAGGCAAATCTGTAGAGACAAAGAATAGATTATTGGTTACCAGGGGTGAATGGGGAGTGAATGTTAATGGGTATGGTATTTCATTTTGGAGCAATTAAATTATTGTTCTGGAATTAGATGGCAGTGATGGTTGCTCAATTCTGTGAATACACTGAAAACCATTGAATGATACACTTTAAATGGATGAATTGTATAATATGTGAATTATGTCAATAAAGCTGTTATAATAATAGTCTATGATAAAATATGATGAACAGTGATAAAATTTGAGCTTTTAAGTGAAAGTTAAATTTTGAAAAATGTGTATGTACCACAGTGTGATTGACAGCTTTTCAATATTTGGACATTCTAGTCACTTTTCTGATAAGATCAATGGTGATAGCAATGGATGTAATGTAGCTATTGTAAGAAATGTGTCAATAATTGGAATATCTACATAACTTAGTGAACTGGTATTTTCCAAATGACCAATGCATGACTATTAACAAAATCATGCATAGGTAAAAGAGCTATTCAATACCCAAGATAGACAAATGTATTTTTAAAGTAACAGAGCACAAAAAGTTCATTGATGTGGTTTCATATTCTACATTGCAATTAACCTTTAAGACACTACATTTGTCAAGTATTGGTATTGTATCAAATAAAAATATTCAGAATTATCTGAAAAGGCTATTAAAATACTCCTCTTCCCTTTTCCAATTCATACCTCTGTGAGACAGGATTTTCTTTATACTTTAACCAAAGCAGCATGTTGCAACAGATTGAATGCAGATGTAGATATAAGAATCCAGCTGTCTTCTAGTAGGCCTAATAGTAAAGATACTTGCAAAAAATGTAAGACTATGCACCCTATTCTAATTTTTTTTTGTTTTGGAAACTATAATTATTTTATATAAAAATGTTATTTATATTAACATGCAGTGTATTTGTTATTGCTATTTTAAAATATATTAATAAAAATATTTTGTTTTTATTATTTAACACAGCTAAGTATTGATAGATAAAATTAATCTAAACAAAAGCTCTTTGTTGTTGTCAATAGCTTTTAAGAGCATAAAGGGTCCTGAGATGGAAAAGTTTGAGAATTTCTGTCCTAAAAGAATCTCTTCTCTTTTGGAGCTCCAAGGCTGACATGGCTTAAAATCAAAGACATTGAAATCACAGTCTCATCATGACTCTTACGGAAATGTTTAGGCATTAACTAGGAAAGTGAGTAATCCTGAAAACCGGAATGGAGACACGTGAATTCTGATAAATCTGAGGACCCTAAACCTCCAAACTCCTTGAACTTTTCTTTTCAGGAAAAGAAGTTCCTCCTCCACTGTCCCATGAGGCCTCTCCTGCCTTGCCTGAAGGCTCTGTAATGACCTCACTTGAGGTAGTTATCCTCAGTGGTGTGACACTTTCCTCCTTCTCCCTTTCTCCCCAACTTCTCTCACTGCTTCCAGACCTATCATCAGAGTCATCTTGAAGCAGAGGGTCCAGTACAAAGGCTGACCCAGCTAACAAACCAAAATATTTGCATTATTTCACCAATTCATATTTTCAGAAACCTAGCGAATATGTGTGAGAATGGATGCTAAAGGAATTAGACCAGGGAAGAAGAAAGATAATTTAGATGAGGTCAGACTTGTAAAGATGGGTGCACTCACCAGGAATCCTGGATTCACTATGCTGGTTTGAGCAGCTGGGAGTGGTTCTGATATCTGACGGGCTCATAGTAAATGAAGTTGAAATGCCAGGATTCTTTTAAATCATTTATAGAAATTAATAGAAAGGTTTAGGGAGAGAGGAATAATGAGTTAGATTTACCACATGAGATCTGCTCACCCAACCCCTACATCTCCCACGAGAATATCCTGCTGTTACCAAGGTAACAAATACACACAGGTGAACAGTGCTCCATCATCCTTGAAGGGCTGAACTGCTAAGGAGAGTGGAGATGCTTTTCTAGATCCTGTAGAAGGGAGATAAGGCAGCTGGCATGTGAGAAAAATTTGGGGGAGGACTGAGATGTTTAATGACGAATTTTACTAATGTGACTGTTGTGTTTATAAGTGGGACTCATAGCAACACCATGAAAATGTAATTATTTTCTCCCTGTTGCCTGTTCAAATGCTCCATCAATCTGGACAACTGTTTTCTGGGCCCTGGATGAAATTTTGAGCAGAACTTCTCTGGCTTCTCTCAAATAATGCCCTATGGTCACTTTTTTAAAAATTGAGATATAACTCACATACTATAAAATTCATTCCAGTCACCTTTAATCACAAAACTATTCCCAATTGAAAGTTTAGTGTAAAAAATAGTTTTAATTTCAAATTTGATACAAAATTAACTTTTCTTCTCTCCCTCCAGCTTAGACTCATTGTAAGCTGGAACTGTGTTGTGGAAAAGATGACTTAAGATTCCCGATTTTCCCACTTAGTGCTTCTATTTCTCCTCCACCAATCGCTAGGCTATCTTTGGCTTCTCCTGGTTTGAAGAAAGGAAGAAAGGACAGTTAGGGAGCAACAAGGGTCTTGTCTGGTCCTCATCTAGCATTGAGTTATTTTGACTATGGTGGTGTTTAAAGCTGACCCTCCTATGGGCATTTTCTTGAATTTTTCAGAAACTTCCCCCTCCTACCATATTGCATGTGATATAGGAATATGCATATCTTTGGTCACATAATATTTCCCTTTTGTCTTATGACTATTTCCAGAATGTTTCTACTAAGGTCGCCTTGCTCCTCCAAGAAGCTGTCTTGGGCAAGATCTAAGACAATACCGTACCACACTACTTTCATCTCTGTCCCTCCACCTCTGTCTATCTTTCTGTCTGTCTGTCTCTCCTGGTTGCCATTGGTTTCATGGAAAGCGTACACCATATACTTGCTTTCAGTGAAAGTAAGGCACTTCCTAAGCCCAGTGCTACTTTGCTTCCATAGGCTTCTTCAAACAGTTTTACTGCCCTTGACATCTCTGGCATGAGTCTGACCTCAATCCACTGGGTCCCCTAAATTGTGGGGGTCATAAATCTAGATCTCCAAGCTCTTTAAGTTATCTCTCACCAGCCTTCCACATGGGAGTGCGGTGTGACTCACAGCAAAGCTCTCTCCAAAGAAATCTTCCCTCAAATCTCTTTTTCTCTTAATTCTCAACCTCTTGGTTGCAGGTCAGCCAAGGGTTACAAAACATATTCTTGCCTACCTTCTTTGCAAGTCTTGCTATGGTAATCTTGTATCTCACTTTGAAATGTAGAAGTGGCATTCCTTTGTCCTGGAGTTTTAGATGAAATGAAACAGAAATAGTGCTATTTTAACATCCTGTTACAATAACTTGTGTGATGTGCATCCTCTTTCCCATTTCCATAAAATCTTCAGCAAACAGCTGTTTCTTGTCAGGGATTCTATGAAAAATATGATGAAACACTGAGTATGGTCTTCACATGAATGTGGGTCAATTCATAAGTGGACTGTCCCATCTGGGTGATATTTGGGGAGATAATATCTGTTCTAGTTTGCCAATACTGTCAGAATGCAAAACACCAGAAATGGATTGGCTTTTATAAAAGGGGGTTTATTTGGTTACACAGTTACAGTCTTAAGGCCATAAAGTGTCCAAGGTAAACACATCAACAGTCGGGTACCTTCACTGGAGGATGGCCAATGGCGTTCAGAAAACATCTGTTAACTGGGAAGGCACGTGGCTGGCGTTTGCTCCAAAGTTCTGGTTTCAAAATGGCTTTCTCCCAGGACATTCCTCTCTAGGCTGCAGTTCCTCAAAAATGTCACTCTTAGATGCTCTTGGGGTGTTTGTCCTCTTTTAACTTCTCCAGAGCAAAAGTGTGCTTTCAAAGGCCATTTCCAAAATGTCTCTGTAAGCTGAAGCTCCTCTCTCAGTTCCTGTGCATTCTTCAAAGTGTCCCTCTTCGCTGTAACTCCTCTTCAAAATGTCACTCTCAGCTGCACTGAGTTCCTTCTGTTTGTCAGCTCATTTATACGGCTCCAGTGATTTAATTTAGACCCACCCTGAATGGGTGGGGTAACACCTTCATGGAAATTATCCAATCAGACTCATCACCCACAGTTGGGTGGGACGCATGTCCATGGAAACACTCAAAGAATTACAATCTAATCAACACTGATACCTCTGCCCACACAAGATTACATCAAAGATAATGGCGTTTTGGGGGACATAATACATTCAAACTGGCTCAACATCCAAGATGTTTTAAACTAACATGACGTAGCTGGCAACAAGTTGGACCAAATGACCACCTTATAAATGAACCCAGAGTGCACGCTGACTGTGATGCCAAACTGCTGGACTCGTGGTGTAAGGGAGTGGCAAGCAATCTGACATGAGCTTGGTGTTGTGGTGGTTCATGGAATATTTCCTCAGCAGCAAACTGTAAGTGAAGATCAGCATCAGAGTCTTGGTGAGGATGGGTGGAGTGGAAAGAAATGCATGTTCTAGAATGGATGTTTCAGATGGAAAGCCAGGCTGGTTACACATGAGAAAGTTTTAAAACCTTTTTGAAGTCCCAGCCTGAAAGTGCTTTATCCTGCCTAAAAGATGGACCATTTCTTTAGAAAATGTAAGCTTTTCTGGAGGGGAAAAGGAAGAACTAGCAGTCCCTACCACATACTACCTGCTGAGGGAAGGTTCCCAGAGGTTGAATGGCTTCTATTGGCCTGGCAGTCAAGCTGGGCATATAACTATTGATCCATGTCACATGCTGCCAGGAAACCTAGAAATTTAGGACTAGGGAAGTAAAATTTTGAAATGTGCTAGAATATTCCCATGAAATGTTATAAGTGTGGTAAACCTTGGAGATACAGAAGTGACAGAGATGAAGAGAAGTTTGTACATTTTGGCACTGGGAATTATTACTGGACTCACTGCCAATTCACATCTTTTATGTGATGGAATGTCTGAGAGCCTACAAAAGAGCAAATTGTAACATGAGGAGGTGCTGGAATGTATATGTTGAGTGTCAGATCACATGTCAACACTACTCTGGGAAGTCTTACTGGGAAAAAATAAAAAGCAAATTTACAATTTCACTAGAGTCTTCTAGTTCTCACTGCTGGCGCATCTAATTTGGGAGGCAAAAGGAAAAGAAATGCCATTTGTTGGTTGGGACCTGAGATGTTGGTACAAATTTGTAGAGATGATGCAAGTATGCCACAGTTCCCAAAGATCAATCCTGATAGGCAAGGGTGGGGGGTGATATTGTTCCCAATTCCAAGTAGAATGCCTCCAAGAGCGACATGGGCGCAGGTCAGAGATTATGTCCTCTAACATGCTACGATTCTGACAAGTTTGGCCACAAAATTGATTGCTGCAATCCCCCTTGGGCACCAACCCTTGGGACTTCTCAAACCTAAGTATATTAGGACATATGAAAAATGAACCAAGAGCCATTATATATACAAATATTATTAATTCCTTTGTCTTACAACGAGGCAACTGGGGACCAGAGAAATTAGGTGATTTGCTGAAGGTCAGAGCATTAGAAAGCTTCAGTGCCAAGGTAGAACCAAAGTCTCCTGACTTCAGTGTTCATTTCACTCCACCACATTGCCTTTATACAAATGGCTAATGCCTCTATACAAATGGCTGACTCCATCTAAAATGTCAGATATCTCCTGGAAATTGGCTTCAAAATTCAAATAATTTTCAGTTTAGGTACTGCATTGTATTTCCAACATGATCATTAATATTCATTCTTCCTGTCCACCTCCAAATTTTTTCTTAAACATTTATTCCTCTCTTTGGTACTGGTATCCTTTCCTCCACTCTTAGACCAAGTGCTTTGGGTAGAGTTGACACCACATCCAACTTAACAGAGGTCATGAGACCCAGGCTGATCATGACCTCAGAGTTTGAGTCAAGGATAGATAAAGAACTCACTTAGAGCCATCGTGTCACCACAAGGCCTTTGCTGGGACTGTTGGAAGAGAAGGATGACCTCTTTTCTGCTGGAATTTAATGCAGGAAAGACTAATGAGGACAGAAGCTTGGGGTTACATGGTAACTGCAAAGAAAGTCAAGAAAGAGGAAAGGAGAAGTGAGAACTGGAGAAAAATTAAATCCTAAAGATGTTCTAGTTCCTAAATCAATGCACACATTAATCGATAACTTCTCCTGGGTTTTTTTTTTTCTTTTTCACTTACATAATCATTAGTTTTCCCCTTTGGGTTCAGCCCAATATGAGTTGAATTTTCTGTTCTTTGAAATAAAAATGTCTCAGTTAACACAGTAGTGGCTTTGATTTTTTAGGTAAAATAATTTTTAAAAGGGAAAGGACAAAAATTACTAAACAGTAAATTTGTTAAGTAATATATTAAGATATTAAGTAATGTGTTAAGTAATATATTAATATATCTAATTTAGAGTGAAGTATTTGTATAGGTTAGGATTGCTTTCAGTTGCAAATTCCAAAACACCCATTTAAAAACAGCTTAAAGAAGGTTATTTATTATCTCATATAAAAGAAGTCTATAAGTGGAGACGCAAGGAGTACCATCATGGCAATGGTCTCATCAAGGGCTCAAGAATCCCTTCCATATGAAAGTTGGAGCAGAGATTGGGAAAAAGTGGGTCCCTGATATTTAGAAGACACTTGAGGTGACCTAGACAAATCTGAGAAACTTGAAACCTCAAATTCCCCTGAGCTGCTGCTGCTTCATTTTTTTTAACTTTTTATTCTGAAACAGTTTGACTGACAATAAGTTGCAAAAATAGTACAGAGAGTTCCCATGTACCCTTCACATAGTGTCCTTCACTGATAATATCTTGCATAATCATAGTACCTTGTCAAAACGAGGAATTGATGTTGGTAGAATATTATGTAAGATATTATTCTTGGGTTCATATTTTATCAGTTTTTACATGCACTCGTATTTTTTCCTTGGTGTATACTTCTGTTTTTTTTTTTTGTTTTTTTTTTTTTAACAGTTAGATCTTTACTTAAAAATGCAATCTGCCAGCTTAGCATTTTCACCAACTCAGGGAGCAGAAATCGTTACAGGCTTCACAATCTTTTGTTTAGGTGCTGCCTTTATGGGAGCCTTAGCAGCCTCCATTGCTGTATTTTCAGATGCTTGCTTAGCCTTTTTTCTTATTTGGCAGCCCTGATAGCTTGTTCTCATTGAGCCTTTCTAACTTTGAGTTTCAGATTCCTTTTGGTCATAGTATCAGCAAGAGATGCACCAGTGATAGTCCTCTGGAATTTAATTGTACGATGAGTTCTTTTCTTTTGAATTTTTTCCAACTGTTCCTTTTTATGCTTTCTTCTGTAGAGGACAGTTCAGTTTATCTGGTGAGGGTTCCTCTTGGGAAGGAATGCCAACTTACATCTTGCATTAAGAAATTGGAAAACCTTCCCTGTGGCTCTGGCATTGTGCCTTCCATGTCCAGGATAGACCTTGTACGCACTGAAACTGCAGAGCTCAACCTGAAGGTGCCGGGAAATGGGGAAGATGGCAAAAAGGACATTAATTTTGTCTGTCAAAATCAAGATACAGAGTTGTTCCAGCACCACAAAGAAACTCCTTTGTGGTACCCCTTAGTAGTCACACTTCCCCCAACTCTAATGCCTGGCAACCACTAATCTTTTGTGTATCTTATCACTTCAAGAATGTTATATACTTGTACACTGTAAATTACAAAACATTGCTGAAGGAAATTAAAGAAGACCTAAATAAATGGAAAGGCATCCAATGTTCATGGATTGGAAGACTTAATATTTTTAAGATGTCAATACTACCCAAAGCAATTAACATATTCAATGCAATCCCAATCAAAAGTCCCCAGGAGCCTTTTTTGCAGAAATGGAAAGCAAATCATTAAATTCAAACGGAATAGCAAGGGGCTCCAAATCACAAAAAACATCTTAAAAAGAAGAACAAAATTGGAGGACTCAAAAGTCATGATTTAAAAATTTACAAGTCTATGGTAATCAAAACAGTGTGTTACTGGCCTAAGGACAGACAAATAGACCAAAGGGATAGAAATAAGAGCACATAAATAAACTCACACATCTATGGCCAATTGATTTTTAAAGGGGTGCCAAGTACATTCATTGGGGAAAGAATAGTCTCTTCAATTAATGGTGCTTGAAAAACTGGGTATCTTTATGCAAAAGAATGAAATTGGACACTTACTTCATACCAGATACAAAAATTAACTCATAATGGATCAGTACCTTAAATATAAGCCAAAACCATAAAACTCTTAGAAGAAAACACAGGGAGGTCAAATGTCAGTGCTTCAGCACCAGAGACAAGGTGCAGGCAGTTACTAAAATCGGCAGTAGGGCCAGGGTGGCAATTAGAATGTTTTAACTCACATTGATCCTTGGTGGTGGCTATTAATCACAGAGATTTAAATAGATAGGTAATTTACTTAAATAACTTTTGATCTATACAATCAGGAAAACTCTATCTCTGGAGAACAGAGACCTGACTTTTCACTGTGAGCCACAGTGAAGAGTCATGGCCTTTCGTCCTGTGTACAGAAGTAAGTCATTTCAGAGGTGCTTAAGTGAAGGGCAGGCTGGGTCTTCACATCTTTATACCATTTCATACCATTACTCTTCTTCCTCCCCCTTCATTTATTCCTCACAGAGACCAACAGCCATTTCTCAGAGCAAATGGGCACTGGAGAAAAGGAACTATTCTTTTTAGGAATTCCTATATATTGGTTGTGAGTTATGCCAATCCATGGGGACCCCCCAAAAAAGCCACAGGAATCCACTGGCCATAGTGGTAGCTTATGGAGATCAGAAGATTTAGTCCACATTTGGCCACAGTGCATTTTACAGATTTTACAGTGATTCCAGGGAACTAAGTGTGGGTAATTCCCTAGTTTCTGAATGCAAAGTTGAAATAGACATACTTGGCAAATGAAAGACTCTACATGTTGGCTTCCTGATTTGTGGGGTGAGGGAATTAGAGTAGGAAAGTCCAAACAGAATACCTGTAACTGCCCTTTCCAACCAAAATAGTAAACCAAAGCAATACCATATCCCTGGGGGAATTGCAGTGTCCCCATAAAAGACTTGAAAAATGCAAGCATACTGATTCCTATCACCTGTCTATTTAACATACCTATTTAGCCTGAAATCTTGGGTCTTGGAGAATAACTATATATTATTGTAAACTTAATCAGATGATGACTCAAATGCAGCTGCTATTCTAGATGTGGCCTCTTTACTGGAGTAAATCCATATGCAACTCCAGTTATTGTTGCTGTTGATCTGGCAAATGCTTTTCTCTTAGTATCACTCGGTAAGTATCATCACAAGCATATTGCTTTTGCCTAGCAGGAACAGTACCATACATTCAACGTCTTTCCTCAGGGCTATGTCAAATCTCCTACCTCATCATAACCTAGTTTGCAGAGACATTGGTTGTCTCATCATCCCACAGGACATACTTAATGGCCCACTCCAGTAATGACATCATATTGATCTGACTTGGTGAGCCTCAGTGTCAAGATCCTTAGTTGCTTTAGTTAGACACATGCATTCCAGAGGTCAGGAGATAAACTCAAGAAAATTTAGGTTCTTATCCCTTTGGTGAAGTTGCTAGGGGTCCAGTGGTGTAGGGCATTATCAGGATATCCCCTCTAAAGTAAAAGAAAAGGTGCTGCACATTACATTCCTAGCTACTAAGAAAGACATAAAACACTTAGGCCTTTGGATTTTAGAGGCAATATATGTCACATTAGTGTGTATTTCTCTGTCCCCCAAGCCAATTTTTTAAATAAACATTTTATTTTGAAATAATTTCAAACTTATAGACACTTGCAAAAATAGTCCAAAACCCATACAGAGAACTCCAACACACCCACAAGCCACATGCCCAGATCCACCAACTTTTAACATTTTGACACATTTGGCGTATCATTCTATCTATCTATTCGCCTATTTTCTAAACATTTGAGAGTAGGTTGTATATATCCTGCTTCTTGAACACTTAATATTTTCATATACTTTTCTTATGAACAAGGATATTCACTCCAGAAACCAGTTTTGAGTAGGTGCCAAAGTAAGAGAAGACTGCAGCAGGCCCAAGCTGC
The DNA here is from genome assembly GCF_015220235.1 of Choloepus didactylus. Taxonomy (NCBI): domain Eukaryota; kingdom Metazoa; phylum Chordata; class Mammalia; order Pilosa; family Megalonychidae; genus Choloepus; species Choloepus didactylus. The sequence goes on along the minus strand of NC_051322.1, from coordinate 58,926,199 downwards.
AGGGCAAGATTTTATGTCACTTGGGCTATATGATCCAGCAGACCTAATGTTGCTGAATTATCTGTGGCAGATGGAGATACCATATGGATCCCCTGACAAATGCTGATAAGATAATCATAGTAAACCTCTAGGGTTTTGGGGTAAAGTTATGCCCTCTTCTGTCAATACATATTTTCCCTTTGAGAAATAGCTCCTGAGTTGTGATTGAGACTAAATGCCTTTTCATGGAACACCAAGTATCCAGGTATCTTAGGAGCCTATTGTGAACTGGGAGTTATCTAATTCATCAGGCTATAAAGTTAGATGTGCAGGACAGGTGCTCTCATCAAGTGGGAATGGTATATATGATGTCATGCTCAAGGAAAATCTTGAAGGCACAAATATGTTGCATGAGTAGGTGTTTCAGATTCCCACAGAACTTCCTGATACATTGCTACTTCTCTCTCAACTTACATGTGTGGCCTTTTGGGGAGGTCCTTATGAGCAACTGACAGAGAAGAAAAACCTTGGGCTTCATTTTTAGATGGTTCTGCACGACACATTGGCACCAGCTGGAAGTGAACTCATATAGCATTATAGCTCCTCCCAGGGATGACCCTGAGAGACAACAGAGAAGGAAACTCCTCCCAGTGGCAAGAACTATGAGCTGTACATCTGGTCATCTATTTTGCTTAGACATAATGGTGGAAAGAGACATGGATCTACACTGATTCATTGGCGACGGCTAAACTTTGGCTGGACTTTTAAAAGAAGAAAAAACTGAAGGATTGATGACAAAATAAAGAAGACAATGGAAGTGGGCCTCTTGGAATGGGCGCAGAATGTGAAGGTATTCATATCCCAAGTGAATGCTTACCAAAAAGTACCCATCATAGAGGGGACTCTTAATTGCAAGGACACAAGATGTCCTATTCTCTGAATGTCAGTCAGCCTCTTTCCCAGCCTCCTGGTGCTTACTCAGTGGGCTTGTGTACATAGCTGCCAAGGTAGGGATGGAGGGTATTCATGGTGTCAAGAACAAGGAGCTCCCCTTATTAAGGATGACCTGACCACTGTCAACACTGAGTTCCCAACCCACCATCAGCAGAGGCCAATGATGAGGCCCCAGGGACAAATAGCCAGCCATCTGGTGGCATGCTAACACACTGAACTCCTCCATTATGAAGTGGATTGCATTTGTCTTCACTAAAATAGACACTTATTTTGGGTATGGATTTTCCTTTCCTTCCCTCAATGCTTCTGCCAACACCACCATCTGTGGACTTACTGAATGTCTCAATTACCATTATGGTATCCATACCAGGCCAACATGACCAAGGGACTCTTTTTTTAAAAAAAAAAATAACAAAGGAGTAGAGCAATAAGCTCATGTCTACAAAATTCACTTACTTGGCCTTACCGAATATTACAACAACCTCTTGAAGACTCAATTATCATAATTCTCTTCAAGGTGCAATGTTATCCTGTAGGATGAAGTACATCCTTTTTTTTTTTTTAAATTACTTAAAACACAGACACACAGAATAAGTAGTACATTTGTCCACGAAGTTCTGGTTATATTTTAACCAGTTTTTCTTAACTAAATTTATCCAGTGAATTATGACATCTTACAGAACTAAAAATTTGAATTTATTTCACCTCTTTTTCCTCAGTTTTTAAAATCAATTTTATTGAGATATATTCACATACCATACAGTCATTCAAAGTGTACAATCAATTGTTCACAGTGCCATCATATAGTTGTGCATAGGATGAGGTATATGCTTTTAACAGGTGACCAATATATGGTGCTTCCATAGTCAGAATAAACAGTTTCAGGAATCAAGGGGTAGATGTGGCTTTTCTCACTATTACACTATTAAATAACCACTGTGGAAACATTTTTTGATTCCTGTCTTAGTTGTCCAGGGCTTCTGTAACAAAGTAACATGAACTTGTTGGTGTGAAAAACCCGGAAAGTTATCTTCTCACAGTTCTGAAGGTTAGAAGTCCAAAGTCAAGGTGTTGACAGGCCATACTTCCTTTGAAGTCTGGAGGGTTCTGGCAGTGGCTGGTAATCCATGAGGCTCCTTGGCTTGTAGCCTAACTCAGTCTCTACCTCCATCCTCACTTGGCCGTCTTTCTCTTTCTCTGTCTCACCTGTTTTCCTATAAGCAGCAAGGAGAAACCAGACTGTACCTTCTGCACTTCCCTGGGAAATCTCTTCAGCAAAGCATCCATGTTCATTGCTTACAGTTCTGCCTTTCCATCGAACACTAAGACAGGAATCATCCAATTTCTCTGCTACTTGATAACAGGGATCCCCTTTCTTCCAGTTTCCAATAACCCATTCATCATTTCCTTCTAAGGCCTCACCAGAAGCACCTTAACACCCTTATGTCTACCAACAGTCTCTTCAAGACAATCTAGGTTTTACTATCAAGTGCCTAAAAATTCTTCCAGTCTCTACCCATTACCCAGTCCAAAGCTATGTCCACATTTTTAAGTCTGTGTTTCAGTAGCACCCCATTTCCCAGTACAAAACACTGTATCAGTCAGGGTTCTCCAGAGAAACAGAACCAACAAGATATAGGTATGTATATACATAGACATGTACATGTTAAAAGATTTATTATAAGGAGTTGGCTCATGTGACTGTGGGGAGTGGTGAGTCCAAATTTCATAAGGCAGGCTGCACTCTGGAAATTTCAGTAAAGGTGATGTTGAAGTCTCGAGGCAGAGATTCTTCTAACCTCTGGAACCCTTGGTTCTTGCTGTTAAGACCTCCAACTGATTGAATGAGGCCCACCCACATTATGGAGAGCCATCTCCTTTACTGATTGTAGATGCTAATCCTAGCTATGAAATATCTCCACAGTAACAACTAGGTGGGCATTTGACTAACAACCTAGCCAGGTTGACACAGAAAATTAACCATCACCATTTCCATTTCCACAACTTTGATTTTTACCTGTTTAAAGGACCTACTTCCCAATGGAGGAACATTTCCTCTAGGGTATATCACAGTGCTTCCACTGAACTGGAGGTTGGACTGCCAATTGAACATTTGGGGTTCTTCATGCCACTGAACCAGCAGACAAAGAAGAGAGTTACTGTACTGACTGGATGACTGATCCCAATTATCAAGTGGAAATGGGATTCCCACTAAGAAAATGGTTATGAAAGGACTGAGTTTGGAATCTGGAGATTCTCTGGGGCATACTTCCGTACATCTATGATCTAGTAAAATGTAACCGTAGACTACAACGACACACTAAGGACTCAGAATGAAGTCCTTCAGGAATGAGGATTTGGACCACCCTCCAGGTACGGAGCATCTATTGGTTGAAGCAGTGGCTGAGGGATGAGGGAACATGGGCTTTCTAGTGGAAGAAGAGGGTTATAAATATCAACTATGGCCTTATGACCAGTAACAGAAATAAGGATGGTAACAGCTATACTTATTTTCTTCCTTTCTTGTTAGGTATATAAAACTGATTATTTTCCTCCTTTCCCTTTCCCCTAGTAGTTTGTGTTGGTGGTTGTTTGAGTCTTCTCTCTTTTTTTTCTTGGTCAGACTAAAAAGGTCTGTCAATTTTGTCGGTAGTTACTAACTTTATAAATTAGTCTTTAGGTTACAGAATTTCAGGTGGGGTTGTGGATAACACATGATATTGTTATTATTCTTGTTATATGGAAGTTTAAGTATGGCAGATTGGTGAGAATCGTGCTGAGTACCTGAAAGAGTGGAATATTCTTGCCAATTGTGGGAGACTGATGGGAGACTGACAGAAGAGTAGAGTTGCCATTTTTTGTTTCCTGCTTCTGATGAGTTTCTGGCAGCCTCTGAGTTCCTAGGCAGGCAGGGCAGTTTCAGCAACTGCAGTGGCAGAGTGTGTCCTGCACTTACTGAGCTCTGGCTTTAGGAGTGGTAGTGACAACAGTGGGTGACTTTGGGCTCCTGCGTTCCTGCAGCTGCAATGAGTGTGGGCTCCTGGCTTATTGCAAACTAGTAGTCATTTTCACATCAGTAGCCTCCATGGCACACTGACCATGGGTCCTAAGTAACACCAGTTTTTCCTTTGCTCCTCTAGTTCTGGAGGGTAGTGTTTTCTAGCACTTGTTAATCTCTTCGTGTTTCTGCAGCCTTTCCAGCCCTTTTGCCACAATTCACTGTATTACATTCCTTCTTTTTGAAATACTTGGAGTGATTTATGTTTTCCTAAGTGGAAACTAACTGACACAATTTTCTTTTGGGGCACACAACCAAACTATATTTCTCCTCCCTTTCAATTAGATGCGGCTGAATTTTAGACCATGGAATGTGACAAAAATGATATATGTCACTTTGGAGCCAAGGCATTTGATAAAAGTGTGTGCCCTCTCTGTACTTTTCCCCCTCCTTTCAGCTAGACCTAGAAAATTTAGGGGATGAAGGAACAGCATGAGTCCCTGAATCACCATGTGCAGTAAAGCTTGGGCTATTATATGAATGGGAAATTAACTTCTATTTTATTTGAACCTACATATATTTTGGGGTCTATTTTTTATAGCAGACAATGTTATTTTAACTAATAAGGTTACTCTTCAAATATTATACTTTTGTATTGTCTGTAAGCAGCCAGAAATTCATTCACAGTAGTAGAGTGTAGGTAGGTAGCAACTTACCTACTTTGTTTTTTGGGCTAGAATTTATTTATTTCATCTTACCTATGGTTGGAATAGCAGCCTTACTAATTTTGAATGACCCTTAATGTTTTTGAATAAACTGAGCAGATAAGAAAACGTGTGTAAACCAACTGGGTTTCAAACTTGATAGACACATGTAAGACATAGTGGTCTCCAAAATGAGGTCTACCTTGGAGGCTACGAATTTAAACATCTAGGGATGTAGAAGATGATCTATCAGCGTGAGGGAAGAAAATATGAAAACTTCCACCTATGTTTTGTATCTAATCCTTTTATAATTTCTATTTTTGAGTATGTTTTGTAACGTGTAACATGGTAGTAAAAATACATAATTTGTACATAAATAAGTGTATATATTAGAAATACATGTTCAAAAAGTTTGTACTGAAAGAATGGATGATCAAAACATTTGGAGATCACTGGTAAGCTGTATTCAGTTAAGGGCATAGGAATAGTCTTACCAACATGATAGTACTGTAAGTTCACATTTGTTAAAGGGATAATGGATAAAAGAGTGTTTAATCTAGAGATGTACACATATCTGGGTGTTTTGGTTTGCTAAAGCTGACAAATGCAATATACCAGCAATGGACTGGCTTTTACAATGGGGGTTTATTAGCTTACAATTTACAGTTCTTAGGCCATGGAAATGTCCAACTCAAGGCATCAACAGGACGATACCTGGACTCTGACGACAGGCTGCCAGCATCTGGGACACCTCTGTCCCATGGGAAGGCACATGGCTGGCATCTGCTGTTCTTTCTTTCCCAGGTTTCACTGCTTTCAGCTTCTGGCTGTTCTGTCTCTCAATTTATCTGGGTGCCTCTCTGAATTTCAACTCTTAGGTTCTGTATGTGTTTTAGCCTCTTATACAGAACTCCAGTAAAAGGATTAAGACCCACCTTGAATGAGGTGGTCACATCTCAATTGAAATAACCTAATCAAAAGGTCCCACCTACAATAGGTCTGCACTCACAGGAATGGATTAAAAGAACATGGCCTTTTCTGGGACACTTAACAGCTTCAAACTACCAGCACACTTCACCCTCTGGACCCCAAAAAGACGTTCTTTCCATATGCAAAATACACTCATTCCATCACAATATCACAAAAGGCTTAAATCATTTCAGTAACAGTATTAAGTACAAAGTCTCATCAAAATCAGTTACAGGTGTTGTGCCGTTTTGTGTGTATTGTGTCCCCCAGAAAAAGCCATGTTCTTTGATGCAGTCTTGTAGGGGCAGATATGTTAGTGGGGATTAAGTTGGAACATTTGGATTATGTTGTTTCCGTGGAAATGTGCCCCACCCAACTGTGGGTGATAACTCTGATTGGATAGTTTCCATGGTCGTGTGGCCCCACCCATTCAGCCTGGGCCTTGGTTAGTTTGCTGGAGTACTATATAAGCGCAGACAGAAGGAGTGAGCTTGCTACAGCTAAGAGGAGCACTTCGAAGAACACACAGGAGCTGAGAAGAGGAGCTGCAGATGAGAGACAGTTTGAAGACAGCCATTGAAAGCAGACTTTTGCTCTGGAGAAGCTAAGAGAGGAAAACGCCCTAAGAGCAACCAAGAGTGACATTTTTGAGGAACTGCAGCCTAGAGAGGAACGTCCTGGGAGAAAGCCATTTTGAAACCAGAACTTTGGAGCAGATTACAGCCATGTGCCTTCCCAGCTAACAGAGGTTTTCCAGACACCATTGGCCATCCTTCAGTGAAGGTACCCGATTATTGACGACTTACCTTTATGACCTTAGGACTGTATTTTTGTAATCAAATAAACCCCTTTTATAAAAGCCAATTCATCTCTGGTGTTTTGCATTCAGGCAGCATTAGCAAACCAGAACAGGTGTAGTCTGTCCTGGGGCAAAATTCCCCTCTGGTTTTGAACCTGTGAAACCTGGAACAAGTTATCTGCTTCCAATATACAAAAGAGGGACAGTCATTGAGTGAATGTTCACATTACCATAGGGAAAAATTGAAAGGAAAACAGGGGTCACTGGACCCAAAGAATTTTGAAAACCTGCAGGCCATACTTCATTAGATTTCATGATCTGAGAGTTGTGTATAGAAAAATATTTTTTTCCTTGGGGCTTGATAGAGCAGCAGTTCCACCTTTCCAAGGACTTACGCAGTGGCCCTGCTCTCTGCAAACACTGGGGTGAGGGCTCCAACATCTCTAAGAATAGGGGTGATGGCTCTGCTCTTGGCTCCACCTTCTTCAAGCATTGGGGCAGCAGCAGAACGCTAGGCCCCATTTTCCTCAAGCATTAGGGTGGCAGCCGGACTGTCCCCAATCTCCAGGAAATGTGTTCCACACTCTCTGAAGCCTGGGCAGCAGCACTCTTCCTGAACAATGGGGTAGAAGACCTGCCCTGTGCAAGCTCTGGGGCAAATTCGCCCTCTCCACGTGCACAGGTGGGTCTGCTCTCCTGACCCGAGGTGCCTTCGCTCCAGACCTTAGCTTCCATGGTTCTGCCTTGGAAGGCATTTTTCCTCCATTCTGTCCCTTTCCTGTCCCTTTTAGTCCTGGCTGGCAGTGGTTCCATTCATACAGATCTCACAAAAAAACTCGTTGCTTTTGCATGTAACACACAGGGGTCCTAACCCTCAGACAATAGGACTTTCCACAAATCCTTCCAGAATAACTGCATTTCCAAACCTGACTCACACTAAGATGGCTGATTGGTTAAATCCTCACATGGGGCACTATTCTCTGGGGACTTGCTGTCTGGAAACTCAGAATTTTCCAAACCATCAACTTCTCATTTCTTTGTACCCAAGACTTCAGTTCTCAGCTTATCCCTTTCATCTTGCCTTTTACTATATGCTGCAAGGAGAAGCCAGGCTGTACTTTCCACATTTAATCTGGAAATCTCTTGGCTAAATATCCAAGCTCCAAGCTCATCACTCTCAAACTCTGCCCTCCATCTGACATGAGGACTCAATTTTGCCAAATTCTATGCCACCTTAAAACAAGGGTCACCTTTCTTCCAGTTTGCAATGACACTGTCATCATTTCTGTCTAAGGCCTCATCGGAAGTAACTTTAGCATCCATATTTTGACCAACAGTCTCTTCAAAGCAATATAGGCCTTTCCTATCAAGCTCTCACAATTCTTCCAGAATCTTCTCTTCTCCAGTTATAAAGCCATTCCAGCATTTTTGGTATCTGCAAATCATAGCACCTGACTTCTGGTACCAAAATCTGTTCTGGTTTGCTAAAGCTGATGAAATGCAATATATCAGAAATGGACCAGCTTTTACAATGGGGATTTATTAGCTTACAAATGTACAGTTCTAAGGTTATGAAAATACCCCAATTAAGGCATCAACAGGATGATACCTTCTCTGAAGACAGGCTGCTGGCATCAAGGTTTCCTCTGTCAGATAGCAAACAAGGCACATGGCTGGTGTCTCATGGTTCTTCTCTCCCAGGTTTCATTGCTTTCAGCTCCTGGCTTCAGTGGCTTTCTCAGCTCCTCTGGTTTTTTTTCCCTATAAGCTGGTTTCATCTCTTATCTTCTCATAAAGGACTCCAGTAAAAGGATTAAACCCACCTTGAATGGATCACATCTCAATTGAATGAACCCAACCAAAAGGTCCCACCCACAATATATCTGTACCCACAGGAATGGACTAAAAGAACATGGCCTTTTCTGGGGTACATAATAGCTTCAAACTACCACACTGGGTTACTGTCGTAGCTCATCTCTGAACTTTCTCTGTAATCCTGGACAAGTTACTAAATCATTCTTGGCTTCATTTTCTTCATCTCAATTATGGGGACTGGGCTAATTTGAGGTTTTCATACTCATGCTCACTGGTACTCTAGAGGTTCTGATGAGTTTTTATAGATCCCTTGCAAAGGCAGGAGGAAGGGAAGACTATAGAAGGCCGCCAGCCTTACTATACAGCTTCATCTAAGATAGCTAGTTCTGTTTGTAGACAAATGTACTGAGTAAGAAAAATGGGTTTGGGAGGAGTGGGGGCCAAAAGAAATAAGAGGAAAGAAAACCACTGGGCTAGGTCATCGTTTAAGATCCCTTTCCATTAAAAAAGGAGTACAGATCTTCATATAAGGGCAAATACAATTCACAATTATTGTAATTAATCTCTGATATTAAAAACAAAAGCCATGTTAATATTAGGCTATGTCATAGTATGCATAAAACCTCTCTGTGAGCCAAGCACAATTAAACACGTTAAAAGCCATTATTCATATATTTGATGTAAAATGCAAGGTGATAAGGGGGATGTGAAATGAAACAAAATAAAGTTTCAGTGGCTGAGAGATTTCAGATGGAGTTGAGAGGTCACTGGTGGACATTCTTATGCACTATATAGATAAAACTTTTTAGGTTTTAATGTATTGGAATAGCTAGCAGTAAATACCTCAAGCTATCAAACTCAAACCCAGTAGCCTGGAGTCTTGAAGATGATTGTATAACAAAGTAGCATATAAGGGGTGATAGTGTGATTGTGAAAACCCTGTGGATCGCACTCAGTTTATCCAGTGTATGGATGGATGAGTAGAAAAATGGGGACAAAAAACTAAATGAAAAATAGGGTGGGGTGGGGGAGATGATTTGGGTGTTGTTTTTTATTTTTATTTTTTTTTCTTATTCTGATTCTTTCTGGTGTAAGGAAAATGTTCAAAAATAAATTGGGGTGATGAATGCATAACTTTATGGTGGTACTGTGAACAGTTGACTGTACACCATGGATGACTGCACGGTATGTGAATATATTTCAATAAAACTGAATTTAATTAAAAAAATCAGATTACAAAAGAAAAATAAGGCTATTTCATTTAAGAACATAGATGCAAAGATCCGAAATAAAATATTAGCTATCCAAATCCGAAGGATCATTAAAAATAATGCATTTCTCAAATAGAGTCGAGAGGCTATCCTGGAGGTTTCTCTTATGAAAGCTCCAGGTAGATATCCCAAATGGCCACAGTATGCCATGCACTTACCAACAGTAGTCCTGAAACACCTAGGTCCCTATCTGAGATTCTATAAAAGATTCACTCACTAAGTTTTATCTCTCAGAAACATAAATCCACCAGAGTGTTCCTATGCCAGAGAAGTCCTAAAACCCGGAGGCAACAGCCTCTTAAAGAACAACAATCCGATATGGCCTCCTTCGCCAAACTGTCAACACCCCCTTCCAATATGGACAGGTTGGGGTGGTTGCTGCCTGGATACCGCTGAAGATCGAGAAAGTGATTAAATGAAAGGAGGGGAAAGCAACAGAGAAGACAGGATTTATCAAAGGATTACAAATACTAAAACTTTATATAAATATATATATATTTAGATGCTAGGGTATTAGAATAGCTAGAAGAAAATACCTGAAATGGCAGAACTGTAACCTATAATTCTTTGAAATTTGCTCTATAGCTATTCATTGAATTGTGCTTTGAAAGTTTTCACCTTTCTGTACATACCCTACATTTCACAATAAGGAAAGAACTGAAACTGTGGAACTGTAACCCATAACATTTTTTGAAATTACCTATATAACTGCTCTCCGAAAGTTAACACCTTTCTGTATATATGTTGTATTTTACAATAATGGAAATAACTGATGTTGTGGAGCTGTGACCCACAACATTCTTTGAGATTTGCTCTCTAACTACTTGTTAAATCATACTTTGAAAGTTATCACTGTTATGTATATACATGTGAAAGTTCACAATAAAAATGCATTAAAAATTAAAAAAAAAAGCAAGGTGACAGTGTTAAGGGTCTCACATCTCAGGTGGCCTCTCCTTGAATCAGTTTACAGTAAACCACAAGTATAACTCTTTAACAGTGGCTATGTTTTATTATAAATAAAAAAAATCATTTTATTGATTCAAATTCTCCTCCAGAGAGACTGCAGGAGATATTGTGGGTTCATTTCCAGAACAACGCAATAAAGCGAGTCACACAAATTTTTTGGTTTCCCAGTGCATATAATAGTTATGTTTACACTATATTGTGGTCTATTAAGTGCGCAATAGCATCATGTCTAAAATAAATGTACATACCTTAATTAAAATGTGACACAGAGACATGATGTGAGCCTGATGTAGGAAAAATGGTGCCAGTAGACTTGCTCATGCAGTGTTGCCACAAACTTTCAATTTGTAAATATGTAGTATCTGGGAAGGCAATAAAATGAGTTATGTACTTGCCATTGCTGCAATATTCCCTCCTACCATAACTCTTAGGGAAAGCAATAGTTTGTGCTAATAATGGTTTAAAACCCTACACACCATACACACCATAATGCCATTTAAGTAGTAGCAGCCAGAAACCACTAGGACAGGCCTTTTATCTTCCTTTCAAGGTTGCATTTTACAGTTAGGCCTGAATTACGTTGTGGGTGGGGGCAGTTACCAACCGGCAAGATACTTATAAACCATCTTTTCCAGGAGTTGGTGTTGTTTGGCGCCTACTTAGCGGCCTGACTCCGCACGAAGCCAAAACAAACCTTCCAAAGGGCTTAAGTCTTGCTGACATCATTCAATACCATTCTGCTCAGTTTAAAAATACATTACTAACCACCCACTCTGGTTTGAAAGGTTTTCGATTTACACATACAAAAATACAGATCATCCTTGATCTGTCCTACGGTCTGTCCTATTCCCTGACCCGTTAAAAAAGGACTAAAACCATATGGAATACCAAATTCACACTCAGTACATCTAGGTACCGTAAAACTTAATGAAACTTCATGACCTCAGCATAGCTACTCATCCTCATTGCCCGCAACATCTCCAGCCTCACTTCCTCCAGCCCCACCTCCAGGCCAGCCAGGCGGAGTTATTTTCCCCGCCTCTTTCCTCAAACCAATGGGCGCGCCGTACCGCTGATTGGCAACTCCTGGGCTCCGCCCCTCTGTCGCCGCGGGGTGGGACTGGGCCTCTAATCCCCTTTTCCGGGCCGTGCACATGCGCAGTTTCATTGGACACTGGATTGACGCTTAGGGATCGGTTTTCTTTGCCTTTCTTTCCCCAGTCGCACGCCTCTCCAAAACCCTTTCCACCCTATTATTGCTGGAGGATTCCCCCTCCTACTCGCTTAGAGAAGGTGCTGTCTTGGGCCTTGGGTGCGTCAGTACCCGGATGTGGAGCCGCTCTCGCCCGGCGGGGACTCTGTGGCTGGGCGGAGCGCGGAGGCGCGCGCGGGGACTGAGAGAAGGGGGTGCCTGGGCTCGGGCGCTCTCCGGACGCCGGGAGGTACCACCGCTGCCCGCAGGGGAGGAGGCGGCGTCGGCGCTCGGGCACCCAGCCCGGAGCGAGGGGCCGGGGGAGGAGAGAGGCCGGCACTCAAGTTTGCTCGCCGCCGCCCCCGCCGCTGCCTCCGGGCCAGCCTCCCCCGGCCCCCCGCGCTCCCCGCGCTCCCAGCTGGCCGATAGCGTGGGCTCCTGGAGACCGTCGCTGTAGCCCGGCCGCGGAGCCCGGAGGAAGCGGGGGAGCCCACGCCCTCGCCCCCCTCCCCTCGAGCCGCGGCGGTGCCGGCTCCAGTCCGAGCAGGGGTTGCAGCGGCGGCGGCGACGGCTGCGGAGCGGCTCTGGGCTCCGCGGGGAGCGCGCCGCCGCCCCGGTGAGCTATTCTCAGGTACCGCGGGGTTCGCTGCCGCCCCCGCCGGCGCTTAGAGTCCGACCTGGGCCCAGCTCGCTCACGGGTCCCCCAGCGGCAGCAGCGGCGGAGCCCACCGCCCGGGCCCCGATGAGTAACTCCCGCAATAACCGGGTGATGGTGGAAGGGGTCGGGGCCCGGGTAGTGCGCGGCCCGGACTGGAAGTGGGGGAAGCAGGACGGTGGCGAGGGCCATGTGGGCACCGTCCGGAGCTTCGAGAGCCCCGAGGAGGTGGTGGTGGTGTGGGACAACGGCACCGCCGCCAACTACCGCTGCTCCGGGGCCTACGACCTGCGTATCCTGGACAGCGCGCCCACCGGTAAGCTGCGGCCGTCTGGCGGAAGCCTGAGCGCGTGGGGGAAGGGGCGACGGGGCAGGGCGTCGGCATCGCGGGTGCGAGGTTGGGGGTGGAACGCTTCGCCAGCTGCGCCCCGCCGGAGTGAGCGGAAACGGAAAGATCCAGAAGGAATTTTAGGCACAATACCTGGGAAACAAAAACTTGCAGAAGAGACCAAAAGACCTCCGCAAGGGAAATGGTGGCAGCATCATCATCGGGATGCATTCAGTCTTGAAAGGGACAAAGCACCGGGAAGACTGCAAACGCTGTCCCACCCCCATGCCCTCCTCCAGGGAAGGGATCTGGAGACTAATAAGCATTGAAATTAATCAGCCACCAAGTGATAACTGTCTGAAGGGAGGCTTCCCGTGCCATATGGTGCTCACTTGACCGGTTACAATCGCCGAGAGGCCGTTGATACCTAAGATTTGTTGTGAAAGCTTTAAAAAAAAAACAAAAACAAACCTGTAGCACATGATGACTTATAGAATGACTTGGTGAACTTGGGACACTGTGTA